>NC_136059.1:1393258330-1394579064 GCF_964261635.1 Lissotriton helveticus | reverse complement strand
AATACATATCCGGTGGCGCGGCATTTCCGAGATTACCATCAGGGCGATAACACCAGCCTTAAATACTTTGTCATTGACTCGGTCAGGGCCAGCAGACGCGGAGGTGATAGAGAGGCAAAGCTTCGGAAACTTGAGACCCGATATATACTGCAGCTAGATACGAAGATACCGGGGGGCTCAATATAACTGAGGACATGTACACGTGTCTACCATAGCCCCAGGTAAACATAAGAGGCTGTCAGTAACAGTACACTTGAGTCAGTTTTGGATCCAGTATGGCGGCCAGCTGGTGACGCCATTCAACTATGTTTGTCTAGGGTCCTTTATAATTCAGTATGTTTTCCTTGTCATTCGACCTAAGTAAGAGATTATTCCAATCTTGGATTATTTTAATCCAACATGTAGGAGACTTCTAAAACTGTTAACCAATCCTTTGCGCTCCATGTAGTTTATATCATTTGATGGTATCATCACAGACTTGATGTAACTTTATGCTTTGCTGCTGCTTTGATTAATTTGAAAAAAATAGTTCAACACATTGTTTCAAAAACCACTACATTTGAAACTGCTAAAATATACAAAAAAAAGTTTTTATCTTCACGCTTATATTTGGTTTTTATCATTTGGGTTAATCACAGTCAGTAGACATGGCTGATCTCTTGATGAAAACATTTCATACATTCTAGTCAGCTATAGTAACTGGAGGAAATGGGGTCTCAGTAGTAATTAATCCATTATTCTGATAGGATACTCGTGTGGCCAGTGTAAGACTCAGTTTTATACCTGTTGATATACCCATACTATCAGTGTATATACTATGGTTATCTGGTGATGATGTACAGTAAACAAAAGAGTCTATGTTTACAAAGGGCGATATTTGCACAAGTCGAAATCTTGCTGACGTTGCGAGTTTTGCACAATTTGATATGCATTTGCACTTTATTTTTACTTTGACATTAGAAGTGATATTCATCAAATTGTTTACATTGCGTATTTGCACAGCTGATGACATTTTGTACACCATACAATTCTAATATCGATCAGTAACACATATATATTTTAATAGAATGTGAATACTGTTAGTTGTACATATGTATATAACCATTTTTACTATAGGATGTATATATAAATATAGGTAACGTTTATCAACCAATTGTATAACAACTTAGCCACTGGCTTCAATTACCAGACCAAAATGTATAGGTATTTAACCGTCATTCTAAATTATTTTAAACTAACAGAGTTGGACTCCTAAAAAACTGCTATTTTTATATGTATGAATATGGATTTATTTATACAAAATGTAATTTTAGTATTTTTTCCATGTCTACTGGGTGTAATCATCACGTGGAGTTGACACAACCAAGCACTGGCACTTTAAAAATGAGCATTCGTAATTAAAATGCTGTCATGTGAGCAAGGCTCCACGGAGCCAAAACGTCATGCGACTTACTTTGCTTCAATAAATTGATTAAGCACAGAAACTGGTCCGTGTCCGCGAAGTCTTTTGCCGGCTCTTTGCCTTCATCGAGACACGGTATTACGCGATATATATATATATATATAACACCTTATGGCGGTCGCCAGTAGGTAGATATAGTTAGGACCTAGTTTCCATAGGAAATCCGCAACATTCTATTTGGAATAACTTTGGCGCCGATCGATGAATCTTCCCGAAATTCTTCAAGAAGATAGCCTGCTCCACTCCGGTCCACCCTTGGGGGTGATTCATCAAGCGGGGCCGAGACAAAAGGGGGGTCCCAAAACGTGTTTTCCCCATGCAATTTTCCATAGGGACCTTTAAGACGGGCTACAACCCGAACTGCTGAACGGAATTACACGAAATTTGGCAAAAAGGTAGAGTTGGGTTCGCAGATGACGCTTTTTGTTAAACGGTGTAAATCCGTGCAGTAGTTCCTGAGAAAATCGAAAGTAAAATCATAGATATATCTATGGTCGAAGCACCGTCCGAGGATTATACGCGTACCCTTACGTAGAACCGAGGCACAAGAAAACTGACAAACCAGTGCGCAAAAGACGCAAAGGGGGCAGGGTAGAAACACCCTGACCGCCTAGGCCTGCTCAGGGGGTCCCACAAGGACCCCCAAGGCCAAATTTTGTTGTAATTTTTTTTTTTTTAATCGCGGGATGAGGCCATGCCCCTTTTTACACCTCTCTGCAACGCAGCCCCCTGGCGCATACTGGAGGTTCCTGGTGGCCTAGTTGGCCTCCAGGGACCCCAGTATTCAAGGGGAATTAGAGGTGTAAAAAGGGGCAGGGCCTCATTACACCTCTCTGCAACGCCCACCAGGAACCTCCAGTATTCACCAGGGGGCTGCGTTGCAGAGAGGTGTAAAAAGGGGCGTGGCCTCATTACACCTTTCTGCAACGCAGCCCCCTTGCATATATATATATATAATATATATATATATATATATATATATATATATATATATATATATATATATATATATATATATATATAATATTATATTCTCGCCTCCACTTGCATCCAAACGGGGCACTCGCGGATGGGTGCTATCAGGTGGCGATGCTTTCCGCTAATATAAAAGCTCCAATAAATGTTATGACAGCAGACCGACATGTTGTTCATTCTTTCCGTACTCAATAAAGCATCACATTGAGTGTGGTTTTTCCAATATTCTCAATGTGATGCTTTATTGAGTACGGAAAGAATGAACAACATGTCGGTCCACTGTTATAACATTTATTTTTATGGCAGACCGGTGCCGATCCACGGCTAAAGGTTATAATCATGCTAACATGAATACATCTACGCATATATGCAAAGATATGAATATCTTGTAAATGTGGAAATAATAAGTTACACCTTTATTTTACGATTGGATATATTTGTTGCAATGTTACGTAAATTTTAAATCTTGTCTAAGAAACAGTTCAAAGATGGAGGAAGTTTTACAATGAAATGTATGAGCTTATCTAGTCCTTCCTCTATCTATCTCTGTGCCGATAATGAATTAAAAGACGGCTGCCTGCGGTGTGTCGGTAACACCGAAGAAGGCAGACCGCGGAAACGCGTTTGTTCTATAAATTAACAGATCCATTCAACGCTACCCAGTGAGTGCTTATTTTCTCTACATCGGGAGAAATGTGAGTGTGTATATATATATATATATATATATATATATATATATATATTACCTACTGGCGGTCGCCAGTAGGTATATATAGTTAGGATTTTTTCTCTATGGGATTTTTGAAAATTCTATGTCTAATAACTTTGGCGTTTGTGGACGGAATTGGCAGAAATTTTCAGGAAAATGGAACATTTTGTTTCTGAGCAGCCCCTGGAAATTTGGGGGGGGTTCGTCAAGGGGGGGCCGAGAAAAAAGGGGGGTCCCAAAACGCGTTTTTCCAATGTTAATTTCCATAGGGCGGTTGGCCTCACTTTTAGCCCGAACGGCTGAATGGATTTGCACGAAACTTGGCAAAATTGTAGGGACTGGTAGCCCGATGTGCCTTTGCTAGGTCTCAATATATGTGCTCCAGTGGATTTTGAGAAATTAACGTTCAAAAAAAGATATATATCTGTAACAGCGGACCGGGCAGCGCTCCGGTTCGCGTACTTTTCGCGTTACGGAGCTTTGTGAAGCGAAGCTGATTGGTTCTCCGGCGTCTGTAAACATTCCAAACAGTCCGTAGCGGCCGCCATCTTGTCTCTCGGTAGGATCGAGAGACAAGAGGAGGCCAAAGCGAAGGGGCAAATGACCATAAGGGGGCATAGTAGATCCTCCCTGACCCCCTAGGTTTGATGTACCATTTTGCCAAGTTTGGTGTAATTCCGTTCAGCCATTCAGGCTGTAGACGTATCTAAATGTCCTATGGAAAATTGCATGGGGAAAACACATTTGAAAGTGTTGAAATTTAGAACCAATTAAAATGTTACTTTGGTTTTGTATTTGTGTGTGATGAAAGTTAATTGGTTATGTATATATCTAAAATGAGAGGAAACCACAGCCATTTTGTGATACTACTGTCTGAGGTACATTTGTGAGGAATTTTTGGTGCTCAATTTCTGGTGTTTGATTTACACAGTACTAACGCTTCTCCTACTTTCAAAAAGGTGAGTTGTTAATTTGTAAGGGGAACTATGTTGTACACTTTAAGATAATTTGAAAAATGTTTTCTGTTATTTATTTACAGTCCTTCTGTTATACTAAATACTTGATAAAGTTAGTTTTATATTATGTATTACTAAAAACGATAAATGAAAGTGATTATTTTTTTCTGCAATTTACAGCAAGAAATTTCAAAATAAAATGGATCACAATGAAGAGACCGTGGCAATTTCTTTTGAATTATCCACTACATTTATTGAAATTGACAGCACCAATAATGAAATATTCTCACAAGGAGGAGATGATTTGAATGATTTTTTTGATCAATCTCTTGACGGCGAATTTATCGAATGTTTGGAGACCATAGAGTTACAAGAATCATCACTGCAGACTTTTCATGAGGAGATTCCTGATGAGATGATTGAAGAGGAAATTCCTGATGAGGACATGTTACTAGTTCTTTCAAATTATGAAAATTCAGAAGAATAAATTTATATTTAGAAATCAAAAATTGTTTGAGACATTATTCATTTTTATTTTTAATTTATGAGGTTGTAGCGAAGTGATTGTAGTATAAAATGAGACTTATAGTATAGAGTGCAACATTTTTATGTTACATAGTAAGATTACTCATATTTACTTCCCTTCTCCCACTATATTATCTCCAATGTGTATTTGACATCTCTTCTTCATCTCCGGCCTCCTTTCTCTCACTGTCTGTCTCTGATGCATCCTATCGCTGCCATTTTGTGTAATTACAGAAGAGAGTAAAATAAAATAGTTCAGAACGTGAAAAGGGGGCAAAGTAGAGTACGCTCCCCAGGCCCGCGGGGCCCTTTTAAAACCTCCACATCAAACCTAGGGGGTCAGGGAGGATCTACTATGCCCCCTTATGGTCATTTGCCCCTTCGCTTTGGCCTCCTCTTGTGTCTCGATCCTACCGAGAGACAAGATGGCGGCCGCTACGGACTGTTTGGAATGTTTACAGACGCCGGAGAACCAATCAGCTTCGCTTCACAAAGCTCCGTAACGCGAAAAGTACGCGAAGCGGAGCGCTGCCCGGTCCGCTGTCACAGATATATATCTTTTTTTGAACGTTAATTTCTCAAAATCCACTGGAGCACATATATTGAGACATAGCAAAGGCACATCGGGCTACCAGTACCTACAATACACACCTGATGTGCCTTTGCTATGTCTCAATATATGTGCTCCAGTGGATTTTGAGAAATTAACGTTCAAAAAAAGATATATATCTGTGACAGCGGACCGGGCAGCGCTCCGCTTCGCGTACTTTTCGCGTTACGGAGCTTTGTGAAGCGAAGCTGATTGGTTCTCCGGCGTCTGTAAACATTCCAAACAGTCCGTAGCGGCCGCCATCTCGTCTCTCGGTAGGATCGAGAGACAAGAGGAGGCCAAAGCGAAGGGGCAAATGACCATAAGGGGGCATAGTAGATCCTCCCTGACCCCCTAGGTTTGATGTGGAGGTTTTAAAAGGGCCCCGCGGGGCAAAAAAAATAAAAATAATAATAATCGGACGGCTGAATGGATTTGCACGAAACTTGGCAAAATTGTAGGTACTGGTAGCCCGATGTGCCTTTGCTATGTCTCAATATATGTGCTCCAGTGGATTTTGAGAAATTAACGTTCAAAAAAAGATATATATCTGTGACAGCGGACCGGGCAGCGCTCCGCTTCGCGTACTTTTCGCGTTACGGAGCTTTGTGAAGCAAAGCTGATTGGTTCTCCGGCGTCTGTAAACATTCCAAACAGTCCGTAGCGGCCGCCATCTTGTCTCTCGGTAGGATCGAGAGACAAGAGGAGGCCAAAGCGAAGGGGCAAATGACCATAAGGGGGCATAGTAGATCCTCCCTGACCCCCTAGGTTTGATGTGGAGGTTTTAAAAGGGCCCCGCGGGCCTGGGGAGCGTACTACAAGGAAACAAGAATGATTGACTTTTAACTTATTGTATGTTTATAGACTTTTTTTTTTCTTTTTTTTCTGCTGAGTGACGTCTCGGCCTATCTCCACGGGATGCAGTCCCTACCATCTCGGCGTTTAAGCCCAGGGGGACCGGTAGTGTGGTAGAGATAACGTCTGTTAACGTTCGATTCGAAGGAAATCAGGAAGTGTTGATAAACATTGTCTGCGCCATCTTGCCTTTTTTCAAATGCCACACTTTTGTCGTGCACGGCAGCTATTTTAGATGCCTTGACCAGACCCACTCTCTGCACGCTGTCGATCCTTAGCATGGCTCCCCACCCTCGCAAGCATCTCCCCCAGGCACTGGTCACCCCCGCTCTCTGTCTTACGCATGGGCAATAAACCTCCCCCCATCTGCGCTGCTCTTCCCTGAGAATCACACCCTGTGCCTGTCCGACACCTCCCTTTCGCCCTATTCACTACCGCACCCTCTGACACTCCTCTTCCTCTGTGTCCAATTGTCCAGGCCGGTCCCAGGCTATCAGCTAGCCCTGCAGATGTAGTTTATGGCCCCAGCTGTAAAGAATCACCCCTCTTCAAAGGAGTTATAGTAGATCAAGGCCCACACCCGATGAGATCCGTCACACCACACGCGTTCCTACTATCTGAAAACCATTCTGTATTGTGATTGGGGAGGGGACCGAGCCTGAAGCGGAAGATTCCAGGGATGCCTCTTTGTACATCAAAGTTTTTACAATTATGTGTCACATTAAAAATATATAGCACTCCAACAAAGTAGTAGGATTATAAAACTTTAATAACTTATAAATATATACAACAAAACAAAAACAGTAAAAACATTTAAACATTTTTAGGGAAAAAGAAGGAAGTAGCGGTCGGTTGTGCGAATAGTCCCAACGCAGCACAACGTCCAGATTTCTGGACGGCACCCAGGTGATGTTGCCTGGGTGCCGCACTGATTTCGGTATCCGGCGTGGGGCGTCGCGGGGGGTGGGTCATCAGTAGCGGTCTGTTGTGCGAATAGTTCCAAGGCAGCAGAACGATGGCACCAAGGTGATGTCCAGTAAGTTGCCGCCCTCCGAATAACGGCGTGGGGCGCCCCAGGGGGGGGGGGGGTGAGACGGCGTGAACGGGCCTCCCCAGGTGGAGGCTCGTCTGCTGTAGTGGGGCGCCCCTTTACCGTTTCAGTTGCCATTCCGTCCGCTTTTGGTCCACTGTGTCAAAATCCGCCATTCAGCTGAGTTGCGCCCACTCTTGCGGTGCAGCGATAGGCGGCTGCCACAGGACTCTCAAAATGGCGGCAGGCTCTTTCCTTTTTGGGCCTGGTCCACTGAAATGGCCCTGGGACACCTTGGAAATCGGACGCTAGTCTGCTAGGTCTTGGACCCCATTCTCGAAAGCGTTCCCTCAGCCTTGAGGATTGTACAAAAGTCTTGGGGGCCCCCGACTCCTGCAGGCTTCCGGTGGGGAGCGGCTGCCATGATTGCTCGCGGAATGACCACGACGGAGCCACGAGATGGTGGTGCTTTCATGCTGACGCCAGCTTCAGTCTGAAACATCCAGAAACAAGGTGGGGCTTTCATCGTTTGGGAAAAAAAAAAGTTTTCATCCAATGAAAAGTGTTATTTTTAGGTCATATGATCAAGCCTTCCATCATTAGGAAACCAAAAGTAAAATGAACCAATGAAAAGTTTTATAAACAAGTCACATGACCTGTTATGCGGCATAGGGTATAAAAAGCGTAGAAAATCCGTTGGCACGTGAGGCAGCGTCAGTAGCGGACCGATGTGCGAATAGGCCGAAGGCAGCACAACGCGCCAAGATCCGGATGGCACCGAGGTGGTGTCTAGCAAGTTGCCGCACTGGTGTGGCCATCCTACAATGCTGAAAGTGGGCGTGGGGTGCCCCGTTGGCCTGTGAGGTGGCGTCAGTAGCGGACCGATGTGCGAATGGGGCCAAAGGCAGCGCAACGCGCCAAGATCCGGATGGCACCGAGGTGGTGTCTAGCAAGCTATGCAGCTGAGTTGCGTGCGCACTTGCGGCGAATAGGTCGAAGGCAGCACAACAATGTTTTCTGAATAGAAGACACCACAAGGCGCTGAGATTCGGTTGGCACCGAGGTGGTGTCTAGCAAGTTGCCGCATTGGTGTGGCCATCCTACAATCCTGCTCCGAATAACGGCGTGGGGTGCCCGAAGGGGGGGGGGGGGAGGCGGCGTGAACGGGCCTTCCCAGGTGGAGGCTCGTCTGCTGTAGTGGGGCGCCCCTTTACCGTTTCAGTTGCCATTCAGCTGAATTTCAACAGCTCTTGATGCTACAGCGACAGGCGGCTGCAACAGGACTCTCAAAATGGCGGCCTGTCCTTTGGATTTGGGCCTGGTCCACTAAAATGGCCCTGGGACACCTTAGAACTCGGACGCTCGAATTTTTTTTCCTTTCCTCTACACGCAAAAAAGGTAAATTCCCGGTACGTTACACGCTTCATCTGCCACGATGTACTCTCCAGAGGAACCGAAAAAAAATATAGTTATGGTAACTATACCATGCATCGTCATATGGAGAGGTGGCACCGATTAATTATAGTGCTGCATAAAAGAGAGATTTGGAGGAGAACCCCCGACCTGCCAGTACATTCATCAAAGAACTGGCACTGACAGCATCAGAGGCAAGGGAAACGGTCCCAAATATTTAGAAGAACTTTGGAAAGATTAAAATGACATGTTTAGATTGTGGCAAATTAATTTCATGTGGACAGATGAGTGTTACTCTAATAAATACAGCATATGAACATCATCATAGTCTATGGTTGGTAGAGACATTTTGACTATATCCTGGACCTGCCCGTCCTCGCCCAAAATGGCGCCAGAATAAATGGGAGTCGTAACTCCTTGTTGTGTACTGGTTGCAGAACATTGAAATCACGAGATACGTATGCATTTTATTGTAACTGGCCCTGTCGTATTTTAATTATAAAATGTACGTCCACCGATTCCGCAACTGTTAGACACCTTAGTTCTTGCAACCTAATGGCCCGCCCGTTACGTTCCTCTACAGTGTAAATGTCTACTCATCATATACGATTACAGTTTGCTCCGTGGCCGGCCCACGTGGTTATAGGCCCGTATTTGTATACTGACATTTTCACAATAAAGGTTTTTAAAAGAAAACATGGTAGTAGTATTTACAATGGTAAAGTTTTTAATAATAGTCACTGTTTTAGAATCAGTAAAAGGCAAGTGAAATAAAGCATTCGAATTACATGAAGGGTAAAAGGTATAATACGCAGGAACGCAGTAAAGATAAATGGTCAAGGGTTGTTGTGTTTTCTACTCCTGCAACATAAAGTGATCGATAAGAATCTGATATTCTGGCGTATCGGCGACTAAGACAGCAGGCCGACCCTCTTTTGCTCAACGGCTCCGTCATGGGACGAAGAAACGCCCTTTTTCTCGAAAAAGGAATATATTTTACTTGCAGGACAGTTGTAAATTTTCCGGGAAAGTACATTAGCCTGGAACATTATAACATATGTTTAAGAAAAAATAATGTTCGAAAGTAATAAAAAGCGTAATTTTTAGGTCATATGACCAAGCCTTTCATCATTAGAATAAGAAAAGTAAAATGAACCAATGAAAAGTTTTATTAACAAATTACATGATCTGTTATGCTTACGTTACGCGCTGCGCGCCGCGCCCCGGATCACTTCCGGATGCGCTAACGCGGCGCGTCATATGACGCATTACGCGACAACGCAGGTCCAGAATATAGTCAAAATGTCTCCACCAACCAGCGGTCGGAACACAACCCCTTTCAGCAGGCTAAATAGTTCTGTTAAATGACAACAGAAGGGACAGGCAACAAGAACCATCAGTCAAAGAGGGGAGGGCAAGTTCTTCTCTACCGGGTCACGTTGGGGCGCTACCGGAAGTGATCGAATTGGTAGTCTACAGAGTTTCTGGATGTTTCAGACTGAAGCTGGCGTTAGCATGAGAGCACCACCATTTCGTAGCTCCGTCGTGGCCATTCCACGAGCAATCATGCTAGCCGCTCCCCACCAGAAGCCTGCGGGAGTCGGGGGCCCCCAAGACTTTTGTAGAATCTTCAAGGCTGAGGGGACGCTTTCGAGAATGGAGCCCAAGCTCTAGCAGACAAGCGTCCGAGTTCCAAGGTGTCGCAGGGCCATTTTAGTGGACCACGCCCAAATCTGAAGAGCCGGCCGCCATTTTGAGAGTACTGTGCAGCCGCCTATCGCTGCACCGCAAGAGCGGGAGCAACTCAACTACATGGTGAGCGAGACGTTGTAGTCGAAAGAGCGGGCGGTAAACAGCTGAATAGCGGAAGAGGCACAGTGTAGCAAAAGCGGGCGGAATGGCAACTGAAATGGTAAAGGGGCGCCCCACTACAGCGTGTCTTTAGGTGAAACGGATTGTGGGACAAGGTCAAGAATGGAAGAGTTACCAAAAGGCAAAAAGTTCCGCTTGATCCCGGGAGCCGGCCACCTATGTCGGGGGCGATCTCAGGCCACACCAGGAGAACACGACTTGGGGAGGGGGCCGGAGCCAAGCGCCCCCTCCGAGTCCGCGCCATCACACCGTCCCTCGGGGCCTCCGTTAAGCGGTTCAGGGTGGCACCGCATCACATTGTTTACAAATGCAGTAACGTACTCAAACAGCCCCCACTTACTTTTAGAATAGTGAAGATGAAGCAAGTGCAAATAGGCTTCAGACAGTGTTACAAGCACTCTTCAAAACTTTGAATCATCAGAGTGCATGAGTTTCATGCTCGATCGATTGAGCTAGCCGGATCGGGCAACAAAAAGTTTAAAATAGTTATGTAAATAGTTGTTTAATAAAATGTTTTACCCTGTTACTTTGCTGGTGTGTTGTATATATTTGCATAGAGTTTATCGTTATTTTGGGCGGGGTGGGTGGCGGAGCCGAGCTGTCTTGCAGCCATCATGGTGTGGAGTTCAGTTCATCTCACTAGTTTCGTATTTGTCATGAGGGGTTGTTCCTAATGTTTCTATTTTAGCGAGGTCAAAAAGAGATCCCATTAGTGGCCTACTGATTTTGCTCTATTCCTTTTGTTTTTTTACACGATTTATCGCTATCTGCAAAGACTAAACAGAGTATTGCGACTCTGTGCTTGTTTGTAAATAGAGAATGAACCAAAGAGAACCAATTCTAAAACAGTAAATGCTTGGATAACAATCAATCAAATGGAGAGAGAAGCAGGCACGACGGATTACAACGGGGGCAAAGGCCTGCGTTAACTACCCTTCACTATCTGCAAAGAGAGAGTACTCCTAATAGAAATGAGGGGGGGGGGGCAGCATTCAAAGCAGATCAGTGTGCATAAACACGAAAATGTTTTTTCTTACCACGTACTTGACATTCGACAGCTTATGATATTTGCTATTAAAAAACCATTGAAATTCACTGAAAAAAACCATAGGTTATAGACCATATATAGTTAGGAATTAGCATTTACAAAACCTTGAAAATTCACTGAAAAAACCATAGGTTATAGACCATATATAGTTAGGAATTAGCATTTATAAAACATTTTTTTACTCTCACAAAACCATTGAAATTCCATATATAGTTAGTAGTACTAACTATATATCGCGCACCCGCAATCCACTGCTGATCATGTCACATATTACATCATTCATGACATGGTCAGTGACATCACTGATGACATCACTGATGACATCTCAAATGACATCACTGATGACATCACTGATGACATCTCAAATGACATCACTGATGACATCACTGATGACATCTCATTTGACATTACTGATCACATCACTGATGACATCATTCATGTGATAATACGATGAACCTCTTCAGACTCTAATATAACCTTAGATACACTCAGTGTAAACAGACACTCACAGACTGTCACTCATCCATGGAGTTACTTACACACCTAGTCAGTCATGCAAAGAATCAATCACACCTCCATTTCCTCAACTATACAGTTATACACACCTTACTTATTCAAACATATACTAACACATATTTACTCTCTTTTACAATCCCTGATACAAGTTCACAATCATCCATACAGCCACTCACACATTCACTGGCTCTTATGCACAGTTATTTATATATGCCAACTCTCACATGTACTGTGTTTTACATATGTACTTACTTTGACATGTAGCACTGAGATATCCATTCACTCACCAATGCACAGAGTCATACACCTCCCAGCCACCCACACACACACTCAGTCTCCCATACAAATACTTGAGCAACCAATCAATAACCCATATACTTACTCATATAGCTACTGATCAACACATGCAGCAGTTTACAGAACAACAAACATAATGATGCACAAATTAACACAGTTCAGTCACTAACCCATGCACTCAGTGAGACACATTTAACCACTCACTCATACAGTCAGTCATGCACCTACTAAATCCTTCATCCAGACACTTCTACATCCACTCATTCTTCAATATGTAAGACATATTTTAACTTTACAGAAATACACAGTCACTGGATGTTGTCATCAGTGATGTCATTTGAGATGTCATCAGTGATGTCATCAGTGATGTCACTGACCATGTCATGAATGATGTAATATGTGACATGATCAGCAGTGGATTGCGGGTGCGCGATATATAGTTAGTACTACTAACTATATATGGAATTTCAATGGTTTTGTGTGAGTAAAAAAAGGTTTTTTAAATGCTAATTCCTAACTATATATGGTCTATAACCTATGGTTTTTTCAGTGAATTTTCAAGGTTTTGTAAATGCTAATTCCTAACTATATATGGTCTATAACCTATGGTTTTTTCAGTGAATATATATATATATATATATATATTACCTACTGGCGGTCGCCAGTAGGTAGTTATAGTTAGGATTGGCTACCATAGAAAATCTGCAACATTCTATTGGGAATAACTCTGGCGCCGGTTGAGGAATTTGTATGTAATTTTCCAAAGTTTTGGCCAGGTCCGCTGCGCTCCTTCCCTGAAAGTTTCGGGGGGATTCGTGAAGTGGGGGCTGAGAAAAAAGGGGGGTCCCAAAACGTGTTTTCCCCATGTTAATTTCCATAGGACGGTCTGACAAGTCTACAGCCCGAACCGCTGAACGGAATTACGCCAAACTTGGCAAAATTGTAGGGACTGGTACGTAGATGTGCCTTTGCTATATTTGGTGAAAATTGCTCCAGTGGTTTTTTTGAAAATTAACTTCAAAAACACATATATATCTATAAGCGCGCTCCGAGCGCTTACCGGTACGCGTACCGGGGAGCGCACCCGGCGCGCTACGGGAGTGCGCGAGCGGAAAGCTGATTGGCTGTCGGGTGTCTGTCAACATTCTAAACAGTCCGGAGAGTCCGCCATCTTGTGTCTCAGTGGAATCGAGACACAAGAGGTGAAAAAGAAAGGGGGAAATAATTAAAAGGGGGCAGAGTAGACACCCCCTGACCGCCTAGGTTTTCTGTGGGGGCCTAGAAGGACCCTGAAGGGCCCAAAAACTTTTTTTTTTTTTTACATTTTCACATTTTCGCGGGGTAAGTGCTGGCTGCGCTACCCGGTGCGCTCTCCGGTACGCGCACCCTGACCGCACCACAGGGAAAAACAGTGTAAAAAAATAGAATAAAAAAAGAATGTAGAGTGTTTAGAGGTAAGTTAGCTCTGAAAATAGCTGTGTGTTAAGTGGGTGTTTTTTGTACCTACAAGTAGGTACCAATGCAGAGTCTCATATTCAAGAGGAAAACTCTATTCCCCTCATCTGTAAAATGCACACCATCTCTCCTATAGATGTCTTGCATGTTGTAACGCAAGTTGTTGTGGTAAATGGAGCCCATACCATAGTCTCTCATGTAAGCAGAAACAGATTTATTTACATGTTTCCTTGCTTTCTCAATCTGTGGACAAAATTGGTTGGACCAGTTCTATTTTTGCCTTCGGCATATATTAGAAAATACCAAGGCAGTTTTTGGAAAAAGTGACATCAATTGCTCAAAGATGTCCTTTAAAAGCATTCCCAGACCTTCCCCAGTCAAAGTGCCCAAGTCATTGCCACCACAGTGCATAATTATAAGGTCAGGGTGTGGTAAATGCATAAAGGATTTTACTAATGGTATCAATTGGTGACATCTCAATCCTCTTTGTCTAATCCATACAATGTGCACATTTGGTAAATCAAGGTTGTAAATACCTCTGTTAGTTGCGTATTTTTGAGCCCAGTGGACATTGCTAAGCCCCACAAACCAGACTTTTGTCATTTTGAAGGTAGGTGTGTGAAGATAGGTGTGCTTCTAGTCAGATGAGTTGTGGAAATGAAATGGCAGTTTGATTATGACAAAAGTGTTTGAGAATCAGTAAAGATGAATAAGTAGAAATGATTGGAGCTTTGTTAAAAATCTCCACTGAAAATTAGGGTGCATGCTTTTTTTTTTTAAAGAAGTCATTTCAATGGTTGAGAAAAAGTCATTTAAAGAAACATTGCATTTCATTAGCTAGTAGATTGAGAGGTCAAGCAGGCTTGATGGATTTTTTTGCAACATAGTTAAATGAACTTGTGAACTCTGTGATGGTTTTAGAAGGAGTTACCATGGTTACTTTGTGAATGAGCACTGAGGGGATGGGTGAATGTTATGTGAGTTTCAAAGTCTTGAAATATTCAACCAATTAAAATGTGCAGTTTGCTTTTGAATTTGTGGGGGAATAATTTTTATTGGCTATGTGCAAGAATATGGCTCTGAAATCAGAAAGAATCTGTGCCATTATTGAAAGGCTCCCAGTGAAGGAAGCATTGTTCAGAGATTCTGCTTAAGAATATCTGTTGACTGTGACTGACACTGTTTGACATCTTCCAAACCATTTTTAAAGGTGAGTAATGATTCTTTTAAAAAAGATAGAGAGTTTAAAGATTTTTTACAAGTATCATAGTGTGTGTCTCTGTGAATTAAGGAATGATATTTTTACCTTTTTCCATAATGTTAGCTGTGTGTTTATAAGGTAGTCTTCTTTATAAATTGTTTTTATGCTTGGATTCAATGCTGGTTTAGAAATTGTGTAATGGTTTCATTGGAGTTGTAAATATGCTCATTTTTTTGAAGCACATTGTGCAACTTGTAACATGGGTAGAAGGAGTGAATGTCTGGAGAGGGATAGGAATAGCAGATAGAAAACCATATGAAATGGTGGGGAGATGCATAAACACACAGCTATGTCAAAGATTGTGCACGCAGCTTTTAAATATGCAGGCAGACAAAGCAATCTTTGACATAGCTGTGTGTTTATAAGGTAGACTCTCACAGTGATAAGATCTCTCACAGCATTTCATATTCTTGTCTGGGTGTATATTCACAAGCTGTGTGCACAATCTTTGACATAGCTGTGTGTTTATAAGGTAGACTCTCACAATGTTAACATCTCTCACATTACATAAGGTAAGGTCATGGGATTGCCCCATGTGAAAGGATGTATTGCTGGAAATTATTTTTTTTCTACAATTTTTTACACTGTTTTTCCCTGTGGTGCGCTTGAGGTCCTCATTTATGAGGCCATGCGTCACTTTTACGCCGCCGGTGCGTCACTTTTTGTGATGCAGCAGTGGTGTAAAAATTGCACCTTGTTGAGTTATATTTATAAAGTGACGCATCTAGGTAGATGCGTCACTTTGTAAAGCCCTGTGCCACATTATACGTGCGTCAGGTGTAATGTATGCAAAGGGGGCGTATTGACGCAAAGAAGGGTTGCACAAATTACGCAGTGAAATCTATGAGATTTCACTGCGTCACATTTAGGACGCTGTTGTGTCAAAATTTTGTACCTGCCTCACAGCAGGTGTAAGACTGACGCAGGCTCTTTCACTTAGGGCTTGCCCCATGTGAAAGGATGCATTTTTGGAAATTATTTTTTTAACTGGCATAAATTGAGATAGAATATACAAAAAAAAGAGAGGCATATTTACAAGCTGCGTGCGCAATCTTTGACATAGCTGTGTGTTTATAAGGCAGACTTCTTTATAAATTGTTTTTTATGCTTGGATTCAATGCTGGTTTAGAAATTGTGTAATGGTTTCATTGGAGTTGTAAATATGCTTATTTTTTTTAAGCACATTATGCAACCTGTAACATGGGTAGAAGGAGTGAATGTCTGGAGAGGGATAGGAATAGCAGATAGAAAACCATATGAAATGGTGGGGAGATGCATAAACACACAGCTATGTCAAAGATTGTGCACGCAGCTTGTAAATATGCAGGCAGACAAAGCAATCTTTGACATAGGTGTGTGTTTATAAGGTAGACTCTCACAGTGATAAGATCTCTCACGGCATTTCATATTCTTGTCTGGGTGTATATTTACAAGCTGTGTGCACAATCTTTGACATAGCTGTGTGTTTATAAGGTAGACTCTCACAATGTTAACATCTCTCACATTACATAAAGTAAGGTCATGAGATTGCCCCATGTGAAAGGATGTATTGCTGGAAATTATTTTTTTTCCACATTTTTTTACACTGTTTTTCCCTGTGGTGCGCTTGAGGGCCTCATTTATGAGGCCATGCGTCACTTTTACGCCACTGGTACGTCACTTTTTGTGACATAGCAGTGGTGGAAAAATTGCACCTTGTTGAGTCATATTTACAAAGTGACGCATCTAGGTATATGCGTCACTTTGTAAAGCCCTGTGCCACATTATACGTGCGTCAGGTGTAATGTATGCAAAGGGGGCGTATTGACGCAAAGAAGGGTCGTAGAAGTGACGCAGTGAAATCTATGAGATTTCACTGCGTCACTTTTAGGACGCTGTTGTGTCAACATTTTGCGCCTGCCTCACAGCAGGTGTAAGACTGACACAGGCCCTTTCACTTAGGGCTTGCCCCATGTGAAAGGATGCATTTTTGGAAATTATTTTTTTAAATGGCATAAATTGAGATAGAATATACAAAAAAAGAGAAACATTTTTACAATATGTGTGCGCAATCTTTGACATAGTTGTGTGTTTATGCATCCCCCCACCAATGCTGTGAGAGATAACATTGTAAGAGTCTACTTTATAAATATTTATATTGAGTTTTTAAGAAGCATATTGTGCTTTTGTATGATGTATATAATGGAAATGAATTTTTTAATGAGTTAGATTTCTGCTTTGCTTTGTAGTGGTCATTTAAATGGGTTGTGCTGTGTGTTAAAAACAATTTAGTATGGAAAATGTTTTCTGGTAAAATGTCTTGTATATATATATATGCTTATATATAGGTGGCCTGTTGTTGGCCAGTAGAGACAGTGAAATATTATGAGCAGAGACACATATACTGCTTGCAGAGCCAGAGATGGTAAATTACATCTAATATGCTCCTTATGTGTTTAAGTTGACATTGTGAGTCAAGCTTCATTTGAAATGGACCTGGCTGAATAATATGCTTACTTGATGTCTTAATAAATATGGAAGTACATGTTTTTTACATGTGACATTCTGGTCATCTGCCTAACATCACACTGATGGGTGAATGAAGCTTCAGTCATAGTGTTATTTTAGGCACATGAGCAGGATGTTATATGTAATGAGCAATTAATGTTATGTGTTGCATATATATAGGTGGCCTGTTTTGGACAGTAGAGACAGTGAAATAATATGAGCAGGGACACACATACTTATTGCAGAGACAGACACGGTACATTATATCTAATATTCTGATGATGTGCCTAAGATCACACTGTGACTGAAGCTTGATTCACCCATCACTGTGATCTTAAGCAGAGTCACACATACTGTTGGCAGAGACAGACATGGTATATTATATCTAACATTCTGATTATGTGCCTAAGATGACACTGTGACTGAAGCTTGATTCACCCATTATTGTGATGTTAGGCAGAGTCACATATATTGTCGGCAGGGATAGACATGGTACATTATAACTAAAATCATATTAATCTGTCTAAAATCACACTGTGAGTGAAGCTTGATATAATGAGCAACTAGAGTGCTAACATTCAGAATATATGACAAATGTGTGACACATCTGAATGCCTTCTTGATGGAACTAAAGTAAACAAGCATTGAAAATACAATAGATTTGGTGTGATCTTAGGCACATGTGCACGATGTTACATGTAATCTACCATCTCTGTCTCTGCAAGCAGTATGTGTGTCTCTGCACTAATTATTTCTCTGTATCTACAGGCCAAAAACACCACCTATATATAAACAAGATATAACATTAATTAGTAAATCGTTTTTGACACAAAGCAAAGCACATGTAATGTAAATGAGCCTTTTGTTGTATACTAGTGTTTATATTGTTTATTTATTGTAATTGCTATGTAATATGTTTGTAGTGGTCTATAATATGTTATTTTTTGTTTTCCACAGATTATAATCATCTATACAAACAAAGAGAAAGATGCCTTCTAAAACAAGGAGAGCAAAAAATGATAAGAGAAAATTAAGGTCTAAGGAAAAAGAAAATCAAGAACCAACCAAAATAAAATCTTCAGAGAAAAAGAAAAATGCTCCTGGTAAGCAAAGTACACATTTTCTCAGGAAGTTATTGAAATGTGAAGCAAAAAAAAGTTGTTTACCTAAGAAAAATGAAACACCTGTAAATTCAACAAAGACAGGATATCCTTCTAAAAATGTTAGACGTGTACAGGAGACAATATTTTGAAAAGCAATAGAAGAAGCAAACAATTTTCTGACATTCGTAGACGAATGTTTTACAACAGGATTATTTCCAATTTATTAAAAAATATAAAAAGGTATAAAAAAGACAGCTTTTTACAAGAAAAAAAAACGTAGCTAAGATCGTGGATGAAGCATTTAAAGTGAAAAATAAATTGTTTTGTTTAGTAATGAATAGAATTCGTACACTTGATACAATAATCAATGTGTTTAAATCAAAATGTAAGTGGAGGAGAGTAATTAATCGAACTAATTTTTGTGATGTTTTTTCTGGAGAATGGAGGCATAGTTCAAGTTCTGAGCCATTTTTTAATGAAGAAAGTTACTTTCAGGATAATGATTGGGTGCATGCAGTTGACACCAGTGGTCGAGCATATGAGGTGAAGGACGGTTGTCCGGTTGAAAAAGAAGAGATTGTGCCTAGAAATACAGAAGAGGTGTTAGCTGATGAAGTTTTAGGGAGATGTCCTAAGGCTCCAGTGTATACATGGAATTGTAGTAGTATTTGTAGTGTCCGACAGGAATCAATTGATTTGTTTCGCACTTTCTTACGGACATATACTAAGAAAACTGTGAAACAAAAAATGAAAATGTTACAAGAGTTAGATCCTTGTAGAGTGAGAGAAAAAAACAGGTTTGCAAGGGCATTCACTGGCTTGTCTTTCAAGAAAAGTATGTCAGAGTGTTTTTCACCATTTTAGGATGTTAGCAGTGCATCATAATAAAGTGAGGAAATTAGTGAGAAGGTTGTACTATGCAAAAAGTCCAGCACTTAAACTAAAACAGTTAAACAGTGCTCTTTTGCATGGAACTGAATTAGATGTCAAAAACATTTGTGATGAAATTGAGTTTTGTTACTTTGGTGAAAAAGAGGTTAGTGCAGAAGTTGATACAGTAATGTAAGGTAATGTAGAGATTTTAAGTACAGAACATTTTGAAAATGAAATTATAAAGTTTAAGGTCAATTCAAGTGAAAGGCCAAATTTTTCTTGTGTTTGTTGTCGACGGACTCATTATAAGCATCAGACTAGATTAGTTGATTTATATGTAAAAAGCGAAAAGATAAATGTAGGAGAGTAGGGTCTGCTATCCTATGGTCACCCCACATTTTTGCTTTTTGCTTCACTGGTTTTAGACTACTGAGGCTGTGGGCCTGCTAATCAGACCCCCAGCCTGCTGTTCTCTCTCTAAATTACTGATACATGTGCTATAGGTACATACCACAATTAGAAATGGACTCCTTGTCAGCCCCTGTACTAAGCACTATAGGTGCCCAGGGCATAGGTGCCACCAAGGCCTACCAGGGGCTGCAGCATATCTTTTGCCACCCCTGGCTGGTTCTTAAATTGACACAACTGGCTGATCACTCAGCTGGGGCAAGGTGGTGTAATCACCCCTTGCTTATATATAGTATACCTATATCTGAACCTATATCTGGACACATATAAACCTGTGAGCCACTCCTATGGCAGGCCTTAGCAATCCTGGAGGCAGAGTGCGTGGTTTAATGTGAGATGGAGCTCTAGCATGAGCTGAGCCTGTCTGCAGCCGTCGGGAACAAATCCCTAAGCTGTTTCAGGATAATGCCATACCATATACTCTTAAGTACATTATAATCCTCGCGGTTATATAGCAACTCTGGTTTGGCTTTATCAAAACATGTCGTGTAAGGTGTCATACGATTTGGAATACTATCCCCTCGCCAGTTCTGGCGACGGGGATAGCATTCCACCCCTCTAGAGGGGTAAGACATGTTACTTTACTTAAATGCGGTTAATTTCTAAAAGGGCCTCAGATCCACAAAATGGATGCTTCTGCCACAGACACGAGTCTGACCCCCTGAAGCTGACCGAAACTCAGCCCAAGGGGCCTGGACAAAGGGTTTCCTGTCGCAGGGCGGTGTTACAACCCCCCAGACAGGAGATAGTGGATTGTAGCAGGGAGGTTTGAAAGAAACCAGACAGTGCCTGGGGAGCACAAGGCTGCCCCTTGCATAATCCGGCCAAACCGGTTCTGGGGCACTCCAGCCCCCGTCCCAGCGCGGCCAGGATCAAAGGAAGGGGGTGTATCCACCCACTTCCTGGGTCCCACCCATAGGAGGGGACCTAGCAGGTAATCCAGCCCCCCAGATTCGAATAAGAGTGGGAGCAGTGCCAATGCACTTCAGATTATCCTGATGAAACATAAGAAACGAAACTCTGGACCCTTCGACATCCTACTCAACGTAGAAGACTGAAGAATCTCCCTTGTGGTCAAGGAGTGACCACCCTGTGCAAACAGGCACCATCCAGCCCTCGACGTCTACTTTGTTGCAGTTCCCGCCGGAACTCGAGCGACAGAGATCGACGAGATCAAGCTTGCCTGCCTTCTAACAGCCCGATCCACAGTCCCTGCAGAGCTGAGACCCGTGGAGGCGACCGGAAGCGTGGGGCACGCCATCTTGGAAAGACCACGAGACGCTGACCGTGCAGCCCACGAGTGACCCTCGAAGCTGTACAACGGGGTTTGAGAAGCCCCAACCCTGAGCCACTCTTGCACCGAAGTTCAGCCCCCTACACTCGACGAGTGCTGCGTGGGGCCCTTCTGCTTCTTTTGGCTCACCGCGTTGGCCAGTCCCTTGCCAGCTGGCTTGTGGCCCCTGTGCCGACGAAACTTGAAATACGACTTGTGATTCTGGTTGCTCCAGATTTGCACCAGCTCCCCTGAAAAGGAGCCCCCACTCTGACCCTACTGGTCCGAGTGAGAAGCAATCTTCCAGTTCCGCGTGGATTGCTTTTGCCAAGTGTTGTTTGCTCCAATCTTGAAGCCGACAGCGCCGACGGCGAGAGCCTGCGTGGGACAGATCGTGACCTGCTCCTGGACTTTGTAGATGCCCCAGAGCCCACGTGACAGCGGAGAGAAGCTCCTCGAAAACCACCTGATTGCGCCCGACATTGCCTGGTTCCGTCCTGGTTCCACCCTGGTCACAGCTGAGTGACCCAGACTCTGTCCCCTCTGCTTTCAGGTACTTTTCGACTCGAGTCCACCCTTGGACTCCACCGGACACTTCTCCTTCACCTCGCCTGCAGCCCTTTCAGCTCCAAGCACCAAGAACCTGCGTGACGAAACCCGACTCAACCTCGACCCTGTGCACCCACTTCCTGTGGGTGAGGTAACATTGCAACGCCGGTGTTCCCACACTGGTACACCCCTCTAGGGTCTGTGTCTTAAGTTTTGTTCCTCTAGGTTCAGCGGAAGTGTCCTTAAACTCTAACTTTGTAACTTTTACGCACCATTGGTTAACATTGATGCATGCGTGCACTTTCTGCACTGCACCCGAATCCCGCGGGCTTTTCCCGACTTCAGCATTGCTTGTCCCGACTGCTCCCAGCGATTCCCTAGGCCCTAGGCCTAACCACTGATCGATTGGTATCTCTTATACCATTTTTTTAGTATATGGTTTGAGTGGCCCCTTGGCCTCATCCAAAATTGTGCAACTTTGTATGTTAAACTGTGCTTTTGATTTAACGCTTGTGCCCCTTTATTCATAAAGAATACTGGGGATTGTTTTTAGTAATAAATACATATATTTTTATAATATATACTTGTGTGGTGTCCTTTCATTTGATATTACAGGATTGTATGTGGTAAAACAGCTCGCTTAACACGACCTCTTAAGTTAAGCCTTTAAGGCTGCTTAGTCCATGCTACCCCTAGGATAGCTTGTCTAATAAGGTTGACTTACAACCAGACACCATAAGGGTTGTTTGGACTGATACAAAGTGGTTCCAGAATTGGAAACATTATATATCAGGCCAACTTCTCACATTGGTGAGCAGCGGTGCGGATTTGAGCTTGCTGTTTGTTTTACCATTGCAATCTTTTTATCAAATTGAAAGATCACATCAAGTACCTCTAGGTACATATAAATCAAAAGCTTAGCATATTTAAGTTCTACTGTACTTAGTAGTTGTAGAGAAAAGGGATTAGCACACCCTGACTACAACTCACTAGCAAGGTACAGTAGGGAAACACTTAGTGTAGGTAGGTGCATCACTTACACCACACTAGAGTCATGTCTGACACAGGAAAATCCTCAGGGTCTGTTCCTGTGACAGTTGACCTTACCCAGGCAACTTCCAGCTATGACAAACTAACCCACAAAGACTTGGTTGCCTTGTGCATCTCAAGAGGGTTAAAAGGGGGCAGAAGTCCCACCAGTCCTTCCCTGATAGCCATTCTAGAACAGGATGACTTGGAAAAGGCAAATGCAGTTCCCTTAGAATCAGGAGATGGAGTGGACCCCACAGCCACTGAGACCACCCCAGAGGAGGAAGAAGAGGAGGAGGACTCAGAGGTAGAGGACCCTGAAGATCAGGATCAAGGGGTTAACCAGGTTGTAGTTGCCAGGCTTAACCAGGTCAACTTAAACCTACTGGGAAATGGAGAGGGCCAGCACCTCCCCAGATCCCACCAGAGCATTCTCCCAAGCAACAGAAGAGTGAGATCTCCATCAGGGGACTCTCATATTTCTAGTGCCTCAAGAGAATCTCGGAGAGGCATGACTGCCTCACAAAAGATAGAGCATAAGGCCAGGATGAGAGCTGTCAAACTCCAAATAGAGAGGGAGGAGGTAGCCCTGGCCCAAGCTAGACTTGCCTTGGCAAGAGAGCAGAAATTGAGTGGCTTAGATGTCACTGGTGGCAGCAACATTCCTAGAGAAAAAGACAGGAGCTATGATAATAGAAACCTGACAAAAATTGTGGCCCCCTACAAGGAAGGGGATGACATCCACAAATGGATGACTGCTCTTGAGAGAGCCTGCATGGTACAGCAGGTTCCTCAGGATCAGTGGGCTGCAATTTTATGGTACTCCTTTTCATAGAAAGGGAGGGACAGGCTCCTCACAGCTAGACCTGAGGATGCCAAAAACTACTCTGTCTTGAAGAGTGCTCTTATTGAAGGGTTTGGCCTAACCACTGAGCAATACAGGTTGTTGTTCAGAGACACCCAAAAAGCACAGACTCAAGACTGGACTGATTTTGTAGATTGTGCCACTAAGGCTCTGGAGGGTTGGTTGCAGGGAAGTAAAGTTTCAGACTATACAGGATTGTACAATCTTATCATGAGAGAACAGATCCTTAATAACTGTACAAACCAGCTGTTGCATCAATACCGTATTGACTCTGATTTGACCTCTCCCCAAGAATTGGGAAAGAAGGCAGACAAATGGGTCAGAACAAGGATTAAGCAGAAACCCCAGAACCAAGGTGGTGACCAGAAGAAAACAGACCAGAAGGGTGGGAATCAGAAAGATAAAGAAAAGGACCAGAAGTCTTCAGGCCCCCAAAATAGTAATAAGGAGGGTGGTTCCCAAAATGGAAACAAGAAAAAGAAGAATAATGGCCCAAAGAAGCCTTGGTGTAATAACTGCAAATCAGTTTCACACTGGGGCAGTGAATGCACCAAGACAAATCCAGTCCCCACCACTGCAGCTCCTAAAGCACCTGCACCCCCTAGTACAGTAAGCAGTGGTGGAACACAGCCAAAGGGTGTAGTAGGGTTAACCCTGGGTACTGAAGTAGGATCTGGCCTAGTCAGAATCCCTACTCAGGCAGTTCTCCTATATGATGTGGACTTAGCTTTGTCCACTACAGTGAGTCCCAGTAACCTGGGCAAATATAGGCAGACGCCTTTAATCAATGAGAAACTAGCTCAGGCCTACAGGGACACATGTGCCAGTGTCACAATGGTGACACCTGACTTTGTGGACCCTGGACAGATTGTACTAGGTGAAAGTTACCTAGTGACCAATGCAAGCAACTCCACTACTTCCCATAGTGTGGCAGTTGTGAACTTCTCCTGGGGAGGGGTAGATGGCCTAAAGAAAGTTGTTGTGAGTGCAGACCTCCCAGTAGACTGTCTGTTAGGCAATGATCTTGAAAGCTCAGTTTGGTCAGAAGTGGAGTACAGGACTCATGCAGAAATGCTAGGGATTTCAGCTCATGTCCTTGCAGTGACAAGGTCTCAGGCTAAGAAGTGCCTTCCTGAACCAGTGGTGGATCTTGAAACAATAGACCATCCACAACCCAAGAGAAGGAGCAAGAGAGGAAAGGCTGAGCCTTCCACCTTGCCCCAGGTAGAGGATCAGGTTTCACAGGAAACTGATTCTGCAGTCCAAGAGGAGACTGTCTCTGAGGAGCTTGAACCTGACCAGGTTGAGTTTCTGGGGACAGGGGGACCCTCAAGGGCAGACCTGAGGCAGGCTCAATTAGATTGCCCTTCACTTGAACCCCTCAGACAGCAAGCTGCTGCTGAGGCTGCTGGGGATGCCCAAGGTACCCATACTGTGTATTGGGATGATGGACTCCTTTACTCAGAGGCTAGAGACCCCAAGTCTGGTACAGCCAGGAGGTTGGTCATACCTCAGAGGTTTAGGGGCTTCCTTCTTACCTTGGCCCATGATATTACCCTTGCAGGACACTTAGGCCAGAACAAAACGTGGGACAGGCTTGTTTCACACTTTCACTGGCCTCATACGTCAGAAAATGTCAAGGAGTTTTGTCGCTCCTGTGTCACTTGCCAAGCCAGTGGTAAGTCAGGTGGCACAACAAAGGCCCCCCTAATACCACTACCTGTGGTGGGGGTACCCTTTGAACGTGTTGGAATAGACATTGTGGGTCCCATGGATCCTCAAACAGCATCTGGGAACAGATTTATACTGGTGGTAGTGGATCATGCCACCAGGTACCCAGAAGCAATTCCCCTGAGGACCACCACAGCACCTGTGGTGGCAAAAGCCCTCATTGCAGTTTTCTCAAGAGTGGGCTTTCCAAAGGAGGTGTTATCAGACAGAGTGTAGGAGAGTAGGGTCTGCTATCCTATGGTCACCCCAAATTTCTGCTTTTTGCTTCACTGGTTTATGACTTAATGTGGCTGTGGGCCTGCTAATCAGACCCACAGCCTGCTGTTCTCTCTCTAAATTGTAACCCATGTACTTTAGGTGCATAACAAAATTGGAACTGGTTCACCTTATTGGCCCCTGTAACAGTGTACCCAGGTACCCAGGGCATAGGTGCTTCCAAGGCCTACCAGGGGCTGCAGCATGTATTGTGCCACCCCTGGCCTGGCCTCCATATTTGACACAACTGGCTGATCACTCAGCTGGGGTAAGTCGGTGTAACCACCCCTTACTTAGGTGTAGTATGCCTATACCTAACCTAAAATGGACACATATGTTCCTATCAGCCACTCCTATGGAAGGCCTCATCAATCCTGGAGGCAGAGTGCTTGGAAATATGTGAGATGGTGCTCTGGCATGAGCTGAGCCTGTCTGCAGCTTTCGGAACCATGTCCTTTAGCTGTTCCTTGATATTGCCATACCATATACTCTTAAGTGCATTATAATCCTCGCAGTTAAATGCTATCTTAGGTTTGGCTTTATCAAAACATGTCGAGTAAGGTGTCATACGAATTGGAATACTACCCCCTCGCCAGTTCTGGCGACGGGGGTAGCATTCCACCCTTCTAGAGGGACACGACATGTACCTAGCCTGAACCCCGGTTAAAGTTAAACAGAGCCTTAGCATCACAAAATGGATGCTGCCACCACAGACACAAGTCTGACCTCCTGCTGCTGGGAGTCCTTCCAGCGAGGGCAGCTTGGACAAAGGGTTTCCTGCCTGGGGAGGTGCTAGCACCACTCCAGACAGGATTTTGTGTATTGGGTAGGACAGGGCTGAATAGAATCAGACATGCCTGGGGCACACAAGGTGTCCCTGTGCATAGGCCAGTTCAAACCGGTGCTGGGGCTTTCCAGCCCCAGTCCTGGCGCGAAACTGGACAAAGGAAAGGGGGTGTAACCACCCCCCTTCCTGGTTCCACCCAGAGGAGGGACCTAGTAGGTGATCCGGCCCCCCAGATTCGAATAAGAGTGGGAGCTGTGTCCTGAGACTTCAGATCATCCTGAATCAACTTGAAATACAGAAGAAGACTGGACTTCGACATTCTGCTGCACAGAAGACGGAAGAGAATCTCCCTTGTGGCCAAGGAGTGACCACCCTGTGAATACAGGCACCAACCAGCAACTCGACGTCTGCTTTGCCGCCGCCTCCCGCCGGAGCCCGAGCCCAGAGCCTGACAAGACCCAGACTCCCAGACTTCTCACAGCCCGATCCACAGTCCCTGCAAAGAAGGGACCCGTGGAGGCACCGAGAGACGTGGGACCGGACCTCTTGGAAGACCCCCGAAACGCTGACTGCGCAGCATCAGAGGCACCCTCGACGCTGTGCTTTGGGGTTTGAGAAGCCCCAACCTCGAGCAGCCCTTGCACCGAAGATCAGCCTCCCAGCATCTCCACGATCTGCGTGGGGCCCTTTTGCATTGTGCCACTCGACGCGCCTTCCCGTCCACTTGCCACGCGGCTAATGGCCATCTTGGCGACGAAACCTACAACTTTCACTGCAGGTCTGGTTGCTCCAGACTTGCCCTTGCTCCTGTAAAAAGGAGCCCCTGCTCTGACCTTGCTGGTCCGAGTAACAAGCCTTTTTCGATTCCTGCGTGGCTTGCATTAGCCAAGGCCTGTTTGCTTCAATCAAGTTGCCGACACCGCCAACAGCGAGAAGCCTGCGTGGGACAGCTCGTGACCGACTCCTGGACGTCTTCGACCCCTCGTGTCCACGTGGCTGCAGAGAGAAGCTACACCTCGACGCCTGTTTGCACCCGACATCGCCTGGTTCCACTCTGGTTCCACGGTAGTCACTGGCTAGTGACTTTGAACATTGTCCCCTCTGCTTTCAGGTCTTCACCTCTTCAGATCCACCCTTGGATCCACCGGAACTCTTCACATCGAGCCGCCTGCAGCATCTTCAGCTCCAAGCACCATCGACCTGCGTGACGAAACCCGACACTACTTCGACCCTATGCACCCGCTTCCTGTGGGTGAGGTAACTCAGCTCCGCCGGTGTTTCCACACTGGTACACACCTCTAGTGTCTGTGTCTGAAGTTTCATTCTTCTAGGTCACTCGGAAGGTTCCTTTCTAACTAACTTTGTACTTTTTACGCACCATAGACTTTGCATTGGTGAGTGCGTGCACTTTAAACACTGCACCCGAGTCCCGCGGGCCTTTCCCGACTTCTTCACTGTTAGTCCCGAACAGCTCCAGCGATTCCCCAGGCCCTAGGCCTATTTCCTGTCCAAGTGGCATCTCTTATACCACTTTCTTAGTATATGGTTTAGGTGGCCCCTAGGGCTCATCCATATTGTGCAACTTTTGTGTATTTTAACTGTGTTTTGTTTTAACGCATTTGCTTCTGTGCTCATAAAGAGTATCAGGGATATTTGTAGTAATAAATCCATATATATTTTCAATATATATCTGTGTGGTGTCCTTTCATTTGGTATTCAAGGGATTGTGTATGGTAAAACAGCTTGCTTCACATGCCGTTACAGAGTTTAGCCTAAGACTGCTTAGTCCATGCTACCCCTAGGATAGCTTGTCTATAAGGTTGACTTTACAACCTGCACCATAAGGGTTGCTTGGCATGGTACAAGGTGATCACTAGAACTAGTGAGCATCATATACCAGGCCAACTTCTCACATTGGTGAGCAGCGGATTGGGATTTGAGCTTGCTGTTGTTTTACCATTACAATCTTTGAAAATATCATTTGAAAGATCATACAGGTACCTGATAGGTACACTAAAACAAGACTAGATATACTTAAGTTCTACTGAACTTAGTTGTTGTAGAGGATAGGGAGTAGCACACCCTGACTGCAACTACTAGATAGGTTTTGTAGGAAAACACCAGTGTAGGTAGATTGCAACACATCCACCACACTAGAGCAATGTCTGGAGCAGAGGGATCCACTGGACCCATCTCTGTTGAGAGTGACCCTCCAAGGGCACCATCCAAATTTGCTAACTTTCCATTTAAGGAACTGAGGCAACTGTGTTCCATGAGAGGAATCAAAACAGGTCCTTCTCCTACAGCAGGACACCTCAGAGAGCTGTTAGACCAGTCTGAAGCTCTAAGGAACTCCAAACCAGGCCCCTCAGGGACTGGAGATGGAGGATCTCCCACTGAAGATGATAACCCTGATACCCCTGCCCCTGTCGTCCAGATAGATGAGGAAAACCAGACCACTGGGAATACTCAGCCTGAGGAAGAAGAAGAGGGGGAGGAGGTTGAAGAAAGTGAGTCTGATGATGATAGAGATAGCCAGGTGTTAGTCAGCAGGCTTAACCAGGCTAACCTAAGCTTATTTGGGACTGAAGGTGGGTCCAACCCATTCAGACCCCCAAATGGACTTAACCAGGAGCATAGGAGGAGGAGGAATCACTCAGGTGAGTCCAATACTTCCCATGTTTCTAAAGGTTCTCATGGCAACTCCAGAAGGGAGTTGACTAGCCCTCAGAGAAGGGAACATGAGGCCAAAATGAGAGAGGCTGAACTTAGGATCCAGAGACAAGAATTAGAAGTTGCCCTGGCCAAAGAGAAACTTGCTAGAGCGAGGCAGCCTAGAGAGAGTGGATCAGATTCCACTGGTGGCAGCACTATCCCTAAGGATAAAGACAGGTCCTATGACAATAGAAACCTGAGTAAGATTGTGCCCCCCTACAAAGTTGGGGATGATATCCACAAGTGGATGACTGCCCTTGAGAGAGCTTGCAAAGTACAGCAGGTCCCTCAGGAGCAGTGGGCAGCAATCTTGTGGCTCTCCTTTGAAGGTAGAGGCCGAGACAGACTCCTCACAGTTAGTGATGGGGATTCTAGAAACTACCTGGTCCTGAAGAGTGCTCTGATTGATGGGTTAGGCTTAACCACTGAACAGTACAGGTTAATGTTCAGAGACACCCAGAAGACACAGACTCAGGACTGGTCTGAATTTGTTGAATGTGCCACTAAGGCTCTGGAGGGCTGGTTGCTGGGAAGTAAGGTTACAGACTATGAAGGATTGTACAATTTGCTTATGAGAGAACAGATTTTAAATAACTGTCAGAACCAGCAGTTGCATCAACATTTGGTTGACTCAGATCTAACCTCTCCCCAAGAATTGGGAAAGAGGGCAGACAAATGGGTTAGAACCAGAGTTAAGCAAAAGAACCAGAACCAGAACCAGGGTGGTGACCAAAAGAAAACAGACCAGAAGGGTGGGGAGCAGAAAGCTAAAGACCAGAAGTCTTCAACAGGGCCCCAAACTAATACTGAGGGTGGGTCCCAAACTTCCAAGAAGAAGAAGAAAGAAGGTCAAAGAAAACCCTGGTGTAGCTTTTGCAAAAACACCACTCACTGGACAAGTGATTGTAAAAAGGGTGGAGCCACCAACACTGCAGCCCCTAAGGCACCTGCACCCACTAGTACAGCTGGCAGTGTTGGACCACAGACTAAGGGGGTAGTGGGTATCACCTTTGAAACTGATGGAGATTCTGACCTAGTCAGAGTCCCCACACAGGCTGTTCTGATCTGTGATGGGGAGATTGATTTCTCCCCTACTGTCAGTCTCAATAATCTGGGCAAGTACAGACAGACACCATTAATTAATGAAAAAGTGTCTCAAGCATACAGGGACACATGTGCCAGTGTCACTATGGTGACGCCTAGCTTTGTGGACCCTGGACAATACATACCAGGTGATAATTACCTGGTGACCAATGCCAGCAATGTCACTACTACAAATAGTGTGGCAATTGTTAACTTTTCCTGGGGAGGGGTAACTGGCCTAAAAAGAGTTGTGGTTAGTGCTGATCTCCCAGTAGAATGTTTGTTGGGCAATGACCTAGAGAGCTCTCTATGGTCAGAAGTTGAGTACAGGACTCATGCAGAGATGTTAGGGATATCATCACATGTCCTTGCTGTGACCAGGTCACAGGCCAAAAAGTGCCTCTCTGAACCTCAGGTCTTGGATCCTGGAACAATGGACCAAGTACCTTCCAAGACAAGGAACAGGAGGGCAAAGGCTGTGCCTTCCCAAATGCCTACAAGTGAGGATCAGCCTTCACAGGAAGATGATTCTGAGACCCCTGAAGGAACTGTCCCTATAGAGCTTGAACCTGATCAGGTTGAGTTTCTGGGGACAGGGGGACCTTCTAGGGCAGACTTGGGGCAGGCTCAGTTATCCTGTCCTTCTCTTGAACCCCTCAGACAGCAGGCTGCTGCTGAGGCTGCTGGGAATGCTCAAGGTACCCATAAGGTTTATTGGGATGATGGGCTCCTTTATTCAGAGGGTAGAGACCCCAAGCCTGGTACAACCAGGAGGTTGGTCATACCTCTGCAATTTAGGGGCTTCCTTCTTACCTTGGCACACGATATTCCCTTAGCAGGACACCTAGGCCAGAACAAAACATGGGACAGACTTGTCTGTCACTTTCCCTGGCCTCACATGTCAGAAGATACAAAGGAGCTTTGTCGCTCCTGTGTAACCTGCCAAGCAAGTGGCAAAGCAGGTGGTTCCACAAAGGCCCCCCTTATACCATTACCTGTGGTGGGGGTGCCCTTTGAAAGAGTGGGGATTGACATTGTTGGACCAATGGATCCCCCTACAGCATCTGGGCACAGATTCATACTGGTGGTGGTGGACCATGCCACCAGGTACCCAGAGGCAATTCCACTTAGGACCACAACAGCTCCTGTTGTGGCCAGGGCCTTACTTGGAGTTTTCTCCAGAGTGGGGTTTCCTAAGGAGGTAGTATCCGATAGAGGTGCCAACTTCATGTCAGGATACTTGACAGCTATGTGGAAGGAATGTGGTGTTAACTATAAGTTCACCACTCCCTATCATCCACAATGCAATGGGCTTGTTGAGAGATTCAACAAGACCCTAAAGGGCATGATCAAAGGATTACCTGAGAATCTCAGGCGAAGATGGGATATCCTTCTGCCCTGCCTTCTGTTTGCTTACAGAGAGGTCCCACAAAAAGGTGTTGGCTTCAGCCCCTTTGAATTGTTGTTTGGACATCCTGTAAGAGGACCCCTATGTCTGGTGAGGGAAGGATGGGAGTTACCTCTCAAAAAGCCCAAGCAAGACATAGTGGACTATGTACTTGGTCTCCGCTCCAGGATGGCTGAGTATATGGAGAAGGCATCCAAAAACCTTGAGGCTAGCCAGGCCTTACAGAAAGCTTGGCATGACCAAAAGGCTGTCCTGACTGAGTACCAGCCTGGACAGAAGGTATGGGTGTTGGAGCCAGTGGCCCCAGCAGCACTCCAAGACAGATGGTCTGGACCCCATACAATCATTGAGAAAAAGGGAGATGTTACCTACTTGGTGGACCTTGGAACTCCCAGGAGCCCCCACAGGGTGCTCCATGTTAACAGGCTGAAAGCATATGTTGACAGGGCAGACATGGGCTTGCTCATGGCTACAGATGAGGGGCAGGAGGAAGAGAGTGACCCTCTCCCAGACCTGTTGACTCAGAACCCTGAGGATGGCTCAGTTGATGGTGTGGCCTTAGATGGCAGCCTCACTGAACATCAGCAACATGACTGTAGACAGGTTCTGCAGTCATATCGACATATGTTCTCCCTGACACCCAGTCAGACTAACTGGTGTACCCATGTGGTGGACACTGGTGATAGTCTTCCTGTAAAGAACAAAATTTACAGGCAGCCTGACCATGTCAGAGACTGTATCAAGGCTGAGGTGCAAAAGATGCTGGAGTTAGGTGTCATTGAGCCTTCAGAGAGCCCCTGGGCTAGCCCAGTGGTTCTGGTCCCCGAACCTCACACCAAGGATGGAAAGAGAGAGATGAGGTTCTGTGTGGATTACAGAGGACTCAATGCTGTCACCAGGACAAATGCACACCCAATTCCAAGGGCAGATGAGCTCATAGACAAATTGGCTTCTGCCAAGTATTTGAGCACATTTGACTTGACAGCTGGCTACTGGCAAATCAGGTTAGCTGAGGAGTCTAAAGCCAAGACAGCATTTTCTACCCCCAGTGGGCATTACCAGTTTGTGGTGATGCCCTTTGGTTTGAAAAATGCACCTGCCACCTTCCAAAGGTTGGTGAATCAAGTCCTTACTGGGTTGGATGACTTTTGTGCAGCATATCTGGACTATATTGCTGTCTTTAGCTCCACCTGGGAGGATCACCTGGTCCACCTAAAGGAAGTGCTAGAGGCTCTGCAAAATGCAGGCCTCACTATCAAGGCAACCAAGTGCCAGATAGGGCAGAGTAAGGTTGTGTACTTGGGCCACCTTGTGGGTGGAGGCCAAGTTCAACCACTGGAGAGTAAGATTCAGACCATAAAGGACTGGACTCCTCCAACTACCCAGACTCAGGTCAGAGCTTTCCTGGGCCTGACTGGGTACTACAGGAAGTTTGTTAAGAACTATGGGTCCATTGTGACTCCTCTTAATGATCTGACATCCAAGAAGATGCCCAAAAAGGTTCAGTGGACAGAATACTGTCAAAAGGCATTTGATGACCTGAAGAAGGCCATGTGCTCTGCACCTATCCTGAAGAGTCCTGACTACTCAAGAGAGTTTATTGTCCAAACAGATGCTTCTGATTTGGGAGTGGGAGCTGTGCTTTCACAACTTAATGTAGATGGTCAAGACCAGCCCATTGCTTTCATTAGCAGAAGGCTGACCCCCAGAGAGAAACGTTGGTCAGCCATTGAGAGGGAGGCCTTTGCTGTGGTGTGGGCCCTGAAGAAGTTGAGACCATATTTGTTTGGCACTCACTTCAAGATTCAGACCGACCATAAGCCCCTCTTATGGCTTAATCAGATGAAGGGTGAAAACCCCAAACTGCTCAGGTGGTCCATTTCCCTACAGGGGATGGACTTTACAGTGGAGCACCGCCCAGGGACTGACCATGGTAATGCAGATGGTCTCTCCAGGTACTTCCACTTAGAACATGAAGACACAACTGGTCAAGGTTAGTCTAATGTCCCTGCGTTTGGGGGGGGGTTGTGTAGGAGAGTAGGGTCTGCTATCCTATGGTCACCCCAAATTTTTGCTTTTTGCTTCACTGGTTTATGACTTAATGTGGCTGTGGGCCTGCTAATCAGACCCACAGCCTGCTGTTCTCTCTCTAAATTGTAACCCATGTACTTTAGGTGCATAACGAAATTGGAACTGGTTCACCTTATTGGCCCCTGTAACAGTGTACCCAGGTACCCAGGGCATAGGTGCTTCCAAGGCCTACCAGGGGCTGCAGCATGTATTGTGCCACCCCTGGCCTGGCCTCCATATTTGACACAACTGGCTGATCACTCAGCTGGGGTAAGTCGGTGTAACCACCCCTTACTTAGGTGGAGTATGCCTATACCTAACCTAAAATGGACACATATGTTCCTATCAGCCACTCCTATGGAAGGCCTCATCAATCCTGGAGGCAGAGTGCTTGGAAATATGTGAGATGGTGCTCTGGCATGAGCTGAGCCTGTCTGCAGCTTTCGGAACCATGTCCTTTAGCTGTTCCATGATATTGCCATACCATATACTCTTAAGTGCATTATAATCCTCGCAGTTAAATGCTATCTTAGGTTTGGCTTTATCAAAACATGTCGAGTAAGGTGTCATACGAATTGGAATACTACCCCCTCGCCAGTTCTGACGACGGGGGTAGCATTCCACCCTTCTAGAGGGACACGACATGTACCTAGCCTGAACCCCGGTTAAAGTTAAACAGAGCCTTAGCATCACAAAATGGATGCTGCCACCACAGACACAAGTCTGACCTCCTGCTGCTGGGAGTCCTTCCAGCGAGGGCAGCTTGGACAAAGGGTTTCCTGCCTGGGGTGGTGCTAGCACCACTCCAGACAGGATTTTGTGTATTGGGTAGGACAGGGCTGAATAGAATCAGACATGCCTGGGGCACACAAGGTGTCCCTGTGCATAGGCCAGTTCAAACCGGTGCTGGGGCTTTCCAGCCCCAGTCCTGGCGCGAAACTGGACAAAGGAAAGGGGGTGTAACCACCCCCCTTCCTGGTTCCACCCAGAGGAGGGACCTAGTAGGTGATCCGGCCCCCCAGATTCGAATAAGAGTGGGAGCTGTGTCCTGAGACTTCAGATCATCCTGAATCAACTTGAAATACAGAAGAAGACTGGACTTCGACATTCTGCTGCACAGAAGACGGAAGAGAATCTCCCTTGTGGCCAAGGAGTGACCACCCTGTGAATACAGGCACCAACCAGCAACTCGACGTCTGCTTTCCCGCCGCCTCCCGCCGGAGCCCGAGCCCAGAGCCTGACAAGACCCAGACTCCCAGACTTCTCACAGCCCGATCCACAGTCCCTGCAAAGAAGGGACCCGTGGAGGCACCGAGAGACGTGGGACCGGACCTCTTGGAAGACCCCCGAAACGCTGACTGCGCAGCATCAGAGGCACCCTCGACGCTGTGCTTTGGGGTTTGAGAAGCCCCAACCTCGAGCAGCCCTTGCACCGAAGATCAGCCCCCCAGCATCTCCACGATCTGCGTGGGGCCCTTTTGCATTGTGCCACTCGACGCGCCTTCCCGTCCACTTGCCACGCGGCTAGTGGCCATCTTGGCGACGAAACCTACAACTTTCACTGCAGGTCTGGTTGCTTCAGACTTGCCAATGCTCCTGTAAAAAGGAGCCCCTGCTCTGACCTTGCTGGTCCGAGTAACAAGCCTTTTTCGATTCCTGCGTGGCTTGCATTAGCCAAGGCCTGTTTGCTTCAATCAAGTTGCCGACACCGCCAACAGCGAGAAGCCTGCGTGGGATAGCTCGTGACCGACTCCTGGACGTCTTCGACCCCTCGTGTCCACGTGGCTGCAGAGAGAAGCTACACCTCGACGCCTGTTTGCACTCGACATCGCCTGGTTCCACTCTGGTTCCACGGTAGTCACTGGCTAGTGACTTTGAACATTGTCCCCTCTGCTTTCAGGTCTTCACCTCTGCAGATCCACCCTTGGATCCACCGGAACTCTTCACATCGAGCCGCCTGCAGCATCTTCAGCTCCAAGCACCATCGACCTGCGTGACGAAACCCGACACTACTTCGACCCTATGCACCCGCTTCCTGTGGGTGAGGTAACTCAGCTCCGCCGGTGTTCCCACACTGGTACACACCTCTAGTGTCTGTGTCTGAAGTTTCATCCTTCTAGGTCACTCGGAAGGTTCCTTTCTAACTAACTTTGTACTTTTTACGCACCATAGACTTTGCATTGGTGAGTGCGTGCACTTTAAACACTGCACCCGAGTCCCGCGGGCCTTTCCCGACTTCTTCACTGTTAGTCCCGAACAGCTCCAGCGATTCCCCAGGCCCTAGGCCTATTTCCTGTCCAAGTGGCATCTCTTATACCACTTTCTTAGTATATGGTTTAGGTGGCCCCTAGGGCTCATCCATATTGTGCAACTTTTGTGTATTTTAACTGTGTTTTGTTTTAACGCATTTGCTTCTGTGCTCATAAAGAGTATCAGGGATATTTGTAGTAATAAATCCATATATATTTTCAATATATATCTGTGTGGTGTCCTTTCATTTGGTATTCAAGGGATTGTGTATGGTAAAACAGCTTGCTTCACATGCCTTTACAGAGTTTAGCCTAAGACTGCTTAGTCCATGCTACCCCTAGGATAGCTTGTCTATAAGGTTGACTTTACAACCTGCACCATAAGGGTTGCTTGGCATGGTACAAGGTGATCACTAGAACTAGTGAGCATCATATACCAGGCCAACTTCTCACACAGAGGTACTAACTTCATGTCTAGTTATCTAAAAGCAATGTGGAAGGAATGTGGAGTAAACTACAAGTTTACCACACCCTATCACCAACAGTGCAATGGGCTTGTGGAGAGATTCTCAGAGAAGTCAATGTTTGAATGGAAATTGCGGTATATTGTTTCATCCGCCCCACATTGACAATCACGCAGTTATCATAGGGTTATTCCTATTAGTGTGTACTGCTTGCCTCATCCAGAGGCACCTCCAGTCTCGAGTGCAGTGTCCAGAGACAAAAGGACTTTCCCACAAAAAATTGTTAAAAATGAAAATGTACGCCAAAAAAGGTTTATTGCAGGGCAAATTTCCATTAGTTAAAAAAGTAGTAAATACTTAGTTTAGGCCGAGTTACTAGGCCGTATAGTATTGCAGGGATAAGGTTGTCGACATGTTTCAGCTCTATTGGGCCAGGAGGTCTGTAGAGCTTTCGTCAGGACTTACATAACAAGATAAACAAACATGAAATTGTATACACATATAAAACTACTCACACATACTTGTGCGGTAATCCCAAACTCATAGCATTATATGAGGGTTGTGTTCTTCACGATCTGTCGTGTAGGAAAACTCTGCTTCCAACGGGGGACAACTTCTTGTAATGCAGAGCCGCGTGGAGGCTACACTCTAGCCTTGTGCTGACTCTGCCCCCGTTGGAAGCAGAGTTTTCCTACACGACAGATCGTGAAGAACACAACCCTCATATAATGCTATGAGTTTGGGATTACCGCACAAGTATGTGTGAGTAGTTTTATATGTGTATACAATTTCATGTTTGTTTATCTTGTTATGTAAGTCCTGACGAAAGCTCTACAGACCTCCTGGCCCAATAGAGCTGAAACATGTCGACAACCTTATCCCTGCAATACTATACGGCCTAGTAACTCGGCCTAAACTAAGTATTTACTACTTTTTTAACTAATGGAAATTTGCCCTGCAATAAACCTTTTTTGGCGTACATTTTCATTTTTAACAATTTTTTGTGGGAAAGTCCTTTTGTCTCTGGACACTGCACTCGAGACTGGAGGTGCCTCTGGATGAGGCAAGCAGTACACACTAATAGGAATAACCCTATGATAACTGCGTGATTGTCAATGTGGGGCGGATGAAACAATATACCGCAATTTCCATTCAAACATTGACTTCTCTGAGGGTTTCCTTATTTACACTGAACCAAAGGTTGAGCAGTGTTACAAGTGTCCAATTTTGTTGATTAAAAATTCATTACTTTGGGGAAAGAAACGGACACACAAAATCCTCATCCCTCCTTGTTGATTAACTGTTTGTGGAGAGATACAACAAGACCCTCAAGGGAATGATAAAAGGGTTACCAGAGAAGCTTAGGCGGAAATGGGACATCCTTTTACCCTGCTTGCTCTTTGCTTACAGAGAGGTCCCACAGAAGGGGGTTGGCTACAGCCCTTTTGAACTTTTGTTTGGCCACCCTGTGAGGGGTCCATTATGTTTGGTGAAGGAAGAATGGGAGTTACCTCTCAAAAAGCCTAAGCTAGATGTAGTGGACTATGTACTTGGTCTCCGCTCCAGGATGGCTGAGTATATGGAAAGAGCATCCAAAAACCTGGAGCCCAGCCAAGAATTACAAAAAGCTTGGCATGACCAAAAGGCTGTTCTGGTTGAGTTCCAGCCAGGGCAGAAGGTGTGGGTGTTTTAGCCAGTGGCCCCAGCAGCACTCCAGGACAAATGGACTGGACCCTACCCTATCATTGAAAAGAAGGGAGAAGTCACCTACCTGGTTGACTTTGGAACCCCTAGGAGCCCCCACAGGGTGCTCCATGTGAATCGTTTGAAAGCATTTGTGGACAGGGAGGACATGAGCTTGCTCATGGCCACAGATGGGGAACAGGAGGAAGAGAGTGATCCTCTCCCAGACCTGCTTTCTCAGAACCCTGATGATGGTTCAGTTGATGGAGTAGCCTTGGCAGGCAGCCTCACTGACCAGCAGCAGATGGACTGCAAACAAGTTTTGCAAGCCCACAGACACTTGTTTTCACTCACACCCAGCCAGACAAACTGGTGCACCCAGGAGGTGGACACTGGTGACAGTCTGCCTGTCAAGAATAAGATCTACAGGCAACCTGACCATGTCAGGGATTGTATCAAGGCTGAGGTGCAAAAGATGTTGGAGCTTGGAGTGATTGAGCCATCAGAGAGCCCATGGGCCAGCCCAGTAGTCCTTGTGCCAAAACCTCATACCCAAGATGGAAAGAGAGAAATGAGGTTTTGTGTGGCCTACAGAGGTCTCAATGCTGTCACTAGGACAGATGCACATCCCATTCCAAGAGCAGATGAGCTCATTGACAGATTGGCTTCTGCCAAGTTTCTGAGCACATTTGATTTGACAGCTGGCTACTGGCAAATCAGACTAGCTGAGGAGTCAAAAGCCAAGACAGCATTCTCTACCCCCAGTGGGCATTATCAGTTTGTGGTGATGCCCTTTGGTTTGAAGAATGCACCTGCCACCTTCCAAAGGTTGGTGAATCAAGTCCTTGCTGGGTTGGATGACTTTTGTGCAGCATATCTAGATGATATTGCTGTCTTTAGCTCCACCTGGGAGGATCACCTGATCCACCTGAAGAAGGTTCTGGAGGCCCTGCAAAAGGCAGGCCTGACTATCAAGGCTACAAAGTGCCAGATAGGGCAGAGTAAGGTTGTGTACCTGGGCCACCTAGTAGGTGGAGGTCAGGTTCAACCACTGGAGAGCAAAATCCAGACCATACAGGACTGGGCTCCTCCAGTTACCCAGACACAAGTCAGAGCCTTCTTGGGCCTGACTGGGTATTACAGAAAGTTTGTGAAAAACTATGGGTCCATTGTGACACCATTAAATGACTTGACATCCAAGAAGATGCCAAAAAAGGTTCAGTGGACAGTTAGCTGTCAGAAGGCATTTGATGACCTGAAGAAGGCCATGTGCTCTGCACCTATCCTGAAGAGTCCTGACTACTCCAAACAGTTCATTGTACAGACAGATGCTTCTGAGTTGGGGGTGGGAGCTGTGCTCTCACAACTTAATCAAGATGGTCAAGACCAGCCCATTGCTTTCATTAGCAGAAGGCTGACCCCAGGGAGAAACGTTGGTCAGCCATTGAGAGGGAGGCCTTTGCTGTGGTTTGGGCCCTGAAGAAGTTGAGGTCCTACTTGTTTGGAACTCACTTCCTAGTTCAGACAGACCATAAGCCCCTCCTGTGGCTCAATCAGATGAAGGGTGAAAATCCCAAACTGCTCAGGTGGTCCATTTCCCTACAGGGGATGGACTTTACAGTGGAGCACCGCCCAGGGACTGACCATGGTAATGCAGATGGTCTCTCCAGGTACTTCCACTTAGAACATGAAGACTTATCTGGTCAAGGTTAGTTTAATGTCCCTGCGTTTGGAGGGGGGTTGTGTAGGAGAGTAGGGTCTGCTATCCTATGGTCACCCCAAATTTTTGCTTTTTGCTTCACTGGTTTTAGACTACTGAGGCTGTGGGCCTGCTAATCAGACCCCCAGCCTGCTGTTCTCTCTCTAAATTACTGATACATGTGCTATAGGTACATACCACAATTGGAAATGGACTCCTTGTCAGCCCCTGTACTATGCACTATAGGTGCCCAGGGCATAGGTGCCACCAAGGCCTACCAGGGGCTGCAGCATATCTTTTGCCACCCCTGGCTGGTTCTTAAATTGACACAACTGGCTGATCACTCAGCTGGGGCAAGGTGGTGTAATCACCCCTTGCTTATATATAGTATACCTATATCTGAACCTATATCTGGACACATATAAACCTGTGAGCCACTCCTATGGCAGGCCTTAGCAATCCTGGAGGCAGAGTGCGTGGTTTAATGTGAGATGGAGCTCTAGCATGAGCTGAGCCTGTCTGCAGCCGTCGGGAACAAATCCCTAAGCTGTTTCAGGATAATGCCATACCATATACTCTTAAGTGCATTATAATCCTCGCAGTTATATAGCAACTCTGGTTTGGCTTTATCAAAACATGTCGTGTAAGGTGTCATACGATTTGGAATACTATCCCCTCGCCAGTTCTGGCGACGGGGATAGCATTCCACCCCTCTAGAGGGGTAAGACATGTTACTTTACTTAAATGCGGGTAATTTCTAAAAGGGCCTCAGATCCACAAAATGGATGCTTCTGCCACAGACACGAGTCTGACCCCCTGAAGCTGACCGAAACTCAGCCCAAGGGGCCTGGACAAAGGGTTTCCTGTCGCAGGGCGGTGTTACAACCCCCCAGACAGGAGATAGTGGATTGTAGCAGGGAGGTTTGAAAGAAACCAGACAGTGCCTGGGGAGCACAAGGCTGCCCCTTGCATAATACGGCCAAATCGGTTCTGGGACACTCCAGCCCCCGTCCCAGCGCGGCCAGGATCAAAGGAAGGGGGTGTATCCACCCACTTCCTGGGTCCCACCCGTAGGAGGGGACCTAGCAGGTAATCCAGCCCCCCAGATTCGAATAAGAGTGGGAGCAGTGCCAATGCACTACAGATTATCCTGATGAAACATAAGAAACGAAACTCTGGACCCTTCGACATCCTACTCAACGTAGAAGACTGAAGAATCTCCCTTGTGGTCAAGGAGTGACCACCCTGTGCAAACAGGCACCATCCAGCCCTCGACGTCTACTTTGTTGCAGTTCCCGCCGGAACTCGAGCGACAGAGATCGACGAGATCAAGCTTGCCTGCCTTCTAACAGCCCGATCCACAGTCCCTGCAGAGCTGAGACCCGTGGAGGCGACCGGAAGCGTGGGGCACGCCATCTTGGAAAGACCATGAGACGCTGACCGTGCAGCCCACGAGTGACCCTCGAAGCTGTACAACGGGGTTTGAGAAGCCCCAACCCTGAGCCACTCTTGCACCGAAGTTCAGCCCCCTACACTCGACGAGTGCTGCGTGGGGCCCTTCTGCTTCTTTTGGCTCACCGCGTTGGCCAGTCCCTTGCCAGCTGGCTTGTGGCCCCTGTGCCGAAGAAACTTGAAATATGACTTGTGATTCTGGTTGCTCCAGATTTGCACCAGCTCCCCTGAAAAGGAGCCCCCACTCTGACCCTACTGGTCCGAGTGAGAAGCAATCTTCCAGTTCCGCGTGGATTGCTTTTGCCAAGTGTTGTTTGCTCCAATCTTGAAGCCGACAGCGCCGACGGCGAGAGCCTGCGTGGGACAGATCGTGACCTGCTCCTGGACTTCGTAGATGCCCCAGAGCCCACGTGACAGCGGAGAGAAGCTCCTCGACAACCACCTGATTGCGCCCGACATTGCCTGGTTCCGTCCTGGTTCCACCCTGGTCACTGCTGAGTGACCCAGACTCTGTCCCCTCTGCTTTCAGGTACTTTTCGACTCGAGTCCACCCTTGGACTCCACCGGACACTTCTCCTTCACCTCGCCTGCAGCCCTTTCAGCTCCAAGCACCAAGAACCTGCGTGACGAAACCCGACTCAACCTCGACCCTGTGCACCCACTTCCTGTGGGTGAGGTAACATTGCAACGCCGGTGTTCCCACACTGGTACACCCCTCTAGGGTCTGTGTCTTAAGTTTTGTTCCTCTAGGTTCAGCGGAAGTGTCCTTAAACTCTAACTTTGTAACTTTTACGCACCATTGGTTAACATTGATGCATGCGTGCACTTTCTGCACTGCACCCGAATCCCGCGGGCTTTTCCCGACTTCAGCATTGCTTGTCCCGACTGCTCCCAGCGATTCCCTAGGCCCTAGGCCTAACCACTGATCGATTGGTATCTCTTATACCATTTTTTTAGTATATGGTTTGAGTGGCCCCTTGGCCTCATCCAAAATTGTGCAACTTTGTATGTTAAACTGTGCTTTTGATTTAACGCTTGTGCCCCTTTATTCATAAAGAATACTGGGGATTGTTTTTAGTAATAAATACATATATTTTTATAATATATACTTGTGTGGTGTCCTTTCATTTGATATTACAGGATTGTATGTGGTAAAACAGCTCGCTTAACACGACCTCTTAAGTTAAGCCTTTAAGGCTGCTTAGTCCATGCTACCCCTAGGATAGCTTGTCTAATAAGGTTGACTTACAACCAGACACCATAAGGGTTGTTTGGACTGATACAAAGTGGTTCCAGAATTGGAAACATTATATATCAGGCCAACTTCTCACAATAAATAATAATGAATGGACGGATTTTGCAACTTATTTGTTGGTTGAAAATTGTTTTGATTTGGGCTCTGATCAACGTATTTGTACATATTGCTATAATAAATTAAATGAAAACAGAATGCCTGCTAGAGCTGTTCATAATAATCTGGAGTTGGTAGACATTTCTTCTGAATTGATGGATTTAAATACCTATGAGTCTATTCTGATTCAATGTGTGCATCCTTTTCAGGCCATTGTTCGCATGGAGCCTAAGGCAGGGAAATTGCCTCCTTCAGATTTACAGGGAGGATTAAAGGGAAGAGTTGTTTATTTGCCTCTAGATTTTAAGAAAAATATTGATAACATTGGTGTTGAAAAAGTAGAAGAGGAACCTCTGGTTATTCTAGTTAATGGTGTTCCGACAAAAAGTAAGAAAATCTGGCAAGAATTAGTGGATGTTAGGAAAGTCAAAAAGGCAACGTTGTATCTGGTAAAAAATAATCAGTACTATAAAAATGTGTATGTGGGAGATGAGGAAACAACTATACAAGACAACACTGATGTCTCTGCTGGACAAATAGAAAAAGTTGATGTCTCTAGAAGTGAAGAAATTTACGAACATTATAGTGTTCATCCATTCCATTCCAAAGAAGTAATGAGGAATGCTATTGACTTGTTTCAGATGAAAAAGGCAGAAGGAAGTCCCATTAGTGTATGGGAAGAAAGTTTAGAAGCTCGTTGTTTTCCACAGTTATTTCCAACAGGTGAAGGTGGACGATATGACGACCGACCTGTTCAAATTCCTACATCTGAATACCGGACTTCAAGATTATATGCAGAAGATCTTCAACACCAAAGTTGGAAAATCAAGAGATTGTGAAACTGGAAGCTATTGATAAAATAGAACATGAAGGAGCCACTATTATTTTGTCAGAAAAGTTGAAAACAAAATTGGATTCTTTAGAGAAGACAATATCCAAAACTGCTGGTATGGAAAAGACTCTGTATGCATCTTTAAATTGTCGTATAATTTTACGACGTAATTTACATGTGGAAAGAGGTTTAGTAAATAGAGCAATGGGTCATGTTGTGGATTTTGTGAATTACCGAAATAGAGATGGAATTGAAATTATAAAAATTAAATTTGATTATATTGAAGAAGTACAAAAAATCAGTTGTTGTTCTGCTCGCTTTTTGCTAGTGAAAGATTTATATGTCCGCAGAAAACAGTTTCCTGTTTCTTTAGCATATGCAATAACTATTCATAAATCGCAAGGTTTAAGTGTTGATACTGCTTTGGTGAATATTGGAAATTCTGTGTTCAAGGAGGGCATGGCATATGTTGCTTTATCTCGAGTCAGAACTTTATCTGGATTGTACTTGATTGATTTTGATGACACAAAGATTAATGCAGATCTAAATTGTGTAAAAGAATATAATAGGTTAAGAAGAGAGTATGCTCTAAATTTACCTCAATATCCTCTGTTTGAAAAGCGTGTGGTAGGCCGAAAAAGAAGAAATGAGAAAAATTGTAGTGAAGTTGTAGCAAAAAGAAAAAAAGTAGATGAACCAGTAATTGTAAGCAGAAAGGAAATGGATTCAGTTAAAGATGTTGTTGGATTTCAGTTTGAAATTAGTTCTGGTGTCAACTGCTATGCTAATGTAGTGGTTAATGTTGTTTTATTTCTCCAAACTGTAAAAGAACAGATTGCTGAAAATCGTGATCAAACACTTTGTTGTTTATTAAATTCTGTGTTTGGGAAATGTAGCAGTGATAGAACAAAAATACAAAGTGTTTCTGAAATTCGAAAGGTTTTAGACATATGTTCTGGTCTAAATCAATGTTCACAGAATATTCAGCAAGATTGTCAGGAATTTCTAATGTATATGCTTGTTGTTTTACAAGATGAAGGAGTAGATGTAGAAAATCTTTTTGGCCTTTCTTATAAATGGCAACATGACTGTAACAATTGCTCCTTTTCAAGTAGTACTACAGTACACACTGAAAGATTTATATATTTGACTTTACCAGAATGCAAATCAGTGTCTTTTAATAATCTAGTTAGAGCAGCAAATCAAAACATGTCTGTAGTCCATGTAAATCTGAAATGCTATCAACTTTATTTTTAATAGGATATGGACAGTATGGTATTTTAATGTTCCAACGATGTAGACCTGATGGGACTAAATTGACAACATTAATTAGAAATGTTGTGGCTTATCAATTATCAATTTCAGGAAGAACCTTTACAACTGCATCAATTATTTACCATGATGGTCCTTCAACAACATCAGGACATTACACAGCTTATTTAAAATGTGAAAAAGGTTGGCAGCTCTGTAATGATACTCAATTGACTTTCAAACGTTTGCCTTCTGACTTACTAAATTCTTACCTGGTGTTCTTACAACCGAAATTTTAGGGAAGGTAATTGGCCTATGAAGATTGCAGCAGTTAATATAACTTAGTTTGCTCTTCAAAATTACTTTCTGAATGAGAGTGATGAAGGTAATAAAAAACATGTAGTTCTCATAGAAATAGTATATGTTTAGTATATAAAGTGTGCTGTGAGTATTATAGGAATTATTTATTAAATGTAAGCTAGAGATGGAAGTAAAACTCTTGTTTCATAATGTGAAAGATGTTGGAGCTTTTCTTTCAGAAAGTCGGGTAAATGAGACATTATGAAAACAGTGGTCTAATTTCCATAAAAAAGGACTTTCCATATACTATTTGGCCTCGTGGAAAAGTGGATGGATCAAAAGTGAGTTTAGATATGGCTTTAAAAAATGTACATTATTTAAGTATTTATTCAATGGGTTTTTTAAACACAATCATTTTGATTGTGTTTTTTTTGCCCGCTGTTATATGATGAGTACTTTTGAAGTCACTGTTTTAAGTGAAATTCAATATATTCTGAGAACAGCAAAAATAAACCATTTAACATGTTGTTGAAATTATTTTGTATTTTCTATTATTAAATATATATTATTTTTCCATTCTCTTATGCTCACTTACCTATTTCCACCCTCTATCACTCTTTTTAACTCAACCTCACTGGCCTTTTTTGATTCTCCCTCACCTCCCTTCCCTTATTCCATTTTCCACACTTATTCTCATTAACCACTCCTTCACAGCTCATTACCTCTCTCCCAACCACCAATTTCCAGCTGGCAGTCACTCTACTTCACTGCCCTTCCCTTTGTTTCTTTTCTTTATTCCCTCAATAATGCTCCTTCTCTCATTCACCTTATTACACTTCACTCACTTCTTTTCTCACTTCCTGTATCCTCTCACATCCTCACTCCCTTTCCCTCACAGCCTGTCTCTTAGCTTCAGTCTCTGGATTCTCTCAATCTATTACTCCTCTTCCGTCATGCTTACTCCCTAAAAATGACCCACACTCCCTTCCTTACCTTGCTTTGCTCTCTTACTCAGTTCCTTTGTGTCACTCTTTCCTTTACTAGCTCTATATTCTCACTCCTTCACTTCGTTTGTCTCAAGCTTACTTGCTTTTATCCTCTCTTTATTTTTCCTTTTTCATCAACCTCCCTGCACTTCACTCACCCTCACTTACCCTTGTTAATCTCCTACTTTGTCTCTTGTATTGTAAAATATATATTATAAATATTGTAACTTATTTTGTTTTGTCTTTCACAGATATAAATTTAAATGAAAATATAAAACTAAGTTGATATTACTTATAAGGTAAGTTTGATGTAGAATATTTATTTTCTCTATACTATTTTCCATAACCTCACTACTCTTCTTTGATATTCCCACACCTCTGTTTCCTTATAGCGCTTGCCTCACTTATTCTAAATCCCTACATTTACTCTCTTTTTTCACACTCTTCTCTTACTCTCACTTTTTTCAGGTGTACTCTTTTACTTTCTTTCCTCTGTCTTCTCTTACTTCTTTGTTTTATTTTTTTCCCTTCCTTTACTGTCCTTACTCCACTTCACTAATTCCTACTCTTACTCCCTCTGTCCTCTTACTTCTACACTCCCCTTACCTCATTCTCTCTCTGTTAGCCTCATTCTGTCTGTCTCTTTAGTCTCTCACTCGTCTTCTGTCGAGATCACTCCCTATAACTTAGTTATAGTCACACATTCACCTTTTTTTCGATACCTTCTCTTTTACTTACCTTCCTCTCTCTTCCCATCCTTTGCTCTTTCATTCTTTTCCTTTTTCTTACTCTTCTTACTCCACTTCAATAACTTCTTTTCTCAAATCCTCTGTCTTCTAATTTATTCACTCCACTTTTCTCAGTCTTTTTCTATTACCCTCAAATAATTTCCAGCAATATATCCTTTCACATGGGGCAAGTCCCATGTGAAAGTACCTGCATCAGTCTTACGCCTGCTGTGAGGCAGATGCAAGAGTTTCACGCAATGGTGTCCTAAAAGTGACGCAGTGAAATCTTATAGATTTCACTGTGTTACTTCTTTCTTGCGTCAATATGCCCCCTTTGCATACATTACATCTGACGCAGGCATAATGTGGCGCAGGGCTTTACAAAGTGACGTATCTACATAGATGTGTCACTTTGTAAATATGACTCAACAAGGTGCAATTTTTACACCACTGGTGTGTCACAAAAAGTGACGCACCGGCGGTGTAAAAGTGACACATGGCCTCATAAATGAAGCCCTGAAGCGCAACACAGAGAAAAACAGTGTAAAAAATTATAGTAATTTTTTTTATCAAGAAATGCATCTTTTCACATGGGGCCAGCCCCATGTGAAAGGGCCTGCGTCAGTCTTAGGCCTGCTGTGAGGCAGGTGCAAGATTTTAACACAACGGCGTCCTGAAAGTGACGCAGTAAAATCTCTTAGATGTTACTGCGTCACTTGTACGACCCATCTTTGTTTCAATACGCCCTCTTTGCATATATTATACCTGGTGCAGGTATAATGTGGCGCAAGGGTTTACAAAGTGACGCATCTACCTAAACGCATCACTTTGTAAATATGACTCAACAAGGTGCAATTTTTACACCACTGGTGCGTCACAAAAAGTGACGCACTGGCGGCGTAAAAGTGACACATGTCCTCATAAATGAGGTAGTGAAGCGCACCATAGAGAAAAACAGGCCTTTTATTTTCTTTTATTTTCTTTCTATTGTTTTACTTCATTGTTTTATATATTTCCCTTATTTTATTCTCCTGACTCCAGTTCAATTACTACTTCTCTTTCTTTGTCTGTCTTCTTAGTTCTACGCTCCCCTTCCCTTAATGTCTTTCTGTTAGCCTAATTCTCTCCATCCCCTTAGTCTCTCACTTTTCTTCTGTCACGCTCACTGCCTATAACTCAGCTATACTCCCACACTCACCTTGTCAGACCTTCTCCTTTACTTTGCTTCTTCTCTCTTTCCTTCTTTTGCTCCTTCACTCTTTTCTCTTCACTTTCTTTCTTATTCCACTGTAGTAACTCCTTCTCTTACTTATTCTGTAATCTTATTTGTACACTCCCCTTCCCTCATACTCTCTTTGTTAGCCTCATTCTCTCTGTCCTCTTAGTCTCTCACTCCTTTTGTATCACACTCACTCCCTATAACTCGTCCATACTCCTACACTCACCTTCTTTCAGACCTTCTACTTTACTTTCCTTCCTCTCTTTTCCCATCCTTCACTCCTTCACTCTTTTCTCTTCCCTTACTCCTCTTTCTACAGTTCAGTAACTGCTTCTGTCAATCCCTATGTCCTCTAACTTACTCACTCCCCTTTTCTCACTCTTTCTGTGTTACCCCCATTCTCTCCGTCCTCTTAGTCTCTCACTCCTCTTCTATCATGCTCACTCCCTATTACTGAGCCATACTCTCACACTCATCTTCTTTCAGACCTTCTCCTTTACTTTCCTTCCTCTCTCTGCACTCCCCGTTACCTCATTCTCTCTCTGTTAGTCTCATTCTCTCCGTCTCTTTAGTCTCTCGCTCCTCTTCTGTCAAGCTCACTCCCTATAACTTAGTTATACTTACACACTCACCTTCTTTCAAACCCCCCTACTTCACTTCCCTTCCACTCTCGTCCCTTTTTTTGCTCCCTCACTCATTTTCCTTTCCTCTCTCACTAAAATTAGGACTGGGGATGGCAGCGGTGGTTCTCTAATGCTCAAACAATGATCATAATACTTTGTTCCCCGTAACAAAGTAGGGCATCACAATTTTTGCATTTGATGGAGGCCTCATTAAATACAGGCTGAATATTTGGGATCAGCTGCTCTGGTCGCCCCCTGACCGATGCAGTTATTCCTCTAGTTGAAGTAGAGGCACTATCTCTTGGGGCCTCTCGTGCCAGAGCCCTGACACTCTTCTGGGCATAGTTCTGGGTGTGCCTCCTCTGCACATGCCGAATCATAGTTGGATTACCAAAATTGTACTTCATTCTGGGGTCTTTTCTGCAAAATATAGTATGGCACATATTGAACTCCACTTTTGGAGTATTACAATTCACTGTCTTCTGAAAATACAAAAAATGGCGGCGATAGTGTACATTAGAGAGAAATAGTGAGAGAAAGAAGGCATGAGATGAAAAAGAGATGTGAAATGCACATTGGAGAAAATATAGTGGGAGAAGGGAAGTAACTGTGAGTAAACTTACTATGTAATACAGAAACGTTGCACTCTATACTATAAGTGTCACTTTATACCACAATCATTTCACTACTATCTCATAAATTTCAAGTACAATAACAGAAAAATGTCTCAAACTATTTATAATTTATAAATATAAATTTATTCTTCAGAATTTTCATAATTTAGAAGTACTTCTAGCATTAATTGATCTGGAATCTCCTCATCAGAACTCTTCATAAATGACTCCTGGAACTCAACGTAGTCCAAACATTCCATTAATTCAGCATCCAGAGTCTCATCATTAAAATCCTCCATTCCATCTTCTCTCAAAAGAAGGTCTTCTACATGGATAGTGTTATGAATAGGATCATTTGAGATCTCAATCAACCTCTCCTCAACAAAGGTTGCAGAAATTTCAAAATTATTAACGGTGTACTCATTGAGATTCATATTCTTTTCACATTTCTTGCTGTAAATAGCAGAAAAAAAATCACTTTAATTTATCGTTTTTAGTAATAGATAATATTAAACTAGCTTTAACAAGTATTAAATTCCCCTTACAAATTCACAACTCACCTTTTAGAAAGGAGTAGAAGAGATAATACTGTGTAAATTTCACCAAATATTCCTCACAAATGTACCTCAAAGAGTACTATCACAAAATGGCTGTGTTTCCCTCTCATTAGAGAACCATTTCATTAGTAGAAAACCAATGAAACTTCATCACACACACATTTAAAACCAAAGAAACATTTTAATTGGTTGTAAATTTCAAAAGCTAATTGGCTCTTGGGTGTCTGTAAACATTCTAAATGGTCTGCATAGTTCCCCATCTTGTGACTCTGAACAACAGAGACACAAGAGGTGAAAAATAAAGGGGGGAATAATTAAGAGGGGGCAGAGTAGACACCCCTTGACCCCCTAGGTTTTCTGAGGGGGCCTAGAAGGACCCTGAAGGGCAAAAAAAAAAAAAACGTTTTTTTTAAATTTTCGCGGGGTAAGCGCTTGCTGCGCTCACCGGTGCGCTCTCCGGTACGCGCAGCCTGAGCGCATCACGGGGAAAAACAGTGTAAAAAAATAAAGTAGAGTGTTTACAAGAAAGTGATGCATTGCTGGAGTGTGTCACAAAAATGATGCAACTGCAGCAATGCATCCTTTCACATGGGGCCAGTCCTATGTGAAAGCGATACAGAAAAGGGGGTGGTGATGAACAGAGTGTCTGAATTAAGCAGACCACTCTTACCCAGTCCAAAGATCAGGGCTTGATCCATCACCGTTATTTAGCTCACTACCCCATCCCAGCTCAGAACCTGGCTATATGCAAATTAGTCTGTCCCTGGCCCAGTGCATCATGGGAACAGGGCAGACCAAACTACCAAGCCAATTCTTCACCAGAAAGGAGACAAGCTACCGGGGACCAGTTTCTGGCATTTCAGCCTCTTCGGCCCGGCGTGCTTGAATCCTGATGGAGCAGTGAGAAAGGGACTCATGTCTGAGTATACCCTGCCACACCTATAGTGGCCAAAAACGATACAGAAAAGGGGGTGGTGATGAACAGAGTGTCTGAATTAAGCAGACCACTCTTACCCAGTCCAAAGATCAGGGCTTGATCCATCACCGTTATTTATCTCACTGCCCCATCCCAGCTCAGAACCTGGCTATATGCAAATTAGTCTGTCCCTGGCCCAGTGCATCATGGGAACAGGGCAGACCAAACTACCAAGCCAATTCTTCACCAGAAAGGAGACAAGCTACCGGGGACCGGTTTCTGGCATTTCAGCCTCTTCGGCCCGGCTTGCTTGAATCCTGATGGAGCAGTGAGAAAGGGACTCATGTCTGAGTATACCCTGCCACACCTATAGTGGCCAAAAACGATACAGAAAAGGGGGTGGTGATGAACAGAGTGTCTGAATTAAGCAGACCACTCTTACCCAGTCCAAAGATCAGGGCTTGATCCATCACCGTTATTTATCTCACTGCCCCATCCCAGCTCAGAACCTGGCTATATGCAAATTAGTCTGTCCCTGGCCCAGTGCATCATGGGAACAGGGCAGACCAAACTACCAAGCCAATTCTTCACCAGAAAGGAGACAAGCTACCGGGGACCGGTTTCTGGCATTTCAGCCTCTTTGGCCCGGCTTGCTTGAATCCTGATGGAGCAGTGAGAAAGGGACTCATGTCTGAGTATACCCTGCCACACCTATAGTGGCCAAAAACGATACAGAAAAGGGGGTGGTGATGAACAGAGTGTCTGAATTAAGCAGACCACTCTTACCCAGTCCAAAGATCAGGGCTTGATCCATCACCGTTATTTATCTCACTGCCCCATCCCAGCTCAGAACCTGGCTATATGCAAATTAGTCTGTCCCTGGCCCAGTGCATCATGGGAACAGGGCAGACCAAACTACCAAGCCAATTCTTCACCAGAAAGGAGACAAGCTACCGGGGACCGGTTTCTGGCATTTCAGCCTCTTCGGCCCGGCTTGCTTGAATCCTGATGGAGCAGTGAGAAAGGGACTCATGTCTGAGTATACCCTGCCACACCTATAGTGGCCAAAAACGATACAGAAAAGGGGGTGGTGATGAACAGAGTGTCTGAATTAAGCAGACCACTCTTACCCAGTCCAAAGATCAGGGCTTGATCCATCACCGTTATTTATCTTCCCGGAAGCTTGTTTCCTTCCCAGTACAAGAATTGGCTTGGTAGTTTGGTTTGCCCTGTTCCCATCATGCACTGGGACAGGAACAGACTAATTTGCATATAGCCAAGTTCTGAGCTGGGATGGTGCAGTGAGCTAAAAAACGGTGATGGATCAAGCCCTGATCTTTGGACTGGGTAAGAGTGGTCTGCTTAATTCAGGCACTCTGTTCATCACCACCCCCTTTTATGAATCATTTTGTCCACCATCAGCGTGGAAGGGTATACTCAGATGTGAGTCCCTTGCTCATTGCACCATCAGGATTCAAGCAAGCCGGGCCGAAGACGCCTGAAATGGCAGAAACCGGTTTTTCCCGGAAGCTTGTTTCCTTCCCAGTACAAGAATTGGCTTGGTAGTTTGGTTTGCCCTGTTCCCATCATGCACTGGGACAGGAACAGACTAATTTGCATATAGCCAAGTTCTGAGCTGGGATGGTGCAGTGAGCTAAAAAACGGTGATGGATCAAGCCCTGATCTTTGGACTGGGTAAGAGTGGTCTGCTTAATTCAGGCACTCTGTTCATCACCACCCCCTTTTATGAATCATTTTGTCCACCATAAGCGTGGAAGGGTATACTCAGATGTGAGTCCCTTGCTCATTGCACCATCAGGATTCAAGCAAGCCGGGCCGAAGACGCCTGAAATGGCAGAAACCGGTTTTTCCCGGAAGCTTGTTTCCTTCCCAGTACAAGAATTGGCTTGGTAGTTTGGTTTGCCCTGTTCCCATCATGCACTGGGACAGGAACAGACTAATTTGCATATAGCCAAGTTCTGAGCTGGGATGGTGCAGTGAGCTAAAAAACGGTGATGGATCAAGCCCTGATCTTTGGACTGGGTAAGAGTGGTCTGCTTAATTCAGGCACTCTGTTCATCACCACCCCCTTTTATGAATCATTTTGTCCACCATAAGCGTGGAAGGGTATACTCAGATGTGAGTCCCTTGCTCATTGCACCATCAGGATTCAAGCAAGCCGGGCCGAAGACGCCTGAAATGGCAGAAACCGGTTTTTCCCGGAAGCTTGTTTCCTTCCCAGTACAAGAATTGGCTTGGTAGTTTGGTTTGCCCTGTTCCCATCATGCACTGGGACAGGAACAGACTAATTTGCATATAGCCAAGTTCTGAGCTGGGATGGTGCAGTGAGCTAAAAAACGGTGATGGATCAAGCCCTGATCTTTGGACTGGGTAAGAGTGGTCTGCTTAATTCAGGCACTCTGTTCATCACCACCCCCTTTTATGAATCATTTAGTCCTATGTGAAAGGGCCTGCGTCAGTCTTACGGCTGCTGTTAAGCAGGCGCAAGATTTGGACGCAACAGCGTCATAAAAGTGACGCAGTGATATCTCTTAGATGTCACTGCGTCACTTCTACGACTCTTCCTTATGTCAATATGTCCCCTTTGCATACATTACAGCTGGAGCAGGTATAATGTGGCGCAGGGGTTTACAAAGTAACGCATCTACCTAGATGCGTCACTTTGTAAATATGACTCAACAAGGTGCATTTTTTACACCACTGGTGCGTCACAAAAAGTGACGCATCGGTGGCGTAAAAGTGACGCATGGCCTCATAAATGAGGCCTTCAGGCTTCTACTCATGCGTCATATTTAATGTATGACGCATTATGTCGCAAGGAGTTACAGATACGTCAGTATTTCTGACGTATCTGTAAGCGCAAAAGTGATGCATTGCTGGAGTGTGTTACAAAAGTGACAACTCCAGCATTGCATCCTTTCACATGGGGCAAGTCCCATGTGAAAGGGCCTGCATCAGTCTTACGCCTGCTGTGAGACAGGCGCAAGATTTTGACACAACTGCGTCCTAAAAGTGACGCAGTGAAATCTCATAGATTTCACTGTGTCACCTCTACGACCCTTTCTTGCGTCAATACGCCCCTTTTGCATACATTACACCTGACGTAGGTATAATGTGGTGCAGGGCTTTACAAAGTGACGCATCTACCTAGATGCGTCACTTTGTAAATATGGCTCAACAAGGTGCATTTTTTACAGCACTGGTGCGTCACAAAAAGTGACGCACCGGTGGCGTAAAAGTGACGCATGGCCACATAAATGAGGCCTTCAGTCTTCTACTCATGCGTCATATTTAATTTATGACGCATTATGTCACAAGTACTTACAGATATTTCTGACGTATCTGTAAGCGCAAAAGTGATGCATTGCTGGAGTGTGTCACAAAAGTGACACAACTCCAGCAATGCATCCTTTCACATGGGGCCAGGCCCATGTTAAAGGACCTGCGTTAGTGTTACGCCTGCTGTGAGGCAGGTGCAAAAATGAGGCCTTCAGTCTTCTACTCTTATTTTTTCTTTCACTTTCTCTGTTTCTTCACTGCCTTACTTACCTGGTCTCACACTTACTTGTCTTTATCCAGTCTGTATCTCCACTCTTTCCAAAACATCACTGCTCTTTTCTTACCCTTCCACACCTCCGTTCCTTTACTACATTTTCTTCGCATATCCACATTCCCCATGTTCACTCTCCTTCCCCTCACTTTCCTTCCCCACACTCACCTTCTTTCAGTCCCCTTACTTCACTTCCCTTCTCCTCTCGTACCTTTTTTTTGCTTTCTCACTCATTTTCCTCTCCTCTCTCACTGCACTCCACTTCACTTACTCTTTTTAATTTTTTTAAGAACACAGCTCTTTGATGAGAATTGGAGGTAGTTCTGAAAAGAACTTTTTTTTTCTTCTTTTTTCTGTTTTTAGAACAAAAACAAAAACAGGGAATGGGAAACTGCTCAACAGGAGCAAAAAAACAAAACAAAATTAGGGCTGGGAACGGCAGCGATGGTTATCCAATGCTCGAGCCATGAGAAGAACACTTTGTTCCGCATAGCAAATTAGCTGATCGCAATATCTGCATTTAATAACGCCTTTATTAAAAGCAGGCTGAATGTTAGGAATCAGCTCTTGTGATTGCTCCCTTCCTGTTGCAGTTTGTCCTCCGGTTGAAGTAGAGGCCCCATCACTGGGAGCCTCACGTGCCAGAGCCCTGACACTCTCCCGGGCATAGTTCTGGGGATGCCTTCTCTGCACGTGGCGAATCATGGTAGAATTACCAAAACTGTACTTCCTTGTGGGGTCTCCTCTGGAAAGTACAGTATGGCAGATCTTACACTCCACCTTTGGAGCATTTACTTTTTTACGTCCCTCAGGTATATCAAAACATTTCCAAATGTTCTTTGACCTTCGGCTGAGGAGGCACTTCATTTATGAATCCATCGGAGTCATCACTGCTGCTGGATGCTCTGGCAGCCATTGTATCCACAGATTATAAGCAGAGAAAAAAAGAGGTCTTGCTCTCACCAAAATGAAAGAAGAAGTGAAGGAAAAGGGTGGGGTTTTCATTCTTTGGAAAAAAAGTCTGTTAGCAACCAATGAAAATTGTTATTTTAAGGTCAAATGACTTGACGCGCTTACGCACGCGGCACGAACGTAGGCGCTTACGGGGGCGCTCACACAGCGCGAACGTAGGCGCTTCAAGGGGCGCTCACGCGGCGCGAACGTAGGCGCTTCCGGGGGCGCTTACGCGGCGCGTCTGAGTGACGTTTTGGTAGCTTTACGGAAATCAAAACTCATTTCATTCGGAAGATCAAAAATACTGTTTTATCAGTATGGTTCAGAATGTCTTGCATTATTATTTAGTTTTTATAAATTTTTTTTTTTACTAACGCAGAAATAGCGCTCTCGCTGCGCTCTCGGGAGAGCTTACCGATGCGCGCACCCGGAGCGCACCAGGAAAAAATGATTAAAAAAAAATATATACATTGAACTAATAATTTTTAAAAAAAATATAATTATTATTTGTTAAAAACAGCTAATAAAAAAAAAGAAACGTAGGTTACAAAGTCGATATACAAAGGAATTAGCATTTAAAAAACCTTTTAATTTCACTGAAAATACCATAGGTGTCGCACTCGTTATAGTTAGGAATTAGCATTTAAAAAACCTTTGAAATTCACTGAAAAAACCATAGGTTTCACACCAGTTATAGTTAGCTGAACATTTTACTCATACAAAACCATTGAAATTCCCACGTTATAGTTAGTTGGACTCACTATAACTCGCGCGCCCGCAATCCACTGCTGAAGATGTCACATATTACATCATTCATGACATGGTCAGTGACATCACTGATGACATCACTGATGACATCTCAAATGACATCACTGATGACATCACTGATGACATCATCCAGTGACTATGTGTTTCTGTAAAGTTTAAATATGTTTTACATATTGAAGAATGAGTGTATGTATGAGTGACTGGATGAAGGATTTAGTAGGTGCGTGACTGACTGTATGAGTGAATGATTAAATGTGTCTTACTGAATGCATTGGTTAGTGACTAAACTGTCTGAATGTGTGCATCAGTATGTCTGTTGTTGTGTAAGCTGCTGCATGTGTTGATTAGTAGCTATATGAGTGGCTATATGAGTTATTGATTGGTTGCCCAAGTATTTGTATGTGAGGCTGCGTGTGTGTGTGGGTGGCTAGGAGGTGTGTGACTCTGTGCATACATGTGTGAGCAGTTGATTGACTTGCTGTATGGGTTCAAGAGTGCAAGTGAAAACAATTGTATGGGCGGTTGACTGTGTGCATGGGTGTGTGGGTGAGTGAATGGATATCTCAGTGCTACATGTGCAAGTAAGTACATATGTAAAATACAGTGCATGTGAGAGTTGGCATATATAAATGACTATACATGAGAGCCTGTGATTGCATAAGTGACTGTATCTATCAATGTGTACTTGTATCAGTGATTGTAAAAGAGAGTAAGTATGTGTTAGTCTATTTTTGAATAAGTAAGTTTTTGTGTGTATAACTGTATAGATGAGAAAATGTGAGTGTGATTGATTCTTTGCATGACTGACTAGGTGTGTGAGTAACTCCATGGATGAGTGGCAGTGTGTGAGTGTCTGTATAGGTGTATGTGTGCATATGATAGTGTTGTATTGATGAGTGTCTGTATGTATGAGGGACTGTATGTGTGAATGAGTGAATGTGTGTGTAGACCTAGGAATCAGTGAGTGCGTATGTAGTCACTGGTATTGGTGTGTCAATGGTTTCAGCAATGGTAGTTTGTATTTAACATTGGGTGTATCAAAGGTTAGATTAGAGTATGAGGAGGTGCATCGTATTATCACATGGATGATGTCATCAGTGATGTCATCAGTGATGTCCTTTGAGATGTCATCAGTGATGTCATTTGAGATGTCATTTGGGATGTCATCAGTGATGTCACTGACCATGTCATGAATGATGTAATATGTGACATCATCAGCAGTGGATTGCGGGCGCGCGAGTTATAGTGAGTCCAACTAACTATAACGTGGCAATTTCAATGGTTTTGTATGAGTAAAATGTTCAGCTAACTAGAACTGGTGAGAAACCTATGGTTTTTTCAGTGAATTTCAAAGTTTTTTTAAATGCTAATTCCTGCATAGCCTCATTACACCTCTGCAATGCAGCCCCCTGGCGCATACTGGAGGTTCCAAGTGGGTTAGTTGGCCCCCAGGGACCCCCAGTATGCAAGGGGAATTAGTTTCCCCTCTGCAAACGCGCCTGGGGGCTGCGTTGCAGAGAGGTGTAAAAAGGGTGCGGCCTCATTACACCTCTCTGCAATGCAGCCCCCTGGCGCATACTGGAGGTTCCAGGTGGGCTAGTTTGCCCCCAGGGACCCCCAGTATGCAAGGGGAATTAGTTTCCCCTCTGCAAACGCGCCAGGGGGCTGCGTTGCAGAGAGGTGTAAAAAGGGGCATAGCCTCATTACACCTCTCAGCAATGCAGCCCCCTGGCGCATACTGGAGGTTCCAGGTGGGCTAGTTGGCCCCCAGGGACCCCCAGTATGCAAGGGGAATTAGTTTCCCCTCTGCATACGCACCAGGGGGCTGCGTTGCAGAGAGGTGTAAAAAGGAGCATAGCCTCAGTACACCTCTCAGCAATGCAGCCCCCTGGCGCATACTGGAGGTTCCAGGTGGGCTAGTTGGCCCCAGGAACCCCTAGTATGCAAGGGAATTAGTTCCCCCTCTGCAAACGCGCCCGGGGGCTGCGCTGCAGAGAGGTGTAAAAAAGGGTGTGGCCTCATTACACCTCTCTGCAATGCAGCCCCCTGGGGAATACTGGAGGTATCTGGTGGGCTAGTTGGCCCCCAGGGACCCCCAGTATGCAAGGGGAATTAGTTCCCCCTCTGCAAACGCGTCAGGGGGCTGCATTGCAGAGAGGTGTAAAAACATTTTTTTTTCAATTTATATTAAAAATATGTAATGTAATTTAAAAAATAAAATATCTAAAAATAAATAATTTTAAATAATGTAGTAAATCAGTATAAAAAATATAACAATTAATACATTTAAAGATTATCATTTACAAAACCATTGAAATTCACGGAAAAAACCATAGGTTTCAGCCACGTTATAGTTAGGAATTACCATTTAAAAAAACTTTGAAATTCCCCCGTTATAGTTAGTTGTACTCACTATAACTCGCGCGCCAGCAATCCACTGCTGATGATGTCACATATTACATCATTCATGACATGGTCAGTGACATCACTGATGACATCCCAAATGACATCACTAACGACATCACTGATGACATCATCCTTTTGAAAGAGTGGCAGACCTCCTCTCAGCGTAATATAACCCTTGATACACACATTCAAAAATAGAAACTAAAATGTTCAAAAAAATGGAGATACCAATTCCAGTTAGAACAACCTATTCAGTAATTCCAAAATCTACATACACATCCAGTCATTCACTAACAGTTCTATATGGGCACTCATACATATACTCACTCATCATATGTACTCATATACCTATACATCTTATTACACACGGACACTCATCTATAGAGTTACTCACACACAAACTCAGAAGAATCCTGTGGCTGCTGTTCTGCAATTTTGATATGAAAAAAGCTGGAACAAAGCAGAGATCCTTCTCTCAGGAAACCAAAAGAGATAGTGAGGGAAGTGGGTGGGGTTTTTCAAGAATCTGGAAAAGAAACTACTATAAACCAATCAAAAGTGTTGTTTTCATGTCACATGACTTTACGTGCGCGCAACGTGTGCGCACGCATGCGTGCACGTTACGCGACCGTCTCATATAAATGACGTTTTACCCGATTTTCGTAAAAGCTTTTAAAAACGTGAAAAGGAGGCAGGGAAGAGACTCCCAGACCCCCTAGGCATTCTCATAGGGTCCCTGAAGGACCCCGAAGGGCAAAAAAAAACATTTAAAAAAAAAAAATCACGAGGTGCGCGCACGTTGCTCGCACCCTCGAGGCAGAACTGAGTCAAAAACAATAGTGGAGAACGTGAAAAGGGGGCAGGGTAGAGACTCCCCGACCCCCTAGGCATTCTCAGGGGGTCTCTGAAGGACCCCGGAGGGCAAAAATATTTTTTATTTTTAAATCACAAGGTGCGCCACGTTGAGCGCACGTTGAAGAAAAAAAAATTAATTGACAAATTTGACTGTTTATATTTTGATTGAAGATGTAGACTATACTGTTTAACTTTATCCAAATCATAAAAACTAGCTGTGCCGTTGCATATTACAGAATACAGTCAATGTATTAGTTATAGTTATAGTTAGGAATTAGCATTGAAAAAACCTTAGAAATTCACAGAAAAACCGTAGGTTTCACACACATCATAATTAGGAATTAGCATTTAAAAAACATTGCAAATTCACTGAAAAAAACATAGGTTTCAGGCCTGATATAGTTAGGAATTAGCATTTAAAAAACCTTTGAAATTCACTGAAAAAACCATAGGTTTCAGGCCTGATATAGTTAGGAATTAGTATTTAAAAAACCTTAGAAATTAACTGTAAAAACTGCAGATTTTAGGGGTGTTATAGTTAGCTGGACATTTCACTCATACAAAACCATTGAAATTCCTCCGATATCGTTAGTTGTACTAACTATATCTCGCACGCCCGCAATCCACTGCTGATGATGTCACATATTACATCATTCATGACATGGTCAGTGACATCACTGATGACATCTCAAATGACATCACTGGTGACATCATCCACGTGATGATACACCTCATCATACACTAGTATAACCTTTCGTCACTCACTGTAAAATACAGAGTACCATATTTAAATCCATTGACACACCGATACAAGTTTCTAAAAAAAACACTCAGTGATTCCTAGATCTATACACACATCTAATCACTTACCTACAGATTCACTCATACATGCAGTCAATGATCAATAGAACCCTATCAAATATACTTATACACCTATATCGACATTACACACCAGCACACATCCTATTAACTTATAAAGTCATCCTATTCACTTATGCAAACAATGGAATCATACTTACATTTACTTAGCTATACACTTATACAAACACCACTTTATCTATTCATATAGATAGTAGTTTATACTTAGTGTGTTATAAAATCACTATCACAAGTATACAGTTATCTATACAGTCACGCATACAATCAGTGAGTCTTACGTATACTTATTTATAAACAACAACTGACACATACATTGCCTTTTATTTTTTTACTTTGTTGGACATGTACCATTAAGCGAGATATTTGCTCATCACCACACCCATAAAGATATTCACTCACCCAAACAACTGTTATAACATGTAGTCTTAACGTCATATACCTACTAAATCAACAATTCACACATCTTTGGGCAGTCACACACCTCCCACCGAACCACACACACATTCACTCTCCCATACAAATACTTAGTTAACTGATCAATAACTAATATAGACTTTCAAATAGCTAGTAACCAACTGGAGAAGTAGTTTTTACAACAACTGTTAAAGTGATACAGATGTTCACACAGTTTAGTCACTATCCAATATATTCAGAGAGACACTTTAAATTAGTCAAGTGAACAGTCAATCACACTGCTACTAAATCCTCCATCCAGATATTTATATTTATATATCCACTCATTCTTCAATGCAAATTGCTATATATATAATACATATTTAAATAACAAAGCAAACCACATTCACTGGATGATGTCATCAGTGATGTCATTTGAGATGTCATCAGTGATGTCACTGACCATGCCATGAATGATGTAATATGTGACATCATCAGCAGTGGATTGCGGGAGCGCGAGATAGGAATTTCAATGGTTTTGTATGAGTGAAATGTCCAGCTAACTATAACACCCCTAAAATCTACATTTTTTTCAGTGAATTTCTAAGGTTTTTTAAATGCTAATTCCTAACTATATCAGGCCTGAAACCTTTGTTTTTTTCAGTGAATATATATATATATATTTTGTTTTTGGGGATGAAAAGGGAGTAATCGGAATGAAAACAGACTACACTATCAGATCCTCAGAGGATTTTCAGATTTTTTGAAAAAATTGGAGGGTTTTAAAGGCAGGTAACATCATAGGGCCACATATCTCTCAAAATCTTCTCATGACATGCAAGAGAGGACCTGCCCTAAAAGATCAGCTGGTGAAAAGCCATTTTTCAAAGGGACCTAGAAAAAGAGATTTGATAACGGGATGTTATCCTTGCATGAGCTGCAAGGCAGTAAGGCTGTAAAAACAGCCAAAACACCAAGGAGTTCCTAGGCAGGAAAACAAAACGGAAAATAGGTAAAATAATGAATTGCAATTCCGACTATACTGTATACTGTCTAACCTGCCCCTGTGGAATGAATTATGTTGGAAGTACTATGCATCCAACAAAAAAGCAGATTCTGGAGCACATGCGTGCCATGAAAAACGGGGACTCAACATATCCGGTGGCAAGCCATTTTCAAGAGAAACATATATCAAATCAGAATCTTTTGAAATTTCTTTGCATAGACGGGTCCCCAAAGAGGAGAGGGGAGGAGAAAGATCTAAGAAATTGAGGAAGCTGGAATCCAGATACATAGTTGAGTTGCAGACGAAAACTCCAAGCGGACTTAACAATGAGGAAGAGTTATGGGTTCACATTCCATTAATAGATAAATGCACTTGAGAGACATTGTATTGCTCTTCTAATATATATATATATATATATATATATATATATATATACACATACATACATACACACACCAACTCCAGTTCCTAGACACCAACATAGGGACTCCAGTTGTGATTAAAAAGAGATTCTCTTTTATTTCGGTTTTTAGGTAACGCGTTTCGCCTGTATCCACAGATATATACATATATATATATATATATTCACTGAAAAAACCATAGGTTTCACACCAGTTATAGTTAGCTGCTGATGACGTCACATATTACATCACTCATGACATGGTTAGTGACATCACTCATGACATCACTGATGACACCATCCAGTGAATGTGTGTCTTTCTGAAAAATACATATGTTTTATATATGTATATGTAAAAGTTGATGGAAGAATAAATGTTTAAATAAGTGTCTAAAGGGATGTTTTTTTTAAAAAAAATGATTGGTTAACTGGCTTATTAAGTGTATCTTAGTGAATACATATGTTAGTGACTAATGTTTAAATATTTAAATATATGTATTAGTGTTTCACTTTGTGTATAAGTGGCTGCATGGGTTGGTGAGTAGATACATATGTATGTATATGGGTTAGAAGTTTTTTTGTTTTAGTATCTGTATGAGTATCTGTATGGTTTGGTGGGGGTATTACTTAGCACATAGATGCATGAATGACTGACTCTCTGTTTGTATGTGTTTTGAAAACAGCATATGTGCAGGACTGTATGGGTGGATGAGTGTGTATATGTGTGTGTTAGTGAGTGAATGACTGTCTCACTAGTGTGATTATCAGTAACTACATATGTTTTAATCTAGTATATGTGAATATTAACACCTTGACTGCTACAGCAATTCCCGCTGGGTGCTGAACAAGTCAGATTTACCATTGTTCATGACGAGCTCAGCTCGTCATAAGCACACGACCAGTGTACTGCATGACGAGCTGAGCTCGTCATGAGCATGGAAGGGGTTAATGTACATAAGTGAGTATATGTGAGAGTAATAGATTGTAAGAGTTCCTGTTTAAATAAATGTTTTTCTATCAGTGATTGTTTAGGAGAGTAAGTATGTGTAAGTTTGCTTAGAAGTAAGGTGGTAGTGTGTGTATAGCTGTATATGCAAATAAATGGATGTTCAATAGTTTATTTGCATGTGTGAGTATGTGTGTGAGTAACTTTTGGATGACTGTCGGTGTGTAACAGGATGTATAGGTGAATCACTACATATGATGATTGAGTATATGTATGAGTGACTATATAGAACTGTTGGTGAATGAGTGGATGTGTATATAGATGGTGGAATTACTGAATTGGTTGTTGTAACTAGTATGGGTATCTCGATTTTTTTGAAAATTTTTGTTTCTTTTTTTAATATGTGTTTCAAGGGTTACATTATAGTGAAAGGAGGTCTGAAACTCTGTCACAAGGATGGTGTCATCAGTGATGTCATGAGTGATGTCACTGACCATGTCATGAGTGATGTAATATGTGACGTCATCAGCAGTGCATTGCACGCGCAAGTTATAGTGAGTCCAACTAACTATAACGTGGGAATTTCAATGGTTTTATGCGAGTAAAATTTCCAGCTAACTATAACTGGTGTGAAACCTATGGTTTTTTCAGTGAATTTCATAGGTTTTTTAAATGCTAATTCCTAACTATAACTGGTGTGAAACCTATGGTTTTTTCAGTGAATTTCATAGTTTTTGTAAATGCTAATTCCTAACTATATATAGGGCCTCAAACCTGTTTTTTTCAGTGAATTTCATAGGTTTTTTAATAGCTAATTTCTATAGCTATGAAATATAATATTTTTTATAATAAATCCTATATTGTATATTTATGTAATACTATTTTTTTATGTAAATTTTTCTCTTTTTTTTTGCCTTGGTGCGCTCCCGGTGCGCGTACCGGTGAACGCATGGGTAAGCGCAGTGTTATGGCGCGCCCTGGTGCGCGTACCAGTGAGCGTCCCGTTAGCGCCATTGCCGCTCACGAAAACATCATCGTGACGTATCGCGTAGCCGCGTGATGCGTCTTATGACGCACGGCGTCAGCGCACCCAGAAGCGCCCGAGCGCATACGATCGTGCAAAGTAAGCGCCGCCGGGCACGTAGCGTAAGCGCGTCGGGTCATGTGACCTGAAAATAACACTTTTCATTGGTTCAGAACACTTTTGGTTTCCAAATGATGAAAGCCCAGGTCATGTGACCTGAAAATAACACTTTTCATTGGTTCAGAACAGTTTTGTTTTCCAAATGATGAAAGCCCCCACCTTTTTTCTTCATTCTCACTTTCTTCTTTGAGTGAGGAAGACCTGCTTCTATTGATAGAGAAATGGCTACATTAGCAGCAGCAGCTGGAGCATCTGCACCACCACCACCCCCACCACCACAAGGGCCACCACAACATCACATTGGTGGTGAACAAGAAGAGGAGGACGAGGAGGAGGAGGATGAGAGAAGGCAGTTCCTGCCTGAAGACAATCCCCCATATAAACCTAAGGAGCACTTTATATGGGAGTTTTTTAAAATCCCAAGGGATGCAAAGAAGGTAAACGCTGCAAAGGTGACCTGTCTCATCTGTGGCGCTGTACTATCCAGGGGGAACCCTGCCAAAAAATATTCATTTGGGAATCACACAATGATTCGCCACATGCAACGATTGCACCCCAATAACTATTCTGCAGCAGAAGTGAGAGAACTGTGCAGAAACCTTCCCCAATAGTCTTCCAGAACCTCAACAAGCAAAGAACCCACTCCATCGGGTCCAGAGGCAAGGGAGATGATCCCAAACATACAAACCAAGTTTGGTAGATACAAAATCGTTTGTATATTTTGTGGTAAAACAATTACCTATGGTGAGCAAAGTATTACACTCATCAACGTTGCTGGTGATAACCACAAGTGCCCAAAGAACCCTTCATTTTTTCCTGATTTTTGTTTGCTCCAGTTGAGCCGTTTACAATTCCCTGTTTTTTGTTTCTCCCCATAAAAAATACAACAAAAATATAAAACTGTTCAGAAAAGCCAAAAAAAGTAAAAAATGTTCAAAAAAACAATAAAAAAATATAAAACAACAAAAAGAATAAAAAACAGTTCTTTTTAGAACTACCTCCAATTTATAAAAAAAAAACTACATTTTTAAAAAACTCTGTCATTCTTTTTTTTCCAGGGTACGCGCACCGGTACACTCCCCGGTGCGCGTACCGGGCGCTCCCCCGGCGAAAATAAAAAAAAAAGTACTTTTTTTTTGACCCGCGAAGCCCTTTTATGGCCCCCACATCAAACCTATGGGGTCAGGGGGGGTCTACCCTGCCCCCTTTTGGTCATTTCCCCCTTTGTTTTTGCCACCTCTTGTGTCTCGATCCTACCGAGACACAAGATGGCGGCCGCTCCGGACTGTTTGGAATGTTGATAGACACCCAAGAGCCAATCAGCTTTCCGCTCGCGTACTCGCGTAGCGCACTGGTACGCGCCCCGGTGCGCGTACCGGGGCACGCTTATAGATATATATTTTTTTTAACCTAAATTACTCAACATCCACTGGAGCACATATCTTCAGACATAGCAAAGGCACATCGGGCTACCAGTCCCTACAATTTTGCCAAGTTTGGTGGAAATCCATTCAGCCGTTCGGGCTAAAAGTGAGTCCAACCGCCCTATGGTAATTAACATGGGGAAAACACGTTTTGGGACCCCCTTTTTTCTCGGCCCCCGCTTGACGAATCCCCCCCAAACTTTCAGTGAAGGAGCAGAGCGGAGCGGGCCATCTTCTTTGAGAAATTCGCGAAGATTCGTGCACCGGCGCCAAAGTTATTCCCAATAGAATGTTGCGGATTTCCTATGGAAAGTAGATCCTAACTATAACTACCTACTGGCGACCGCCAGTAGGTAATATATATTTGTATATATATATATATATTTGTGTATATATATATATATATATATATATATATATATAACCTCCACGATCACAAACGAGGCGCACACTGGAGAAGTAAACTTTATGAATTTATCCGCCACACGACTACTACACCGGACAGACGCGTTTCGGCTTCACGCCTTCCTCAATGTTGGTCGGGTTAACAAAAATCTCCATATTTAAAACATAATTGCTAGTAACCACAAAGAAAGGAAGCAGTTCATTCAAGTAAGCAAAAGTGAAAACTTAATTTTCCACAGAGTCTCTGTTTCGGCGATCTTTGAATGGTTCAGATGTGCCTATAAATTTACATAGATTTCTAAGCATTTCTCTACAATGTCAGATACATGATTCTATACACATCTGAATTCTCCAATTCATTGAATTCATTATGTTACTTAGACTGCTAGTTCAATGAATCAACTTGAATATCAGTTACTTCATTGCTGCGTTATCTGGCCCTGAATGAGCAAGTATTTCCTGCATACAAATAATCAGCATACAATGAAACAGTTACTACTGCACAGTACATCTATTATTATTCCATACTCTTTTTATAACCTATATGCTCTTGTTGTTAAAACTACTTTGTTTCATTTCTGTATCAACATAATGATCGATTTTCAAATCAATTCATGTAATTTCTCCATGGTCAATCTTGTTAAAACATACAACAAAATAGTTAACTCAAAATTCCCTATTAGTCTAATGGTTTCATTTTTACTGCACAGTGCCCATACTCTCCAAAACGTGTGCCTTCTAAACCTTTTATACTTTCTGTTTTCAACAATTTATTCCATTCATATGTTGTTAAAATTGCCTACTCCAGATGTCTCTCAAGTGCATTTATCTATTAATGGAATGTGAACCCATAACTCCTCCTCATTGTTAAGTCCGCTTGGAGTTTTCGTCGGCAACTCAACTATGTATCTGGATTCCAGCTTCCTCAATTTCTTAGATCTTTCTCCTCCCCTCTCCTCTTTGGGGACCCGGTCTATGCAAAGAAATTTCAAAAGATTCTGATTCGATCTATGTTTCTCTTGAAAATGACAATTCAATATGTTAAATGGAAGCAATCATGGGAAGGAAAAACCACAAGTTTGAACACAAAACAGGTGATTAAATATGCAATCACAGACAGGTTAAAAATACAGTTTTAAACTGTAACAACCACTGGCAAAGACAGTAATCACGGATAGGGAAAATCGTTTTTAACTTTCTTAGGAAAGAGACAGCACTAGTCTGCCTCCTTACCACTTCCTGGACTCTGCTCACTGCAATCTAGGGCACATGAAGGCTGCAACTCACAAGATGGAGGATAATGACTTGGGGTGCACCCAGCAAAGCCTTAAGGGGCCTGGGCAGGTGTGAGGGGAGGGCTCAGAGTTGGCTGGTAGATGAATAGCCAATCCCCAGTCCTAGGTTTGCTGGCCTGGGTTGGGGGCTGTGACTGGGGAGCTGCTTCTATTGTTCAGAATCTCCTAGAAGACAGACAGGCTCAATCCACACTTTGGACTTCTGCAGGTAAGGGCCTAACTTGTCCCCTGACAATAGTGTTTGCATAAAACCTTACTCCCACTCCTGGTCAAAAAATGAAGTGAACAGTCCCTATTAATCACTCAGTCATTCAGTCATGCACCCAACAAATCATCCATACAGACACTCATACACCCACTCATTCTTCGAATACACCTTGGCATATATATATATATAAAAAATATATATAAAAAAAAAATATATATATATATATAATAGTTGGTTTTCTCCTGTGCTTATATTCTTTTTCACTGTTTTTTCACTATTATATTGTTGTACCTCCGTTCTTGCTTCTGTATCCCGCTCTACCCTCCGTTTTCCCACCACTGCTTCTTATGTGGCCCCGCCCCCCTGCTCAGCCAATCACTTCCCCGCTCCCACCTCCCAGCTGCTCCTCCCTCCAACCTCCCTTTATATGGCGGCCGCTGCGTGGTGAGGAGAGCGACCCTTGACCCTGTCCTCAGGCAGGTCGCTCCCCACGCTGCACAGCACCACCTGTGTGTCGCTGCCCCCGAGCCCGCTGCTGCCACTGGCCTGAGGGTTCGAGGCCGAACGCTCTCTGCGATCGCTCAGCCCCTTGTTCAGTCAGCCTGCTGTAATTGTACCTCTGCCCCTGCACTGCTAATAGTTGTTTTTCTCCTGTGCTTATATTCTTTTTCACTGTTTTTGCACTATTGTATTGTTGTACCCCCTTTCTTGCTTCTGTATCCAGCTCTACCCTCCGTTTTCCCGCCGCTGCGACCCCTGAGGCCCTGCCCCCAGCTCGGCCATTCGCTTCCCCGTTCCTGCCTCCCAGCTGCTCCTCCCTCCCACCTCCCCTTATAAGGTGGCCGCGGCACGCTGCGGGCGCGCAACTGGCGAGCCTAAGGCAAGCCCGTCTGCGCCTGTCCGCGCCTGGACCGCGCCCAGCCCCAGACCCCCTGGCCTCCGCAAACGCCATGATGCCCGTCTCCGCTACGACGCCAACACCCTCGAAGCACTCAACACCAGACGAGCGCACAACTGCTTCCTGGCAGCCCCGAAACGCACCAAAGGACCCTTCTCCTGCGGGAGCTGCAGCTTCACCAGCAGCAGACCCAACAATCCACCCACTGCGAAAGAATGCAACCACCTCAGGGGCATTCTTCTCAACACCCGCTCCGCCCGCAAACACACCGTTGAACTCTGAGACCTACTCGACCTCCCCAGACGTCGCATTCCTGACGGAGACCTGGCTGAACCCCTCCTCGGCAACCAACATAGCCATAGCCATCCCGGACGGCATCAAGATCACCCTCAGGGACCGCACCAACCGAACAGGAGAAGGAATCCCCATCATCCACAGGAACACCCTCAGTGTCTCGACCAACACCGACGACACCCTCAACACTGCCGAACACCTGCACTTCTAGATCCACACCGATCCCAACACCACCCTCAGTGGAACCCTCGTGACCCCCCGGACCCCGACCACAGTTCAGCGACTCCATCGCCGACTTCGTCAGTACACACAACCTCGCCTCCACAGACTACATCCTCCTCGGGGACCTGAACTTCCACCTTGAGAACAACAACGACCCCAACTCCATCACCCTGATCGACAACCTCGGACTCAGACAACTCGTCACAGCACCCACCCACTCTGCCAGCCACACGCTTGCCCCATCTTTGTAGCAATCATGGACCATCACCTCTGCTACAAAGCGGTAGGCACTCCTTTCTCTTCCTTTTTTGGCAATAAAAGGAATAGGTATGTCAGAAATACCTTCCTGAGTCCACCGGGTGGCGAACGGAACACGAGGAACTACATCACCCAGAAGCCTTGTGTTCCTTGCACCAGAAAGGGAAATCGGCAATGCCGGTCTGCATGAAGCTACAACGCCCCGCCTGTCTACAGGATCGGGGCTTGACAATCTCGTATCCATGTTTCCTTGAGTTGAGCCAGTGGAAGACGTTCGTATGAGGGACGCTGTTTCCTCGTTTATCCCCGACAACTTGTTCACACCGAGGGACCTGCTCTGCGATTGTTTAGGCAAGCGGATGGTGTTTGTCCTCGCTGGATTGCCGGGCAATATTCTGGTGAAAGTACAGCTTGCGCTCGGGCTGAGAGAACAACCTGAGCCTTTTTTCACCGCGTTACCAGGAAAGGCAAATTTCCTGGTCTCGACGCGGGAAACCTGTCAAGGGCTCGTATCAGGTATTTAGGTTGAAATACGGGAGAACAGGGCAGGAGCGCTTTTGGGATTCTCCACCTATTGTTACAGTTCTTGAGCACTTAAAACCTTGCTGATTGTGTTACGCTTGTTATATGCGCAGAAGCGCTTTCGTTTTACATAATGTTGCTGATTTTGTTATACTTGGTATATGCGCAGGAGCGCTTTTGTTTTACATAACCTTGCTGATTTTGTTATACAAACTCCACCACGACTGCTGGGTGGCGACAGCCCTCGATGGTTTCATTTGAGTACTAGTTCCAGAAGATAGTGGAACCCAGCTACTCCCTGGTTACCCTCATTAGTATATGTGAGGTTGCTGGAAGTATCCTTTTTGGTTATTAGTACTCCTCTGCATCTCTTTATGAAGAACTGTTATGTATGACTTGTGAGTGGTAACAGATCTTCTACCTTAATCTTGGTTTGAAAGGTTCCTATTGTAAATGCCTAAACCCTGATTCCTTATCTCATCCTTCTATGCAGTTCCCCCTTGTAGAGGACTCCTACACTTCTGTGACGAGCATCCATATCTGATGAAACAGAAGCAGGACTAGAGGAGCTGTCTTTCTAGCAGTATTTATTATTTTATCCCCTTCCCTTTTCCCCGGGGTGCATTGGCATATAGTAATGTTGGTATCACTCTGTGTGTGGGTTCGTCCAGGGGAAGAAGGGGGGCTTTCTGTGTACCATCGTTCCTGCTGATGACCTTCCGAGCTTAGTGGTTGCATTATCCTGATACCAATGACGTCGCGACAATGTTCTCCGCAAGCGCCCACATCTCCTTCAACCACACCACCAAACTCCACTGGACCGACCATCGCTGCATACACTTCACCTTTCAGAAACCAACCACGCACGACCGCACCCTACAAATCCCCCGCCGCTGCTGGAGCAAAGTCACCGAAGACCAGCTAACCACCACCCTCGCCCGGAGCCCACCCACCAACCCCGATACCGCCGCCCGCAACCTCAGACAATGGATCAACGACTGAGCCAACACCCTCACCCTGATCAAGAAACCATCCAACAGAGACACCAGCAAGAAAGCCAGCTGGTTCACCGAGGACCTCCAGGCCTCCAAGCAAACCTGTCATAAGTTAGAGAAGAAATGGCACCGCGAACAGACACCGGACAGCCATGCAGCCAACAAGAACACCACCTGCAGACATCATCACCTCATCAGATCCGCCAAAAGAGCCTCCTTTAAAGACCACCTAGACAACAACGCCCACAACAGCAAAGAGCTCTTCAACATTGTGAAGGAACTCTCCAACCCCAGCTCCAACACCAATGACAACCCAACCTCGCAAGACCTGGGCGACTCCCTTGCCACCTTCATCGCAAGATCACAGACATCCATGACAGTTCAACGCCAAGACCGCATTGACAACTACTGAGACCTCCGTCCTCATGTCCACCATCCACACCGACCCCCTTGCTCTCCTGGGCCAACATTAACGACGATGACACCATCAAAATCATGAACACCATCCACTCCGGATCCCCTTCAGATCCATGCCCACACCACATCTTCAACAAAACCTGCACCACCATCGCACCCCAACTCCGGAAAACCATCAACATCTCCTTCGAGACAGCAACCTTCCCGGAGAGCTGGAAGCACGCCGAGATCAACGCCTTACTCAAAAAACCCAAGGCTGACCCCAAGGACCTCAAGAACTTCCGGCCCATCTCCCTGCTCCAGTTCCCGGCGAAGGTCATCGAGAAGGCCATCAACAGAGAACTGACCCGCTACCTCGAGGAGAACAGCATCCTGGACCATTCCCAGTCCGGGTTCCGCAGCAACCACAGCACCGGAGCTGCTCTCATCGCCGCCACCAATGACATCAGGGCCCTGCTGGACAAGGGAGAAACCGCGGCCCTCATCCTCCTGAACCTGTCAGCCCCCTTCGACACCGTCTGCCACCGCACGCTACGCACACGCCTCCACGATGCTGGGATCCGAGACAAGGCTCTGGACTGGATCACCTCCTTCCTCTTCGGCAGAACCCAGAGCATCCGCCTCCCCCTTCTGCTCCGAAGCCACCAAGATCATTTGCAGCGTATCCAGGGCTCATCCCTCAACCCGACATTGTTCAACATCTACATGGCACCGCTCGCCCACATTGCCTGACTGCACGACCTCAACATCATCTCCTACGCCAATAACACCCAGCTGATCCTATCCCTTACCAAGGACCCCCTCACAGCCAAAACCAACCCCCACGAAGGGATGAAAGCCATCGCCGAGTGGATGAAGAACAGCCGACTGAAGCTAAACTCTGACAAAACGGAAGTCCTCATCCTCAGCTCCATCTCCTCGGCCTGGGACGACTTCTGGTGGCCGACCACACTGGGAGCAACTCCAACACCCACCGACCACGCACGCAACCTGGGGTTTATCCTCGACTCTATTCTCTCCATGACAAAGCAGGTCAACGCCGTCTCGTCCTCCTGCTTCAACACCCTCCGCATGCTCCGCAAGATCCGCAGGTGGATCCCCACCGAAACAAGAAGAACAGTCACCCTGGCCTTCGTCAGCAGCAGGCTGGACTACGGAAACGCCCTCTACGCAGGAGCCCCGGCCAAACTCCTGAAAAGTCTTCAACGCATTCAAAACACCTCTGCATCCCTGATCCTCGACATCCCCCTGCACAGCCACATCACCCCGACCTGAAAGACCTGAACTGGCTCACCGTCAACCAGAGGATCACCTTCAAGCTCCTCACCTACGCACACAAGGCACTCCACAACACCGGACCAGCATACCTCAATAGGCGACTCAGCTTCTACACCCCCAACCGCCACCTCCGCTCCACTGACTTCGCCTTTGCTACCGTTCCCCGCATCCGGCGGCAGATCGTTCTCCCACATCCCTGCCAAGACCTGGAACACCCTCCCCATCCTCCTACGGCAGACCCAGGACCTGCTAACCTTCAGAAGAATCCTCAAGACCTGGCTTTTCGAGCAGTAGCAGCTCCCCCTCCCAGCGCCTTGAGACCTTCACGGGTAAGTAGCCCGCTTTACAAATGTTCTGATTGATTGATACAACAACTTATTATGAGGACTTATTTTAGTACATATTTGAACTGTACGCCTATTCGGCTACTGGACCTAATTACTACATTCTAGCCTCCACGAACTACACTTTTTACTCAGTATTGTAACTTTGCTTTGTTTAGCTGATAATTGTATCAATAACCAGATATATATTTTTTCTTCAGGAGGCTACATATGATTTTATTACTCTTCTTTCTATCTCTTTTCTCTTCTTTTTCCGCAAACTACAAAGCACAAAATCATAAATTGTTAAGGTATTATATTGCAAATTTTGTTTCTATAGTTGTATAGTCTCACTTCAATGACTGCTCTTTATTAAATTCTAAATATTGCTTTGATTCTATTCAATATTTAGACTTTATATAGATATGTTTACTATGTACTTTTTGTTGAAATAATTCTAATAAAGCTATTGCAAACTTAAAAAGCAAAAGACCCAAATAAAATATGCTGTTGTTAAAAAATCCAGCAATAGCTGAAGCTTGTGTCATTTGGCAGCTTTGAATTCTTTTGTGGTGAAAATTCTCTTCCATGTTGGTGCTGCTGGACTTATTGGCAGCATTCGACACCGTCTCTCACTCTGTCCTCCTCGATCGTCTCCACTCCAAGGGCATTCAGGGCCAGGCCTTGAAGTGGCTGTCCTCCTTTCTGTCTAACAGGACTCAGGCGGTTTTTACCCCTCCGTACACCTCCAAAAGTCGGCCACTAAAGTGGGGAGTCCCTCCGGGCTCCTCCTTAAGCCCTCTTCTTTTTAATGTTTATTTTTCCCCGCTTGCTGAGATGATCGCCCGGTCAGGAATCAAAGCCACCTTATACGCAGACGATATTCAACTCCTGTTCTCCTATGACAGACTCTCCCAATCCTCTTTTGATCCCTTAAAAGACTGTCTGCCTAAAATTGCCTGCTGGATGGACAACAACTGCCTTCGACTTAATGCGGGGAAAACCGAGGTTCTTTTCTTCCATCAGCCGTCCCCCTTGGACTCTAACCTTTGGTGGCCACTCGACCTGAGCCCCCCCATCACCTAAGGAATCCGTAAAAAATCTTTGAGTCAGATGGGACTCCAACCTTTCCTTTCACAACCAAGTACAGACAGTATCGGCAGCCTGCTTCTCCAAAATTAGGATGGTAAAAATTTTTATCAACTTTCTCCCAAATAACACCAGGAGAACCATAGTCCAGGCGCTGATCACATCTCACCTGGACTATGCTAACGGTCTGTACATTGGGTTGGCTGCAGGGCTCTGCCATCCACTACAGACAGTCCAAAACGCAGCAGTTCATCTGGTATGTGGCATTTCCCTCAGAGAGCACATCTCTCCACACCGGCGCTCGCTTCACTGGCTGCCTATACAGAAGAGGGCCGAATTCAAAGCCCTCACACTGGCTCAAAGGGCAATTAAGGGAAAAGGCTCTGCCTACCTTTATTCCTGTCTGCGCCCCTACAGGAATGTCAGATCTCTTCGCTCTAGTTCCAAAAATCTTCTAACTACCTCCAGATTTAATAAAACACGCTCTGGGGGGAAAACCTTCCAGGCCTGTGCCGCATCCCTCTGGAACAAACTCCCTCTTGACATCCGGATGATCCAGGACGAGCTTCCTTTTCGTAAGGCACTAAAAACATTCCTCTTCTGCTAAATCCCTCAGGAGTAAGAATTATTTACACTCTCAGAAGCGCCGGGACACCCCATTGGGGTAGCAGTGCGCTACATAAAATACACTAAATAAATAAATAAATAAATTCCATGGCAGAAGAACATTGGACCGGGGAAAGCCCTTTTAAAATAATAAACTAAAACCGATCACCCCAGAAAAGAGGAGAGATGCAAAACCTTTGACCAAAAACAGGGCACTCGAAAATAATGTACATAAGTATTAATTAATTGTAATTTATTATTTCATGACTAGCACCAGATTGCTAAACCCTGTACAATATTGTAGCATTTCTATACAGGTTCCTTACCTCTTGCTAAGGCCACAGAGCACTCTCCCAATTAGGCATCTTGAGGTGCCTAGGTGGTTAAAAGTATTTGTTGCAGTGTTATCTATTATTGCAGAGTTTTTGCGTTGAGAGTCAGGCTTGGAAGGAGGGCTCCCGACTTGGCACTGCTGAATGCAGAAACATCTTATGCATGGAACTGCAGAAGTTGGGAATATCAGGGATTGTTTCACATGCTGCTTATGCAAAAGCTGTCCACGCTGTAGTCTGAGCGTCACTTGCATCTTCATTTTAGGAATAACAACTTCTTTATTGTTTTTCTGAATTAATGAGTCTTGGTCATGGTTTGTTTCCTCTTTGTGAGAGTATTCTACAGTTCGCATGTCCATACGGAGAAGGAGCTTTCACCAATGCAGGTGTATTAAAAACAAACTAAATTTTCAGAAGTGGTTCATTTCTCAGGTTTTTGTTTTGGTTGAGTTACATTGCAGGGAGGTAGGCACACCCCACTTACTGCACTCAAGTGCAATACAACGATTTGCAATATATCTTTCTTGCAACTGGTAGCCAGTATAGAGCCTTCAATGCATGTGTAATGTGGCAGGGCAGAACTTGTCGGGTCTAATGTTTGAATTCTTCTTAGCTTGATTAGTTTCGTTGCAAGTAAGCAAGATTCAAGATTATCAGCTTTTTCAATTACAAAATTTGCTATGGCATCACAAAGTTCCTGGAAGTGTTCTTTGCTTGTGAAAGTGAAGGCCTTATTATGGCATTCAGCAACTATTACAAAGAGCCCTTAAGTTGTGAATTTATCATCAGAGATGTGTTCACATCATTACGTGATGTCATCGCTTTCTTCATGGGATCGCTGTAGGACTGCCTTTGAAGCTGATTTTTATAATTGGACTGCATATCTTTCTCCATTGTTATTCAAGGTATGCTGTTTAGTTGTTTAGTGTTTTTACCATCTAGCTTCTCCGAAGCTCTGTTGTTTTGAGGCTGAGCACCATTATCAAAAGCTTCTCTTTTAACCACTGTTTTATGGACATTGGGCCATATGTATCAAGGCAAAATGGGTTCGCAAACTCCGAAATTCGCAGAATTCGGCGTTTGCGAAGCCATTTTCGCTAAATGGTATGTATGAAACATTTTTGGTGCAAAATAAGGAATCGCTAAATTTGCCATTCCTTATTTTGCGATTGCATTTAAGGAATTGTAAATTTTGCGATTCCTTAAATGCAATGTATCAGGGAAAAAAACATTCCAAAATGCCATTAAGGAATCGCAAGTTACCACCAACTTCTAGTTGGTGGTAAGTTGCGAATTCTTTTAAAAAAGCATTTTTTTAAAAATCAAAAGGTGCCATGTGACGCTCATACATGCCCTTAGGGCATGTATGTGCGCCATATGCGCACACATGTCATTTTCAGGGGTGCAGCAGGGTGTTCTTGAGACACCCCTGCACCCTTGAAAATATTCACAATTTGCGATTAGCAAATTGCGATTCGCAAATTTCCCCTTCATTCCTATGGGCCTCCTGGCCCATAAAAATGAATGGGAAATTATTCCTTAATTGGGATTAGCAATTTGCTAATCGCAATTAAGGAATTTTAAGGAATCGCTAAAAAGAAGCGATTTCCTACATACATACCATTTTGCGATTTCTAAATAGCGATTCCTTAAAAATCGCTATTTAGGAATCGCAAAACGGAATGTTGATACATATGGCCCATTGCCATGTCTGAGAAGAGGGAAGCAGTGAGTTTAACTTCAAAAGAAATAATATTGAGATTCTATCAGGGTCTAGGAGATATTGCTGAGGTGAAGTCTACTGATGAACAGATTGTCATGAGAGCTTGAGTTGAAAGTGAATAATGTGGTCACCACTCCATGTAGTGGGCTTATATTTAGCGAGGGAGAATAATTCTCTGGGGGGCGACTATATCATCGAGTGTATGTCCTGCAGAATAGGTGGGTATAATTAGCAACTAATGGAAACCAATCACTTTAGGCTTAGTGATTAGCCAAAAGATTGTACAGCTGCATATTATTCCTTGAAGTAGGCAGGGGTTGTAGCATTGTAGTCTGATTTTCCAGGTTCTGTGATTTAAATCATAATAAGAATGGTTTTATTTCAGTCAAATATAATCCAGCATTTGCAGAGCAAAAAGTGCAAATGTTTTGGCATTCATATTTGATCCTTCCTTGTAAGGCCCTAGCTCAGGGGCTCCAGTGTTGTTTGTTATTGGCTGTTCTTGTGGTTAGCTTAAGTAATGGATCTTAGTTTTCAGTCTCCTAGATACTACATGTCAGCAGTACATAAAAGTAAGCTTAGGTCTGTGGTGTTACGATCATGTACAAATGACAAGAAGACTTAAGTCGGAGGTTTATTATAAACACCCCAGCTAGGGGGGCGTGGCTAAGATGGCGGCGGAATAGGACGTGCTTTACGGTCCCTCTGGCGCCTGACTATCTTTAGCCTTGTTATATCTCCCCTAAAAGTGCCCATCTGAGCAAGCGGGGGTGCTCCCTGCCGTTTTCTGTGCAGCTGCGTGGCTTTTCGGCGAGCACGGTGGATTGAGAGCGCTGCGGCCCGGTGCGGCCTTCCAGAAGCGGAGCCGGGGGAGACACGAGGCAAGCCGGAGAGCTGCGGGCCCTCCTCTGACGGCAGAGAGCGGAGGTGGACGGCGGATCCGGCGGTGGCCGGCTTCAGGAGCGGTTCTGCCCCCGAGAGCCCTCTGCCCAGTGACGAGTCCTGCAACTGGTGCGGTACAGGCGGGTGGAGCTGCGGAGCCTGGGCCGGGAGCGGTGAGAGCGGCACCCCGTTGACCCGTTGCGGACGCGGTGGTAGAGATCCCCGCATTGCGGGTGAGTGCTCCCATGCGGGGTCGCAGAGCGGGAAGAGGCAGCGGCGGCAGAGTATTGAGGTGAGGAGAGCGGGAGCGTCCCCAAGGCGACCCGGTGGCTCGGTCCGTGCTCCGGCGGCCAGTGCGGTGCGACCTAGCAGCGGGAGCGGGAGTCTCTGGGGCCTGAGGCCGGGCCTGGGAAACTGAAGCGGAGTCTCTCCGCTTGGGACCGGGGTGCGCTTCCCTGCTTTCCCCCCCCATTGAACTTTTCAATACTGAACTGCTCCTTTCGGCCCGCATTTCGGAGGGGGGACTAGGATCGGGTCACGGGCGGTTGCCCGGCAGCGTTGGCAGGCTCTGGAGCGGCCCTTTCGGCAGCTGTGGCCTCCAGGCCCCGCAATAGAGAAGGCCCTGCCCTTGGTCGTCGGGCCCGGCCCGCTGGCCTTTACCGGGAGGCTCATTCTAGTGCTGTTGCCCCCGGCAGTTGCTGCCCTGAATAGATTACCTGGTCTAGCTTGCGAGGCCCATGACAGACACTGGTCCCGTCGTGCACACGGCTCGCCACTGCCCCTAAGAGTATAAGACTCCTTCTGTGTAGTTCGCTAGGGCCAAGCATTGTGGTGCGATTGTGGGAAGGTGAGCAATGTAACATTTCTGGAGCGAGATTGGTGTCCGCATAGACCTGACTGTATTAACGTCGACTTCGGATGGGGCAAGATGGCGACAGGCAGGAATAGGAAGGATAAACCCCCGAAACACGTGCCTGCGCCACTGGTGGGTCAATCCGCCCAGAGATCTGCTGAGAAGTCGCAGCAGCCTGGGGACGACGACGTGCCAGCCACCAAGGCCTTCATGGTGGAGTTGTTTTCGGCCATCAAGGAAGACATCTCGAAGCTGCGCTCTCAGTTAGCCTCTGACCTGTGGGAAGTGCGGCGCGATGTAGATGCGATAGGGGAGAGAGTGGTGACGCTTGAGGAGCATGACCTGGAGACGGCGGGCGACATACATCGACTCCAGCAGGATGTGATTCGGCTGACTGAGCAGAATTTAGACCTCCAGGCGCAAGCTGAAGACTTGGAGAACAGATTGCGCCGCAATAATATACGGATTCGGGCGGTGCCTTGGAAAGGTGAGGGGTCTGACCTTCGTGAATATGTGGGAGCCCTCTTCCGACAGATTCTGGATGAGGAGGGCCTGCAGGACATTCAATTGGACAGAGTTCACCGGGTGGGCCTGCCGAGGGGGCCCAAAGCTTATAAGGTGGCGGTCTACTGGTATTACACCCCGGCGCGCGTCTGAGCTTGGGACGTCACTAAATCAGGTCTCTGCTGGAGGGGGTGTGGGCTAACAGGGACATTGGCACACTTGTTATGGCACTGCCCAAAGCTGGGGAGGTACTGCCCCACGATTTTGGATGAGCTGGATAAGGCGTTTCAGATTACATTCCCCCGACTACCGGAGCATACTTTGCTGGGGCTTCCCCATTCCAAGTTCTTCCCTCTGCGCTCGCTGAAGGGTAGACAGATTGCACTGGCGCTGTTGGCTGCGAGACAGTTGTTGCTGGCAAACTGGGGCTCCCAGTCGGTACCTGATCCCCGAGACTGGTTTCAGAGGCTATGGCATATTTTAGCAATGGAAAGGCTCTCGTTGGGGATAGATAGGAAAGGCTCGGAATATGCTAAATTGTGGGGCCTGTTCCTGCATCTTCTGTCCAAAGACCTGCAAGAAGTAACTTGCCCAAAATACCTGCAGATCCTACAGCTCATCCCCTTAGAATCGGATAGAGCTAACCCAGGGGTTTGAACTTTCCCTTAGAGCTTTGATAGACTTTTGTAGCAATTCTACAGTTTAGGCTGACGCAGAGAGGGGTGTGTGTGGGTGTGTGTGGGTAGGTGATGCGGGCGGTAGGGGGGGGAGGGTGTTTGTTGTTTCATTTGTTCAGTTTTTGAAAAGGCGGTGGCCACAGCACAGGTGGGGCGATTACTTCAGGTTCATAGCATTTCGCGGGGCCGACCTCTGGGTTGTAGGCCCAGACACTGTGTTGATGCACTGTGTTTACGCCCTGCTGGCAAGTTGATGTAGGCAGCCGGGCTGCGTACCGTATTCCTTCCCGCAAAATACAAATGATTGACTCAAAACAACCCAACTAGCCGTCGATCCTGCACTAACTGAACCTCTAATATTCAAAACGCATTCCAGAACTCCCCTTTCTTATGTGTTCAGCGCAGCCTGAAGCCAAATCACACTTCTTCCTCCCTTAAGAATATATAAAAACTCAGCTATTTATCATATGTTAATATAATAAACAAACCAGTATAAACTCAAACTAAATAGTAAATACATTTTGACAACTAATTTGGTTACAATATCTTCAAAACATTTACAACATTTTGCACTGATTATTTGCAGATGACAACAGCTCACTGTGAGAGAAATAACTATTTGTTTATAACAAAGTCCTTAAGATAAGAGGTAACTTTATCTGTTACTCATTCTTCTGTCAACTTTATCTTTGTCAGCTTGACTGGGATTCATCATGTTCAAATGGAGTACCTTGAATTTTAATAACATTTACAGCCCTGTTCATATTCCAAACTCTGCAATCCTCAGTTTTGATGGACTTCTTAAAAACGTTGATCACTCTTTCATTTTGAGTGAATTTGGACCACTGAGCACACCCTGATGGTTCTCCTATTTTCACTATATCTCCAACATGTCTTGTAATGTCTTTTACCTTTCTAGTTTTGTCAAAGTATTCATTCCCTTTCCGCTGTGACTCAATTTCTTTTTCCCGCCATTCACTTGCACCATTGAATTTACCTCCTAGTCCCATACCATGCAGCTTGGACATAAACTCGTACTAGGAGAGCGACCTTTGAACAATTCAATAGGTGACTTTTGGGGTGTGGAGTGTGGAGACATACAATAAGCGGTTATACGTTCTTGTAACTCTCTATTCCAGTCCATGTTATTCACCTTTGCTAATTGCATGTTCTCCTTCAAGGTTTTGTTCATGCTTTCCACAACTCCATTTGTTTCTGGATGATATATGGATCCTCTCTTGTGTTCAACACCACATTTAACAAGGACATTTTTAAACTCATCAGAGCAGAATTAGGGTCCATTATCAGTTAATAGTGATTTAGGAAAGCTCTCTAGTTTGAAAACTTCCCTTAAAAGCCTTACCATACTGAATAATGATATATCTAGGACACAGCTAACTTCTACCAACCGAGAATAAAGAACCAGTAAAACAATAATGTAAGGAGTTAGGTGTTCACCTCTCAGTGGGCCATCTATATCTACAGCTACCTTCTCCCATGGATGCTTGACAACCTTCTGCATACCATTTTGGAATTTGCCTAGTGATTAGATCCTCATCACTATTGTAGCATTCAATACAATCACGCACACATTTCTTGAACTCGGTATCCAGACTAGGCCACCAAAAGTTAAAACGCAATATTTCCTTGGTATTAACTATTCCTGAGTGACCATTGTGTGCCAATGAGATGCATTTGCTTCTTAACACAATTGGAGAGATAAGCCTAGAGGAATGCCCTTGTCAACTGCCAATTTATCTCACACCATAGACCATGGTTTGTTAAGACCACTAATTTTATTCTTTATTATAGCATCTGATACTTCACATAAGCTTCTGTCTTTACCAAGTTCAGTTAACCACTCTTCTTCGGAGATGACACCCAGAGTGACCTCATACACGCGGACAGTCTTCTCTAACAATCCATCATCTACTTCCTCATCACCCTCATCTGTTTTACTTCTGATTAGTCATGAAAGACAATCTACAGAATAATTTATGGCCCCTGATATGTAATCCACAGCAAAGCTGAAATCTTGTAAAGCAATTTTCCACCTCTGTATTCTAGCCGAAATTGCATCCAATCCTTTTTTTTTTATATAAATACCTCCTATAAAGGTTTATGATCTGACCGAACCTCAAAGTAGGTACCTCAAACACAATTCTGAATGTATTTAAGGCCCAGTAAATACCAAGAGTTTCTTGTTCTATTACAGAGTAATTCTTTTCAGATTGTTTTAAACCTCTGGAAGCACATGTAATCAATTCCTCAATCCCTTTTCTCTTTTTATTAGACTGCCCTCAAGCCTTTCAAGCTAGCATCAGTCACAATGATTGCTCATCCCCAGAAATATATGCTTTTAAGCTTGCGGCATTTTTAAGATTGTTTCTTAACTCAACCTCATTTTTGCATTCACCAATTCATACAAACTCAACTTTTTTTTACCTAAAAGAGATCTTAAATTAACAGTTTTCTTTGGATAATTGTGAACAAATTTGTTATAAAATTCTGTCATTCCAAAAAATTATACTACTCTTTCTTATTTTTGCTTTCTTCCAGTCGCATTATGGTAGTCACCTATTATTTTTTCGGTAAAGTACCATTACCTGAAATAAGGTTACCAAGATAATCCCTTCTGCATGCAAACATTTCATTTTCTTACTTTTAGGGTGAAATTTAACAGACCCTTTCATCATATTCCTTTTTATCTTTACAATAAATCTTAAATATATAAGCCCCCACCAGTGTTACGCAAGCTGTCAGATCCTGTGAGGGCAAATCTAATTCTACTTGATGATATGCCGAAGTCTTATTAAGCGTGGTAAAAACATTAGCCCCATCAAAGTTGTCATCAGCTCTTCAATATTTGCAAGTGGACATTTCCCACCACTACCTTGTGATTAAGAGCCCTTATATCAACACATAGTCGAATGTCCCCATTCTTTTTTGTGCAATAACAAAGGGTGCTAACCACTCCGTAGCCTACACCGATTCAACTACTTCCAAATCACTAGCTTCTAAATTTCATTCCTCACTTTCTCTTGCATGTTGATTGGAATGCGTTGTAATTTGGCCACAACAGTAACTGCAGATCTCTTTAACTTTATATGTTCTTTATAACCCTACAAACATCCTAATTTCTTCTGACACAACTGCTGAAACTCTTCCACAAAGTTTGAGGGGAGGTGTTGACTTTCTTGTGTAATGACCTGAGGATTCAAGTTGGGATATAATTTGATACAAACTATTATTGGTGACACCATCGAGCCAAGTTGTTACCTTTAAGGGAGACATAAATCTTCATGTCACGTTGTAACCATCCATTGATTTTAATGTTCAATCAGGCTCCTAGGATAAACATACTTTCTATATACTTTATTTTTTTGACGAAAAGAACAATCTATTAACTGTGGAATTTAAGTCGCAGTCTTGAAGTTAATGGCGTTTTCTTCTTTTCCCAGGTTCTTCGGAGTTCCTCTTCACCAGTACCCTCGACAAAAGTAAAGAATCAGGTAAGTGACTGCCCTTGTTTCTCCTTAAATGGTTGGGTTAGTGGCGTGATTTCTTTTCTGTCTCATAGACAACAGTGCTTGGTAACAAAACAAAAAGGATAAAGAAAGAAATTTAAAAAACACAAAGCTTCTAGATAGCCCCTAATGATAGAGTGCGGTTGGCCTTCTCGGTTCTAATCTCTTTTTTCTCTTTTAGTTTTCTTTCTCTCTTCCCCTTTTCTATACTTAATTCTCCTTTCACCGTGCTCCCCTCTTTCCTTTCTCACTCTTTATGTATTTTCCGTTTTTTCTCTTTGTCACTTCTGGTTCCTAACTAGGAACCAAGTACGCACCTAATGGAGCCAGGTCCCTCCTGGGATGCGGCGGGGCTCTGGACTCCACCGGCAGGTAGGAGGCTCCGCTTCCGCCTCTGCTATTCAGTCGGGTTGTAGGATCCCGTAGAAGTCAGCTCCCAGCTCACTCTGCTCTCAGTGGCTTTACCAACTCTGTCATCTTCTCTCTGCTCACGCTGGCTTCCTCCTTCGTCTTTGCGCACCTGGATACACTATCCATCGTCCTTTTGTTCTTCCGGGTCGGGCGTACAGACACGACTCCTCCCCTCTGCCTGACTTCTGGGGCAGGCAAGTAAGAAGGAGCCGGCCGGCGTTTCGGAACCTTCAGGTCGGTGACACACATGTATGACAACCAAGTTCCATTTTGCTATAAAATAATCAACCGTCTCAATGGAGATCCCTCCATATCCACTAGGATGGAGATCCACTGCACACAAATAAGTTTAATTTCCAAACTTTTCATCAAACAGCTTTTTTGGTATTATGTACAAATGAGAGCAGGAACGAAATTTCATTCACAGCTCCACACTATTGATTTTTACTATAGCAGATGGATGTTCAGGTTTAGAATTGCAATACAGTCCCTTTACAGAAGCTATTTCATCTACTTGAAAAATTAGGTCTTGCACAACTTCATTTACCACTTGTCCCTTGTCTCTCTTTCATTTAGTTCTGCAACACCTTCCAAAGTAACCTTTCTTGCCACGTTAATTATATATGACATGTAGGGCAGGTCAGTCGCTGTCACTGGCCTTGTACCCTTGCCTACAACATCTAAAGCACTCTCCTCCAAATGTACTCTTTTCATATTTGTATCGCTAATACTCTCGTTAATTATACACACAAAGTCTCAACAGTTTTTATCTTTGTCCCATCTTGCTTCAGATTATTCAATTCCTCCACACATTTCAAATAATGTTCCACTCTCTTTGCAATTAGTATGACTCCATCAGGGGGGTAGGGGGTCATCCTTCAGTCATAACTTCTCCCTGATTTCTCACTGCAACACTTTAATACCAGTTGATCTCTGATCCTCTCATCTTTTGCTCCCACCAAATTTACACATGGCTGCCAAGTTCTTCAAACTGGTTACATTATTCCTCCACAGTTTCTGTGCTACCTTATTCTAAAGTGGATGTTATCTTTCCATTATAGTACTTACATGAGGCATGTAATGGTGATCAAGCTTTTCTATACAAATCTCATTTCACTTAAATCCCTTGCATCATCTGCACTCAGTTCTGAAAGTGTCGCCAAAACCTTTGGACCCTCTCCTCCTAAGCAGTGTAATAACAAATATTTTCATTCTGCACTAAAATTTGTGCCGCAAACTCTTGTATATTTTATAAAAAATCTTTTTCAAGTTATTCCACTTTATTGGTGGAATCCCCGGATTGCTTAAAAAAACTGAGGAGGTGTAATGTTCTGCATCTTTCTTGTCTAACCTAGATTACCTATTCCAGTTATATTATATATCTTAAAATATCTCCACTACTGCAAGCCACACACAAAAGAACATTAATTACACCAATTACTCATAGACTAGAAGAATTGCGTAAAATCCTCTTGTGGAGCCACTTGTTCGTTGAAATCAATCTATGTATATTCATCTCCAAAGAGTGTTTAAGTGTACCTGTCACCATCAATACCATGTGGTTTATAACAGGCAGTCAAAGTAACAGGTGTGCTTGTCATCGTAATTCAGATATACTTTTGATGCAGCTCCAAATGGACAGAAAAAACTCAATTACCAGCTTCACGTGTGCCTGTCACCGTGATAGTTAGGGATAGACAGGTACGTCCGTCACCGCAATTTAACCCAATCAGCATTTACAAACGAAGTGACAGCTGGGAGAAAACAAGACCACAATAGAAGTCTTCCCAATATTCCAAAGTGGCCAACAGTGTCGCTTTATTTTCAAGGCCTCTGAGCGCGTTAGGGTTGTTCTGTCGATGCGCTGGTTCAACTCAAGTGAGAACTCCAAGATAGCCACAACATACAGGACGCGCTCTAGTTGCTAGCATCAACAAGTGCACAATGCCAATCCAATTCAAAAAGCTTTATTCACAGATAAATGTCATAAAAGCAAAATGCAACTAATAAAAGCTCATTTTTAATTACAAAAATTCCAGTGCAGTATTTTTTTAAAAATACAATAAAAAAATATTAAAATATACATCAAACTTACACTTAGTTAAGATCAGATTAAACAGCTAGCATAATGCAGTAGATAAAAATATTGGATTGTCCTAGGTAAAAATACAATAGGTCATTAAGAATACACATTAGTTTAGAAGAGTAAACTACGGACATGGATGCCCGGCACCAATAGAGCAATTGGTTAGGAGAGATCTTGATCTTATGCACGATTCAACCCCACCATGTCTCATCAACACTTGGCTAATCCCTGCGAACACCTGCTTTATCAATACCGCTCACCACCTGGATCAGCAAATTCGATTAATCCTCTTCATGGATATCTCCAGGCTGTTAATATTGGCACACTGCGCTGCGATGGATTCCTACAGGATTCTACATTACAACCACCGTGTCTTGACAGCTCTCTCTGTGCATCAAGCAAGTCACCAAAAGCAGTGATAAAATCATGTACAAACGTCAAGAAGTTCAAGTATGAAGTGCAGAGATTTATTATAAACTCCCCAGCCAGCTGCCTTTCCTGCACTAATTGAACCACCGGTATTCAAACCACATTCCAGAACTCCCCTTTGTTATGTGTTCAGTTCAAGCTAAAGCCACGACATCACAAAGGCCACTTTGATGTGTTCTAGATTAAAACCTATTGAGGGTCTCGAACTTTCGATATGGACTGATTGAGTCATTTGGTAATCTGACCAGAGGTCCTTGTTACAGGTCTAGAACAGTGCTCAATTTGAGCCAGCGGTTGACATTGGGGTGCACCAGCACTTACTTTTGGGGACTGGCACATATTTCGCTACAGCAGACAGTTTCCGAGGCCAACAGAGGGAAAAACAAACAAAACAAAACGATGGAGGAAAAGAAGCACAGGCAATTTGTCATCAAGGGAGAAAGAAGACACTTTTAAGAATGAGATAACTGGCAGCGAATTAAAGAGGCCTGAGGTGGATTTGGGTCTGTGCACCCTTGCTCACTGCGCTCTTACATTTTATTGGGCCAGCCGTAGGTGTCTGAGCAGCGCTTTGAGCGCGGCACCTTTTATTTTTCAAAGAAAGTACTGGTCTGGAATATTTATTTATATTAGACTGTGGTCTTAATTATGACTAGTGTTAGCCAAGACTTTTGAATCTAATAAAATTATATGATACTTTACTTACTTATAGGGGGATTTCAGCGAGCCCTTTTCATCCATTGGTTTGCCCTTGTGTCATTCACCTTTTTCTTACTCCCACTACAGCATACAGGATGCAGCAGGGATCATACCACTTCAGACACTGGCTAACTTCACTGAGTAATGGCATCCTGCCCTTTCACAAGAAGCACATCCACACTCAAGGCAGTTCATTTAATTGCTAAGGACTACTATAATGACATGCTTTATGAGAGCAAAAAATATTTTTGCTTTAACTCAAGGTTTTTATTTTTGGATTGATGAGGGCCTGGCAGCTTCATAAACAAAGTTTTGCAAAACCCATTATAAAACAGACATTCACAAAGGTAAAGGGCTGATGAACAACGAAATTACTAGTGGCTTTGCAAATGCTTGTTTTTTTTAATGTGTTTTATCTTTAGGTGTGGTCGGCCAGTCCAAGATACTAAGAGCACAGAAGAAAGCAGTCCATCCAGCTGAAGGGACCACAATCAGGATAAACCAGACATCATCATATAAGTCTATTGGGCTCACCGAAAAGTGCTATTGGCAGCACCCATGATAAGGCTTTGACACTCAAGAAACAGGTAGGAGGGACCGAGTAGGTATACGGGGTCCACGGAGACAGGGACTAAGAGGTCACTCAGCATCAACCATAGACAGCACAGAAGTAGGTCTATCAGGTGCACCCAGAATCAGTGATAAAGACACCCATGAAAACTTAATACACAACAGAAGTAGGTGTATGGGGTTCATTTCGGCACCAAAACACCAATTTTATTGCTGATCTGTGCCACTAGGAGGAAGAGGGAGCATTTCAAAAAGTCACAGCAAATAGTGGGCACAGGAGAGGGGTGGAGGGGACCCCCTGCCGAGATACCACAAAACACGCAAAATCATACAATTTTGTTAGTTGATGTAAAAAGAGAGGTGCAAGGTAATTTTTGTAAAGCAGACTCGAAGTCCTCAATAGCTTTAAGTATTTATTGAAGTAATGAATACCTGCAGGTGATGCTCCCTTTCCAGCCAGCCATCAAGTGACTGAGAAAGGAACACTCAACATATTCTGTAAGGAGTGTTCCAATACAGAACATAATTACACCATGTACATTTAAAGATTCATAACAGATTACAAAACAACCTCTTCCCTTTACACACAAAAAGGAACATTGATTGGATGAACTTATAAGAACCCAAACCTAAAATAACTGATGGTATCGGCAAAAAAAAAGAAAATGTTCTAATAAAGAAAAACATAAATTACAAACATAATCCCTCAATTACCTGGGTGGATACCTGTTCCTAAAACACATTGTTCTATCTCCTAGAACTCTCCCACTCACAACATCCACATAATCCATCAGCATATAACCACTACAACCTTCTATCACACTCCTTTTTTGTCAATAGAACCATTCCCTCGCATCTTCTCATACAAAGCCACCCTGCGCCTATTCCACATTTCCCCATTTTCCAAAAAAACATACAGTTCATGCACTTCTTTCATCCAAAAAGGTCCACAAAACTTAATACAACTCCCATCAAACCTCCCACTTTTGACTGTGACCAAATTACCAGGTTTCAAATTTTCATACACACCACCCCCTTGCGGAACATTGGTCAGATCCTCATTTCCATCAACAATCCTTCCATCCATGCAGGAGACATTTTAGTGTTGGCATCATGTCCCCTCATCACTTTAAATGGAATTTCTTTAGTGGCACCATTTTCTCTGGTGCGATACGCCCATGCTAGCTCTTCCCCCATCTTTTTAGCATTTCCTCTATTCACAAAAGCCATTTGCACAACCCCCTTATTCAAGCGGTTTTCCCTCTCAACATCACCATTGCCTTGTGGGTTGTATAATGATGTGCAAGAATGACTTATACCACAAGCCTCTAAAAACAACTTAATTTCCCTAGAAGTCAACGGCGTACCATTATCGGTTATCAACTTGACTGGGGGCCCTTCTTCTCTGAACACATCTTCCAAGATTTCAATGGTTTTCTTGATTGTGATTTCGCACATAAACTTGACCACCAACCACTTTGAGTGCACGTCAACCATAACGAAGGCAAACCTAGTCAGAAGTCAAAAACCTCATTGTACCAATAAAGTCCATGCAAACAGTGTGCCATAGTTCCCCAGGATTTGGGATTTCACCCATGAGAGATTGATTATTATTTTTTTACCTTTTCTCTCCTTTTTTGCAATCTACACACACCATCACCCAACCAGTAACAGCTTGATCCACTCCTGGCCACTAATAGTTCTCACATAGCCCCCTTTTAGTAAGTGTTTGACCTAAATGGCCTTCATGCGCCAACTTAATCAACTCAACACGAACACCTTGGGGAGGAACAAATTTGTCCCTTCTAGAAAACAGACTTTCACCACAAAAAGTATTCAGCAGTCCACACTGCCACTAATGCCTCTCTCCCAACCACCGAAAAGTTTCTTTAAGTACTGGTGAGAGAACGTGAAGCAAAAGCTACAGTGAGTTCACCCTCTTTGTGCATTTGTGAAAATACCACCCCTAAACCCACAGCACCTGCATCTACTGTAAGAATTGACAACAATCTTTTGTCAAAAGGAGTCAATAATTTAGCATTGCATATTTCTTGTTTGATGTTCTGAAAAGTCTTCTCTTTGTCTTCAGACCACTCAAAAACACAACCTTTCCTCAAAAGTTTCTTTAAGTGCTCGGTTTGTTCTGCAATATTCCTCACAAATTTCCTATAATATTCCACTAGACCAAGGAATGACCTAAGTTGATCTTTGTCCTGCGGTGATTTGACTATCCTTATTGCCCTCAACAGATCTTTCTTTGGTTTTAACACCAGCCGAAGACGATGTATACCCCAGATATTCTACTTTTTCAACACAAAACTTGCATTTCTCTTAATTAAGAGACAGACCAGCATCAGCCATCTTATCTTAAACTCTTTTTAGGATCATGTTGTGACCAGAAATCGACTCCCCAAAAATAAGATCATCATCTTGAAAGTACACTACTCCATCGATGTCCTTGAGAACTTGGCCCATCATATGCTGGAATACACTGGCCGCTGAAGAAAGTCCAAAAGGCATCCTTGTGAATTGATAAACACCTTCCGTAGTGATAAAGGCTGTGAGGCTTTTCAAGTCTAGATGAAGTTTTATCTGATGATACGCACTTTTTAAATCTAATTTAGAAAGGTACTTTGCACCCTTCAGAGACAACACCAACTCCCCTATATTTGGAAGTGGAAAATTATCAGTAATAATGTTTTGATTTACAGTGCGCAAGTCTACACATAAGTGAAAACTGCCATCAGGTTTGCCCCTAACTACAACGGGAGGAATCTAACTTGAAAATTCAACAGGTTCAATGATTCCCTGAGAGACCATTTCCTTTAAAATATGCTTAACTTCTTGTCGAGCCACAATGGGAACTTTCCTAACTTTGTGTTGAATAGGTATAGCACCTGGTTTTACCAATATTTTATGCACATAGTTCTTCAATAAACCAATCTCATCAGAAAACACTTTACATGCTCCGTTTACTATGTCCTCTGTGCTCATCTCTCCTACCACTAACACTTGATTGGGTGCACGTGGATTTATAATGATCCCTAGATCATATTGATGTTGCCACCATAAAATAGGAGGACCTGATTTCATAATACAAACTTTTCCATTGACTGTTCTCCTTTGAAAGTTTATTTCTGAGGTCATGTGACCTTCAATATCTATTTTTTCTCCCTGTTAACCTACTGGATGGATATCTTTTGGTGAGAGTTTCACATTCGGTCAAAACTTTTTAAACATATTTTCAAGTAATATCGTATATAAGGATCCAGAATCCACCATTAGTTAATCTGAAATATTCTCTATAATTAACGTTGCCTTGGGTCTAGATCTCCTAGACAAATTTTCCTCACCATCCACACAATGTACTATCTGTTACTATTTTCTCGGAAATATCTTCTTGTATCAAAGCTACATTTGTACTGTTATTGGATCCACACATGCGCGCAAAATGTCCTTTGCGACCACATCGCCTACACTGTTTTCCTACAGCATAACAATTCTTAAAGTCTGCGGTATGAAAACTGCTCCCACACCTGAAACATACTCTGCTTTGCTGCTTAGTATTGTTATCTAAAACTTTAGCAGGTGTAGTAATATTACCTCATTTGATGTAGGAATTTCTTTATTTCTTTCCCGCCTAACTTCCCTGCATTCACCACTGCCACTCCTTCACTTTCAATACACAACACTTCCCCTTCAACCTTTCTTTTTTGATTTCTCTCATAAAATGCTCAGATTGTTCAACTACTTTGGCGATCTCTATAGCATCATGTAAAGATTGATTTTTGCAGCCCAAAGTCTCTCTTGTATTTTCTTATTTTTACACTGCACAATGAGTTGGTCACGAGTCATCTCTTCTCTCATAACACTAAATTGACATTTGACAGATAATTCCCTTAATCTAGACACAAATTGGTCTACTGTCTCATCCATTTTTTGTGGCTGGCTATAAAACTTATACCTAGACATTACTATGTTATTTTCTTTGGCAAACCTTCCCTCCAACCTAACTTTATCTTCAAGATATACATTAGCAATTTGTTGTCTATTACCACTTGTGGCAACTGGTAACTATTAAAATATATGCTGTCCCTCCTTTCCTAGAGTACTTAACAATAAAGCTTTCTTTCGTGAATTACTAAAACCACCACCATCTAATGCTTCAATATAATTTTCAAAAACTTCAATCCATTCTTCTCACTCAATAGACGGAATACCAGCTTGTGCCAGAAACAATGGTGGTGGAATTATTGCAGCTTCCATGACCGCTGTGATATATGATAATTAAAACCCCAAAAAATGAATTTGGCAAGTTACAGTGTATTCATTTGTGGACGATTATAACACAGGTGGGGCGAAGTACTCGAGGGCGAAGTACAGGAAGAAGACAGCTGAAAAACCCTCATTCTTGTAGAGTGCCTAAATACAAGGAAAGACGTATCACTTACAAAATGAGCAGTGGAAGGACACAAGTAATGCATTCTTGCCTTAGGGGAGGGACAAACACATGAAGAGGAAGGAAGCTTGCAACATCTGACCGATAAGAAGCAAGAAAACGGCAGCAGCAATAATGCTAACTAATTTATGGGTGGCCTCTAAGCCCACTGTCAGGGGCGACCTTAGGCATGTGCAAGCTGTGCACCTGCACAGGGCCACCAAACCCCAGGGGCCACCACACCAATATATATCCTTAATATAATAATCCTCTGAGGATGGATACATATTTGTGTGGCGGCCCCTGGCAGGGATTTGGCGGCCTCCGGCTCTGTTCCACTTCCAAACACCCTGACCCCCCACCGCCCCGCCAGCACCCCCTACCTACGCTCCCTGCCCAGGGCCACCATGAGCCTAGAGCCACCCCTGCCACTGTTATAAAGCAAAAGAGCTTGCAAGCAACAGCACATACACTGTCTTGGGCGAGACCTAAAAAGGGTTCCAGTCATAAACCAGCAGAGAAGATGACATGATAGACATCTTCAGAAATGTGATTTTAAAGGATCCCCATGCTCAACCTTAAAACAATCCCTGGCTTATGTAGCAGTCTTATGGTTCAATAATACTTTACAATGAAGAAACACGAAGCAGAGTTAAAATTCAGTAAAAACCTTTCGACAAAGAAAATTAAATAAGTGCTAGTCAACTTACTTGGATATATCTCGGCTGTCACGTTGCCACGGAAATACCACATTTCCAGTGGCTGCCCGGTAACTGTAAACTCCCAGGAGACCAAGTGCCATGGCTATTTTTGAAACAAGTGAGCATCTTCTCTGCACAAGAACAAAGATCATTGCCAAGGACAGAGCAGTCAGCAACGAGAGTTCAGCTTTATGTTCGGAGCTGTAAAAAATAAAATACAAATATTGATGTTTTCACAATTGCGCATTTCTATAGGCATAAGGAGAATGTGTCGGTGAAATATTTGAAGACAGCTTTTTAACTACTTTCTAGAAAGTGAACTTAATATGCTCTAATTAGGCAACACAAAATCTTTTTGATGAAGCATTCGTCTTGAACACGTTCTTTAAAAATAGTTCTCTTTTCTCACCACATGCTGAATGCTCTATTTTTGTCTCACATTGATGAACTCATAGTACTGAGCCCTACAGCCTATAATAGAACAAATTAAAAGGGTTGCACAGCAGCAGCATAAAACAACCAACCAGCTTTGTTCTAAAATAGACCAGCGCACATCCACGGGGGCGGGATGTACTGCAGCATCCATCCCCAGGTTATCCTCTAGGAGTTCAGATTGAAAATGAGCAATAAAGATACCTTTGGGTATTTTTTCCTGGAACATTTGCATTTTGTAACAAGAACTTAGTGCCACTAATGCTTGTGTACAAGGGAAAGGGATAGTAAAATTCTATGTCATGTATGCAGGCATTTGCTGGCTTTATATAGTAAACCTCATATAATTACACACATGTATATATTGCATTGAGGCATGACCAGGAAGCTAAATGAGGAGGAATGTTTTAGAGCGTCAAAGTAAACCAAAATAGATTAATTTCTTTTAGATTCATATAATATTGATATCACTGCTGCTTTTTATTCATTTTAAATATGTCCACCATTTTTTTATTTGAAATATACACAAATTCAGCCCTCTAAATCATTATTTTGTGACTTAACCGGCAAATCCAATTTATTATTGGCATACAATGCCATTAATGTTCTATCCTACACGTTCGTTCTTGAATGCCACAAGAATGCTAATTTGTACACTTTGAGTTTAGCAATAGCATTATTTGCGTCATATGATGTAATCACATCAGTGACAACGTAGGACCACATACTGACACAAACATCCTTGCCCCATAAACAGCAGCAAAACGGGTGGTCAATGCACAAGTAAACGTGTTTAAAATGATAATATGTTGTTGTGACATGTCATGTTTTATTTTCCCTCTAAAAATTATGTATCGGGAGGGAAGACAAAGGAAAAACATCATTGCGATTAATGGGACTGACCTACAGATTTATTATTCGGCTTTAACCTCAGAAATATTATTTTTTTTGTGTCTTTTATAAAGCGCGCAGCTACCCCAACGGGGTTTCCCGGCGCTAAGTGATTGCGGATCTCAAAAAAGGACCAGAGATGGGTGGTTAACGGCAAAACAGGAAGGTTTTCAGAGCGCGGCGAAATTCTTGTTCGGTTTTGCTCATGCGTGGTTTAACAGGCAGCCTGTTCCACCGCTGGGCCGCGCCTAGTTCAAAAGTTTTTCCTCCAGAGCGAGATTTTTTGAATCTCGGAATGACCAATAGGCCTTTGGAATTGGAGCGTAATGAGCGTGAATTACAGTAAGGACGAAGAATTGATCTGAGGTGAACAGATCCATTACCCTGGGTGGAGCGGTAGGCGAGTGTCATTGCCTTGAATTCGATGCGTTTGTTCATGGGGAGCCAATGTAAGTCATGAAGGTAGGAAGAAATGGGGTGTCTCCGCAATTTAAACCACAAGATGCATTCATTATTTGATATAATGCACCATTAGTTGGTGCTCAATTGCTGACAAATTCGGATCCTGGCTCTTTAATCTTTTGTTTAGATGACAAGTGCTACAAACTACTCACAGGATATGAGCTTAAATAAATCTGTCTCCTTTGCAATGTATGCTTTTTGTTAATTATTTTTTTTTAATCGCACTCTTTCATAAATACGGTCTCACAACAAATTAGGTGATCATGGGTTATATTTTATTATAAATAAATAGCAGCTGGCATAACTTGAAGTACAGATAGCGCCACAAAAAAGGAAAAATGATCAAAACTAAGATGGAAGGTGGGTAAAAGCTAGGGATTGTTAAGCGAAAGGTTAAGACGCCATTTGTGTCATCTCAAGCATCTACACGACCCTATAGCCTCAAACTAGTGAAGGTGCAATGGGACCAATTAGACCTTAGAGCTGTTCTGCATGACTTTACATTGTAAGAACTCTCTACAATCAGTTTTGTCAAACTTGGGGAATAGGGATGCAAAATCATTCTACTGGCAGAAAACCTGTGAAAATGGTAATGGGCTTTGTTTCAGATGTAGGCTACCATTACTTCGCAGGACATCCATCAGCACTGATAACATGACAGCAGTTGCTTAAGGGGTCATTAATCACAATTAAGTTTTATCTCTATTCCTTTACAGGGGGTTGCTTTAAAAATGAATAAATGCATCCAACCTAAAAATATATATGTATGTGTTTAATTACATTTACATAAATATACATATACACAAACATATGTCACAATGTATGGTTATATATATTACCTACGGGTGGTTGCCAGTAGGTAGTTATAGTTAGGACTTTGTTTTTATTCAAAAAGTGTTTTTTCTTTTGCCAATATCTTTGGCGCCATTTGACGAATCTTTGCAAAATTTTCAAAACTAATGGTTCGCTCAGGTCAGCTCCTGTCTTGAACGTTTTGGGGTGATTGCTCGAGCGGGGGCCGAGAAAAAGAGGGGGGTCCCAAAACACGTTTTCTCCATGTTAATTTCCATAGGAAACTTTAGACAAAGCTACAGCCCAAACTGCTGAATGTTATTACACCAAATTTGGCCATAAGGTAGGTCTTGGTTCAGAAAGCATTTTTTTTTAAAGGTGTAAATCCGTTCATTAGTTCCTGAGAAATTCAAAAATAAAAAAATATCGATATCTGGTGAACACGGTGGATCCGCAAACCCTCCCGATCACGAGCTTCATTTTGATTGGCTGTCAACACTCCAAACCAAGAAGTGTTGGCAGTCATCTTGTGATTTTGTAAAACCGAGTCACAAGAAAAAAGGAAATAAAATAGTTTAAAAAAAAAAAAGAAAAGAAAAGGGGGCAGGGTAGAAACACCCTGACCCCCTAGTCCTGGAGGACCCCCAGGGCCCAAAAAATATATTTTTTGGCTGGATTGGGTGCGCAAATCTTGCAGAAAAATTACCAAAAAAACAAAGCGTGGTGTCCTGCGCTTCATTTTAATGAGCCACCGGGTGGGCCAGGTCCCAGGGGCATTTCTATATGTTTATGCAGGGGCCCTGCGGAGGCGTCAGCTCCCCAGGGCTATACTTATTTAAATGAGGGGGGCTCGTGGACCCCTGCAGACCGCCATCTCCCCGGGGCTTTATTTAACAAATTCGGGGGGCACGTGGCCCCCCCGCAGCCCCAGGGACTACCACCTTCCGGGGGCACTGCCTAAAATAAAGTAGTGGGGGGCTCGAGCCCCCTCCACACGCCCAGGGAACCACCACGCCCCGAGGCACTAATTAAAAGAAGCTGACGGTCCTTTGCGGACCCCCGGCCGGGGGACCTCCACCTCCCCGGGGCTTTGGATACATTTGGAGCAAGGGAGCAAGGCCCCACGGCCCCCCCTGGAACCCTCCTTGGCCCTGGGGACCGCTACCCCCAGGGCGGGCTCCAGCAATGTGCCGGGGTGCCCACCCCGGGACAATGCAGTTGGCAGTGGCAGGGCGGGAGCACTGCTCCCACTCTAACATTGCAAACTACTGCTTTGCTTTATGGAAGCGGAGGAAGAAACCTAGTGGCAGTCTCCCTCATTTGAGGTTATTAAAGATGGTACTTTTATATTACAGCTTCAGTGCCAATTTCTTCTTTGTTGGTTTAAAAGGACCAAGTGTCAGTGAGACCCCTGAGATGGTTTCTATTTTCTTCAGGCCCGGTCGCACCTGATCTTCTTCAGCACTCCGGGCAGAAGTGGTATAGGCGGAAAGGCGTACAACAGACCGCAACTCTACTCGCAACGAAAAGCGTCACCGAGCGAGTGCCGTCTTGGAAATTCCAACGCGCAGAACTGCTGACATTGCGCGTTCTCTTCGGTGGTGAATAGATCTAACCAAGGCTCTCCCCACTGCTGAAAGAGACCTTGCACCCCCTCCGAGTGAAGACGCCATTCGTGATCCATCATGCACCTGCGGTTGAGTTTGTCCGCTCTGGCGTTCAGTGAACCTGCCAGGTGTTGAACCACCAAGGAAATGCCCTGATGTTCCAGCCAGGTCCAGAGGCGCAGAGCCTCCTGACCTAGGGTCCATGACCCCACCGCCCTGTTTCTTGCAGTACCACATGGCAGTGGTGTTGTCCGTGAACACCTGCACTACTCTCCCCTTGACAGAGGGAAGGAATGCCTTCAGTGCAAGCCGGATCGCCCGAAGCTCCAGAAGGTTGATAGGGAGCCGGTACTCCGCCGGAGACCAGAGGCCTCTGATCTCCATCTCTCCCATGTGGCCGTCTCTTCCCAGGAGGGACCCATCCGTCACCATGGTGTGCTCCGGTTGGGGAAGGGAGAGGGATCTGCCATTGACTCAATGCCTGTTTGTGAGCCTCGACTGCAATTGTCTTGCAGTGCCCTCTGAGATCTCGATGGACTCGGATAGGTTCCCCTGATGCTACACCCACTGGAACTTCAGGTCACACTACAGAGCCAGCATACGCCATCTGGCATGATCGACCAGCAGGATGCAGGAAGCCATGAGGCCCATCAGCCTCAGGGTCAGCCTGACCAAAACCCAGGATAGAGGCCCGAAAATCGTAATCAGAGCCTGGATATCCTGGACTAGTCTTTCAGGAGGATAGACCCGAAAGAGCATTGTATCCAGAACCGCTCCGATGAAGAGGAGCCTCTGAGAGGGAATCATGTGCGACTTCGGCACATTGATGAAGAACCCCAGCAGAAGCAGGTCGGCCGTAGTCTGGAGGTGGGAAACGACTGCCTGTGGCGATCCTGCCTTCAACAGCCAGTCGTCGAGATAGGGGAAGACTGGAATCCCTGATCTGCGCAGATGAGCGGCAACCACCGCCATCACTTTCGTGAACAACTGAGGGGCGCTGGTAAGGCCAAACGGGAGCAGGGTAAACTGAAAGTGCTCATGGCCTACCGTAAACCACAGGTAACGCCGGTGGGCCGGCAGGACGGGAATATGGGAATATGCGTCCTGCACATCCAACACTACCATCGCGTCTCCAGGGTCGATGGCAGACAAGACCTGAGCCAGAGTTAAGATCTTGAACTTCTCCTTCTGGAGGAAGCGATTGACGTTCGGAGATCTAAGATAGGACGCAGGCCCTTGTCCTTCTTGGGCACCAGAAAGTAGTGGGAGTAACAACCACAACCTACTTCTGGGGCAGGAACACGCTCGATGCCCCTCTTGGCCAAGAGGTCCACAACTTCCTCTTGAAGAAGTGCCAAGTGATCCCCTGACATGCGGTGGTACTGGGGTGGCATGGCTGGAGGGGTAGTCTCGAAGGGAAGGGAGTAGCCCCTTTGGACTATGTGTAAAACCCACCTGTCCATAGTGATGGTGCGCCAGTGGGGGAGGTGATGGCAATCCTTCCGCCCACTGGCGTTTGATGCGCCTGAAAAAACAGACTAGGAAGGTTTGGTGGCAGTGGTGGCCGGGGTGGAGGTGGACTGAGCTGTCCGCAGGCCCCCTGACCCGTCTCTGCTGGTCCCACATCCATGGCTGCGCTGAGACTGTTGCTGCTGCGGCCTGTGGCTCTGAAGCGAATGTGTTGGGGCGCCCCTTCCGTGGCCGCGAAAAGCAGACGGCGGAGGAGGGCGAGTGGCCGAAAGGCCCAAAGACTTGGCAGCAGCCCGCGAGTCCTTGAAACGCTCCAACGCACTGTCTGCCTTGTTGCCAAAAAGGCAAATGGCTTCGAAGGGCATGTCCATCAGGGTGTTCTGGACATCCCCGAGAAGCCAGTAGCCCTCAGCCAGGCCTGGCGGAGGAGCACCACTGTCATGGAATTCGCCCTACCCGGTGAGTCGGCGGTGTCAAGGCCACATCGTATTCTGAACTTTACCGCATCTCTCCCTTCAGCAATAGCTTTTGAGAGTACTGTCTGGGCCTCCTCCAGACACTGAGGCAGCACCTGCGCCACCGTATCCCACAAAGAGTGGGAATAACGGCCCAAGAGGCATGTGGTGTTCACAGACTGCACCCCCGAACTGGCGTTAGAAAAAATGTTCTTCCTAAACTGTTCCAGTCTCTTGGATTCCCTATCCGGAGGTGCGGTGGGGAAGGCACTTTGTGGCGCAGAGGCTTGGACTACCAAGCTCTCAGGGGTGGGGTGTTGGGAGAGAAAAAGAGGGTCACCCAGGGCCGGGCGATGGCCACGTTCCTATCCACAGGAGCCCCTGTGTTCGGCCTGGACTAGGTGCCCAAAAGAGCGTCCGAAAGGCATCATTAAAGGGCAGCAGTGGCTCCACAGTGGTAGCTGCCCGCTGAAGCACTTCTGTCAGGAGGTAAGCCCTGACGGCCACTTTTAGGAAGTTTGAGGAGGAGAGCCTCTGCCGCCCTACATAACACCACTGCTAACTCGCACCCTCCTCTGTAGCCCCGGTAGGAGGAGTTAGCATGCCAAGGTCAGGAGTCGTGTCAAGACTGCTTGCTTCCCCCTATTCCTCAACCCAGTCTGGGTCAAACTCACACTGTGCTGTGAGAGGGTCCAAAGACCCCTCCCAGTTCTCCCCTTCCTCCGAAGGCTGTGGAACAGGCCAAAAATACGGAGGCTGGTGGACATAGGGGTACAAAGGCCCCATTGGCGCCGGAATCGGAAACGAGCGACGTCGTTCCGGCACCGTATCCACTTCAGGGTTGAAACAGGGGATATCGTTGTCCGGGGGCACGGGCGACGTTGGGAGCGCTGCTGGTGGGGTAGACATCGGTGGTGTCACTAGGTCAACCGGCGTCGGATCCCTGGGGGCCCTGCGGCACCGGAGCCGACAGCGATGCCAGAACCAAAGCCGCCGACAGTGAAGGGCGAGGACCCCCATTCGGGCCTGCGGGGCCCGAAGGCACATCAGCGGGGCCCGACGGCCCAAAGAGGCGGCAATAGCTGACAGAAAGTCCTGCAGCTGGGCCGGAGTCGCATATGGACTCGGGAAGGGCAGGTAGGCCGACGGCGACACTGTAGGCTCCGCCGGAGCCGCGGGGGAGGCACCACCACACCCTCAGCCGCAACGGGCAAGGGGAAGTCGTGAGCGATGATGCTTCTTCGACTTCTTGTGAAGCTTCGCCTTACCTGATCACGAGTGTGAAGACTTCGATCCCAAAGAACAATGGTGGTGGCTCCGCGACTGGTCCCTCGACCTCCCGCGGGACCGGGACCTTGAGCGGCGTGGAGCTGACTGCCAGAATTCAAGCAACTTTCGGGAACGCTCCCGCAAAGTCTTCTGCGCCATGGCCCAGCAGTCGGGGCACGACTTGGGGTCGTGGTCGCGCCCCAGGCAGTAGAGACACACGTGGTGCGGGTCTGTCACCGACATAATTCGATTTCAGTCCCCACAGGACTTGAAACCGGGCATCCCTACAGCACCAGGAGATCGACTCGAAAAGAAGAGACAAAAAATGCCTCGAAAAACTCAGTCAAAAAGTGACTGGGTGTACCGCTCCCTCTGGATCTGCGCTTGCTGCCGTAGAAAAATAAAGAACTGACATCAGCGCGCGAGGGCGGCGTCTAAGTAGCTGCTGCGACGTCATCTCGGCGACCACAACGCCAACGACGGACGCTCAGTCGCACGAAGCACCTTCCGACGCGCAGGGGTACTGCTGAAGAAAACGTTCTGGATCTAGTCTGACGCCTGAGGGTAATTCTAAGGTAAGGAATCTATCACTGTGTTTCTTTCAGATCTGGTTAGCAGGGGGAAAGTGTGCAGAGCCCTAAAAGCCAACAAAACCCGGTTGAGAAAACAGGAGGATGAAGGAAAAACGTTTGGGGATAACCCTACAGAAAGGGCAAAGTCCAACAGAGAGAAAATCTGTGTAATTTACTTTTTTGTTGGGCGGAGATAGCAACGGTTAATTTAAAATTTGTAGGTTGCCGGCATACAGCTGTGTCAGGCCAGCTCTTATACTCCCAAATAACCCTGTACGTAGTGTCTTAAGATAGGTTTGGGCAGAAGAGTGAAGAAAATTATATGTAGTATACACATCTCAATCTGATCTCACTCAGTGACTAAATGAGGAACGTGACATTCTGGTATAACCAGTAAGTAGCAAAGTGGGATTTGGTTGAGTAATACTATGTTCCATATCTGGAATTACAAAACCTCCCCTTTCAAACCAGAGGGTGAGTAAATCCTATTTGATTCTGGGTTACTTTCCATCGCAGAGCAATAGTAGCAGTTGGTCTAGTAAAAAATATTTGTTTAGTTTGATGGGAATGTTGGTGAAAAAGTATGTTTTTAATGTTGGAAGGATCTTTAATTATGCTAATACATTCTGCCATTTAGAGTGGAAGTCTGATTCATCTATCAATCTGTGATTCTAGTTTCACAAGGGCCAGCCACAGTTATTTGTCACCCTGTCTCAGTGAATTAGAATAAATAAGTATCCGAGAAAGGTTGTGTATCACCTGAGTGAGTTTTATGATTCTACCTTTAAGCTTATTGTGGTGAGAGGTGTGTGTCCAACTGCCAAACAAGATGGGAACATAACAACAATTGCTCCATTCTCTGCAACTCAACCCCCCTTTTCTTTTAAACAAGACAAATTGGCTCTCAGGTGCTCCTGATGCTTCCACCTACCTCCCGAGAGTGACAGGAGACCAGCCAGTCTGTGCAGCCATGCTGGGAAGGAAGTGTAACTGTGACTGATGCCCAGAGGCCTGAGTTTAGGTCCTGATTGAGCGTGCTGCGAGGGACCATGCCACCTGTCTAGGGTGGTGTCCACAAATGCTATGCTGCCCTGGGTCATGATACTCACTCTGCAGCACTGAAATGGAATGCAGCATCTAAATGGGGAGTTGGGGGATCACCCACCCCCATGATAAGTAGACCTGGAACAACAGTGGCACATACTGCCTCTAAAGGTGAAGCGCAGCATATCATGGCATCCACGAAATGGCGCTGCTGAAGCAATTTTACCATAAAAAGGGTGAGGCCTGTGCTTCCAATCCATGAATGGCACCACTACCCTAATATGACTGACAGACGCCCTTGGTATTACCCCAACTGTAAGTAATGAAGACCGAACATTTTATGAAACGTCTTATAACTCTTATGGTCCATTAACAGAGCTAATTTATTCTCAGCAAAGAACCTGCTGGCAGCCAGAGGCATAACAACACAGCTATAATCTAGCAGGGGCCTCCCCAGGCTGTCCTGCATATAAGATCACATGACATGGGTGCCACATCAGTATTTATATGACCTGGGCAGCTCTCATGGCATGATGGGCAAGCATGAGCCTAAACAGGGCAAACTAAACTTTCATCAGGACAGCAGCATGAGCAAGAGAGCTGGGTCCAGATAACAACTGCCCTCCCACGGGAAGATAGGGTGCAGATGGCATGACAGACATAGACCTTAAAACCATATTGAAGGAGATTAAGTCAAGTCTCCACCCCATCGACTCTAAAATTGATCAACTAAATGCCTGCCTGGATATAATGAAGGACTGCTCAAATAAACACAGATATATGAGGTAGAGTGCATAGTATTTGACATGGAAAATGACAACTTACCGTTACAAAAGTTAGTACAATGTTTAGAAATGGAATGAAATAAGAATAGTGCCAAAAATGAATATCTTGAGGCGTGCTTACACAGGAACTATGTACACATAACGGGCTTCCCTGAAACAGCAGATTTGGGCAAGCAAGAGATTTTCATCAAAACACTACTTAGAGATGTTTTGGGCATAGCCAACTTCTCCAACCATTGCTTTTTCAGAGAGCACACAGAGCCTCAAGCCCAAACCATCTCTGGGGGCGCCAGTAGAACCTGTAATAGCTTGTCTCCTAAATTAGCATGACAGGGATACCACTCTGTGTTTTGCAAGGGAAAAGGCCAATTGCAGTTTTAAGGCTCCTCCATATCCCTGTACCTTTACTTGACACTAATAGTGCAATAGGCCAGAAGAGCATTCACAAACTTTAGAAAGCTCCAGCAAGTGCAGGATATTAAATATGCAATGATGTATCTGGTGTGCTTCTATATTCAGCATGCGGATCATGTTGTCATCTGAAAGACCCAGAACGATGGTAAAAAAGACACTGTGAAGAAAAAGGAAAATGGAAGCTGACAAGATGCTGCTCCCTCAGACACTGACTAGGATAGTGATGAAGGGGCATGGGAGCCCCGAGGAGGCCACTGTGCATGAAACTTTGTGCTGAATTGAATACACACATTGAGTGCTCTAGGACAGTGGTTCCCAAACTTTTGACTCCTGAGGACCCCCACTGAGTCATCACTTCAGCCGGGGACCCCCAAGCAATTTGTATGAATTACATTTCAAACATTAAAACAGTAATTCGAAAACAATAAACACACGTGTGCACACAAAACAAATACTTGAATTACTAAGGATGTTAGTATTTTATATTGAAAGAATTTGCAAAAAACGGGAAGGTTAGTGATGCATCTCCGTGACTAACTTTTAAATGGTTGGTTTTAAATTCGCAGTACAAGGCACCTGCCAGAGCCAGACTGGAAACCCAAAGCAGCCCTGGTAAATGTTTTAAGACGAGCCTGACCACTACAAAAGGGGCTTTGGGAGGCTCTCCCCTCAAGAAAATTTAGGAAACAAAGGTGCATTCTACAACAAATTTATCATTGAATTGTATCAGCTTTTAAAGAATAGTAAATAATGACCTTACTATGCACCAGGATACGACAAGCTTTGTTGGGGTTCTTCAATGATTCCCTTATTATCACACTCCAACAGTGCCTCTCATTTCACCATCAATCAATCAATCACGGCATTTATAGAGCGCACTACTCACCCAAAGGGTCTCAAGGCGCTAGGGAGGGGGGGTCCGCTACTGCTCGAACAGCCAGGTCTTGAGTTGCTTCCTGAAGGCAAGGTGGTCCTGGGTCCGGCGGAGGTGGGTCGGGAGGGAGTTCCATGTCTTGGCGGCGAGGTAGGAGAAGGACCGTCCTCCTGTGGTGGCTCTTCGGATGCGGGGGACGGCGGCGAGGGCGTGGCCGGTCGATCGAAGCTGGCGTTTGGGAGCGTAGAAGTTGAGGCGGCTGTTGAGGTATCCCGGGCCTTGGTTGTGTAGGGCTTTGTGTGCGTGGGTGAGGAGTCGGAAGGTGATTCTCTTGTTGACCGGGAGCCAGTGCAGGTCTCTCAGGTGTCCGGAGATGTGGCTGCGCCGGGGGATGTCCAGGATGAGACGTGCTGAGGCGTTCTGGATCCGCTGGAGTCTCTTCTGGAGTTTGGCGGTGGTTCCGGCGTAAAGGGAGTTGCCGTAGTCCAGACGGCTGGTGACGAGGGCCTGGGTGGCATGCGCAAGATGTTGAAGCACGACGAGGAGACGGCGTTGACTTGTCTGGTCATGGAGAGGGAGGAGTCCAGGATGAAGCCCAGGTTGCGTGCGTGGTCTGTGGGTTGGGGTGCGTTGCCCAGGGCGGGGGGCCACCAGGAGTCGTCCCAGGCGGAGGGTGAGGATCCTAGGATGAGGACTTCCGTCTTGTCCGAGTTCAGTTTCAGGCGGCTGTTCTTCATCCATTCGGCTACCTCTATCATCCCTTCGTGTAGGTTGTCTCTGGCGGTGGCGGGGTCGTTGGTGAGGGAGAGGATCAGCTGGGTGTCGTCGGCGTAGGAGATGATGTTGAGGTTGTGCTGGCGTGCGATGTCAGCGAGGGGGCCCATGTAGACATTGAAGAGGGTTGGACTGAGCGAGGAGCCTTGAGGGACGCCGCAGATGACTTCGGTGGCTTCCGATCTGAACGGAGGGAGGCGGACTCTCTGTGTTCTCCCGGCGAGGAAGGAGATGATCCACTCCAGTGCCTTATCCTGGACTCCGACGTTGCTGAGGCGCTGTACTAGGGTACGGTGGCAGATAGTGTCGAAGACCGCGGAGAGGTCTAGGAGGATGAGGGCCGCTGTTTCTCCGTTGTCGAGCAGGGCACGGATGTCATCGGTGGCTGCGATCAGGGCGGTCTCGGTGCTGTGGTTTGCCCGGAAGCCAGACTGCGAGGGGTCGAGGGATCCGTTCGTCTCGAGGAAGGCGGCAAGCTGCTTGTTGACGGTCTTCTCGATGACTTTTGCAGGAAACGGGAGCAGCGAGATGGGGCAGTAGTTCTTGAGGTCGGTGGGGTCGGCTGAAGGCTTCTTGAGTAGGGCGCTGAGTTCGGCGTGCTTCCAGCTCTCCGGGAAGGTAGCGGTGTGGAAGGAGGTGTTGATGATGTCCCGCAGGTGGGGTGCGATGACAGCGTCGGCCTTGTTGAAGACGTGGTGAGGGCAGGGGTCGGTCGGAGATCCAGAGTGGATGGAGTTCATCGTGCGGATGGTGTCTTCGGTGTTGATCGGAGTCCAGGCGCGGAGGGTGGTGGTGGGGGGCGGGGGTTCGGTCGTGGCGTGCGTCGGTTGAGTGCTGAAGCTGTTGTGTATGTCCGCGATCTTGTTGTGGAAGTAGGAGGCGAGGGAGTTGCAGAGGTCTTGCGAAGGGGTGATGTCGTTGTTTCCGGCGTTGGGGTTGGAGAGCTCTTTGACGATGTTGAAGAGTTCCTTGCTGTTGTGTGCGTTGTTGTCCAGTCGTTCCTTGAATGCGGTTTTCTTGGTGGCGCGGATGAGTTGGTGGTGCTTTCGGGTGGCGAGCTTGAGGGCAGCCATGTTGTCCGGAGTTGGGTCTCTGCGCCAGGTTCTCTCGAGGGCTCGGCAGTTCTTCTTGGAGTTCTTGAGTTCGTCGGTGAACCATGGGGCTTTCTTGCTGCCGGGTCTGCTGGGCGGGGTCCTCAGGGGGGCGAGGTCGTCTGCGCAGTCGCTGATCCACTTGGTGAGGTTGGTGGCCGCCTGGCTTGGGTCCGGTGTGCTGGTGGGAGGGTTCATGTTCAGGGAGGTCGCGAGTTGGTCGGCTGTGATCTTGTTCCAGCTTCTGCGTGCAACCTGTTGCTGGTGGTGGTGGATCGTGGTCCTTCTGAAGCTGAAGTGGACGCAGCTGTGATCCGTCCAGTGGAGTCCGGTGGCGTGGCTGAAGGCGATGTCCTTGCTGGATGAGAAGACGGGGTCGAGTGTGTGTCCGGCGTAGTGGGTGGGGGTGGTGACCAGCTGCATGAGTCCCAGGTTAGCGAGGTTGTCCAGCAGGGTGGTGGTGTTGCGGTCGTTGTTGTTCTCCAGGTGGAAGTTGAGGTCCCCGAGGAGGATGTAGTCAGCAGAGCAGAGGGCGTGCGGGCTGATGAAGTCGGCGATGTCTTAGCCCTCTGTCACATGTATTTCATTTGTTTTAAAGCATCTCTCATACCATTGTAGGATGTCAGAGCACTTTACATCACACACACATAGGGGCAGATTTCCAAGCCCCTTGCGATGCACCGGTGGTGCATTTTAGTGCCCCATATTTCCAAGGCAGGAAAAGCCACCCTGCGTGACTTTTCCTGGTCCTGTAAATATGTCCCATTTGCACACAGCACTTTGCGTGAAAGGGGCATTCCATGGGAGTTGCTGTGGGTGTTCCATCACAACACCCATGAAACCATACACAGTTCCAGATTTACTAGAAATCGCAAATCTGGAAATGTGTCTGAATGCTATGTCTTCACAGGGTGTGCATAGGGAGGCGCAACGAACAGAAATTTATTCATTTCTCCTTGTTTTTTCCTCTTTCTATGCGTGTTGCATTCTGCAGCACGCATAGAAAGAGGAATTCACCTCTGGTGATTGTTTATGTACAGTAAGGTGTCCCTTCCTCCACATAAACAATCATTAAACCAATGACGTTTTGCAAGTTCTATGTGTGCTAATTAAGCATGGGCGTAAAATCCGCTCCGCTCGCGGATTTTTCGGATTTTCTGCAAATTCGCAATCCGCGAACTCTCGCGAATTTGTCGAAAATCCGTGAATCCGCTCGCGACGGATTTTTTGCTTGGTTGCGGCGCGCGGCTGGTGCACGGTGTTCACTTTCCGTCATTAAGCGTTTGGCGAGTTGTTTTTCTCGATCATATTTTGCGAGTGCCGCGCCATTTTGGATCTTGCTGCGTGATCCCGCGGGAGTTTGGCGCCCGCGAATACGTAATCGCGGCTTGCCACCTTGCACAGCACACCTCGCGAGAGTTCGCAATTGCGAACACGTAGTTGCGGCGGAAAGGAACAATCTCGCACTCGCGAAATAGAGATTTTGCAATTCTGCACAAGAAATCCACCAGCAAACAGGATAAACCTTCAGAAAATGATGATTTTTATCAGAATCACTCCTCAGGTTGACATTTGCATGGCCTTTTTTTTTTGCAAGGAGTTCATTTTTTGGGGGGGGAGGGAAGGAAGTGCCCCACAGTCTCCAACTTCCTGTTCCTGTCCAGCAGGCTCCTCCCAGTGCTTTGTCCATCTCCTGGTCACTTTCATTTGGATCTGGAGCTGGAAGGATTACTTTTTGTGGGTGCTGCTGGATATTTGGATTTGAGGCCTTTTTGACTTTCTTTGGATCACTTTTGGATTAGAAATCAACTTTCACAAGTAAGTTTGTTTGGGGCATTACAGTTGCTGCAACTACAATTTTTGAACTTTTTCAGAACATTAAATAAATTATATTGTGGGTAGCCACAGTATCCAGTAGGACCAGGGTTGGTTATGGGTGCATGATACAACTGTTTTGTTGAATTTAAACACCATTGAGGCCATGGATGGGCTGGGATTGTGCTGATTTTTGTTGTTTTTGTCGTTTTTTTGGGGCTGCTGGTGGGGCCCTTTGCCCAGGGGTGGTGAGTGTTGCATGGGCCTAGTCTTTCTGTGGGGTGTCTTCTTGAATTTAAACATCATTGAGGCCATGGATGGGCTGGGATTGTGCTTATTTTATTGTTTTTTGTCGTTTTTTGGGGGCTGCTGGTGTGGCCTTTTGACCAGGGGTGGTGGTGCATGGACTGAGTGTGCCTGTGGTGTGGTCTCACTCTCTTTAATGTAAACATCATGGATGGCATTGAATTGTGGTGATTTCTGGCTGTTTTTCTGTTTTTTGGGGGTGTACTGTTGATGTGGACTGGCCATGTGGGTGGTGGTGGTGGCCATCTTGAGTGCTGGCTGGTACAGGCAACATGTGCTTGGGGTGCAAGGGGCCATTTTGAAGAGAGGCAGTGTCTGAGGCCTGCACTTATTTTGCCTACTTTTCATCCATTATGCCCAGGGGTAGTGAGTGTTGCATGGGCCTAGTGTTTCTGAGGGGTGTCTTCTTGAATTTAAACACCATTGAGGCCATGGATGGGCTGGGATTGTGCTGATTTTATTGTTTTTTGTCTTTTTTTTGGGCTACTGGTGGGGCCCTTTGCCCAGGGGTGGTGAGTGTTGCATGGGCCTAGTCTTTCTGTGGGGTGTCCTCTTGAATTTAAACACCATTGAGGCCATGGATGGGCTGGGATTGTGCTGTTTTTTGTTGTTTTTGTCTTTTTTTTGGGGCTGCTGGTGTGGCCTTTTGCCTAGGGGTAGTGGTGCATGGACTGAGTGTGCCTGTAGTGTGGTCTCACTCTCTTTAATGTAAACATCCTGGATGGCATTGGATTGTGGTGATTTTTGGATGTTTTTCTGTTTTTTTGGGGTGTACTGTTGATGTGGACTGGCTTGGGGTGTAAGAGGCCAGTTTGAAGAGAGGCAGTGTCTGAGGCCTGCACTTATTTTGCCTACTTTTCATCCATTATGCCCAGGGGTAGTGAGTGTTGCATGGGCCTAGTCTTTCTGTGGGGTGTCTTCTTGAATTTAAACACCATTGAGGCCATGGATGGGCTGGGATTGTGCTGAATTTTGTCGTTTTTGTCGTTTTTTGGGGCTGCTGGTGGGGCCCTTTGACCAGGGGTGGTGAGTGTTGCATGGGCCTAGTCTTTCTGTGGGGTGTCCTCTTGAAGTTAAACACCATTGAGGCCATGGATGGGCTGGGATTGTGCTGTTTTTTGTCGTTTTTTGGGGGCTGCTGGTGTGGCCTTTTGCCAAGGGGTAGTGATGCATGGACTGAGTGTGCCTGTGGGGTCTCACTCTCTTTAATGCAAACATCCTGGATGGCATTGGATTGTGGTGATTTTTGGCTGTTTTTCTGTTTTTTTGGGGTGTACTGTTGATGTGGACTGGCTTGGGGTGTAAGGGGCCATTTTGAAGAGAGGCAGTGTCTGAGGCCTGCACTTATTTGCCTACTTTTCATCCATTATGCCCAGGGGTAGTGAGTGTTGCATACTTGCATGGCCCTAGTCTTTCTGTGGGGTGTCTTCAATGTAAACATCATGGATGGCATGGGATTGTGCTTATTTTTCTGTGTTTTGTCGATTTTTTGGGGTGTATAACTGAACTGATGTTCCTCTGTCTTCCATTGCTTTTAGGTGCACAAGACTCAAGAGAACCACCAGTGCCAGGAAGAAGTCCTGCAGCGGTGTGTGTGTGCAGCATAACGTCACGCGACGTCACGTCTGGACACAGACAACTCTGCAACTCGTGCAACTGCTGCCTGCTGTTCTGACCTGCTCTGAAGAAGATGGCCCCAAAAAAAGTTACCCGTAGCTCCTCTAGCAAGAAAGGTGCCAGTAAGGAGCAAGTTACCAAGGAGACTGGTGTGCCGGCCGCCCCTTTTTTTGGGAGTAAAAAAAAAAGTATGCCTGCAGCAGCAGCGGGATCTGCTGGGGACCAAGCTGGGAGCAGCACCCCCGCTCCATTGGGCTCAGTGCCACCACCGCCACCACGCCAACTTAAGTCCAAGCCCTTGAGTGCTGCAGAGGCAGCCAGTATAGTTGTTCAATCACCATCGACCAGTGATGTTGGCTCATCGCAAGAAAGCAGCAGCAATGTCCCTCAATCAACACAGGTTGTTGTAGCTCATCTGACGAGTGTTGAACAACCACAGCCGCAACAACTATCACATGTGCAAGTACAAGCCCAAGAACATGTGGAAGGAGAGGCAGCGCAAGGAGATGCGCAAGCAGAGGTGCATGGAGGGTCACAAGTGCCCACAATAGTTGTTCCTCCCGAAGTAGGGGCACATCAGGAAATCGACAATCAAGGCGAGGTATCATTTGAGGAAGACACTCCTCCTGATGATCATTCATTGTCTTCCACACCCCTAGCAAGGAAGAGATCAAGGGTGGTGTCTACATCTTCTTCAAGCACACCTCCTTCTGATGATACGGATCAAAATTGGGAACCAGCACCACTGCCGTCTGAGAGTGAGGCACACCATGATCTGACAAAGGTAGTTAAGCGTAAAAGGAAGCTCGTCCAAAGTCTCAGAGTTATGGAGTGTGATGATGAGGCTCAGCAAGAAGTGGCGGATACTGCTGCTGATGAAGACTCTGACAACGACGACCCAGTCATCATAAAGGTAACTGCAGCCCCAGCGGGCATGCAGCAAACAGACATTTTGACCCTAGCCCGAAAAGCTGCTGAGCGTGAAGATGATGATGTTGTCGACAAGGAGGCAGTGGAAACACCACCACAATCACTGGAGTTAAGTAGTACACCAACTCGTACCGCTTCCATATTTCTTTCTGGCAAGAAGGGACCTCCATCCACCTCGACCTTAATTAGTGGCGGTGAAAGTGCACAACGTACAAAAGTTGGGCAATCCAGATCCTCCACTTCATCTGGCATTAGCAGCATGACCACCACCACCAGTATCGCCGCCTCCTCCAGGCCCCACAGACACTTCAAGTCACCAGTTTGGGACTTCTTTACTGTTTGCCCAAAAAGGGAAAAGTTCGCCATTTGTACCCTTTGTAAGGTTGCAGTTAGTCGTGGTAAGTCAGGTACCAACTATGGTACCGGAGGCCAGAGAGGTCATCTTAAGAGACAGCACACTGTCCAATGGTTTGCGCACCTAAAGGCGATCAAGGAAGCCCGAATTGGAAGTCAAGAAAACGTTGATGTTTCATCTGATGATGACGAGGAGGAAGAAGACGTGTCAAACACTTCACTTACACCCAGTACCCCTGTCAGCAGCACATCCCATGAGAGGCACACTAAGAGTGTTGGAGCGAGTGAGACACCAACGCGCAAAAGTTCACCAGCAAGCATAATTGCGTCAACGAAGTCATTATCATCCCGTAAATGCTTGGTCCAGGGCAACATTAGAACCATGTTTTCTTCAGACGCGCCATATGAACGCAACCACCCACTGACGCGTCTGTATAACACTAAGCTGGCTAAAATGCTAGCTGTGGACCTTCTCCCTTTTTCTTTTGTAGAAGCGGTAGGTTTTCTAGAATTAGTGGCAACGCTCTGCCCTAAATGGAAGGTTCCTAGCCGGTTCTATTTTGCCAGAGTTGCGGTTCCAGCACTACATGAAGATGTGCTGGAGGCGATTGGGGCAGCTTTGCAGAAGAGTGCTGTTCACACTATACATCTGACAACAGACATGTGGACCAGTGGCGCAGGCGCTGATTACATGTGCATCACTGCACACTGGGTCTCTTTTTCAGGTGTTAAAGCAAAGCTAAACGTAGGTGTTGACCCGGACCAAGTTTTTAAAGCTGCTCGGAAACATGCAACACTAGCCATGTTTGGCTTGGAGAAAAGTCACACAGCAGAAAACATTTTGGACGAGTTTAACAAAAAGGTCTTTCACTGGCTGTCCCCAAAAAAACGCCAGATTGGTTATGTTTCCACGGATAATGGCGCCAATGTAGTTAAGGCCATGGCGATGGGTGCATATTTCAGAGTGCCGTGTTTGGCGCACTGTATCAACCTGGTAGTTCAAAAATTCTTGAGTGATAGAGACAGTACAGCGTTCGAGGTAATGGCCACCTGCCGCAAAATGTGCAACCATTTCAGCCATTCTTTTAAGGCCCGGAAGCATCTGAGGAGGCTGCTACTTGAACGTCGAATGCCAGTGAAAGCACTCATCCAGGAGGTGGCAACACGTTGGAACTCAACCTTCTACATGCTTGAGCGTCTGTATGAGCAGTATACGGTACTCGATCACTATTTCTTAACAGAGGGTACAGCTCAGAAGGACCTGCGGATGGGTGCGGCGCAATGGGACATAGTTAAAAGCCTGACAGACATGCTTCGTCCTTTTGAGTTCTTCACGCGTGCAGTCAGCCATGAGGACTGTAATTTGGGACAAGCTATCCCATTGTTGTGCATGCTGGAGCACCAACTGAAGGCGGTGTCTTCTGAGTTAGAAAAAGATGGGAAAAAAAAGACCCTTTTATTTTGTCGGAGAAATTATTAGACCGCCTACGTGGTGATGAACGTCTTAAAAAAGATAAACTCAGAACAGCATTACATTTGTGCTACTATTCTGGATCCACGCTACAAAAAGGCGCTGGCAGGCCAAGCATTCTTTCCTTTTGCTGATGAAGATGTTAAAAAGTACAAACGTTGGCTAGCCTGGTCAGCCAAGAGGTTTGAAAAAGAACGGCAGGATATTGAAGGAGAAGGCAGTACATCAGCATCAGCATCAGCAGGCCATCCCCAGTCAAAAGAATCCACTTCTGCACCTGTGGCTGTGGCACAAGTGACCTCTCAGCCGTTAAAGACACCGGCAACCGGATCATCTGCACCACACACAACAGTAACAGTGGCTGCTGTAGAGGATTGGCTAACTTTGCTTGGGTATGGTTCTCGAAAAAATGTCACAGGCACAGCAAAAAGTAAGCAAAGTGGAGGAACCGTTGAGGACCTTGAGTCGATGGTGCAGGACTATCTGAATGACTCAACAGAGGTCTTTCTTAATGATGAGCCATTGCAGTATTGGCATGGGAAAAAACAATTGTGGCCACAGCTCTCCAACCTGGCTATAAACTATTTGTCTTGCCCACTCGCAAGTGTGTCTTCTGAACGTGTTTTCAGTGCTGCTGGTGGCATTGTAACTCCCAAACGGAGCCGCCTCTCGCCCAAAAATGTGGAGCGGCTGACAATGATCAAGTTGAATCAGCACCTCATACCACCAGATTACAAAGTACGAGAAAGCACGCCGCATGAAGACGAGGAGGACGGCAACGTAGATGAGGGGATTTGTTCTCTGTTCGGTGACACTGACCTCATCCTGCCTGAATTCGCAGAGTATGATGACGAAATCTTCTTCTTATTCCCTGACACCGAGCCCTGAAAATGAGACAATGAATCAATAACTTTCTTTTTCGTCCTTATTCACTTTTATTCCTGTGTGTATGTCTTTCTTTGTTTTCCACAGTTAATTTAATTCAAACTTTAATCACCTAATCCCAAAAACAAGCCCATCAGCAGAACTGTCTTCACTTGTTTGCTTATTGATTTGAAGGTGCCGCAGTCTACATTCCTCAGGTTCACAAGTTCAGAAGAACATGCTCCTCTATCCTCCTCCTCCTATTTCCCTCAAAGCACAGGGCTGGATTACGCCCAATGAAGAAAGACTCAGCACTTGTGGGGGTGTTCTACTTCTTTGCGGGTGAGTTGACGGCTCTGGGCCCATTGCTGTGAAGCTCTAATAACGGATAAAAGTGTTTAGGACCAAATATGAGGCTGAAATTTCTTGCCGTTTTTGTTGACTTGCTTGCCTTTGAGGTGCTCTTTGGCGGGGTTCCGGGTGTTTGTGGGTGAGTTTTGGGGTCTGGGAGCACTGCTGCGACAGTCTAATCTTGATTGCATTTCCTTTTCAGGAAATCCGTGGTGGAAAACAGGAGTTATGATGATGATGACCTAGCTGCACAGCGCGTTTGGACTGAAGGCCGAGAGATATTGTAAGTATGAGATTTTGCTTTTTGGCTGTTTGGGGGTGTTGTCGCATGCTTTTTTGCGGGTGGGTTGGCGGGTCTTGGGGCATTCCTGGGAAGGTCTAATACCGGATAGAAGTGTTTTGGATAAAATCCATAAGGAAAAGCCTTTTTTTTGCTATTTCTTCTGACATCTTGCTCAATGTAGCGTTTTGGGGGGCTTCCTGGTGTTTGTGGGTGGGTTGCGGGGTCTCTGTCGAAGCACCGCTGCGACAGTCTAATCTTGTTTGCATTTGCTTTTCAGGAAATCCGTGGTGGAAAACAGGAGTTATGATGATGATGACCTAGCTGCACAGCGCGTTTGGACCGAAGGCCGAGAGATATTGCAAGTATGAGATTTTGCTTTTTGGCTGTTTGGGGGTGTTGTCGCGTGCTTTTTTGCGGGTGGGTTGGCGGGTCTTGGGGCATTCCTGGGAAGGTCTAATACCGGATAGAAGTGTTTTGGACAAAATCCATAAGGCAAAACCTTTTGGCACTTTTTGTAACTTAGGGTTCGTTAGGGTTAGCCCTAGCAGCAGGATTGCATGTGTTTCGGGGTGTTCTATTGCAACTCAGTTCTGGGGTTTTAGAGCACTCTTGAAGCGATGCTGGCTATGGATACTTTTGCTTGCTTGCAAGTGGTTTGAATACAATCCACGGTGGGTAAGGGTGTATTTGGGCCTACTTTTACTTTTAAAGTACGTTTTGTCACCATTTTTCTGCTAGGCCTCGTTTTTTGAGATCTGATTGGGGGTCTTCTACATTTGCGACTGGCTTTAGTAAGGGTCTTGGTGGGAGCATTGCTGGGAAGGTCAAATTTTGTTCTAAAACACAGTTTATAGTACACCTACCTTGAGGGGAAAGATCCGCTATAATATTTTGGCCATACTTATTTATCCTTAAAAAGGTGACTCTGACAGAGTACGCAATTTCAAAAATATTGTACTGTCTATTAGGGAAATCAAAGTGTGACTTTTTGCACTACACAGCGTACATACCTTATATTTATTTATCAGTGGTATTGTAATAGCACTTCCTGTTTTCCGTTCAATAATTACAGGCCGGGTTTCAGTCAACATCCGCCAGGCAGGCAGTGGACAGGGTGTCTTCTGTCAGTGGTCACCAACATTGATGGACGAAGCGTCAGCTGGAATGGAGGAGTGCCGCTAATAAGAGGAATTGTTTGCTGCATGCAACTTACTTACCAAATTCAACAGGACAACTCCAACAACATACAGAATACAGATACAGTATCCATTGTTTTCTTCTATGAGTGTGACTGCATGTGGTTAGCTTTAGTTTGTACCCAAAGATTTCTTTATCTTCAATTATTGTTTGTCCATGCTGTGCTTTTTTTTCTTCTCTCAACAAAACCTACCCAAAAAGAAACCCCCATTCCCATCCATTTTCCAAACCCTAACCCTCTTCCCCCGGGCTGTGTGGTTTTGCTTGATGTCTGACTAAATGACATCAATAATTCCACACACTTGCTGGGGAGGATAAGGTCATAGCAACAGGCTGGTGAAGGAATACGAGGATATATTCTAGACTTACTCAGCTTCAGTACTATTTCTTGTAGTAGTAGGAGCCAATGTCAAATAAATTCAACGCAAGTACTAGTTATACTTGCAATACTTTACCATTTGTTAGGCTACATTGTGGCACTGTTCTAGTGTACTGTCACCTGCTATATTCTCGAGCGTACCGTAACCGTTGTAATGCTACAGTAAGGACAAACCAGGTTTCGTTTTCTTTTTTTCCATAGGCATGCAACTGCCACTGTGTCACACCACTAGTACCACCGCAATGAGGAAATTTCATCCGCCCAGGATTGCCAACCTTAATCCCCATTTCACGTGGAGCCAGCCCTGGGCCTAGCCCTAATTTCTAACACAAATTACAGGTAAGATAAGCGTTTGGTGGGAGGTAGTATAATGGAGTATTAGGACTAGACGAGAGATTGACGGTAGTACTACTAAAGTCCTAGGACTCTTCACGAAAACAAACTTACTGTTACACCCCCACCCACCAGACTGAAAAGCAGTAAAAAACAGGTATGGTGAGATAAAGTTTAAAAAAGTATATTTATGTAGCCCTAACAAAATAATCTCCCTCAAGACCCTCCCTAACCCCAACGATTGTCTTTGAAAAGTCCCAAAAAGCACCCAACTCCCAAATCCCACCCCCCCAAAAGTCTCTAAAAAAAGGGCAAGGGACACTCCACTACTGGAGGGTGCTGGTGAATTTTGCGGCCAGGGCATCATACTCCTTGCGGAGGGTGGCATGCTCGAAGCGGAGGCCCTCCACCAAGTTCTTGTACCTATGGACCTCCTGCTCCAGGTAGGACATTCTCACTCCTAGGCGGCGCTGGCGTGCCTTGCAGCTCCTGTGGGGGGCAGCTGGTCTTTTTGCTGCTTGGCGGTGGCGGTTGGCTTTGTTAGCCCGGCTCCGTACCGCTGGAGCACTGCGCTGGCTGGCAGCCCGTGGGGTCATGGAGGAGGATGCAGCTGTCCCAGTCGAGGATGTTGTGGTTGCACCGGTCGACTGCGTGTCCTCCGACTCCTCCAGGGCCACCAGCCGCCGATATTCCGCGACAGTGGCATCCAGCCTCCGTTGCCGGGCCATTCGAGCCTGCTCCCTCCGTGATGTCGATTTGGAAGGAGCAACTATATGAAGAAAGAAAGACATAGTCTGTAACCAATGCTCCTTAACATTAATAACACAAAGTGATTGAGCCGAAAGTTGTGTCACAGTACAAGTAGCAAATTGAAAGCACAGTACATAACTATTGAGGACAGTATCTATCTAACCTCCCACTTCTGCATCCTTGCTCTAACATTAGTGGTAGTTTAATGAACACATTCTACGACCACTATGGACTTCCATTACAGTCGACTATGACAGTACACCAGTCTTATTCTTCTTCTTCTCTCTTGTTTCGGAAAATTGGTACGTTATCTTATGCAAGCCGGCAGAATGCCAGCGCAGTGAACTTGCACTCGAGAAAAACAGACGCACACCATGATGAGTGAGACAGACTTGCGTTACTGTACCGGTCCAGTACATGCAGGTGGTGAAGCTATTACTTTTCTATTACGGGTGGCACTGAGAATACTCTGTTACAAGGGCTACTGCTTAATTAATTTACCTTTCACCCTACAGTGCAAATAAGTACTAGAAAAGGAAAATGAAGAAGCTAAATAATTAGATTATCTATCACTTCACATGGGATGTATTTGATGACATATGGGATGACTTTAGGTGCTTTGCTTATTATTGAGTGAACTGTGATACACCCACACATGAATGACGTACTACTACTAAACTAAAGTTATTAAGAGAGGTACGGAGTGTCCACCGTAATAACCGGATATATGCTGTGCTTGCAGTTGCAATACAAACTATTGCTACTATTCATGGTAGTATTGGACAAATTTACAATTTCTTTTCCTTGCCTTCCCTATACTGGAACGGACGTGCGGGTGCGGTGTTACATGCTCTTCAAGGTAACACTTAGTTCATCCAGTGACCATCTACTCTCTCTAGATACACATGTGCTATCTAAGAGTCAGATAATACCATGCTCCAGGCATCCATCCATTCAAAGTATATGCACACATACAGTTTATGTTTCACCCACCCAGGCTGTTGTCCTTCCACCCATCCTTGCTTCATCATTGACCCAGCCATGCACCATACCATATTCTTTCCTTCCCAGCCACCTCGGGGGCCAAGCAAACACATATCATTCTTCTTTGCCAGCCATCATAAAATTTCTCGTCCTTCCACACTTACTTACACCCTTCTTTCGCTTTTCGAATATATAGCTTACCTGTGCCCGCCACCACCGTGTCAACCCTCACAGGCACATTGGTGTCGTCCGCCACTCGCACCGCCTCCTCCCCAGAAGAGTTGTCCTCCTCATCCACCACCTCCGCACTGGCCCCGCCACCAGATGTTCCACCTACAAAGTAAATTTTTAGAATGTTAGAATACACCACTCACTACTGTATAATATTTGGTCTAGGAGGAATAAAGAAAGTTAAAAAAAAACGAAATACAATGTAATAATTTGTAACTGTATACTCTACAGTAAAAATGTCCCTTTTTCCAGGGAAGGCTGTTGTCTTGCTGCACTTTTTGGCACAACTGATGAATGCTTGCTTTTTATTTTTAACACACAACACTTTTTCTCCTAACAGAAGCTTGACTTCTAAGAACACGATCAGGGTCAAGCTCAAGTTCAAACCAGGTGAGAGCTCAGCTCGACCACAAGAAATGTGTCCAATTAATCGTTAGCACTAAGCACTTTTCCATTTTCAGTTAAACGTTTACTTTTATGACAAAGTTGATTTCAATAAATGTGTTTAGTTTTAATAAAGCTTTTAAACTTAAATAGACTCTGTGGTTTTTGGTCCTCCAGACTAGAGTGGATGAGCTAAAGGTTTTGGAATTTTTGCAAGCATGAGTGCCTCTGACACTTCTTGACTGTGACTCCGTACTCTTGCCCTGCATAGGATAATCTAATGATCATTGGGGATCAATCATCGGTGACTTAGGGAGCTAAATGACTCTGCCACACTATCTAGTCAGTAAGGAGATTGGGGGTTCTTCAAAGTCTGATATCACTGAGGTATGTGGAAAGAAAGTCTACCTGCGCCTATTATAATTGATAAACAATGCACTATTTAGTGTTCATAGTTCGGTTTGTGCAGATTTGTCCCTGCAACAGTAGTAGAATGGATTGTCCCCCTATCCAAAACAAAAGTAAAGTAGTATCTTATTCTTTCTTGGTGGTCATTCACCTTTTTATTGTTGGCAATTGTCAAAGCATAAACATTTAGAAGACTTGAAAAGACATTATGGACAATCCCAGAGGACTGCACTCAGTGCATAGAGCTATTGCTGACTAGAATGGGAGTCCAATGGAATTGCCAAATGTGCAATCTTAGTTAGCTACACAAACAGACTAATAAGAATAATCTAGTAATACCACAGGGAGTCATAGTCGAGGCAGGATAAGAATTTAGATCCAGTCTACAAGAAGATCAAAGACGATTTAGAAAAAATCGAATGAGGAACGCTAGGAAAAAATAGGTACTCTTTATCAAAATTAAAACTTACTGGGGCCAGCAAAGGAGCCCTCGCCTGCCCGATCCTGGCCTGCATCCTCCTGAACAGCACCCTCCTCCTGTGTCCTCTTGCCTTGGGGGGAGCTGATGTACAACATGAAAGAAAGAAAGACCAGAAAACATGGATGAGATTTGTCAACCAAATCAAACATTTCAAAAGAACTATAACAAAATATTTTGGAGAAATAGCAAATAGATAGACAACTATTCCACGGGATATATTGACCTATCTCATATGGTATACTACGTTATTCGTATTGCCTGATTTGCGGACCGTTGACTTTCAAAGTTCCTATGTAACTCAATAAACAGACTACTAAAAAGGTTTGCCTAGGCCTGGCAGGCAGAAGTCCGCAGCACGCAAAGTGACAGACAAAGTCCACCCTGCTTGCAGATCAGTGAATACTCAAAATATCAATCCACCGACCACCACCACTATTTCTTCTTATAGCCATGTGTCTAAAGGAAGGACTGGACTTCAGTCTGTTGGGGCTGATTTAGAAGTCCCTTGCGGCTCATTTTCCTCCATTGTTGCGTGACTTTTGTGACGCAGCGGCAGAACAAAAGAGTCGCAATGGTGCGACGTATATATTAAAAAAAAACGCATATGGGAGATGCATCACGTTGTAAAGCCCTGCACCATCAGGGGGCGTTCCGGCGCAAGGGAGGGCATTCCTGCGCAGGAACGAATCCTAAAAGTAGCTGAGGGAAATCTACAAGATGTCAATCAGTCACTTTTAGGACAGTGATGCGTGACTCAAACCCTGCGCCTGCTTGAAGCCGACGTACGGCTTGATGCAGCATTGGGGAGATAGGGCACCCCAGAGCATTGCTGGAGCTGCGCCATCGTTGGCACGCAACTCCAGCAATGCGCCGCCTTTACGCCACAGATGCGTAAGGCTTCTGTGACGTTTTGGGCCAATGGGTGGTGGTGGCATGGCGCACAATTACTGCCGCATCCCTGCTACTTTGCAGGGATGCGCCGGTAATTGAAAATATGACCCTTAGTGTCTAGCATTACTCAGTTCTTTACACTACACTCATACATAATTTCTCAGGCCAATGAAATGAACACAAAATACAAAACAAATAGGCATAGTAGCAAGCAAGGCTACTGAGAAGGAGAGCAGTGCACCTGAAATGCATAGAAGATTTTGAAATATAATTTACCTAATGTAATCGGCAGCATTATTGCTCTTGGTAAAGAACAAACATTTGCAAATAACAGAGCCGGATAAAATAGATTAGTGATGAAATAGCTAGAAATGGCTACTACTACTCACCAAGCCCGGGGACCTCTACGCCGAGCGCGTCCAGCAAGTCCCGTTCCCGGTCCATGACATCCGTCCAGCGGTGGGTGGCCTGGTTATAGGTGCGCCGGACCCCAGAGAGCTTAAACATGGCCCGGCACACCTTCTCCAACCGCTTCCGGCGCTCCCGGATGCCATAGCCGGTTGCGATCTTGCCGCCTCCCAGGATCGTCTTGGGGAGGCGGCGCTGGACGTGGAAGATGAGTGCGGCCACCTCCTCCGCGCTAAAGATCTCCCGTGGCATCACTTGCTCCCCCCTCAAACGCCCGCACGGGAGCCGGGCACGGGGTGCGGGACCCTTCCCCTTCTCAGGGTGCTTCCCGGCTCCCTTTACCATGGTCTGGGCAGAAATGAGTTAAATAATAAAGAAGAAATAGAATAGGGAAGAAGAAAATAAAAGAGTTTAAAAAAGTAGTTTAAAATTAACAAAAAGTAGCAGAAAACACAAAAATATAGAGCTAGAAAAATAGAGGGATAGATAATAAGTAAAATAGATCAAATAAACTTCAAAAAAAGCAAAGGATGGCAGAGATTCAGAGAGGATACAGAAAGCATGCCCAGAACCATAGCAATGAATGAGAAACAAGATGGCCGCGCCCATTCACGACCGCGTGGGTAAGTTCGCGCGAGATTTACCTCGCGAGCACGTGCGAAATTGTACTAGCCAGCAGCACACTTTGCGAGATTACACATAGCGGCCGGAAACGGAATTACGTCACGCAAACAAGATGGCTGCGCCCGTGTACGACCGCTAGGGTAACTTCGCAAACGTATAGCTACAAGCGCCTTGCGAACACGAAAAAAATCACGCAAACATACACGCCGCAAAAATAAAAAGTGTATTCGCTCGCATTCGCGGCTTCCGAAATCGATCTGGCACGGATTCGCGCCCCGCAAATGACGCGAAATTGCAGAAAAACGATTTTTGCTAAACTGAAAGCAATCAGCAGGTGCAAAAGTTCAAACTTAACATTAGTAACCATTCACTCTAGTGCTTCCTGAGGGGCCCCTCCAGAGTTCAGTTGCCTATTTGCAACTATTCCATGACCCTGCTATGACCCAAACAGCAGGCTCATAGAATAGCTACAAGTAGACCATAAAGGTCCTGTGAAAAAAAATTGCACTGCAACAGAAAGCAAATTACAGATAAGGAAGGAAGCAGGTGTCAGCCAGACTGGAAGTTTCAAAATTACTGACACATTAATCCCCCCCTAATGAATTCATGGCAGTTGAAGAAGGGCAGGTGTGCTTGCTTTCACTGCAACAGAAAGCAAATTACAGATAAGGAAGGAAGCAGGTGCCAGCCAGACTGGAAGTTTAAAAATAAGTGACACATTAATCAACCCCAAATTAATTCATGGCAGTTGAAGCAGGGCGGTGTGCTTGCTTTTTTTCACCCCCATAATCTACAGTGATAAACAAACCTAATGGGTGGCAGTCAGGATGTACCAGAGGGTGGCATGGGTGTACCAGAGGGTGGCAGTGGTGAAACAGAGGGTGCTGTGAACCTGTGATGATAAACCAGACCTAGAAACAACATAGTCGCGGCCGTTGCGAGCCGAAAAGTAAGTTCGCAATTGCGAAATGGTCCACAAATCCTCGCGAACGCTCGCCAACAAAAAAAAAACCGGAAAAATCCGCTAATCCGCGAGAGTTCGCGGATTTTGCGGATTGCGAATCCGTAAATCCGCAAATTCGCGTACGCGAGATCCGCTAGATCCGCCCATGCTTAGTGCTAATGCAGTACACTTAGAAGTTGAAAAACGTAATTTCTGATTGTTTGTGCAGGAAAGGAGCCTATCCTCCATATAAACAATCTCCCCACAACGCAGGCATCCTTGCATCATGGTGCAAGGGTGCTTGTGCAGGCGCATGGCAGCAGTTTTTGCGCCAGCACAGGGGTACGCACAGAGATGTGACATATTGTTGTAAATATGTCGCACCCCTGTGTTTTGGAAAGTAACTCAGTGCAGCGCAGTCAAATGGCTTGCGGCACACACTGAGTCACTTTCTTTGTAAATCTGCCCCATAGAGACAATGATTCATACGTGTAAATCAGTATTAGAAAATGTTACATAAGGCAAATGCGACTGCAAGGTGTAGGATTCACATGTCATTCATACTGGTAGGCATTTTTAAAGAGTGCTTGGTCTGGAGAAGCACAATCTCAGGATTCAGAACATAACACGATGGTTAGCATTGACTTTAACAATAAAATGTATTTCCACCCAAATAAACTTTTTTAGAAGTATCAGGATAAGGAAAGACTTGGAAAAACATATGTTTCAAACTTGTACCATGCAGTTTGCAAGGAGCTCTTTGATGACAGTTTATAGGTCACTGTGCTAGATTACGATTGCCACTTATGAACTGCACAGTAACAAACGAATCTCTAAATATGACATGTGGTCCTATATCAGGGAGGCGCATGCCAGAGCCTCTACTGATATGGTTGGCTCCAAAAGCTCATAATTAAAAGTGTTTTAGTGATTCCGATGCAGTAATTTTGCACCACAAATCATAACACTGCAGGTATAACTTCAAGATATGACGACATGCATTAATTTTGAAGAAGGCATATCTTAGCATAATAGTTTACACCAGGAGTTGAAAAATGCAAACAATCCACAGAAAGCACATTATTGTGTTTGTTATGGCATTGCATGAAACTTCTGTTTTGCAGGAGATGTGCACTTAGTACTAAAACTATCGTCTGGGAATGTTGGATACAGCTCAAAAGTGACTAAGAATCCCAATCTTTTGAAAAAGGGAAAATGAAAGTAATAGTAAAACATTAAATGATAACAGTTAAGAATGTACAGAATTTGTGTCTATAAAACCAATGTGGGCCTCAGGGAATGAGAAAGTATTAATATTGGAAAATAAATAGGGTCAAATAACGGCTAGATCAGAAACCGGGGGCAAGCAATAGGTAAATAAGGCACACGTCACTGTACCTCCAAGCCATCATGCGACTGAATGGAAAGAAAATTAAGTTTGGACGAGAAATGTATGAAATGTTGATGCACGTGCATGCTAGGAGCATTTAGCATATTCCAGACAAAAAAAAATCTAATGATAATTTCAGGCATCGTCTCAGACCAGGATTATCTGAGAACTCTACGAGGCAGTGTGAGAATCTCCCACAACAAACTCTCCATCTTTCCCCTGCTGCTGACCCACCCCTCTGAGAAGAACAAATCGAATCTACAGGACAATTAATGGACAAATGTCTTCAATGGTTATCAAATAATGTCACAGTAAAAGAGAGGGGAAGGAAGCAACTGGTCAATGAAATTATCATGGCCAGGAGAGTAGGAGGGATGGGAGGTCTAAGAAAAGTCTTTGCCGGTGACTGTGTGGTTATTAATTTTAATAATGTTGACGCGGTCCCTAATGTCCTAGCTAACTGTCATAGCCTTTCCCTATGGAATACACAGATAATACCCTTATCACTAGAGTATTTCTACATCGGCCACGGATCAATAGCGGAAAAGCATTATAGGGGTAGGAAAACATCATCATTCCCAGTGAGAGAGAGAAAGAGGGCCCTCCGCAAATCGCGGGATCAGATTACACAATAGATTCGAAGCCCTGTCGAACCTAGAGGACTGTGATTGACTAACTGCTTAACCCTCTCTTTTACCAACCAAGGCAATTATCCCGGCCCTAGCAGAGAATAGTCTAGTGAAGTCCCTATACATTATACCACCCTCTGAGAATACTCCTGCAGATGTAACTCCTATATCTACTAATCTGGAGCATGTGCAGACCCCCTACCCTCTATGACTAATAGCGAGGGACTTAAGACTAACATGATAACATGGAATGTGGCAGGCATAGCCGCCACGTTAGGAAACCATCAGTGGTTAAACAAGTGTTTTTAAAAGTTAGAATAAATTGTTTAGATACTATCAGCTGCCCTACCTGTGCCCTTAGACCCGGATCGCACTGCTGCACTGTAATATAGGATTGCATTCACCGCCATTCGGGCGGCCCGGTCCCCGCGCTTTGTTTTCCTGGGACGCCATCTTGGGTGGGTCACAAACGCTCCTCAGCCATTCGCTGAAGCCCACACGTGGACTGGCTAGAGGCTGAAATTGGCAATAGTATTTAAGTCAGGTAGGAGAGTCTCTCACTCTTGCCTGAATCTCGTCCTGCATATAGCGCTATGCGCTGGAAGCCCGCAATTGAATTTTAAAAACCCCGTTTTGTCTTTTGCTTTGATTTAAATTGCGCTTGTTATACCTTGTTTTTAAAAGTTAGAATAAATTGTTTAGATACTATCAGCTGCCCTACCTGTGCCCTTAGACCCGGATCGCACTGCTGCACTGTAATATAGGATTGCATTCACCGCCATTCGGGCGGCCCGGTCCCCGCGCTTTGTTTTCCTGGGACGCCATCTTGGGTGGGTCACAAGCGCTCCTCAGCCATTCGCTGAAGCCCACACGTGGACTGGCTATAGCCCTACATAATTAGCAGGGTATGGCGCGCAGCGTGTACGCGCAGCGTGGACGCCATAGTGACGCCGGAGTCACGCCAGAGTCCAGCCCGTCTGCGCCCGTCCGCGCTGAGGAATCGCTGGATGGCTGGACTCTGGACCCCGTCGATACCTTTTCACCCCTCCATAGCTATTCTCACCGGCAAATGCTATGTCTGAAACCTCGAAGATTAGGATGTTCGCATTCCTACGAGCCTGACGAACTTCTTCTTCCCTTACGGTGTGGCTGCCACTCCACGCGTAGGCCTTCCAATCTTGTCCCTCACCACCTTCCCCCTGGCCAACCTGCCTTCACCAGTTCTAGGACAGTGGGAGTAGAAGGCATTTTGATTAACGCCCGCTCCCTTGTCAAAAATAAGATAATGTTTAAGGAGATGGTATTAGATAGAATGCCTACCCTAGTGTTTGTCACTGAAACCTGGGCCAAAGATTGATCTGGTCCTGATCTAATCGAAGCGGTCCCGAAGGGGTACTGCCTGGCTAGATTCGACAGACAGGGTCGAGTGGGAGGGGGCATAGCGATCCTTCATAAAGCCCACCTGCAATGTCACATTGTACCGATACCCGACTTCCCGGATTGCTTTCAAGCTCTTTATTTTACAATAAAGGAAGCGCAATGTCCCTTCTTTAATGGAATCTTAGTATATCGACCTCCAGGCTCGAGGACCGATTTTACGTACAACTTCCTCCAGTCCCTGGAACCCTACTTCGGGCGAGAAAATTTCTCCATTCTGGGTGATTTTAATTTTCATTTGGAACGGCATGATTTATCCGATACATCATGTCTCATTGAGGCCTTGGCGTCCTGCGGACTCATGCAGCGAGTCAGCGGGGCCACTCATCATGCAGGCCACACATTAGATGGCATTTTTTCAAATGATCTCCGTTTGACCATCAAAGATCCGGTGTATCTATCTTGGTCTGACCACCTTGCGGTTCCATTTTTCTTGGAATATCAGAGGGTGGGTGTCTGCAAAATAGGGAATCACGTAAAGGAAACTGCTAGAAATTTTAGAAATGTTAGCAGTGATTCCTTCGCGCCCTGGGCTGCTAGCCTTTCCATCACAGGCTTGGACAGTGTACAGTCCGCAGTTGGCCATTTCGAACAGGTTACTACGGATGCCCTGAATGAATTGGCCCCAGTACAGACCCGCCGCCGAGCCAGAAAGAGACCATCTGCCCCATGGTTCTCTGACTCTCTTAGACTCCTCAGGCAAGAAGTGAGGAGGAAGGAGAGGCTCTGGCATGCTAGCTGGGACCTTAAGAACAAGGAAGCCCATAAACTCCTTGTCAGGAAATATAAAGCGGAGATTGTGCAGGCCAAACAAGACTACTATGTAGCCCTGACATCCTCGCTCTCCTCGCCGAAGGAGCTCTTCAAAATCGTTGACTCTTTAGTCAACCTGCAAGCCCCTGATCCTGTTATTCCATCTCAAGACCTATGTGATAAGATTGCCTCCTTTTTCCACACTGAAATACAGGATATCCACTTGGCTCTTGAGGAACAAAGAGCTTGTATCAAGGTGCCCACTGTTCGGGTTGAGATGAATATGACCACTACTGACATCTCCCCACCGTGCACCCTGGACTCCTTTCCCCCGCTGGCCTTACATGATCTGGAGATCTTGCTTAATAAGACCAAGTCCGGTTCTCCCCTGGATACCTGCCCACTGAAAATCATCAAGCAGTGCAGGGAGACCCTCCTACCACCGTTGCTAGAAATAATGAATCTAGCCATCAGAGACGGCATTTTCCCTCTGGAGTGGAAGAAGGCAGTAGTGAAACCTCTGTTAAAGAAGGCCTCTCTCGATCCGGTGATCTTAAAAAATTTCCGTCCTATTTCGCTGCTTCCGGCCCCAGCGAAGATGCTTGAGGTACATCTTAACAAGCATCTCGCTGTCTTTGTGGAGAGCTCGGGATGCCTGGACTCCTCCCAGCATGGATTCAGGAGGGAACACAGCACCGAGTCTGCCCTCACCATCGTACTCGATAAAATCCGCACGACAGTCGATGGGGGCCAGACCACCCTCCTGGTCCTATTAGATCTAACTGCGGCCTTCGATACCCTCTCCCCCTCAGTACTTACATCGCGCCTGAGGGATGTGGGGGTGAAGGACGCAGCCCTAGATCTACTGACTTCTTTCCTTGATGGGAGGGAACAAAAAGTCAAGCTGGGGGAGTTCCTATCTCCATCCCGACCAGTGCTATGTGGGGTCCCTCAAGGGTCGACGCTTAGTCCGACCCTATTCAACATCTACGTGACCCCACTGGCCAGACTAATAAGAACTTTCGGGATGGAGGTAGTCTCTTATGCAGATGACACCCAAATCCTCGTCTCTCTCTCCCATTCAGATGTGCACACCGCCTCCAAGTTTAGATCTTGTATGGAGGCGGTTGGCCATTGGATGATTCAGAACTCTCTTAAACTGAATGGGGAGAAGACTGAGGTGATGGTGTTTGGAGGGAAAGAAAACATCTGGTCAGCCAATTGGTGGCCTGACTCGCTGGGAAAGTGTCCTTCCCCCACTTCATCTGCTAAAAATCTCGGGGTGATGATAGACCCTGCCCTTGATATGAGCAAACAGGTGAGTAGAACCATCTCCACCTGTTGGGGCTTGATCCACACGCTTCAAAGGATTAGGAAATACCTTTCCTTGCAGTCCAGAAAGCAAATAGCTGTCGCACTCATTGGTTCACGCTTAGACTACTGTAATGCGCTGTATGCGGGGCTAAACAGGAGCCTCCTGCAGCGCTTACAGGTAGTTCAAAATGCCACAGCCAGATTTGTTCTGGATATTCCCAGACGCTCTTCGGCCACGGCGGCCAGGAAAACGCTGCACTGGCTACCGGTAGAACACCGAATACGGTTTAAAGTCTTATGCATGACATTTAGAGCTATTGCAAAAAACAGCGACACAGGAGTTGGTTCCATCATTTCTCACTATACTCCTGGAAGGAACTTGCGCTCCTCCGGGAAATCGCTTTTGACAGCTCCCCGCATACGAAGAGCTAAGTGGGGTGGCAGGGCCTTCTCCACTCTGGCCCCCAAATGGTGGTATGACCTTCCTCTGGACCTTAGATCCCTACCCTCCCTACAGAAATTCCGTAGTGCCCTCAAAACTTGCCTTTTCCGGCAAGCCTATATGTAAGGATGTCTGCTTCAATTTCTGACTGTATTGTTAGGCGCCTTGATACCTGCGGGTTATTGTTTTGCGCGTTATACATTTTTTATCAATCAATCAATCAAACCATGGAGTTAGTATTCTTCCTGGAGACCTGGGCTTAAGACCCAGTCTTTTTCCATGAGTTTCGTACATTCCACTCTCCGGCAATTCCATCACCCTCTGGAAGGACGAAGGTGGGTCCACTAACTTTAATTTCAAACACTATACCTCTCCAAGTCAGTCAGGTTGGTACCATACGTAGCCACTTCCAGATCTTCCAGTTGGGTCACAGGAATCAGGACATCTGGCTAATTGTCAATTTTTATAACAACGAAACTGGGAGAAACATGAAGGTTGTGGTTGACGCCTTAGTAAAGGAGATTGAGAAATTGAACATGGCAAAAAATGGGTGTAGCGCAAACCTCATTTGGGCGGGGGGCTTTAATATTCATCTGTGCAAGTTTAATGGGACTAGAGTATGCGGAGTAGAAGACATACATTCATGGCAACCCATTCGCACATTTTATCCACATGAGTACGGTGAAACCCTAAATACTTTATTACATACGTGAAATCTGGGTATAATTAACGAAGGGAGAGCAAGTGTCAACATTCAGACGGGACATCCAAGAGTCTATTATTGACCTTATTTTAGCTCCAGCACATCTATATGGGAAAGTGGTGAATATGAGTACTCGATATACTTCCCACAGTTACCATGCCTTTCTATTCATACATTTAAGTATCCTGTCTAAAGTTAAAGTTCATAATGAGGAAGCTGAAGATGTGAATTTGATCAGCAAAATGGCTACCAATTGAAATGGTCACAGGCCCATAGCTAAATCTAATTCCTGACATTTTAACCCAAGTTAAGGAGGAAATATTATCATGTCTGGGAGAGAATGCATTCCCTTCATTCCTGGTTACCCAGTTCTGCGCCCTTTTGGCAAAAATAAAAGTTGCACTCACCTGGTTTAAGTCGCCAAATGCTATTGCTAATATTGGGTGGTTTGACACAGCCTGGTCTAAAGCTAAAAAAGCCCTCGTAAATGCCCTAAAAACGAATCCTAGAGACCCCACCAAGATTTGTGCATTACGTAACTATTACATATTAGCTAGGAAGGTCAGAGACAAGGATCTCAGGGCGCAGGCTTGGGAAGACCTTCAGCAAGCTGCCATTTCGGGCAGTAGCAGAGACTTTTTAGAAAATAGTGAACACCCCGCATTTCAAAGAGCCTAGTGATCCTACGTTAGATGTACACGTAGATGAAGAGGCATGGGTGAGTTATTTTGAAAATATATTTGGTGCATCAACTCCCTCTATCCATCGCTGCCTAGTTCAGCACTTCTACTTCAGGGGGGGCTAACCTTCTCTCCTTTAGAGGACAGAAAGGCACTAGAAGCCTGCACTCCCAGCAAGGCGCCAGGCCTCGATGGGTTCCCTATTGACCTCTTCCAGGATAACTATGACTTGTGGGTCCCCCTTCATCCTGGAATCAGAGCATAATCAGAGCATAATTGTACCTATTTACAACAAGCATTTGCAATGCAATAGGTCTCGCATTATTTAAGTTTGAGCTATTATTATTGTAAATGGCAATGTTTTTTGCTTTATGCTATAGTTTTCTTATGTACATAAAAAGCTACATATAAAGTATTTGTTGTTAAAATTATTTATGCAGTATTTAAATTTGTTTGCATAAAAGATTACAAGAATATCTTAGCAAAAAAGTTAAACTTTTTAATGGTAATTGACTAAATGTCCATTTGTACATTTTAATTTCAAATAGGTAAGTGTAAACATCACAAATATATTGTGCAAACAGTGCAAAATATTTTAGCCATAAATATTTTTGTTTTACGAGGTAGTTTGTAAGAAAATGATTGTAAAAGGCAAACACTGTAATTAAAATGTAACATATAACAGTACAGTTATGGCTAGTAAACATACATTAGTAGTATAGTATAATTGTAAACAAGATGTAAATAAGACTACAGAAATTAGCATGAATTATCACTTTAATATCAACTTTACAAACATTTTGAAAACACGATCACAGCTGGTAATCATGCATTGGCTTGTTATTACAAGCATTTCATTTTAATAAATATTTCTGATTCCCAAAAACAAATATGACAGTCTCTCAAAATAATGGCTTTTCAGTTTTAGTTGTATCTTTGATCTCCATGTTATCAAGTACTCATGAATATTACTGCCCCATGGACAGAGTCTGGCTTTACATGTCTACATATCAACATCCAATTCCATGAACACCCATCGCATGCCAGGGATGACCATCACCGCTGGTGAAGAGAAGCACAATTGGGTCAAGAATGCCCACAATACGTTGTGGTCCCATTATACCAGGGATGGGCTCAATAATGCCAAAGATGCCAACATCATGCCAAGCATTGCTAGACTAAAAGTGGGAATAATTCTAACAGGGACACCACCAATAAATTAAGAAGGAACACCATTACGCTAAGGCAAGCATTACCGCCTTCGGGTAAAGTCCGCGCTATATAAAAATGCATAAATACATGAATAAAGAAATACCGCCTTCGGGTAAAGTCCGCGCTATATAAAAATGCATAAATACATAAATAAATAAATACCGCCTTCGGGTAAAGTCTGCGCTATATAAAAATGCATAATTAAATAAATAAATACATACCGCAAAACATCCTCGTTACTCTGCCGGCCTGCGACCAGGAAGTCAGGCAGGCCGGCGCGACACCCGGAAACAGGAAGTAGGAGGGCGGGAGCCTACCCCGCCTCCCACGGAAGAGCCGCGATTGGAGCCGTGTTGGGAGCAGGGAGCACCGGAGCAGGCAGGAGCCTACCCTGTGCCCCGGTGCCGAAGGAGGGAAGAAGAGTCCTGCTGCCGGGCCTTGCAGCTGAGGAGAGGAAGCCGGTGAGTGCGTTGCTGAGCGGCGGGCGGGCGGAGGGAGAGGAGCATGTAGGCGCGGGGGGGGGGGGGGGCGGCCTGTGTATGTGTGTGTATGTGTGTGCGTGCGTGTGTGTATGTGTCTTGGAGTGCGTGTGTGTGACTGTGGGGGAGGGGGTGTGTGTGTGAGCGAGTGTCTGTCTGGGACGTGTGTGTGTGTGTGTGTGTGTCTGTGTCTGTGTGCATGCATGCATGCGCGGTAGGCTGGGAGGGCGGCGCATGCGCAGTAGGCTGGGAGTGCGGCGCAGGACGGAACGTGCGCGTTCGCGCAGCCAAATCCGACTGCTAAAAATCGTGCCAGTTTTGTGTCCCTCATTCCCCGGCATCAGCCGACTATAAGTCTCCGTCCCTGTTCCAGGGCGAGACCTAAAAAAGGGGAGAGGGGGTCACCAAAGAACTATCGCCCTATATCCCTCCTCGACACTACTGCCAAACGTATGGGATGGGTCCTCTTTGCCAGACTCGAGGCGTGGGCTGAACCCATAATAATTTTATGAAGGCACAATATGGATTCCGTAGGGGAATGGGCACAGTGGATCAATGCCTAAACCTTTCCTTATCTGTAGGGAAATATACAAAGGCAAAAGGCGGGAAGATCTATATGGCCTTCATGGACCTGACCGCAGCCTTTAATTGCGTTTCCCATTCGAGGCTATGGTCCATGATGGAGGGGATGGGCATTGATCAGCCGATAATTGCCTTTATACATGAGCTGTACACCCATGCCACTGCTTGTGTTTGGTATGACAGGAAGGGGGAAGTAAGACAAGGGTGTGTTCTCACCCCGTTTCATTTCTCCATCTACACAACCGGGGTAGAGTCCTCCCTGTCTGCTTTACCCGTGGACGTGCCTAAATTCGATCATGACCCTCTCCCAATCTTGGCGTACGCGGACGACGCAGTATTGATAGCCAGATTGGGGTTAGCCCTGCAATTGTTCATTTCGGTTTACCCCGCTTTTATGGCTTCTCTTGACCTAAAAGTAAATGAATCCAAATCTTTCATAATTGTGGCAGGAGCTGCCAGAGGATAGAAATACCTCCATGTCCAGATGGCAGGAAAGAAAATTGAGGTTGTCGATTCCTTCTCATATCTGGGAGTCCTTTTTGATAAGGATCACCCATGGTACAACTTAGTGGCGGCAAGAGCCCAGGGCATGCAAAGGAGCCTCAATGCTTTCACAAGATTGGCAAAGAAGCTGGGAGGTAGTCCACTGGATACAATAAAGAATATTTACCTCGGAAAAACAAAGTCCGCTGCAATTTATGGGAGTCTGGGGGATGACTAATGTCGATCAGTTACAGCAAGTAGAGGAGAGCTTTTTTAAAAACCAGAGTGTCCTTACCGCAATAAGCCCCAAACTATATTTTACATCTCAAATTGGGTCTTCCTTATCTCAGTGATTGCATAAGATTGGCAACAGTCCTGCTGTGGCTTTCAATGGCGGAGGTCTACGGTGGACCTGACACAAACTATTATCAGGGATTGCTGCAAATTGGATTATTACATAAGGATTGGGTGGTTAACTTATGTAGAGGTCCAACTGAATGCCCTAGGGCTGGGAGAACTATTTAAAGACCCTGATTTTTGCAAAAGGATCACAAAGAAAAGGATAACAGACGTATTCAAATCAGAGAGAAAATTTTGATCGAAGGGGAAAGAAATGTTTTTTTTTATTAAAAAATGTTTTTAAGAAAAGGAAAAGAAAAACACAAGGCAATGATAAAGCAATAGCTGGGTCCACAATACAAAATGACACACTGCGATACAGATGGGGTTCGATAAGCACAATTCACTCCCTCATGTTAAAGCAGAGTAGTAATGACCAGTACGTCCACTGAGCAATCAGTACCTAGGTGTACAAACGTGCAAACTAGGTACGCAGACCAGTTGGCAACTAGTAATCGAGCAATCACCTTATACAGTTTAGGGCGGGAGCAAGACATCAATCAAGGAGCATCCACCAGTAAACATCGTTCATAGTTCAGTTGAAGGAGATAAACAGATATCGCCTCTATATTTATTCCACCTCCCCACTTGTAGTCCCATTCCTTAGGGTACCACGTGTGTTTGAACACATCTTTCTCTGCGATCCTTGCCCTATCCATGTCAATCGCCCAATCACACAAGGTGGGTGCCGCCCCCACTCTCCATTTTTGAGCAGTTTTGCGATGGTCCACCCCAGTGACTCCCATGTTTGTTCTGTGTGCGTTAAGTCTGCGCCTAAGGAAAGCCCGTCTGCGCCTGCCCGCGTCTGGCTGGGGCCAGGGGCCAGCGACCCTGGACCTTTTCAAACAGCCCCTACAGTCTATAACTCACTGGCCCTCCACAATTTAAGGCCATGACAGACTTCTTCTCCGGAGGCACACCAATTCCTTTGTGCATGTGGTCAGTTTGAATGGTCGACCTTTCATCCTCAGGCGAGGTCAACTTATCCTAACCAGGAGGCAGTTTCCCAGCCTAAGGCTAAGGACTTCCCTTCCCCACGTAAATTGCTCCGGTGTTTCAATCTAAACTGTCACTCCCTCCCTAAAAATCAGACTCATTTATTTAATTGTATTAGTGATATGGACCCGGATATAATCTTCTTAACCGAAACATGGCTCCATGATGGCTCCTCACCTGATATCATTACTGCCCTTCTTGCTAACTTTGCTCTTACAGGGATTAATAGACCTCGCAGAACAGGTGGTGGCATTGCCTTTATTTACAAAAAGGATTATAAATGTAATATTAAAAACCTTCAAATCCCTAACTGTGAGGCTCTTCATTTCTCTTTTAGTCTCACATAAATTCACCCTTTCAGGGGCCCTTATGTACCATCCCGCAGGACTGCCTAGTAACTGGTGTGTAAACGTACCAGATTATTTGACGCCACACATTTTACAGGCAGCTGATTTTACTTTGCTTGGAGACATTAATTTGCATCTTGAGGACCCCAAAGATAAGCTATCTGTAACCCTTATAGAGGATTTGAGATCTCTTAATCTCTCTCTTTTGAATTCTGTAGCCACCCACATTGCGGGCCATCTTTTGGACCCTATCTTCTCTAACCTCTCCTCCTTCTCTGTCGACCCTCCGCTCCAACTCAGCTGGACTGACCTTTATGCAGTAACTTTCAATATTACAGTCCCTTTCTTTTACTCTACTTGGTCGACCCGACAAACTGCTAACAGGCATTGGGCTAAATTGGAATGATGGAATCAAACAAACTACTTTTACATACCATCCCTGCTCTGATTTCTACACCGGACACTGATCAAATTACTGTACACCACTGGCTCGAAAGGGACAGAGATTCAATTCTGCCTTGATTATCTAAATCACAGGGCAGAATGTGTCCTCGGGCACCCTGGTTTAACGACAGCCTTCGCTCAGAAAAAAAGAGGCTTTAAATCTCTTGAAAGGGTCTGGAGGACAAACTAGGCACCTGAGGCCAAGGCTGAATATGTAGTGTCCTTGAAAAAATATCATGCCTCCTGCAAATCTGCACGGGCAGTCTACTATACAGAATTGATTATAAACGCTCATAATTGTCAAAAAACTTTGTTTAAAGTAGTAAAGGATCGGTCCACAGCTAGCGCATTCACACCGCCCCCCTCCCTTTCCCATCAACAGTGTGACGAACTTGCCTTGTTTTTTTCTAAACAAAGTCAAGTTTATTCACCGTCAACTAGAAGCAGATGCATCGATGTCGGTGACACCCTCAATTGATGAGTCTCAATCACTCGGGCCATTAGTCCCACAACCAGGGGACGGTCAGTACAGAGTTAAGTCAGACAAGTACTTGGGAATCGATGCCTGCCCCTTCTGGATCTTGCACGACCGCAAACGTTACTGGCTACCATCAAGTCCAGCTCTCCGCTTGATACCCTCCTACCAGCAAATTTTAGACTGCTAGAGGAGGCGGCCCTCATGGTAGTTTTGGATCTCCTTAACTCCTCCTTGATCACTGGTGTGCTACCTCAGAATTGGAAGCATGCTCTGGTACTCCCTCTGCTCAAGAAGAAGGACCTTGACCCTCAGTGCTGGGTCAAACTTTAGGTCAATGTCACTTTTCTCTATTTTTTCCAAAGTTTGGGAAAAACATGTTAAGACTCACCTCTCTTTCTTCGTTACTGCTCACAACCTGCTGCATCTATCCCAGCCTGGGTTCAGGGCGGGTTTCAGCACCGAATCTGCTCTACTGAGTCACAGAATTTCTGAGGCAAGAACTCGACTCTGGTGGGAAAGCTGCCCTTATCCTCCTGGATTTAAGTGCAGCCTTCTATACATTCTCACATTCCACTCCTGTGGATAGATTGGAGGCTTCAGGCATTGCCTTGAAGTGGCTATTCTCTTTTCTGAAAGATCGATCATTTCAGGTCTCATCAGCTATCAACACCTCTACTAACCTAACACTGACCTTGGGGGTTCCTCAGGGTTCTATTCTGAGCATTTTGCTTTTTAACATCTACCTACGCCCCTTGATGGATGTGATGGAAGAGTCTAATCTCACCGTATTTTCGTATGCAGATGATTCTCAGATTATTTTCTCACTAGCTGATGCTCAAAATAAAGATACTTCCCCTCTCAGGTAAGGCCTGGCTAACATCACCCTGTGAATGAACAGAAACACCCTCAAACTCAATGGGAATAAAACCGAAGTCCTGATCCTGGAAAACAACCCTGAACTTTGGGGAGTCAGCCACTTGCCCGTCATACTGGGTCCTTTACCCACACCAGTGGATGAGGTTGAGAATCTAAGTTTTATTATCGATAAAAACCTTTCTCTGATACCGCAGATCTCTACGGTTACAGCCTCCTGTTTTTCCATTCTGAAATGGCTTAAGAAAATACTTGGGCTGACTCCTCTAAGTTTTCTCAGAGAACAGTGCTGAAGGCCCTGGTTACATCCAGATTGGACTGTGGGAATGTACTGTTTCTGGGTTCTGATAAAGCCTTGATTCGTCGCTTGCAGATCATCCAGAACGCGGCTGCCCGCCTTCTTTTCTGTCTGCAGAGACATTTTTCCGTCTCTCCCATGCTTCACATACTGCACCGGCTAAGGGCTGACAAACAGATAAAATTCAAGGCCTTATGTTACATGTTTGGTACTAGACACGGTCTCGCTCCTTCTTATATCCAAGATCTGGTGTCTCCGTATGTCCCTTCCAGAGTTGAGATCAGCCAACCTCGCACTGTTTACTGTGCCTAGGTTTTGCAGAGATCTTTTTAAGGGGTGCTCCTTCTCCGTTTTAGGTCCAAAACTCTGGAATTCTCTTCCGGTTGCTCTCAGATCCTGAAACTCATTGCTTCAATTCCGCGAGAACCTAAAAACTATGCTCTTCAACTGCTGTGACTGAACCCTCGCCACCTTAGGTATTCTTTTTGCTGTGCCCCTGCTACTGTCCGCCGATAGCATCGGGAGACCCTTTTGGGTAGCTGCGTGCTCTATGAGCTTCTTAAATAAAATAAATAAATAGTAGACCAACAATATAATGTAAAGACTTTCTTAACCAGTTTTTGTCCTTGTTCTTTCCACCTTTAGCCCATGCAATGGCCAATTTGCTTTCTTCCACTTAGCCTGTAAGAGATCATGCCCAAGCTTTACATTCAGAATAGTCACTACCTCCTCCAGCTAGAGGCTGTGAGGGGCTTTTATATTCCACAAGAAAAACAGGCCACAGGGGAAGGTCTGAAAAGAGACATATGGGCTCTCTTATGAAGCATATCGGGATCAACATCCAATTAGATGTGCTGTGTTTGCTCCTACAATGCAATCAACAAATAGTCTCCTGCTGCCTTATTTTTTCCCAGATAGAAATTGCCCAATGGGTATAATTAGTTACATGCCTTCAGCCCACAATGTTAACTTGCCTAAAGGGCTAAACCTTGTGTACTCAATCAATTAAAGTTAATTGGTGTATATTACCAGTGATTGCTGGCTATATCTCATAATAAAAGCCCTCAGACCATCGACCTGTGAAGAAGCCGTTGATTTGTCGGTTAACCGATTTTCCACTTTTGCACGTTTCACATTTCCTACTTTTATTGGAAATCATGCTATAAATCTTGAAATAACTCTTCATTGTTCTGTACCCCGTGTAAGAGGCACTAACTCTGCTTTCAATTTCTTTGGTGCCATAAAAAGTTTGGTCAAGACAGACTGCACTTCTGAGTATATTTTGTTTTCAAAGTCAGTCTTCAGCGATTGTAGACAGCATAGCATGCCTCCCTTCGTATAGATGACCCTATCCGCTGGTCTCCCACAAAATATTGTAGCACCACCCCAATCTCCACCCAGATCTCATGTAAATTATCGGAGCTTGCAAAACTTGGATGAAAATCTAGACATGGACTAATAATATTGATTTTGCCCAATATATCAACTTGTGCTCTCGAACAGGAGTGTGTGATGGCCCCTGCTTAAGCTATAAGTGGCAAACCTGTTCCCCCCCTGTTCTGTTGCTGAACTATGCGGACAAAACAGTGTTTTTTTAAAGACTGTGATAGTAATGCAAAGATTGATTTTGGAAGGTGAACCTGTGCATAAGCACTCTCCATATTTCAAAGAAATAGAAATAAGGGAGAAGTGTGTCTCAACAGTGGATTCATTTTCATGTTCCAACTGATTGCGAAGATTGACAAACTTTTATCTGAAATACTTCAATTGAACGGAAAATTACTGTGTTTTCTAGAAACTTGTCTAGCTTAAGTAGTTATATATTTGTGTAATAATACTGTTTAAACAGTTAAATTCTTGGCTGCAAATGATTTTCAAAGAACGATATTTGTGGACTTGACTTCGCACTTTTTAGCTTCTGTATATCCAGGGTCGGCCGACCAAGCCAATGCATTTTTTATTTGGTTAATAATGGTTTTATTTAACTTAACAGTACAGTAACATAAATAAACATTGTCATTTGCCCCCGTCAGGTCATTACAAAACTACTAATCAAATGGGCACTAGCCATTGTGGATGAACGAGAACTCGTGGGACAGGTTTGGGTGCAGTAGAGAGCCACCCGGGCCATCTACTACTATGTTGCCATTTTCACGCATTAACACACCCTTCGGGCGTGCTCGACCCGAGGGGATAAATAAACGGTCGGAGACCGCTCGGAGTCTTCCTGCCACGAGAACGAAAGCAACTGTCTCGTGTAATTATTATTAGCGCAGCTGAGGCCTAGTTCCACCCAGGCCCCGCCGCGCTACATTGGCGACGAGGGCGGTAGAACCGCACGAGTGCCCGCCTACTTGTCTGGCTCCTGCCGGGAGCGTGTGGTGCCCACCCGGGTTGCCCTGCTCCCTCTGCTGCCGAGTGGTGTCCTGTGGAGAGCTTGCGGTGTCCACCCACTTTGCTCCAGTCTTCCCGATGCCTGCTGCCTCCAGAGGCCCTGACTGTCCCCGGCCTCTGTCGACGAGGCGTCTGCCCGCCTCAGGATCGCTCTGGCCTGCGCCCGGCCATGCGTCTCTTTGCCCAACGGGAGCATATTCAGCCAGCGGTGCTCGCTGAGGCCTACGACCACGTGGGTAAGTGCCTGCTGTGCGAGTACTCCGGACTTCTCGCTGTGGCCTGGACACCCTGCCTGCACCTCCTACGCGGAGCTGCTCAGGGATCGTGTTTGCTCCCGCCCTCCCTGCAATCAAGCGACACGTCTGGGCCCGCTGGCCTGCGACAGCTCTCCACGCCCGCATCGCGTCAACGAGGCCCCGTGACTTGGCTACCCCTTCCGCTACCTGCGCCTGCCACAGCGCGCTCAACACGGTCTGCGCGCACACCCTGGATCCTCGGTTGGGGGCTGCTTGACTCGCTGCATGAGTTTTGGACATTGTCAAAGAATCAAGAAGAAAAGAAAAGAAATACACATGAGGGGATAGAGCTGACGTTCTGGAGCACTAAAGGCAACATTGGCAAGACCACGCCACTATAGCACACTGATGACAGGGGAGGACAGCAGGAGACATTGTGGAGAAGGATAATAAATATTGGGATAAAGCCACACGCAAGCCTGCCTCTTTCATGCCATTCTCTCTCCCACAAACCTGCGACAGAGGGCCAACAGCCCCCTGTACGCACGTGGAGCCACCAGACAGCCCGCGACACAGGACCACGTGCTAACGCACACGCCCCAGAGCTACTTGCCAGCATGCAGGCCACGCCCTTTCACCTACGCACCTTCACAAGGCCAGAATGAGCAACCCACCGGCAGCTGATGCTTCCGCCCAGCAAGACGGTGGATGCAATCCGGACGGAGGTGCCAATCCTCCCCCAGGGCACAGTCACGCCGAGATGGAAAGCGTGGGTTGAACGGCTCAACCACTACTTCAAGGGGACAAGGGACACCGATGGCATCGTGAAACGGTCACTCCTCATCTACTATGGGGGCGCGGAAATCTATGACCTCTTCGAGACGCTCCCCAACACGGGAAATGACGACGACTACGCAGCGGCTGCCGCAGTGCTCAACAGGCACTTTGACCCCCAACTCAACCCCGACTTTGAGCAGTTCAAGTTCAAGAGGACGTGGCAGATGGACTCAGAGTCTGTTGATATGTTCTATGCAAGGCTGCGCCGACTGGCTAGCACATGCCTGTTCAATGACCAGCGGGAGGAGATACGGGACCAAATCCTCCTGGGTTGCCGCTCCTGGGGAAGCTGATCCTTTGTCAACCAGGAATCTCGCTGGACGAGATCCTGGTCCTGGCCCGCTCCCACGAGCTGCCAGAGGTCAGAGCGGAGGAAATGGAAGCCGCCCTGCACACACCGGTTGCCGCCTCACAGGCGTCCAAGCACCCGCCGATCAAGGAAGAGAGGGTGGAAGCAATTCAGAGACACCCAAACACGGCTCGCAAAGCGCCCAGGACGCCACCAGGTGCACCATGTGGCTATTGCGGTGAAGATCACCCTGCAACAGGTGTCTGCGGGGCGAAGGGGAAGACATGCTCCTGCTGTGATAAGCTGAACCACTTTGCCAAGGTATGCCGTGGCGGGCGGTTTAGACAAACTTCATCAAGGACCAGAAGCATGCTCCAACATGTTCACCAGGTCTCTCTCGACGACCCGCCGTCAACAGCGGCCGACCAGCCACAGGAACGACGCCCAACGTATGAAGATGGAGACGAGGAAGTGTTTGTGGTGTAGTACGTCAGCAGAACGGGCACTCGTCGAAGGCCACCTCATATGTGCTCTGTCTCAGTATAAGGCACCGCTGCACAAGCCCCCATTGACACCGGTGCGTCTGTCAATGTGATGGACACGGAGCAATATGACCGCCTGTCACCACAACCCCCACTGGGACCGTCAACAGCCCGAATCTACACATATGGAGGGACTGACCCACTTCCTCTCCGTGGAGTCATCCAGACCACAGTCGGGAGCGGAAACTACTTCACCAAGACGAGGTTCCACATCACCGAAGGAAGAAAGGGGACTCTGCTCAGCTGCCACACGGCTGAGGACCTAGGACTTGTTTTCTTCGCCAATCAGATCCATGACTCCCACGCTGAAGCGATACTGAAGGAATTCCCGGCTCTCTTTAAAGGACTGGGCAAGCTCAAAGGCGAGAAGTTCAAGCTCCACGCTGACCCCTCGGTACGACCAGTGGCCCTTAGGCACCGGCGGGTAACGTTCAACCTTCACCCGCAAGTGGAGGAAGAGTTGAGAAAGCTCGAAGATCTAGATGTGATCGAAAAGGTCTCTGGCCCCACCCCATAGGTGTCCCAGCTGGTCGTGGCACCCAAACCCAAGCAACCTGGAGCCATTCGGCTCGGTGTCGACATGAGGCTGCCAAACCGCTGTAAAGAGAGAACGTCACATCACTCCCACGATGGACGACATCGTGGCGGACCTAAATGGGGCCAAATGGTTCTCCAAGCTAGACCTGAACGCCGGCTACCATCAGCTAGAACTGGAGCCTGAGAGCAGGTATATCACCACCTTTTTGACACACGGAGATACAAGAGGCTCAGCTTTGGAGTGTCATCAGCAGCCGAAGTCTTCGAAAACGGCATCAGAGAAGCACTGTCGGGGCTGCAAGGCGTGATCACCCTTAGCGATGCCAAACACGCTGGAGGAACACCACAACCACCTACGAGCCACTCTGAAAAGGTTAGCCGACTGTGGTTTGACTCTACACAAGTCCAAATGCTCGTTTTATCAGCAGACAGTCGACTCTTCGATATACGTTCACCCGAGATGGGCTCCTGGTGGACCCTAAGAAGGCCGAGGCCATCCGTGCAGCCAGAATGCCAAGGAATCCCACTGAAGTGTGGAGTTTTCTCGGCATGGCCACATATTGTGGGCGCTTCATCCCTAACCTTGCGGCCATGTCGGAGCCACTCCGGGTCCTCACACGCCATGATCGCAAATAGGAGTGGACAACAGTGGCCAACAAGGCGTTCCAGGGCATCAAATCAGGACTGCTAGACAAGACAGTGATGGCCTACTTCCATCCAAGGCGACGCACAGAACTGGTCGTCGACGCCAGCCCTGTAGGCCTGGGAGCGGTCCTCCTCCAGGAACATGGCCCGGAGGTCTGGAAGCCAGTCGCTTACGCCAGCAAGGCCCTTACTGACACGGAGGCCAGGTACGCTCAAATTGAGAGAGAGGCGCTTGCTATCAAATGGGCGTGCCAACATTTCCATCTGTATCTGTGCGGCCAGGAGTTCCACGCTGTGACAGACCACAAACCGTTACTCCCACTGTTTGCAGGTTCATCCTGGCTGGTGCCCCCGAGGATTGAAAGATGGGCCGTGCAATTACAGTCGTCCAACTTCAAGGTAATCTATCTATCCAGGGGCCCACAACCCAGCCGACTACCTGTTGCATCACCCAGAGTCAACGATGCCATCGGACCCTTCGGCGGATGCCTGTAACACCGAAGCCTTCATCAAGATAGTGTCGCAACGGGCATGTCCCACAGCCATGACGCTCGAAAAAATTGGCCATGCCACCGAGGATGACCACACTCTGTCCTGAGTAAGAGAAGCACTGGAGAGCAATGGATGGAACCCGCGTCCTCTGTCCTAAAGTCAGCCATGCCCGACAACAGCTCTGGCAAGTCCGCCATGAAATCAGTCTGGGGGTTGTGCTAAGAGGACACCTGATAGTGGTCCCGGAGAGTCTGCAGAAACGGATCCTCATGCTGGCACACGTGGGCCATCAAGGGATGGCGAAGACGAAGGCCCGGTTGCGGGACAAGGTCTGGTTCCCAGCGATGGACTCCATGGTGGAGGAAATGGTGAGATAGTGCCATGCTTGTACCATCACCAGAGGGGATCCAGCACCTGCCCCTGTGATCACGGAAGAACCGAGCAAGAATCCCTGGACACACGTCAGCCTGGACTTTGGGAGCTTCCCAGGTGGACGTCACATGCTGGTCATGGTGGACTCATTCTCGAAGTTCCCCATTGTCGAAGTGGTGTCGTCAACAGCATTTCCCCAGGTGAAGTGGGTCCTGGACAAAACTTTCGCAATGATGGGACTGCCGAAAGAGGTAAAGTCCGACAACGGACCCCATTCCGGGCTGAGAGTTCCAGGAGTATCTTGAGAATAAGGTGGTTCGCCACCGGAAGATCACCCCGCTCTGGCCACAAACAAATGAGGAAGTAGAACGTCTGATGAGGACACTCAACCAAGTGCTGCGCATCGCTGTGGATGGAGGAGAAGACGCTGAAACAGCTCTCGAACAATTCCTTGGTGCGTATCGACAGACCCCCCATAGCACCACCAAGTGGGCTACGGCTCATCTACTGTTCAAGCGGGTCCCACGAGACAGTATCCCGTCAGATCCGACGTAGGTGCCTGTGGAGCGAGATGATGCCACAGTCCAAGCAAGGGAGGAGACAACGAACTGGAAGGCCAGCGAAGCCCGAAGAGCCCAAGAACCGCAGCTAAAAGTGGGAGACCAGGTAGTGATCAAAGACCGACACCCCGGATGGAAATTCCGGACGCCCTACGAGCCAGAGTTATGGATCATTGTAGGTGTTCAAGGGACCATGGTCACTGCTCAAAAGGGACAGCACTCCGTAACGAGGAATGTGTCCAGTTTCAAGAAGACAGCTGAGAGGAAGTTGGACCAAGAAGCATCCGACTACCAGGGCTCCCTTCTGAGTTTCTCCCTTCCTCCCTCACCCAGCATGGGGAGTACACCACCGGAGACACCCCAGCAAGTCAGTCAAGGTTGTGCTGACGCTGCCCGGTTGACTTGCCAAAACACCGCCACTGAGTCGTAAGGGGGTGTCCCGTCCAGTGCTACAGCTGGTCACAGTTCCCGGAGCCAGAAGTTTGGTCTCCAGCCGAATCCTGTGCAGAGTCAGCGACTGAAGGACTTTGTATATACGTCTCCATGAACTGGGAGGACTTGATGGTCCAGAACTGAAAGAAAGGAGGGATGTAGAGAGCCACCCAGGCCATATACTACTATGTTGCCATTTTCACGCATTCACACACCCCTTGGCGGGCTCGACCTGAGGGGATAAATAAATGGTCGGAGACCGCTCGGGGTCTTCCGGCCACGAGAACAAAAGCAACTGTCTCATGTAATTAATATTAGCGCAGCTGAGGCCTGTTCCACCCAGGCCCCGCTGCGCTACAGGTGCCACAGCTAGAGAACTGAAGCACTGCCAGGTGGCCATAAACCAGCACGTTGGTGCTCAACAAGAATGTCAGTAAAATGTTATGTCCCTTACTTATTCAAGAAATACTTCAAAATGTCAGAGATTGTAAAGAAAAAAAAAATCGAAATAAACGAAGAGTAATGATTTTATAGCAGATAGATTAGGTACAGAATCAAGCAAGTAAAATCAATGGTAATCCAAACCTCAACGTACCATCCTGACGAGAGAAAACATGCTGGCCTGCAACAATAACATTCTTTTTGCAACCTCCATCGAAACTCGAGGATACCGATAGTTGTGACAACTTCAGCTGAAGTTAAGAAGCGCAGTTAAGGGGGAGGAGCCAAGATGGCGATCGGAACGGTCGCATAACCGCCTCGCTCCGTGATCTCTTCCTCCCCGCCACCTATCCTGTATTTCATCCTGTTCGGGGTGTTCCGAATTTGGTCACTGAGGAAGAGCCGTCACTTACCATCCTTCTCCGGGGCTCTGGCGTGCAGTGATTTCGGCGTTCTGCCCTGGTCACCTTGTTGGCCTTCCCGGCCCTGACGCCGGGGCCTCGAGTGCTGTGCCTGCCCGGAGATGTTCGGAGTGCCGGCGGTCCGGAACCGGTGGAGAGACCCGATGGTGGGAGCCTGAGAGCCGCGGGCCGGGACCCCCGGGGCGGACCCGCCCCCGCTGGTGGGCCACCCCGCATGTCCGTTCGCCTACCGGCCCGAAGAAGAGAAGCCGCGCTGTCCGGCACCCCTCAAGTGAGAAACCCACTCCTGTTGTTAATCCCGACCGGGATCCGGTGCTGGGCTCCCCCCGAGTGCTGTGGGGAGCACGCCCGTTCTTCTGGTGACTCTCCTTTCTCCGCCGAGCGCCTTCCGCCGCGGTTTGGCGGTGAGCCCTGGGGCCGCCGGTGCTCCTGGTGGACTTGGAAGAACCTGTGGCGATGGCGGAGGGTGCTGTACTTAAGATGGCGGATGGCCCCTCGGGGTGTCTTTCTCCTGGAGACAGGGAGGCTGCCGCATTTGATTTCTCCAGCCCTCACGTGGTTTGGGCGGCCCCTACTCGGAGTGCTATCTTGTTTGCCCTGTCTGCTCTGCGGATCGACCTGTCCTTGAAATGTCGAGCCATGGAATTGCGGATAGCTGCCATGGTGGCTCCGCCATTTTGTGACGAAGTGTCGTCTCCCCGAATTGTACTGCCTGGAACTTCGCCGACGGCTGTGCTGGGATCTCCGGCTGGGTGCTCGATTCTATGGGATCTAGCGGACCCGGTGCCGATGCTGCAGTGCTTTCTACATCCTGTTTTCTTTGCTTCGTGCTGGACGGCTCAGATACTGTGCTTGGTCACATGGATCCTTGAGGAACTTTTGCATTCTGACTGCTGCCGAGTTCTCCTGGTTGCTTCTGGTTTGCCGGGACGGTGTTTTGCGGAGATCCCACCGGCTTTTCCTGACTGGTGTGGACCCACTGTGTTCTGCTGTTTTTTGGCTGTGGCGGGGTTGGGAAGCTCGACTCTTCATAAAAGTGGACAGGGGTGATCGTGCCCGGATGCCTGTGGGACCCTTTTTACATGGCATCTCCGGGCCCCGTTATTCTGGATGGTTCCTGTTTACATCCCGGTGTAGGCTTTTCTTGACTCTCCTTTTCGACCTCGATTAGTGCCTTATTGTTGCGGGGGGGTAGTGTTTTATGTCTCGGTCGCTGGCTCCTCTCCTCTCTCTTTCTTCCTTATCCTCTCTTTCCTTTTCCTATTCCCCTCTCTTTCTTCGTTATAATTCCCTTTCTCTTTTTCTATATTTCGGGTGACTCTGGGCGACAGGCACGCTGTTTAGTGGGGTAGGCCGTAGCCATTACAGTGATGTAGGGTGGGGGGGGTGTTTGTTATTTTAGTTTGTTTTATTCTATGGTCCCTTTATTGCCTTTTTCTAGGGGGTGGGCTATGTCCCTTGGTGTTTACTCCTTTGTTTCGCTAGCGTCTGCACTTTCTCCTTTTTCGGGGCGGGTGGGCTGTACGTGTGGCGTCCACTTTATTTGTTTGCTGGTATTCTTCCTCTATTCTGCACCTGGTATGGGCGTGTGAGGTCTTTGGGCTTTGCCCTACTGTGGTCGTCTGCTTGCGTGGGGGGCTATTTCCCTCCCGCCCCCCCCCCCTTCCTTTCTGTATATGTTGCATGACGCGCTGGTAGATATGGTTGCTGCCTCCTTTATATAATGTAAAATGAAACCTCTTTTAATCTGGCGCTGGCGATGTAACGACTTTATTTGCATCCATCCTGTATTCTCCCTATCGTATACATTGCTTTGTTATTTTGATTCTCCTGACTTTGCGGCCAGCCCCTGTGGTTGTAGGCCAGCGCTTGTACTTATACGTGTCTTTCAATAAAGGTTTAAAAAAAAAAAAAAAAAAAAAAAAAAAAAAGAAGCGCAGTTAAAAAAACCACTGCATAGTACTCTTGATGCTTTGCATTCTTGATCTAAAACTATGTTAAAGACAGTGCAAGGACTGACTGGTCCAATGGTGCACCACGCTCAGTGGCACTGAGGCCCGCGGCCTGTGAGAGGGCCTCTAAACACTAAGGGGCAGATCTACAAGAATTTGCCGCAGCGTGGCATCGCAAGCCCTTTGGCTGCGCCACGCTGTGGCACTTTCAGAGCACAGGAATGCAGCATATTTACAAGAATATGTAGCATTCCTGTGCTCTCCCCTGCGCTGGTGCACAAACAGCTGCCAAGCGCCGGCGCAGGCACCCTTGCACCATGGTGCAGGGATGCCTGCGCCATGGGGAGATTGTTTTTTTGCGGGAAGGGGCACCTTCCTGCACAAAAACTATCACTAAAGGCCTTTTCTTCTTTCAATGCGTGCTGTAGAATGCAGCACGCATTGAAAGAGGAAAAAACGAGGAGAAATGAAAACATTTCTCCTCGTTGCGCCTCCCTACGCCACCTCTAGGGTGGCGTAGCAATCAGACGCATCTCCAGATTTACGAGAAATCGTAAATCTGGAGATGTCTTGTTCCATGGGTGTTGCGTGGGAACACCCACAGCAACACCCATGGAACGCCCCTTCAACACAAACTGCTGCATGTGACGGGCCGTATTTACAAGGAGAGGAAAAGTCATGCAGGGTGGCTTTTCCTCTCCTTGAAAATATGGAGGAGCCCACTGCGCCACCAGTACGTCACGAAATGTGACGTACTGGTGGCGCAGGGGCCATGTAAATCTGCCCCTAACTACTGATGCTTTCGCTGCTTCAGAGACGACTATGGGGAAGTTTCCCTGCTCGAAAAGATCTCTTACCACGCCACTTAGTAAGGGATCTATTCCTGACGAACAAACAGAACAACTACATTTTATGTCCTCCTACTATCACAGTATTGTTTTACAACGACCTGGCTAAATCTTTTTAATGATTAAATCAGCTCAAGGCATGGTCATCAAATCGATCAAATTGCATGCGCACTCGGAATTTTCCGCAAACGGAAAACTGAGAAAACGCAATGCCGATTCCTATCACTAGCAATCCTCCTGGCGAAACGCAGTATTGCCATGCACTGGAGGTCCCCGACGGGACCACCAATGGCAGCATGGATCGGCGCGGTGCATAAATGGGGTAAGGCGGAGGAAGAGATACTCCGGGAGGAGGAAGTACGGGGACATCGCAAGCATCCTATATCCCTGGAGTGGGCGCAACTACTTCACACCTACACACAGGCGACACGCCCTCAGGAGTCACCTACACCCTCGCAATCCCAGGTACGACTGACGACACCAACCCCCACGTTTACATAATACATATCACGGATTCTACGCACATGTTATGGACGACCGCACGCAGCGACCCCCCGACACCCAGACACGACGCACTGACACTTGCTATAGGCTTACACCCAACGACCTGAGAATATGTAATCTACGTTTGGACACGGTGACCTAGAAACCCCCCCCTCCCGTCTTTCCCACACTCCCATCCATCTCCCGAGTTAACCAGTTCACCCCCATTGTTTCTGGGTATGGCGACAAGATCGATTTAGACAGAGTGTAACCCGTATGTACTACTTACGATTTGATTTAGCACATAGAGACATCACGAGGCCACATATAATGGCGGACCACACCCACATGGCTGATGCCCGAGACGCCTCCCCACGGTACCTGACACAACATGAGTTCACCCTCCCACGAGTGCAGTTAACAGACTGACATGTTTGAGACGGATCCACCCATGGGAAGTGCAGATGTAATGATGGGATGCCGTGTGATAAGTGCTTCCAGTGCACACAGAAGGGGACGATAGACAGACAACGGCCCCGAACTGTGAATTACCTAACAGTAATCAAGTCTCCAGTTGTATCTCAATGACTTTAATTTTTTGTAACGCTTGTTCACCTTGATTGATCACTGCAGTATTGCTTCTGTAAATGTAACCAAAAAAACCCAATAAACAAATTCAAACAAAAAAATCAAATCGATCAAATTACAAAATCAATGTAAAAAAATTCGAACACCTACCTTGTTAACCAATGGCTAAAGTCTGGTCGATGAGCCCACTGTACTCCAGTTTGATTCAACGAACGCAGCAATCGACAACCGACAAGAACGGCCCAGGGACTTGCTAGTGCAAGGCATTTTTCATTGTCTTTGATAAATCCAGAAGGAAAGAGCATTTTGCCTAGTTTAGAATCACTATCTTCACCAACCTCGTCAAATTTCGTCGGCAAATGCCGGTCGCTTTCTTTTATGAGAAAATAATGTCTACATATGTCCTGAGACAATGCCAAGCAAAGTGTGTTGATGAGGAAATACCAGGTTTGGTGCTCCTCTTCTATGAAACTACTTGAAGCCAAACTGATAACATGACCGACAGTCCCAACTAAAAGAAGAACATCCAACTCTGACCCTCTTAAGTTGGAGGATGATGGCTTCTGTGAAGAAAAGAAACATTAGGTTAAAACGGTGGTGTGCTGTCGCTATAACTAATGGTATTTTCCGACAAAACATTACAGTTACAAATACTTGTTGCTTGACGTCCACATAGCAACGCATATCGAACCAGTTCCAACAGACTAAGATCCTAACTGCAAACAATCACTTTCTCAGTCCTGGCCTACTTCATGGTGTAAAGTAGACCAAATGTCACATTTCTCAAATGAAGTGGACTTTCTATGCCTATAATACGTGAGAAAGTGTCTTTTCAAACATTAAGATATTAAAATAGAAATTCAAATAGACTACAAACCTGGAAAGCTGGAGGCACATAAGTAAGGAGGAGCTCCTCCTCATTTACACAGGTGGCTATTCCAGCAGGGCACGGTTGGGTTGGGGGGGGGCTCAGCATAGTTACTTACCCATAATCCTAGATCTCATCCTGAGTAAGGGTCACTATAATAGTTAGCGATGATTGCCCCAAATACATAAGGAATCCTGGAGCAATTTTTAAAACACATAAATGAACGTTTTCGATTTGTAGCTATTTGGCCAATTTCCATTTATTTTCATTTTTTTCCTCTCGCGGGCCTGCTTATTTTTTCACAAGGTCATTAGGCATGTCTCGGGGTGTCAAGTTGTTCTTGGCGTCCAAGGATGTTATAGAGTCTGTGGCATCTCTCTAAAACTATGGAGACATGGGCACGTCCAGAGCATGTTGTAAAGCCCGTTAGTGGGGTTACATGCAGTACAGAAACCTAGGATAGTCTGGTAAACACTCAAACAAACATAACCTGATAATAGTCTCTAAACAAACTGCAAGACCTGAGGAACCATACATTTCTCTGTGGATATTTGATGTTCTTGAAACGGCCTGCCTCTGCTTATAAACAAACCCAGTAATCTTCTTGCATTAAAATAGAAACTGAAATCTGCCCTGTTATAAATCCTAAACTCCTTTCTAGTTTTCGCCAACAAAATCCGTTCTCACAAATGTAAAGTAACAATTCAGGTCTGATATACAAATTGTATAACAGTTTAAAAAATATATTTACTGAATTCTGACCTCGTTCCTTCCTCTTTCCATATTTGTTTGCTATTTCAATGTTAGAAAGGTTGCTGTTCTGCAAGCATGCTCTTGTTGTTTAGGCACTTCTCCTCGAGGCAATTATTTTATCTAATTTTAAGACCTTTTTGTAAAGCCTTTGTTAAAGGCCTATTATGGCCCACTCGGGCTATTCCATGGGCATCATCCTTAGATGCCACCTACATATAATGACCTTTCTCTTAGATGTTGATTACCCCTTGTAAGGCATTGTGTTACTGGTTGAGGGGGGGTGAAACACCTCAAGAAGCAACCATAAGTCTTCTCAGGGTGAAGTCACAAGCAAACCCTAAATTAACCTGTGGTCAACCCTCGGGTTGTTTCGTACAGAGCAGTCAGGCTAACTTCAAAGGCAATATTGAAAGTATCTGTGCAGCACTTCCAACAGTAACAGTAAAAAAATACACCACAAAAGAAACCCACACCAACTTAGAAAAATAGAGTAATTTTAAGTAAATCAAACAAGACCAAAACAACAAAAATCCAATCATTGAAACCGGAGATATGCAGGTTTAAAGTTTTTAGTAGAAATAGCACCATAAAGCGCCAACTGTGGATATCTGGTAGTGCCAGACCGGGACAAAGTCACAACTTCAGGCCGACCACGATGGAGCATGGGATAGCTACAGGTACAGAGTTGGGCCCACTTAACAGAGTACCTCTAATCCTGGTTTGCAGAGCGTTGCAAGGATCCGCATTGAAGATGCGTCATACAGTTCCAAGACGTGGCGAGGCTGCGGTGCAAGGTCCTGCATCCTCATTGTAGAGGATCCCATCAACGAGGGCTTGCAATGTGAAGTCCAGTGTTGAAGATGTGTGGAGCAGAGTCAGCAATGCATAGGTTCAGAGGAGCTGCAATGTGGAGCCCGATGTCGCGGCTGCCGTCGATGAGGGATATGACGGCCTGCGCTGAGGATGTGTCGTGCAGCTGCGGTTCCGATGAGGTGATGGGCTGAGATGCAATGCAGGTCTTTGCAACAGTTCTGATCCATGCAGCAGCAGCAGCGATGCATCGGTTCTGCTGGGCGTTGCACCACACAGTAGAGGAGATGTGTAGGTTCTGCTGCATCCACAGAGCCTTGCAGAGCACCTTAGGCCACTTCCAAGGGTCCAGGACTGGGGTGGCATCACTTGACAGGGTAGACTCACAGATGGCAGAGTCCAGGTGCAGATGCAAGGTTGTTGGATAGAGGTTATGTCCCTGAGGCTCTAATCAGGAGGCCAGCCAATTAGCTCTTGGAGTCACTTTGGGGTCCTGGGTTAACCAGATGCAGGTCCAGTCCTTCTCACCAAGGTGAGAGGGCAGCAGACCAGCACAGCAGGGCAGCAGTTCTTCCAGCTGAGTGGCAGTCCTTTCAGCAGCACAACAGTCCTTCCTACTGGCAGACTCCACAGGTGCAGGAGTGTACTGAAGAAATGGTGTCTGAGGTCCAATATTTATCCCTGACGCCCCTTCTTCTGGAAGGTGGGAGAAGCTTCTAGAAATTCCCTTTGAAGTCCCCAGGCCTTCTGCCTTCCCTGTCCTGGCTCCAGACTAACTACAGGGGGTAAGCAGCCATTTATCTGGAGGCAGGACACAGCCTAGTCAAGTGTAAGGAGGGCTGGGCCCAGCTCCGTCCTCTCATCCTGACAGTTGTAGGAAGGTGGATATCTGACTATATGGTTACCCCAACTTTTTGCCAAGTGTTTAGCTGGTTTTTGACTTAGTTGGTCTGGGATCCTGCTATTTAGGGCCCCAGGCTATCTGCTCTCTCTGTAAAATGGACTCCATGTACTTTAGTTACATACCTAATTGGGAATTGGGTCACCTTTGTGAGCCCCTCTATAGTGTACAATAGGTACCCAGGGCATAGGTGCATCCAAGGCCTACCAGGGGCTGCAGCATGAATTATGCCACCCCTGGCTGGCCATCCAAACTGACACCACTCAGCCTGGGCAAGGTTGTGTAATCACCCCTTGCTTAGATATAGTACTCCTAGGGGGCGTGGCCAGCAGCATGGCCGGGTAGGAAGTGCCGCGCCAGAGCTCCCGCCGTGCTGCCACAGAATCCGACATTAAAATAATACCCCAGGGCACCCGACCCATGAATCGGGAGCAGCAACTTCCCCAGAGCCAGCGGGACTGATCGCCCTGCGGAGAAGTGAGCGGGTCATTAAGTTATTCCGACTTTGGCTGGAAGACCGCGAAACTCTCCTCCGTAGACAAAATGGCGGCCGCGGCGCCCGAGCCCTGATCAACGGGCGGGGGGCCGTTAGCACACACCAGAGGACGGAGGGAGCCTGCAGACCGCAGAAAGCGCCTGTGCTCGGGGCGAGGCGGTGAGTTCAAGGATCCGGTGGGAGCGATCGCGGCACAGCGGGACCGGCCGCCCTTTACCAAGATGGCGGCCATGGCGGCCGTGGAGCCCGAGCCCTGACCAACGGGCGGGAAGCCGCTGGCTTGCTCCGGTGGCCGAGAGGAGGCTGCGGACTACAGGAAGCGCCAATGATCAGGGCGAGGCAGTGAGGTTGAGGGCCCGGTAGGAGCGATCGCGGCGCATCGGGACCGGCCGCCCTTTCCCAAGATGGCGGCCGCGGGACCCGAGCCCTGATCAACGGGCGAAAGACTGCTGGCACACACCGGAGGCTGAGAGGAGTCTGCGGCCCACGGGAGGCACCCATACAGGTAGTGCTGGTGAGGGATCCGCCCAACTCCGCCGCAATCACAGAAACTTTGGTGGCGGACCTTGCCCCTCCGAGGACGACCCTTTAGAGCTCCGGGGCCTGGTCTGGGGCTTCCGGTCTGGGGGTTGCCATCAGTGCTGCATTTGGGACCTGCCCGGCCCCTTTGGGGATGTCGGCCCGGGCCAGGAGGCCTGCATTGAGGTGCCTCTTCGGTCTGGCCTTCCCCGGGGGAGACAGCGTTCGTCCCTAAACAGAAGCAGAGGTGAGCGGCGCAGGCTGGAGGGGCCCAGGACTTAATACCCTTACTACCAGCACACGAAGAAAGGGTCGGCACGTCGCGAGGCACCCAGGGGATTGGAGACTCTTTGGCGGAGGGGGGATAACCCCGAAGACGCGGCCAGCCATGGGCAAGTGAGATACGATCCCCAAAACACAGAAACTGGGACCCATGGATAACTTCGCGGCGCCAAGACACCAGGTGGAGTCTCTACCGGTGACACCTGGGGCACGGACCGACACGGCACTGCTGATGGAGGCCATCCAGGCTTCCAGGACAGATATCCAGGAGTCCCGAGCGGCATTGGAGGTCAAAATCGGGGAAGTGGGCTCTGAGGTGACATTGCTCCGGCAAGATTTCCGCAAGCTGTCCGACAGGGTGACGGCGACCGAAACGAGGATTGGCGAGAACGAGGATTCAATCTCCACCCTGAAAAAAGACATGGCGGAGCTGCAGGCCTCCCACCGTCAGCTCCTGTGGAAGGTGGACGCCGCCGAAAACAGGGCACGACGCAACAACCTGCGCTTTGTGGGCTTCAGAGAAGGAATCGAAGGGTCGAGCAAGACGTCGTTCCTCCACGCTTGGCTGACAAAGACTTTCCCGGATGTGCAGTTCTCCCCATGCTTTATTATCGAAAGAGCGCATAGGGCCCTCCTGGCAAAACCGCCTGAAGGGGCGAGACCGAGGCCGGTTATCGCCCGCTTCCTAAACTTCGCTGATAGAGACTTGATCCTGAGAGAGGCCAGGAAACTGGGGGAGATCCGACTGGAAAACACGACGATAATGATTTTCCCAGATTATAGCCAAGAGGTGCAGAAGCAACGCCGCTCATTCGATGCAGTGAAGGCGAAACTAAGGACCCTAAATATCGCATACATGCTCCTCTTCCCAGCTAAACTTAAGGTACTTTACAAGGACAAGTCGGTATTCTTCACGCACCCGGACGATGCATGGCAGTGGCTTGAAGAGCGTCCTATTCTTAACAGTAGAGAGACTGCCGGGAGAGAAGAGTTCGACAGATCAGTAAGGCAAAGTTCTCAGTGGGAACTGCCAAAGCCACAGAGACGAAAGTCACGAAGGGTGAAGAAACAGACCCCGGCGACTCCATACCGGGACAAGGGATCAGGGGACCCGCGGCGTGGGAGAGCGTCATCGCCAGGGGACAAATCCGTGCCAGGATCGAGATTCAGTTGTCTCCGGAATGAGATCCGTTCACAGGGTGACGAAGAGGAGGACTTGGGGAGCCGTGCATCTGGAGGAGAGGAAGAGGGAGGGGCCGGGCTTGGTACACCCGCTGGTAGAGGCGATCCGACATCTGGAACATGAGTCCTCGGGGCAGATCAGCGCCTCAGTAATGGACACGCAAGACTCCTGTTCGTGAACATTGGTGCACCTGGACAGTGGGGATGGCAGTACGACATAGGGAAGCACGCAAGTTGACACCCCCCTTTTTGTTCTTTTCGTTTTTACTGTTTTTGACTTTCTGAAGGGAGGGATGTGTGGGTGGGCGACAGGCCTACTCCTGCGGATAGTCCTGTCCTGTGTCAGGATGCGACTGGATGGGGAGGGAGGTGGTGTGGGGCGGGAGGGGGGGCTTCCAAGTTAACTCAGGTTGGGGTTCGAGTGTGGAATGTTGTGGAGGGGGGGGACAGTTGGGACAGGGCAGCAGCATACTTTGAACACGCTCACCACAAAGGTAGGCCAGAGACTAACCCTATACAGATGCAGCATAGTAGTCGGATAGACGCAGGGAAACATGCTGAGACTCGACACGGCCCTCGTACACAGGGGATTGCCCTTGTGCGAATAGTGGAGTATCCGCCCTCAAAACAATACCTGGGGCTCCAATGACACATACGCTAGACACAGCAAGCTTGGGGGATAGGGGGGTTAGCATCCTGTCTTGGAATGTCAATGGACTAGGAGCTAAGATTAAGAGAGGGCTTGTGAATGCCTACATCAAAAGAGTAGACCCAGACATCACTCTCTTGCAAGAAACCCATTTTAAAGGAACACAGTGTGCTTTCATTGCAAGGGGTCGCTATAGAGTTCTGGCTCATGCAGGGTACACGTCGGATTCTAGAGGGGTGGCGGTTTTTATCAAAAAGACCTCACCGTTTCATATAACTCAAACTTGGGTGGATCCACTAGGAACATACGTAGGGGTGCAGGGATTATGGAATAGGAGCATCCACACAATAATCTCAGTGTATGCCCCTCCCAAATTACAGGCACAAACACTTAAGGCTATAGCCACTATTCTGTTAGACACGGCGGACACGATCCAAGTGGTGGGGGGAGACTTTAATGATGTCATGGAGGTACAACGAGACCAATCAGGGGCTACGGGTAGAGGGGAGACCCAGACAGCGCTGTCGCGCAAGATGCACAATTTAGGACTTCTGGATATATGGAGGTGGCTCCACCCTACCCAAACAGCCTACTCGTATTACTCAGGGGCACATAAGGTGTTCTCGAGACTAGATTATATCTTCATGTCCAGACAATACTTGAGGGATACTGATACCGCGGAGTATAATGCCAGAGGTGTGTCTGACCACTCGCCTCTGTTCGTGAGAGTGGGAGGACGTCGGGGCACGCTGGATACCTCCTGGTGCCTTGCGGCATGGGACCTGCAAAACGCAGCTATAGTCAGTGGTCTTAGAGCTGACATCAAGGTCTACGTGGCCGAAAACGAGGGTACAGTGGATTACGGGGTCACATTCTGGGAAGCCCTAAAACCGGTCTTAAGAGACAGAATAGGAGTCAGGCTGAGGGAGGAACGGCGTAAGGGCCATGCCGACGTCACTGCTGTGGAACAAACGATACTAGAATTGGAAAGGGAGTACCAATGCGTGAGGAACTCGGAGACCCTTAGACGGCTGTTGGACGCCCAGAGGCGATACAGAGAGCTGGTAACTAATGAGGCGAAGACGCAATCCCTTGCCACCTTCCACCGTCTTTACGACGTGGGAGACAAGTCCGGCAAGCTACTGGCGTGGCTTAGTAAAAAGGAGAGAGCGGCGAGATGGGTGGACACTATTAGAAACAGTGAGGGGGTGCTAGTCTGCGCAGACGTGGAGATAACCAATGTTTTCGCCACTCACTATGAAGGTTTCTATGCAGCGCAGCCCTTGGGGACAAGCGACGAGGCATTGAGCTACATGTCTCGGACAGACCTTCCGGTGTTGTCTCCGGAATCTGTTGTGGGCCTAGAGGCGGACATCTCGACAGAGGACATAACTGAAGCCATTGCTAAATTGAAACCTGGGAAAACGCCGGGGCCTAATGGCTTTCCCGCAGAATTTTTTAAGCGCACGGCGGACCTCCTGTCACGTCACCTCAAGAGTCTCTTCTCTGACGCGTATCAGGAAGGGGAGCTACCCCCGGATCTCTCTTTGGCCACGATTGTTCCGATTTATAAAGAAGGCAAGCCTCGGGAGGACTGTGCATCCTACCGCCCGATATCTCTCCTGAACATGGAGGTGAAAATCCTAGCGACAATCCTGGCAGGCCGACTGAGATCGGACATACCGGACCTCATACACTTGGATCAGTCCGGCTTCCTACTGGATAAGGCGACTAAACTGAACCTGAGAAGGACACACAATTGGCTGCAGGAGGTGAGGGGACGAGTTGAACCCCATTGGTTCTTCTCCCTTGACGCCGAAAAAGCCTTTGACGCTGTACACTGGCCTTTTCTCACGGCGGTGCTTCAGAAATTTGGCTTGGGCCCACAATTTCAGAGGTGGGTCCAGCTCCTCTATACTACCCCGAGAGCGAGGGTGCGGGTGAATGGCAGACTGTCCCGAGAATTCCCGATCCGGAGGGGTACCCGACAGGGGTGCCCTCTCTCTCCCCTCCTCTTTACACTCACCATCGAGATACTGGCAGCCAGGATTAGACAGAACGAGGACATAACAGGCTTTATGAGACCAGGTACCGAGCAAGGCCAAGAAAAGATTTCGCTATATGCGGACGATGTCCTCCTCTACATAACGAGACCGGAGACCACAGTCCCGGAGCTATTTCGGGAATTAGCACTATATGGCGGGAGGGCTGGTCACACCATAAATTGGCACAAGTCCATCCTGTACGACCCAGGGGGCCAGGACCGATGGGGATGGCTGCCGGAGCGACTGCTGACCACCACTGAAGGCTTTCAGTATCTCGGAGTCTACATCACCTCGAATGTGGCCTTATCGTTCCAGAGGAATCTGGAGCGTATCATAGTAAATGCGCTAGCTGACATGAACCGTTGGAGACAGCTCCCACTCACACTCCTGGGTAGAGCGGTCATGTACAAAATGATCATACTACCTACATTTCTTTATGCGTTGTAAAACGAGTACTATCCGATACCTATTGCGGTGTTCAATAGAATCCATTCGGACCTGCGTACTTTTCTGTGGCTGGGTAAGCAGCCACGGGTGGCCCTAACCACGCTCCAGAGGCACCAATATAGTGGAGGCATCTCGCTGCCTAACCTGGAGGCGTACTACTGGGCGGAACATCTGACGCCGATCAATGCCTGGATGTATACCCCTGCGGACCACCCGACGTATGCCTTGAAGAGACATAATATGTCGCCTAAGAACCTACTAAGCTACCTATATGGTGGTACCGGACGGGCGCGGCTTCTCCCGGCAACGGTCCAGACCCTCACAGCCTGGACCAGAGCCCCGAAACGTATGGGGTGGGAGAAGAAGCTCACACGGCAGACTCCGCTGTGGCACTGTCACTGGCTGACAGAGCTCAATAAATTACGCGGATTCCAACGATGGGACGATATAGGCATCTCCACTATAGGAGCTGTGATTGTCAAGGGGGAACTAAAGATCTTTCGGGCCCTGCAGGGAGACTTCGGCCTCCACGAGTCACAGCTCTTTAAATACCTCCAGTTCCGCAATGCTTTGAGGGTTCAGAAAATCCCGTTACGGGATATCCCGGAATATGCACCGCTAGAGGGGAACCTACTTCAAGAACAGATGGTGGGACAGGCAGTTTCCCTCACCTACAAGACTCTAACGAACAACATACTGGGGGATCTGGCAAAGCTCAGAGGCGTATGGGAGGCAGAGGTAGGAGAGATGGAAGACCTAGATTGGGAAATGGCCCTGATGCACCCCAGGGAGGTGGCGATCAAATCAAGAGTACGCCTCATCCAGCTTAATGTGCTCCACAGAACGTACTATGATAGACAACGTCTCCTCCGTATGGGGAGAGTGGCAGACGCCCGCTGCCTCAGATGCTTGCAGCAGGAGGGAGACTTCTTCCACACTATATGGGCGTGTGACAGGATACAGATCTATTGGACACACATATTTACAGAACTGGGAGAGGTTCTGGGAGTTCCACTCCAACAGGAGCCTAAGTTGGCGTTGCTGGGTATGACCAATGAGGTGGACCTCCCGCGCCCACTTATCACTTTCCTAGTACTTGCACTGGTGGCTGCGAAAAGGGACATTGCAAAACACTGGGGAGCGCAGGAGCCACCGGACATAGAGGGATGGAGGAGAGGACTAGACCTCTATATGGCAGCTGAAAGAGTGACATAAAATTCTTTTGTTTGCCCGTGTTGCCGTTGTTGTCGTGGAGAACTGACCTATAATCCTGGGAGAGCATTGCAGCCCACTGCGGACCCGCCCGCCAGTCTCCAGCCGCTCCCTCACTCTCGTACCAACTGGAGCGGGAGCCGCCGGGAGGAGACCGGCGAGGGGCAGGACCACAACCCCCAGCAGCCCTACTGGGGACCGCCTCATCTGTAAGCGCCTGGAGGCGCATAAATACGGCGCCATCACTACAGCGAGTGGAATTCTTTTGTTTGCCCGTGTTGCCGTTGTTGTCGTGGAGAACTGACCTATAATCCTGGGAGAGCATTGCAGCCCACTGCGGACCCGCCCGCCAGTCTCCAGCCGCTCCCTCACTCTCTTACCAACTGGAGCGGGAGCCGCCGGGAGAAGACCGGCGAGGGGCAGGACCACAACCCCCAGCAGCCCTACTGGGGTCCGCCTCATCTGTAAGCGCCTGGAGGCGCATAAATACGGCGCCATCACTACAGCGAGTGGAATTCTTTTGTTTGCCCGTGTTGCCGTTGTTGTCGTGGAGAACTGACCTATAATCCTGGGAGAGCATTGCAGCCCACTGCGGACCCGCCCGCCAGTCTCCAGCCGCTCCCTCACTCTCTTACCAACTGGAGCGGGAGCCGCCGGGAGGAGACCGGCGAGGGGTAGGACCACAACCCCCAGCAGCCCTACTGGGGTCCGCCTCATCTGTAAGCGCCTGGAGGCGCATAAATACGGCGCCATCACTACAGCGAGTGGAATTCTTTTGTTTGCCCGTGTTGCCGTTGTTGTCGTGGAGAACTGACCTATAATCCTGGGAGAGCATTGTAGCCCACTGCGGACCCGCCCGCCAGTCTCCAGCCGCTCCCTCACTCTCTTACCAACTGGAGCGGGAGCCACCGGGAGGAGACCGGCGAGGGGCAGGACCACAACCCCCAGCAGCCCTACTGGGGTCCGCCTCATCTGTAAGCGCATAAATACGGCGCCATCACCGTCTCGCGGGACGCCGGGCGAAGCCCAGGCCAAGGGCGGGCCCGTCCTAGCCCGTCACAGACCGGAGGAGACTGGGCTGGGGCCACCCTCTAACAACGACCACAAGGTACCTCTCTATTAAAGGCCCTACACGCTGACTAGAAGGGGAATAAACAGCACTCCCGCTGCATAGTCCATAGTTAATTGGAATTTGTCAATCGCCCTGTCTAATCATACATAATGTCATCGAGGGGCTCTAGAAGTAAAACGCTCAAAAACATGGCAAAATCCGTAGGTCCAATAGATCAATTTATTACCAAAGTCAATCAAACTATCGACCAAACAGTAATGTTGATAGACCGACGAGTATCTTACGAACTAGACCAAGCAAGACGCTCATCAATGGGATTACTGGCTCAAGCACAAACCCCAATTATACAATTAATAAATACATCCGCACCGGAAATACGTGCAGATATCCATGTCATTCCCAATTCAGTTGACCTGTCAGTATGCTCACTATTGTCGGATTCGCAACTGACTCAGGACCTTGAGCAAACTCCTGACATCTTTGCGAGCCCGCAGTTAGTGGAAAATGATTCCATACAGAGCGAATCAAGGGGGTTAAGGGAGGGTGCAATCCCGAAACACTCGCAATATAAGGAAATAATTTAAAAAAAACAATATAACAAAGACACTGTAACCTCTGAATCCTTACAACATAATTTACACCCTAAAAAATCTCGTGAGTCTAATATAACTAATGAGCAAAGTCAGGACAACAACAAATCCACTGAAACAACAGAAATATCAACCCTGACGTTGTCGTGCTCGACGACCACCCAAATGTAGTTAATTCTAACAAGACTCATATAGAAAATCTAGTTTCACTTCCAGCTAAAAGTAATAAAAAAGCCGACCCACATCATACCTTGGCGAAAGAGATAGCTGAAATAGTTAAATATCAGCTACAACCAATTCAAAAAAGCCTTGAAATCATTGAGAAGCAAGTAGCAATACTAGTTGCCATCTCAAAAAAACCCACAAATCCAAGAAATCAAGGCCTGCCAAACTTGGGTGGATCCAAGCCCGTATTTAATAAAGCAAAGTCCACCAACAATTCAGGACAACCATCTAACAATAATACGACCGTAACAAATACTCCAACTGTTAGATCAGGAGATCCTGTGAAAAATTCAAATAATCCACCCGCTACATCAAAAATCAAGACTCCCCAAGAACCCCCTAAAAAAGTTCCAGAACCACAAAATCCGCTGCCAATAAATGTTCCCCCCAGACCACTCGTAATAACCACCCCCCACCATGAACAACCCCAGAGGCATAACACTAAGCCAGAACGTACGAAGAAGAGATGGCCCAAACCAGTAAACCTGCCACCGGAGGCTGCCCCTTTTGTAGTTATTTTAACAGGAGTTCCAGAATTAAGTAACGACATAGATGAACCAACTTGGTCCTTACTAAATAAAACTCGTCACTGGAGTTAATTAAAAGCACAGGTGCACCATGAAATGAACAGTTTTGCAACAATCACTTGATAAGTATAAATGTCCAGAAAGTCCGTTTTGTTTAGATGATTTATTTTTCACAAATTGCAAAATAGGACAGCCGACGCGTTTCGTCCCTGCCGGGACTTCTTCAGGGCATGAGAAAAAAAAATTCAATATCCAGATTAAGGCGCTGAGACCAGATAGGTGGCAGTCCGCTCTGTCAATCTCTACTTCCACAAAACAAGGTAAGTATCCACGTGGATGTTCGAGCGATAGTTCAGTCCTGAAGTGTCATGTATACACGGGTTCTTGGTAACAAGTACTATAAATATAATTTCCAAGGATCGTAGATGAAATGCTTAGAGATCCAAGTTTTCCACGCGAGAATAAATATATTGTGCACCAACAATGCGATGTGCACTATAATCTATGGCTTGACCAAGTGCCCCTTATAGCGGATATCCTGCCATCAAAGAAATATATTCATGGTTCCACCTCCGTAGTCCTCGGAGTGGATGAAAAAAAGCGGGAGATAGCCGCCCCAACGAAAGGTCCCTCAGTTTGTATAACGCCTGATGGACCAATATATTTATTCTCGCGTGGAAAACTTGGATCTCTAAGCATTTCATCTACGATCCTTGGAAATTATATTTATAGTACTTGTTACCAAGAACCCGTGTATACATGACACTTCAGGACTGAACTATCGCTCGAACATCCACGTGGATACTTACCTTGTTTTGTGGAAGTAGAGATTGACAGAGCGGACTGCCACCTATCTGGTCTCAGCACCTTAATCTGGATATTGAATTTTTTTTTCTCATGCCCTGAAGAAGTCCCGGCAGGGACGAAACGCGTCGGCTGTCCTATTTTGCAATTTGTGAAAAATAAATCATCTAAACAAAACGGACTTTCTGGACATTTATACTTATCAAGTGATTGTTGCAAAACTGTTCATTTCATGGTGCACCTGTGCTTTTAATTAACTCATGTTATAGTTCTATCTGAACTGGCATTGTGTTGGCGGGTGTCGTATCAGTGTGCACATGATCCCCACCCAAGGGTACAGATAAGGGGAATTCTTTTATATAATTGGTTAAATTTTTGTATCAGGTGCATTAGTTTCAAGGTTCCGCCATCCTCCTTGCTCCAAAAACTCGTCACTGGCTGAATATTAACAGACCAAATCAGCATAATTATGTTACTAAAATTACCACAGCAAGAAGAGCCTCATGGATAGGACATCAATCAAAAACTATCCCGGGCGACTGCATAATAGTCAATTTTGAGAACCCCCGTGCAGTGGATTATATCTGCTCCTGGGACTCACTAGGTAGCAGCGGAGGAATAAACGTAAAACGACTATCATTTTTCTACCCCCGTCAAGGTCATTACTCTGAGGGCCCTAATTGGTCCTCAAACTGGTCTTGGAACCAGCCTGAGCATGGACAAAGAGGCTGGAGCCAGGGAGACTGGGGTTACGGAAACAATCAAAGGGGCTGGTCCCAGGGAGAATGGGGGCACGAAAACAAAGATCGGGGTGACTGGAACATCTATGGTAGGAGAGCCCAACAATTACCATACAGGGAACCATGGGGTGGAATACCAACTTTCAATAGCTATAGCTGCTTAGAGATGGTCGATTGACCACCACCACAGAAGCACGTCACTACTTCTTTGCCTAATAGCAGAGTTTCACCCAACAAATCAGTCAAGTATCCTGAAAAGATTACATCTAATAAGGTCCCTTTTACATCAACTAACTGGTCGCATGAACTAACTGTGACGACAAACAGTCAAAAAATGGCAGACCGGATACAAGAGCAGCAACGCCCTTTTAAGGTCCCTACCAGTCCTTCCTCCCCACCACAAACTGGTTCAGAGGCGCAGGAAAGCGTCTTAAACTCGACACCTGAGTCTCAATCAAGTCAACCCGAAGAAATCAGTGCCCAGAGCACGACACCCATCGTAATTGGCGACAACTCTGACAAAAGGCTGTTATTCTGGAATGTGGCGGGGCTAGTCACAAAATACTCTGAAAAAAGCTTTCTTAGCCTGGTAAACTCGAACTACGTAATTTGCCTTCAGGAGACATGGCTTAATGACCCAATTCATCTTTTGGGCTACAAAACATACTTCTCTCAAGCCATAAGATCCAATTCAGGCAGAAGTAAGGGAGGCCTAATAACATACATTTCCAACCTCTGGCCATGTCGTGAAATAATTTCCGTAATGTTAGGTCAGAATTTTCAGATCATTAACATACGCGGAACCAGACAAGAGGTCTACACTATCATCAATTTTTATAATAACATGAGCTCAATAGAGTTGACTAAGGCCTTAAACGAAATTTTCCATCTAACAAACGATCTCAAAACAAAATACGCAAAGGATTTCCATACAGTAATTTGGGGAGGAGACTTTAATCTCCACTTATGTAACAGAAGCGATACCCCCATTTGCGGGATCATAGATGAAGAAGGAAACACTCTAACTCATTTTATTCACACCACAGAGGGCAGCAATATACAGGCCACGATGACTGATTTAGACATAGGGTTCGCTAACATGATAAAAACGCCCACAACTGAATTCATTCCAACTTTTCACGGCAGAGGCTGCAAAACCCTAATAGACTATATTTTAGTATCCATAAATAAAGCAGAAAATATCAAGACCTTTGAAGTGCTCGACAATGCACTTAGTGATCATTCCCCCATCAGAATGACGTTCCAGGAACCTAAACACCAGAATAAGCTAGACAGGGCGCACTCTAGCCTCCTACATCAGCAAGTACTAACACTGGACAGATTAAACGGCTACACCTTAAAATGGGGCAAAATAGACCAGGAAACTGTAAACACAAGAATAATTAAAACATGCAGAAATGAAATAGATAGGTGTTTAGATCCTTCCACAACTTCAAACGAAATCCTCACTAACTATACCGACATTGTGGAAAACATTAGAAAAGAATTAACTAAGCCCCACACACAAAATAGGACTACAAGAAAGGGATGGTTCACTACGGAATGCACAAAAGCTTATTCTAATTTAAAGAAGGCCCTAGCCAAAAAAGAAAGAGACAGAGATGAGGTGATTAAATCAAGGAAGGTCTATATGCTAGCAATTCGAAAAAGAAAAAAGGACCTCCAAGCAAACTTATGGACTGAACTACAGAAAAGCAGCATTCAAAAAGATAGTACTGCTTTCTGGCAGATAGTGAAAACTCCCTTCCTAACAGAAAAGAACGATGTCCCCTCACTAGATGTTGCTATAAATGCCGGGGATTGGGTGCAACATTTCTCAGGGGTTTTCAGTAAGGACAAACCTATAGACTTAGATCATCCGGACCCCCTTCCGCCGGTGAAATATCCACTAGCTATCCATTTCACAATTAATGAAACGCTGAAGGCAATAAAAATCGCGAAATCAGGTAAAGCACCAGGTCCAGACTCGGTTCCTATGGACCTTTACAAATATATACCTGACCTCTGGTGCCCACTGCTCACCAAAGTATTAAACGCGGCGAAGGAGATTGGTCTCCCTGAATCCTGGTCAACTTCGATACTCGTCCCCATTTTTAAGAAGGGTAACAGAGATAGCCCCTCCTGTTACCGTCCCATCTCCCTCCTGGATTCGATCGGAAAAATGGCAGGGCGCATACTTCTTGATCGTCTCCAGGAGTGGTCGTTAGAACACGGGGCAATCTCGGACCTACAATATGGGTTCAGGACGGGACTGAGCACAGTCGACCAGGTCTTAAACTTAACACTACTGGCCGGAAAGTATGTAGACGCAAAAAGATCTTCTCTACACATGGTCTACGTCGACCTCGCAGCAGCGTTCGACTGTGTCGAACACTCGAAACTATGGTCAATAATGTTGCAAATGGGGATTGACCCACCAATAGTTGATTTCCTCCGTGAACTATATACCGGAGCCACGGGAAAGGTGAGATTTGGGACTGGTGGTCAGCTAACTGAGAGTTTGCTAATACAGAAGGGGGTCAGACAAGGATGTGTGTTGGCCCCCTTCCTATTCACGCTCTACACCAACGGGCTAGAGGCTACAATGTTAACGGGTGAAAAAGATCTTCCAGCAGTCGGTCGTCGGCAGATTCCAGCATTACTATATGCCGACAATGAAGTAATCCTCGCCGGAACCCCAGTCCAGCTCCAACGGGTATTGAACAACTATTGCTCCTTTATGACCAGTTTGAGCTTAAAAGTCAATACAAAGAAAACATATGTGATGCACGCTGGCACAAAGGGGAAAAAAACCAAAGAAAATCTATGTGGATAACTTACCCCTCGAAAGAACAGATACGTATCCATACCTAGGCATCATCATTGATGAGGCATTTAAATGGAAGGAAGCTATCAACTCCCGTAAACTGGCCTTTATAAGAACTGTCGGTGCACTAAAGGCTTTCTCCCTTCGGCTCGGTAAAAGACCCCCGACCGAGATGATAAACATATACAATGCTAAATGTCTCAGTACAGCAACTTTTGGCGCAGGGGTCTGGGGAGGGGCAAACGTAGACCAGCTCCAAAAAGTTGAAAATTCCTTCCTAAGATTTCTACTGGCCGTACCAAAAAGTACAACTACATATGGGTGCCATCTCGAACTTGGCATGGATTATATTTCTGACATTATCACAATCCAACCGATCATGCTGTGGCGCAGAATCTGGGCAACGGATCAATGCCAGCTTACAAGAACAATAGTCCTGGACTGTATGAAACTTGAGAACACGAGAAACATAAGATGGTTGGTCTATGTGAAAACATTTCTTACAGACATTGGATATGTGAGATTTTTTGACGATCCCTTATCGGTAACAGACATATAAAAAAAAGAACTAAAAACACTTTGTCTGTCACATCTATCTCAATTGCGGTTGCTGAGCGAAATAGGGAAGCCATCAGTTCAGCAATGTCTACTAACCCAGTCTGTCCCCACTATCCAACCATATCTTCAGTATAATCTAACCCAATATGAAAGATACCTTCTCACCCGTTTCAGGTTCAATTTATATCATTATATGGTTTTATTTCCTAATCAAAATGACTGGTCACATAATGTTTCTGTTTGTCCTTGCGATTCAATGTCTTTACAGTCCACAATTCATGTTCTCTTTTTTTGTAAATTCTATATACCATTACGTAGGCGGTGGATAACACCACTATTAAAGGTTCTAAAGATCCGTAAATGCCGCCCGGCCTATCTGGCCCTACAGCTTTTGGAAAACAATCTGATGGCAAAATCTATTGCACAGTTTCTCAAATTGTGTGTAAGGCACCGAACGAACCTCTGAACAGTGACTGAATAGTCTTTCCGAAATAAAATGGACTGATAAAAAATGTTTTTATAACACCATTTGAAATTAGAAAGAATATGAATTTTAAAATATAACTTTTATTGTGTTTTTATGTACTTTTATGGCTTTCAAAAATAACGGAAACCGAATAAAGATGATTTGAGTTTGAGTGACATACAAGGCAAGGGGATGCCCGAAAAAATTCAGCAGAGTCTGGGCAAAATGGCGACACTACCATGGATTAGACGGGGGCTGGAAGGGGAGAGAAGAGAGGTCTAGGCTATTTCATACCCAGAGGGCAGAGAAGGGGGGGGCCCGGGGGGAGCCAAGTTTTACATAAGAGGTGCCCGGAGGCACTAATTGTGAGATGCATCAAGCGGGGATGGATCTTTGGAAACTGAAGGAGGTGGAGAGGGGTATAGAAGTATCGTTGCTGCCTTAAATGACCAAATGGTTCAGTTGTTATGAAACACTCTAATGTATATATTTTCATGAAACAAAGTTTTTGAGGAGGGGGGGGGGGAACGTAAAAGTGATGACCATTTCCGCATTGATATTACGTGCAGTTTGCTCGATTTGTTCTTTGGGCAGCAGTAATCAGACGACATGGATGTGTATTGCCGCAGGCCCCTGGGATGTGGGCTGAATGGCTGTGTGAGGCGCTACCTGGTTAATTGACGCTCGGCCACATGATCCCTCGTAAGAGGCACTGTACAGAATAACCTGCTTTCATCACAATAAAAATGTAATTAAAAAATATATATATTGTGGTCCTTTTGCGTGCAGTCCAGAAATTGTGGTTTTTTGCCCTGCAACCACTTCCATGACAATTCAAACAAAGGTGGAGTGTCATGCCTTGGCACTCTCTTTCGGACGCACAGCTGCATTCCTTAAATAAAGGTTACTTCATTTTTTCTTTGCTTTCTCTTTATTGCCAATATCCAACTCTTTCGACAATATAGTTCTGAAGTGACAGTCATCCGTTTCTGCATTTCTGGACTGCACGCAAAAGGACTACAATTTGATGAAACTTTAACTTTAAAAAAAAAAGATATAGTACTCCTATATCTACCCTTATATATAGACACATATGTACCTACTAGCAGCCCGCCACGACGTTGTCCGGGGATGAAATGTTATGTGTGTAATGTTTGTAATGGCAAATTGTAATTTATTTTAAAATTTGACGGTATACAACATTTTTCGTCTTTTTGTTATTTTTTCAGTGTTGTGTAGTGTGTTGGTTATGTAATTTCCAAGCATGTTGAGTTAGACGTTAATGTGACCGTGCCCCTTGAATTTATCGTATTTTATTAACGTTTATTTTTTTTAATTTCTGCATGCCGTGTTATTATCATCGTTTTCATCTGTGTCTTGGTATGTGGGCCGTATTTGCAGGACTTTGGTTGTGTGTGCGTCCTCAGGTTTAAGTATTGTCCGGCGTGATTGTGTGCTTGCTAGGGCTGCTTTGAGTCCCAGCGCTCGGCTGCTCCGATCCACCCTTGGATGGATTTCAGCCCATACACCAAACAGCTTTTCTACGAGGGCCTCTTGCAGCGGGGACGGGGCATACACACTGCCAAAGACCATTGGCTCATCACCCACCATTCCTTTAACGATAACAAATCTGCCTTGTGTATCTACCCATTGCTTCTCATGCACATAGGACAATCTGCGATGTATTAAGACTGCTACCCCCCGTGACCCCCTCACAAAGCCAGCATGAAATACCTGCTGGTAACCATAACGTTGCAAGCTAAGGGTTTTGGCACCCAGGAGGTGTGTGTCTTGCAAAAGTAGTACATCTGCCTTTTATCTTTTCCCTAGCCGCAAGACTGCGCCCCTCTTGATTTTATCGAGCATCCCCCGTACATTCCAGCTCACATCGCGCAGTGATGCCTTTGGAAGGCTGGTCTTGGGGGTGTCAACCGCCATCTATGGGCAGATAAGTCAGTGACCTAGGTGTCAAGGGCCACTTACACACATAGAATTCCAACAGGACTTGAATGGACACTGTGCTAATGAAAACTGCCCCAAACCCACCAACCCCCCCCCTCAACCCTCTCCCCCCCACCCAGCTCCCCACCAACAGCTCCCCTACCCTCCCCTTGCCCCAGGTCATGCCCAGAACTCACCCCCCCCATACCTCAGTAACATTGAAGTACCTGTCGCGGTATAGATTATCTCCAACCCCCAACGGGAGGCCGGAGACCCACTATCCCAATGGATCCCCGTAAACTACCCACCCAATCCCAACTTACCCCTTACCCAACTAACTCCGCTAAACTCAGGGGTTGTGTCCGCCCTCCCTTGGGCATCCCCCAACCCACGTCCCACAGCATTACATTCACAGTCAAAGTAAAGATTCTGAAGGTGAGTCCCAAGGATTATCCTCGCCCACGATGTAAATGTGCCCCTTCGGCAATCATCCGGGGTCTTGCACTAAATATCCGCAGAGGAGCACGGGGCCTCATGGTTCCAGAGTCTGAGTGTCAGTAGCATTGGTGTCGGCCGTTGCCACATCACGAGGAGGTGGGCGCTTCGAGAGCGTGATCGCCAGTTACTCCAGCTTCGCGACCGCCGGGGAGTCCTCGGGGGTCCCGCCGTGGATGATGAATCGTAGTCGCGGCCCGGGGGGGTATGTACCCGGATCCGAACTGTCTCGTCCGTCCAAGCGAAGACCTCCTCCGGAGTGTTAAACAAGTGGGTCCGGGACTGCAAAACCCCTCGTAGGCGAGCCGGGTAGAGCAGGGTGTATTGGATTTTAAGCTCTCACAGGCGGGCCTTGGCCGCAGTAAAGGATTGTCGTTGTTGCTGCACCAGCTTAGTGTAGTCTGGGAATATCAGAATTTTGTGGTTATCGTACAGTAGGGGCTCCTTTGCACGCGCTTGTCTCAGGATAGTGTCCCGATCATGGTAATTGAGTAGTTTGGCTATCACTGGTCGAGGGCGAGCTCCCAAGGGTGGCTTCGGGAGAAGTGCTCGGTGCGCTCGCTCTATTACAAAGCAGCGCGAAAGGGACTCCGGGGGGAGCCACCCCTCCAGCCACTGGGTCAGGAAGGCCTCCATGATGCCTTTCTCACTGTCCTCCGGGAATCCCACAAACCGCAGGTTGTTTCACCGGGCCCGCCCTTCCGCGTCCTCAGCCCGGAGTGACAGTCCCTTCTGGATCCCTTCCATAGTGGCTACCTTCTTTTTGAAGGTCGCAACATCAGCCTCCACCCCCGTGATCTTGGTCTCAGTCTCAGTTATGCGAGCAACTGCATTTCGCAAGTCCTGACGTAGCAAGGTGACATCTGCCCCTACTGCCCCAATTTTGGCGTCTAGCATGTCTCTAGATTGCGTTATAGCCACCATGAGGGCCGCATTGTCTGGTCCCGGCGCCTGCTGACCCCCAGAGGCCCCTGCTCCACCGTTCGGCCCTGCCAACTTGTCCATCGGTCCCTGTTTCGCAGTGCCGCCACTGTTGCCGCCCCTCGTCATGGTGGTCTACGGGCGTGAGCACCAGGTCTGAACTTGCCGCGGGGGGTGTCGGGCAGATGCTCTCTCCGCGTCGGGTGGAGTAAAAAATAAAAATAAAAAAGTGCACACTCCAGGGTCCAGGTCCCAACTCCCCGAACGGCCTGTGTGTCTATTTGTGCCGACTCGCCACCTCACTCCATTACGTCGTTGCCTCCAGCCACTATCGCAATTGTCGATAGTACACACCCCAGCGCCGGATATATGGCCTGCTTCAGTCCGAGGTCCGGGGGCAGCTGCAGGGAAGAGTTTGCCTTCTTGTGAAGACGTGAACGCAAGTGTGCCCGGTCAGCTCCCGGGCCGGCAGGAGATGTTCCGCCCCCGCCTCGGCCGCCCCAAATGTCACTGCCAGGTCACCCCTGTCCGGGCCCAGGCATCGGCCGTCGAACTCTCTCACCCCTGGAGGGGGGGGGGTCTGCTCCGCGGTTCGACCTAACCGCCGGGTGAGGGGCAACTGTAGGCGTACTGCCGTGGCAGAGGGGCCCGGGCAGAAGAAGTACCGAGCCGCCACTCTCAGCAGCAGCTCATTCCGTTCGGAGTCCAGGCATCCGCCGGAGGGGGGGGGTGAAAGAGGACAGAAGCCCCCAGTGCTCCCAGTGCACTGGGCCCCCCCGGTCCGACGCGACCGCCGAACGGGAGCGGCCCGTTGTGTTTCGGCACCGCTCCTGAGGGAGTACCCCCTCCCCCTTCAAGGCCACCCACCTCTCGATGGCCGCTTACCCCGCATCTGTCGGCGCCTTAACTCCAAGGCGGCGCTAGGGTCCCGCTCCTGCCTCCGCTGCACGCCGACCGCCCGCCGGGGTCCGCGACTCCGGATCTTTTTCTTTTTTTAAGCCGGAAATGATGATGGGCGCATCTCTCCTCTCCGGTCCCAGCCTCGCCGCACTTCCGGCCGGGCCCACCAAACTCGAGGTCCCGGCTTCTGTGAGCAGCGCAGGCCTCACCGTCTCGGGGCCCAGACCGCTCGAGATCGTGCTCCGAATCCAACCAGATCGCTACTAGGGCTCACTCGCCACCTCCGATGAACATTCACCCAGTCAGGACGTCTCTGGGTCGGGGAGATGTAGGATAATTAGGCGGATATTTCGCCGGCGTGACGGAGCTCTCTTAGGCTGCGTCCGCCATGCTTGCCGTCTTGGCCACGCCCCAAAGGGGTACATTATTAACAAAAAAAAGAAGTCCTTGGGGACAATGAAGCCGCTCTGCAACCAACCAGAGGGGAGTCATCTCCCTGTGTCCATTTTAGCCACAAAGGCAGGTTTTTGTTTCCACGGTGGAGCTGCTCAACTCGCAACTCAAGAATCACGGCCCAGTTTCAAGGAAAAAATTTCTTCTTTCAGGATAGCGCAATCACCCACCAGGGCAAATGCTTTCAGGGATCCTGTCCAGTGTCTCAGGCAGTGCACCAGTTTTCTTCACTTCAATCTAACAGACACCAGAGACCAGAGACACAGCAGCTGTACCCTTAACTCAAGTCCTTCTCTAACTCCTGTATTGCTCTATTGGCGCACTGCTCTTTCGTTGGGGCCACACACTGCATCCAGTGTGCCCAGGTATCTCTTGACCAACAAACAAAGGTGCAAACTTGCATTCACTTTGGGACCAGGATTCAGAGGCCTGATGCTAGGATCTCTGAAGCAACCCTTGTTTCAAAAGGGGTCACCTCAAGCAAAGCTTCCTTGCCGTTCTGGTCGGTCTGTGACTTTCATCTGGGCATCAAAAACTTGATCCACGATTTCTCCTTTCTGATTTATGACCCCATCTTTCGCCCAAGACAGTGGCAGGGGTACACAATTCTCATCCCAGGGCTTCCGCCTTCACTGAGGTCCTAGTTGCCAGCAATGCCTGTGCTGGTTACCTTCACTTTGGCTTCAAGCTGGACTGGTGCTGACGCGGACTCCCCAGGCTTAACCTGATGTCCGGGCCCCTTTGGCAATGGTTTTAAGGCAGCAAATATCTATTGGTGGACAGAACAGAAAATCTTTAGACAAGGCACAGAAATGGTCTATCAACAGAGGGGATAGTCTCAGAATACTTCCTAGTCTTGGGACGCCCCATGTATTAGCAAGGCACCCAAGAACCACTTTCATCTATGTGAGAGTAAACAAAACAACAGCCTGGACCTATTGGCAAGTATAAAAGGAACTCTTTGGTGAACTGACAAGAGTAATACATCACCCAATCCCAAGCAGCCAAGGAAGTCTGTGTTCATTTACTAAATTCTGAAGAAGAGAAAAACAATACAGACATACCCTAAATCCTTACAACTGTGTATTCCTAATCTGAAGACCCTCAAGAAAAAAGGAAATGTTCTACACTTTTACTCATAGATTGTAAACTACTTGTACCTGACTGCATACACTTCTAAAATGATTTCTCTTAATAAAAGCACCTACATTGTATGCTTAGGACCATGCTTTCATTTTATAGGAGCAGCAGGAAAATCTAAAACTGCTAATTTAACAGGGATTACATTTTCTCCAGCAGAACATTTTATGACAAACAAACTCCTATAAAACAAAATATCCTTCAAAAATGTTTGCTAAGGATCACATGGGCATCTTCCCTACATTCTACTTTTCACAATCCAAACTATGCAACATCATCTCTAAAAAGAACTGTCAGTTTATTTACACAGACTAGCTAATAAAAAACTAGCAGTGCCTTTTCAAAACTATGTAGCAGGATAATAACATACAATAATGGTGTTATCACCTAAGAATGTTTAGAACAAAAACTACCCACATCTAGTTCCCCTTAAAGATCAAATAAGGGAACAGCAATCTAGAATACTCATCCTTTCATAATTTCATCAAACAGGATGGGCAGTAACATAGCATATATATTTATTATTTTATTAATGCTAACAATGTTTAAAACAGTATTACTGAATAGCCAATTAAATGTCTCATTGCTATTTCATAGACAGCTTAGACAGCCTCAAAAAGAAATTGAGAAAAAGAGAGAGAGAACATACATTTGCTCACCCTTAATTTGTAGAGGAGATAGCCTCCTTCCCCCATTTTGACAGTAGAAAACCTGAAACAGGTTTCACTTCTGTCAACACTATCAACCCCTATTTGTAGCAACTGGGCATAAATAAAGTTATAGGAGGTAAATAGCACATTTGAGTGAGCAAAAAAACATGAATAACCAACCCCCAATCCCTTTAGCAAGTATACTAGTTGTAACATGAGGGCACATGAATTCAAACTCAATTTCATTGCCTCAGCGTTTGTACGGTAATCCTCAGACTAAAAGCATTAGTGCTGTATATATGGCAAAGCTATCTGTTAATCAAAGTTCACATATACCATAATATTGCCGTTTTATTCATATCGGTGCATCCCTGTCATCTTTCAAAAAGTTTCAGAGGTCAAAATGGCAAAGCAAAGCTTGCTCTGAGAGCCCTGCAGGCTTCTAAATGTAGAACCGACCTTTAACCCATTAGCAGCTGTCCCATTTTGTGTGCAAGGCTTTCCATGCGGTTCCCCTAATTCAAAGTGACCCTGGATACTGATAGCTGAACAGCAGACCTGTTCCCCTGTTTGCCAGTTTAGAGGTAAGAGAATAACTTCTGCTGGTTTTTTATATTGATTTTCAATTTTGAGCAGTGTGCAGTATACTTTTCCAGCAATATAGAAGTCAGCTATTTGTGTTATACCTAAATGTGTGCATTTACTAAAGCCTGAAAGCAGTTTAAAAGCTGCTCTGAATGGAAGAATTGCTTTTTAAATAGTGATTTTTACCCAATTTCGACTTTGATATTCGGGGTACTTAAAAATGAATATCCTACAATGTGTTTGCATAATAGTCTTCCCCAGAATGTTCCCTACGCATTCCCGAGATGGGGCATCAGAAATATATAATGTATACCCTTATAAAAATGAGTTTTGTACGCCTGTGCAGAGTGACATTTCACATGCAAGTTCCCTCCTATTGCGGTACAACACTGCTGACATTTAATTTTAATGAGGTCACAGTATGATTATTAAGCTTTATAAAGATTAAAAAACTAATTTAATACACATCTTTTTTAATAACTTATTTTTCATATACATTTTTTTGTTTGTAATATTATCAATCATTTTGATAATTCCACATATGAAAAGCAAGCTTCATTCCTTGCCTATCATATTTAGACGCATTCATTCATAAGCCTAAGAACAGAAGCCTAACTTGACATCTGAAATATTTTGCGCCACTTTTTCCAGGGCTCCAGGGCTGAGTGCACACCGGACTTTTCTCCTCTATTGCAACAGTAACAAAGGGAGACTGGACAAAGCTCACCAATGGGGGCTGTTATCCTTTTAAAATCCTCTTGGCTGGTATGAGAGGCAAAGTTCTTTAATGGCACGCAAAGCCCAGTGTCCTTTGCAGTGGCATTGAAAGTGGTTTGCCCTGAGGAAATTGCCTGATAGATACCAAGGCAATGAAACATGTCGGCTGTAAGTAGGGTGTGAATCGATTGGTAGTATTCACATCTTCCTTTTTTATTGTTCATATATGTACCGTATGCAACAAAAAGGAACACCATTAAAGAAATTGTCCTAGTTGCAGAATATATTATATGTTAATTGTTAAATGTTGTATGTTGTGTTGCATATAATTTGTGTTCACTGCACCACTCACTGTCTCTTCTTTGGGTTTAGGACACGTTTCCGTTATAGCTTGATGGCACCAATGATGATAACAGGGCCATCCTGGTGAGTACCAACCAGGGGTCCCATTGGTGGTGCGCCCGTGAGGTGCCATCTCGCTTTCTCACCTTTTTTCTGTCGTCACACTAGGTGAATGTGGGTTTTGTACTTGTTTAAGTCTGTCTATCAGAGTTGGGCTATTTTTAACAGTGGCAGTAGACTGAGACATCCCCTACTCTAGATTTATTGTAAGAAGAGAGGTATGTTGTAATTTATGTACAACCAGCGATGCCTGCAGATCTTTATATGGTATGGTAACTTCCTTGAACACTAGGACAATAGTAGTTTGTTGACTTATTGAGTGGAGGGTGTCCTAGTTGTTTGCTTCCCTCTTTGCTCCTATCTTTTTCTCAGCCACTTTTTAAAGGACAATCATTATTTAACATCAGAACCATGGATATGCTTATGTAAAAAGGCTTGAAGAAAGGAAATCCCTACTGTTAATTTTTCCCTGTTATCTAAAATAATGAAACTGTATTTCTAACTTTTAAAACAGCAGTCTGAAATGCAGGGTTTTACCGTGTTTGCACTGACTTAAATCCTAGCTGAGTCTGCATCCCTTGCTCTCTGTGGCCTACAGTTAAAAAGACAGCTGCTGCTTAGTGACAGTTAAACACACAAGATGATGGACGGAATGTTGCACAATGGCAAAACATTCACCCCAGTCACATATCTGCGTTTAATCCATCATTATTTTGCTCACCAAGCCACCCCAGTTCAGACATGGCCATATGCAAATCAGCCTTGACCCTGTGCCTCATGGGAAAAGTCCAGCCCTAACTGCCAAGCCATGTCTTCCCTGGACCGGAATCAAGCATCCTAGGACCGGTTTCTGGCTATCAGCCGTCTTCAGCCAGGATAGCTTGACTCCAGTGGCCTAGTGAGCACGGGACCCACATCTGGGCATACCCTTCCCACATGGGGTGAACAGCAAAACACACAAGATGATGGACGGAATGTTGCACAATGGCAAAACATTCACCCCCAGTCACAGATATGGGTTTAATCCATCATTATTTTGCTCACCAAGCCACCCCAGTTTAGACATGGCCATATGCAAATCAGCCTTGACCTTGTGCCTCATGGGAACAGTCCAGCCCGAACTGCCAAGCCATGTCTTCCCTGGACCGAAATCAAGCATCCTAGGACCGGTTTCTGGCTATCAGCCGTCTTCAGCCAGGATAGCTTGACTCCAGTGGCCTAGTGAGCAAGGGACCCAAGTCGGGGCATACCCTTCCCACATAGGGTGAACGACAAAACACACAAGATGATGGACGGAATGTTGCACAATGGCAAAACATTCACCCCAGTCACAGATCTGGGTTTAATCCATCATTATTTTGCTCACCAAGCCACCCCAGTTCAGACATGGCCATATGCAAATCAGCCTTGACCCTGTGCCTCATGGGAACAGTCCAGCCCGAACTGCCAAGCCATGTCTTCCTTAGTGACAGTTGACACAGCTGTTGTAAAGCTTATTTTTTAGTGTCGCAATGTAAGCACAGTGACAGTCTATTTAAAACTGAGGCATTTCAATGTATCGGTCTATAATGTGCGTTTAGTTCAGCAACAACCAATTTACTCAGATTGTGAAATGCCTTTCAATATCTAATACAATGTATCTAAGGAAAATGCTGTAACATTTTATAGTTGTTTATTTATTGCAAAACACAATTTCATTTTTGAGGCCTATTTTAGTCCTATTCAATGTGAATTCTAATTTTATCTTTTTAGCATTGTGGCAGTTTGTACATGTGCATAATTTCTTACTCTATCAATTTAATAGTAACATGTAGTTATGTAGCATATGTTATATAATTGATTACTGGATTTTTTTATTTAATATTAATTAAATGACATTTTGCATAACAGATTGATGACAGCAAAAAACACAAACAAACACATTGAGCTCATTCCAGACATTTTCAGAAGGGGGTCATACTCTCAGAACACACAATACAGCGAGCTTAAGGCTAGCCATTCTTTCACAAAGAGCGCAATCGCTATTTACTCACACAAGTATCACCAATGTGAAACCACAAACCACATAGACATTTAAACACACATTTAACCCACAGATCAACACTTAGGACAGAAACAAAGGGCAGCCCACAGACTGTACTTAAACCAGACCATTTGTAAATTCTAGTTGTAAGTCATATATACAAAAAGAACTTCTCAATAGTATTCCAAAAGACTGCACAAAACAGCCTGTTCCATTTTGAAGAAGCTAAAATACACCAAATTCACTAGTTTTGGCTGGCAGAACACAAAAAAAAATCACTCTGCATATCTCCATTTATAAAAGTGCACAGAATAGGATCCTTGTTTGTTTTATGTTCATATTTTAATTCCATGGGGTACTTTGTCACCAAGGAAGAAATACGTTTTTTATACCTAAATCTATTTAGGTATTCCCTCTAAGGGAGCCGGCTGAGTCCTCTCAAATCCCAAATGGAAGCTCCAAAAAGCAACACATTCTTTGATGTGTGATTGAAACAGGCATGCCAAAAATATTGCAACATATGCAAATATTATACGCAAAGTAGCACTTAAATAATGTGCCGTTCAAATTTGATAAAAAGTAGAGAAAAGTCTCCTCATTACCTGCCTACACAAATTGCAATTCATATATTTCCAAATCCCGAAATTGGCCAATGCAAATACCAAACTAAACAGCAAGCGTCGCATCAAATGACCTTACCAATCCCAAATGTCCAGATTCCAACTGCCAAGTTCTGAATGACCTAACGGTCGTTTTTAGAATACTCACGCTAAAAAGGTTCTCAGTCAGGAGTGGTAAACATGTGGAGGATCAAAATCAGGAAGACCAGAAATATACTGGGCTGCAGAGACAGAGAATCCCCAGAACCTCCGTGCACAGAGTACCTCCTTAGTAGAGTCCTGTCCTGTCCTCCTCAGTAGATTCCTGTCTCCTGTCAAGATCACTCCCTTTGGATAGCCACTTCTCTGATGAGGTCCACGTTGGAGCGTCATTTGTAGAACATAGAAACCTTCTCAGGGGTCTCATTGATAAACCTGGTCCTGTAAACCCAACAAAGAAGAGATTGGCACAGAAGCTGTAATATAAAAATAACATCTTTAATAACCTCAGATGAGGGAGACTACGTCACACAGAACCCTCAGGAACTGCAAGAGGCAGTCTAAGGAGTACAGAACAAAAGAGCCTTATATATGCTTAGGTTACATTAGTCAGCATAAAACCAAGGGGAGGTCCTGGCTCATGTAAGCATGGAAAATGACTAATATGGGTATACAAGATTAGCTTGCTCAACAAAGTGGGAGGAGAGTTACTTCTCCTTACATCAGCAAGAATAGCCTGATAGTTATATACTAGGAGCAGGTGCATTCTACTAGCTAGGCCTCTCTGAGCATGTGCAAGGCTCTGGAAGAGGTTAACAGCACATGGCTACCTAAAATGTCTGCCAAGTACAAAATGGCTTTCAGCTCATGCTAACAAATCCCTGCAATCTTCAACAACTCCTGAAGAAACCCTCGGCGGACCCCATCGACCTAAAAAACTACAGACCCATCTCCCTGCTCCTGTTCGCAGCGAAAGTCATCGAGAAAGCCATCAACAGCCAACTCGCCACATTCATCAAAGAGCACAACATCCTCGACTCCCAATCCGGCTTCAGAAAAAAACACAGTACAGAAACCTCCCTCCTTGCAGCAACAGACGACATCCATACCTTACTGGACAAAGGAGAAACAGCAGCCCTCATGCTCCTCGACCTCTCAGGGGCGTTTGACACAGTCTCTCACCACACCCTAATACGCAGACTCCACGACGCAGGGATCCAAGACAAGGCCCTCGACTGGATCCGCTCCTTCCTCTCCAGCAGAACGCAGCGGGTCAGACTCCCCCTTTCCTCTCAGACCCTACACCTAACACCGGCGGATTCCCGCAGGGGTCCTCCCTCAGCCCTACGCTCTTCAAGGTCTACATGGCTCCGCTCGCCCCCATCGTCAGAACCTACAGACTCAACAATGTATCATACGTAGACTACACTAAACTCATTCTCTCCCTATCCAATAAACCCAACACCGCCAGACACAACTTTCGAGAAGGCATGGAGGCCGTCGCCAAATGGATGAAAAACAGCTGCCTTCAACTAAACACAAAACGGAAGTAATCATCATAGGCCCAAACCCAGACGCCTGGAACGACACCTGGTGGCCCCCCACCCTCGGAAGCCCGCCCACCCCCATGGACCGCACATGCAACCTGGGAATCATCCTGGACTCAGAGTTCAAAATGGACCGCCAGATCAACTCTGTCTCGTCCTCCTGCTTCCACACGCTCTGCCTCCTACGTAAGATCTTCAAATGGATCCCCCTCGAACACAGAAAGATCGTCACTCACGCCCTGGTCACCAGCAGGCTCGACTACGGCAACGCACTCTATGCCGGAATAAATAAAAACCTCACCCGCAAGCTACAGAACATCCAAAACGCCGCTGCAAGACTGGTCCTCAGCCTGCCAAGCCACTGCCACATCTCCCAGCACCTGCGCACACTCCACTGGCTCCCCATGGAAGCTAGAGTCACCTTCAAGATGCTAACCCACACTCACAAGGCCCTCCACGACACCGGACCAGCATACCTAAACAGCCAACTCAAATTCCATGCACTCCAAAGGACCCTACTGATCTGCCCAGCTCTCCTACGCCGTGGTCCTCGTACCAGAAAGGTCGCTCCTTCTCCTTCTGCGCGGCCAGTGCCTGGAACGACCTTGGTTGAGAGGATGCATGAAATTATCACATGGATGATGTCATCAGTGATGTCATTTGAGATGTCATCAGTGGTGTCACTGACCATGTCATGAGTGATGTAATATGTGACATCATCAACTGTGCATTGCGGGGGCGCGAGTTATAGTTAGCTGAACTAACTTTAACGGGGGAATTTCTATGGTTTTGTACGAGTGAAATGTCCAACTACATTTTGGGACTTACTGGAGGGAACAAGAGGGGTGGTTGGCCCCCGAGGACATCCTTGGGGGCCAACTTTCCAAACTATTAACTCCAGTCAGTCCCACACAGCAGCATTGGTAAGTACTCGTACCAGGCCAAGCCCACTTTGCCCACCACTCTACAAACGTGCTCCATGGCACGCTCTTGGATGGGGATTGAAGTCCCCTTCACTGCCTGGTGTCCTTTAGGGGCCAACTAGCCTACCTTTTACCTCCAGTAAGCCCCACGCAGTGGGATTGGTGAGAGGTAGACAAAGGCCATGCCCTCTTTCTCCACCACTCTGCAAACGCGCCCCCCGGCGAGTTGTAATTTGGGGGATTAAGTCCCCTTGAATCCTGGGGTCCAACTAGCACACTAGGTACCTCCAGTAAGTTCCACGGAGCTGCATTGCAGAGAGGTGTAAAAAAGGGGCGTGGCCTGGACTATCTCTCTGCAACGCAGCCTGTGGCGCTTAATGAAGGCACCTGGTGGGCTAGTTGGCCGCCAGGAGCCTTCAGGATTGAAGGGAAATTAATTCCCTAACTTAAAACGCGCCACAGGGTGTGTTTGCACACATGTCACCTCAGGCCCTGCCCCCTCCCTTCACCACTGTGCAAACGCACCCGTGGCGCGTTTTAAGTTGGGGATTAAGTCCCCTTGAATTCTGAAGGTCCCTGGGGTACAACTAGCCCCCCAGGTACCTCCAGTAAGCGCCACAGAGCTGCATTGCAGAGAGGTGTAAAAAGGGGCGAGGCCTGGACCACCTCTCTCAGGGCGCGTTTGCAGAGTGTTGCTGGAATGGGGCGGGGCCTCCGGCACGATCGCTGTCTTTTTTCATGGCTGAAACATGATAGATGTAGGAGGTAGTAACTCGCCTCCCTTAAACATCCCCAAGCCTTATTTTAACCGCTGACGGGGGCCCAGTTATTAAAACGTAATTTACCCTCGGGTACTGGGACCCTCGCCAAGCCGTTTTAACTCACACTTCATTTTACAGCTCACACTGCACTCTCAGTAAAATACCAGCTCCGCTGTAATCAGGCGTCGCAGCACACCCGGGACACATTAGGTGTCACTGGGTGGGCCCGATGATGAAGCATGCCACCAACCAGGTTGGTGGGTGAGGGCTTCATGAACTCACCAACGAGGTGCCCATGACAAATCTAATCAGAGTCCTAACAATATTGGTCATATTTAAGCTAGTCTCTTTTGATAACACATATAAACTACGGGGACTCGGGCTAGCTTCATAGTCCTCTCTCTCTCTCTCTCGATACGCGCGCGCGATCTCTGTGTATAGTCATAATCTAGTGAATAGAATGGCAAGCCCATCCCAACAACTAACCCGGCGGTGGAGAAAAAAGACAACACCACTATTGTGCAAACAGGTTTCTTAACTAAGCCTGCACACCTGAGCATCTGCTCTGGCATCAGAGTCCAGGCAGTAGTGCTTAGCAAAGGTATGGACCGACTTCCACGTGGCAGCCCTGCAGATCTCTGCAATGGGAACATTACGTAGCAAAGCAGTTGTAGCCGCTTTGCCCCTGGTGGAATGAGCCTTAGGCTTACCCCTAAGGTCTTATTAGCCTTTTGGTAACACAACTGGATACAGGACACAATCCACCTAGAGATGGACTGTTTAGAGGTAGCAAGACCAGTCCTGAACGACCCATAGTTAACAAACAATTGGTCTGACCTACGAATATCCTTGGTCTTATCCAGATAGAATTTCAACACCCTTCTGACATCCAGGGAATGAAGAGACCTTTCCGCTGGAGTGGAAGGGTTCTGGAAAAACGTAGGTAAAGTAATAGTCTGATTAAAATGAAAATCAGAGATCACCTTAGGAAGGAACTTAGGGTGAGTGCGCATCACAACCGTAGCAGCATGAAATACTGTATAAGGTTCCTGGCAACACAATGCCTGAATTTCACTCACCCTGCGGGCCGAAGTAATGGCCACGAGGAACGCCGCCTTCCACGATAGGTGCTGCAGTGAAGCCTTATGAATAGGTTCAAAAGGTTCCTTCATCAACCTGAACAGCACCACATTCAGCTCCCACAAAGAAATTCGAACAGGAGGAAACACTTTCTTCAATCCTTCCAAAAAATCCTTTATCACAGGAATCTGGAAGAAAGATGTCTGTGAAGGGCATTTCCTGTACGCAGTCAACGCTGCGAGATGAACTTTAATGGAATGGAAATTAAGGCCAGCCTGAGCCAAATGCAAAAGGTATGGAAGGATGACATCTTCCTTGCAGGTCGTCGGATCATAGTTCTTAGATGTGCACCAGTTGCAGAACCTCTTCCACTTGTTAGCGTAAGAAATCCTAGTGGAAGGTCGCTTAGCCTCCTTCAATATGTCCATGCAATCCTCAGGAAGATTCAGGTGGCCATATTGCACTATCTCAGGAGCCATGCCGCCAAACTCAACGATGAGAGGTTGGGGTGCACCATCTGCCCCCCGAACTTCGTGAGAAGGTCCGGCCGACACGGCAGTCGCAGGTGCTGCAGGAGAGACATGTGAAGCAGGTCTGTGAACCACCACTGTCTGGGCCATTCCGGAGCGATGAGAATCATCTGTGCCCTGGACTGAGACAGCTTGATGAGCACCGCCGGAATCAGGGGAATGGGTGGAAAAGCATACAGAAATCTGTTCGACCAGCTGATCTATAACGTGTTCCCCAGAGTCCTCGGTTGGTTATACCTCGAGGCGAAGTCTCGGCATTTTCTGTTTTTGGTGGTGGCGAACAGATCTATGTCTGGAGTGCCCCACCTGGCGAAGATGTCTGCGAGCACCTCGTCGTTTATGACCCACTCGTGGTTTTCTTGAATCATCCTGCTGAGTGCGTCCGCCTGAGCATTCTGCACACCTGGCAGATGAGTAGCCGTTATCGTCAGTCCTCTGGCTAGTAGCCAGTGCCAGATCGCCTGCGCTTCTTGTGACAGTGTGCGCGATCTCGAGCCCCCCTACTTGTTGAGGTAATACATCGTGGTCGTATTGTCCGTCTGTACAAGCAAGGAGTCGGTCTGGAAGGACAGATGAAAAGCCTTCAGTGCCAAGTTAACAGCTCTGAGTTCCAGGAAATTGATGTGATACGTGGATTCCGCTGAGGACCACGTTCCCTGGATCTGTAGATGGTTTGAATGCGCTCCCCAGCCGTGGAGAGAGGCCTCCGTGACGATAGTCTGAATGGGAATGTCCTTGTGGAATGGAACCCCTTTGAGGATATTCTCTGCTGAGCACCACCATCTCAGGGACTGTTGAGCATGAAGGGACAGCCTGATCCTGTCGGCCCAGCTCTCCCGCTTCTGGTCCCACTGATCCTCCAGACGCTCCTGCAGCGGCCTCATGTGGAGGCCTGCGTGTGGCGTGAGGAAGATGCAAGAGGCCATCGACCCCAGAAGAGAAGACACCGTCCTCACTGTTGTAGATGGAACAGCCATGAGAGCCTGAGACTTCCGAAGGATCGATAAGCGTCTCTCCTCCGAAGGAGACACGCTTGCTGACAGCGTATTGATGGAGGCTCCCAAGTACTGTAGGCACTGGACAGGAGTCGGGACAGACTTGGACATGTTTATGTGCAACCCCAGCTGGTTCAGCAGGAAGGCCGTCCTGTTGAAGTGCAATTGTGCTTCCTGGAAGGTGGAGGCCTTGATCAACCAATCGTCCAGGTAAGGGTAGACAAACACCTTGTTCTTTTGTAGGTGCGCTGCCACCACAGCCATGCACTTTGAAAAAGTCCTGGGTGCAGACTTCAGACCAAACGGTAGTACGGTGTACTGATAGTGATTGGTGCCGACTAGGAAGCGCAGGAGCTTTGGGTGTTTCCGTGCACTGGGCACATGGAAGTACGCATCTTACAGATCTATCGCGCAAAGCCAGTCTCCTCTCTGCAGCTGAGGATAAATCTGGTGAAAAGACAGCATGCAGAACTTTTCTCTGCAAATCCATTTGTTTGCCTGTCGCAAATCCAGAATGGGCCTGAACTCGTTCTTGTCCTTCCTGCGTACCAGAAAGAACCGCGAGTAAAGACCCTTTCCCCTTTGAGACAGAGGGACGTCTTCTATCACCCTCTTTCTTAACAGGGTATCGGCCTCCACTTGGAGCTCGCGCAGTTGCAACTGCGAGCAAACCGGTGGAATCGCTGGAGGCGGGCTGAGGAAACGAAGACTGTATCCATTGCAAACAATATTCAGCACCCACTTGTCCTGAGTAATTTTTCTCCACTCTGCCACGTAATGTTGTATGCTTCCCCCCACCGGAGCGGGTAACGGACGAGGAGGAAGTAACACCTTAGGGCCTAGACCCGGCTGGCCTTTGGGCGTCGAGGAGGACTGCTGGCTGCCTCTGCCCCTCTGGCGCTTCTGGAATGGCCGCCGCTGGTACTGCTGCTGCTGCTGTTGTTGCTGCTGGACAGCTTGACGACCTTGCCCACTTCCCTGGGCACCGAAACGTCTCTGGAAGGGACGGAAGGACTTTCTCTGCTCTTTTGGCTTTTCCAACCCGACGGCCATCAGGGTTTCCGCCTCCGCCTTCATGCGGGCCATCTCATCCGCATGCTTTCCAAAGAACGGCAAGTTGGCGAGTCTCTGCTGCGCCTCTGGTTTCAGCGACGTCAGGCGCAACCAGGCATGGCGTCCCAGGTTTATCCCGTGGCAGTATCCATGAGCCGCCAAAAGCGAGGAATCTGCAGCCGAGCTGATAACCTGATTGGATACCATCATGCCCTCATTGATGATTTCTTGGAAGTCCTGCCTCCTGTCCCTAGGAAGGTGCTCCAGAAACTGCTGCAGGGACTCCCACAAAGACCGGTCATACCAAACCAAGAGAGCCGTGGCACTAACGTGCTGCTTTCTGGCCGCCATGATGATCACTGAATCCGGCACCGGGTCCGATCTGAGGAACGCCGGATCGGAGTCTGGGGACCAGTACTTTTTCTGCAGCCGGGAAGGAGCGGATTTCGTTGATGCCGGAGTCAAGAAGAGCTCTATAGCCGGTTCCTCCAGCCCTGGCACCAAGGGCAACAAGAGTCGAGACAGCTGCTGCTTGTGCAGGGTCTCGAAAATCACCGATGTAGAAGGTGTGGGAACCGTTACAGTAATCCCCAGCTTCACTGCTCCTCTCAATAACACCTCTTGAAACGATACGATGTCATCGACCGGTGACACCCTCATACGGAGGGAATCCGATAAGGTGGGCGAGTACTCCCTGGCGCTGGAAGAATCCGTATGACGGGACCTTGACCTGTCCCTCCGGTGACGATGGCTGGACCGTGTCGAAGATCGACGGTCACTCCTTGATCGGTGTCCCTGCCTGGACCGTGACCTCGACCTCCTAGGCCTCGGGCGATCCACTGGCCATACAGAAGGGGGAAACTGCGGAGGCAGAACCGGAACCATAGGTTGTGAAGGCCTCGTAGGCGGTGACGGGAGGCGCAGCAGAGATAGAGACCGTGGAGTAGGCCGCTCTGGAGAAGGAGGAGGTTGATGAGGGGGAACTGGAGAAGGAGGAAGAGTAGGAGGACGAGGAGGGGTCTCCTTAGGTAATGGAGGAGGCGTAGGCGTCCTGGGCCTCGAAGGCGATTAGGTCTGAGAGTATTCAGAGTCCGAAGACCTAACCACTCTCCTCTTTTTCTTCTGCACAGGCCTTGACAATGAAGTTCTAGAGGCCGACCTTTTTGAAGCTGAGCGCCACCACCGCTGCGACCGTGGGCTCTTGGATGCAGAAGACAGGCTTAAGACTCAGGCAGAGGACACAGTGCTGGCCCTTGATCGCCCCTTCGACGTCGATCTATCCCTCCTCGACGTTGACCTCTTTTTCGACGTCGAACGTCTTGACATCGATACATCCCTCAACGTCGAACGTCGGAGTCGCCTCGACGGCGAGCGCCGGTGCCTCTTGGACCCATCTCGACGTCGACGGTGTCTCGACGTCGATGTTGTCCTCGACGCCGACCTCGTCGAGGTCTCGACGTCAGTCCCCGCGACGTCGAACGGCGACATCACTTCTCCCCAGAGCCCTGGGACGACGGGAAGCAGATGGTGGCCATCATTCTCGACGCCGATGTCGAGGCTATCGACGTCGACGGAGATCTGTGCCTTTTCCTGGCCTTATCTTGACTGGGGAGTCCCCCAGAGGCGGAAGCACGGGCAGAGGACGAAGTCTCTCCATGCCCAGACCCACCTTGGTCCTGATGTCTCCTTACCTCCAGGCCTTGGAGACAAATTTTCTCCCTGTCACTCAGGGTCCTCTTGGAGAAAGATTGGCAAATCTCACAGTCTTCAGGGACATGAGAGGATGGTAGACAGAGGATACACACTCTGTGAGCGTACGATTTTGCCTTCTTCCTGGAACACTCAGAGGGCACTTGTCGAACAAAGCTGGCATATTCGACAGAAGAGTGGTCCAAACTGGCCAAAAACCCCAGCAAAAGGAAGAAGAAGCAGTCAAACGTCGAGTGAGACACTCAAAACACTTAAAAAGTGCCAAAAAATTGAAAAAACACTCAAAAAGGGAGCGCTCAATGCTCCAGGGTCCTGCTAGCAGGAGCCGGAAAAAAGAACTGAAAGTAAAAGGAGTTTGCTGTGCATCATGGGATAACGAGGGTCTCTGAAGAGTTCCTTAAAGGCACGGTATCCCTTTTCCAGACACATAATGGCAGCCTATAGGGGCTTGTCTGTCCATCCCTTCCTCTCTATTATTCCAAGGATTTTGTGAAGGGGAAGTTTCTCTGTGGGTGAAACTTGGCAGATTGTGATAAATGTTATATTGGTGAAATATCCTTTGCATTTCTAGCTGAAGTACTGGACAGTGTAGCCTTGTAGGTATAGGCTGCATTATGTGTCTTTAATTTTCTCTTAAGTGTCTATGCAGGTCTGCACAAAAGACAGTTTAAGAGATTATTTTTGATTGCTCCGGGGTCCACGCACATGGGCGGGACTTTTCACTAGATTATGACTATACACAGAGATCCCCTACTACAGAAACATTGTTACGGTATTAATTAATTAACCAAACAATTAACTTTGATTGATTGAATACAATTAAAAAGGAGAAAAAAAACATAAAGGTGACACCTTTGCCAAAGAGAACAGTTTGACGTCTAATGACCCCTCCTAGTGATGCGCAGACATTCAATCCCGAAACTGCCCCCCTGCCTTACAAACACAGAGCATCGTGGAGCGAGGCTGTAAGACATGTAGCCAAAGTGTTGGCTGTATGGTTGGCATAATCTGTGCACATGAGAGATAGCTCTGCTGTTTAGAGAGCGCACGCGCTGCACCAACACACCTCTCCCATTGTGCCACCAAGACCCGTGCTGTCAGGTGGCAGGCTACTCTGCTGTTAGAAATGTGAGCTCATAAGATACGTACTGTAAGTGGTAGCTCTGCTTTCTGGCACGCAAGGTGTGTATTACCTACTTATCAGATAGCTCCGCTCTCCGAGGCATCTAACTACTATGTACTCTTCAAGGTAGCTCTTTTTTGAGGTTTGAGTCTTCGTGATGGTCAAGCAAAGTCGATCTCTCTCCGAGTATAGAGACCCTAAAAGTGTGTCAGTCCGAAAGATAGCTCTGCTGTGAAGACTGCGTGATATGTGCCAGTGGGATGTCCGTGTTGTCTGATTTATGAAAGCTATGGTGACAGCTTTGTTGCCTGTACCTCACACTGTATTACGTGAATAAGAATGTGTGATGTGTGCCTCCCTGGAGGATATCTTTGCTGTCTGAGGCGTGAGACTATAAAATGTGTTAAACCTATCATGATAGCTCTGCTCCCCTAGACTTAAGATTGCATGATGGGGATAGTTCCAACTGCGTGATGTGTGCTTCCTGGTGGGATATCTGTACTGATGCGCAAGACTAAGATTTGTGAAAGGTAACATGACAACACTGCTGGTCCGGACCTCGCACTGTATGACGTGTTGTCAGAGGGCTATCTCTGCTGTGTGATATGTGCAAGTGGAAAGTGTGTCTGCCTGAAGCACAGCTCTCCAGTCAGAGGGAGGTGATAATCCAGTGTTCTGGGAGGGGACGAGGGTGTACAAGTGCAGGATACCTCCCAGCAATGTGCCCTGGTAGGGCAGCTTGCGGGCCGGAAGAGCAGAAAGGCCCCCCGTGTAGCCCTGCATGCAGCCCCCGCCCTCTGCTCTTCCCCATGGCTCCCTCACATGCAGAGCCCGGCTTTGAATAAGCACCAAATGGACCAGGTGTGAGACTCTTGAACAGGCAAATGTGGAGAGGAGGCAGGGCCTTCCAGCAGGGGACACACTCCCATGGAACCATGCGTACCCTTCGGACTCACAGCTTCCCAATCGCCCTACAACTGCATCACCAAGGACACGCCATTCTAGAGTTAAAATTTCCAAAAGTTACCCATAAAGAGCTCGATTCTCGCAGTCCGAGGCACTGTGGCCCCGCTTCCGGCTCCTCCCCCAGGTGTCTAGACGTTAGCTGCTGCAAGAGTCAGTGTCGGAAACTTGGGAGCATGTGTTTCAGTGCAGAGCGCTTACCTTTTGTGACTTGGAAAGGTCTCGGTCTCCTTGCTCAATCAGAGCCCGTCCATCGAACTCTTCCCTCCCAGGGGTGTTCAAAATTATAAACAAGCATGGCCGAAGGGGACCGCGCCGAAAAGGAACAGTAATTAAGTAAATAAGCATGCGAGTGGTGCACGCGCCAGGGCGCGACCTATTGCCTCAACCAATCAGAGAGCCTACTGCTGCATGCTTCACGCGTGACAGATAAGAAAAGTCGTCATGACACACGTAAAGCAAGCCACCGAGTCCGGAGGGGCCGGACCAAAAAGCCAAAGGGAGGCAACACAGATAGCTTATTTCCAATGGCTGGCCACCGTTTAGCATAAACGGTGACGCCAGCCAATGGAAATAAGGGGCGGGGCTTATCGCCCTTTTCTAAAAGTACTCTTCTGCATTAACTCGCGCCGAGAAATCAGTGCATGCGCGCAGCAACGCTAGGTGAGACCTAAAAAAGAGTTCTTTCTGAAACAAGTGCTACCTTTTTGCCAAATGTGGTGTAACTCCGTTCAGCAGTTCGGTTTCTAAGTGTCTAAAGTTTCCTATGGAAAATAACATGGAGAAAACACATTTTGGGACCCCCTTTTTTCTCGGCCCCCGCTTACCGAATCACCCCGAACCTTTTAGGATAGGAGCTGACCGGAATGCCCCACTAGTTTTGAAAATTTCGCGAAGATTCGTCAACCGCCGCCAAAGTTATTGAGAAAAGAAAAAACGCTTTTCCTATGGAAACTAGGTCCTAACTATAACGATCTACTGGCGACCGCCAGTAGATGATATATATACACACACACACACATTTGAATGTTGTTCATTTGAATTTTGGGAAAGCGTTTTTGTTAGAGAGTGTTGAACAAATAAAAGTCCATGCCTTATTCTGAAAACAGTCTTTTGACGTGTCTCATTATACAAGAGTGAAATCCCTTTCCAGGTGGTGTTTTTATTGCTTTGCAGTGTTTGTGCCTCTGTGTGGGAGGGCAGTATTTTCTATTATTTGGGAGGGCAAAGCAATGCATATAGGGCATTGAGAAGGAGCAGTATATGAAGCTCTGCCACACAGATGACATAGTAGCTGAGGATTTGGACGCCTGGGGTGCAATGTCGACCACCTTAAATGAATATGTAACAGCTGACAGGGATCAGGAAGAACAGAATTGAATGGAATATTGACACCTATTGTAAGTGAATGACCGAAAGCTCTAGTGAACCTGGGTAGTGACTCATTCCTGTAAACAGTGTATTATGCATTGGTAGTTAGAGGACTTGCTCCGATCTGCTCGAGAGATGATTGTATACCTATATTCTCTGATTATTTTACTGGCACCTATGACCATGCATTCTATGTTGTGTTGAACTATATCAAAAGCAAAAATAAAAGTTTGTAAACTTTTGATTTTCTTCCAGTTTAGATTCCAATATAAATGTGTAGGTTTCCCATTTCCAAAACCTAAAACGATTGATTTTTCAAGATTTATGCTCCAAGCTGTTATTGCTGCAATAAGTTGAAAGATTATCTCAGGTGTGCTGGAGGCAAATGCTAGTTCTATCTGGAATGACTGTTATCATATGCATACAAAAAGTATAGTAATTGGATACTTCATAGTTTTGGTGGGAAGGCGTTCATATAAAAAAAGAAATAGGGCAATGTCTGAAAGGTATAGATTAAATAGAACGAGGAAAGGACACAACCTGGCTTAATCCCTATATGGTTGTACATTTTTAGGTTAGTGAGCTATCGCCTAGTCTTACTGATATCTAGGTATTGGTATAGAGCCCAGGAAGCCTGAATTATTTGGGATCTATGCCACATGCGATCAGCTTTGCCAAGAGCCTGTTTCTGCCAATGCCATCAAATGCGGTTTTAAAATCGATGAAGTAGGCATACAGTTTCAAGTATTTGTTTATGCATATGGTTTGATAGTACAGGAAGTGCCATGAAACTGTTGGCTGTAACGCTGTTAGCCATACATCGAGTTTAATACCAGGGAACCAGATTATTTGTGTCTGACCACTTCTTTTAGTAGCAGGGATCCATACAAAATGGACTCCACATTGAGACGGTCTGTCATTCGATGATTCGCTGGGTCTATTAATTAGCTCTTTTCTGTGAGGGGCAGAGAATGGAGTTGATTACAAGTCGAGAACTACTAGTAGCTCACATTGGAGAAGCCTAGTGTAGATTATATGGCTACAGAGTACACCTAATAACTTTTTGCCCATCATTGTTGAACTAAAGGAAATGCTAGTTAAAGCGGTCATTTAGACAATTTAACTTTAAATACTGTCAGAGGCAACAGCTCCTTGCTTTAATTGTGAAGATCAGTATATATGTCTTGGAATGGTTACATTTTGTTGCTGTGGCCCTCCAGTTGTTTATACATTGCTTTGCACATCACCACAGATGTTAAAATGTGCCTTTTAGTTTCTGTACAAGTGAAGATAACAAAAAGGATGTAGGCTGAATAACAAGAGTAAATTCAAGTGTTTTGAAAATCTTGGGGAGTTGTTGTCTCGTGTTTTAAGTCATGTACTCTTGTTGTTTCAGTAGTTCTATTCTGGATGGGAGTTTCATTAACCATCAATAAAGATACATGAAGATGACAATGAAAAAAAAGAAGAATGGAAGGCAGTGCTAAGTCGAATTTCCATTAAACTGAATTTGGAGACAGGGGAATTTTTGACAGTTGCCTTCATTAATTAGCCTTGTGGCTGCCAATCCACTTTATGTTTGAGAATAAGACAGAAAAGCTTGAACGGTGCTAAAAAGGCTCAATAATGTGAAAAAGTATACATTCTTACTAGTTTTCTGCGATTTAAGTATACAAATGGCAACATGAATTACGTTCTTTCTCGTAAATGATTTTCAGACAGTCTTACCTTATTAGGAGCTAGGGGACGCAGGAGTCTCTGTCCAACGTTGGATAAAATCACACACAGAAGGGCGGAAATGAGGAGCATTATGCCTACTGACATCACCCATGGAATACTGCAGAAATAACATGAGCTGTCGGCTGAGGTACACATGATGACATGAAATGAAAGCAAAATCAGGCCCACCAGGTAAAACAGCAACGAAAACAGAGGCGAGGTCACTGGCACTTCGAAAGAAGCACTGCTGCACAAGGCATCCGGAATACTGAGCATCAACAGGAAGAAAACCTGTGGAAAATACAGCCAGACCTTAGACACAACATTGGAACAGTCAGGATATGTGCAACAGTGATAGCTCGACAGTCTTAAAATAGAGAACATTCAATTGTGTCATCAACCAAGTCAATGAAGAGGTACTTTGAGCGAATCCAGAGTACAGCGAAGCGGTAATTCGCTCGATATAAACAACTTGGATTTTATTCTTCAGATTATGCCAGCATAACACTTCGGTGCCTGAATTGCATTGATATACGCTATTTGGACACTGTAACATGAAAACCTTTCAAAACAAACATGCACAATATTAGCAACGGAAAAGTTTACAATCTCATTTTTGAGCTTGCTATTAAAACTGCCAACTCCACCGAAATGTGCAGAGCAAGATCCATGGGTCTAATTGAAGAAGAGGCCACACAAATGCTGCCAACTTATTGTTGGGGAAATATCACATTCACAAGTAGGCAGAGTTAATGTATATTGTTTCTCAAATTTCAAATTAAGCTTAGCCCTCATATCAATAACAAAGTTCACCAAAGCATTTAAGCTATAGAAGAGATAGAGAAACATCAACATTTGAATGGATAGGGAATGAACGAATGTGTACACGGCTCGGCTTCGTCTTTAGTTCCCAGTATACCCAAGTTAATTCACTGCTGTGCAGCACTGAGCACTGGACAAAGCATTGAAAATGTTGACTAACCATTAATCATATTACAAAAAAGTTGGAGTTGAATGCTGAAAAAACAACATCATGCAATCACTTGAGTACAGTAAACCGTAAATGTCAGGGACTTGGGCAAAGACTGGCGACTGGGTAGAAAACGTAAGCAGAACGAGGAGTACAGACCTGCCCAGGATCACACAGAAAGTCAGAGGAGAAAAGGGATCCAAAGGGAAAGCCTGCACAAAGTACAAGATGGCTAAGACTCAGAAAGGACAGGCACTCATGAAGCGATTTAGCAGTCAGAATAAATTCACCGAACGGAAGTGCAAGACATGTATATAAACAACAACATTAACAATAAAGGGAATGTGGGGTAAAGCACTCGGGAGCTCCACACGGTAAGACTGAAGCTTAGTAAATTCCTCACCCACAGTTGCTGTTACAGATACTGACTGCAAATACCAACATGTAGGAAATGCATGCAAAGGCAGGGTCTGTGGAGTTTACACTTATGGCGATGTTATAAACGTAACTCAAAGACAATACTCACAGTGAACAAGGAACATCACCTAGGTTGTCAGCTGTGCCTGCGGATCCTAGCGAGCAAAAACAGGAACACGCAAGGCAGTAACAGCGAGGCGGTAGAATTAAACACTAGCACAATAGACAAGGACCTAGCAAGGTGGAGTGCTTCAGGGGTAAAAATTGGAAATTACAGGGCACACTTGGCAGAAAGCAAGAAATAAAGATACGAGGTATTAGAAGCAAGACAGCAGAAATAGAAAGACAGAAAACTAGAAACTGGAACAAAGGTAATGGGAAGAAAGGAGGCTCAAGGGAGCACTAGAGTGGTACTCGATCAGGAATCAAGGAAAAGAGGTAGCACTGAATAAAGTGCTAGTTCAAGAACAAGGAATAGCAATAGCTCTGTAATCAAGTCATCCAGGAAGCACTACATGTAGTGCTAATTCAGGAACAGAGATTAGCTACAGCTCTGGAATTAAAGTAGTACTGGCAGGCAGCCCTAGTTCTAGAAACAGGAAATAGCTACAGCTCAGGAAACAAGGAGTCAAGAGAGCACTGCAAATCAGGAACAAGAAATAGCTGAAGCTCAGGAACAAAGAATAACTATAGCTCAGGAAACAAGAGCACTGCAGGCATTGCTAATTCAGGCACAAGGAATAGCTATAGCTCAGGAATTCTGGAAACAAGGACAACAAAAGTTCAGGAAACAAGGGTCTGTCTCACAGGTACATAGCTACAATGACCAACCCTGGACTGAAGGGAGCTGGGGCTTAAAAAACTCACAGTAATCATGTGCATCAGTTGTGAGCAGGCTAGAAGCAGCCAGCCACAGGTGAACTGAATTCCTCCACCCATCCTTGTGTGGAGAAGTGTGGCTCAATGGTTAGAGCGGCAGACCCTGATGCAGAGGTCTAGCCCGGGACCAGGGTTCAATTCCCGCCTCGGCGGGTCTTGGGCTCAATTTCCTCGGACCTGATAATTCTCGCCTTGGTGCCTATTCTAATCATGGGTCCCACTCTGCAACTCTGGGCAATAGCTTGCTTAATCTCCACAACGGCCCCCACAACGCTAGGATGCCTGGCTTCACCTTGTGGGTGCCCAGGAGTGGGCACGTCACAGGGAAAAGCCAGGAAGGGTTCCACAGCGGTATTCGTACAAACGCCGAGATACCCCAGCTGGGGTCGATTCGTGCGCTATACAAGTACACTATTTACATTTACATTTTACATCCTTGGCCTGCAGGGGTGGAGACGAAGCAGGGAGCAGGGGATTATAGGTAAGGAGTTTCCAGCATGGGCAGACAGGCATCCACAAAACCTGGCATGGATTGGGAATGGATGTCAATTCCCAAATAGTTTCCAAATGGCTGAAAGTCAGGATATGCATGCAGGGGAGTGTCTGGAAGGTCGCACTATGCGGTCCCCTGGTGGTGGGCATGAGAGCGCAGGGAGCAAATCGTGACAGTACACCCCTCCAACGACCGGCTCCCGGAATCTGGAACTGGTTTTAAAGCGTTTGCTCCTATGAAATAAGTCCATTTCCATCACAGGTGCAGTGCAAGATACTAGAGAACTGCGAGAAAATTGTGATGTTCTGCAGGGCAGAATAATAGGCTGTAAATTAACAGCAGTATTGTAGGCAGAACCTGAAGAGTCCAAATCCAGTAATCCAGTAACGGGTGCCTAGAAGCCTGACTGAATTAAAGGTGTTTGAAGTCCTGATGATGGGAGGCTAGAGTAGCACCCTGAAAACAAAGTTAGATTGACTGTTGGGTCAAAAGCAGATAACAGACTGGCAGGAGGCACAGAGGTCAAAGGCAACTGACAAAAGACGAAGGAGGTAACAGGAAGCGACCTGAAGTTCTGGTCCTTGAGGAAAACATACAAAAGACTTGCATGCAGGAGACTTTAGAAGCAGGTATGCAGGAGACCCAGGCTCTAGAGGCTTGCATGTTGACAGTTTTGTCTCTGATGCTGGAGGTTCAGCCTCTGAATGTATACGTACTGAGACCTCTGAAGGCTGGCAAACTGGAAGCACAGGGTCACAAAGCAGGCAAGATAGAGTCTCAACGGTGGAAGGCAGGCATGTTGGAGGCACCTGCCCCCAAAGGAAGGCAGGCTGGAGGCACCGGCCCCCGAAGGCAGGCAGGTTGGAGACGCCGGCCCCCGAAGGCAGGCAGGTTGGAGACGCCGGCCCCCGAAGGCAGGCAAGTTGGAGGCACCGGCCACCAAAGGCAGGGAGGCTGGAGGCTCATTGGACAGGCAATGCACAGGCTGAGACTCTGATAGCAGGCAGAAGGCAGCCTTCGGGCCGGCTGAGGACTCTGGCGCCGAAGGCAGCCTTCGGGCCGGCTGAGGACTCTGGCCCCAAAGACATCCTTTGGGCAGGCTGAGGATTCTGGCCCCAACGGCATCCTTCGGGTCGGCTGAGAACTCTGGCCCCAAAGGCAGCCTTTGGGCCAGCTGAGGACTCCAGCCCCAAAGGCAGCCTTTGGGCTGGCTGAGGACTCTGGCCCCAAAGGCAGCCTTCGGGGCAGCTGAGGACTCTGACTCAAGCTAAAGGCAGAGTGGCACAAGGTTCACAGACTTTAAACTCTGGGAATGGTAGTAGCTCATGAACAGTAGATCCCCTGTTGTCAGTGGTGACATCGTCACAGGTCCTAGGCACATTAAAACACACAGAAGGACTTTCTTCCGGATGGCTAAGAGCAGTGCTTATCTTAGAGTCTCTGACAGTCAGACTTCTTTTACCATTTGGCAGTTCACATTTTGTAGTCAGAATAATAGGTCAGAATTTACTTGGTCTTGGGAGATCTATTCATTTTCTTCTGCGTTACAAGGTGGTTCAGATACATCAGAGCATAGAGTGCTATCATTTCCTGACTTTCCAATATGTGGTGTGCTTGAAGGCAAGAGAGTAAACAAGAGGTCAGGATTTTGTTTCTTATCAGCGAGGATGTTGGCTTTAGTCGCAGCAGTTAGATCAAGAGCGTGGTCTGAGTAACAGGATATTGTCACATCAGGGAGTATGCGGGGCACTGTTTCAGGTTTTGTCTGTATGTCAATGGCCTGTCAATGGGTTATCTCTGATAGAACTGACCTCACTACCTGGAAAAGAAAGCAAAGAGATGTTTTGTGTTTTGTCTGGCATTTGGGGTTCCTGAAAAGAGGAGGGAAACATCTCAGAAGTAGCGGCTAGATGTAATTTAGCGCTTGAAGACAAAACATCTGGGGAGCTAGAACATTAAGAATTCAAACAAATACTTTCCCTAACTGAACTTTGAGACAAGGTACTATGGCTATTCTGAATGGAATCTGAGTTATCAGCCAAAGTATTATTCACATAATCACTGGACCAGTTCTGAGGGGAATGCAAAAGGGAGCGCAAGGTTTCATTCTCCATTTGTAAGAAAGCTAACATAGATTCAAAAAAGTAGTTTCGTACAGGGGTTTTAGATCCTTACTTGAACTCTAGATCATAGTATTTTATTCTCTTGTTGTAGATCTAGAATCTTAGATTACATTTTACCTTGTGATGACTGTAGATCATTCTCTACTAGGACAGTAGTAGGCCTGGCAACTTCATAACAAGCAATAGCATTTAACTTTGGATTTTGAGTTAGATGACTATGAGGGATGCTCCAGGCGCAATAACGTCCGCATTATTGGAGTCCCGGAATGCGCAGAGGGGCCTTCGGTGGATCTTTTCGTGGAAGAGCTGATCACTACTTACCTCAAGCCGCGGGGTCCCTCCAACTTCTTCTCGGTGGAGCGGGCGCACCGGGTCCCTGGGGGTCGGCCGAGGCCTGGAGGCCGCACGACCGCTCCTTGCCAGGATCTTCAACTTCCGTGACAGAGACGTCATCCTGCAATGTGCCCGCTCTGCCCCACTGGTAGAATTCTAAAACAGCCGCATCTCCTTCTTCCCGGACTTCACCCTCAAGGTGCAGAGATGACGACGAAGCTTCTTGGAAGTTAAAAAGGCGCACCGCGACAAAGACTTGAAATATGCAATGATGTTCCCAGCCAAGCTGAGAGTGGAATCGGATGGAAAATCCTGGTTCTTCTCCTCCCCGGAGGAGACCTGGTACTGGCGCGAGGGCTGGCGTACGGCGAGCCACCACAACAATTATGGCTGTGGTGTGAGGAGACACGGTGACACCCAAGCTTCTGGCGATGGCTCACCACTGCAAGACTTGCATGGCGTGGCAGGAGGTCCCGAATGACTGGTCTGTATGTTTTTTCCCTGGGGATGATGGAACGGTCCGGACGGCCAGAGGGGTGCGGGTATAGACTTTTCTCCGCCACAAGTGTCGAACCCTGTTATTCTGAGCTGTCCTGTCATATAAGACTTGGTTGAATTGTTCTCCCCGAGTTTGCTTGTTCCCCGATTCAGCACGCGGGCGTTGTGGGATGTACCCTGGGCCCTAGCTACTGCTCTAGTATAAACCTGTTAGACGTTTACGGTTACTGTTGATATAGTGATAATTTCTCAAACATATATGCTCGGTCTGGCTGCACGACCCCGTACGTTTTTGGACGGATGGGCGATAGGCACTCTGCTAGTTTGGGGGGCGGGAGGTTTTGTTACCGCCGAGCAGGGAGGCAGGGAAGGGGGGTTGGTGGCAGGTATGTTGGGTCTGTGGGGAAGGGGGGTGTGGTTTGCATTGGAGTTATGATTTTGGTATTGTTTTTAATTCAGGTATGTCATATTCAATGGGTTTTGTTTTTGTCATGTTTTGCACCTGTACACACTATTGCTCACCTCTCCACTCTTATGCTCCATTCATCTGTTACTGTGGTAAGGGGCATCCACCTGGACTATTCCCAGCCATGCTTGACTATCTGACACCCCTCGATTCCCATAAGACAGATGTGATGACACAAGGACTGACACTTAATTTGGCCACTTGGAATGTTAACGGATTGGGTGACAAAATTAAGCGGGGCATTGTGTTGCAGTACGTCAAGCGTAAGGAGCTTGATCTGGTCCTATTGCAGGAGACACACCTGATTGGGAACTCCTTTGGTGCCCTGAACAGGAAAGGATATAAAATGGTGGTCCACTCCGGCTTTACCTCGGGCTCCAGAGGGGTGGGGGTTTTGCTTCGGAGGGGTTGTCCCTACATCATCCACAACACCTGGCCCGATCCCCAGGGCAGATACGCGGCAGTTTCGGGCTCCTGGGAAGGACGGGATGTTAACGTCGTCTCTGTTTATGCACCCCCCGGTCTGCAGCGCCCAACGCTACATGACTTAGGAACCCTGCTACTAGACCTGCCACTTGGGGTGTTGGTGTTGGGGGGGATTTCAATCTCACGATGGAGAGTTCTCTCGACCGTTTACCTCCCGAGGAGGAGTCATCGAGAGGGTCGCACCTGTTGGAGTTTGTGAACGCTCTGGGGGTTGTGGATGTCTGGCAGTGGTTCAACCCGTCGTATTCCCGCTTTACGTTCCAATCGGGGTGCACGGTAGTCAGTCGAGGATAGACTATGTCTTTACTCATGCACAAGACATTAAACTTTTCAAGAGGTCCAGTTGCCTGTTTTCAAAAGCAATGGGTTTTAAGTATACGGGAATTATTGCCGCTCAAGCAATATTAACGTAGTAATCAATGCTTAATGACAAGATCAGTTTGTGGTGCTAGCAGGGAGGGGAGACCCTTAAAACCCCTCAAATTTTGTGTGAAACAAGTCACACAAACACAAGTAAAACACAAAGTCCTGCGCACTCCAGACAAATTTGCACACAATGTGTTAAGTAAATGGAATGGCAAAGAAAAATATGTCCCACGTCGGTTCTGGAGTTAGTGTTCTCCCTTTTAATAGGTCATCAAGTTATAATACACAGCCAGCCGACACGTGTTTCGTTGTAGACATACAACAATTTCTACAACTCTTCAGGGCTCAATGGCTGAATCCAAGGTAGGAAAGGCCCAGTTCCGGTGATAATTCCAACCCGGAAGGGCAACCAAGTTCAATTTCAATGAAATGTAAATGAATGTGGATAGCGACCCAATATCAAGCCAATATCTTGTGACTACTATATTCGTAGCGGAACGCCAGATTGCATAAGCATTAGGAAAGGCAAAAGTATCATGCCTGTGCCTCACGTATGGTATAGCAAGGAGTCAAAAAGAATGCCGGTAGGGTGTCCGGGATCAACACGGGTGCATGTCAGTTTCAATTAATGCGGCTGAATCGCCCTCGCTACTCTGGCGTCCTAGTCCGGAACTAAGTTGCCTGGCCCATGGGATCTCTGACCACTCTCCTGTCCTGGCGACTCTGGGTTCTTGCTGTGGGGGGCGCCCCCACTCCATTTCCGTGCACCTGTGGGCATGAACAATTCCGCACATTAGAAACACTCTCCGCAAAGACACTGAATATTATTTTTCTGAAAATATCAGTTCAGTCGTCTCTGCAGTGACACTGTGGGGGGCCTTCGGGCGGTCATAAAGGGCAGGGCTTTATCACTCATGGTGGGCCACAGGGCGGAGAGAACCAGGAGAGTATTGGAATTAGAGGCCGAGGTCTCGTGATTGAAAGAGTCGGTGGCCCGGGATTCTGACCCCGCCACAGCTTTGCACTTACGAGCCAGGACTATCCACAGCTTCTCTACGAAGACGTTGCGGTGCGCTCGCTAGACTCCCGACACAGGATCTTTGAGCAGGGTGAACGGACAGGTAAACTCCTGTCATGGCTTGAACGCTGGGAACAGGCTGCTAGATGGGTCCGCGTGATAGCAAATCCGGAGAGTACCCGTTATTACCGACCCTCAACAAATAGCTGACATATTTGCCAGCTACTATGAGGAGGTATACACTAGCTCCCTCACGTCTCAGGCCTCACTGTCTGCTGACCTCTTGGTTACGCTCGATATTCCCACCATTTCCCTGCAAGACAGAGAGACCATGGAGGCGGACATCACAGTTACAGAGGTTCAAAAGGCTATACAAGACGTTCGCTCCAGGAAGGCTATGGGCCCCAACGGGCTTCCCATTGAGCTCTTCAAGCCCATGTCAACTCTATTGGCACCTCACCTGTTAAATCTTTACACTGAATGCTTCGAATCAGGAGTCCTCCCCGCAGAGGTTCGCACTGCAGCGATTGTGGTCATCCACAAACAGAACAAGCCTGTTGAGGAGTGCAAATTGTATCGCCCCATATCCCTTTTGACGGTTGAGGCTAAAATCCTGGCCAAACTCCTCGCAAATCGTCTCCTCCACTATATCATTGACCTGGTCCACCCAGATCAATCCGGGTATATGCCGGGAAGAAACACGGCCCGGAATTTGCGTCGTGTGCATGGGGTCCTCGGCATGCTCCACACCATAGAGGAAGACATGATTCTCTTGTTGTTGGATGCCTCTATGGCTTTTGACATAATCGAATGGGACTTTCTTTTTGCCGTTCTGGCTCGTCTGGTGTTCGGGCCCAAATGAATCCGTTGGATCCGGCTATTGTACACTCAACCTACGGCTCAAGTTGTCGTTAATAATCATTGCTCCGCCACTTTTTCGCTCCATCGGGGCACGAGGCAAGGCTGCCCCTTGTCACCGCTACTCTTCGGCTTTGTCTTGGAACCACTCGCGGTATGGGTTCGAGGTGATCCGGGGATAAGGGGGTTTAAGTGGACGCCATACCACGAGGAACGTATCTCACCGACGATATCCTTTTATATTTGGTTTCCCCCGCGCGGTCGCTGCGACGGGTGCTCCGCATTTTTCACATTTTCACCGCCCACTCTGTATATCAGATAAATTGGTAAAGTCCCAGATGTATGCGCTGTGGGTCCTCCCCCGGCGAGTCCTCGGGGCTTTGATATCCCGGTGGCCCCTCAGGGTTTTCGGTACCTGGGTCTTTTTGTCACTCCTGACCCGATCTCTTTTTCAAACACAATCTACTCGGGCCCCTCCAATGTTTCAAGTCCGACGCGGTATACTGGCGCTCTCTCCCCCACACTCTTCTTGGACACGCGTCCCTGTTCAAAATGTTAGCACTTCCACGTTTTCTCTATGCCCTACAGAATACCCCATCCCGATCCCAGATTCTTACTTTTCCCAAATTGACGGTGTATTGCGGGGACGGCTGTGGGAGGGCTGTACGCCACTTGTTGCCATGAACAAGTTTACCATGAGCTGTTATGACGAGGGAATCAGTCTACCTGATCTCAGATTATATTATCAGGCGTCCCAGTTGAATGTAGTCAATCGCTGGGTGTTTGAACCCCATGATGAGCCTAATTTCCGCACGGATCATTGGCTCCTGGGACGAGGCGGTTATAACAAAGCACTCTACACCAACCCCCGTAAACTTAAGTTAACAGGCCCCACGCGCGCACGGTTGAGATTTGGCATGACGATACCAAAAGGTTGGGCTGGCACAAGCGCCTGACGAAAGCGACCCCCTTGTGGGGACCCGATATTTTAGGTCATCTCAGTACTTGTCCAGGGTTCGACAAATGGGATCTAATCGGAATCTCCACGGTTAGAGACATCTGGGTTAAGAGGAGGCTAGCATCCTTTCAGGACCTCCAAGCTAAATACCAATTGGCTCCTTCCGAGACGTTTAGGTACTTGCAGATTCAACACGCTCTGACCTCCGCCCTGCCGAGTGAGGGCTCCCTCCCTGACTCGTCTCTTCTGGAAGACCGTCTGTTGTTGGTTCCCATGGACCGAAAGGCCATCTCGCTTACCTACAAGAGACTGGTCACAACCGTGCTGACCCGATGATGAAACTGAGTGAGAGGTGGGAGGGGGATCTGGGAGTGATGGAGGATGACATGTGGCGAGACGCTCTAGCTTCATCCCGAGAAATAGCCATCCCCATGCACATGCGGCTTCTCCAATTCAAGATGCTCCATCGAACATATTTTGATGCCAAACTTTTGTTCAAATTAGGTAGACGCCCCGATAAGCTCGGTCTCCGACACTGCAATCAGAGGATACTTTTCTACATATCTTATGGGACTGCCCACATATTCAGGACTACTGGGTGACAATTGCTCGCCAACTTGAGAGGGCGGGAGGCAAATCCCTGGGGTTATCTCCCCAACTATGCTTACTCAATATCTGGGGGGCGTCCGACCTCACACATGCTGAACAGACATGGGCCTCTATGGGCTTCATCATCGCGAAAAGGAATATTGCACAACACTGGGGGAATGCGACGGTCCCACGCCTGGTCAACTGGGCAAAGGACATGGACACCGCCATGGTTGCTGAAAAGTCAGTGTTGAAGGGACGGGGTTGCCCCAAGAACTGGGATCGGAAGTGGGGGAGGTGGAATAAGTACTGAGGGGACATCGGCATTTCCCCGACGGCGGAGCTTCATAGAGAACGACGAACACTGATGGCCCAGTTGATGGCAGAGGTGCTGGCCTCGCCCCCTTAGGTGTGGCGTTCTTGTTCTCTCCAGTCCCAGCTGCCTGTTGCTATCTGTTTGTATTGTATGGGTATCCTGGTTTATTATTGTTGCTGGGGAACTGTATGAGCATATTGTTCTGCGTGCGTCCCTATTCCACCACGGGTTGAATGGCATTATGATACTGAATGTATGTATTGGAGGGGGTATTTCTTACAGTGACTTGACTTTGTATGTAAGGTCTTGGTTTGCGTTAAAATGCAATAAAAAGTTTATAAAAAAAGAAAAAAAACTTGGATTTTGTTCAAACTTGCTACTAGCTGCCTGTGCTTTTAATAGGTCTTCTCTTGCTTTTGGCAAACTGATAACAGTTTACTTTGAAAGTCGTATTTAACCAGGTTTCTTTAGTATCCGGTACTGTGATCTTTACTGAACTACAAGACTGGGTTACATCATTTGAACGGAAACAGAGGTTATGAAATGCATCTGTTCTTTGTCTGGCTGTTGTGGGGTTACACATGCTATTTTATAACCAGTTCCAACAGACATTTGAGAATCAGAATTCTTGCTCAGCAAGCAGAGTAGGGTATCATTCTCCTTTTGCAATGCTGACAGACATTTACTCTGGGTCAGAACAGCAGATTAAGTCTCTCTGTCAATAACTTTATTTCGGCCGTTGCGACCATAAAAGTATCACATGCATTCAGTACAATACAGACATAGTACAACATTACAATTTAAAATGGTAATCTGGAATGACATGAAGATTTTTCCTTTGAGAGTCCAGACTTCCTAATACTCTGAGGGAGTAAAGAAGTCCACGAAAGTGTGTGTGTATTGAGTATAAAAAATTAATACCCATCATGCAAAGCAGGTACCTAGAATTGATCAAATCAGCTTTATCATCAGTTATCAAATCAACGCCTTAAAAGTGCCAGAGCCTAAAGTGCAAAGAGACCAAAATTTGATTACAAATTTCCGAAAGCTAGTTCAGCTCAGACCATCCAATGCAAATAATAAAACAGAGTTTAAAAAAGTAATAAAAACAGTTAAGATTATATCAAAGAACTGTTATGGCAAACGTCTATATACTGTAAGATTTAACGGCATGACCCGTCAGGCGTGTACAGTTCTAAGAATAGTTCAAAGCCAATCAAATACATGTGTAAAATCCTTTAAGAATATTAAAAAACATAAGGGTTACATCAATTACATGGTCAATGCATACCTCCTACTGATCCACATTTTGCGTAGAAATTTAGCAACAGCACAGACAATTAGTATGCTAGAATCAGATGTTAGGATACGCATCACTGTGACAGCGTGTGCCTAGCTGTCTAAAAACAGGAGCTTTCCAACTAGATCTCAAATAGTGATACCTAGGACACGCAAAAAGGATGTGACTGATGGACGCCACTGCAAGAGAGCAGCCTGGACAGAGCTGGGATCTGGAAGAAGGCTGGCACCAGGAGGCAACAAAATTGATAACAGGAAGGGAACCAAATCTAAATTGCATGTAGAGTTTCCTATCCTGGGGATTTGTGATTACCTCCAAATATTGCTTGAAGAAGCCTTCCATCTTGAACTCCATAAAATCAAGTTTCAAGCGATCCCCAGATGGATGAAAAATGAGGGATTGCGCCACCCAGTCCCAGTAATATTTCTTGAACTAGGCTTTCGTTGGAAGAGATTCTGAAGTATCGGTATCCCATGAGCCTCCCATCCCTAAGTGGACAACAATGATTTCACCCTGTGTCAGAGTGGAGCACTTTAAAAGTCTAGTAGGAAAGATAGAATAAACCGACATAAAGTTGTTAAAAAAAAAAAAAAAAAAGGCGTTAAGTCTTGTATAGGTCTCTTTATGTTAAAAATGCTATGTAGAGATAGACACGACCACCCAATAGGCACTCGAAGGGCCTAGGTTGGGCCTAAGGAAGCTGGTTGGGTTTTCCAGGGAGGGGGGGGGGGAAGGGTAGGAGTGTAGGGAAGGGGGATGGGTTAGGTTCAGAGGGACATGCGGGGGGGGGGGAACACATATTTTTTTTCTCATAAGCCACCTTTTCACCTGGGTGATGGAAAGAAGGGAGAGGCTCTGGGATGGTGGAGGGTAGTGCAACGGTGGTAACTTGGATGTCTTGGAATGTAAATGGTCTACGGGTTAAATCCAGAAGAGACAGGATTATGACATATCTGAGAGATCTCTCAGTGCATATTATGATTTTGCAGGAGACCCATTTAACAGAGGAGGAGGGTAAGACATTTATTGGACCACAGCGATGGTTAAAACATGTTTTTTATACACCACAAGTGGCGGTAACTAAAGGTATTGCAGTATTGGTTAGGCGAGGGTTCGATTGTGTTGTTGTCGGTAAGGTAGCAGATGTTAAAGGTAGGTGGTTGATCGTGAATTTGAAGATAAACGGTCTTATGTATAATATTATAGGTTACTACGGCCCTAATCAAGATGATGTAGGCCCCCTTGATGAGTTAATTAAGGAAATGATGGGTCTTACAGGTTTCTTTATTCTTGCTGGCGATTTTAATACGGTGCTTGACAAAAAATTAGATAGGTCAGACAACAGTAGGGCTCTGGCTAACTGTAAAATGTCATTGAGAGTCAAGGGTTTGCTAGACCAGTTTGGTCTTTACGATGTATGGAGACAGAGGTCGGGGCAGGTATTAGGGTACATGTATTATAATAAAAAATACAACCATAGATCTCGGATTGACTACTTTCTAATAGACCTTAGACTTAAGGACAGAGTGAAACAGATTATGCACGTGGGGGTCCATCTATCAGATCATTCAGCGGTTATTTTGGAACTCAGGATAGGAACTGTTGATTTGGGTTCAGTCTGGAGGTTGGATCGTACTGTTCTGTATGATCATGAGGCTATGGAGATCCTCAGGCAGGAAGTTGACGTATTTGTTGAGCAGAACGTGGGTTCAGCAAGGATAGATATTGTATGGGAGGTGGCAAAGGCATTCCTTCGTGGTAGGTTGGGAGCTATGGGTGCTAGGAGAAGAAGAGCGTATTATAATACAGTAGAGTTTTTAGAGAAGGAAATCCGGCAGAAGGAGGCAGTAGTGGTAAACACTGAGAATATCTTGATAAAGGAAAAAACCGTTCAAGAATTGGAACAATTGAAAGAGGAGATAGCTACAGTAGTTAATAACAGGGTGAAAGAAAGATGGGAGGCCGTTAATTTGGCGCACTTTGAGTATGGAGAAGGCTCGAGTAAACTATTAGCTTGGAAAGCAAGGAAAGACCGGATCAGAAACACGATTAAAGAAGTGAAAGAGAGAGAGTCAGGCCGTTTAGTTACAGACACTAAAGATATTGTTGCCGCCTTTCATAGTTATTTTGATGAGGTTTATAGGGAAGTTCTAGTCCCAGACAAGCATGAGATAGAAAAGTGGATAAAAGCGCTAGACCCATTGACAGAAGAGCTTCAAGAGTTTTTGAATCAGGAGATCAGACAGGTGGAAGTAGAGGAGGCTATTAAGCAGGCCAAGAAAGGGAAAGCACCAGGTCTGGATGGGCTTCCTGTTGAGGTCTATAAGGTCTTGGGTGGGAGTCTGGCACCATTAATAACAATGCTCTTTAACAAGATTTTTGTAGGAAAGGCGGCTCTTCCCGCCTCATGGAACGAGGCGAACATCATAGTTATTCCTAAACCTGGGAAATCACAAAAAATATGCACTCGTACAGGCCTATATCGCTGTTAAACAGCAACTATAAGTTGTTTGCTAAAATTATGGCAGACAGGCTTGGCAGAGTAATTCCCTATTTCATTCATGAAGACCAGAAAGGGTTTATCAAGGGCAGATATTTAAAAGAGTTAACCTTCTCTCTAATAGCTAGCATTGATGTGGCTGCTACACATAATCTCCCATTGGCGGTAGTTGCTCTCGACGCCGCTAAGGCGTTCGATCGTGTCAACTGGGAGTTCCTGAAGGCCTTAATAACACACTTGAGGCTGGGGGTTAATTATGGTACGGTTTTGGCTCAAATATATCAGTCACCTATCTCGAGAGTTCTAGTAAATGAGGTATTAACTAAGCCAATAAAGGTAATGAGAGGTACTAGGCAGGGATTCCCTTTATCCCCTCTCCTGTTCGATTTATATATTGAACCGTTAGCTTGTAGAATTAGACAGGCAGACATGATTTCCCCCTTTGAGTTTCAGGGATGGGCCAGAAAGATCGGGCTGTATGCAGACGACATAGTTATTTTATCATCAAATCTGCATCAAACCTTGGACTCCATAGACTCTATAACGAGGAAATTTGGCAAAGTTTCAGGATATCAGTTAAACGTAGATAAAACAGAAATTATGTCTTGGAATTTGGCAACAGAAGATATAGTGTGCAAAAAAGAAATAAGATATCTAGGGGTTCAAATTACTCAAGACATAAAGGATCTTACTAAAGTAAACTTTGCTAAAGTTAGGAAGGAAATTTCCTCGGATATGAAGGGCTGGGCCCATCTGCCTTTAACAATGTACGGTCGTGTAAGTTTGGTGAAGATGATGGCGCTACCTAAGATAACCTTCTTATTTGATGCGCTTCCTCTTATGTTTAAGAAAGAGGGTTTTTCGAGACTGCAGAGTGAAATTGGGTCTTTTATGTGGGCATCTAAGGGATCGCGCCTATCTTGGAAGAAAATCAGGAGAAGACTTTTGAAAGGAGGTTTGGCCGCGCCAGATTTCCAGATATACTCTTGGGCTTTTTTGCTTAAAAACTGCAGAATGCTTCTGGGCACGCCAGGAAGCTCGGTTATTGGTGAACTTTTGTCTGCATTGCTGAGAGTAGAGAGTTGAGAATATAAGACAGAATGGATTTATGTATACATTTTCTGACCCAAAGTACTTTAAAAAAAGTAAGATTAAAAGTTTTGAAAGATCTGGCGATGGTCTGGTATAGAATTAGGAGGGCCACTAAAATACCATATTTTAGTGTAAGAGCACCGATATGGGAATCACCAGGTGCCCCGAGTTGGGCTGAGGATGCGTTGGAAAAGACATTAAAATCAGAGGGACCTCAGAAATGGGGAGATTTGTTTTCAGATCGCAGTTTATTACCGTGGAGATATTGTGAACAAGAGTGGGGCTGTATTTTTTCGAAATTTAAATATCTTCAGATACAAAGCTGGGCAGCTGGGAAAGAACATTTAATTGGGCTATATAACGAGTTTGAAGAGAAGCTGGCATCGGAGGTTCCGATTAAAAAAGAAGTGGCGATGTGGTACTGGGCAATAGTTGAAATGGAGGATGGACCGTTTACACTGCCGGAGAGCCTGTGGGGAGAGTGCTTGCCGAGGACCGCCACAAAAGACCAATGGCAAGTAACTATGTTGATTCTTTACAAGGTGGTAAAACCTGCGAATTTAAGAAGGAACCACTTGTTTACTCTCCACAGGGCGTATTGGTCTCCAAAAAAATTAGCGAAATTCAAAGATGGTGGAATTGTGAGATGCCCTAAATGCAGCAGCCCAAATGAGGATGATATGCATATGTTTGTTACATGCCCGGCGATAAAAGTCTTTCTGGGGTGATGTGAGTAAATGCTTGTCAACTGCATTGGCCCAACATATCGAGGTAAGCCCTGAACTTGTTATCACGGGAAGAGCAGATCTACAAGGTAAGGGCATTGATGACAAAGTAAAATTGGTGTTCTATGCTATATTGTTGGCCCGGAGGGAAATCTGCAAGCTTTGGGTCTCTGTTGAGCCTCCGTCAGAACTGTCCTGGATAAGATCTATGAGGGCTGTAGCAAAGTTGGATATGGTCGGCCAGCATAAGATGAGATATAGATTCTGGACTCCTTTTCTAAATTGTTATGGGTGAAGGTTATGGGAAACTGGTGAAGGCAAGGGTGGAAGAAAGTCCTATGATTAAGTCTCTCCGAAATCTTGGTGGAAATATCTCTCATGTAGGCCGGTTTAAGGGAGTGTACTCCCTCCCAAGAGAGCAAAATTTCCTATTATATGAGATGAAACCACCCTAGGGTGCCATCGTAAGAGAAAAGGGTGAGGAGGGGCAAATGAGGACAAAAAAACCCCAATGATTTCACCCTAGCTAGCCAGCCAATTTTCTTATAACGGTCCAACGCATAGACCTCGTCCAAAGCAGCAACATATTGGTGCAGCTCAGGGGTGGTTTTTAAACATAGCCAAAAGAGCAGAGGGCGTAGCTGTGCTTTTTGTACAATCGAAAATCTGCCCATGTCAAATCTCAGCGGTTGCAGGGGGGTACTCTGTGGGAGGGAGCAAAGTGATCTAAAGACTTTATTTTCGGTCACGAAGAGTGAATCCAGCTTTTCAAACCCCCAGAGTTCCGCCCCATAGAGAGCAGCTCCCACTGCTTTGTAATCATAAATGCATAGTAGGGTGGCCAATTGGTTTGTTCGATGAAATCTTCTGCTCTTTGATCAGAGCCCCTGAAATATGCCTTAGCTGGAGGTTCTGCCTCTTAACATGTCTCCAGGAATGGTCGTCAGAGAGAGTGACACACAGATAGTCAAAGGTACTCACTCTCTATAAGGTTTCCCCTCTAGAAACAACTTTCCCTTAAAGGATCAGTGAGGATTATTCATGAAGAGCCTGGTCTTTGCAGTTATTATCTCAAGACCTCTTAGCGTGTAAAAGGACTAAATTTTCATAAGAAGTGCTTGGGCAAAGATCTTTTGGGCACTGTCGATAAAGTTAATGGGTCTGTAATTCGAAGGCAGTGAGCGATCAACCTTCTTAAACACTGGTATTACCTCAGCCCCTTTCCTTGAGGACGGAATTGCAGACCCAGCGGCTATTTCGTTGGCCAGGGCCAGAACATACAATGACCAATTCTCAACGTGTCTGAGAAATAAGTCTGGTCCGGGAGCTTTAGATCTAATAATTGCATTAATACTGGATCTTAGTTCATTAGATTGGACCGAACTGTACTTTTCCAATCCCTCTTCAGGCGGTGCGAACAAACTGACCTACACCGCGACATAGAATAAGTATCCTCATTCTGAGGTTAGTATCCCCGCCTTTTCTCATTATCTTAGTGAAAAGGGCACTGGTCATCGACTATATTGTAATGTAATCCAGTGAATGGGATAATCCAGTGAATGGGATAATACTATATGGATGTGAACAATGAAATGCATGTACAGCATTTGAAAACAATGGGTTAATAAGAACTTGTATAGATAGAGCTGAGTAATTTGTTGTAAACTGGCCTAGGGCAATATAATTTGAAAATCTTGCCAAAATAGTGATACTAATACCTGTATTGATTAATAATTTTCTCATACACAGCATGGATATCTGCTGACTGAATGAGATGACCCCAAATGAAATTGTCCTGATGAAGGTGTAACCACATTAATGGTCTGATACACCGAAACGCGTCGACGCTTTTTTCTTGTATGAAATTCAAGCCTCTGGGATTCTGGATATTTGGCACATTGTAATACCAGAAATCTCTACATATCTTTTTGAAGGTGGTTGAATTGAATTATCCGTTGAAATATTTGGTATTTCCTCTGTATGTGGGGTTTCTCCTTTCTTCTTTTTTCTTTCTTTATCTTTTTTATCTTTTTTTCCTAAAGATGAAAAGTGTATTGCCTATGTAGAAAAATGTGTATTTTCCAAATGACTGTGCTGTATAATTTAATATAATTGTGTCCAACCGTTTTTTAATTTTAATTTAAATTTTATTGGATATTGTGGTGTGTCGTTGTATATGAAATCTGTTCAGTACATTTTATGTTTTCAGTATAATTTATTTCATACTGAAATTTTATTCAAAATATATGCCTTTTATAATAAAAAACTATGAACGTTACAAACTAGTCTGTGATCAGTGATCCCGACATTATTTCCATTGTAATTATATACTGCTTGCGAGTGTTATAGGATTAACCTGTCCAGGGATCTTCCTTTGACTTTAGATTATTCATGAAGAGCCTGGTCTTTGCAGTTATTATCTCAAGACCTCTTAGCGTGTAAAAGGACTCAATTTTCATAAGAAGTGCTTGGGCAAAGATCTTTTGGGCACTGTCGATAAAGTTAATGGGTCTGTAATTCGAAGGCAGTGAGCGATCAACCTTCTTAAACACTGGTATTACCTCAGCCCCTTTCCTTGAGGACGGAATTGCAGACCCAGCGGCTATTTCGTTGGCCAGGGCCAGAACATACAATGACCAATTCTCAACGTGTCTGAGAAATAAGTCGCCAGGAATGGCGTCTGGTCCGGGAGCTTTAGATCTAATAATTGCATTAATACTGGATCTTATTTCAGTTAGGGTGAAAAACCCATCAATCTCAGGACAATCAAACAACTGTTGGGTCATCGTTAGCATAGACAGGCTCCCCAGTATACAGAGATGAGAAATGACGATGACAATCCTCACCAGCATTATTATTGTCAGGTGTCTGGGACCTATTTTCCTCTCCCCTAGTGACTAAAAGCCAAAAACATTATGTATCTTTTTTACCACAAGCATCAGTGACCAAGGCTCCACTTCAGAGTCCTTTTTGGCCTTAGAAATCGATTTCTTGTAGGATCGCCTGGTTTCCCTCACTTGGATCACATTATTTGAACCTAGTGCAGTGACCAGTTGGCTTCTAATGTTCCCGCACTCTTGCGTGTACCAATCAAAATGTTATTGTGGGCACTTTTTCACCCCCTGTGGGAGTCTTTGAATTTTAAAATAAGCAGCCAACAAGTTATGAAAGGTAGTGTGACAGTCAACAATCTTGGCGAGATCACCCAGAGGTTCAAGCAGACTGAGCATCAGACTGGAGCTAGCCTCCAAGTTGCTGTTAATTGGGTCTAACTTCTCCGGGTCCATTGCTACAAGTGCCCATTTAAGTCGCCTATTATCGTTGGTGGAATGAACCACCCTGGTGACAAGAGTAGTAACAATGGTATTTAGGCATCTAGCCCAAGGAGAGATTAGAGTTAGCATGGGGATTGTGATCGCTGTCCGTAGTGGACCCTACAACCATGTCAATAACTTTGGGCCATAGTCTTAAATCTATAAAAAAAGAATCAATTTGGCTCATATTGGTGCTCCGATTAAAAGTATTTGCTCCTGACTTATCAGAATTGGTTCGCCCATTGGTAGCCCTCAAACCAAAGAGCTGCAGAGCCGTTTGAGACTATTTCTTATTAGGAGTAAGGTCCAAAGGGGGAATAAGCCATAACTCCTCCTCCTCCCTACTACCACACCTGTCCTCCTGCCCGAGTGATTCGAAGGTGACATTGAAATCTTCTGCGACTATTAATGGTAATTGGGTATTTCTAGTATATAAAAGGTTCTCCAAATCCTGGAGGGTGGATGGTGTGCTTCCTGCTTTTGTCCCTCTGGCGTACATGTTAAAAAGATCCACCCCCAACCCATCCTCTGCCCTTATCTGGACAGTTAGTATATCTGGACTGTTAGACTTGAGTTCTTTGACAGAACAGTGAATATCAATTTTGATTAGAATCAATAAACCTCCAGCTGGGCGTCCAGATTAGTTAGTGATAGCAGGGCGATGGTGTGTGATGTACACAGGGATAAAGATGGGCGAAGGGGGCCACGTTTCTTGTAGAATGCAGATGTCATGCTTTTCTACGTATTGGGTCCAATGGGCAAGTGCAAGTTTTGTTCTCACCCTGGCAACATTCCATGACAGTAGGGTGAGTTTGGTTGTGTGATCTCTATTACCTAAAACTACGGGGTTTACACCAACTCTCATAACTCCTCCCTGAGATCCAATCCGGAATCCTGCGGGATTGCCCCCCTCATTGTGGCCACTTGATGCGGTCAAGCACCCTTCGCCGGTCGTAGTGCACACAGCAGTGACTTAGAGGTAAGATTGAAGCATCAGCGTATGTGGTCTCAAGAGGAGAAGAGAATAGGGTGGAAGGATGTGATATAGAGCCTGATGACGAAGTTTGGTATGCAACTCAATCATTTGCATCGAGAATCGATATGGGGTTCTGCTGATGTGCTAGACTGTGAATAGGTGGCAACAGTGGGCGCGTTATTTATTTATTTATTTATTTAGTGTTTTCTATAGCGCGAACATGACCCTACATAGGGTGTCAGAGCGCTTTACAGGAGCATTTCAACATCCAAAACTTATATATTACACGACGTTACTGGTTTACGACATTTACAGTTCAGGAAAGCATATAAACATATATAATAGTCAACAGATAGATTACCATAAAGCCTCTTGAACTAAAAAAAAACAAACCACAACAAAACTTATATACAAGTCCATAAATGGAGAATGAGGTGCTTGCGTGAAATTTAAGACAACATGACAGGTTAATATACAGACGTTCAGATGTAAGGATTTAGGGGAGAAATTTCCCCATATAAAACGATTTTGCTTCCTTTTTGAATGCTGCGATGGATGGAATTCTTCTAATGTTGGGGGGAGGGCGTTCCAAATTCTCAGTGCTGCCTCTGAGAACGCTCGGTCATAAGTTCTTTTCTTACAGAAAGGAGCCGGTTTCAGTAGTAGTTCCGCTTTGCTCCTAGAGGATCGGGTCCCTCCCGAAAGCGTGAGTTTCTGAGCAAGGTAGACCGGAGTTTTGTTGTGTATTGCTTTATGAGTGATGCATGCCAGCTTGAAATGAATTTGTGCTTCGAAGGGCAGCCAGTTGAGAGCTTTCAAGTGAGGGGAGATATGGTCAAATTTTTGGGATCCCACTATAAGTCTTGTAGCTGCATTAAGACATTCTTTCAATGGGGCTGTTGAGATCTTGGGGAGCCCTGCCAAGGTAGTGCAACCATATTCGATCCTTGATATGACCAGTGCTTGAACTGCTGTTTTGAGGTCTGCGTTATTTAGAAATGGTTTTAGTTTTCGCAAGTAGCTTAAGTGGAACCTGGTGTTTTATGCCATTGAGTTGATATGTGCTGACATGTTCAGGCTTTTGTCCAGAATGATACCCAGTGATTTAGTCTAGTCAACAATCTTCGGAGTGCACTTTAGAGCAGTGATTAGGTTGGACCATTCTGCTATCATTATTTTGCTTTTCTGGGGTGTAATCAGTAGGAATTCAGTTTTCTGAGGATTTAGCTTCAGGTGGTTCTTGGTTAGCCATAGAAGGGTTCTCGTTAGCGCTTGGTTTATTGTCTTTATATCATCAGTCGAAGTGACCTTGATGTACAGCTGAGTGTCATCAGCATACATGTGGAAAGCAATTTTAACTTTTTGTAGTGTTTCCGTGAGAGGTTCTACGTATAGATTGAAAAGTGCCCGAGATAGCGTAGACCCTTGCGGAACTCCGAATGTATTATTGGTTGCGGTTGAAAGGGTTTGGTTGACAATTCATTTTTGCGATCTATTCTCAAGAAAGGAGCTAAACCAAGTTAGGACTGTACCCTCAATTCCCATTCTGTTTTTCAACCGATCAAGTATTTTGGCATGGTTCACCGTGTTGAATGCTGCCGACAGGTCCAACAAGATTAAGAGGCATGTTTCGTTCTGGTTGAGAGCCAGTAATGCGTCATCTATGTGTAGAATTGCAGTTTCAGTACTGTGGTTTGGACGGAAACGAGATTGGCAATCATTTACAGCTTGAAATCAGAGATGTGCAGACTCAGTTGTTGTTGGACACATTTTTCCAGAATTTTGGCTAACATGGGAATACTAGTTACAGGTCTGAAATTGTTTGGATCTAAGGGTTCTCTGTTGTTTTTTTAAGGAGAGGAATGACTTGCCCTGTTTTTAAGCAGGCCGGTATTTGGCCTTGTGATAATGAGGCATTTATGACCTTAGTCCAAGACGGGATTAGCAGGTGGTTTATGGAAGACCAGCACTTTGCTCGTAAGGGACCGTTATAGTGATTGTTAGGTTTAGTGGTCAACATGATTTTTGAAATGTCTAATTCACTGACCGGTTTAAATCCTGACCATCGGGCATTGTTTTTAGGTTTGACTAATTCTTGTTCATCCAGAACTTCATCCCACGTACCCTTCTCGTTTTCAATGTCTTCAGCTGCTTTTTTGAGTTCCCCCTCCAACGAGTTAGCTTTGTCTGTAAAGAAGACCGAGAAATCTTCGCTATTTAAGCTTGTTTTGGAAATGACTGGTGCCACTTTGGCCGATTCATTCGATTGTTCTTTAAGTAGATCGAATAATTTCCTAGGTCTATTTACAGCGCTATCCAAATCTTTCCTGAAGAATTATTTTTTTGATTTAATAATGCTTTTGTTATACGCTTTCCTAGATTGTCTCAGTAGGATTAGATGGGGCGAAGAAGGGTGTTGTCGCCATTTTCATTCTGATAGTCTCAGTGACCTTCGTTCTTTATTAAGGGCACCATCGAACCACAGGTTTTTGTCTTCGTCCGAGACCCTTTTCAGTTTTAGCGGGGCTATGTCTTCAATAATCCTGGACATTAATTTGTTATAATGCAGCGTGAAGTCATTGATTTCAATCATGCGCTTGGGTGGCTGCGAATCTATTTCACAGCGCGCTGCTACGCTTTCCATATTAATTCCTCGAATGTCCCTGGTCCATTTTTGGGGTTTAATAGCTTGGGAAGACGATTTAGTTTTTCTGAGGGGAATTTCGAATGCAATTATGTGGTGATCCTACCAATCGCAGGGTGTGATTACAATGTTCTCAATTGTTTTCTCTTTAGCTATCATCCAATCTAAGGTGGAGCCTTTGGAGTGGGTGGGGAGATGACAACCTTGGACTAAAGATTGCTCTTCCAGGAAGGTTTTAAAAAGGGTGATTTGATTGTCATGCTGATCCTCTCAATGAATATTAAAGTTTCCGAAGAAGATATCGTTAGACTGCAGATTAGAGTTAGTAGTAATGATTTCTATCATCTGGCCGATGAACTTGGTCTTTGTACCCGGAGGGTGGCAGAGTGCATGGAGTTTACAGTTCTGGTTATCTGCTGATCTTAAGGACATGCCTAGATATTCACAAGACTCTAAAGGATCAGCCTGTATTTTTGTGATGGAAATGTCAGATTTATGTATACAAGCGATGCTTCCCCCTTTCCGTTATTTCTATCCTGCCTCAAAATCTGGTAGTTCGGGGGGACTAACAGGTCTAAGCATGGCGAAGAAGAGTCATAAAGCCATGTTCAGTTAGAATGGATACGTCAATTTCATGGTTAAGTATGAGGTTGGCTGTGTCAGCCGTGTGTTTATTTGCTGAGCGACAGTTGAGTAGTATTCAGCAAATATGTTTCTGCGCATTGATAAAAGGTGGCATAGACTCTTCAGGCACTAATGACACTTTCTTAAGGTTGTTGGGTATTGTTCCTTCTATTGTTAGCCTGAGAAGTTCTACCAGCATTCGTTATGATAGTTTGGATATTGTTTTCGCCTATCTTAGTTTGAGAGGTAGGAGTGAGTTCATATGTAGACAGGATGGATAATATCTCACAATCTGTCAGATAGTTGAGTTGCGTGCGTGGGCGGTAAATTCTGTTAGAAAACGCCATTGGGGTGGAACGGTGTTTAACTTGAGGTTCAAGGGAGGAAGACTGAAAAACCTCCATTTTTGCAAGCCATTTTTCAGATAAGCACAGCAGGTTTTTCATATCTTTAATAGCGGTGAGCATGGCTTTGTAAGTCTTGCTAGATTGCGAGCTGAGATTTATAAAATCCCTACTTGTTTGTGGGGTTCTGTTCCTTTCGGGGTCTAATCTATGGGGTATGCTAGTGGGCTGTTGTGTGGGAGTCTCTCTTGGAAGTTTGCTTTGGTTACCTCAGCAGGATCTGAGCATGTTATTTTGTGCTTAGAAACAGATTTGTGACTCCCTTTGAGGTTCACAAGTGTCATTTCCACCCAGCTAACTGTTTCTATTAGCGGGTCGAGATCAGTGTTAGTGGTAGGATGGGAGCTCAAGTCAAGTGGTGAGGAAAATATTGCTAGGTGTATGTTATTGCCCCTGTCTTCTGCTTGGTTGGAATCATGACACAGATGTATGTATAATGTATATGTATAAATTATTTTATAGCGCGCTCCGTTACTGGAGAGTATCCTGGCGCGAGTAGAGGAGAGGTAGACAATCAGACATACAAGAAAAACTTAACTTACACTCTTGAACAGATGAGTTTTCAAATGCTTTTTAAAAACAGCCACTGAAGACATAGATCGTAGCTGGAGAGGGAGAGCATTCCAGGCCCGGGCCCCGATCACTGAGATCGATTGGCCACCAAGTCTTGCTCGTTTGAAGCGGGGAAGATACAGTTTGTGCAAGGTAGAGGATCTGAGGGGGCGTGCAGGAACATAGCTGGTGAATCTCTTCCTCAAATACAGGGGGCCTTGATCATGAGAAGCACGAAACGCAAGCACCAATGATTTAAATGTTCAACATTTGGTGAAATGACTTGAACTGCCAAAGCAAGATCCGTCTGCTGTGATTCTATAGCCTTGGCGGACTCCGTTTCATTATCACTCGAGTAATTGGCATCCTGACGTAACAATTGGGGTTCAATATTGGTGTTTAAGCCAACTAGCGCAAAAGCGCTACCATTTGCATTAGCCTGTGAGTTACTGGTTTCCTGATACAATGTTTGAGGTTCTTCATTAGTGTTTCGGCAAACAATCAATATAGTTTGACTACGTTGTTGAGATTCACTCTCCCTGCCGATTTCAGCCATAGCCGGTTGGTTCACCTGTGGGACGGTGATGGCTTGGGAATTTCTGTTTGGATGGATTCATTTTAATGTGGAGCTGCTGAGGACGTGATTTTTTCATATTGAGAAGAAGTTCTCAAAACGTTTCAGATCTTTATTGGCAGCTTGAATGAGAAACGTGCCATTTTGATAACACTTTATATTTAATGTTGCCCTAAGTTTTCTAGATGGTGTAATGAGCAACTTAGTTCCATAGGGAATGTTTTTTGATTCCTGTATTTTCAGTAAGTTATTTATTGTGTTTCTCCATTTGCCCGTTTTAGTAGCAAAGAAAAACAGTCGTTAATAATCGCGCCCTTTATTAAGTTAAAGGATGGGTCTAGAATGAGTGTTTCTGGATTAGTTCTAAGAAGGTTATGTTTAAAGGCTTTGGAGGCATTTTTAGAAATAATGGGAGGGTAAATTATAGAGTATGAGTTTGTTCCTTCCGGTTTTAGATGGTGACCTGACATGTTATAGAATAAAGAATTCAGATCTTAATATACTGAAACGTCCTAAGTTGACTGTGTCTGGAAACACGAACACAAGTGGGAGTCATCGAAATAGATGTACGAAGACTCCAGGACAGAATGTGGACCATCAAAAGAACCCCATCAAAAGCTATAAGGATTACACAGTGGTCTAAAGCCCTGATGATATTCCCCCAATGCAGAAGGGGATTGGAAACGCGTCGGCATGTCTTTAATCGTCTGCGAGGGACCAACATTGAATGGGACTCTAGTGAGGGTGTCATAATTGAAATATACCCCGAGAGCGAACTTTTATAAAAAAATCATTTTCCCCGCAGTCTGCCTGTCATAGTGCCACATAAAATTTGAATTTTGACAGGCAATTGTTGAAATTTTGGACTGGTGTAATTAATTGATGCAAATACAACAGTGTTTTGTCTTTGTTTTTGACGTTCTAATATGTTTTTGTAAAATGTTTTTCATGTAATTTTGAGTCGCACAATATACTGAATGAAATGTGTATTCCTTCTATGCATCAAGAGTGATGAATAGTTGTTTAAAATGAAGTTGAATCAATACAAATATGAAAGTAAAGTACTATGATTGTTTGCGTTGTATTTGGAATCTGCAGTATTAATTAGCAGTACTGAAATTGGTGGCCAGGTAACTTTTTTTGAAAAAATGGTGTAAGAATGAGGCAATATTCGCCTTGGTCAGGGGCGTCAGGTAGTGTACAGCAGTGTATAAAAGTCTTCAAAGGCCATGTTGATATCGAACTGTGCCTTACCTATTCCATGGGTCAATGTGTTTATTGAAAGACTAGGTAAGGGTGAGAGATCCGGCCGATCAGACGGGTCAAAAGTCTGACCGATTTGTCGGCATCTGTAGGTGTTCTCTGACTGTATGTCTTATAATCTATGACACAGAGGTGTTCAAGGAGCTCTGCACAGATAATCCAGGCCTCCTGCAGCCTCTCTGCTGCTTCAGCGTTCTCAAATTCAGCCTGTTCCAGCGGGCCCGGCCTGCACTCTAGTTGTGAGCCACCACATGACGCCTCTTATGGCCCCCACCATAGCAGAAATGGACGTACCCGTAACCACCACCTTGAATGCCTCCCACTCCACTAGAGAAAAGGAGGCCATACCCGAATCCTCAGAGAATTATGTGTCAATGTGAGCGGTAAGAGTGTCTTTGAATACAGCATCCTCTAGCAATGCGGGCTGCAAGCGCCATGCAGGGATCAGAACAGGAACCCAGCACCATGACAATGCTATTTCAAGTGGATTATGATTAGATATTGTATTCCCTGAATAGTTGGCATGGGTAATGTTAGATTGAGGATGTGAAGAGAATAGAAACCAGTCATGGCGGGAGTGTAATGTGTGTGGATGAGAATAAAACGAGTACTCCCTCATGCCCAGATTGTGGCTATGCCATATTTTTGAAAGGCTCCAACTCTCCGGCTACTGTCTTAGTATTTTCATCTGTCGTATGGGGACGTACGAGGCAAGGGGGATGTGAACAGTTTAGAGTCATGTCCAAATGTGCGTTAAAATCCCCACTCAATACCCAGAGGTATAGTGTCTAGCTCGCCAACACCACCAGCAGATGGGCCACGAACACATCCTGCTGTGTATTGGGTGCATAGATGCAGCCAAGTACAATCGGAGCCCCCTATAATTACCCCTTTAGCACTACATAGTTCCCCTGAGTATCAATTCTGGTATCCAAAGCTGCAAACAGGCACCCAGCCGAGAGCCATATCACAGCGCCCCTCGCAAATGCAGAGTAGGAGGTATGATACAATTGCCCTCTTCGTTTTTTACATATTTCATGAGCCTCTAGGACAGTAAGATGGGTCTCCTGCAATAATGGAATGTGTGTGTGTGGCGCCTCTGCTATTGGCTAGTATCTTATGCCGTTTATGCACAGAGCCCATACCCTGTACATTCCCCCCAACAGAAATAACAGTTATCACAATAGACCCCACATTACTTCCATTGGATGCAATAGAAGACTGAGTCCAACACTGAAATACATTACCCAATACTTAGTCTAGCAATATCATGTTGTTCGACCATACAATTAAAGAAACAATAACATATTAAAAACTGTTGTGCAATTGCCTTTGGGGTCCATGGCCCACCGCCTATGGGGAGCTTTCAGTTAATATAGGCGGTCCAATTGGAGAATGCCAGCGTCCCAGGCCTGGAACCTGGCAAAAAGTGAAATCAAAACACACCACACCAGAGGAAACTGCCATTTAAAAGGTAAATCATGCAGGCAGTTCAGCAGGAGGTTGTACATGGCAGTAAACACATTACCACAACGGTTCCCAAATTTTTGACTCCTGACGATCCCCATTGAGTCACCACTGGAAGCCAAGTACCCCAAGCAATTTGGATGATTTAAATTTCAAATATTAAAACAGTAATTAACACGTGTGCACACAAAACAAATACTCAAATTACTAAGGATTTTGGGGCCAGATGTATGACCATTTCATTTAGCGCCTCGCAATTGCGAGTGGCAAATTGTGAGTCGTTAAATGAAATGTACAACAGTGTGTTTAACACTGTTTGGGATTCCCAATGGGGTCGCAAATTATGAGGCTCATTAATTTTAAAGAGCCTCTTGCAATTTGCGTGCCCATTGGGAATGCCAGCCCTCCAAGGGATGGTGGCCTGCTGGGCTCAGCAGACCAACATGTCTGGGACTGCTTTTAAATTAAGCATTTAAAAAAAAAAATGCAGCTCATTTTCCATGCATTTATAAAAAATAAAAAAAAAAGAAAATGAAACTTTTTCATTTCATTTTTTAAGGGCAGGCAGTGGTCCCTGGGATTACTGCCTGCCCTTAAAAAATAATTGTGCATGCATTTGCAAAGGGGAAGGGGTCGGATCCCTTCCCTTTTGCGAATGCATTACCATCTACTTGAAGTAGGTGGTAATTGCGAGTGTTCTGCGAACGCAATTGCGGACGCAAAACATTTGTACATGATTTTGAGACTCGCTATTTGGAAGGGAATGCCCCTTCCAAATAGCGAGTCGCAAAAAAATTGTGATTCGCGAAATAAGCTATGTACATGGCTCAATAAGTTTTTGCATGCGCACACTGGTTCGCGAACCTGTTTGCGCATATAAAAACGAGTTGTACATCTGGCCCATAGTATTTTATATTGAAGGAATTTGCAAAAAAGGAATACATTTAATGGGAAGGTTGGTGCTGCATCATTGTGACTAACTTTTAAATGGTTGGTTTTATTTCGCAGTACGAGGCTCCTGCCAGGGCCAGACTGGGAACCCAAAGCAGCCCTGGCAAATGTTTTCAGACCAGTCCCCACACAGTGCACCCAAGTACGGGGAGTGAGCCTGCCCACTACAAAGGGGGCTTTGGGAGGCTCTCCCCCTCAAAATATTTAGGAAACAATGGTGCATTCTACAACACATTTTTCATTATATATTGAATTGTATTAACTTTTAAAGAATAGTAAATGAAGGCCTTACTATGCACCAGGATGCAACAATCTTTGTTGGGGTTCTTCAATGATTCCCTTAATATCACCCTCCAACAGTGCCTCTCATCTCTCCTTAGTCACATGTATTTCATTTGTTTTATAGCATCTCTCATACCATTGTAGGATGTCAGAGCACTTTACATCACACACATATAGAGACAATGAATCATACATGTAAATCAGTGTATAGAAAATGTTACATAAGTTAAAGGGGACTACAAGGTGTAGTTTTCACATGTCATTCATACTGGTAGGCATTTTTAAAGAGTGCTTGGTCTGGAAAAGCACAAACCCAGGATTCAGAACATAACACAGTGGCTAGCACTGACTTTATCTTTAAAAATGTATTTCCACACAAATAAACCTTTTTAGCAGCATCAGGATAATGAATGACTGGGAAAAAACATAAGTTACTAACTGATACCATGCAGTTTACAAACAGCTCTTTGATGACAGTTTATAGGTTCCTTTGCTAGATTACGATTGTCACTTATGAAGTGCACAGTAACAAAAGTATCTCTGTGACAAAAGCAGTAACCACGGACCTAGGCACATAAAATACTGCTTTTTAAAATGCATGTTACACGTTCTTTGAAGTAGGCATATTAACCCTATGTGCTACATTAGTTAAGTCAAAGCTGCCACTGAACAAAACTCTCATCTCTCTCCATCAGTTACATTAATCACTGGCATTATCTTGACACTTTTATTCTTTTTTTTTCTTTCTTTATAAAGTTTTATATAGCGCGAACAAGATCCCGGTGGATATCTGAGCGCTTTACAAAGGAAGGACATACATTTTTAGATTCCAGTTCAATATTGATGAGTCTAGATTTCTCAGAGAAAAACGTAGCCAAAGTGTCACAAGAGGGTGGGCTGGGACCTGTGTCAGACCGAGTGGGTGGGTCACACGATTGTTGTTTAACAATTTCAAAAAGTTTCCTGGGACGATTAGAGGCTTGGTTAAGTTGAGATCTGAGGTAGTCGGCCTTGGCGCTCTTGATTTGTTTGTTATAGGAGCTCCTTACTGTTCTGAGGACTTTTAGCAGTTTCAAGACAGGGTTAGATTTCCAGGATCATTCAGTTGCCCTTAGGTTATGTCGTTCGGAGTTTAAGTTGTTGTTAAACCATGGTTTTGAGATTTTTGTTGATACATTTTTTAGTTGGATCGGTGCAATGGATCCATGATACTTGAAATAGTAGAGTTGTAAAAGTCTGTGAGTAAGTGAACCTCAGGCTTGACAACTTGGGCGGAAAGGGCAAGTTTACATTGGGTTGCTAGCTCAGCTGTATTGATATGTCTAAGGTCCCTTTTCCATACCTTTAGCTTCTTCGGTTGAGGCTTCCTCATGGACACCTCCCGGTTAATGTAAAAGTGGATGATGTGACGGGCAGACCAGTCGCAAGGGAATATGTTATCCCGAGATATGGTGTTTCCTTTGGAGATGATGAGATCCAGGATTTCTCCTTTATTATGTGTTGGCCTTTCATAGTATTGAGTCAGCTTGTGATCATCTAAGAAGGATTTACGGCATGTAGCAGCTTGCTCATTGGGGTTAGACCAATGAAGGTTGAAATCACCGAGGAACTGCGGAATTGACATTACCGGAGATGATTTCGAGTAATTGTTCGATGAAGAAGAAATTGTCCCCCGGGGGGTGATAGAAAGTGTGTAAGTTGCATATCGGGATGCGATGACTTAAAATGTTTAGACAGAGGTATTCACTGGAGGAGGGTGCAGAAGTCCCAGAGTGAGAGACCAAGAGAGTGTTCCGATGAATACAAGTTAGGCCACAGCCCTGCTTTATTGCTCTGTCGAGACAAATTATGTCATGGGAAGGAGGAACTAGGAGGTCTATGATAGGAGAGGAGGCGGAATTCAACCAAGTTTCAGTAAGGATGATGATGTCTATATCCTGGTATTGAATAAGGTCGAAGTTTTCAGAGGCGTGTTTACTGGCTGATCTACAGTTGATAAGTGTGCATTTGAGTCGTCCCTGTGAGTGGGGGGGAGGCGACTGCGTGATGTTCACTCTTTTGAGGTTGTCGGTATTTATGACTCTGAGGTTGAGCAGGGGTGCTCTGTTCGGATTAGGGTGAATCGCTTGAATTTGACCGGGAGGAGTCTTGTCAGTGGCCAGATTAATGGAGTAAAAGGAGAGGAGGTCCTTGATGTAATTGTTGGTCGAAAGCTACTAATTATACAAGAAACTTTGCTGTGCTTTTAAAACTGCTGCCTACGAACCCCTGGGAATGTGTCACGGACCCCTGGGGGTCCGCGGACCCCAGTTTGGGAAACACTGCATTACAAGATTAAGCATAATCAATCAATCACGGCATTTGTAAAGCGCGCTAATCACCCGGGAGGGTCTCAAGGCGCTGGGGGAGAGGGGTATGTTACTGCTCGAACAGCCAGGTCTTGAGCTGCTTCCTGAAGGAGAGATGGTCTTGGGTTCGCCGAAGGTGGATGGGAAGGGAGTTCCAAGTCTTGGCTGCCAGGTAGGAGAAGGATCTTCCTCCGGCGGTGGCTCTGCGGATGCGTGGTACGGTGGCGAGGGCGTGGCTGGTCGATCGTAGCTGGCGGGTGGGCGTGTAGAAGGTCATGCGGTCGTTGAGGTACTTGGGGCCCAGGTCGTGGAGAGCCTTGTGTGCGTGGGTGAGGAGTCTGAACGTGATTCTCTTGCTGACGGGGAGCCAGTGCAGGTCTCTCAGGTGTACGGTGATGTGGCTGTGTCAAGGGATGTCCAGGATGAGTCGTGCGGAGGCGTTCTGGATGCGTTGGAGTCTTTTTTGAAGTTTGGCTGTGGTTCCGGCATAGAGGGTGTTCCCGTAGTCCAGTCGGCTGGTGACGAGTGCCTGGGTGACGGTCTTCCTGGTTTCAGTGGGGATCCATCTGAAGATCTTGCGGAGCATGCGCAGGGTGTTGAAGCATGAGGATGAGACGGCGTTGACTTGTCTGGTCATCGACAGGGAGGAGTCCAGGATGAAGCCCAGGTTGCGTGCGTGGTCCGTTGGTTTGGGAGCGTTGCCCAGGGCCGGGGGCCACCAGGAGTCGTCCCAGGCGGAGGGTGATGATCCCAGGATGAGGACTTCCGTCTTGTCTGAGTTCAGTTTAAGGCGGCTGTTCCTCATCCAGTCGGCGTCGTCTTTCATCCCTTCATGTAGGTTGGCTCTGGCGGTGGTGGGGTCGTTGGTGAGAGAGAGGATCAGCTGGGTGTCGTCGGCGTAGGAGATGATGTTGAGGTTGTTTTGGCGTGCGATGGCTGCGAGGGGGCTCATGTAGACGTTGAAGAGGATTGGACTGAGTGAAGATCCTTGTGGTACACCGCAGATGACTTCGGTGGCCTCGGATCTGAACGGAGGGAGGCGGACTCTCTGGGTTCTTCAGGCGAGGAACGAGATGATCCACTCCAGTGCTTTCTCTCGGATTCCGATGTTGCTGAGGCGCTTCACTAGGGTGCGGTGGCAGACAGTGTCGAACTCCGCTGAGAGGTCCAGGAGGATGAGGGCCGCTGTTTCCCCGTTGTCGATCAGGGTTCTGATGTCGTCGGTGGCAGCGATTAGGGCGGTCTCGGTGCTGTGGTTGGCCCGGAACCCGGACTGCGAGGGGTCGAGGGATCCGTTCGTCTCGAGGAAGGCAGCAAGCTGTCTGTTGACGGTCTTCTCGATGACTTTGGCCGGAAAAGGAAGGAGTGAGATGGGACGGTAGTTCTTGAGGTCGGTGGGGTCCGCCGTTGGTTTCTTCAGGAGGGCGGTCAGCTCGGCGTGCTTCCAGCTCTCCGGGAAGGTGGCGGTGTGGAAGGAGGAGTTGATGATGTCTCGGAGATGGGGTGCGATGATGGCGTCGGCTTTGTTAAAGACGTTGTGTGGGCATGGGTCGGTTGGTTATCCGGAGTGGATGGAGTTCATCGTGCGGGTGGTGTCTTCGGTGCTGATCGGGGTCCAGTTGCAGAGGGTGGTGGTGGCGGGCGTTGATTCGGTGGTAGGGTGCGTGGTCTGTGCGTCGAAGCTGTTGTGTATGTCGGCGATCTTGCGGTGGAAGAATGAGGCGAGTGAGTTGCAGAGGTCTTGCGAGGGAGTCTTGTCGTTGTTTCCGGTGCTGGGGTTGGAGAACTCTTTGACGATGCTGAAGAGGTTCTTGCTGTCGTGGGCGTTGTTGTCCAGTCGTTCTTTGAGTGCCGTCTTCTTGGTGGCGCGGATCAGCTGATGGTGTTTGCGGGTGGCGTGCTTGAGGGCGGTCCTGTTGTCTGTGGTCTGGTCGAGCCGCCAGGCTTTCTCGAGGGTGCGGCAGTACTTCTTGGATTCCTTGAGTTCGGCTGTGAACCAGGGGGTTTTCTTGCTGCCGGGTCTGCTGGGAGGGTTCTTTAGTGGTGCGAGGTCATCGGCGCAGGCGGTCAGCCACTTGGTGAGGTTGCTGGCTGCTTCGTTGGGGTCCGTTGTGCTGGTGGGAGTGTTCTGGTTGAGGGAGGCGGTGAGCTGCTCGGCGGTGATCTTGCTCCAGCTTCGGCGGGGAACCTGTTGCGGGTGGTGGTGGGTCGTAGTTCTTCTAAAGCTGAAGTGGGCGCAGCTGTGGTCGGTCCAGTGGAGTCCGGTGGCGTGGCTGAAGGAGATGTGCTTGCTGGATGAGAAGACGGGGTCAAGCATGTGGCCGGCGTAGTGGGTGGGGGTGTTCACCAGTTGCTTGAGTCCGAGGTTGGCGAGGTTGTCCAGCAGGGCGGTGGTGTTTCTGTCATTGTTGTTCTCCAGGTGGAAGTTGAGGTCCCCTAGGAGGATGTAGTCGGCGGAGGGAAGGGCGTGCATGCTGATGAAGTCTGCGATGTCTTCGCTGAATTGTGTGCGTGGTCCCGGTGGTCGGTAGATGAGGGTGCCTCGGAGGGTGGTCTTGGGGTCAGTGTGTATCTGGAAGTGCAGGTGTTCAGCGGCGGTGAAGGTTTCGTCGGAGTTCGTCGAGATGCGGATGGTGTTCTTGTGTACGATGGTGATGCCTCCTCCCGTCTGGTTGACGCGGCCCTTCCGGGTGATCTTGTATCCATCCGGGATGGCTATGGCGATGTCGGGCACTGAGGAGGCGTTCATTCAGGTTTCGGTGAGGAAGGCGACGTCCGGTGCTGTTGTGACAAGCAGGTCTCAGAGTTCCACGGCGTGCCTGTGGACGGAGCGGGTGTGAGCAGGATGCACTTCAGGTGGTTGCTGCTGGTGCTCGACTTGGCGGGGGTGGTGCAGGTCCAGTAGCAGGTGAATCGGCAGGCTTGGCAGGCGAAGGGTCCGTGGGTGCGTCTCGGGGTTGCTCGGTAGCAGGCAGGGTTCCGGCCGGCATTGAGTGCGTTGAGAGTGGCGGCGTCGTAGGTCTGTCGGGTAGTCTTGCATCGGCGGCGGCGGCCAGCGGTCCTGGCGCTGGGCGCGGTCCAGGCGCAGACGGGCTTGCCTTTGGCGCACAATCGGCGCGCCCGCTGCACGCACGTGCGGACTCTGCCATAAATGGAGAGTGGGGGGGCGGAGCGAGGGAGGAGCAGCTGGGAGGCGGGAGCGGAGCGGCGAACGGGAACGGGGCAGAGGAAGGGGGCGGGGCCGCAGGGGAGCAGCGGCGGGGGTCTGGAAGGCGAGAAAGAGCGCGGAGGAGGCGGCGAGGGGGAAGGCCTGAGGGCGGGGTCCCTGGAGGCAATCAGCGGCGGCAACAAGCAGGAGAAGCGGTGGAGGCTAGCACACGGGGGCCGTGCGACCTGGAAGGGTCACAGCTCACCACCGTGCGGTCCCAGCTATATGTGGACACCTGGGAGGGAGGAGCAGCTGGGAGGTGGGAGCGGGCGGCGAATGGGGAACGGGGCAGAGGAAGGGGGCGGGGCCGCAGGGGAGAAGCATAACATCCCAACAGGTCCAGCAGTGATGTATCAGAGGGCAAATACTTCAATAGATAATCTGGGAATGCAGGACATGTGTAGGTAGTATGCAAGGTCAGTAATAGGTACCATAATGGATGGTAGCCCATCTATTAGAGAGGGAAATGAAGTATCCCAGCAGAACCACAAGCCAGTAGTGTTCATATTGTAAGGAACCATTGTGTCTTTAATGACCTCAAGAGTTTTCCAATGGTAACAAGGTACTTACATAGCACTCAACTCAATTGTTCATTAACCATCTGCGGTGTGATTGATGAAAACAGGGCGGGGTCTGCCCCCTGAGTCTGATGCACTGTCCAATGTAAGGTTGGGGCTCATAATCGGATGGCTCACACGGATAGAAGTTGACAGTAATGCAGCCTTTTGACCCTCCCATGCTTGCTGTGAAGATGGGATGCTAGTGTGAAATGAGGAAACAATGAGATTCGTGCATTTTCCATGAGGATCAGCATTTTAGAGAAGCAAGGTCTGTCCTTGTAATTGAGGATACAAGCCATAAAGGGTTGATGTGGCGCAACCGGTCTCCTCACAGGCACTCTAAGGGCTCGTTCCACCATGAACAGTTCTGACAGGTCTGTTGCAGCTACTCAGCTGCAAAGCCAATGCTCGATATATTGAAAGGCGTTAAGGCCTTCCGCTCCCTCTGGGATAGCAATTGTCCTGACATTCTTACAGGGTGCTCGCCCCTCTGCATCCTCTGCTCTTATTGTAAAGTTTCCACTTGCCGCGGTAGGAGAGCCACAGCCATAGATTGTTCCTTTTGCCAGGAGGTTAAAGAGGTAAGGTCCAGCTCATATGATTTTACTCTTTCACTCAATTTTTATGTGGTCGTCTTTGAAATGACTGATATCTGTGGTAAGGGTGTCCAACTGTTGCTCGATAGCCGCGTGAGAGTATCTAATCTCTTGGAATATGACATCCAGCTTATCCATTGAAGGGCCTGGTACCGCCAGCGGAATGCAGTCCTCCGTAGTTAATACAAGGGAGTAGTCGGATGCTGCGGAGTCAGTTCGGGAGTGATCCGGCGGGTTTGCCGTATTGGCTCTGGTGCGTCCTAAAGTCCCAGGGGCCAGAGTGACAGGCGCAGAGGCACTAGGGACTCACCATGGATCTCGTTTGCTCAAGGTCTGGACGCGCCGTGGCAAAGAGAGAAGAGTCAGTGCGCCTGAGAGCACCAAGAGTTGCATTTCAGGGAGGCAAGGCATGCTATCCCAAGAGGGAGGAGTCACAAGGCAGCACAGGACAGAGGACACAAAGGCCTCTCAGGCACTCAATACCAGTTTGCACACCCCAGATGCACTAGGCGATGTGGTATTCAGTCCAGGGAGGGTAATGCCGTGATATACTGTGTCTGGATCGCACCTATGTTGGATATCGTCTCCCAGGCGAGAGATATAGCAGGTACAACATGCTCGCAGTCGCCCACAGAGGTGGATCTGGGCAGGCAGAGGAGTTAATCAAATTAGCGTGATGTGTAAGCATAGGCTCATTAGATGGGCTCTGGTCCGCAGGCCCCAGCCTGCCAAATAGAGACCCACCTAGTCCTGACGTGAGGGGGTAAAAGGCAATGCCCTGTGTTAGAGATCTGGATGGGCTGAATAGGGCGATAGAGTGCATCAGGAGCAGGCCGCTCCAGGTCCCACGGCGCTGCTCCGTAATGTCAGCTGCGCTCACTGCATTCATCGGAGTACTAAAGTATTGTGTGGCATAGGAGGGGGGTAATATTCACTTTTCCCTGTGTGCTGCTGTAACGATTAATCCAAGGGGGCTGATGCAGCATGGCAGAGTGCTATAGGGAGGTTCACCGAGCCCCAGCATGAGGCAGGCCCGCAGCACCGTCAAAATGCAGCCTGTAACAGGGAGCAAGGCCATTTCAATGAGTTATGGCATTAACTAGGCCTCTGGCTGGTTCAGGGTAATGCCGCTAATGCAAGCAAGTCTGTGTGTGTGTAAGCACCACTTTGATGCCGCACTGCGCCTGGAGGCATCCAGGCAGTAAGGCATGGAAGTGCAGCAGTTGCAGGCCACATGAGGTAACAGGGTTTTTGGACCCACAGCGCCACAGGGGCCTTACCTCTCGCTCTGGGGATCCACAAGAGTGCGGTCCCAGCCCGATAAGCAGTCTCGGCGTATGCTGGCTAATGACGCCACCTCGGGGGTCGACTCGGCCTCACCGTCTCAAGATCTGTGCCGCTGGGTGAGGCCTCCGGTCTTGGGCCCCACTCGTAATCCCCGAGGCCGCACCCTCTGTTTAAATAGATCCTGGGAGATCGGCAATCATGCTGTCGCTATCTTCTGCAGTTAGCAACACCCCACCTCCAAAGGTTTCATTCAGTTGAAAGGAATCAAAACCCTAATTTACATTAAGGCCCTAATTATTCTGTTCAATATTCTATTTTATCTGTCACTTGGCCACAAACTGTGAAATATTATCATGTAAAGAAAGAAAAACAGTATAATGCGGTTAAATGTGTGGATAAAAGTGCATGTTTAGGTTTCGCATTTTATATGGTAATAACCTACAGCCTGATTTCAAAAAAGCTCTAAATGCGGGCTGACTGAAGTGTTTTTCCTTCTCATTGTATGTTTGCTGAGAAACTTCCTGACTTGAATATGTACCAGGAAATTAAGCAGCAGGAATGTTCCAAATGTAGTCTGTAAGTGTGGCATAACTTCTAGAAGTCCCGAACACAGAAAAATTTTGCGCTTGAAGGAAATGTATGTAATCTGGGTGGGACATAACGGAAAAGTAGGAAGCTTTTTCTATTGTTAGCATTGTATTGAAGTTATGGATGTTTGTCAAAATTAGTATTAGAAGACTAGACTCGGTCATAGAATTATTTTTATATCATCTTTTATTTTGGCTTCTATTTTAAGTTATAGGGTAGTAGACTCTATTTTTAGTGACCATAACCCTGTGGTATTAGAGGTCGCACAGGGGGGGTTATTAGATTTTAAAGATTTTAAAGAATCCGTCACGTGTTGTGTGACTGATTTGATAATCAAAGACCGGGACAGAAGGTTGAAATGGTCTAATGTGACCCGATTACCCTTCTAAAAGAGGTATTAGCAAAGGTTGAAGAGGAGGTTGGCATTTGTTTAGATCCTCTTGCCTCTAAAAATAGCACAGTAGAGGCTTTTAACTTAATATGCCAGCAAGTAAACAATGACCTAACGCTTAAAGCTAAATCCGGGGGGCAGAGAGGAAAACGGTGGTTTGACACCAACTGCTCCAGGGCTCACTCCGCCCTCCTAAAGGGACTAAAGGAGATACCAAGAAATAAAATAAATATAGTCCAACTTAGGAGGGCATACAAACAGGCAATTTATGCCCGGAAGAAGCAGATTAAAGAACAAGCATGGAATGACCCCCAATCAGCTGAGGTCTTGCGGGATAGCTCCAAATTCTGGGAGGTGATTAATCACCCCTATTTTTCAGGGGTGGAGAATCACGCCGCAGAATGTGTTATACCAGAGGAGCAGTGGCTTTCCCATTTTGGCAATATTTATAGTCAGCCTACATCTGGCCACACGCAGGAGTGCCCCACCCATTTTCACATGGAGTTAATTCAAGCTTTTGAGCCTGAGGATGTAGAAAAAGCCATAAATGATACACTCAAGAACAAGGCACCGGGACCTGACGGGGTCCCTGCGGACCTATATAAAGCGGCACCCAAATTTTGGGCCAAGACTTTGACAAATGTGTTTAATTGTGCAAGGGAAAATAAGTTTCCTCAATCTTGGGCAAGGTCAATAATTATACCGATTTTTAAAAAGGGCCTAAAGGGCGACCCTGCTTGCTATAGACCCATTTCACTAATAGACTCTGCCGTTAAGATCTTAGGCAGAGTCATTTTGGGTAGGATAACATCTTGGCTAGAAGGTAGGGGAATTCTATCAAATGCCCAATACGGATTTAGGCCCAAAAGAAGCACCCTGGATCAGTGCCTAAATTTACATCAAGTTCAAGTTCAACAATTTGTATAGCGCACTACTCACCCAGAGGGTCTCAAGGCGCTTGTGGGAGGGAGGTGAATTTACTTATCGAATATCCAGGTTTTTAGTTGCTTTCTGAAAGAGAGGTGGTTCTGAGTGAGGCGGAGGTGGGTGGGGAGAGAATTCCAGGTTTTAGCCGCTAAGTAGGAGAAGGATCTTCCCCCCATGGTGGATCTGTGGATGCGCGGGATTGCGGCGAGGGCTTGATTGGACGATCGTAGTTGGCGGGAGTGGGTGTAGAAGGATAGACGCGTGTTGAGGCATTCGGGTCCTAGGTCGTAGAGGGCTTTGTGTGCGTGGGTGAGGAGACGGAACGTTATTCTCTTGTTGACAGGGAGCCAATGGAGGTCTTTCAGGTGGTCGGAAATGTGAGCTTGCCGAGGGATGTCCAAAATGAGCCTGGCTGAGGCGTTTTGGATGCGTTGGAGTTTTTTCTGTAGTTTGGCTGTGGTTCCGGCGTAAAGGGTGTTGCCGTAATCCAATCGGCTTGTGACCAGTGCGTGGGTGACTGTCTTTCTTGTTTCGGTGGGGATCCAACAGAAGATTTTTTTGAGCATTCGTAGGATGTTGAAGCAAGATGATGAGACGGCGTTGACTTGTCTGGTCATCGAGAGGGAGGAGTCTAGGATGAAGCCCAGGTTACGTGCGTGGCCCGTAGGTATGGGTGCGGTTCCGAGGGCCGGTGGCCACCATGAGTTGTCCCAGGCAGAGGGGGATGGTCCTAAGATGAGGACTTCTGTTTTGTCCGAGTTTAGTTTTAAACGGCTGTTCTTCATCCACTCGGCTACTTCTTTCATTCCTTCGTGTAGGTTGGTTTTGGCAGTGTTTGGGTCTTTTGTGAGGGAGAGGATCAGCTGGGTGTCTTCTGCGTAGGAGATGATGTTGAGGTTGTGTTGGCGCGCGATGGATGCGAGGGGACTCATGTATACGTTGAAGAGGGTGGGGCTGAGTGATGATCCTTGTGGTACGCCGCAGATGACTTCAGTGGCCTCTGATTTGAAAGGGGGAGGCGGACTCTCTGGGTTCTTCCGGTGAGGAACGATATGATCCAGTCCAGTGCAGTTCCTTGTACTCCGATGTTGCTGAGGCGTTGAATGAGGGTGCTATGACAGACTGTGTCGAAGGCTGCGGAGAGGTCAAGTAAGATGAGAGCAACTGTTTCTCCGTTGTCCAGTAGGGTTCGAATGTCGTCTGTTGCTGCGATGAGGGCGGTCTCGGTGCTGTGTTTGGCTCGGAAGCCGTTCTGTGAGGGGTCGAGGGATTTGTTGGATTCGAGGAAGGTGGTGAGCTGATTGTTGACGGCTTTCTCAATGACTTTGGCAGGGAATGGGAGGAGCGAGATGGGGCGGTAGTTCTTAAGTTCGGTGGGGTCTGCTGTGGGTTTCTTCAGGAGGGCGCTGAGTTCGGCATGTTTCCAGCTTTCCGGGAAGGTCGCGGAGTTGAAGGAGCAGTTGATGACGTCTCGGAGATGGGGTGCGATGATGGAGTCTGCTTTGTTGAAGATGTGGTGGGGACAAGGGTCGGTTGGTGATCCTGAGTGGATGGAATTCATCAGGCGGATGGTGTCTTCGGTGGTGATTGGGTTCCAGGTGCAAAGGTTGTTAGAGGGGGCTTTTGGTTCGGAGGTGGGTGGGGTGGGCTGGTCTTCGGACTGGTTTTGAAAGCTGTTGTGTATTTCGGCGATTTTGTTGTGGAAGAATGATGATAGAGAGTCGCAGAGGTCTTGGGAGGGGGTGATGTCGTTAGTGCCTGCGGAGGGGTTAGTGAATTCTTTGACGATGTTGAATAGTTCCTTGCTGTTTTGGGCATTGTTGTCAAGTCGATCCTTAAATGCTGATTTCTTGGTGGATCGGATGAGTTGGTGGTGTTTGCGGGTGGCGTTCTTGAAGGAGGCCAGGTTGTCAGTGGTAGGGTTTTTTCTCCAGGTTTTCTCGAGAGTCCGACAGAACTTCTTGAAATTCTTAAGGTCATCGTTGAACCAGGGGGCTTTTTTGTTCCCTTGCTTGATTAGATGGTTTTTCAAGGGTGCTATTTCGTCTGCGCTGTGGCCCTGATCATCTGATCATTAGTAAATACACAACAGTGAAGGAAGGGGCTTTGTATATGGCATTTATGGATCTCTCCTCAGCCTTTGACCTGGTCAACAGGTCAAGGCTGTGGGGAGTCCTCTTGGAAATGGGTATGGAGCGACCACTGGTGGGATTTTTGGCAGACCTTCACCAAGGATTGGAGGCCTCTGTTAGAGTCACTCAAGATGGAAGATGCACTGGACTTTTTAAATCACAGAGAGGGGTGAGGCAAGGGTGCATCCTTGCCCCTCTCCTTTTCACTTTATATATAAATGGACTTGAGCCAGTGCTCTCCACCATGGGAGTCGACGTCCCGCGTGCAGGAGAGATTAACATTCCGGTCCTCCTGTACGCGGATGACGCAGTCCTATTGGCCCGAACGGGCGTGGCCCTTAATAAGTTATTGGCTTCTTTTGGGGATTTCATGACCTCGTTAGATCTGAAAATAAACACACAAAATTCCCACGTCATGATCACGGGACTCAAGGGCAGGAAAAAGAAACCCATAACCTTTAGCCGCACAGGAAAGGAAGTACAAAGGGTTTCCTCCTTTACCTACTTGGGCGTGATCTTCGATGATAAAGGAACCTGGGGCGCCCAACACAAGTTTAAATCAAATGCACTTACCAGATCCGCCGCAGCCCTTCTGAATTTTGCTAAAAGAATGGGGTCACGCCCAATGGAAGCCATTCTTAAGGTGTATAAAGCAAAATCCCTAGCAATTGCTACCTATGGAGCTTCAATATGGGGATATACAAACCCAGACACTATCCAGAGGGCTGAAAATAGATTTTTTGGCTAAAAACTTGGCTAAATGAGGAAATCTCCCTAAACCATCAAATCCTCAAAGATTGCTTGGCCATGGATGGAGCCCTAAAAATCCCATGGCTGGCCTATGTAAAATCTATGTTATCTCACGTGGGACGCATTGATCTTTTCTACTCCCCCGATAGCATTCAAAAGGAAGATGTCATGATGATAAAAACATCATTGATAAATTCCTTTATAGCAGAGCGGGAGGAAACAGAGCTTAAAAAAACGACTGTTAGAAGAAATTACGCCCTCATTACTGTCCCAGGCCCAGAACCCTACCTGGTCTTTGTTAATAAACCATTCCACCGTTTTCTTTTAACTAGATTTCGTTTAAATTTGATACACTTTTTGTTAGGCACCTACACTAGATGGGAAACACCTGGTAATGCAAGTCCTTGTGATTGTGATCATTTTTCATCTCAGGACACTCTACACTTTGTTATGTTTTGCGATCATTATGCACAAATCAGGAAAAAAATACCTTTTACCAATTCTTCGAGAGGCTGGCTTTCTACAGGTCAGGCCAGCACTCTTATTTCTGCAACTTTTGCACAATGCACGAATAACTTTTCATGTTGCAAACTTTTTAGTAGCAGGAGTCCGTATAAACAAAAGGCGTAACAAAGGAAGACAAGGACAAATTCGAAACGAAATATTTTAGCAAATTCTGATGTTTTTAATTTTTTACGTGAATTAACCATTTTTTCTGGGTAATTCATTTCGATGTATAATTCGTGTACATATACTTTTTATGAATTTATTAAATCTGTTGATCTGATGTATGATATATTATGTAAATATTTTATTATTGTTGTACTTTACTGTTTATTTCATGATCTGTATCCTGTGTCTTTTTGTGATTTTAAAAAAATCGAATAAAAGTGTTTGACTGACTGACTGACTGACTAGACTCGCAGTGTGTGTCGTTCTCCCAGCTGTATTAGTTTGGGTATATGCAATGAACCTGTTTTAATTCTCCCTCTATTGCAGATGTGGGGATTAAATGATTTTTACTGCTTAAAGGATTTTTTCTAGACATCGTGGAAGAGCCACCCAAGAGATCTCCTTCACTCCGGCCTGCCACTGGGGAGGTTCCCCTTCAGAAACCTAATATAGTTGTGCACAATTTGAGGAGGATGACAGACGCCCGTTGAGACGAAAGATCTGTTTTTTGGATGACAAGGGTATCGGTCTGGGGGACGTCTGCAGCGGCGAGATCAGGTAGGAAAGAAGGGCGATTGTTGAATCCTTGTGTAATGATCCATAACTGTTACAAACAGAGATGTGTATTTAGTTCATCCTGGCATACCTTTGTTTAGGAATCGTCAGAGAGGGAAATCGTCAAAGAAATAGATGTTTATTTAGTTAAACTTGGCAGGCTGTTTTTCTCTCCCTTGGGAAATCATTAGAGAAATAAGAATTATATATGAAGTTTATCCTGACAGTTTGAATTAGGAAAACATCAGAGAAAGAGAGAAAAAGTTGACATTTTGCATAAATATGTTATGCAAGTTGTTTTGTTTAAACAACAACAAAAATATATATATATATGTATATATATATATATATATATATAATGTAGATTTGGGATTGTTATAACGTGTAATATATCATTAGTGCTCTTGCATTATCAGAGGTACCAACTGTTTTTGTTTACTGATAACTCCATTAGGACAGGAGCCTTTAAGAATAGTAATAGTTGGGTCTACTGAGATACCAGGTAGATTTATTCAGTGTAATATAGATCCATTTGATTTGAGTGTAGGCGTGTTGTGTGAAACTCTTGTAAGTATCCCACAACTACCTTATTTAGGGATAACTGAAGACAAGGCTAAACAAAAGGGAGTAATCTGTGTTAGAGTCCACAAGGTTACCCCGTGAACAGGAATAGTAAAAGTTTCTGGTAGATTAAAAGAAAAATTGTGAGGTCATACTTTTCTTTAAGAAATCTTCCCCAGGAAGCAGGGAGAGAAAGGGACTCCTTTAGGCCATATGATTTCCACATTTCCAGGAGACTCCGATAGAATAAAAAGACATTGTCAGGAAAGGGCAGAAGATACAAAGTCTTCCCTGGTTCCATGGCAACCAGATGGCTCTTTTGATTATACAGTGATAGCCCATGTAATATCATATATCTTAGGAGCATATAAAGGAGATAAAAGAACAAAAAGATTAGCATAATTAGACATGTGGAATATATTCAGTCAGTATTCCCATGTAGAACCCACAGCACCACCCCCAACATATTCTGAGATAATTAAAGGGCCTTTATGCCGTCAGGGTATGTATCCATCATTGTCAGTGGAAGACAAGGAATCCACTACCTCAATAGACTCAGTGGACACTGATGTTCCAGCTTTAGTCAACAAAGATCTGACATTAATACCCCTGACCGACATAAACAACGTTACACCAAAGGTTGATGACTTATTAACAATGAAGGAGATGGATCTTGCTTAAACAATTAATAAAGATTCTCATAAACCTGAAAAAGTATATTAGGGAACAGTGTCCCTAACAGGAGACATTTCAGTAAAATTAAGACAACACAATAATGGAAAATTGCTGGAACAAAAGTCAAAAGACAAATTAGAATGGGCTAGTAAGAGCCCTCAAAACTCAAGTGAGGGAAATAGATACTATACTAGTACCCTACAGGTGAAGTTTGACTTAGGGGCACAATCAAAAATTCATCAGGAAGAGGATAAGGGTTAGGTAGAAATTCGGTAACAAATACCGAATCGGTATGATTCGGTATTTACCAATTCTGTAATTACAGAATCGGTATTTGCCATTGATTCCTATGGGCCTTGAAGCCCATAGGATTCAATGGCAGTTAATACCGAATTTACAAGGGGGACAGAGTGTCACTTTGACACCCTGTTGCACCCCTGTAACTGGCTTGTGCGCCATGTGGCACACATGCATGCCCTTAGATGTGCATGTACACAAGAATTCGTTATTTACCATGCAATTGTATTACATGGTAAATAACGAATTCTAAAGGCCCTTTAGCACTGTTAGAAGTGCTACCTACATAGGAAAAAACAGATTCGGTAATTTTACCGATCGGTAATTTTACCGATTTGGTAAAATTACCGATTCGGTAAAATTACCGAATCTGTATGTTTTCAGTGCCCCTACATACCAATGTCAAAATACCGGTCGGAAACGTCCGAAAATCTGTATTTTCGGCCGATTCCGACCGGTATTTTGACACCTACATCTGGCCCATAGGTACTTTTTAGTAGTGGTGAGTTCATTGTCACGATGGATTGAAGCGTGACCCTGCTCAAAGTGTGATGTTGACTAGGCAGACAATTTCCTGGTGAGAGGTCATACCGAGGTGGGGGGTTCCGGCGGCAATATGCAGCGATAATGGCACCAGTATTTCAGCACATTACTAAACTATTAGGAGTGGACCACCAGTTTACCACCCAGAAAGTAATGGAATTATTGAGAGGATTAATAGCTTATTGAAAAGTAATGTGTCAAAAAGTTGTGAGACACTGAAAAAGAATTGGCTTTACTGCCTTCCCCTTGCTCTGTATGCATTGAGAAATGCCCATTCAAAGGATCATCATTTGACCCCTAACCAAGTCGTAACAGGTAGGAATTCTAATTTTTCCTTAAAGAATATCAAATGATTCATTCTGATACTAAGTCTGCATCAGAAAGTGTTTGGCAAGAAATGAATGCCTCAACAAAAGCTGTACAGGTTTATTCTAAAAAGGTTCAGCTGAAACAGGCCGACAGTACTCCACCACCCCTGCCCTTATCTACAGCCATTAGCATCGGTTCCTGGGTCTTCGTGCGCAACTTCGTGAGAACATGGAAAGACCCCAAGTTTCTAGGCCCCTACCAAGTAATACAGAGCACGCCAACAGCAGTAAAAGTGGAGGGGGTGCGAAACTGGGTGCACGTAACAGGCCTTATTCTTTTTTTTGGCCTTACTCCTGCAGAGAGGGGAGGAGGCAATGGTCTAGGAATAAATGACACAATGAAGAGACAGTTACATTATATTTTTCATAGTATAATAATGAGTTCAGTGGTTATGATTATTACTCTGATAATTTGTTATCGTATTATGTGTTACGTAGATGCAAATAGAGCTATTTTCAATTAAACAGATACACATCCTTTGCAAGATTCTTTACTTGATAATTTGTGGTACAAATGCATGCATGATATATGTACCAATACACAAAATGATAGTTGTTATGTTTGTTCTCTTATTCCCCATGCCATTTAGTGTATCCTAAAGAAGTGCCTGTTAATATAACAATGTGTTTATTTCACCTTTTCTTGTGTAGGATAAAAGCCCAGTTACAGCCAACTCATGTTAGTCCAATGACTGCCCGAGTTAATACAACTAGATTTGATACAACACCTGAAATTTTGACATATAAAACCGAGATAATGAAAGAGATATCCTGAATGAAGGGGGCAGGGCAGAAATATAGTTATGTAAATTGAAAGGCAGCAGTATTGGAACAAGGTATTCTAGGGAGATCTAATCCACCATCCACCTGTAACAATTATTCTGCCAAATCACTGCCCCCAGATAGCACAGCCATGCCAGTATTAAGTATTGAAGCATCAGTATTTGCCAATAATACATGGTTTACTGGAGCTAGGTTTATCTATAGGGCCATATATTTATGGCATGGCACAGAAACAAAAAAACATTTGAGATTTGATAATATAAAGCATCATGTCAGCAAATATGGGATAAAAACATAAAGAGATCTACATGTACTGGAACTAAACATCATCCTAAGGTGGCTGTGAAACTAATGAGATTTTCTCATTGCTTTCAGGGAAATGGGATTTGTTAAGTGGGACAGAATCTCAATTACAGCTCAACTATTTACAATGCTGATACGCAGGGCGGTACCTCGAGCCTTATGGATTTTTTCTGGCAGTGTGGAGCTTGAAAATACACTCAATTACTCCCCGACTGGAGCGGAATCTGCTCTCTGGCGACTTTGCATAGGAGGCAAGTGTGAGCCTCCTCCACTCGCATGCCAAGTATCAACGGAACCTGTGCCGCTTTTTCAGGCCTGGACGATCAGTGTCATTAGCTTATACGCACTGAAGTGTCCCTATTGTGAGGGACAGCAGACCTATATAACTCTGGATCCTATCAGTGTATTTTTTGTGTGAAATCTGTTTACTCGGGTTCTCTGGCGGTATACATCTAAAGGATCCCATTTAGGATCCCGTTTTGCCAACCGGCTTGTTTGGCTATTTTGGCCACCTCCATAAGATGCTTATTTCTGGAGATAGACCTATGGCTAGACTTTGATTCTTGCCTGCAGCAGGACCTTCTGATCTTCTATGTTTTTAGTGAGCTGAAGAAGGTGTGACCTGAGGGGCGGAGCTTGCAGGCAGCGACGATGGCCGCCTAATTCCGAGCTCCGCCGGCATCTCTATTTATCCTTTCTTTATCCTCACTCAGAGCAGTAATTTCGACTCCCCTCCCCCCCCCTCCCGTTCTGCTGCCGGTCGGAAGGGCTCCTGATCCTGGCTGCCCGGCGACGGAGGCAAATTGGAGCTGTGTGGTGCTCGAGCGGCTCGGAGAAGATCGTGAGGCGGCAGGCCGCAGTCCGCGGTCCCCAGCAGACACTATGCCCAGGCGACGTCACCTTGCGTGCGGCCGCGGGTGACGGGTCGCTCCCGTGTCCCGAAAGTCAGATCAGGGGCCGAGAATATTTCGGCGCACATGGCGGATGCGGAATCGGACCTGCCTCGGTGCCCCCCAAGCAAGGTTGGTCCACACGGCGGGCGACTGAGAGGCCCTGAGAGGCGGAGGCTGCGCCGCAAGACTCGAGAAGCGACATTTTTGGTCACAAGCTTGGCCGCAACGAAGATGCAAGACTGAGGAAGCTGGGAGCCGGGGTGCGATCTCAAGACCCCTGGATAGCTGCCGGTTCTTCCTGGCGCAGGACGGCCGCCTGCGTTGCTGGCTCTCAGGTCGCCCCGAATAAGCTACGGGGTGACCCTATTCTCGAGCCCTCCACCCAATAGCCTGCATAGGGGAAACTCCAAGCCTCCTCGGGGGCCACACTCCCCCCGGGGCTACATCCTACCCTGTGCTGGGCGTTGGTGAGACCGCGGCTTAGCGGACGCCGTGATCGACTGGGGCCAGCACTCCGGAGCAGACAGAGACAACCTTCGGAGACGAACCCAACGCGCAGGAGGACTCTCCCGCACTATAACAGGTCAGTTGGTGCGGGGCTGGTGCGGACATCTACAGTGTCGCCCGAACGGTCAGCCCGGGAGGACAACGAAGGAAGCAGCGTTGGCCCTGGTTCAGTCCGGCCTCAGGAATCCACGCACTTGCGTCCAGTGGGCCCCCTGGTGGTTATAACTCTCCATTTGAGCTGCTCAGCCGACGACCACCCGACACCATGGGAAAGGGAGACTCAAAGCCGACTCCCGTTCTCACAGCGGCGGGTCCCGGTGCAAAGCCCTGCTTCGCAGCACAGGGAGGAATCACACCCCGAGGAGTCTCGCGTGGAGGATGATGACCTCAAAACTATGCTCCGGTCCATGGAGCAAAGCCTACAGTCCAGCATCTCTGCGCTGGGCTCTAAGAGGGACGCCATGTCCTACAGAATGGACCGCATGGCTGAAAGACTTGACAAACATGCGGAAAAGCACGACATGGCGGAACGTAGGATCACGGAAGTTGAAGAGGCTCAGACGGAGTTGGATACGGCCCAAAGGAGAGTGGAGAGTCTGATGAGAACCCTTCAAGACAAGACCGAAGACCTGAAGGCGCGTTCCCGTCGCTGTAATCGACGCATTACGGGCCTGCCGGAATCCACCCAGACAGGCAAGATGGAACTCTTCGTTGAGCGGCTGCTCACCACCCTCCTGGGAGAGGGGGTATTTTCGACAATGTTCGTGGTGGAACGAGCACATCGATCCCTTGGTCCGCAACCGAAGCCGGGGCTGCCCCCTCGCCCAATTATAGCGAAACTGCTCAACTATAGGGACAGAGATACGGCTCTAAGGTTGGCACGGGCCAAAGCGGATCTACAATACGAAGGCTCCACGATCTCCATATTCCCAGATTTCACGGCTCGAGTTCAGGAAGCACGTAAACACTTTGCTCCACACAAGAAACGCCTCAGGGAACTGGGACTAGATTACGCGATGCTGTATCCTGCCAAATTACGGGTCAACAGACAGGGCCGCTCGCACATCTTCACCGACCCAACAGAATTACAGAAGGCACTGAAGAACTGGTCTAAGGAGAGGAGGGACGGCAACGCCAACCAGCAGGCAGACAAAGACAAGAGCCAACTGGATGAACAGGAGTGACCTGGGGTTTGGTACTATACGGGGCGGCAGACACGAGACGCCGCTATGCTCCCCAGTCGCTCCATGGAGATGGTGAGGCCTCGGCAACCCACCGCACGGACAGAATGATCTATCGCAGATAAGTGGAAGCGGGGTTGCTGGGGAATTGCACCTGTTACACGGTAGTAATAATGGTTAGAAAGTTGGGTAGCCTCATGACACTGTGTACTCTTCTCTCACTCCTCTGGGTTGGGGGTTGGCTGCCACCTCTGGGATGGGAGGGAGACGACGGTCTCCCGGGGAGATGTTCAATGCTATATATACGACTGCTCTGTTTGTAACGATGGTGGTGCATGGCGGGGGGGGGGGCCTAGACTTTGCAAATGGAGATAGTAGAGATGCAGACTCTGTCTAGCGACCTTGGCCCCCGTGCGCTTTGCTCTGTTGGAGTAGTAGTCAACTGGTTTCATGGTTTTGCGTCAGGGTGGGATGTGTGGGAAGGGGACCTGCACGGCCAAGTTGGGGAGGGTCTGCTGTGGGAGGGGAGCGGTTGTTCTGGGGATGTTGTTGTTGCTCTGATGTCTTTATTGCCCGCTAGCGGGGACAGCGCTGGTTTTATGCTCAATGTTACTCTGTATGTCCACACCACTCTTCAGATGTCCCTATCACACACGTGGTGGTCTGCTCCATTTGGCCCATCTTCCCCAACTTACCGTTGTGCTCACAGCACCTCACTGTGTCTCCTTCTAAGGTGGCCACAACTCACTCTATGGCTCACGAGCCATAACTTAAGGTATTGCTGCGACACCTACATTGATGGCTGACAACACCACTGATGCTCTAAAAACTTTGACTTGGAATGTGAGGGGTCTCAACGACTATCGGAAGCTCCGAAAGGTCTTAAATTATCTACGTAGACAGCACATCGATCTCGCACTACTACAGGAGTCCCACCTCCCTCTCACGAGCAAAATGCTTTCAGCTAAGGGGTTGGAAGGTTGCAGTGTAGTGGCAGGGTTCACAACTCACTCAAGGGGGGTGGTCACCTGGGTCAATCCAAAATCTAAACTGAAACTAACGACACTTGAGACAGATCCAGAGGGTCGCTATTTAATCGCCAGATGTATGGGTAAGGGGCATGACCTCTTAGTGGTTAATGTCTATGGTCCTAACTTTGACTCCCCTGACTTTTATGCCATGCTAGCTCAGCGCTGCAGGACTTACAACCACTCTAGAATGCTTTGGGGGGGTGATCTCAATTTGGTGTTTGACCCGGAGTTGGACAGATCAACGGGGCCGCCCCGACGCCCATCGGCAGCAGCCCAGTCAATGCAGGCTGAACTTGTAAAATTAGATCTTCTGGATGTCTGGAGAAGCCGACATCCCCTGAGAGGTGGGTATACCCATTACTCGGCCTACCATGATATCCACACCAGGATCGACTATTGGCTAGCTTCCCAGGCGCTTGCTCACAGCATTAGGGAGTGCATAGTACTACCGCGCACTCTCTCAGACCACTCTCCGCTGCTTCCGATTCTGGAGACACCTCTACGAAGGATTCCTCCATTTACATGGCGCTTCCCCCCATATGCACTGCTGGATGAGGTTTTCAGAGGTGAGCTGGCGGGTGAGATCGATAACTTCTTTGAGACCAATGTTGGGTCTGTCGAAAGTTTCCAAAAAGTGTGGGAAGCATTTAAAGTTTTTATTCGTGGGATCGCCATGTCCAAACACTCCAGCGTCCTTAAGTCAATCAGACGGCGGTTGCAACATTTGGAAGCACGACTGTCAGCCCTGAAAGCTCGACAGCGAAGTGAGCCCGATGGAGACACTGCTACGCAGAATAAACTCCTAATTACGGAATACAATGAGAAAGCTGACAGGAAGGTCCAGCACATGGGTAAATATGCTACCGCCCGCATCTATGGCGAGTGGGAACGACTTGGCTCCCTTCTAGCTCGGCTTCTACGAAACGAAAAACGCCAACAGGTGATAGGCGAGCTGGTTTCGGAATCGGGGAGGGTCATTACAGACGACTCGGAGATACTCGCGGAATTCCGGACTTTCTATTCGGGCCTTTATAAGTCCCGTTCCTCTGGGGTCGAGGAGGAAATTGACGATTATTTAAGCTACATTAATATGCCTCAACTGTCTAACTACCAGAGAGAATTCCTCATGATGCCCATCCAGAAGGAAGAAATCTCGATGCACTGGAGGGGATGCGGTCCGGGAGTGCCCCTGGAGCAGACGGGCTAACAGTAGGCTTCTATAAGGCCTTCAAGGACAAACTGGTGCCGCTTTTATCCACTCTCTTTGATGACATCTGTGAGGAAGGAAGTATGCCTGGGTCCATGAAGGAGGCCTTACTTATAACGCTTCTGAAACCTGGGAAGCCCCCGCATGAATGTGGCTCCTATAGGCCCCTCTCCCATATCAATGTTGATGCCAAACTGTACGCTAAGGTATTGGCAACGCGCTTGGCTCTACTTGCCCCGGAGCTGGTTGCTCCGGAACAGGCTGGCTTTATTCCCAGCAGGAACCTCACATATAACATCCGCACTGTCTTAGGAACCATGCAACACGTGCGACAGGGAAACAAAGCTATAGCGGTTTTCCTTGACATGGAGAAAGCCTTCGACTCCGTGGAATGGCCCTTAATGATCAGAGTGCTCCGTAAGCTAGGACTGGGAGAACCATTCCTCCAGATGATAGGTGCCCTGTATTACAAACCCAGAGCCAGATTGCGAATGGGTGATCGGTTCACGGACGCCTTTGATATAGGTAGAGGTACCAGGCAGGGCTGCCCTCTCTCGCCCCTGCTATATGCTCTAGTAGCGGAGCCACTAGCATGCGCACTCCGTGAATACCACCGGAATGAGGGTATTAGCTTCCCCACCTACAAGACCTGTCTTTCTACGTATGCGGACGACACCTTGTTGTATGTCCGGGAACCGGTGGTTAACCTTTCCCCAGTGTTGCGGGAGGTGGTTCGGTTTGGAGTTCTTTCAGGACTGAAAGTGAATTGGAACAAATTGGTGGCATTCCCGTTAACACCTGTTACACAGCAATTTGATATGGAATATCCTTTACAGTGGACTACGGAACCGATCAGATATCTGGGGATTCAGCTCCATCCAGATCCCGACGTGTTGGTGCGGGAAAATTATGGCGTTGCATACACTAGGTTAGTGGAGGATGTAGATAGATGGTGCAAACTACCTCTATCCCTCATGGGCCGTATCGCCATTATGAAAATGGTCGTGTTGCCCAGGTTTCTGTTCTTGTTCAACAACATCCCGGTGGTCCTATCTAAGGCCTTTTTTGCAACTTTGACGCAGGCTCTCATTAGGCTTGCTTGGGGTGGTAAACAGCCCAGAGTCCAATGGAAAGACCTTATGCTCCAATGTGACTTGGGAGGGCTGGGTGCTCCGGACATGGAGCGTTACTACCGAGTCGCCCAGGCGGCACACCTGCACACATGGATACATGGGGACCACAACGCTCCACACGTTATTTTAGAATGTTTGTTCACAGACCCATTGCCCCCGCCGGCTACGGTGTTCCAACCCCCCGACCGCCGCATAGGCCTACTGGACTCGATTAAATCTACCAACCATGCATGGCACGCGTTGTTGAAGGAGCAGGGATGCGAGCTACTGTACTCCCCTCTTGTCCCGATAGAATGGGCGGTGTGGCTTGCCCCGCTGGGCGACAAAGGGGTCACGCGTGCTTTACACAAATTGGGTATCCTGAAACTGGGTGATCTATTCCAGAACGGAGTGGTCAAGACCTGGGAGCAGGTCGTGTCGGTGGATGTGATGAACACGCTTCTACTACGCTTTCAGTTCCACAGGGTCCGCACTGCGTTACTGGAACTTTTGGGCCCAGATCTGGCAGAACCCCCGGAAATTCCGGAACTTACATATGTGATTAAAACATCCTCGTCTCGCAAATTAATAACGCATTTATTTAAAATAAGGGCGCAATACAGGGTACAACAACCACTCTCGAAGGCCAGACTGGCATGTCAGTGCGACCTGCAGCTACAGATTGATGATGCAATGTGGACTTATTGTTGTCAAAACACGAGGAAACTGTCTTCTTAATGGCAGACACAGGCTGATACATTTTAAATATTTACAACGAGTGTATTATACCCCAGAACGTTTACACAGATACGGCCTTCGACATTCTGCCGAATGTGAGCGTTGTCATGCCTATGTAGCAGACTTTATGCACATGGCATGGTGCTGCCCCGGTGTTAATAAACTTTGGAAAGAAGTCTTTTCGGAATTGAGCCTGATACTGGGTACGGACCTCCCTGTCGACCCCGCGCTGGCTTTGCTGGGATACTCCAAGACGCTCCCATTAGCAATACGGCGTCTGACAGATATGGGCCTACTGATAGCTCGACGAGTTGTCGCCATATGCTGGATGAGAGGCCCTCTGCAGACTACACGCAGATGGGCCAGGGATATGCTTTACTGCAGCACCCAATCGCAAACTTATAGTGAGCTCCTTCCCCCTGGGAATAGGCCTAAAAACTTTCGGGGTCTGTACCAAACGTATTTACACACCAAGGACGCTGTAGAAACAGAACAGGGTGGGACAGACGATAGTCAGGATACACCAGATGAGTTAGTTGGTCCGACCGATTAAGCTCTCACCTGCGCTGGGAGCATCTCCCGGGGAGGGGGAGGAATAAGGACTCAGCCCACCCGGGACACATGGCGAGATCCGTGGGCCGTGAGTCTTGCTACATATATTTACACCTGGGGGTTCCGTGGTCATGGAGGACTGTACAGATGGTCTTGTTATAGTGGTAGAGTTGGGCGGGGCGGGACTTGATTGTGGGGGGACTTCTTACAGATATAGTGGGGCTTATACACTGCATAAATTTATAGGGCAAACGGTAGCTGTTAGCGGGCTGTTTACATGTTGGGGGGGTGGTTGGATATAGTTCATATTTAGTTTAGCGGGAAGGGACACAACAGGTCTATCTCATAGCTGTGCAGCCACAAAGATGTTCTATGACAAAGAGACTGCCCTCATTCTTCTGAGGCAAGGCCGGGTGGAGGGTTCCGCTACAGCATTGGTCTTGGAACTAACTGCAAGTTATTTTCCTGCACGCCGCCGGACCCCATGGTTGTCGGCTTGCCGGCTGTGTTTGATCCGTTCTGATAACTTGATTTTTCTGCTCATGATTTGCTGCCGGCCCTCTGGGTTGTAGGCTGATAGCTGTGAGAACTGTGTAATACCTTAATAAAGTTTTTTTTTTTTTTAAAAAGAAGGTGTGACCTACTAGTTAGGTCTAATACCGAAACCCGCATCAGCGCAGTTATAGAAGACCACCTGGAAATGATCAAAAATATATGTACTTGCTGCCCCATGTAGCTAGGATTATTATTGCTAGACAGAACCTCATTTCTTCCTGTATTTTTCATTGTGATTTAATAATGGCATTGTCAATAATTGTTGTCTAGGGTTCAATATAAATCTCAACTGGATATATGACAGAACCTTAACAGTTTTTCTATGTTAGACTGAGGATGGTCTTTCTAAAAGAGTTTATTTCTTCATGCTGTTTTTAATATGTGTTGATTGTCTGTGGTATGAATGTGGTATGCTTGACAGATCTGATGAGAGTTGATCTAGGTGTTGTTTGATATCTTTGTCTTTTATTAGCTTATTTTCTGTATTGCTCTGCTAGCATCCTGAGTATATCGTTACATGCTGAACTTGATTATTATTTTTGATAAGAACAAAAGTAATAAATAAGAAATGCATTTTTTTTCTTTGTTGTGGGATTCAATGCAAACACCCAACATTGGACCTTATTATTTGTATCTTTATTTATACTGGAGCTATTTATACCACACAATCTATGTAAGGTTATGAGTGGGGTCCTCCTCTTTGAATCTATTAAATACATTGAGAGTAGGGAGCGTGGCCAAGCAGCATGGCCGTCAGGACGTGAGCTCCACCAGCTCCCGGCCGATAGACCCTGTAATCCTGTTTTAACATCCTGGTTGGGCCCATAGCATGCTAAATCGAGGGTCGCTAGCACCCCAGTTGAGGTCGGCCCATTTGTGGAGTGAGCAGAGACGTGCTGCCGAAAGCGCAGACCGAGAAACCGCCGGCGCCAAGGTGCCCTGGGCCACTGACTAAGCGAGGCCGGGGTCTGAGGCCTGGTCCGGGAAGGAGACGGAGCGGCGGGCGGACTGTTGGCAGCCGCGGCGCCCGCGGAGCCCTTCACCGGACGACGGAGCCCATGACCATCTGGGGCTCCATCTGGGCGGACTTTGTCAGGAGCCCTACCGGAACCGATTGAGCCCTGCACCGCCTGTGCCTGACCCCGAGCCGCGGTCGTGAGAGCGGAGACCGGCCTTGATCCCAGGTGCCTCTAACCCCCACGCTGGGTGGAGGAACTCGGGGGTTCCAGGAGATGCTGATCGGAGCCCCCCCCGGCGGACTGCGATAACTCCTGCACCGGAGTGGGTAGGAGCGGCCTCATTGGGAGCGGGCCCTGCTCTGTGGCCAGTACATCTGCGGGGGCGGCGCCCCGCATCCGGAGGCTCTGGGGACACACGGAGACCCGGGGGAGGCCCGCTGGCCCCGGGTATCGCATTGCGGCCAATCCACACCATCGGTGAGCCCCCGGCTGGTGGAGGGCCCGAACAGCCGAAGGGACACGGACGCAGGCCGGCACTGGGGGTAGGAGGCGGCCCGACTAGGCCTGAATACCCAGGGGGACTGTAACATAAGGGGGCCCCTTTCCGGAGGGAGGTCTCTGCCGGGCCCCGCCGGCTCCCCACACCCTTGGGGCCTTGGTTCTGCCTTCGGAGAGGAGCCCTGATCACCGGGGGGCCATCTGGAGTAGCTGCCTCGCAATTTGAACCCCTCCAGCGGCAGTGAAAAGAGAGGGCTGGGACTTCCTGGAAGTGATCCGTGGCCTCCTAGGTCACCGCCGGAGGTCTGGATTCACCCCTGCGGGCCCTGGAACTAGCCACAGACATCGTGATCGGGCCCTGAGTCGAGTGGATCCTGGGGGCACTGAGGGCTGACTGGCCTCGAGAAGCACAGGCTCCTGCAGGAAGGATCTGGGACTAGGTGTGTGAGACCCTCCACAACCAAGGAGCTGTAACCCCTCTGGGCACGCTGAGGAGGAGCAGGGCCGAGGAGTAGCTCAGGTGGTGCCACCATCTCTGCGATCGGGGGGAGCGTTCTGGGCCCCCTCACCACCTGGGGCTCTCCTTCATTTTCTGTCTCGGGGGCACTGAGACTTGGGCTGCGGGGCGGCGCTGTAGCCCGGCGATCGACGCCGTCCCAGAGATAGACGGAGGACCCTCGGTGGCCTCAGCCCGGAGGGTCGGCGGGGCGGCGGAGCAGAGGAGCGCATTCGGGCCCTTGCACCATGATCCGGTGGGATGTATGCATAGGGGCCGCGGGACAGCGTTCTGGTTACCCTGAGGGAGAATTGCCCCGGCCGCAGGAGGACTTGGCAATGCGCAAGGACAAGATGTCTCGCTCCACGCAGCCTAACACGATCACTCAATATTCTACCCAGAGACTGCCGTCCCAGAGGATCACACGCTAGTCGGGCCAGGAGGACGGGGCGGAGACCCCCAGGCGAACCCTTCCGGGCGGAACTGTTGAAGGCGATACAGGGATCCCATACTGCACTGGAGCGACAAATCGAGACGGTATCGATAGACATCAATCTGCTGAGGACGGATCTCCTGAAGGTCGCGGACAAGGTCTCTGACGCCGAGGGTAATATTGAGCAGTTACAAGGTTTAGGTGGCCTCCGTCAAGAAGACAATCACGCACCTCACGGCCGCGACGAGTGCCCTGGAGCAAAGGGCCGAGGATGCAGAAGGGAGAGCGCGTCGTAGCAATAGAAGGGTCCTGGGTGTGCCGGAACGGACAGAGGCAGGCAATGCAGAGCGTTTCCTGGAAAACTGGATCCGAACGCAGCTGTGTCCACGGGGCCTGTCGGACTTCTTCGTCATCGAAAGAGCCCATCGGGCTCTGGTCCCGCCGCCGCGCCCTGGGGCCCCTCCTCTGGCACTGATCGGCAAAATACTGAATTATCGCGACAGGGACTGCATCCTGCGGGCGGCGAGGGAAACAGCGAATCTCACCATCGACAGTCGGATATCCATCTATCCGGACTATACTCAGCAAGTCCAGGAGCAACGGAAGTCCTTCTTGGGGGTCAAACAAAAGCTACGAGTGATGCAGATTCAGTACATGCTGCTATACCAGGCTAAACTCAAGGTGCTGAATGAATGAAAGTGGAACTAGAGGACCTCAAGTTCCATCCCTTTAGGGCACACATGTATTGTCTTTCTTGGAAAAGGAAGACTTCCACTCTTTCGTTTCTTAGTTCATAAGTAACATTTTAATTAGCATTTCATTTCTACATCGTTGTGTTTATCCTTTTCATGTAGTGATAATCAAATTAACTTCAGGCCATGTGATTTCAAGAAATTCCAATGCATTTCGGGCAGGTGTTACGTGCCCTTCATCAGGGAATCGACACTGTAATCATAATATGATAATCATTACAATATTGCATGACAATCACAGTAAATCATAAAACACATTGTCTATTCATGTTAAAATGTGATAAATTCAATGGTATCGGGTTCTAAGTGCCTAACGTGTAATCATGCCAAAACATATCCGTATGGTTCTAATTGTATTTTAGGGCAGGTTGTGAAGAAACAGATTGTGCAAAAAAAAAAACGTGAAAAATCGATGTCTCACTTACTTATTATTCTACATCTGTAAAGAAAACAGAATGTCAGCACGTGTAAAGCGAGCGTTAAGATAAAGCGCTCACTGCCTCTTTACTCTAGCGGTTCTATCAGACTAACCTTTCTTGTGTGTTCGGCGTGCTCAGAATTTGCTGACAGTCTTCAGTAATGGCGACGCAGGGACAAGCTCTGGTCACGTTTCCCTATTTGAAAAAAGTTCCGGTCATGTGACCATAAACATAGTCGACAGACTATGGTTGTTGCTCGCTGTTACGACCAAGATCGTGGTTGTTAAAGCGTTGCTGGTCCGATGGGATAATAAAAACTATAAAGCCTACAGCTATGTGGTATAATAAACAAAGAAGATTAAGTGCGGATGTCTAACTACAATGAGGTGGTAAAATGTGAAGAAATATAAAGAAACTATATATGAAAAAATATCTTGTGAGGTTCGAACCCTGAACTGGGTGAGTTGTCATGATGAGTTACTCTATGCGTAGAGCTATCTCGTGGTGCTAGCGGGTGAGGTGGAGAATCGGGCAAAATGTGTGTCTATGGTTATATAAACGTGCACAGTATTGACAAGATACAGTCATTGGAGCAAATTAATTTACAGGTAACATGACAATTCAATTCTTTCGTTTAAGCCCATCGGCTTCTGTGTGGACAGTTTCTGTATCCATGCGTTCTCTCTTCTCAGGAGATATTTTGTATTGTCTCTCCCCTCAATTTTTTGGACAGTTTCCAATATGACGAACTTTATTTGAGAAATGTTATGATGTTCATCCACAAAATGTGCTGACAGTGCTGATTTCATATTCTTCAATCTGATGTTCGATTTGTGCTCTGTTAGTCGCACTTTGATGCGACGTTCTGTCTTGCCCACGTACATCTTTCCACATGGGCATCTTATTCCGTAAATCAGGTTGCTGGTGTCACATGTTGCGTTAACTTGAAGTTTAATTGGGTAACCTTGTGTTGGGTGATTAATTGTGTTGCCTCTGATTATGCTGTTGCAGCTACCGCAGTTAAGGCAAGGTTTGGTTCCAGAGTACTCATTGGTTTTAATGGGTTTATTCTGTAAGATTTCGCCTAAGTTCTTTGCTCTGGTGAATGCGAATATGGGTGGTTGGTTAAATGCTTCTTTAAAGTCCGGTTCCATATTCAATATGGGCCAATGTTTCAAAATGACCTTTTTGTAATTTTTGCTTGATGTTGAAAATTTTGAAACCACAACCATGCGTGTTTGTTCTGGTTTGACTTTTGACGTTAGAAGCTTTATTCTGCTGAGTTTGTCGATCTTTGTTTTGGCTTGTTCAATCAATATTTGTGGGTACCCTCTTTTGATGAATTTGTTTGTGGTTTCTCTGAGTCTGATGTTAAGAGTATCTTCCTCGGAGGTAATTCTCTTCACTCTAGCCATTTGTGAAAAAGGTACATTTCTTATTAGGTTAGGTTCATGGAAACTTGAATGAAGTAACATATTGTTTCTGTCAGTGGGTTTCACATAAAGATCCGTGGAGAATCCCTGTGGTGTTATCGATACTTTGACATCCAAAAAATTGACCGTCGTGGCTGATATGTCCCATGTTAGTTGGATTCGTTGATCTATTGCATTGAATTCTGTCAGTTCAGATTGTAGTCTTTCCTCTGTGTTCGTCCAAATGATGAATAAATCATCAATGTACCTTACGATCATTTTCAAATTGTCCGTCCACTCTTTTTTGGTTAGAATATGTTTGTTGTCGTACCACTGCATGAAAATGTTAGCGTACACGGGGGCCGCAGAATTGCCCATAGCCATTCCGGTAAGTTGTTGGTACCATGTTCCGTTGGATTTAAAGTAGCTTTGATACAATGTAAAATACATGAGTTCCATTAGAAAGGTCTGAAAATCCTGGTCTAATTCTGTGTGCATAAGTGCTGCTTCCATGGCTTCTATCCCCATGTCATGGGGTATGCTCGTGTAGAGGCTACGTACGTCTGCCGTGCATAGAATTATTTTTTGTTGTGGATTCCATGTCACTTGTTGTAGTTTTAGCAAGAATTGAGTAGTATCCTTAACATAAGTTTGCATAGCTTGTACTGAGGGTTGTAAATACTTGTCAATTAGCTGTCCGATTGGTTCGTGTAAACTCCCTATGGTGGATACTATGGGTCTCATGGGTGGATCCAGCGTGTTTTTGTGTATTTTTGGTACCATGCGTAGGGTAGGGCTTTTAGGGTTAGACGTTATCAAGTAATTTTTTGTCCTGTCTGTAATAGTGCCTTGTTTGTGGGCTCTCTCGACAATTATTTTCAATGTTTTGGAGTATTCCATTGTGGGATTGCCATCCAATTTGCTGTATGTATTAGTATCGCTGATGTGTTCCATCACTTTAGTATCATACATGGTCTTGTTCATGATTACGATGGCTCCTCCTTTCCGGGCGGAACTGTTGAAGGCGATACAGGGATCCCATACTGCACTGGAGCGACAAATCGAGACGGTATCGATAGACATCAATCTGCTGAGGACGGATCTCCGGAAGGTCGCGGACAAGGTCTCTGACGCCGAGGGTAATATTGAGCAGTTACAAGGTGAGGTGGCCTCCGTCAAGAAGACAATCACGCACCTCACGGCCGCGACGAGTGCCCTGGAGCAAAGGGCCGAGGATGCAGAAGGGAGAGCGTGTCGTAGCAATAGAAGGGTCCTGGGTGTGCCGGAACGGACAGAGGCAGGCAATGCAGAGCGTTTCCTGGAAAACTGGATCCGAACGCAGCTGTGTCCACGGGGCCTGTCGGACTTCTTCGTCATCGAAAGAGCCCATCGGGCTCTGGTCCCGCCGCCGCGCCCTGGGGCCCCTCCTCTGGCACTGATCGGCAAAATACTGAATTATCGCGACAGGGACTGCATCCTGCGGGCGGCGAGGGAAACAGCGAATCTCACCATCAACAGTCGGATATCCATCTATCCGGACTATACTCAGCAAGTCCAGGAGCAACGGAAGTCCTTCTTGGGGGTGAAACAAAAGCTACGAGTGATGCAGATTCAGTACATGCTGCTATACCAGGCTAAACTCAAGGTGCTCTCACAAGGGAAGGTGCACTTCTTTGACTCCCCGGAGGAGGTCTGGGAGTGGCTGGAGATCAGAGGGGACGACCTCCTGCTGGGTGAACGCGGTGGCCCCCGTGAGAAGTGGGGGACCCGACCTCCACGGAAACGTCACGGCAGACGAAGACGCCCCTCTTCGACAGCGGTAACTGAAGAACCCCCACGGTAGGAGAAGATGGGGGTATGCTTCTGGCACCATCGACTGTAGCGGATGGCTCGAGGGCCCCGAGTTCACATGGTCCTGAAGATATCCTGGTCCCGGACACGTTGCAAGCTACAGTACAGGACATGATCCTCAAGGCTCCAGTGATCCCGGAGACCGGTGGTGTTGAGTCGGCGGTAGAGGTGGTACCTCCCTGAAGTGTTCTGTGGACTGACTCTATAGTGTGTCTGGCTTGTGAGGCCCTTGGGACGACCATAGGTCCACGCTACTGGCCAGAGAACCATGAGCCTTGACCCCCCTTGTTGTCTGGGGGGTTGGGGGGATACACCCCGGTGGGTGGAGTGGGTATAGTGGGGGGAGAATACTTGTGACTGGGGATTTGTCTGTGCTGAGGCTACCCTGCCTAGTTGGGCCCGGAGTTATTCACATTGACATTGGGTCGCACAGGGAGCTGGGGGGGGGGGTTCTTGTTCTGTTTTGCGAGAGTGAGTGTTGTGTGGGGTGAATGGGGTGGCTGTGTACATCCTGGCACCAGCGGAGGGGGGCAGGGAAGCATGTTTTGTTGTTGCTGTCATCTTGCTCGTGGGAGGGGGTGGGGGGGTTTGTCCTGCGGGGTTTGAGGTGACGGGGAGTTCGGGGGGTGGGGGAAGCTGTTAGGGGGTATTGTTGCAGGCATCAGGTGTATCACAGTTCGGGCTCAGGGGTGGCAGACCACAGGTAACAGGGCTGGAGGCCCGATTGGGCGCTGCCAACGGCTATGGGATACAAGTTCTTAACCTGGAACGTGCGGGGGCTGGGCACATGTACCAAGAGACACAGGGTCCAGACCTTTCTCCAAAGGCACAGAGTCTCCATTGCGTGCCTGCAGGAGACCCATCTGAATGAGGAGGGAGCCCAAAAATTATGCAAAAAATGGCGAGGTCAGGTGTTTCACTCCTCCTTTTCCACATATGCAAGGGGGGTCCTAATATAGGTGGCCCCAGGAGTTCCCTTCGCCATCCGGTATGTGGAGGTGGATATCAATGGTAGGTACCTGCTTCTGCGGGTGAGATTGGATGGGAGGGATCTCACGATACTGAACTCGTACGCGCCCAATGTAGACGACCCCGACTTCTACTCCCATCTCCAGGAGGTCCTAGTTCCGGACCTGGACACCCCCCTACTTTGGTTTGGGGACTTCAATTGTGTGTTGGACCCAGAGTTGAATAGATACCCGCCCTGTACGGGCACTAAACCGCGCATGACAACGTGACTCCGGGAGGTGATGCATAACTTGGGAGCCGGTGACGTGTGGCAATTGGGTAACCTGACGCAGAAATTGTATACGTGTTATTCCCCCACTCACAACACGCATAGCCGGCTGGACAGGGTTCTTGCTGCTAATGTTGACGCGTCTCTTTTGTTGACGGTCACGCATCAGGCCCGCTTCCTGTCCGACCATTCGCCGGTGGCATGCGTCGCACAGTGGGAACACCAACCCACCCGCCCTCGAGGTTGGAGGATGCCGGTGGACCTCTTGCAGGATCAGGTGGGGAGGGATCAGGTGGGGAGGGACCATGTGGCAACCGCTCTGGATAACTATGTGGATTTGAACTGGGAGGTGGGTGACACCGCCTTCTCTACCAAATGGGATGCTCTGAAGGCAGTGATACGCGGCGAATGTCTGGGACTTACTTATGGGGTCTGGAAACAACTTCTTGGGGAACAACGGGAGGCGGAAGATGATCTTCTGCGCCGACAGCTGTTAACTGATCCTGATGACTCGGATCTGGAGGCGGAGCGGGCAGCCCAGGAGTCGGTGCATGATGTACTAAATCGCCTGGACAAATACACCCTTGGCAGCGTCTACATCGAGAGTGGGACAAGTTGGGCCGGCTGTTGGCCTGGATTCTTAAGCGAGAATCTACCCCGGAGAGGATAGTTGCTCTGAGGGGACCTACGGGTGGCATGGTACACTCGGAAGCGGGTATTCTCCGAGTCCTCCAGTCCCACCTGCAGACAGTCTGTGCCGCGGATCCTTCAGTCACGGAGGCTTCCTACCTGCCTTATCTCCGGGAGCGGACCCTCCAGACCCTCCCGAGAGAAGCCGCAGAGGAATTGAATGCGGCCTTGTCGCTCCGAGAGGTGTGGGTAGCGATGGCCGCCCTGCCGAGGGCTAAGTCCCCGGGGAGCGACGGCTTCCCCTCTGAATTTTACCAGGCATTTGGGGATGTCCTTGCCCCCCTCCTCCTACAGGTTTACCTGGAGGCGTTTGAATGTGACACCCTCCCGCCTACGATGAACCAGGGCGAAATCTGTATGATCCTAAAGCCGGGTGGGGACGGCTGCGACCCCGCGGCGTTCCGGCCCATCACTATGATCAACACGGATGTAAAAATCCTGACTAAGTTGTTGGCCACCCGACTGGCACCACATATGGCCCATCTAGTGCACCAGGACCAATGTGGGTTTATCCCGGGACGAAATACCACCATGAACCTAAGGAGATTAAACCATATTATCCATGAAGTACGTGACAGGGAGGAGCAACTGGTCCTGGTGTCAATCGACCTTGCTAACGCGTTCGACACCGTTGACTGGGGGTACCTGTTGGAGGTCATCCGGTTGGTGGGGTTGGGCCCCGTCTTCTGCCGCTGGGTCCGGACCCTGTACAAAGCTCCTCGGGCCAGAGTTAGGCTTGGGTCGGCGTGATCAGAGGAGTGGTCATTGGGCAGGGGCACTCGGCAGGGGTGCCCCCTCTCGCCGCTCCTTTTGGCTCTGGCGATCGAGCCCTTGGCGGTCTCCGTCCGCTCGGACATGGCACAGTGGGGGGATCACGGTGGGAGACACAGAGAACGTGATCTCCTTGTATGCGGACGATGCCCTCTTCTACTTAACGACCCCGATGGAATTGTTACCCATTCTGCTCCGGCATTTGGACCGCTTTGGGGCAGCGTCGGGTCTACGAATTAATGTCAGGAAGTTCTTGATCTTCCCCTTAGCGGGTTACGATGCGGGCCTGCAGATGGATTTGCCGGACCATGGGTTGCGATGGGAGCTGGAGGCCTTCCGGTATCTGGGAATCCAGGTGGCTTCGTCCGATGCGCAGTCATTGACCCGTAATATTGATAGAGTGCTTCAACCCCTGCACCAGTCTGTGTCCTTCTGGAACACCATGCCACTCTCCTTTATGGGGCGGCTAGCTGTCGCTAAGATGGTGATGCTCCCGAGGACATTATACGCCCTGCAAAATTCTTTGTGCCCGATTCCCCCGCGAGTATTTCGCACGCTGAACTCGCTGCTTACTTCCTTACTCTGGTCGGGCCGACGCAGCCGGGTTGCCCTCCACACCACTGTTCGGAGCTGGGAGGAAGGGGGGCTGGAAGCGCCGAGGTTTGACCTGTACTACTATGCGGCACAGCTTCTGCCGGCTGCTCGGTGGTTCGCGGATGCGGATAATTGGGAGATGAGACTCCTGGCCGGCAGAGCGGATGGGGGAGCATTGCAGGAGGCCTTGATGCATGGAGGGGGGCAGACAAAGCCCTACCGTATGTGGTGCGCCACACTGCAGGGGTCTGGCAGCGGTTCGTGGAGAAAATCTTGCGGCGAGGCCCCTTTCATAGGGAATTGCCGGTGTGGATCTTGGCCCCCACGGTGGCCATGGAAAAACACATGTCCTTCCGGGACTGGCGAGCGGGAGGATGTGAGACTTTAGCAGACCTATACCCCGACGACTCCTTTGTGTCAATTGAACAGGCCACAGAGGCCTTCGGGCTGGGAGGAGGACGTACCTGCACTACAGGGGCCTTCAAGAGGTGGCGAGGGCGGCTTGGCCCCAGTTCCCAGAGGCACCCCCGCTGTCCCACACCCTGAACATCCTTCTTTCCTGTGGTAGAGGGCGGAGACTGATATCTTTGCTGTACTCGGCCATGAGGCGGGACTCTGCCCCGCCGGTTCCACCCTCCTGGGAGGCTTGGGAGACAGACCTTGGGGCGGCCCTAGACCCAGGACAGCGAAAACGTATAGGAACCCTTACGCGCGAGGTGTCGTGCAATGCGCAGTTTAAACTGATTCATTTTAATTTTATGCATCGTACTTACCTGACCCCGGTCTCCTTACGGCGTATTTCGGAAACCAGGGGGGACAACTTCCCCAGATGTGGAGTAGAGAGAGCAGGGTTCCTGCACCTAGCCTTGGACTGCCCATTGGTTGGGAGCTTCTGGAGGGGAGTGGTTGCTCATATACGGGCCGTCACTGGCCTCCGGATTGACTTGACCCCGCTTCATTGCCTACTGGCATTGGTCCCGAAGCCTAAGAAGAGAAACCTTTCCTATAAGATGTTGCAGCTGTTGCTAGTGTTGGCGAGGCGGAGGGTGGCAATTACCTGGATGGGGCAGAGGGCTCCTGAGGTATCGGCCTGGCTTAGGGATGTTAGGGAGTGGTCTGTGGCCGAGGAGACGAATATGCAACATACACGCAGAGATGAGAAGCTGCAGGAGGATTTGCTTGCATGGCGAGTTATGTGTGCTACGGGGTTGTCCAACAGTGATTCGGATGGCACGAGTGCTGAACTATTTACATCTAAGGGGTCGTGGTCCGATGGTAAGGGAGGTGGGAGTGGGGGGGTTGGGTCTGCTCTGGGATAGTGCCCTGCTGGATACGCACGTATATTTCCTGATGTTATTAAGAATTGCTTTGCTACTGGAAGACGCAGAGCAAACTGTGATGTCTGTACCCAAGTGTGCCATAATGAGGTGAACGAACAGTATACACGTATTGTATTATTGATGCCAATTACGGGGGGGATTGTTTTGCTGTTGCAATTATAAACTAAAATAAAGTTTAAAAAAAAAAATACATTGAGAGTTGTGTGGTGCCTGGTATGATTGATGATGCCCTTGGGGCTGCGCTGAACTCACTGTCTTCTGTATAACAAATAGAAAATGTAGGTGGTTAAGGGAGTTGTTACTGGTAGGGACTGTATACTATTTCAGCTCCTGGTTTCTATACCCTGTAGCCTCCCTTTTTTAATCTTGTTTTTTGTAGAGCGGGGCCTCCAGATCCTGAGCACGGTCCAGGTGAGGTGAGGTCCAGTCCCCGGTCAAGCTGGGTGAGCATATTCAATTTCAACTAGTTACAGTCACTTCTTATACAGGAAGACAAGAAGTGATAAGAGAAGCTTATTCTATGGTAATTTGATTTATTTTAGATGCCATCTGCATACCTTGACGCGGAGGATCAGGTTACTTACTGGTTGTATATACATTTTGTTAATTTAAGTCTGTTATCACATTGCTGGCTAACTTACGATCAGTTGTTGCATTTTTGATTTGCACTATTCAATTACACACATAAGCAGTAGCAATATAGTAGAGCAGAAGCCCTGAAGAAAGCCTAGGGACTCACAGTCCGCTTGGCTGAAACATGTCGGCTCTTTGTGGCAGTTATTTTTTCGAACTGCTGTTTGCACTGTTCTGTTTTTAGCTAGGAGGTGTGTCTGTGTTTAATAAAGTTTTTTTGGGGAAAGGCATACCATCCTATTTTATCCACCATTCTATTCACTTTTTGTGTTTTGCACTGCTTCTAGTTTTTGATATGTCAGTTGCCCGCTGGACTATGCAGAGTGAATGTGGGCAGGTATTCGGCTGAGTACTTGCTGGGACGGTGTACTCTACTGATCAAGAGATACACTGACCTTTTGAGCTGTATGACCAAATGATAAAACTGATCATCTTGAAAAAGTTGATGGTTATTCGGACATCATGAAAAGCTATTCCTGACCACATATCACCCTTTATAGTTTCTCTGTTTTTACGTCTTGAGTTTCAGAACTTCATGGTCTTTCCAGAAGGTCACATGAGAACACTCCACTTGTGAGAGAGTGGATTTAGTTAGTCATAACAACTTTTTTGGGCTTTTAGACCCCCGGTTTTGTTGTGTTGTGTATCTTTATTTATAGCAAACCTTGCGAGCGGAATGGTGGTCAAGGCTCATGTCTGGGACTCACCTGAGCACTCCAAAATTACGAGGTTTTCCTATTATTGAAAGTATTTTTGCAGACAGGATACCCCCTTTTTGGGTCTCGCTGGCAATGCATCCGCAAGCTGATGCATGTGTCCAGCTGGAGACGTATAGCGATCAGTCTGGGGGGAAGGAGGACAAGAGGGTGCACGAGCTTGGATTCGTGTGCGCGAACGGGCACGTCGCGTCCCGCGCCGTACACATGCGCGCGCAGACACACTCGCTCACCCACCCCCCTCCCCCACAGTCACACACACGCACTCCAAGACACATACACACACACACACACGCACGCACACACACATACATACACAGCCCGCCCCACCCCCACACGCGCGCGCGCGCGCACACACACACACATGCGCTGCCCCCCCCACCCCCTCAGCAACCCACTCACCGGCTTCCTTCGTGCGGCGGCTCTCAGCTGCAGGGCCCGGCAACAGGACTCTTCTTCCCTCCTTCGGCACCGGGGCGCAGTGTAGGCTCCTGCCTGCTCCGGTGCTCCAACTCGCGACTCTTCCGTGGGAGGCGGGGTAGGCTCCCGCCCTCCTACTTCCTGTTTCCGGTTGTCGCGCCGGCCTGCCTGACTTCCTGGTCGCAGGCCGGCAGAGTAACGAGGATGTTTGATTTGCGGTATTTATTTATTTAGTTATTTATGCATTTTTATATAGCGCGGACTTTACCCGAAGGCGGTATTTATTTATTTATGTATTTATGCATTTTTATATAGCGCGGACTTTACCCGAAGGCGGTATTTATTTATTTATGTATTTATGCATTTTTATATAGAGCGGACTTTACCCGAAGGCGTCAGAGCGCTTCACATTAGGAACAGAAATGAAACATAATGAGAAACATTACAAAAGAACAGGTTGCAAAAACATACGTTACTTACATAAGGTAATAGTGACAATTGTGAGCAAACAAAATACATGAGGTAGTAAAAACTATAAGCAACCAAAAATACATGAGGTAGTAAAGGTAATAGTGACAATCGTGAGCAAACAAAATACTTGAGTAAAAATTGTGAGCAACCAAAATACATGAGGTAGTCAAAAGTGCACAAGAGGAAATGAAAGTGACAAGTGTGCAGTTATAAGAGAAAACAGAGTATAATTAGAGGTATAGTCCTGCAATAAGTGCTAGACACTCAGGCTCAGGAACAAGCGTTACATGGGCAAGGTGGCACTTGTGCAAGTATCAAAGGCAAAGACATGTGAGAGGTAGCAGCCGTGTGTTGCAAGGGCAGAGTGGTGTGTGCATGTTACAAAAGGGCACCGAACACCAGTACATGGAAAATACTGCAAAAAGGCAGACCCTCCAATCACAGGCATACACTGGGAAGGCACTTCCATGGTCATGGAAAGTAGAAATTATCAGTAGTGGGAAGTCTTCCTCACAAATAGCAAGAGGACGTGAATTACTTTTGGAGGTGTCTCTGGAGGAGGAGGAGAACTTTGAGGTCCCTTTTGAAGGCCTGGGAGGAGGCGGTGGTCCGGAGCTTTTTTTTGTCCTCTCGCGGTTTGTAAATACAAAACATATTGCATTACAAATGCTATAGGTATCACATTTGCGAAAGTTATAACTATTGGCATTGTAAATGACGAAGCTATTAATTTAGCTATTTCAAAAAAAAAAACACATAAATAAAAACTTTGCCATTTACAATACCAATAGCTCAAACTTTCCTAATGCGAGACCTATTGCATTGCAAATGCTTGTTTATTGTGTTATTGTGGTTTATTCCCCCGACACCCTTCCTGCACAAACCCTTTTTCCCAGGGGCCCTCTCTTTCTGACTTTGCATACCCCATCTATGGTAATACCAGCAAAAGAAATAAAAGATTTGCCTTTGCATTCTATGAGTAAAGCATCAACTTTGCTGTATCATCACAGAAGAAACATGAGGGCTGAGTACTTTGGAACTTCAGTGTGGCAGGATGTGCCCAAAGAGTATAGGTTGACAGACACAAAAGGAAATGATGTCTGGGGATAAATACACACAAGTTATTTCAGCAACAGGAACAAGAATATTGATTCCCTGCGTGGGAGCCTAATCCCAATGCTAACTTGTAGATAATTTACTTACTCACAAAGTCATCCTCCATTCTTTCACATATCTTTAATCTATTTTTTGACATAGATATCTACAACACTTTTCATTTTATATAAATGTTGACATAAACATTATACATATAAAAACAAATGGTCTAACCAAGAATTCCTAAACCTTTTCGTGCCCACCCATTTGAACCCGGCTGCAATGAGATACATATTTATAAGCAATCCGAGGGGAGTAATCCTTTTCATACACCACAAAAACAGAGGGAGACTCCCCCTCTATTCAGTCACTTGTATAGAGTGTGTTATCAAATTCCTAAATACACATTTCAATTCAATGGACTCCTCCTCTTCTTTTGGTTGACACGTTTCAGCCCACTGAGTCGGGCCTCATCAGGACAGGGGTAACACAACACAAACATAACCCACTCGCAACTGAGTTTTTTTATTTTTTTATTTCTTTATTCTGGTTTTAAGTTACACTTCACATGTTTAAACAGTTATATCTCACAGACAACTCTGAACAACAAGCAGTACTGTCCCCATTCAGCAGCAATTTATCCAATTTGGGTTGTCTCTTAAGTGCTTACCGAACCGACAATTAGTAGGATCATTGTCATTGGTAATCATATAAACTTAGAACTGAACACCCCCCCCCCCCCTTACCCCCTGATCCCAACCTCCCCCTACCGGGCCTATCCATCTAGAGGCCCATCTAACATCAGTTCAATCAGGGGTATCCTCACGTCTCTCCCCATGTCTGGGAGATTCATTTCCCACGTAACTATCACCAGTCGACACTGTCAGTGTAGAGTTGGGGGAGATTCTCCCTATCTCCTGGACCATTAGCCCCCACGCCTGCAACACTTCCAGGATTTCCTCCGCCAATGCCCATTCCTTCAGGTCCACTTTCCAGTTCTCTTATCAGCAGCCCATGCTGAGCCAGCCAGTAAATCGCTATTCACCGTCTAGCTGTCACAAGCCCCAATACCAGGAACTTCCTGCTGGTTTTGCGTTTAGGGTCTCTGGGAATCAATCCAAGGAGACAAGTACGCACCTCTGAGGCAACCCTCCATCCCGTTATTCTGTGCAGATCCTCTAGGATAGCTGTCCAGAATAACTGCATCATCAGAAACGACAAAACCATGTGTGGGAAATCTGCCAGTGCATAGTGACATCTGGGGCACCTTGGGTCTCTCGAACTATCAATAGTATGTAGGCGCTTGGGCGAGAGGTATGTCACTGGCAACGGAGTTAGTCAAAGCCTCAGGTATCTGGGTATAGACTCCTCAACTCATCTGGACCTTGAATATGTCCCCGGCTGAATATCGACAATACACTCCAACGGTGTATACACTACCGAGAATATCGAGTCGCTGACAGCCGCGAGGTTAGATTCTGCCCGCTGCTGAACAGGCGAAAATAGATGGCAGCAGGAGGCTACGTATTAAGATTAGCAAGAATGGAAAGTGCTTCATTCTAAATAGACGCAGGCTACGACTCGATATCCTAGTAGTAGAAGAATCGACTAGAGAGGGAATGAAAGGACTCAAAACCCTAATTTAGATTTAGGCCCTAATTACTCTGTTCAATAGTTTGTTTTACTTGTCACTTGCCCACAAACTATGAAATATTATCATGTACAGAAAGCAAAATAGTATAATGCGTTTTAAAGGTGTGGTTAAAAGTGCATGTGTAAGTTGAACGTTTTATCTGGTAATAACCTACACCCTGCTTTCGAAAAAAGGTCTAAATGCGGACTGACTTAAGTGAATTTCTTCTCATTGTATGTTTGCTGAGAAACTTCCTGACTTGAAAATGCAACAGGAAATAAATTCAGAGCAGCAAGAATGATCCAATTGTAGTCTGTAAGTGTAGCGAGACTTCTAGAAGTCACGAACACCAAAAAAAGCTGCGCTTGAAGGAAATGTATGTAATCTGGGTGGGACATAATGAAAAAGCAGAAAGCTTTTTCTATTGTTAACATTGTATTGAAGTTATGAATGTTTGCCAAAATTAGTATAAGACTAGACTCACAGCGTGTCTAATTTGAGACTGACTTGTAACTTCCAGCTGTATTAGTTTGGGTATATGCAATAAAACTGTTTGTATTCTTCCTCTGCTGCAGATTTGGTGATTAAATGATTTTCACTGCTTAAAGGATTTTGTTCCAACACAGTTAACACAGAATTTATGGAGAAAATAATTAAAATGTCATACCTCAAGTATTATCACTGTTCCTGCTGCCATGGAGTACATGTCATACTGGGCTATCTGTTTGCTGAGAGAAGAGCTCAGGGCCCTCAGGGCATTTAAATATTGCTTGAGCACTTTTTCCCCAAGATTTGAGAGAGCTTCTGAGGCATTGCCCTCAAGGTACAGCTTAATCCAATTTCCATGTGATTTTTCTGCCATTTTAAATTGCTCATATCCAGAATCTTAAATTGATAAAAGGCAAAAACATCAGTTAAAAATGACACTACTTTTTGAGTTGTACAAGTATACTCAAACAGAACACTGTAACCTGTGAAACCAGCATGGATATTCTGCATAAGCGCTAAACTAATAATTGGATATGGTTAACCTGACTGTCCAGACTTGTCTGAAATATACTTTAGTAGCTGTGGGTAACACTACTGTTTTTACATACATAAGTAAACCGAAAAAGCACATTACCACAATTCATGGATACATTTATACAATGAAAACAATAATTAAGAATAAAACAGTTAGATACGCTGGAATTTTAAAGTTATTCCCCAATACGGTAGTATTTATTGCTGCTGAGGATTTTAATTCTTGCTGGCAAACTTTATTCCTATGGCAGTTTTTTCTGGAGTACTAACAAAAAGAGGAAAGGAGATTTTGAACCTTCCAACCTCATTAGGGTTATTATACTCTCCTTTCACAGGGGATTCTTTAGCTATGCTGACATTCTTTTACGGCAATCAGGCCTGCCCAATAGATTATATGTTTACTAAAGTATGGTCATTTGAACTTGTGGGTAACTTTAGAATCTTAGACCAGGAAGGATGTGATCACCGGCCTTTAAATAGAAGAACCAGTATAAACTTTGAAGCAACACGGCAAACTGTCCTTCGTCTTCGTATAGAAAATTCACAGTACAAAACCACATTTAGAAGAAAAATGTCTGCACCAATAGAATTCAAGTCCTATGCAAAGACGGTTTATGCATGTAATGGTAATGGATTGAGGGTATTCAAACCTAAATAAAGGAATGGTGTCTTGTATAAAGAACAGGCTGAAGAAACTAGGTGAATTACAGGAGAACCAGAAAGCATATTATAACATTAAGAATGACTGGTTGTATAAAAATTGTCAAGATTTTCAAAGTTAAGAAAAACTTATCTCAATTTAAAAAAATCAAACGACAGTGAGCCACAGAAAAAATTAATTAAATGAAGAAATAATTATAGGACACGCAATATGGAGTAAGAAATGGAAATTTTATCAGAAGTTTTGGAAACAATTTTTTTTTCATAACATTTTTATTGGCATTTAAAGGTTACATTGACAGAGTACATTTGGATAGAGTACATTGGATTACCATACTCTCTATTATCATGTGGGACAGTGCTATTCATACTCTGATTAGTCCATTTTTCTGGCAACAGTGAGGCGGAAAGTCAAATGATTGCCATGTAAAACTGGGGTACAAAACTGGGGTACGAAACTGGGGGGGTTGTTCATGGAATTCTGGGTACTGTTGTCAGATGGAGGATCGGGCGTTGTATACACATTGGTCGGTACAGTTATGCACTACTTGGGAGAATGGGAAATATATAGTCTGACGCGTTCTGACATCTGGCCTTCAGATGAAGTGAAAACTGGCCAGGGGGGAGATCGTAGTTGTCTATGAGTTGTTGGAACGGTCTTAGTTGTCCGTCCTCAAATAGCGACTCTGCTTCGGTGATACCGCAGGTCGTCCATGTGTGGAGCATGTTGGATGTGTAATAGTGATTGTGTTTGTGCCAACCCACCAGCGGCAGCAGGGGTGAGTATGGGGGCTTCCCTGGTGACATACAATGTAGTCTTTGCATGCACTTGCGGGCCACTGCTACATGTAAGGGGTATGTCTGTCTCGGTGTACTTCCTGGTATTAATAGGAGGTGTAGTTCCGGGGTGGGCACCCGGCCGGTTGTAGTGTATGTCTCACCTAAGTGTCTGCCTGCCGTCCAGTAGGATAACCACTGCAGTTGCACCGCGAGGAAGTACGATTCGAAGGACAGGGCACCTAGTCCTCCTTGCGTAGTGGGTAGTTTTAGTTTTGCCAATGCTATCCTATGTCTGCTTTTTCCCCATATTAGCGAGCGGAGGAGTGAGTCTAGGTCTCTGAAAAAGGTTCTGAGCGGGATTACTGGTAGATTCGTGAAATGGTACAGCAGTCTCAGGACTATTATCATTTTGGCTAGAGCCACCCGGCCGATCAGGCCAATGGGAGATTCCGCCAAAATCCAACTGCCGACCTGATACCGGCCAATGCCATACAGTGATTGCCCTTGAATATGTCGGCTGGGGAATGATAGAGAAGGGATGCTAGCAGTCCAGGCCACTTTCTGGTCCCCTAGCCAGATGTCCTGGGGGGAAGGTTCAGGTGTAATGGGTATACTGTGGATTTATCCCAGTTCACTCTCAGCCCTGAGGCGTCAGCAAATTCTGTGAGTGTTGCCCAAATGGGAGTGAGATCTGCAGTAATGTCTTGAACATATAGCAAGAGGTCATCGGCGTACATGGATACATTGTGCACGGTGTCCGCTATTGGGATGCCCCAGTGTTGTCCCTCCTGGCGCAGCCGTATAGCCAGGGGTTCTACCGTGAGTGCAAAGAGCAGGGGTGAAAGCGGGCAGCCCTGCCTCGTGCCTCTTTGCAAAGCAAATTCCGGTGAGATGTACCGCCCGATGCGAACGCGCGAGGTGAGTTTGGTGTATAAGAGCCATGTGTACGCCATGAGGTTGGGACCCAGTCCCGCTCGTTGTAGGACCGAGAAAAGGAACTGCCATGTAAGGGTATCAAAGGCCTTTTCGAGGTCTAGGATGAGTAGGGACGCCCATGGATACTTGTCACCAACTTGATGTTGAAAATGGAATAGTCGGCGTATATTTTGGGATGTGTTCCTGCCTGGGACAAAGCTGCATTGGTCTGGGTTTTACCAGCGGTCATATGATTTGCGAGTCCGCTAATATCTGTCCTAGAATCGTACAGTCGGCGGACGGAAGCGTGATGGGACGATACGAGGCCATTTGCTGGGGATCGCGGTTTGGTTTCAGGAAAGTCACTATAACGGACTCCCAAAGGGATCTTGGCAATTCTCCTACCTTCAATGCAACCACGAACATCGCCACCAATCGGGGGACCAATAAGGGGGAGAAAGTGGTATAATATTCTATGGTGAACCCATCCAGTCCCAGAGCCTTATTACGAGCTAGGGCGTGAAGGGCTTGAGTAATGTCGGTAGATTGTATCTTCGTATCCAATGTTGTCCGGTCTGCCTCCGTAATTTTGGGGATCATCAGGGGGTCAAGAAATTGGTCAAGTATGCCCTGCTCGGTCGGTGCTGGGTTACAATAAACCGCCGAGTAGTATTGATGAAACGCCGAGAGGATCTCATCCTGGGACCGTACAAGATTTCCGAGGGGGTCTATTATTTCTGTTATGGGCCTCACGTCATTGTCCTGATTGGCTAACCATGCCAACAATGTACCGGTTTTACCCCGTTCTTTGTGCATCAGGGCCGCATATGTTCTAAAATTGTATCGCCGGAGGTGGACTCAGGCAGCTTGGTATTCTGTCTTGGTGTTAGCCACTAGTGTCGCTGTTTCATTGGAAGTATCGCCTCGTTTAGTAGCGGTAGCAAGTCGTGTTTCAGCTTTGGTGAGAGACTTCTAGTGTCCGTTTTACCCCAGCTCTTTGTTTAATACATTCTCCCCGGGCCACTACTTTGAACGTGTCCCACTCCACTAAATTCTAAGACGCGGTCCCTGCGTTATGGGCGAAGTAGTCCTGGATACTCTGTCCCTGTTCGTGTTTGAAGGCTTGGTCTATTAGGAAGTCCTGTGGTAGTCGCCAAGTGTGGACTGGGGGGTGTGGGGCCTCCAATTGAGTCGCAGGATATGGACGTCATGGTCAGAAACAATCCTGCCCAGGTAATCAGAGTGGTGGATTTTGGGGAGTAACGCCGCCGAGCATAAGAATCTATCTAAACGGACCCACAGGTTATGTGGGATGGAGTGGAACGAGTACAGTCGAGTCTGTGGGTGTTGCATTCTCCATGCGTCTGTGAGTGCCCATTGTGTGACCCATGCCTTAAACGGTTCAGTTGCCTAAATGTAGAAGAATGCGTGGGTGGGGGGTGTGATCGGTCCAAGATGGGGTCCAGTATACAGTTGTAGCCCCCCCCTAGGATCCATGGTATGGAGGCGAATTGGGCTAGAACATTTGTGAGGCGGTCCCAGAATTTGTCGTGCTCGAGACATTCGGGGCGTATATGCTGCCCAGTAGTACTGACTGCCCATCTAGGAGTCCCTCTAATAGGGCATATCTACCTTCTTTGTGTACACTTTCTTGGAATGGGGTCCCTGGACGAACCCAAATCAGTGCCTGTGTGTATGCCGAGTATGACGTGGCACATATAGTTCCGCGCCATTTGGCCTGTCGTTTGCCTATCTCAGCCGTAGTGAGGTGCATCTCCTGCAGAAACACGATCCGAGCATTCTGGCGCTTTGTATATGAGTATACTGCATAGCGTTTGCTTGGCGTGTGGAGGCCTCTAGCGTTGAGCGTGAGGATACTGAGCTCAGTGTTCTGTGTTGTTATAGCCATTTATAGTTGTTATCGTGCGCTAAAGTGGCTAGTATCCGCCGGGGCATAGTGACCAGTGACTCCCCAGTAGTGTGATGCACCTATGTGATATACAATGTCGCCTATTCGTACTTTATGGGTCCCTGTTGTGTGAAGTTCCATTACATGAGGGGGCGGGGCGTTTCTGAACAGGGGTAATAAACAGTGGGGTCGGGAAACAGTCCCAATACTGAGGACCCATCGTTGGTGACGATGCGTCCAAACCGGCTCCCTCGAAAAAAAGGGGGGGGGGAGTACAACAATATGCAATGGGGGTGGCAGTACATGCGTGCGAGGCAAGACGCTGACCGGGCCTTAGTAAGATCATTGTGCGTCGCCTGAGATGTGTCAGGTCGTGTCAATATAGTGGGCGCTCCATGGGTGAGCCTCGGTGGAGCGAGTCCTTACTGTGTTCTCTGTAGGATCGTCTCCTGAATGGGGGTAGGCGATTGTCCATCTGCTGTCTGAGGGGTAATCGGTGGGGGGGGGTGATTGAGTCCGCTCCAGACAGCGTCCCGTCGCTGTCATCTTCTTTCTCCAATCAAAAAATGTGTGGGGGTCGATCTATGTCCTCCATATGGGGAGAGGTCCGCAGGTCAATCACCGCCTGCAATACCTCCCGTCGTTCCTTCATCATTTGTTCTAGTTCCGGAGAGTCTTGTGTGCCAACAACTTTGTTCATCCCTTCGCGTTGCTGTTTCGGGTTGCGTCTCCTGGTGCGTGGCGCTTTGAAGGGTGAGCCTCATGCTGTCTCGGTTCTGGATTGCTGCGTACAGTGTTGATCCGCACATTTGTGCGCTTCTTCGGCATTTGCGAAAAAGATAGCGGAGCCGTTATAGAGGACCTTGAGGCGGGCTGGGAAGAGCAATGAGTATTGGATATTGTTCGCTCGCAATTGACGTTTTACCTCCAGAAATGATGACCTCGGTTGCTGCACTGCTCGTGCGTAATCAGGGAAAATCATTATGCTGTTCGGTCAGACGTGCGGAGGAAGGTTTTCACCCATGCTTCTAGATACTCCAGCGGGTTTGCGCCTTCAATTCCCTCCGGGAGACTCAGCACGCGGATGTTGTAGCACCTCAAGCGTCCCTCTAAATCATTTGCGCGTTCCTCCAAGATGGATAGGCGGCTCAGGACGTCTTGCAGTGTTTTCTGGTGTGCCTTGACGGTGGGTTGCATGTCGGCCAATGTCTTCTAACCTTCCCTCACTTTGTCTGCCAATTTGCGGTGGTCATCTCGGATAAGGCTGACATCCGTCGCAAGGGTGCCAAGTCGTTCTTCCATGGACAACCTGGAGAGTTCAATGGGGGTTAAGACCTTATCCAACTTGTCCGAAATGGACAGGTCGGGTGGAGGTGCAGTAGTCGTGGCCCATGTCTGGTTCTTTGGCATGTTCTCTGGGGCAGTCTCGGGGATTGTGGTGTGCTGTGATGCTCTCGGTTTCCCCATTGCGGTGGCTGAGGAAGTTTGCGTAGTGCAGTACCCACTGTGTGTATGCTGGGTTGTGTGGTCCTGCCAGAGAAATGACGCCCTCCTGGCGAAGGAGGGAGCGCACAGCAGTTCGGTGGATGTCCGGAAGTGTGGGGGGGACCTTCGCTCTGGTTACCTCAGCGTTGAACTCGCCACTTTGCCGTTGCAGGGAGAGGTGGTTGCTGTAGGGAATGGTGTGGCGTGGTTTGTGCGTTGTCACGGGGAAGCAGTCCTTGCGGGGTCCCCAGGTGGTCGAGAAGCCAGGTCGCGAGCCTCACTAGTGCCCCAACGAAGAGATCAAAGCTGGGAGAGTCAGGATTGCAGGGCTGCCATTTTAAGGTCAGGCATCTGCCCTCGTGTGTGCATTATATCCTTGTTGCAGAGTGAGGAATTCTCTTTAAGATTGTCCCTGTATGTGTGTAGTCCGCTGCTCACCTCTGTTTTGACGGTGCCATACACCCTCAGGAGTCTCCAGATATTCAGGTTTAGCTCTGTCGTCCATGTTCAATACTGGGCGCCATTTTGGGGTCAGGCGATTATTGCCGATCGGGGGCTATCTCATGCTCTAATGCGGTGTTGGGGGCAGCAAGCAGCTCTCCTGCTCTCAAATCGCCGCCGATCGATGGATGGTGCTGCGACCACGCTCAACGGGATCGCGGGGCTGTGGAGCGATGGTGAAAGGACCGTGAAAGCCAAAATGGCGGGCCGTCACGATCATCGCCGCCGCACGCCTCCGCGTGTGTTCTCCAGAGCTCACGGCAGGGCTGCAGTAGTATCGGAGTGCCCCTGTTCCTTCGCTGCGGCTGCACTCCTGTGCCCATATGCTGCTCCTGGTGTATGGCTCGGGGCACCGGTCTGGACTCCTAGAGCCCGCGATCAGAAGCCGGCGGGCGCCATCTTGCCGTCGGGAGCCTGCAGTCCGGTTTTCCCTCGTTCTGCTGCTGGGAGCGCACCCAGGTACGATTCCACAGCAATTCTCAGTGCTGCATGTGTTCCGACACCTTACCGGTGTCTGTACGGGTCGAGGCGTCGCCAGGAAGCGGGCAATATGTGAGTCCGATCGCGGAGTCTCAGCAGGACATGTCCACCATTGTAGCCTGCTTGGCCACGCCGAAGTGTTGGAAACAAATGTTAGTAGTATTCAAGGACAAAGATACAAGAGAATTCAGAAGTAAATACTGGACATGTCTTCAAATAATCAGCTAACAGAAAAGTCTTGGAGAACATATTTTAGTGCACTTTATAAATCCACAGGGTTATCAGAGCATTTGAACCTGAACTGTTTGATTAATTCACGTTTAATACAACAAAGCTACGAATAATTTCGCTAAATTTAACAAGTGCACCAATCCCAGATAATCTATCAGCCACAATTAAATACAGACTGGTTGGCCAAGATTTGCAAACTTAGCTTTAAATGTTTCAATCAAAATGGGCAATTTCCAGATGGTTGGAAGAGGGCTGGGATCAAGCCAATATATAAACAAGCATTTGCAATGCTATCAGTCTCGCTTTCTGGAACTTATTTAGCAATGCAGCACATTAGCCTGGGTGCTGAAACAGCTACTGTTCTTTAACATGGAGGGAAACTAAGCACCAAACTGTGTAACACATCAGGTATGGGAACACATGGAGAGAAATACTGCCTATCAGTGGGAAATTGTACTGGCCAAAGCTCTGTTTTTAATATAATATTAGTCCCTTCGGTGGTCATATCACTAAAAATGCAGGTGCTTGTTGAATACAAGTTTCTATGGCCTGGAATCTAGGGAATTCTAAAGTGATTCTGGTATTTTACTGACTTCTGCTGATCGTTTTCAATCAGGAAAGTTGAATAGAGGCAGTTGTCAGAAAAATAAAAAACAAAGTCCCTAGGTAGAAAGCAATTCTGGTATTTTACTGACCTCGCCTGGTCGTTTTCTATCACAACAGTTAATTAGAGGCAGTTAAACAAGCAGAAAGCAATTCTGGTATTTTACTGACCTTATCTGGTAGTTTTCTATCAAGACGGTTGAATAGAGGCTGTTGAACAGAAAAAAAGTCCCTAAACAAAGGCGGAAGCAGACTAGTCTTACGGCTGATCTCCAGATCCCACAAAGTACACACAACAGATCTTCCAGACAGTGCAAGCGTTGTCTAGGCTCGACCTAAACAGGATAACCTTACAGACAGTTTAACAGACAAAAAAGAGCGCATGTCTATTCAAAAATAATCATGTAAGCTTTATAACAATGGGTGGAAGACAAAAACTAATTTCTGTTGACCAAGGTGGCTATAGGTAAGGCTACTCAACCATTTATCACAGTTTTAGCCTCTGGATAGTGGCGGAAAAATCAATCAACCAGAGGGGAACCCTTTTCTGCTATTTTGTTGTTTTAGAGCCTCATTTGATTCAGCAAACTGTGATTTATTATAGCTAAAATGGTTCAAATCATATTTCCTGGGGTCTGGTGGCAATATTGAGAAACCTACTCTCAGGGAATTGGGAAAGAGTTAAAATTGATCACAAGAGCTCCCTTGCAGAAATATCAGAGTATATAATGGGTTACAGCAGAAGTGTGTATTGCCCCCTCAGAGTTTCTCCTTATTTTGGCATATCTCCCTTTCTTGTTATCATTAACCATCTCATGCTCACCAAAGGCGAGATATAAATTAATGATGTCCCCTGCCTATTAAAGGCCAATGATCTGGTGATCATCGATTGTTCACAGATAAATCCTTCAAGAAAACGAATTATATTGTATTGGCAACAAAATAATCTAACAGTTAACCTATATAAAACTAAAATTCTGGTGCTTGGCTGAAGAACTAACAATTTCACATGGTTCACTGGGTAATACACAATTGAGGCGGTGGAAGTAAATAAATAATTAGGAGTTATATGTGATGAAAAAAATGAGAAGTCCGAATATTGTCATCAAGTGGACCATTACATAAATGTAATAAGGACTACGGCGATATCCTCGTGGTGGACATGCGTATCCACCTTGTGAAAGAAGGCCGACATTTATATGACCCTGTGATATACCGTGGTGTCGTAGTGGGTGATGCCATTACCAGATAATGCTCCTAGGTCAGGATCTCCTGTGGGGGTCAACATCATAGTTGCCCCATGGGTCATCGGTGGCCACAGGATTGAACGGTGCATCATGGGGTGGAAGAGGCTGCCTTCCCTGTGAGAAGAGAAGGGGAGCCCTCTGAGGAGTATGGAGGTAGTGATGATGAAGGTGGTGGTGGAGCAAGAGGTGAAAGAGGAGTAAAAGGAGTAGAAGGTAAATGAGGAAGGAGGGTGGTGCCCCTACCCTGTACCTTTTATGTTTGGCAGCTGGGGAGGCTCCAAAGCAAGCTCTTCCTCAAAGGTCAGCTTTCTCTTCCAAGGCATGGATTTGGAAAGAAAAAGCTGACCTTTGAGGCTTGGGAGGCAATTTGGTGGATATCTCTCTTACCTTTGGATGGATGAACAGACGTTTAAGTCTCACATCCAGCTCCTCTGATGTATCTGGAAGATAAGTGGCTCAGAGCTGTGGGAGACCACCGTCAAAGGGGGTATTGAAGCAAATGAAGTCTTCGGATCCGAGGGGTTTGAAACGCTAATGGCGGCACAGATGGCAGCTCTGAAGCCGGGTCTGGTCTTGGTGCCAGGAGCAAAAAGGTCTTTAGCCTCAAAGGCCTGTGAAGTATTTTGAGTGCATGGGAGTGATGCAGGCTCAGAGGCCATTGGCTATCATGGTTGGGGAAGAGGCTGAAGTTCCAAACCCCGTGTCAGTAGGTCCATGTGAACTTTGCATGGCTCTAGGGACAGTACTGTAAAGGTGCCCATTCCAAAAGCCCTGTGTGCATTCTACACGAAGTAGTTGTAGAGAAAGTAGTCGATGACTAGGGGAAAATGGCTGCAAATAGGGCTAGAGGCCCTGACTGTTAAGAGTCACTTGTAGTCGTTCTCTGGGAAAGCAATCACTGAGGAGCTCGGGCGCAATAACACTTTTACCCTGTGTGTCAGAGTCAACCTGACCAGTTCGGCTTAAACAAAAGCATGAGGAACACGTCAAACTGGGAGCCCCAGAAATATACGCCCAAACCCAATGGCAGAAAAAAACAATTTAACATTGAGTTAGGTGCCCATGTGCACTGCCAACTAAGATAAGTGCCACCATATACCTTGTGACTTAAAAGACTTCTTTGAACAAAAAAGTTGTAACCGTCCAAACCTAATACTAGATGGTAGGAATATGCGGAGCATATTTAGCTACAGCTACAAATGCCACATACAAACGTTCACAGAACAGTTTCATTTACTTTAAGGCACTGAAGCAGTATTAAGCTCTGGCCAAAGCAGATGTTTTTGACTGGACACTGCCATTCTGTGTAGCCGCCAGTCAGCCACATATGAAGTGCAACACCTTTAGCAACCCTGTTTTTTTTTGTTGAGAACCTGCTATAATATGGTACTTGTAGCTTATATTTTAATATAAAGTTGGGCCAATATATGCAAGCATTCAAAGTTCTCCAAGTTGAAAAAAACACATAAAGCTTTAATAAAGGTAATGTATGTATACAAGGCCCCTAGAGTACCTAGATCGACGTATTATAGGAAACCAGTGGCTGGAGGCTTGAGACTATCAAATGTTGAACGCTACATATATGCATCTGAAATACAGCCGGCACTAGACTGCCATGGAATTCCGCTTATGACTCCATGGGTGGTAATTGAGCTATCTTTTTCTCCTATCTCATCTGTTGTAGTTACCCCATAAGTATAGGCCTCTTGTATCTGACATTGCTAGCTTCTATCACAATCTATTGGATTACTGGGATAGATTACAAGGCAAAAGAATGCTCTCACCTTTCCTTCCCCAATGACCCGATTAAATTGAACCCAAACTGTATTTCAATGATGGGAACCCAGTGAGGTTAGGTGATTTCTATGCAGAAAGAATTCTCCTAGATAGAGAGTTGCTAGTGGAACAATTCAAATTCCGTCCCACTAACTACTTTACATCAACGCAGCTATCTAATTGCGGTAGGGATAGGCGAGTCCAGGCTAAAGACAACACAGAACGAAATCCCCTTGAATCCTTTGTATGATAAAATACATAAAAAGGGGACGTTGGTATAATATACCAACATTGTCCATCCAACTCAAAACTAGAAAACACCAACATTCATATCTAATAGGAATTGAGATCAGGAGGAGGTTTGGGTACAAATATTGGTAAAAGCAGCGAAGTCCTCCCTGTGTGCCCAGTATAGAGAACACAGATACAAAATCTTAACACAATGGTATTGGAGTAAATGCAATTTAAAGGAACTCGGATGGCTGCTGGATAGACTGCTAGGGGACGAGGCGACATGATCTACATGTGGTGGTCTTGTCGTTGTAAAAGAGTACTGGAAATTACAGGAGTTTTGCTCTTATTAGAACCAAGGATATTGATGTTTGGTGTCCCTGGAACCTATTCCATGTATCCTCTGACCACACCCCTGGGCAAATTTCTCTCCCACCTACTCCTAGGAGCTAGATTGTCACTGGCACAATTCTGAAAACTAAGACTCCCCTCACCCCTTCATATATGGTAGTTGAAAATATGGAATACTTATGCAAATGAAAGTTGACAGCTCTCACCTATGATAACATATTAATCTGATAAAGTATGGTCACCTTTTATGAATTATATGAAAAATGATGGACTATCCAGGGGAAGGTTGAGGAGTATGCCTGATACTTTTCAAAAGTCAGACCGCTGCGTATCCTGGGACTCTGGCCCAGGTATACAAGGTTTGGCTTCCCCAGCCACAGGTGCCTGGACTGAGTTCAGTGCACTATTGCTTCCGCAGGCGATTTTAGGTAATTGTAGTCTTACACAACCCCACTGAGAATACCTGTTGATGTGATGTGCGTGCTTTCTGTGTTACTAACGGTCTCGTAAAGGGGTCAGGGACCCAGTGATAATTCAAACTCAAATTTGTTGTTTAGAAGAACACACTCAAGCACTGCACTAATATAAGACACCATATACATTTAAAAGTGTTTTATTTCAACAGCCGCATCCTATTACTTAGTACATGAGTAATAACCATACAGAATATAATTAAAACAGCACTAATGCATGTTGCTAGCAGCACGAATATTATAAACAGTTCTAACATACTTAGAATGTTCCTAGTAGCCTAGCACCCTAAAGACTACTTCTAGGCGCTGCACTATGGCAGCTTGTAGAAGCTAACTTGCCTCTAAAGTTTCTTGGGAATCAGTGCACTGCATACTTGTCAACAGCATATCAGTTGTGGTTATCAGACTTCAGCAGGGGAAGAGTTTTCCCTTGAAAGGAAAATACTTGATCAGCTGGGCTGATGTTCTCTTGTCTCAGTATAGATTCTGACCATAAACGTGGATGCGGAGGCAGTCTAATCTTGTGCGAAGCCCAATCTAATTCAGTGGTCAATTCATGAGGTTTATATACAGTTGATCACTGTGTTTTAGACTACTTTGGGGTACTTTCCATTAATTCGGGACATAATCAGTATAAACCAGTATGATGAAATACATCAACTCAGACTATAGATCTTGGCGGAACTGGTTCCACAGCCATTTCTTGAGCGGTCTTCCCGCATGCCACCTTGACAGTCTACCCGCTCGATTTAGATGTTGGCTGGTGTCTGGAGGGAAGACCGCTGCAGACCTGCCACCTCCGCCAGAATTCTTCTCCCGTGTCGGAGGCACTAGCTGCTGCGGAGGGAGTCCCCACAAGATTTTCTCCGTGCAGATTATGATGTACCTTTCCTTTGAAGCAACTGTGGCGGGGAAACCTCAAAGCTCGAATTGGCGGAATAGAAGAAATAGAGGTGAAAACCCACCTTTTTTCAGGGTTCCACCACCGGCTTCGTCTTGAACTTCATTTTCCAGGTGTGAGAAGTTGGCCTGATATATATTGTCCACTAATTAAAGTGGGCATCTTGTACCAGTCCAAATGACTCCTATGATATATGAGGTCAAAGGTAACCTTTAGAAAGCTATCCTAGTGGTATCTGTGGAGAGCAGCCTTCAGGCATAATCTTGAAGGAATGGAAAGCAGCTTGTTTTACCAGAATATCACCTCCTGAATGACTAAATGAACAGAGAACCACACAGTAGTTTTATAAAAAAATATATACTTATTAATATAACACTCTCTACTATCCTCTAGACGAGGATAGAACACAAAGCACACAATACGAGATCAAAAGAACAGTTGTAAGTAGCACTATACACAGTGGGCTCCAGGGGGAGACCAAACCATATACTAAAATAGTGGTATAACAAGACATATATATCTGGGTACTGCACTAGTATGAGGTAATTGATAGAATTTTTACTTTTTGTTTCTCACTCCTTTGTAGATAACCAGGAGACCACAGCCTGTGAAGTTAGTTCCCTCAGAGGGACAGGTTCAATTGAATATGTGTGTAGTGTATCAGTGTACCTGTGCAAATCATCGTACTTAGTGTTTACAGGTAATTAATAATATGTTTTACCATATATAATAATGAGTCTGACTCTCCAGCTAAGTAAAGGGACATTAGCTGTTGATTGAACATAGTTAGGATTATCACCTTTCCTTGTTGCGATTGTGATGTTCTTACAGAAATATATGTATATTTTCTGCTTTGTTCACTGTATATTATACTATCACTACGAGAAGAGGGGTGTGGGGTCAGCTCTTCCCTCACTGTCTCTCGTATCGCTTAAAGGTGCTTTGATTCTTTTCACATGTTTGCATTAGAATACTCTGACAAATCTTATTTAGAGGTTGATATTTATATGAAAGTGCTTATATATGGCACACTCTCTTGTAGTTTTATATATACATAATGAAAAATGTAAGCTATCTTCTGGGGCCTCTTTTCAGAACAGGTTGTCTAATAAAAGGTATTTTGTTGTTATTACAGACCCCTTTCTTTTGCCCCCTCCTTCCACCCGTTCTAAATTGTAAAAATAACAGGTCCTGAAGAAGATGGTGTAGAAATGTATCAATCTCATTGAAACGTGCGTTGACCAGCAAGAGTGCGACACCCTAGTTATCAGCACAGCAACCGAGGGTTGATGCGATCACCCAGATTTTTTCATCTGTGCATGTAGTAGTGTTGTTCTGGGGTGTAGGGTGTGAGAGTATAGTGTGCAAGGTGTTGGTAGTGGAGTAGTAAGAGGTGTGGGTGAGTATGGGGATGTGTTGATTAATTCTTTTAGATAACTGTGATTTCACAGATGTTGACACCTATGGTGTTATATGTATGACATTAGTTGAACAATGAAGATTATATAAAACAACTGATATCAACTGTAAGAAGTTGTATATCTTTTATAATGTGAAACACTATATATCTTTTATAATGTGAAACACTAGATAAAAAAGTAAAACTGGAAAAAAAAAATTGTAAGAAGGATCATTGGGTCTGTGTGGAAAGTTATGTTTGTATGCCCAATTTTTAGAGCTTTGTGAAGCCATTAATTAAAGAAATTTAGGTCTAGAGGTTGTATTCTGTATACGGATAAAGACATCACATCATAAGACTAGAGTGATACTATAGAAAATGTCAAAGAATATATCTATACTTTATAATTGCTTGAACAAGGTTGATACCCAATCTGCAAATTTTCTGGTGTCAACCAGTACATTGCAAATTCAAGTAGGCCAACATGAGGTCAAATTTAGGGAGCTAGACCATAAGGTTGAAAACATAGAGAACCACATATGGAGGAACAACCTTACATATTAAGGCCTACTGGAGGGGAAAACTGAAGAAAATAGGTGGTTCACTTGTTTAAGCAAGCTGTCCCTCAATTGAGTGACTGGGAAGTTGATTGTCAAGTTCAGAGGGCTCAAAGGTTCCCCTTCCAAAATTTCCGAAGTTCAGGAACCCCTTATGGCCTCACAACATCCTCATTGTACTTGGATGTTGTAAAGTCCCACACCTCTGTAAGACACCTGGTGTTAGTCCTTTACCCTCTCTGGTTACTTCATATCTAAGAAAGATCATATCAAGATGCGCAATTTCTATTTCCGACAATTCATTTTATAGCAATGTTTAGCTAAGAGAAATACTATCCTGTCCATCATATCTAGGTGCTCTTTTAAATCCTCAGTGTTGCTGCATAGGTCATAAATGTACAACCACACTTCATAATCTCCCTATAATATCTCCATAAGTCTTGCAGAAAGAGTCCAGGCTTATTCCTACACACACCGATTAATCTTATAAAGGCAGATTGGAAGACGACAAATGAAAACAATCAGTCAAATACTGTTTTTCAGGCGCTATGTTTTGACCAAATAATCAGTTTGAGATATCCAAAGTTATTTAGTTTTTTATTAACTAAATTCATCATCAGTCCAGTACTGTGAGCACTTTGCACCTCATGTGTGTGCGTATGTGCATTCCAATTTCTGTAGGATTACAAAATCCTATAGGACCTGTCCAGTTTAAAACCAGAAAGGGGGAGTGTGCATGGTGGAGTGATAAGTCACTATCACACCCTGATTCTGCAATCTTTCGAGATGGCCCTAATATTATGCTTCACCTCTGGCTTTTCGGTACCCAGGGGAATGCTGGCTTGGCTAAGGTGCAGTAAATATTGCTACATTGTTGAAACTATCGGCCCTCGCTACGCTAATTTACATACTGCATGACTGTGGAAGCTTGTCTAACTATGCTGCTTTAGGTAGCAGACACAATAAGATATACATATGGCTGAGTCTGAACTGGGGTGACGAATTGAGCTAAAGAATGATGATGTATTCAACCCAGATCTAATAGTGACTAGGGGTGAATGTTTGAAAAGTTTCAGCACTCTGTCAATCATCTCCTTGTGTTTGCTTTGTTATGTAATGTTATGTTATGTTAAAAGGGTTTTATGAAGCGCTCGTACACCGGTTGATTTCATGGCGCTGATTCTAGAAGATGCCAAGCCTGGTGGCAGTTTATTCGTAGGCCTGTACAGCCATGTTGTGAGGGATTTTTGGAATCTCAATCAGTCAGTACTTGATCTGATTTCCAGGGGAATGGAATTCCATAGTTTGGGAGCCAGAGTTGCAAACCTGCATCCCACTTGTCTCTTCAGCTTAAAGGTAGGGATTGCCAGAAGTTAGAGGTGGGCCGAACGGAGGTTGCGTGAGGGGTTGTACCGTGATATTAGGCTATCTATGAATTTAGGGATCCGGACACGCAGGGATTTAAACAACAGACAGACAACTTTGAAAGCGCAGTGTTGAGGAATAGGGAGCCAGTGCAGCTTTCTCAGGAGGGGGAGGCATGTTGCCACCTAGGTTGTTGGTAAATCAGTCTGGCTGCTTGATTCTGTACCATCTGTAACCGTTTAGTAAGAAAGAGTGGTATACCGAGGTAGGCTGCATTGGCATAGTCTAGGTGTGATAGAACCATGGCTATCAAGACCTGTATCAAAGCTGCTTGGGTGAGTAGCCTGCTTATCTTTCTGATCTTACACAGTTGGAAGAAGCAGGTGGAAATCACAGAGGCTACATGTGTTTTTAGAGATAGGTCATTGTTTATTGTGACACCAAGGCTTTTAGCGGAGGAGGAGGAAGTTGGGGGGGGGGGGAGTTCTAGTTCTTTTGGCCACTAGTGTGGCCCCAGAAGTTGTGACTACCACCCGTCAGGACTAATTCGGTCTTGCCTGGGTTTAGTTTTGAGTGATTGCAGTCCATCCAGTGACGAATGAACAGCATGGTAGACTGAAAGTCAGAGACTGATTGGGGAGAGTTGTTGATTGTGAACATTAATTGTAGGTCATCGGCATAGTTAAAGGTGGCCACTTTCCTCTCCTTCATGGACCTAATCAACGGGAGATGGTAAAGGTTGAACAAGCGAGGGGAGAGACAGTAGCCCTGTGGCACCCCACATGTGGTTTTTAATTTGGGAGCCGTAAACTGGGCTATACGGACTGCCTGGGAGCAATCTTCCAGAAAGCAGTAGATCTAGCTGAGGGCTGAGCCCTGGATGCCTGCCTCCCTGACACGGTCCGCCAAGATACCATGGTCAACCGTGTCAAAGGCGGCCGAGAGATCTAACAGCACCAGGGCCTGAGGAGTACCTCTGTCGGCCTTCTCTTGTAGGGGGTCCAATACAGCAAGTATTACCGTCTCCGTAGAGTTGGCAGGACGGACTCTAGCTTGGTGTGGGTCGAGGAAATTGGTGTGTTTCATAAAATTGGACAGACATTTCGCCACGTGGGCCTCCAGCACCATAGCCAGGTACGGCAGCAAGGAGATAGGGCGGTAGTTTGACAACATCTGGGAGTCAGCCCCAGGTTTCTTCAAGAGGAGAACCACAATTGCCTCTTTGAAGGCTTTAGGGACAGAGCCCTGTGATAAGGAGTCGTTCAGGAGAGCGAGGGCTGGACCCGGGAGGGTATCTTTTAGGACGAGTGGAGGACAACAGTCCATGGGGGATCCAGATTCGACTTTGGACTGAAGGTCGTGGAAGGTCTGGGTGTCGATGGACGGAAAAGATTCAAGGGAGTTGAGGTTCCCGGGCATAGGAGGGGAGGTTTCCTGAGAGGTGTGTGTGGGGATACTGGCTTTTATGGAGGAGATTTTATCAATAAAAAAGTTATTCAAGAAGTCGCAGAGGGCTTGAGAGGGTATGGGTTTACTTAGGACTCTGTCTAAGTTGGACAATTCATCTACAATTGTCAAGATTCCCTTAGATCAGTTATAGGAGGTTAGGATTCTAGAGAAGTGCGCAGCTTTAGCCACTGAGGTAGCCTTTTTATATTCCCTCATAGCCGTTGGGTAGGTGAGTTTATCTTTCAGTGAGTAGTTCGGTCTCCACTTCCTCTCCAGTTACCGGAGGGCAAGTTTTTGTCATTTTAATTCAGGGAGAACCATCTCTGAGCCTCCCACCGACGAGTCAGTCTTATTTTGTTTGAGTGGGGCATGTTTGTTGCTGGCTGCTAGTAGCCAAGCTGAGATAATTTCCTCCGGGAGGTTAACATCGGATTTGTAGTTTGGGACTGCGTTGGCCAGTGTGGTGTAGAAATAGTTTTCATTAATGGTGTTCCATTTTCTTACCCCCTCCCCCCCCCGTCCACCCTTTAGTGGCATTTTTACCCATGGTAGGGTTCCGTAAGGTGAATTTGTTCAGGTAATGGTCTGACCATATACACAGTAATATTAAGAGTGCGGACCCTGACAGATTGATGGTCCAAATTTGGTCCACAATGTGCCCCTTAGTATGTGCGGCTGAGGATACCTAATGAGCAAAATTCAAATGATTTAATAATTCAGTCCGCTCGGCAGATTGCGGCCCTCCTTGTGTGTCGTTGGCCCAGTCACCTACCAGCAAGATTCTAGCGTGATTAGTTACCAAATTGGCAACTAGGTCGCCCCATGAATGAGGAAATAGGGGCATGTGCTGCAGAGGTCTGTAAAGTAGCATACATATGAGCGGGGCAAAGTCGAATTCTAGTTTGATTGCAGCATTATCTACTGTGGGGAGGCAGAGTGGGCTAAGAGCAGTACTAGTACTAGTTACCTTCCATCAGTCTGTGCTAAAATCCTACGATTTTCTCCTCCCACAGTCTCTTTGAATTAAGGGCCTTTCGCTCCATTTCTAGCAACTGGTTTTCTATTTCCTTTTCGGGTATTTTTTTATTAATGTTAGATCAGCACTCAATAACTAAATTGCTATTAAAGGACTGATTTCTCAATACGATTTAGGCCCAGCCTGTTTTACAGACTAATCTACATAAAAGCCTCTTATTAATTGAACACTGTGGTTTCACTCTGTTCATGTATGCATACTCCAATCATCCCCCAAATCACTAGTGATGTGAATGAATGTGCTTCCAATCTCAATGGCTGCTAAGAAAAGGTTGAAATCTGGATGCGTTTTGATCAGCATAAGCTGAATTGTAAAAAGACAGATGCAGTTACCCTTCAGACATTCCCCTTTTTGGAACATATTTTTTCTTACCAGAGTCTCTTGCATGTGTGGATGAGTGGTGACAGTTGGAAGAGGGGCTGAGCAGCAGGCAGGCTGCTCCTGGTGGGGCTGGCGCATTAGGATCACCAGGTGTATGGACTCATGTACATATTTACCTTCTGGCAACTTTAAGTCAATAAAGAAATACTTAAAATACAACTCGGCTACGTCTGGTAGGATACAACATATTTTGGCGATGACCTGGACCAAGACTCAAGCATGCTACATTATTTAAGAACCTGTCCATGGTATGGACATGAAGAACCCAAAGAAATCAAGAGAAACAAAGAGTAAAGCGTCAAGAATGGAGTTCCAGGCAAGCCAGCCCCACCAGTGTCCTTGTCAGCGGACAGCTCCAGCCTGGACATGCGCCATAATAATGACATTTATGAAAGTGGGTAAGTTTTATGAGCATCACTACTTCCACAACTCAACTTGGCTACTTAACACATCTGGATGGATCTACTGGTTAGGTCCTGCCTAAGCAGCGCGCAAGCGCTGCATTGTATACCTTTTGGAATCGCCCCAGGCTTTTCTTGAAACTTGTGCATGTTTTGCACTGTTTCTTATTAGTCCTCGTGCATGTCTGGCATTTACCTTGCAGGAGTGAGCAGCGGCGCCATCTGCTAGCAATTATCGTGCTCGCCACTGCTCGCTTCCTCAAGGTACACGCCATACATGGACTTCCAGCCGTGCGCCACTGAAACCCCTTTCAGTGGTGCCCTCAGCGTCGCTTTAACTTTCACGGCCGAGTGCCGCGCTTGTTTACCATAGCGTCAGATGTGCCGGACATAAAGTACACAGAATGTCATTTTAGAATTCATACGTTTCTCAAGGAGCAGCTAATGTCTGTTCTTGCTCAGGGGCTGATTCTACTTTCTGCTTTTGAACGGGTTGTCTCTCTGAGCAGCTCAAGGTGTAAACAGTACGAAAAAGAGGCTGTTCTGGCAGTCTGACGAGCGACGATTCACAGCTCCTGGTTAGCACAGTGGAGCGGCTTGGACTGGGAAATACCTTCAGAAGGAGCAAAGAGGCATTCTGATTGATCAGCTCACCAGTACCACACCCCGCCTTCCCTTCATCCCAACATCAAGGACGTTCACACACAAGAAGGGGGGTTCTTCTGTGGGTAGAATCTCATGGGGAAATGTTGTCTTCTAATGCCGATCTGCATGTTTTATGCTTTCTGCCTACTTCATTTTGTTAGGTATTAACAGTTACATTGGCAGTGGTGGTGTGGCCTGAATAGATTGGGGGGGACAGTGTGTCTTGGAGTCCATCTATCTTCTCAAGCAGCGTTAGAGGGCTGATGCAAAACCACTGGATAAATGACTGTTTAACCACTGCCGGGAAGGAGACAGGCTTGAATTGCCACAGGGTATTTAAACCCAGACGAACATCTGCTCGGATTCCCATTTTCTGCCTCTAATTTGTCTGCAATTGGTGCGCGGAGCAGAGCATAAATAGCACGGTAGCTGCTTATAAGTAGAACATTTGTTTTCCATAATTCTAACTCTCTTATGGTCTCTGTTTGAAGTGTGTCTGTACATCAAACCACAGAAGAATAAAAATAACAAAGCTGTGCTATACTTTAAGGCCAGAGCGCGATGGTGACTGTTAGATCTGGGGGTCGCTAGTTGGCAATGGTATACACCTTTGTCCAAATAGGGACCCTTGCTTCTAAGTCAGGATAAGGGGATTAAACTCCTAGATAACCCCTGCTCACCCCCTTGGTAGCTTGGCACGAGCAGACAGGCTTATCTCAGAGGCAGTGTGTTCAGCATTTGTGAATATACACAGTAATACAGTGAAAACACTACAGATGGACACAACACAGGTTTTATAAAAATAAGTATTCTTTATATAGACTTAACACAAGACCACAAATGACAAAAATCTACAATACTGTACTTAAGATTGACTTAAAGATGGTAAAAGTTGCTTAGTTCAAGTTGGTGATAAATGCGACACAGTTCTCAACAAAGTACCTGGATGCGTAATGCAAAATAAACAAAAGGCTCGCAAAGGGAGATGCGTCTGTTCCGTGCTCCGGGGGAGAGGATGCTTTGCACCTCAATGCTTGCGCAGAGTAGGGGATGCGTCGTGATCCTTACCGATGCGGGAGTGATGCGTAGATTCTCATCCTGCGGCCCGGTTGCGATGCGCAGGATGGCACCACGATGCGATGCGACAATCCTGGTGTGATGCGAGAAGATGGCGCCCTTGATGCGACGACGATGCGTAGACGCCCTGGCAGACTTGCGACGACTCTGTACTTTGGAGCCGCGACAGGCCCTGCTACACGCTTCTCCGGTGATGCGATGGCGACTCTCTCGATGGCGTCACGCTTCTCCGGTGATGCGTCAGCAGGCAGCTTCGATGAAGACACGCTTTCTGGGAGATGCTGCGGCGGCACGCTTCTCCGGCAATGCGACGATCTCCGCTGCAGCGGCGACACGCTTCTTCTCGTTGCGTCGCCCTGTCAGCTCCCAGAGACACGCGGGCTTCTGCAGTTAGAATTCCCAGCAAGGAAATTTAGGGGGGAGCAGGAGATGAAGTCTTTTGTCCCTGACACTTCAGCAGGAGGCAAGCACAAGTTCAAGCCCTTGGAGAATATTCTGTAGATGATGAAAGTCCTTAAAAAGTTCCTTCTCCTTTCCTTGGCAATAAAGAAACCACGGAGGGCCAACCCAGCAAACAGCACACTGGCTGAGGGGCAGTCCAAACTCCTGCAGCTTCCTTGGTTCTTCGCCTTGGCAAAGGTTCGTTTTGTTCCCAGAAGTGATCTAAAGTTCTTGGGTCTGAGTCCCAATATTTAGGGACTGGCAAGAGGGTGCACTTGCCAAGTCGACATGGCAGTCACAGACTGCACACAGGCCTTGCAATGGCAGGCCTGAGACACACTTTACAAGCTGCTTCTGTGGGTGGCACAACCAGTGCTGCAAGTCCACCAGCAGCATTTGATTTACAAGCCCTGGGCACACATGGTGCACTGTACTAGGGTCTGACAAGTATATCAAATAACCCAATCATGGAATCACTAATTAATACATCAATTTAACATAGGAAGCACTTGCACTGTGGCACTGAATAGCAGTGGCACAGTGCCCAAAGCATATAACCAGCAAAAACATATCAAAAACAGAGGAGGCAATCCGTCACAATGGAAGGGAGACTCAGGCCAATGATGCTAGGTCTAACAGGGACTATCGGGTTTGGTTATGGTAGTTTACAAAACTATTTTTTGCTTGCAGATTGAGGACAGCAGTGTTATAACCATGCTTATGCCTTGTAGAGTCCCCCACTCTTTTGCTTAATGAGAATACTTAAGATGTATGGGCAATTTTAGGAAGTATAGGTCGCTCAAAACGGCACTACTTTTTATGTGTTACGTCTGACTCAGCAGTTGAAGTAGGTACCAAAAATGATAGTAACTGTGATTGTGAGTGCAATGGGGGCAGGAGATGTCCTTTCAAAATATATTTTTTTGCAGTACATAAGGACACCGTACCTAATGCAAACCTTACATTTCCATTAGAAGAACGCACTCCAGAACTCAGCTGGTAACATCCTTGTGTTGCCTCTCAAAAAGAATAAATCTTTGTCACCAAAAAGCCTCAAATGACTCCATTAGTTAAAAGTATACACTGGCTCCCAAGCAGCATTTAGATTTGGTGATTAACAGTAGCCCACATTTACATTTCTTTCAGGTAGTAGGCACCCTAGCTAGAAGGCTTGTTTTTTTTAAGGAATGACTGGTAGAATACCTCTGAAAAATGCAGCAATGTGCAAAAAACCTGAAAACAACTCTTTAACATACCAGCCATAAGGTCGCTGAACGCAAAAATCACAGTTTAGGTGAAAACGACCATTCATCTTATAACACTCTATGAGCAACAGAAAAACAAGGTGACATTGAATAAATGTTTTTCTAATGTTTATTTTTTTCTACATGGGAGTTAATGTCTCAGAGTGTACGTATAATGACTTGGCGAAATGGTGGGCATGGTATACAGAGCCTGTCATTTTCAACGCCAATAGCTCTAACTTTCACATGTGCAAGAACGATTTGCATTGCAAATGCTTGTTTTGTAATGTTTACAGTCTTACACGTTTTAAACAGCAGTCTACCAGAGATCTCCAGAGTCTTACAATGAGTATTGTGCTTGCTGAGTATTGGAGCTGCAATTTACATGTGTCTTCTGTGGTGGTAGCCATCAGTATGTTCTTTACCTTAAAGTGTGTGTGCACTGCTTTGAGATTTTGTTGCACAATATGTCTTCATGCTCATGATATTGACTTTGACAGCACTATTTTTGCTGTGTGTTTTACCACTGTTTCGGAATGTACAGAGTTTATTTGGTAATATGTCACGGTGCTTGCGGCAGGAGCGTGATATTTGCATCAAGGACATGCAGTGGAGTACACATCCAGACGCATTTTACCACAAGGGGAAATTGGCCAGATTCCAGTTGCTGCTGTGGTCTTTTGGGGGTGAGCCTATCTTTGTTTATGATATTTGTCACTGGCAGCCCTCTTAGTTAAATGGCAGTTTAACTGCAGGAGTGCCGTTTGAAAAAGAGGCGCACGTCGTGTATAGCGCGCGCACTCTAACCTTAACGAGCTTCCTTTCATTTTCATCAAAGTTTTGGTTGCTCCATGAGCTGCCACAGGACGTTTTGCATCCCGAGAGCGCCTGAAGCCACCCGGGCCACGCTGCGTGCCGCCGTCTTGAAGTTATTGGCAAATCTTAAGTATCTGACCTTCAGTGCCCTGTGAAGCAATCTTCATCGGAGCTCACTGACGGAGTGAGCATAAGCCACTTTCCTCCACATGTTCCGTTTTCAAGAGGTGGACATTTTCGTCATAAGCTACTTTTAAGTATTTTTGTCTGCCATCTGTCGCTGCGCCATGTACGTGCCGCTTTCCTTTGTCTCTGTGGTGCTGGACAAGTTTTCTGAGCTTATTTATTATGGAACGCTGGCACATCCGAGGAGCTGCAACATGTTTCTTAACCAGTCTCATGGTAAATTACGTGAGTACATTATGTCATGCTGTGTTATTTGGGTCTCACAACTGGATAACAGTGTTCTCCATCAGCATCTTCTGTGGGGGCCACCATGGTTAGATAGAACGGTTATTTGCATTCAAGTTGTGCCTGTCAGCACAGGTTTTTATGTCGGCAGTGAACATCGTGGCACAGATCCAAGTAGTGTGGATCAGATTACCTTGAAGTGAGGCATGGAAGAATTAACAAGATTGTGCTTGTAAGCACCCATCCTCCTTAGATCGGTCTCAGGTGGAACTTTTATGTGACATTTTTGATCAACGAGTTTCAGGTGGGGTGCACTGTAATAGTGTGTGCCCAGAGTAGTACAACTCGGGTGAGAAGGTCGTTCACCGGCGATGGATTACAGGTTTAAAATATTTTTCCAAGAGGAATAGAAAAAGAGTTTGCATTCTTTAGAGTGTATTTTGGAGTAATTTTCATATATAGCATATTGTTTTAGTGATGCCACAGTTTAGGTTTCCTTACATTAGGGAGGTTCTTGTCTTTAAGTGGGTGGTGGTCCCTTACTTGAGGGATGGGGTTGGAGTTTGGCTCCATTGTTACTTTCCTCTTTCTTAGATGTGTTTTGGTCTAGTCTATGTGGGTTGTTTCCCATCTCTCTGTGTTGTAGTTACACTACATTTCTGTGGAACGGAATCGTCCCCTACCTCCTTTGAGCGAAGGCATAGCATGGGCTCCCTGGTCTCTGAACCAGACCCTACCGCGTCCCTGGCAACACGGACTCCTCCCATTTCTCCTCCCTTGCAGGAACCTATCGCAACAGACGAAAGACCGGAAGCACCTGGTTGTGACCCCGGAAATCCCTCCCTCGATACTGACCCGGAACCCGGAAAAGCCGACAGAAGCGAGAGAAGAGCGTTCAAGGCGGCGGACTCGTGGCAGGAGACAGCGTGGGGAGAACCTGAGGCGAAGAGCGGAGGTAGCGTGCTCGAAGGAGAAGAGAAGACCGGAGGCGAAGACGAGGACATCTGGACCGAAGACTGGTGGAGTCCCCAGGAGGTGGCTGGAGAGCGGCCGCAACTCGCGGGAGAGTTGCGGCGGGGCATGTGAGTACCCTGTCTCCTGGCTCCCACGTTGAATTGTATATTGGTGTACATAGAGTGTCCCCTCACTTTGTAGAGCACTATTTGCACTGTATATATTGTATAACCACGTCACGAGCCCGGTAGTATAGAGAACCCCACACCTACCCCTCACCACGTCCACCCTCTTCCTTCCCGCTCTTTCATATTCCAATTCCTACCCTTACCTTACCGTCCCGTCCCGTCCCTCACGCTCGCTTTACCCTCCACACCCCCTGGTGTTGGTGACAGCACTCAGGCAGTCCTACATTCGAGGACTAATCGCCCTGTTATTTCTCTCTCCTTTATATACCTCGGAGGACCACCGGAACCTACCTGGAGAAGAAGGATCTACTCCAGAGACGTCCAGCCTAGCAGAGTCCTTCACGGATCTTCCCCCTCCCGACATCTCGACGTCTCCACTCCAAGGAACATTCCCTTCATCCCAACCCTACGCTTCTTTACCTTCCAAACCCCTGACTTTGTGAAAAACAATAAATTAAGCTACGTCATAGCTCAATACATCCGGCCTCCACGCCTGTTATTCCGGTCCGCCCGAACCCCTAGCCCACAGTTTCATATTGTGTTTTGTTTACGGTGTGTAAGTCGCCTTGCGCTACACAGTTTTGGACTGTTCTGTGTGTAAGTTGCCATGTGCTACATGTCTAGTCATGTCGGTGTGTAAGTTGACATGAGCTACACGTCTTGTCAGTGTGCATGTCGTTGTGCCCTACACTTCTTGTTTGTCTAGTGTGTAAGCTACCTTGTTCCACACGTGTTGTTGAGTGTGTAAGTCACCTTGCGCTTCATGTTCTGTACATAATGGTGTGGTGCTACATGTGTACTTTGGTTTCACACCCTCACACAGGGTTGGTCTTATGGGTCAAGTCGCCATTCACATTTAGTGTTCACCTTTCTACAGTTGTGGGTCATGGGTGTTTGTCTAGGGGTGTGGTCCACCCTTTGCCACATTTTACGAATTTTTCTAGATTGTTTTATTGGGTAGGTTGGGTAATATTGCTTGTCAATTTATTTATTGTTGCTTGTCAGTATATTTAACCTTCCTTTCAGGTTACATAGTCTCTCGCGAAGTTGTATTTTAGGTTGCTTACCTGAGTCTTGAACTTTTTCTCTACTTTTGTATAAGATTGTGTATAGTTCCTCCCATGTTTCATAGCTCCTGTCATTTTTCATTTAAAAGGAGGGGGATATGTTATATCCTGCTTATTACTCATATGTTTCCCAGTTTACCTTTCTCTTAGCTGCTCAGCCAGTATGAGTGTTGACAGTGGAATGTTGGTGTGACTGTGATACTTGGAATGCTTGGGTGCCTGTGTGGATAAGTGTTGACAGTTGGAAGATGGTCTGAGCAGCAGGCAGGCAGCTCCTGGTAGGGTTGGCACATTAGGATCACCAGGCTTATGGACTGATGTACATATTTACCTTCCTGCAACTTGAAGTCAATAAAGAAATAATTGAAATACAACTTGGCTACGTCTGGTAGGCTACAACAAAGTGCAAAAACTGAATACTTTTCCCGCAGCCCGAAACAACTGATGTAATTAACTTTACTTGGATCGTCCTCAGAAAAATAAGCAAAAACTGTAGCTGGGACAAAGCTTACTTGCTAGTTTAGGGCCGGGGCTTTGCAGAAGTGATCACGTTGCTCCAGACTTGGCTTCTTTGTACTGCTCCCTAACAGAAAGAGGATGCTTTTTAGATTTCTTTCAGTTCTTTCAGTTCTATTGTACTGTCTCAATTGGTATGAATTTATTCTTTTACTGACATATTAGGAGTTGTTTTTTTCTCTCTCGAGTTCCTAGAGTCAGACAGTCAACAGTTAGTGGGCGTGCCTTTTCTGGGGTCACTGCCACTGATGGACCTTGTTCTCACTGGCCATTCACTCAGAGGCCTTCTTAAGTTGAGGTGAGTATTAAAGTCCTGGATTTTCCTCTATCACTGGACGGGCAAACTGCCGTACGTAGTCACCTCCTTTTGGCACCTTGATAGTGAGCACCAAACTATCCCTTGGATGGACACTGCACTTTATAAAACAACAAATAAAAAATCTTAAATTGAGTTTTAAGAATTTGAGCTAGAAACTGGGTTGTTGGTTGACTGGTGTAAGCCATGGTCAAGCAGCAACCACAATCCAAGTCAGGGTAAGGCACAAGCAAACCTCAAATGAATCTGTGCTTACCCTCTGGTAGCTTGGCACAGAGCAGTAAGGCTTAACTTGAAGGCAAGGTGTAAAGTATTTGTGTAACACTTCATAGAGTAAAACTGTGGAAACAGTACATACAAAACATTCTCCACCAGGTTTAGAAAAATAGAGTAGATTTTCATAAATAAAATAAGATCAAAACGACAAAAATCTAATCAGTGAAACTGGAGATATTGAACTACAAATTTTCCAGGTGAGCTAGGGTCAACAAAGGATAGCTGATTGCGCTGGACCGGGACAAAATCACAAGTTCAGGTCGACTGCAATGGAGTAAGGGCTCGCTAACAGAGACCGATTTAGGCATGCTGAACAAAGTGCCTTAAATCCTGGTTGCACAGTGGACCTGAAGCGAAAAAAGCGAAGTGCAATCGAAGTGATGCGCCAGCTCTGAGGAGCTCAGAGGCGCTGCAAGGCTGCGATGCGGAGGCCGGTGTCGTCGTTCAGCTGCCATCAACAAGAGATGCGCAGACTTGGGTCTGAGATGCACCACGCCATCAGTGATGTGTCAGTTCGGTAGATGTGATGGTAATGCGGATCTTCTGCGCCGGGTACAATCCAAGCAGCAGTGACAATGTGTCGGCTCTGCTCGAGGATTCGCCGCTCTGCTTAGGAGATGGATAGACGACATGATGTGCTGCTCAGCAGAGACGATAAATTAGTGTAGCTAGTAAGCACCTTAGGCCCACTTGAAAGGGTCCAGGACAGACTCACGAATAGCAGAGTCCAGGAGTAGATACGAGGTTGATGGAAGCCTGTTATACTCCTAAGTCTTCAGATCAGGAGGCCAGCCACTTAGCCCTTACAGTCACTTTGGCTTCTGGGTTCAAGAGATGCAGGTCCAGTCCTTCTCACCCAAGATAGAGGTCAGCACAGAAAAAACAGGAGTCCAGCAGAGAAGCGGTCGAGCAGAGTGGCAGTCCTTTCAGCAGCACAGCAGACCTTGTTGCTGGCAGAGTATGCACAGGTCCCAGAAGTGTACTGAGTTGGTGGTGGCTGAGGTCCTTCTTTTATACAAAGTTGTGCGTTTGAAGTGAGGAAAAGCTTCTAGAGGCATGCCTTTGAAGAGCAAAGATGCCCTGCCCTGCCAGCCGCAGCTCCAGACTAACTACATGGGGTATGCAGCCCTTTACATGGGGATAGGGCACACCCTAATCAGGTGTAAGTGAGGCTGATCCCAGCTCCTCCCTCCCATCCTGTAAGTGGCAGCCCACTCAGTCACACCTAAGCTCCCATTGTGTGGGGCTGTCTAGGAGATATACACAAAGCACAACTGCCAACTACACCCAAGCATGTGACCAGAGTCAGGCTGCAGGCACCACATGACTAAGGGAAGAAAACGCAAACTTTCTAACAGTAGAATTTTGAGAATTGTAATTTAAAATCTAACTTCATCATAATTTAGGATTTAAATTAGTATTCCAGAGACACCAGACATGAACCAGTTGTATCTTCCCATTTGGAAATTATATGTATAAAATGTAAAAAGATAATCCCAACGTTATCCTATTGGAGATATAGGCCTTGGATTACTGAAAAACAAATTCAAGAGTTTTCCATTACCAGGACATGTAAAACTTAAAAGCACATGTCCTGCTTTTTGAGTACATTGTACCCTGACCTCTGGGCTGTTCAGGGTCTACACTAAGGGTGGCTCGTATGTATTAAAAAGGAAGGTTTGGGCCTAACAAATGGTGTATTATGCCAGGTCAACATGGAAGTTTAAAACTGCGCACACAGGCTCTGCAATAGCAGGCATGAGAAATGTATAAGGCACTACTTAAGTGGGTGGCACAGTCAGTGCTGCAGGCCCGCTAGTAGCATTTAATTTACAGGCCCTGGGCACTTACTAGGCATTTATAAGTTAACTAAATATGGCAATTGGTTGTATGCCGATTATACAAAGTTTTAAGGAGAGAAAACAAATTCTGATATCTCTCTGCACCGTTGGATGTGAACCTTTCAATATTCAGATTGTACCAATGTGCAGATCTCAAGATTTGCCGGGCCAGGTGGCTCAGTGGACTAATGCCTCCACTGCAGGGGCCTGTGTTCGACCTTATGGTCACAGGTTCAAATCCCAGCGGGTCCACTCAGCCTTTCATCCATCTGAGGTTGATAAAATGAGTACCATTGAGTTGGGTAACAAGAAACATTTGTTATTCAGTGCCAAGATACTTACAGGTTGACGTGTTCTTAGTAAGGACCAGATGAATAGATGCTACAGGACGGAAGGGGGCTGGGTCAGTCAGGAATCTGCGGTTAGATAGAGTATCCAGCAGAGACAGCGTTACTAAAGTTAAGTAATTGTTCTTCTGGTAGATACTTATAACCACAGATTCCTCACCTAGTGAATATATACCAAAGCAGTACCTCCACTGGTGGTGGGTCTGTAGAATGGCTCAGTCCAGGAACTCATGCAGGACAGACCAGGAAAAATGCCTCTCCTGTCTGACCTGGCTATCCAGGCACTAGTGCTTCATAAATGTGTGGAGTAATGCCAAATTAGCAGCCTTGCAAATGTCCAAGGTTGGCACACCACGCATCAGCTGTTTCATGACCAGTCCATAACAGACCTTGAAACACAAGACAATACATCTGGAGATGCTTTTCCCGGTTTCCCCCCAGAGAACCCTACAAAGATTGCCCACTCAATGTTTGGTGCAGTCAATGAAAAAGCTTAGAGCGCTCCTTGGGTCGAAAAAATCTTTCTTCTTCTTTAGATGGGTGAGGAAGAATGCTGACAGGGTGATAGAGACTGCCCAATGTGGAAAGGTATGACAACCTTCGGGAATATATACTGTTTGTTTGGTAGGTCAGTGGGTCCCCATAAGAGTCTTTGTAAGCAACGTACATGACAGAGGATTTAAATTGTTTGCTAGAGTGTCAGTGACAGACTGCATTAAACTAAAAAAGTGAGTGAGAGACTGCCATCCAGTTATTACATCAGAGCGAGGTCTCTCACCCAGGCCCTGAATCCACAGCCTGACAATCCTGGATGCGCACAGCCTATGGCTTTGTGCAGCAGGTCATACTCAGCCAGCCCTGCGCCTCATCCTCCTTGGGCCGACAACCCTACTGTGCCCAAGCTTTACCTGCACAATCCTCTGACATGGGTTTCAGACTCCTAATGTAAATTACATTTAGCCATGAACATCTGGGGTAGTCCAGTGGGCCTTGGTTCCAGCCTGGCCCTGTTCCCTGACCCTCTACCTGTTTCCAGATACCCACTGTGTATGGCCTTCAGCTTTGTACCGCAGAGTGCCGGGAGCAGGGCTTGAACTTTGACCAGGACCAAACATCAGTTCTCAAAATTGTTTTAGAATGTACAGTATTGAGATTCCTACTCAGTTATCAACAGTGGTTATTAGTTGCTTCAGACAGACAAATCTGGAGGCACAGTAGGGTAGAAGGAGAATTTCGATTCCATGGTACATCATAGACTGAACTATACAAAAAGGTCAGCACCTTCCTTCAGATATTATTCGAAAGTTAAGATTTTCTTTTAAATCGATGTCTAAATGTTTAAAGGTTGACCCCCTCAGATCTGCCCAAGGCTTAAATAGAACTCTCAAATGTAAGAGATAGCAAAAGATTATTGAATAGTGGCAATACAGGTGACAGTTTTCATTTTTGGCCAACTAAATGCCCCATTTCTTATCAAGCCGCATTAGTGGATGATACCACGTGAACCAGCAAGTGAGGTGAACACTTTCAGATTGTTCTTACTGTTTGAAGTGGGTCATAATATCTCTCTCTGAAACTAGATGTGGGATATGTGGTGGAGGATGGAACCAATATAGCCTGAAAGTAGTGTGTGCATCAAAGAAGTACAGCTCAAAATCTGAGATCATGAATCAAATTCTATTGCAAGGCAAACCTCCCAACATACACAGGGTTGCTTATCAGCCGGTATCAGTATAGTCAGATTAGAAGTGTGCAAACAAAGCCCTGGTTAATGGGATCAGTACATTAACAAACAAGAACAGAAATTTCGGCAGTACCACCATTATATTAGGTGAATTCTCCCTGTTGTAGGGGACCATGTCAATCCGTCTACTTGAGTGACCAGATTCTCCATCACTGGGCACCAGTAATCAGAAATCACCCCTGTTTTCTTCCCATAAATCTTAATCCTTAAGTATTTAGCAAACTTGGTGAAGCAGCAAACTGGATACTCTCGCTTTACCTAGTGAGGCCGAGATGTGTGAAACCATCTGATATTTTTTTCAATTAATCTTCCTTCCAGATAACTATGAACATCTATTTCTCGTATTATGGGAGGAAGAGTTGTCTCAAAGGACCCGATTACGAGTTTGGCATAGCGGCGCTGTGTCCGCCACACCGTCGCATCGCCAAACCTGTGGTCAGGCCACCTGCTTGATTACAAGTATTTCTCATGTCTCGCGGGCTTTTTTTTATGTTCCCACATTGGTGCCCTGAAAATAGGCACCGCAATAGAAACGCCCAAAACAAATTCCTGCACAGCATGGACTGTAAAGTGGAACGGGGCGCATGCACACAGGGGGGCACATGTGCCCCACTGCATGCACCCCATGGTTCAGAGGCACAAGGGGCCGTTTCCTTTCCCGAACGGTTTTCATGGAGGAGGAACCGCCATGATAACTGTGGCGGAGAGAAAACTCTGCAACACCGTGGCGGAGAGGAAACTCAGCAACACCACCAGGTAACGGCGGTTCCTGGCGCTACGGTGGGGTAATGGCAGTCTGACTGCCCTAACTGTAATAGGGAGGTCGGAAGACCACCACCACCGCGCCCCCATGAGATTGATGGTCTCTGGACCACCAGACATGCATTAGAGCCCAAAGTGTTTCATAAATTAGAGAATGGTGTCTGCATGTCTGCATATATCATGCCAATACCCCCTAGTTGGGGAATATTCATAAGGTGAGGAATCCACAAGCAGATGTATCCATCAGAAAGTGATCCACCTGTTCTTGTAGCCAGCAAGCCAACAGCTCCACTGAAGCAGCAAACAGTAAAGATGAGAAAGGGTGCCCCGGTGTATTCCAAATCCCTAGATAGATGCTAAAACTAACACTTTTAAAATGTTCTTAAGTTGAGTGGGAGTGTTGAAAGAGGGCTCAGTCAGATTGCTAACACACCCTACTGCTGCAAAATAAATATTTATGACCAACGCAAATAACTAGTCTTGAAGAAATTTATCAGCAGGTATAAATGGACTCACCTTTTTCATATGTAGGTATGTTTTCTTGCAGTAGTTTGCTCAGTTGGAAACCATTTAAATGTAGGAAATGCAGCTGTTCTCTCATTGATCTGCCTTCTATAACAGGAAGTAATACATTTCCCAAATTGCTTCTTGGAATTGGCAGTCCAAGACCTACTGCCAATGTAGGAGTAACATCAGTCTGGGGTACAGTGTCTATAGCTTTTTGGAAGTCTGGAAAAAAGAAGTTACGTTTACTAAAAGTATCTGATCATCCCAGCTAAAGAGACTAGTAAAAGTGAGATTGTTGACAATGTATGGCTAAGACATACCTAGGGTGAACACAGTCCATAGTTACAAGCCACAGAAAGAGTCCTGCTTGCACCATGTCCAAATTCTCTGAGCGAAACTGAGTATTTAAGTCTATGGCTGTCAGTGAAGTTGAATAATCTTGAGCCTAAGAGCAGGTCCACCATCACAAGTCAGTATCACTTACTAGATAACATCAAGGACAAACTGACACACACACATACACACACACACACACACACGGACACGGATACACACACAGACACACATGCCATGAATAGAACAACTTCCTTATGAATGGTGCTGCACGGCTGTGATGGGGAGTCGTGCATCGTTTAGGGGCAAATTCACTCATTTTGATCATTAAGCAGTTGTTGACTCTTCTGTTTTGTACTCTTAAAGCTGACCCTAGTGGAAGAGATCACCTGCATTCTCCCCTATATGGTCTGAAAGTTAAGCATCATATTTCTATTCCCTGTTTTATCATTTGTAGATATGGAGCTTGCTTAAACTAAAACAAGAAGGTATTGGACACAAGGAAACTTCACTAAAAGGTCAAGCACTAAACAAGCACTGGTGTAATGCAATTTTTGCTCTGAAAGTTTTGCCTTACAAATCAGTTATTACAATAAGATCAGGTCTTGTGTATCTAGCATGTATCGTAAGGGCTTTAGTCGGAGTAAATAATGTAAGGACATGGGCCTGGAAATATTGCTAGAAGATTTATGCACCTCTAACAGACCAAGGAAAAGAATACAACAATCATAATGACAACCTTAAAGAGCTTTGTATAACGTAGCCTGCTCATGTGGCACTCGAAAAAAACTGTGGATTAAGAGAATACCAAGCAAGTGAAACACAACAGACATAACTCATTAACTCAATGGGCACCAGATCAAAGCGCCCTTTTTCTTTTTTTAGGAACAACGCAAAGTCTTATGGGCAAATATTATTGCTAAGAAAATAAGAGTGATAGAGGGTAAGTGAGAGTTTTCATCAAAGATCTGCAAGTGGACCACGCATGTTGGTATAGAGCCAAAGACCAGTTTTAAAAGGAAAGGCAAGTAGCAGCACGGGTAGCAATGGGGGAATACTCAACAAGTAAGTGTAGGAAAGAACCTAAGCACATCAAGTCAAGGTGAAGACTGCCATATACAGAAAAGTTAGTGGCCGGACTCAGCAGCGAAGGTGAAAAGCCGGTGACAGAGCTGCATTAAAATCAGGAACTGGCTTTTGTTCTATTTTTTTTATTTTTTTAATGAAGGGATAAGCAGAAAGGGGATCTTCATGGCTGTTTATTTTTTTCACCCTCTAGGCCATTACAGTAACAGAATCTCCTCCTGTTTCTACACATATTGAGCAACAGCATTTAAAAAACCCTTAAGAATTACATTAATTTGATTCTACTATTTTTTTGCAACAAATTAGCCACTGCTTTTTGATGTGTTTAATTTTGTGCTGCAGGTTTGACTTTTATTCTTGTGTTTGAATACCTAGTATCAGTTTCATATGACAGAACACTAAACCAAGAATTTAAATGGCTTGTGAGAACTGGGATGGTGTAACCTTGTGCTATAAGAAATAAAATATCCTCTGCTTTATGCTAAAAGGATAGAGCAAGTCAAAGTCATACCCATGACTGTACAAATGCACTCCGCCTTCGCCATGTTTCTTTATGCGGTCAAATAACTCCTCAGTGCCTGCAATATCCTCATAGTGTATGGCACGAGAGAAACGATCTCATATATAATTATGCCATTTTGTAAAACGTCTGTTTGGTTGTAATATACACTGTTTGTGGATCTATTATCAAGCTGCACTTAAGAGGTAAATAAATATTCATGGAAGCATCTTAAGAAACAGTTCAACTTAAGAGTAGCATTTAGTACGAAATGGCTACTTAACTGAAGGAGCCGTTTTGCATCTTGAAGAGCTTTCCTGAATTCACCTACTGTGCATTATTCCGCCATCCAGTGGTTAGGTCTGCAATTGTGTCGCCTTCTCTCTCATTCTTTTTTTTTGCCGTGGCTGTCGACCACCATTTCGTGATTTGCCCATCGCCCCAAGATATCAGACATGTGCTCCGGATGTTCCTGAATGTGGTAGCCATCATAAGATTATTTTTTTTCCCTTGTGGATCTTTGAACTTCCCTTTCTTTCTGATGCATTGTTGCCCTCATGAAGTCAAAACGGGGGACACTGTTCCAGAGGAGTGGTACAGCGTGTTACCCACTCACTAAGAAAGGAGGGAAGAAGGAAGGGATCCTAGGCCTAGAGCCCTCTAGTAAGAGGCAAGAGCAAGTCTTGCCTCTTGTTGCCCTCACACACCCCAAAGCATGTCATGCTTCATTATCGGGCGTTTGCTCCTCGTTGGGCCGGCGCTGTAATGCCCTATGTGTCCCCAGAAGGGTCACTTAAGCGGAGATCTTTTGAGAACTGCCGTTTGATGCATGCGGGTGTGTGAGGTGAGTCCTATGTGTAGGGTGTTGAAGTGCAAGCAATGGTTTCAAACTGACTAAGGGTTACCAGAAAAGGTGTGTTTAAAGTGACGGTACCCTTGTCAGAGTAAAAAAAACTGTAGGTTAAATGTTACCCCAATAGGCATAATGTGCCCAGGTAACTAGAAGGTAAAAAATAATTGCCAAAATTGACCGTGCTTTCCTTAATACCCAACCCTCGTCCAACCCTCAACACCCCCAGGATACTACACCTAATCCCCCCCTTGAAAACTCCCATGACACCCTCACCCATCCTCCCCTCTCATGCCCCCCGGAACCCCCTCTACTATCACTCCGCTTAAAAACAACGCCTCTTGGCTTACTTTCCACTTCGTTTCTGAAAGGGAAGTCTACAACATCCTATCAAAACTCAAACCATCCGCACACACTAAAGACCCTCTCCCCTCCTCACGATCTCAAACACATCATTGTCCCCTACTGGACCACCATCATTAATGCCTACCTCTCAACAGGGAACGACGAACACATTGACACATTCAACCTACTTGACCCCCTTCAATCTGGCTTCCACAAAGGTTGTAGCACAGAAACTGCGCTGCTCAACATAGTCGATGACATACACCTTGCCCTGGACAAGGGGGAGACTTACCTACTCATCCTTCTAGACCTCACCGCTGCTTTTGACACAGTGTACCACCCGACCTTACTCAATATACCCAAGGATCGCTTTGGCCTGAATGGCACTTTCCTTAACTGGTTCACCTCCTACTTCCAACACAGAACATGACAAATTAAAATTCAAAACTGTCTCTCTAGGCCAACTCCTGTCTCCCTTGGTGTACCGCAAGGATCCATCCTCTCTCCTGCTCTTTTCAACCTCTTTATGGAACCCCTCACCTTGAGACTCAAACAAGCCAAAATCAATTATCATCTGTACGCTGATGACACTTAACTGTACTATAAAGTAAAATCCCATTCTGACATCCTACACCTCAACTCAGCACTAACCAAGATCCAAACCTGGTTCCACAGCAACCATTTTAGACTCAACCCTAGCAAAACTGAGATTACCCTCTTCTCGCCCAAAAATAACCCTCTTCCCATTCAATCATGGATTGCGGATCTCAAAGCCCTAAACTGCCCTCTCTCCCTCGCAGAATCTGTCAAATCACTTGGCATCACCATTTGTAATAATCTAACTCTTAACTCCTATATTAAAAACTCAGCAAACAGTGCACTTTTCACACCCCGGCATCTCAAAAAAATCAAACCCTTTATTCCGGCTGAAGAGTTATTACCCAATCACTGGTCCTTTCCAAAATCGACTACGGAAATGCTCTTTTCTCTGGTACCCCCAAAATCCATCTTGCCCCCATCAAATCCGTCCTCAACCTCGCAGCCAGACTCACCACAAACTGTAAGCGTTTCGACCACATCTCACCCGCCCTCAAGGTCCTCAAATGGCTCCCCATTGAAGGTAGATCCTCCTACAAAATTGCCTGTATCACACACAAAGCCCTCTATCGGAAGACTCCATCCTACCTATCAACTAAACTGAAAAAAGCTGTCTGCACCCGAACTCTGAGAAGCACCAACTCTCCTCCTCATACCCCCTCTCCTCAAAAAAAGCTCCTCTCAATCCCGCTCCTTCTCTGGCAAGGCCCCAACCATCTGGAACAACCTCCCAAAAGACCTTCGCTGCAACCCCTCCTATGCCAACTTTAAAAGAAACCTTAAAATACTCTTCCTCACTAAATATTGGGGAATGTAGCCCCCTTCTCTCCTTTCTGTACATTTATTTCCTGCATCGCTTTGCTGCTTTTTTGAGTCCTCCTTGCACACTGTAAAATAGCTATCTACTACAACATTTTTGTTTCTTTTAATTGACGTACTGCTTATATGATTTGTACTCCTCACAGTATGTACTCCAAATGGTTCCTCTAATCTGTATCTAACCAACTATGGAATTTGTTTTTTTGTACTCTGATACTGATGCTTTCCTGTGTATTACCCCTGTTATGTAAAGCGCTGATACCCTTGGGTGGAGCTAGCGCTATATAAAACCTTCAAAATAAATAAACATGTTTCGCGCCTGTGTTGTAACAGGGATCCGTGGCGCTTCATCAGGACCAGAAAAACATGATGTGGTGTGATGTGCATGTGAGTAGTGAGTAAAAGGGATAAAAACCCTCTATAAGATCAGGGTAGGCCAAAACTGTGAGCCCTACAGTGTACACTTTCAGGCAGGCATATGGACGGGGTAGGTGCTAATGAGCCGGCACCCGATCTAAACTCCCGGTAAGGTGCGGGTACCCTGGGAAACTAGCCCTTGGAGCACTTCTCTTCCTTTCATTAGGTAACGATCAGGAGAGTTATCAAATAATTGTAGCCTAACTGTAGGGTTTACTGTTTTGGCCTGCCCTGATCTTATAGAGGGTTTTTATTCCTTTTGCCTTTTGCCTGACTAGGTGCAAATACCGGCACCTATTACCCGGGGAGGGGGACAAATCCGGGAGACTTCCGACATGGCTGCTGAAGCGGGAAGACCATTTTTTGGTAGTTTATAAAAGAGCAGGCAAGTTGTACCGACTGCGATTGGGAGGTTTTTAGATAATTTACTACTCCAGCTCCTTACTAAAGTGCAGAGTAAAGGTCTTAGAGAGGCACTCAGGCTCGAAGATTTACAAGAAGCTGTGAAGAGCATGGCCCGCTGCAAGGCCCCGGATGGGCTTCCGGTGGAATTTCATCTGACATTTACTAACCCTTTGTTGCCACGCTTGCTGGACACCCTCCATGAATCCAGGCATGCAGGTGTCCTACCGCCCTTGAAGCAGGAGGCCCAGATCATCATGCTACTCAAGCCAGGCAGGGACCCGCTGGATCCCGGTTTGCACCGTCCCTTATACATGCTGGGAGTGGACACAAAAATATTGGCTAAGTCCTTGGCGATGCGCCTGGGCCATGTGGTGACCCATCTGGTCCATGAAGACCAGTGTGGGTTGATTCCGGGCTGAGGGACACACAGGAATCTGCTGCAACTTTCCCACCTCATTTACTCAGTGGTAGGTGTCAATATGCCAGTGGCGGTGGTCGCCTAGGACATCGAAAAGACATTTGATACCCTAAGCTGGGACTACCTTTGGGAAGTCCTGAGCAGGATGGGACTGGGCCCGGAGTTCATCTCCTGGGTCCAGCTACTTTTTGGCTGACCAATGGCATATGTCCACAATGGGAGTGTGGTATCCGATGGCATCCTTATAGAGAGGGGCATGAGGCAGTGGAGCCTGCTGGCACCGCTCTTTTTTGCTCTGGCAATGGAGCCCATGGCGATACAGTTGCAATGCGATATGGCCCAGTGGGGCATTTTGGTGGGGGGACACGATCAAATTGTCTCCTTATATGCCGACAACACGTTATTCTGTTTGCGCCCGGGAGAGGTCAGTACTCGTGCTCTTGAAAATGCTCTCCTCCTTTGGGATGATCACTGGCTTACATGTTAACCGGCAGAGGTTGGTTCTCTTCTTGCTGATAGGACTAGTTGGGGCAGATGCTGTTGCTCTCCCTGTGATGGACCTCCAGTGGGAGTGTGACCACTTTCGGTATTTAGGTATACAGGTCATCATACGGCTGAGGCTAACTATGCACTAAATATAGGAGCAGTCATTGTGGATCTGGACGTCTCCATTCAATTCTGGAACCCCCCCCCTCTCTATTATAGGAAGAGTGGCCCTGACAAGAGGAGACAGGTGTTCTCGGAAACTTGCACAGGAACAGAAGTTACACCCCCTCAGAGATACTTAGGAAACCGATTTTAATCAAGTCTCCAACAGACCCCCGAGGGGCAGGGGGAAGTGGATAAAATAACAAATAAGAAGATACTGTCCTGGAATTCTGGCTTCCGTTCTTTCTTCCTCTATGTTCCCAACTCGCTCTTGGAAAAATTGTGTAGACGGAAATTTAAGAAACTAAAAACACGAGAGGTACTGTCACTCCTATTCTACTTTACTTAACTTTCCTAACAACACCACTCTTTTTTTTCTAATTCTTACCTACCCAAGCTTCCTGGATACTGAGCCTCTCTTCTATTCTTTTCTTCATTGTACTGTTGCACAAAATGCTTCCATCTGTGTGACTTATGAGTGAGCTCTCTAAAAGAGACTAATACACAAGTTATTTATTATTCTTCCCTTCTCTATCTGGTTCACTTCTACTATTCTTTTCTTTATGTGGCCTACCTCTAACTTCTCTATTGATCTCCTATTCTTTTTCTCCTTCTTAGTAGTTTTCTAGATTCACTGAAAAATGTTATCCTTTTCCAAAGTTCTGTTTATAACATTAATAATAATTTATTTCTTATTTCCTTACAGTGAACTCAACAGGTTACATTTCAAGTTAAGTCTTTCGTCTTTCTATATATTTCCATGTACAAATATTTACATCAATCTTATAATTATATCTGTTGAATTGCACATTGTAGCTCTCGGTAATTAAATGGCATAACATTTAGCTGCAAGACTGTTTCCTTGTCTTTAGAAGACCTGCCGACGGCAGACTCTTTCTCTCTTGTAGACTTTCCTGTAGACTCTTCTATGGACGCTGGAATGGAGGTAGGAGGAGTCCTGACAAGAACTACACTCCCACCTGACTCGTTGGTTTTTTAGGCACTGCGCAGACTCGAGGACAACAGGGGTAGGAATTACCTAGACCTGACGGGTAACAGGACGGGACTGAAACGCGAGCTAAAACTGATGGTTTTACTTGGGAAATTCGACAATTCACTACAGAGCACTGGGACAGAGAACTGGTGAGAAAACTGCTTCAGTAAAGTGTGCAGTTCAAAGGAACCACGCGCTTCACCTGGATTCCTATTGCTCACAAGACCTTTAACTAGACTGCGCATCTGTAGAAGATGAGACAGCCATCTTGGAGTTTCTCCGCTGCCAACACTCGCTCCAGGTACACTTTCCTAGTTGACCTTTACTTCTCTTAAAGGTTTTACGTGCCAGTACTGTGAAAATCATTTCCACTGCTTGATGTGGGGTTCTGATAATACCCTCCAACAAAGGAGGTCCTTCCGGTCATGGTTTTGTTGGAAAGTGTTGGTGAAAAGATTTCATCAGCCTAGAGGCATGAACATCTGATTCCAACTCACAGGAACACTCCTCTGGACCATAGCCCTTCCAGTCCACTAGATAGTAAAGTTTCTTCTTTACTCTTTTGGAATCTAAAATCTCTTTCACTTCAAATTCCAGACCTGATTCAAGCTAAATGGGTTTAAGAGGTGAATTGTTTCTCAATTCAGGTGATGCCTTCTTTTTTTTTCTCATTTCTTTTTATTGGTATTTTCAAAATATAACAAAATCAATAAGAAACCAAACAGATCATCATGTTACCACATCCCACATCCTGGCATAGCATACATTTGTTCTCAGAATACAGATATACCATCAATGTGTTTCCAAAGCAGTAGTGTCTCCGGAATTAACCAGCACATATATGTTCATTCATACAGTTGCATTGTTTTTCAGATATGCAACCAAGAATGACCAATAGTCTCTAGGACGTGATCTCATCGGCAGCTCCTCTTCGTAGGTGAGCAGAGTTTCGTGGCAATGCGCCATGTCTTGAATCCATTGGTTTGTTTGCGGTACAGTTTTGCTATCCCAAACTAGTGAAATGCGTCTTTTCGCTAATAAGATCGCAATTAGACAAAATTTCCGCTTTGCAGCCCTTACATTGTGCAATAGGCCTAACAAACAAGTACGGACCATACAGTCTATTGATACCTCAACCATGTCACTCAGCATCTGCATCACTTTCCCCCAATACCTAAGTACAGGCGGGCAGTTCCATGCTAGATGTATGAAATCCGCCGATTCATATCCACATCTCTTGCAGCTTGCGTCCTGTCTAAGACCGTACTTGTGCAGACGTGCTGGTGTATGATAGGTGTTGTGCAAATATTATAATGTAATAATCTCAGATTTCCGTTAGGAGTTAAGAGTGCTGTCACTGAGCAGGCATCTCTCCACTCCTCTTCCGTAAGAGGGGTTTCTAATACTTCGTTCCATCGTTCACATGCTCTATGCGTTGTGTCTTCGATTTCATCTTGTATTACTGTATATAACCGTGATATCAGCTTTTTATCATTAGGTGAGGTAAGGATTAACTGCAACGCGTTTAATTGCGGAGGTTCCGCTGGAAATGTTGGGTAGAGCTGTTTTATAGCCCCTTGGAGTCTGTGCCAAGTGAAGCGGAAGAGTAGTGTTTGATTTTTTACATAAGCTAAGTCTTGTAGTTGTTTAAATGTCCCTTCTTTATACAGCTCTCCCATCGTGTCAAGACCTACCTGGCGCAGGAGCCCCATGCCCACCTCCTCTTGCGTAACCGATAAGTAGGGATGATGATGATGTAGTGGGAGGGCAGGTGCATATAGAGGATCCTTATGTGCTAGTTTCCCTATTTGTGCCCATTCTGCATTCGTTGTATCAATGGTGTTAATGTCTTTTTTGTGTAGTGCGGGTCATTTATGCATTAGTATCGCTGTTAGTGGGATAGGGTGTGCATCACTTTCCTCTATGGCTGTGTGTGTTAGAAAGAGAGTTCTGTGGTACCAATGATAAGCATACTGGGCCTGAGCACAAAAATAGTAAATACGGAAATCAGGTACTTTAAAGCCGCCCTTTGAGTATGGCAATGTAAGCGCTCTCAGCTCGATCCTAGCCTGTTTGCCGGCCCATATTAATTTTATGAGGAGCGACTATCTGTCAGAATACCTCAGATGGTGGTGTGATGGGAATATTGTTAAATAAATATAGGAACTTTGGAAGCACCACCATTTTGACTATCGCCATCCTGTCAGCAAGCAATAGAGGTAGCTGTATCCAACGATCAATTTTGGTAGCCATGGTGCTGATCGCCCTACCATAATTTTCCCTCAGGACTAGTTCAGGGTCCCTGTGAAACCACACGCCCAGGTACCGAATTGGATCCCGCTGCCACTCTAGTGGGAATTCTGTCGTGTGTGGATTCGTGCTATCTGTGAGGGGGAGTATAATCGATTTCTCCCAATTTATTTGGAGCCCGGAGTGTCGTCCGAATTTGACATATTCTCTCATCAAAGGTGCTAAATTCTCTTATGGGTTTCGAACATATAACAGCTTATCGTCTGCGTACATGGATATGTGAAGTGGGCGCTCTAAAAACTGCAATGCCGAATAGTGATGGCCCTGACAAATTTTGCAGGCCAGTGGTTCCAATGCTAGCGCAAATAAGAGCGGTGATAGTGGACACCCTTGTCGTGTGCCTCGCTCTATGGGAACCAAATCCGATATATAATTGTTAATGCGTACTCGGGCTATAGGTTTAGTATAAAGTAGCTGGACCCATTGCTGATAAATAGGAGGGAATCCCATTCTTTCAGGCACTGTAAGGAGATAAGGCCAATCTATCGAGTCAAACGCTTTAGCCGCGTCCAGTATTACCGCAGCCACTTTAGTGGAAGGTGTTAAATAATGTGCTAAGGCAAACAGCGTTCTAGTATTATGTGCTGTGGATCTTGTCGGTATAAATCCTGACTGGTCAGGTAGGACCAGTGCTGTCATTAGTGGTTGTAATCGTGTCTCTAATAATTTGGCTAGTATTTTGGAGTCTGTATTTATTAATGATAGCGGCCTGTAGGACTCGCAATACAGTGGGTTTTTTGCCGGCTTCAGAAGTGCTACTATGATCACTTCGCGCATTGTGGGCGGAAGTATCGATTTTTCAAACGCATCTCCATACATTGCTACAATATGTGGTGCTAGTAGATCTACAAACTCTTTATAAAACTCAGATGTAAACCCGTCAGGGCCTGGTGCTGTGGAAAATGACTAAAATTAGGTATATATAAGCGGCGTTCATTCATGTTCACCACAGCCACTGTTGAAAGTAAAGTGAGAATCGTGAAACAGTGGCCACGCCATCTTGTCCCTTTTAGGCCCCATCATGCACGTAAGTGGCAGCCACTTTGTGTGTCGTGGCCTCTCTGTCCACTGCCAATAGCCTACGCGTCTCTCCCCCTCACTCCCCAGCCTCGCAAGCATTCCCCCGCGCCCCGACAGCCCCCGGTCTCTCCTGCTAGGGCCATAAGCGCACCTCTAACGCAACCCTGTCTCCGAGCCACATCCCGTGCTGAACCCCCTCACTCTTTTATCTCATCCACAGAACAGGCCCTTTTGATAACCTCTTCCTCCCTGCCCGATTGTCCGGCCTGATCCCAGGCCATCACCTAGCCCAACAGATGCTGTTTATTGCCCCCTTACAGTAGGACCTCGCCTCACATCAAAGGAGCGGGGATTAATCAATGCTTTCGCACCCCGAAGATCCGACTGATCACACACACCCCCGTTCCCAGCGAATGTCCTGCTGCTCGATAACCACCACATGCTGAGATCGGGTGGGAACTCTACTGTAGATGTGTGTGGGAACGGGCCTGGACCAGGGATTCCGAGGATGTCTTTTCTGTCCTTCAAAGAAACATTACGGATGCAGTGTATGTAATAAAGCCATAAACCTGTGTATAAGAGGCCAGGCCTCAGAGATGCGGCTAGAGCACCTCGAGAAGATACCCTGTTGTCTGATTTGACGTGTTCTGCTCCGTCGGAATAAACTCCTGTTTCCTGCCTTCTGTCTCCAGCGCCTGCCTCTTTGTTTGGTAATCTCAAATGGTATGAGAGGCGGCTAACGCCGGGCAAATACTGAAGGGTTCTTGGTCGACATCGGCCCTACCTTTTTAACAATTGGCGCCCAAGTGGGGCCCATCAGTGACACGTGGATCCAGTGGGAGAGGTCCCAACGACAGAGTGAACGACTGCAACGATCGGGAAGTGCACCTGCCAGATAGACCCTCGTCTGGCAGCCGATCATCCGAACTTCACTGGTTCCGAGCAGACCTCTCTCGAGTGATCTACGGTCCTGACTGGGAACCATCAGGAGTGCCACAGCAATTATGGAGAATAGAGGACGATCAGGTGCTGGAAGCGGAAGACGAGAAACTGTCCATGCGGTCCGGGTAAGGTCGTGTAACACGACGAATTGCGAATTGATTGTTTGATTGTCATTGGAAAATACTAGTATTACGCATTTGATTGTTTGGTTCTGAGAGATTCTCTGTCTACAAACGGGGAAGGATAGGAGGATTCTCCCTCTGCAGATAGTGAAGGGTGGGTAGCGCAGGCTTTTGCCCCCGTTGTAACCCGTCGCGCCTACTTTCCTCTCCATTTGATTGATTGTTATCCAAGCATTTACTGTTTTGGAATTGGTTCTCTTTGGATCATTCTCTATTTGCAAACAAGCACAGAGTCGCAATACTCTGTTTAGTCTTTGCAGATAGTGAAGGATAGGTAACGCAGGCTTTTGCCCCCATTGTAATCCGTCGTGCCTATTTTTATCCCTCATTTGATTGATTGTTTATCCGAACATTGATCGTTCGGAATTGGTTCTCTTTTGGATCATTCTCTATTTGCAAACAAGCACAGAGTCGCAATACTCTGTTTAGTCTTTGCAGATAGTGAAGGATAGGTAACGCAGGCTTTTGCCCCCATTGTAATCCGTCGTGCCTATTTTATTCCTCATTTGATTGATTGATTGTTTGTCCGAACATTGACTGTTTGGAAATGGTTCTCTCTTTGGGTATTCCCTATTTTCGAATACTGTAGAATAGAAATATTCTGTCTAGTCTTCGTAAAGCAGTGAAGGATAGGTAGTGCAGACTTTTGTCCCCATTGTAACCCGTCATGCCTATCTTCTCCCCATTGTTCAGTAGTTGGTTCAGCGCGGACCGTTTATTAGAGGTAGATCAGCCGGCTCCACCGGAGGACACCCCTAATAAAAAGGACATATATATAAAAATACGGATTAGCCGCTGTATCGTGCTAGCAAACTATAACATAAAAATCGTTAGGGAAAACAAAAGGAATCAAGCAAAATCAGTAGGCCACTGATGGGATCTTTTTGACCCCGCTAAAATAGAAACATTAGGAACAACCCCTCATGAGAAATATGAAACTAGTGAGAAGAACCGAGCTCGACGCCATGATGGCTGCAAGACAGCTCGGATCCATCGCCCGCCCAAATAACGACAAACCCTATGCAAATATTATAAATATATACAACACTCCAGCAAAGTAACATGTTAAAACTTTTTATTGGACAACTATTTGGAACTTTTTGTTGAACAACCATTTAAAACTTTTTATTGAACAACTATTTACATGGCAGGCGGCTGCAACAACAAACCCAAATGCATTTGCCGTCTGCTTGACGCTGTTCCTGATTGGGCTACTTTGAGCTACTTTTTAGTAGGCTTTGGGCTATAAAAAGTCCACAAAAGCCGTCAGCCGGCGAGGTAGCGTCGGTGGCGGCCCGTTGTGCAAATAGGCCGGAGGCTACCCAACGCGCCAAGACCTGTCCCCGGACCATCCAGAGGTGATGTCCAGCAAGTTGTGTGCGGGGGATGCCTTGCTGATGGCTCCCCCCCCTTTTTGTTGCCTGGTCCAGCCATCCTATAATGCTGCGCCAAGAGATGGCGTGGGGTGCCCTGGGGGGAGACGACGCGAACGGGCCTCCCCCACCTCCCCGGGAGGAGGTTCCTCAGCTGCAGCAGGGCGACCCTTAGCGTTTCACTCGCCGGTCAGCTGCAGCAGGGCGACCCTTAGCGTTTCACTCGCCGGTCAGCTGCAGCAGGACAGCCATTAGCGTTTCACCTGCCGGACGGCTGCACCAGGACTGCCATTGGCGTTCCACTCGGTTGGATGGCCGGGGGACCCGCTCCGGTGGCCGGGGTGAAGAGCGGCTGCTGCTGCGGAATGCTCGAAATGGCGGCCAGCTCCCTGGATTTGGGCCTGGTCCACTAGAACGGCTCTGGGCTACTCTGGAACTCGAATGCTTGCCTGCCCGGGCATGAGCCACACTCATGAAGACGTTGACTAAGCTTTAAAGAGTCTACGAGAGTCGTTGGCCCTCGACTCCCGCGGGCTTCCGGTGGGGGCAACCGCCACTGTTGCTCGACTATCCCCCATGGATATGCCACTGCCCCGGGGGACCACCGCCTTATCCCCATCTGGTGCCGTGAGAGAGGCTGATTCAGCGCATCGGTGGAGGGATACGCCTGCTGTCCCGCTCCCCGGAGTGGCCGCGACATTGCCGCGAGAGGATGGTGCTCTCATGATGACGCCAGCCATTGTCCGAATTACTAAAAGACACTGTAGACTGCCAAATCGTTCAGCTCCGGTGGGACCTCAGCGTGACCCGGTAGGGAAGATTTTGCCTTCCTCGCCTTTAAGTCACGGTTTATGCCGCCTGTCCTTTCTGCTGGCGTTTATGGAATTTTTTTTAACTACCGAAAGGGATTCTGGTCCGGCCGCTAGTTGTTGGAGACATTTGGACTATACTCTGGACCCACCCGGCCTAGTCCCAAAATGGCGCCAGTATAGGCGGGACTTGCAACTCCTTATGACGTTTTAGCTACGTAGCCTTGATGTTATGGGATATGTATGCGGTCCTTGAGCACGTGGCGGGCGGGGAAGGGTACTGACTGGGCATGCGGACAACCCTACTGATATTGGTTTTTATTCACTATTGATTATTGTATTATTTAAGCTCAGAAGTAAATGTTACTCATGATACTCGCCCATGGTATGCGTATGAACGATTTTATTGTAACTGATCCTGTTTTACTTTCAATTATAAAATCAACCTTCACTGATCCTGCAACCATTTGTCACGTTTAGTTTTTCCAAATAAATGGCTCGCTCGTTACGTACTCCTGTACTACAGTGTAATATCTCCTTACCTCATGTGTTTCCCGTCTGCCCCGTGGCCGGCCTGTATGGTTGGGGGCCCGTACTTGAATACTGACATTTCTTTTTTACAACCAAGGTTTTAAAAGAAAAATATATGGAGCTAGCATCGTAACAGTCATTTAGATTGATAGGGTTGTTTTTAAAAATACCATGTTCTGCGAACAGGAACGACCCTATACCACCGTAAACCTTTTCTTTCCCTCGAATGAAAACATGAATCCGTCACCCCCCCCACACCTTATACCGAATGCCCCTGGCTTTTGACCCCTCCCTACACGCGGTCTGTACTACCGCCCTCGGGCGACCTATGTAATGAACAGCCTGTCATTGGTTATCTTTTCCGCACTACCGGTTCCTTTGGGCTTCAATGCCGAGATAAAAGGGACTGCATCCCAGAGAGACAAATCAGGTACGTGGTAGGTAAAAACATTTTTTATGTTTATGCGCGCTAATGTGCTTTGAACACAGCCCCCTGCCCCTCTTTTCTTTTTCTGCAGGTTACATCGGAAATTCAGCTGAAGTATGGAGAGGACCTAAAACGCACCATGCTCCACGCGAGGAAAACAGGCCAGCTCTGTGAGATGGTACATTATATGCAGGAGCTATCTCTGAGAGCATGAAAATTGTATGGTATGAATGTGCGCTTGGGCCCCGATGTGTACGGTATGAATGTGTATGTGTGGCGCACGTCTGGGTCGATAAAAGAATGCTTTTTGTATGACGGAGGTGTTGATCGAGCGGTTAATGGAATAAGAAAAATAAGCCCGAACATGGTACCTGCATGTGAAGGACGAAAAGGAATATAGCACTTACCTTGCCTAGGAACGACTCTCTCCCTCTCTGGAGCTAGTGAATGGGAGAGTGGCCTACACCAGAAACTTGAAGGGTTATTGTAGTACCTCGGACCCGAACCGATATCCCAAATGTACACCCAAAATAATGCGCACCAGTGAGTCAATTTACGTGCTGACTAAATAAGAGAAGTCAAGAGTACCCCGGGTTGGGGTTCATCCCAAATCCCCCTCAGCCCAGAAATTAGGGATATTGTTATGTTTTAGATTGACCCCTTCTTCTTCCATCCTCGTAGGAAAATCAGAATTGTACCATTACACGTCCGACTGACACCCCTCCTTTACCTCAGCTTGGATCATCATTTGCTAGATGTTGGAAGGCCCCACCGTGAGTATAAGCACGACTGGACTAGTGTCCGACCAACTAAGAGGGAGTAAGTATTTTCAAAAACGAGGTTACCAACAAAAAAATTGTCCACTATTAGGAAGGAAGGAGAATAAAGAGCTCGACCCCCAAATGAATTAAATGGAATACTGAGAATGCGCAACACGCATGAAAAAGTCCTTTTGCCCAAAATAGCTCTGTGTTTTGTCTTAGGTTTTCGCACTTGATGTATGTACTGTCGCACCCTATCCGGTATTTGTGTGTACGTAAACTGTGAATTTATGTTTTCTCTCAGCTTGTGTTTTATACGTGAAACCAATCCGTATTGTTCTATATATGTGTGCACTGAATAACCTATTATCATACACGTTTTTCTCTCTCTCTCTCTATGTTGTACGTGTACTAATAGCCTATTTGGTGCACACGACGCTCTCTCTCTCTGAGGGCTCCCTTGCTCCCTTTTGAATAAACGACGACACTGTGCCTCGCCGGCACAGGTGTAATTGGCTTTAGACACGGCAGTGTTTGAACAAATTGACAGAAACAAAACGATCGTATTTTGCCATGTTTCTACCTCTCCTTTCTGTAAAATGATGGAACTTAATTGGCTGAGAAAGAAAGGACAGGTAAGACGACTAATGTCCCCTAATCTGACCCTTAAAAGGGAACTATATGTCAGTGGCTTTTGTTTTAGTGCTTTAGTAACACCACCCTCATCATTTGGATTACCACCGCCCATTGCACAAAAGTAGAATGTCCAAAACGTCCCCGTTTTTCCAGAATGGTCCCAGTTCTGTAACTAGCCGTCCCAGAAAATCTTAAAGACTGTAGCTGATGACCTTGTTTTTTTAAAGATAAATAGTCCAAAAACTGATAAAAGTTAGCCGTTGCTGAAAGAAAAAAAAATGCTTAACGTATGTCCTTTCCTGGAAAAGGTAGCTGTAAGCCCATGATAAAGAGCACTTCACACTTTTTACGAACTAGCAGACCTTGAAGAAAGATATAGCTCAACAGGATTAGTTTTAGAAAAACAAGTCTCTACTGGAGGAGCCGGTTTGAATCAGATGCGAATATGACAGGAATAGACACCAGACAGACATGATGTTTGAAAATAGAAAGATACTTGCAGACCTGCACCACAGTCACGATGCATGAGTTAACAGCATACACCGATGTAAGGGTTACTAAGCATCCACTCTACCGTGACCAATAAACGTTTCCCCGACTACTTGGGGTTGGGAGAGAAATTAAAGTATGTAAACATTTTCCCCTGCCAGTTCTTTAAGACTTGTTTTTTTGTACTCATTTAAAGATAACGTGCGGTCATCGGAGGAGAGGGGCCGGATGTGACGCACAGCCTGGCTGCAGATCGGGGAATATCTATGACCTCGACCAAGATGGAGCCACAGAGCAAAGAGTTGCGGGACAAGGCACCATTCTCAACGTGGAAAGTGAAGGAAAGAAGGGCTGTCCAGAAGTCCCTGCATGTTGATGAGCTCGTGCCGAAAGTCCCAGCCCATTGTGTCCGATTGATGGGCCCACTTGCTTGAAATTTCTGCCCTCCTTGGTCCGTTTCAGACCCGATCCCACTCCACCCTCTCTTCCCTCGGCCTCCAAAAGCACGCCCCCATCGCCCCTTTTTTCCATACGGAGTTTTTTTCTTTGAACTTGACTTGAAAAAGAAGCACAGCACAAAGATAGAGTACACGAAAGAAGAACGGAATGCGGGTACCCCGCCTAAGGTACCTATGATAGATTAGTTAGGGAACAGGACAACCAGGACTGTGGTCCGAGAGCAAAGAGTGGCCACACCCTGCGACGCGAAATCTGAATTAGAGCTGGACGCATAGCTCCACCGCTGGTGCTCAACAGTGCCAACGAAAGAAGAAGAACAATGAGAGCCTACCAGGGATGGCTCGCTGTAATAAGACACTGGAAAGACGAACCCTTTTTGAACATTGCCACCCCTTGACTGACACTTGTATTAGTTTGAATTCCTCTCCCAACCACTTGTATTGATTATCACCCAATTGAGCTTTCGAAACCTTACATCGGTCACTTTCAACTGTACATGGATAACTAAGAAAGCGTTAACTCTGTATCATGATGATTGTAGAACATCAGTTAATCTCATCAGTTAATCTCCTTGGGAGATTGGCACCTTTCCGGGACTTTGCTTCGTGACATTTTTTACTACCATCTGTTGGGGCATTCTTGGCTTGAAATAGAGCCCCAGGACCTTGCCTTTTGAACCGCTTACATTTCGAAGCGGTTGTTTGCAGTATTTAGCCTGTTTTACCGGCTGGTAAAACACGAGTACTGTGCTGCTTCCTGCATTTATGTCGCTGCTCCACCTCGTTATGTGGAGTTTGGGTCAAAACACGAGTAGCCTGGTTTTGATCGTGTTTTTCCTGTTTTCTTTCTGAGCTTGTTATAGTGGCCACTATAACAGAAGAAAGTGGGTTTAAATATATTTAATACCCATACTGAGAGGGGTTTTTCTCTGATGATACAAGAGTTTTTTCCCCTGGATCCTTATTAAGACTTTGCTTATAGAAGGCAGTTGCATGATGGGATTTTGAGTACAGCAGGGAATTATTGTCTCCTGCTTCATGCTTTTCATCATCCAGGAGACTTTTCACAGTGGAATTGGTGAGATATCACTTTGTTCTTTATTTAATACAGAACACAGCTTGGGTTGCATGAGCATTGAAACAGTCGTGCCGCTCGAAGTCGTCTCGGAAGGCTCACCTTTATCTCCTTAACCAGGTGCGTGTGGAAATCTTCCCTTCTGCTTGTGGGGAGTGCTGCTGTTCATGTATATGCAGGTAAACTGCATGGCGCGCTCTTAGTTGCTCCCGCGCTTCACTGGTTGCAGCGCCCTCATTCGTAGCGCTTGTCTATTTTAAAATACCCGTTTTGGTCTTTTTATTTGTTAAAGTTATTTTTTGCACTTTTACCCTGTTTTTAAATATCTGGCCACGCACACCCCCACCTCTGTCATCTCACCTGCAACATAATTGTAAACTCACCGCATTTCGCGGGTCCTTTCCACAGTCTCGACGGCGGCCATACTGGGGAGGGGCAGATTTTGCGCGTCCCAGTCCGCTCTCTGTGTCTAAAGGCGAGTATATAGGCAGCCATGTCTGCGCGCAGCGGTAACGCGCAGCGGGGACGCCGTACTGAAGCCGGAGTTACGCCAGAGTTCAGCCCGTCTGCGCCCGTCCGCGCTGAGGACGGGCTGCAGGTCGGGCTGGACACTGTTTCTACTCCTTCCCCTCCTGACCGGATAACTAGGCGATATTCAAGATCTGATTTTCTGTCACTTAGACCTGTATCCCAGCCCTGTCTACATCGTTATTCGCCTGAGGGGATCCTGCACTATTATAGGTGCAGGGCCTGTACGGCCCCTTTTGCTTTTTCCGGCACTGGTTGTGTAACATCTTCTCTTCCGCTTAAACAACCTGATGCTCCCTCTAGATCTGGCTTTCTGATTAATGCCCGTTCGCTTATTAAGCACAACGTCGCCTTTCACGATTTCGTGGATGAGCGACAGCCGGATTGGGTGTTTATCACGGAGACTTGGGCCTCCGATACCTCAGGACATGACCTGATTCTGGCCATTCCTGATGGTTATTCTCTTTATAGACAGGACAGATCCCTTCGCAGAGGAGGTGGCATTGCCATCCTTCTTAAATCCTCTCTTTATTGCTGCACTAAATCTCTATCGACGCCGTCAGATCGATTCGAAGCCCTATATTTTTGTATTACCCTCTCTCCATCAGCCTCTTTCACTGGTATTTTGATTTATAGGCCTCCCGGTCCCAGAGCTAGTTTCCCTTCTGAACTATTGACACTCTTGGAACCTTACTTTGGGAAAACGGCTTTCACTATTTTGGGTGACTTTAATTTTCACTTGGATGAGGTCTACTCAAAGGATACAATATCGCTGGTTGATTCTCTAGGTGCATGTGACCTAGCCCAACTTGTGAGTAGGCCCACCCATAAGGCTGGGCACATACTTGACGGAGTATTTTCCAACGACGTCAGGATTTCTACTGGCCCTCCGTTACCACTGGTTTGGTCTGATCACTGTGCCGTGCCATTAGAACTTTCCCTTCCTGCCCTAGGGATTATTAATATGGTAACTTCCCCATTTATCCTTAGGAGAAACCTCAGGACGATATCGGATGAGGCCCTTATCCCGCTTGTCTCCACCCCCGAATCTCTATCATCTAAAGACGTAGCGGTGGCAGCTCAACACCTGACGGATTCTATATCTAGGGCAGTGGAACAACTTGCTCCTCCTTCTCTGCGCTATGTCGCACGTCGAAAGCCTACAGCACCTTGGTTTACTGATCAGCTGCGTCTCATGAGGCAGAGATGTAGGAGTGGTGAGAGAAATTGGAGGAAATCTTGGGACGCCAATGATCGGAAGGCTCACAAGTCCGCACTGCGGGAGTATAAACGGAGTGTAGTGATAGTGAAGCAGGACTATTTTTCCAACCTTACCAGCTCACTCTCCTCCTCCAGGGAGCTTTTTAAAATTGCTGACACCTTATGCTCCCTGCAACTCCCAGACCCCGTAGTCAGTTCGCAAGAACTCTGCGACAATATCTCTGACTTCTTCCACAATAAAATTCTTGGCATTCACTTATCCTTGGAAGCTCACTGTCATGACCTGGATCAAAGCATATGTTCTGCTATTTCTAGTCTTGATTCCTTAGGTACAGTTCCCTCCTGCTTTCTTATGGATTTTCCATCTTTATCCCTGGAAGGACTGAACCTGTTGCTTGACAGGACTAAATCTGCTTCCCCTCTGGACCCCCTACCTCTGAAAAAACTTAAAGAGTGTAGGAATAGCCTTCTTCCTCCTATGCTTGAGGTAATGAACATGGCTATTACTCAGGGTTCCTTCCCTGCTGTGTGGAAGAAGGCGACTGTAAAACCGCTCCTCAAGAAGCCGTCCCTAGATCCGGCCTTATTGAAGAACTTTAGGCCTATCTCCCTCCTCCCTGCCCCTGCCAAGATGCTTGAGGCGCATCTGAATTTTCATCTGTCCTCCTTCCTTGAATCATCCAAATACCTTGACAACACGCAACATGGCTTCAGAAAGCACCACAGCACTGAGTCCGCTCTCACTTGTGTGGTCAATAACATCCGACTTAAAGTGGACTCAGGTCAAACCACGGTCCTGGTTTTGTTGGACCTCACGGCCGCGTTCGACACCCTCTCCCCGGCCATTCTGACATCCCGGCTTAGGGAAGTTGGTGTCAGGGGAACGGCCTTGAGTCTCCTCAACTCTTTCCTGTTGGACAGGGAGCAGAGAGTGATGCTGGGGAACCACCTCTCCCCTGCCAAGTCATTGCAGTGTGGGGTGCCTCAAGGGTCGGCTTTAAGTCCGACCCTATTCAACATCTATGTGGCTCCCTTGGCAAGACTAGTAAGATCGCAGGGGATGGAGGTGGTATCCTATGCAGATGACACTCAGATCATGGTGTCACTGGCTCACTCTTCTGTTAGGACATCTGCCGCCTGTTTCAGGGTATGCATGCAGTATGTGGCAGACTGGATGACTATAAATTCCCTGAAACTGAACGGCGAAAAGGCGGAGGTGTTGATTTTTGGGAAGGACCAAGATGTTTGGTCAAGTGAGTGGTGGCCATCTTCTCTTGGCATCTGCCCCACCCCCTCCCAATCTGCCAGAAACCTTGGCGTAATTTTCGACACCTCGCTTTCCCTTTCCCTCCAAGTCAACAGGACCGTGGCCACTTGCTGGGGTGTGATTAGGATACTCAATAAAATCCGTGGGTATCTTTCCCTTCAGGCTCGTAAGCAGGTTGCAGTTGCCTTGGTAGGATCGAGATTGGATTATTGCAATTCCCTTTATACGGAAGTCAATAAAAGCCTTTTGCATCGATTGCAGGTTGTGCAGAACGCTGCAGCTCGTTTTGTCTTGGCCCTTCCTAAAACCTTCTCTGCCACTGCAGCTAGGAAAGAACTCCACTGACTACCGGTGCAGCACAGAATCTCTTTTAAAATTCTGTGCTTAGCCTACAGAGCTGTGACGGAAGGTTCCTCCAGTGCCATTGGCTCTCTCCTTACGCGCTACGTCCCTACAAGAGGCCTTCGGTCTGCGGGACTCTGTCAATTGGTGGTTCCGCGTTTCAAACTAGCCAGATGGGGAGCCAGAGCGTTTTCCGTGGTTGCCCCTCAGCTTTGGAATTCTATCCCTCTTGATATAAAAACCCTTCCCACAATTGAGCTATTTAAAAAAGCTCTTAAAACCTGTCTCTTTAAGAGGGCCTACCAATGAGAGCATGCTGCTGAGTGTTACTGTAGGGGGCTTAGCTGATATATTTGATTTAGGCGCCTTGACGCCCTTGGGGCTAAGTCTGCGCAAGATAAGATCCTTTTCATTCATTCATTCATTATGCACATGAGCATACTGTCTAGTTTTGACAACCCTTATCCTGCCAGAACATTTTTGTATGACATCATGTTTGTATTCGAACGAATCTCCTACATCGTCTAATGTAATGTCCCCGCCCCCAAGGTCTAACATATGACGCAGCTAAATGTAATTCTGTATGCACTGTCTCCCGCCCACCACATTGACTACATATGGTTATGCACGGTTCTGTCGGCATTGATAGCGGAAGTATTTCCATCTGTCTGTAATACATATGGGCTTCCAAAGCGAATTGTATAACTAATGTCAGCTTGTACATCCTCACCTATGACATGAACAGGAATGAACTAACTTATGATAAAAACTGGGGACTGTGGAAAATGACTAAACTTAGGTATATATAAGCGGCGTTCATTCATGTTCACCACAGCCACTGTTGAAAGTAAAGTGAGAATCGTGAAACAGTGGCCACGCCATCTTGTCCCTTTTAGGCCCCATCATGCACGTAAGTGGCAGCCATTTTGTGTGTCATGGCCTCTCTGTCCACTGCCAATAGCCTAGCGTCTCTCCCCCTCACTCCACGGCCTCGCAAGCATTCCCCCGCGCCCCAACAGCCCCCGGTCTCTCCTGCTTGGGCCATAAGCGCACCTCTAACGCAACCCTGTCTCCGAGCCACATCCCGTGCTGAACCCCCTCACTCTTTTATCTCATCCACAGAACAGGCCCTTTTGATAACCTCTTCCTCCCTGCCCGATTGTCCGGCCTGATCCCAGGCCATCACCTAGCCCAACAGATGCTGTTTATTGCCCTCTTACAGTAGGACCTCGCCTCACATCAAAGGAGCGGGGATTAATCAATGCTTTCGCACCCCGAAGATCCGACTGATCACACACACCCCCGTTCCCAGCGGAATGTCCTGCTGCTCGATAACCACCACATGCTGAGATCGGGGTGGGAACTCTACTGTAGATGTGTGTGGGAACGGGCCTGGACCGGGGATTCCGAGGATGTCTTTTCTGTCCTTCAAAGAAACATTACGAATGCAGTGTATGTAATAAAGCCATAAACCTGTGTATAAGAGGCCAGGCCTCAGAGATGCGGCTAGAGCACCTCGAGAAGATACCCTGTTGTCTGATTTGACGTGTTCTGCTCCGTCGGAATAAACTCCTGTTTCCTGCCTTCTGTCTCCAGTGCCTGCCTCTTTGTTTGGTAATCTCGAATGGTATGAGAGGCGGCTAACGCCGGGCAAATACTGAAGGGTTCTTGGTCGACATCGGCCCTACCTTTTTAACAGTGCCTTCCCGTTAGGTAATGATTTAATAATTTCCGTTATTTCTTCCACTGTGACTGGGAGGGATAGGTACTGCCTCTGCGTGTCCGACAACCATGCTATCGCTACATCTTCCATATAGGCCATAATGTCTTCCGAGTGTGCGGTGTGCCGTGACTTATATAATGCACTATATGTGTTGACAAATTCCTTAAGTATACCCCCAGTTGTGGTTCAATGGTTAGAGCGGCAGACCCTGATGCAGAGGTCTAGCCCGGGACCAGGGTTCAATTCCCCGCCTCAACGGGTCTTGGGCTCAAAAATTCCACGGACCTGATAATTCTCGCCTCGGTGCCTATTCCAATCATGGAGTCCCACTCTGCAACTCTGGGCAATAGCTTGCTTAATCTCCACAACGGCCCCCACAACGCTAAGGATGCCTGGCCTCCACCTTGGGGGTGCCCAGGAGTGAACACCTCACAGGGAAAGCCAGGATGGGTTCCACAGCGGTATTCGTACAAGCGCCTTGAGACCCTTGCGGGTGAGTAGTGCGCTATACAAGTATCAATTTACATTTTTTTTTACATTTACATCCTCACTTTTGATCTGCATCACCATCTGTGTAGCTCGCCCTTCGCATATCTTAGATGCTAACACCCGGCCCGGCCTTCCTCCCTCACCAAACGTTCTGGCCTTTGCGCGTTTCGACTTATATTTTAGCTCATCATCAGCGAAGGTTTGGTACTCTGTCATTGCTAGTCTAATATCACCTAGCAGCCTCGGGTCCCGGGATTGTTCGTATGCGCGTTCTAACTCTTTTAACTTAATCTCACTTTTAGCTAGCTGTCCTCGAATGTCCTTTAGAATACCTGCAGAGGTGCTCAAGCAGATCCCTCTGACGATGGCTTTGAAGGCCTCCCACAGTAGACCAGGGTCCTCTGTGGTCGGTGCATTAATGGTGAAATACTCCGATATAGCTTTCTCCAGTGTATCCCTATAGGTAGGGTCAGTTAGCGCCCCTGCGTTAAAACGCCAGCTGTATGGTGGGGGTAGATAGTGTGGGAGTGTCATAGACAGCGATACCGGGTTATGGTCTGAGAGCGTCCTGGGAAGATGTTTGATAGAAGTAGTCCAGTGCGACACTTTCTTCGAGCCCACCGAGATATCTATGCGGGACCAGCTGCTGTGCATGGCAGAGATGTGCGTTGCCTCTTTACCCATTGGATTCTTAATGCGCCATAAGTCATATCGGTCTACTTCGGTCATGATATCATTCATTTTGCGCATGGCTTTCCGATGGGGTTCTATAGTCGACTCGGATCTGTCTAAATGTTCTTGTAATACCAGGTGGAAATCTCCTCCCCAAATGATTTCCCTGTCCTCTATATCATGTAGTTTCTGCCATATGTCATTAAAGAACTCAGGCGCATCTGTGTTTGGGCCATATGTATTTATAAGGACCATCCCCTGACCCCGCAGCCTCCCCACAATAATAATATACCTTCCCATTGTGTCCACCATAGTGCGTTCAATATCTAGATTCGTGCCTTTTTTAACCAATACAGTTACTCCTCTGGTGTGTGAGGAATATCTCGAGTGATAAGATGCTTCCGTCCATTTACTCCCCAGCGTACATGGTAAGCCTGGGGCCAGGTGGGTTTCCTGAAGCATGGCTATATCGACATGCAATCTATCTAGGTACGTAAACATGTGCCTTATCTTTTTCGGATTGTTTAGGCCACGCACATTCCACGTTAAGAAGTGTAAGGCTGCCGGCCTTAGTTTGTCCTCAGCCATAACCGTCTTTTGTGACCATATCTCTTTGCCGATTGCTGGCAAATATTGCCTCGTTTCTTGCAATAAGATTAGATGTACTGGTATCTTTCCTACTCATGGATGTATAACAGCCCTGGATTCTGGCGTTGCATCTCAAACATTCTGATCTGTAAAACATACCCTCAACCCACCTCCCACTTCAGCACCCCAATTATGCCAAAGACAAACCCCAGTATTTCCCACATTAGAAACATAACCAAGTTGGGGAACACCCATGGGGGGGTCAACTTTGGGTACACAACAGCATCCACCGTGGTGGATGTGGCCAAGTCAACAGTATCAGTGCAGCGTAATCCTAGCAGTCATTGATTAACAGACCGCGTAACACTGGCAGACATTAGTCGTCATCATTTTAGCCCAGTTTTCACAACTCCATATTTTTGTTATTTCGATCACATAGCTAGTAGTAAACTCGTGTGATGATCATTCAGACTCTTTCACCCTTTTGGTTGGCTAGGTATTCTAGGTTCATAGCATACCCCGGATAGTTCATGATACATGCCCAGAGTGCCCTGTACAGTCTCAATTTGTTCAATCTTACCAGTTCAATGCCTCCCTTCAAAGTTCATATGGCACTCTGTCCCTCTTTCTCCACACTAGCCGTGGTTTTGCCGTCCCATGTTACCAGCTGGCCAGTATACAAGCCGTTCATGATCTTGCCCGTGAGATAGCACGCCAATTCTCCTTTCTCTTTCTAATGGACAGGACGGTCGTCGTCATATCATTCGAAAACATCTCATTCCGAATCTTGAGTCTGTTCCTCCCGCCGTCGTTTTTTTTCTTTCTGATGAGTTTTTTGAGGAAGTCCTGTGCAGCTTTCGGGGTGTTTAGCACTGTCACCCTGCTCTCCCACGTCACCTTCAGGTGTGCCGGATATAACATGGCATATTCCACCTTCATTTCCCTCAGCTTGGCTTTGACCTGCGAAAATTCCTTCCGAGCTTGCTGTACAGCCATGGTGAAATCAGGGTAGAACTCCAATGTATTTCCTTGATACGATAGTGTCTGCTTTTCTCTGGCTAGTCGGAGTGCTGTATCCCTGTTTCTGTAATTTAATGTCCGCGCAATTATGGGGCGTGGTGCTGTTCCTGGTGGCGTTCGTGGTGCCAACGATCTGTGTGCTCTTTCCACAATTAGTACATTCGAAAAGCTACTCTCCCCAAAGAGTGACCGCAACATGTCTTCTACATACTTCTCCATTTTGCCAGTGTCCGTTGACTCCGGGACACCGTTGTCTAGTCTCTCTCCTTGTTTGTCCAATTTCGCAGCCATGCAGTCAACTCGCTGAGTTAAGTGGTCAAGCTTCCCATTGATATCTTGCAGACTTGTTTGTATTGCTATAAGTACACTTTCCAAGGCGCCTCCTGATGTAGTTTCCTGGTCCCTGTCTGCGTCAGTGTGCGACGTTACACCTTTAGGTGTCTTCCTCAGCTTGGGTTGTTGTCTGTCAGGCTTCCCCATTGTACAGCTTGTGGCGTTTATTACACTCTGGTATTTTTCGCTATATTTTTATGCTGTCAGTCCTGAGCTCTTCAAAAGTTACAGGTCCTTCCTTTATTTCTCCTTAATACACGTCTCGTAACTCGCTTGTAGTGCAGCTGAGTGAACAGTTATCTGTGTGCAGCAGGGGTCTAGCGCCAAATCGTGTGCGCTTGCTGTCTCCCACTAGTACATGGGCATCCGGATTTCTTATGTCGTGGTGTCCCCCAAACTAGCCAAGTGTCTGGCAGTTTGCCAGGTTATAGATCTTACCCTGCTCAGTAATCACTGTCCATGCCCACGCACTTGGAGTACCTCTATATTGCGGCCAGCAGGAGCCTTGCTTGTCACTTCGCTCATTAGCGATGTTCAGGACCCATTGACCAGCATTACATTTTTTACATGCACATAACTTGTATATGCCTCCGTGGTGTGAAGCCTGCTGGTGCGCGCCTTGTCATCAAATCCAATTATGTGTCCGCCGCCATTTTGTCGTGGTCTCTCGCCATCTTGTCATTTTGCTAGACGCATATACTGTCTTGCCCTTGAATGTCGCTATCGTGTAGGCGATTTTTGTAGTAGCGTGCACTAAAATGGGCAGGTTGTCAGTTGTTTACACCCCATTAGTGTGTGGAGAGCAACGTGTGACGTTATTCACTTCCAGGTATTACCATAATTGAGTCACGGTCTCCTTGTGATGCTGCCTTACTGAGAACTGAGAGGCGCACTCGTTTTTTGGGGTCTGTGTGCTCAATTGTCCGTCCCCGCCATAAGGTCTACTGACTCTGTATGCTGTATTAAACTCGGTAACGAAGATCTTTATTTTCGCGCTCTTCCCGCCCTCCTCCGCTTACCGATATTCTGTCCCGGTTGTATCACGGACCTTCAGCACCGTTGGTCGCATATTGTTTTCTTCCGTTTCTTTATTTACTGTCGCCTCTTGCCCGCAGTGCACTACGACATTTACTGTACCCGGACTAATCCTTTGCCCAGTGTGTTCCACGATTTCCCCGCGTCTGCATTCTCCCGGAGCGCTCCGTGTCTATCAGCACTTGGTGGCCGCCATCTTGTCCGGGTTACCTGAAGCGCCGTCCGGTTGCCATTGTTAGCCCGTTTTCTCGTGAGTGCACACGTTGTGATTGGCTTTTAACTTTGCCACATCAGCCTACATACATTCCGACATAATTTTCTGCTGTTTCCCGGTCACAATGACGCCGCCTTCCGCAAGTTATAGGCCATCAGTTGGACTCGGCCGGCGGAGCCGTCTTAGAAGGCAGCCATTCCGCAGTGCGCCCTCTAGCGCCCCCCCCAGGTGATGCCTTCTTTAACAAGAAAACATGAAATGTCAGAGGAATCTTGTTTATTAGGTAATTTCAGCCAGTAAGCCACTGGATTTATTCTTTTTCTATCGGATATGGTCCTGAGACTGAGGCTGGAATTTCCGACTTCCTTACAATCTAAGGTTCTTAGGGCCAGATGTAGGAGCCAAAATACCGGTCGGTAATGGCCAATTTCGGCCGTTACCGACCGGTATTGAAGAATTGGCATGTAGGGGCCATATTTTACCGATTTGGTAATTTTACCGAATCAGTAAATTTACCGAATCTCTAAAATACCGAATCGGTAATTTTACCGATTCGGTAAATTCGGGCTGTAGGTGGGACTCTTCAGAGTCCCTATGGCCTTACAGATTCGGTATTTTACCACCCAAACCAATTGGGTGGTAAAATACAGAATCCAGGTGTGTATGCACATGTGTGCATGCACACCTGTGCCATGTGACAGACAGACATGCCCTTAGGGCATGTCTGTGTGCCACATGGCACACATGCCTGAATTCGGGGTGCCAGAGGGTGTCAAAGTGACACCCCCTGCACCCGTGCAAAAATCGGTATTTACCGAATCGGTAAATACCGATTCGGTAATGCCCATTGATTCCTATGGGCTTCAATGCCCATAGGAATCAATGGGCATTACCGATTCGTTATTTACAGAATCGGTAAATACCGAATCTTAACGATTCGGTATTTACCGAATCTGAAATACCTACATCTCCCCTCCTCTTTTTTACCACTACTTAAATACCGATTCGGTATGAATCGGTATTTAAGAAGTGGTAAAAAAGATTTACCTACATCGGGCCCTTAGTGTTTAGCCAGACACTATCCCCAAGTTCCAATCAAGGACCTACTCTTCTCTTTTTATCTGCATACTTTTTATATTTCTCTTTTGCCTGCTCTAAACTCTTTGACGCAGTGTGGTGGACTTGTTTTAGGTGTGAAACTAGATCTTTGACAGCAGGAACTGAGACTTCAGACTGGTTAACCGTAGAGTTTGGATGTCTGCCATAATTTAGATAAAATGGGGAAAAACCCATGGACACATTTTTGACGATATTATGTGCAAACTCTGCTGCCCACAAATAATCTGGCCAGTCCCCATTCCAATCCAGAATAAACAGTCTTAAATACTGTTCTAGTTCTTGGTTCACTCTCACAGTCTGTCCGTCTGTCTCAGGATGGTAACTGGTTGAATATCTTGTTTCAATCCCTAAACTTTCTACAAAAGCTCTCCAAAAATGAGACAAAAACTGTGAACCTCGATCTGAAACCATTACTTTTGGAATTCCGTGCTTTTTCACCATCTGTGTACTGAAATTGGTGGCTAGTTGTTTAGCAGTCGGGACCTCTTTTAGTGCCAAAAAATGTACCATCTTTGTAAATGCATCTATGAATACTAAGATTGCGTTAAAACCTTGGCTGGAAGGTAAATCCACTATCAAATCAAGGGTGATGGTATGCCAGGGAAAGGGAGGGGTTGGCATTGGTTGTAATAGCCCTTTGGGAGCTTGTCTTTCAGGTTTTCCCTAAGCGCAAATATCACAAGTTTTGACATATTTCTTGATATCCTTACTCATCTGTGGCCACCAATAATTCCTTTTCACTAGGTCTTCAATCTTAAACTCGCCCTTGTGTCCTGCCAGAGGATGATCATGACACTCGTACATTGCTTGATCTTGTAGATCCTTAGTTGGTAAATACAGACCTCCCTTGTAGTAAGGTAATTGATGTACGACTTCTCTTACCAACTCCTTTGTGGACCATTCTTGTATTTCTTCTGGACTTAGGGCTTGAGCAACTTGTTTCTGCATATCATTGTATAAAGTAGTACGTATTAACTTGGATTCTGGGATTATCGTTTGAATTTCCTTCTGATCCTTCTGATTTTCTGTATCCAACCTAGATAATGCATCTGCCTTTCCATTTTGAGTTCCAGGCCATTGAGTAATTATAAAATCATAGACTGCAAAATAAAGCGACCATCTGAGTTGCCGCAGGGTTAGTGTTCTTGCTGATTTTAAAAATGTTAAGTTTCGGTGGTCGGTAAAAACTGTGACAGTATGCCTAGCTCCCATGAGGTAGTGCTGCCATTCCTTAAAGGCATCCTTAATGGCGAGCAACTCTTTTTCAGTTATTGTGTAATTTATTTCAGCCGAGGTCAGTTTTCTTGACCAATAGGCCACTGGGTGGAGCTGGCCCGTTTCCTTATGCTTTTGGGACAGAACTCTTCCTACAGCCTGATCTGAGGCATCTGTCTCCACATAAAATGGTTCTGAAGGATCTGCATGCAGCAGGATAGGAGCTGAAGTAAAACCTTTCTTTAATGCCATGAAGGCATCCGCAGTTTCTTTTGGCCATTGGAAGGCGACTCCCTTCTTGAGCAACCGTGTAAGAGGAAGTATTTTCCGTGAGAATTCACTAATAAATCTTCGGTAGAAGTTCGTAAAGCCTATGAAACTTTGAACCTCCTTCACACTCGAGGGTGATTTTCAATCAACCCCTGCTTGAATTGATAAAATGTTGAAAGGCGGCCGGTGCTTTACAAAGCCAGTATGGCATCACCTGGTACTCATACAATCCAAATCTAGTTCTGAAGGCCGTCTTCCATTTGTCGCCTTCCCGAACTCTAATTAGATGGTAAGTGCCTCATAAATCAAGTTTTGTGTAAATTTGTGCTCCTTTGACCTGATCCAATAAGAATTAGATGAGGGGCAAATGTTATCAATTTTTCTTTATTATTCTATTGGTTGCACGATAATCCATACAGCTTCTCAAATCCCCTTTTTTGGGCATGAAGAACAAAGGCGAGGACACAGGTGATTGGGAAGGTCGAATAAAACCATTTGCTAAGTATTTGTCCAAGTATTCTTTCAAATGTTGGTGTTCTTTTTCAGTCAGTGCATAGACCTGACTGCAGGGTAGATTAGAATCCGGTTCAAGCTCTATTTTACAATCATAAACACGATGAGGGGAAAGTTGTTCCGCTTCCTTTTCGTTGAAGACATCTTCAAATTCCTGGTATTCGAGAGGTATTTCTTTTGAATTGATTACACACACGGAAACTCCTGTAGTACACAAGGAACTTGCAGGGTTACTTCCCTTTATTCCCTTCGATCCTCCAAAACAATTTCTTTTGCAATAGTCAGATTCCATCACTATGGTCCGGGCACTCCAATTGATGGTGGGATTATGCTTGGTGAGCCACGGTAAACCCAGAATGAGCTGGAACTGGGGGGTATTGATTAAATTAAATTGTATCACTTCTCTGTGTCCTTCCAAGAAAATCATTTCCACTTGTTCTGTGTGGCTTACGATGGGCCCAGATGAAAGATTCATTCCATCGACTGCTCGTACTGGTTCGCTTTTGAATTTGGATACAGCTCTCAATTCCACTTTAGCTGCAAATTTAAGATCGCAAAAATCTCCTGTGGCCCCAAGTCTTTCATCACCGAAACTTCAGATAGGGTTACGTGTCGAATGTTATTATCATAGACAAAATCATATGTGGAGAAGATGACTGCAAAGTATTTGCCAATCGATGTTCATTTGGAGTTGTCTCTTGATTCGCATCCACTGGTCCAACTCCTCCTACAAGTGGTGCTGTGAGTTTTCCTTCGGTTTTAACAAACTTTTTGGTTTCTTTGGACAACCTCCCACAAAATGACGATTAGAACCACAGTACAAACATAAGTTGTTGATTCTTCTTTTGTCCTTCCCTTCTTTTGTTAATGGACCTCTTATAGTCCCAATTTGCATGGGTTCTGCGACTGATGGCCCTTCTGTAGTTTGACTGTTTTCTGTTCTGGCTCTATCGAATCTTGGGATGGTTGGTTTGAAATCTTTTCTCCATTCTTCTTTTCTTTCTCCTTGACGAAAATCAATCTCCAAGACCAGGTCCACCAGGGCAGAGATTTCAGCGGGAGGATTAGGAATCTGGGCGAGAACATCTTTTAGCTCATCTTTCAGTCCTCTATAAACACTGCAGCTCTTTTGGCAGCCATAAGTGTGGCACGGTATGCTCAGACGTGAGTCCCTTGCTCACTTTGCAACTGGATTCAAGCAAGCCGGGCTGAAGACGGAAGTAATGTCCTCGGAAGCTTGTTTCCGGTCCAGGGAAGGCATGGCTTGGCAGTTCGGGCTGGACTGTTCCCATGAGGCACAGGGTCAGACTGATTTGCATATAGCCATGTCAGAACTGGGCTGGCAGAGTGGGCTAAAGAACGGTGATGGATTAAACCCAGATCTTTTGACTGGGTATGAGTGTTTGATTGGTTCAGATGCTCCGTCCATTACCACCCCCTTTTGTACCGCTTTTGGCCGCCATAAGTGTGGCAGGGTATGCTCAGACGTGAGTCCCTTGCTCACTTTGCCACTGGATTCAAGCAAGCCGGGCTGAAGACGGCTGTAATGCCAGAAACCGGTCCTCGAAGCTTGTTTCCGGTCCAGGGAAGGCATGGCTTGGCAGTTCGGGCTGGACTGTTCCCATGAGGCACAGGGTCAGACTGATTTGCATATAGCCATGTCAGAACTGGGCTGGCAGAGTGGGCTAAAGAACGGTGATGGATTAAACCCAGATCTTTTGACTGGGTATGAGTGTTTGATTGGTTCAGATGCTCCGTCCATTACCACCCCCTTTTGTACCGCTTTTGGCCGCCATAAGTGTGGCAGGGTATGCTCAGACGTGAGTCCCTTGCTCACTTTGCCACTGGATTCAAGCAAGCCGGGCTGAAGACGGCTGTAATGCCAGAAACCGGTCCTCGAAGCTTGTTTCCGGTCCAGGGAAGGCATGGCTTGGCAGTTCGGGCTGGACTGTTCCCATGAGGCACAGGGTCAGACTGTTTTGCATATAGCCATGTCTGAACTGGGGTGGCAGAGTGGGCTAAAGAACGGTGATGGATTAAACCCAGATCTTTTGACTGAGTGTGAGTGTTTGATTGGTTCAGATGCTCAGTCCATTACCACCCCCTTTTGTACCGCTTTTGGCCGCCATAAGTGTGGCAGGGTATGCTCAGACGTGAGTCCCTTGCTCACTTTGCCACTGGATTCAAGCAAGCCGGGCTGAAGACGGCTGTAATGCCAGAAACCGGTCCTCGGAAGCTTGTTTCCGGTCCAGGGAAGGCATGGCTTGGCAGTTCGGGCTGGACTGTTCCCATGAGGCACAGGGTCAGACTGATTTGCATACAGCCATGTCTGAACTGGGGTGGCAGAGTGGGCTAAAGAACGGTGATGGATTAAACCCAGATCTTTTGACTGGGTGTGAGTGTTTGATTGGTTCAGATGCTCCGTCCATTACCACCCCCTTTTGTACCGCTTTTGGCTGCCATAAGTGTGGCAGGGTATGCTCAGACGTGAGTCCCTTGCTCACTTTGCCACTGGATTCAAGCAAGCCGGGCTGAAGACGGCTGTAATGCCAGAAACCGGTCCTCGGAAGCTTGTTTCCGGTCCAGGGAATGCATGGCTTGGCAGTTCGGGCTGGACTGTTCCCATGAGGCACAGGGTCAGACTGATTTCCATATAGCCATGTCTGAACTGGGGTGGCAGAGTGGGCTAAAGAACGGTGATGGATTAAACCCAGATCTTTTGACTGGGTGTAAGTGTTTGATTGGTTTAGATGCTCCGTCCATTACCACCCCCTTTTGTACCGCTTTTGGCCACCATAAGTGTGGCAAGGTATGCTCAGACGTGAGTCCCTTGCTCACTTTGCCACTGGATTCAAGCAAGCCGGGCTGAAAACGGCTGTTATGCCAGAAACCAGTCTTCGGAAGCTTGTTTCCGGTCCAGGGAAGGCATGGCTTGGCAGTTCGGGCTGGACTGTTCCCATGAGGCACAGGGTCAGACTGATTTGCATATAGCCATGTCTGAACTGGGGTGGCAGAGTGGGCTAAAGAACGGTGATGGATTAAACCCAGATCTTTTGACTGGGTGTGAGTGTTTGATTGGTACAGATGCTCCGTCCATTACCACCCCCTTTTGTACCGCTTTTGGCCGCCATAAGTGTGGCAGGGTATGCTCAGACGTGAGTCCCTTGCTCACTTTGCCACTGGATTCAAGCAAGCCGGGCTGAAGATGGCTGTAATGCCAGAAACCGGTCCTCGAAGCTTGTTTCCGGTCCAGGGAAGGCATGGCTTGGCAGTTCGGGCTGGACTGTTCCCAGGAGGCACATGGTCAGACTGATTTGCATATAGCCATGTCTGAACTGGGGTGGCAGAGTGGGCTAAAGAACGGTGATGGATTAAACCCTGATCTTTTGACTGGGTGTGAGTGTTTGATTGGTTCAGATGCTCCGTCCATTACCACCCCCTTTTGTACCGCTTTTGGCCGCCATAAGTGTGGCAGGGTATGCTCAGACGTGAGTCCCTTGCTCACTTTGCCACTGGATTCAAGCAAGCCGGGCTGAAGACGGCTGTAATGCCAGAAACCGGTCCTCGGAAACTTGTTTCCGGTCCAGGGAAGGCATGGCTTGGCAGTTTGGGCTGGACTGTTCCCATGAGGCACAGGGTCAGACTGATTTGCATATAGCCATGTCTGACCTGGGGTGGCAGAGTGGGCTAAAGAACGGTGATGGATTAAACCCAGATCTTTTGACTGGGTGTGAGTGTTTGATTGGTTCAGATGCTCCGTCCATTACCACCCCCTTTTGTACCGCTTTTGGCTGCCATAAGTGTGGCAGGGTATGCTCAGACGTGAGTCCCTTGCTCACTTTGCCACTGGATTCAAGCAAGCCGGGCTGAAGACGGCTGTAATGCCAGCAACCTGTCCTCGGAAGCTTGTTTCCGGTCCAGGGAAGGCATGGCTTGGCAGTTCGGGCTGGACTGTTCCCATGAGGCACAGGGTCAGACTGATTTGCATATAGCCATGTCTGAACTGGGGTGGCAGAGTGGGCTAAAGAACGGTGATGGATTAAACCCAGATCTTTTGACTGGGTGTGAGTGTTTGATTGGTTTAGATGCTCCGTCCATTACCACCCCCTTTTGTACCGCTTTTGGCCGCCATAAGTGTGGCAGGGTATGCTCAGACGTGAGTCCCTTGCTCACTTTGCCACTGGATTCAAGCAAGCCGGGCTGAAGACGGCTGTAATGCCAGAAACCAGTCCTCGGAAGCTTGTTTCCGGTCCAGGGAAGGCATGGTTTGGCAGTTTGGGCTGGACTGTTCCCATGAGGCACAGGGTCAGACTGATTTGCATATAGCCATGTCTGAACTGGGGTGGCAGAGGGGGCTAAAGAACGGTGATGGATTAAACCCAGATCTTTTGACTGGGTGTGAGTGTTTGATTGGTTCAGATGCTCCGTCCATTACCACCCCCTTTTGTACCGCTTTTGGCCGCCATAAGTGTGGCAGGGTATGCTCAGACGTGAGTCCCTTGCTCACTTTGCCACTGGATTCAAGCAAGCCGGGCTGAAGACGGCTGTAATGCCAGAAACCGGTCCTCGGGAGCTTGTTTCCGGTCCAGGGAAGGCATGGCTTGGCAGTTCGAGCTGGACTGTTCCCATGAGGCACAGGGTCAGACTGATTTGCATATAGCCATGTCTGAACTGGGGTGGCAGAGTGGGCTAAAGAACGGTGATGGATTAAACCCAGATCTTTTGACTGGGTGTGAGTGTTTGATTGGTTCAGATGCTCCGTCCAATACCACCCCCTTTTGTACCGCTTTTGGCAGCCATAGGTGTGGCAGGGTATTTTCAGACCTGAGTCTCTTGCTCACTTTGCCACTGGATTCAAGCAAGCGGGGCTGAAGACGGCTGTAATGCCAGAAACCGGTCCTCTGAAGCTTGTTTCTGGTCCAGGGAAGGCATGGCTTGGCAGTTCGGGCTAGACTGTTCCCAGGAGGCACAGGGTCAGACTGATTTGCATATAGCCATGTCTGAACTGGGGTGGCAGAGTGGGCTAAAGAACGGTGATGGATTAAACCCAGATCTTTTGACAGGGTGTGAGTGTTTGATTGGTTCAGATGCTCCGTCCATTACCACCCCCTTTTGTACCGCTTTTGCTCTCTGGCCAATCTGTCTCCACTACGAGTTTATTCCATTCAGCCAAATAAGCTACAAGGTCTCGATTCCCTTGCCCTAACTCCAATAGCCCGTTATCTACTGCTTGCGAAATTCTCTGTCGATCGAATATACGAAGAAATTCCCGTTTGAACTCTTCAAAATTATGCAAGATAGTGTCATCTCTGGCAACTAATGGCATTGACCACGATGCTGCATCGCCGCTCAGATACGATAGGATAAATGCCACTCTAGATTGTGCATCAGGGAAAATTGAAGGACAGCACAGGAAATGCAAAGAGCATCGAGTAAGAAATACTTGTGCTTTTTGCGGGTCTCCACTAAAACGTTCTGGAGGGGCTAACGGTATTACCGGGGACAATGAATGTACCACTTGCGTAGTTAGCCTATTTGAACTCTCGGGGGAAGACCCTAAGTTTTCTCTTCCTGAACTAGCTTGTTGTCCAAGACTTAGGGCTAGCTCGGCCATTTCCTTTCTAGAACGTATTACTTCCTGTCTGAGACTTAGGTTTTCTTCTCTAGCAGCAACTAGCTCTTTTTGAATTGCTTCTAGGACGGACCTTAGTGTTTGTAAACTAATTCCTTCAACCATTCTGTTCGGGTGCAAGAACGTGGGCACTTCACTCTGGCAAGAGGAGACTGGTGTTCTTACCGGAAACTTGCACAGGAACAGAAGTTGCTTTTTCCCTACACCCCTCAGGGATACTTAGGAAACTGATTTTAATCAAGTCTCCAACAGACCCCCAAAGGGAAGGGGAGACGTGGATAAAACAAAAAAATAAGAGACTGTCCTGGAATTCTGGCTACCGTTCTTTCTTCCTCTACCTTCTCAACTCGATCTTAGAAGAATTGTGTAGGAGGAAATCAAAGAAACTAAAAACACGAGAGTTACTGTCACTCCTATTCTACTCTACTTAACTTTCCTAACAACACTACTCTTCTTTTTCGAATTCTTACCTACCCGAGCTTCCTGGGTACTGAGCCTCTTATTCTATTTTTTCTTCGTTGTACTGTTGCACAAAATTCTTCTCTCTGTGTGACTTATGAGTGAGCTCCCTAAAAGAGACTAATACACAATAGTTATTTATTATTCTTCCCTTCTCTATCTGGTTCACTTCCACTATTCTTTTCTTTATGTGACTGTGAGGAGGAGCAGGACGGGTCCCGTGGTGTTAACTAGGAAGGCACTTCCGCCTTGCCGTCATGCGAGGACCAGGAACAGGCCAGCGCTCTAGTCTCAGACAAACCGGAAGGGGCGGAGCCGAGTCTGACTGCGGAAGTGAGGAGGATAAGAGGACTGGGAACGGAACGGACGGTGTGCAGTGTTGGAGGCAGGAGAGCCGAGCATCTGGAGGACGGAGAGGAGAACCAACGGAGAGGACGTATTCCAGCAGGAGAAGGAGTGGCGGACATCGGAACAGCGGAGGAGAGAGCAGAGAGCCGCGCCCGAACAGCGGGGGAGAGAGCAGGGAACCGCGTCGGAGCAGCGGAGGAGAGAGCAGAGAGCCGAGCAGGGGACCCGGCCAGTCAACACCCGAGTCTGAAGACCCTCTTGTACAACGCGAGTAAACCCGGTGGGCCGACAGGAGGAGGAGAAGACGCCCCGGGTCCAGGCGCCGTGGTCCAAGGGACGCGCCGCGGCCACAGGCAAGTGCCGTTGCATGGGGCATTCTGGTGGGGTGTTTGGGGAGGTGGGAGGTAGAGTACTTGATTCAGGGAGGCGGGAGGCAGAGCACTTGAGTGGGATTGGGTTTTGTTAAATGTTCCTCACAACCCTCATCCCCACTGACTGGTGACGGTAGCACACGTATCTAACAGAGAGGCAGACTAGTGGATTGACCCCGTGTCTTGCACCCTTTTCTCTTCCCTTCTGAGGCCCAGAGACCCGGGATACCAGAGAACCTCGAGCCCAAGGAGAAGCCCCATCATCCTGACACGCTCTGGACAAGCAGGAAGCAGAAAACCAGTGCCCCGAGATCCCGTGGATTCTACCCTTACATAGTGTTGTTCATAACTGAAAATATTTTGAATAAAACAATCAAGAACATAAGTACTGTGGTACCGCCTGTGGTCTGGCTATTTACATCCCTTGGGTCCCAAAATCCTTACAGTGACCTACCTCAAACTTCTCTATTGATCTCCTATTCTTTTTCTCCTTCTTAGTAGTTTTCTAGATTCACTAAAAAAACTGTTATCCTTTTCCAAAGTTCTGTTTATAACATGCCGTATTTCTTATTTCCTTACAGTAAACCTAACAGGTTGCATTTCAAGGTAAGTCTTTCTATATATATTCTATGTACAATTATTTACATCAGTCTTATAATTATATCTGGTGAATTGCACATTGTAACTCTCGGTAATTAAATGTCATAACACTTAGCTGCGAGACTGTTTCCTTGTCTTTAGAAGATCCGCCCACGGCAGACTGTTTCTCTCTTCTTTCTTGTAGACTTTCCTTAGACTTTCTTGTAGACTCTTCTATGGATGCCGGAATGGAGGTAGGAGAAGTCCTCACAAAAACTACACTCCTACCGGACTCGTTTTTTTAGGCATTGCGCAGACTCTAGGACAAAAGGTGTAGGAATTACCTAGACCCGACGAGAAACAGGATGGGACCAAAACGCGAGCTAAAACCGATGGTTTTACTCTGAAAATTTGACAATTCACTACGGGTCACTGGGACAGAGAACCGGTGAGGAAAACTGCTTGAGTGAAGTGCGCAGTTCAAGGGAACCGCGCGCTTCACCTGGATTCCAATTGCTCACGAGACCTTTAACAACTAGACTGCGCATCTGTAGAAGATGCGACGGCCATCTTGGAGTTTCTCCGCTGCCAACACTCGCTCCAGATATGCTTTCCCAGTTTACCTTTACTTTTCTTATAGTTTTTACGTGCCAGTACTGTGCAAATCATTTCCACTGCTTGATCTGAGGTTCTGACAGGCCCTAAGCAAATTGATTCTGCTCCCACGTTGCCTCTATGTCCTACAAAACTCCTTTTGCTGCATTCCATGTACCACCTTCACCACATTGAATAATCTTCTGATTCTCCTGATGCACAAGTTACTACTTGTGTAACGATATATCTGTAAGAGACATTAGTTAGTGATAGATTCCTTACCTTAGAATATCCCCAGGCGTCAGACTGGATCCGGAAAGTTTTCGCTAGCAGTACCTCTGCGCGTCAGTAGGTGGCGTTGTGCAGCTCCACGGCCGTCGCTGGCATCGTATGCGCCGAGATGACGTCACGGAGACTACTTAGGCGCCACCCATGCGCGCTGACGTCAGTTCTGTACACAACTTTCCGCGCCAGGAACGCAGAGCCATGCAAGAAACTGACCACTGGGGCCATGAAAATAGGGCCCTGAAAGGGATGACCTTAACCCTAGAAATCAGTTCGCAGAACGGGGAGGATGGGCGGGTCGGTATAGAATCTATCACTAACTAATATGTCTTACAGATATATCGTTACACAAGTAGTAACTTGTGCATCTGAAAGAGACACATTAGTGATAGATTCCTTACCTTAGAATAGATACCCCAGCAATACCAACCCCAGAGGTGGGTCTGCGAACAAGATTACACCAGAAAGTCACGGAGAACAGAACGGCCAAAGAAGCCGTCTCTCCGGACTTGACTGTCAAGACAGTAATGCTTGGTAAACGTGTGCAGTGAGGCCCACGTAGCTGCCTGACAAATTTCCTGCAAGGGAACGTCAAGTCCCAAGGCAGTTGTGGCTGCTGTCGTCCTGGTAGAATGGGCACGCAGCCCCACAGTAGGCTCCTTCTTAGCCAACGAGTAACATGCTTTGATGCACAGAACGACCCACCGAGAGATGGTCCGTTTGTGCGCGGCTCGACCTTTTTTGGCGCCCACGTAGCCAACAAAGAGCTGGTCATCCACCCAGAACTGTTGTGTGCGCTTCAGATAGAACGAGAGCACACGTTTTGGGTCCAGACGGTGGAGCCTCTCTTCCTCTTTTGAAGGATGCGAAGGTGGAAAGAAGGTGGCCAAAGTGATGGTTTGCCCGATGTGGAAGGGCGTGACAACCTTTGGCAAGAAAGAAGGATGGGTCCTTGGAACCATCTTGTCCGGATGAACAGAAAGGAAAGGAAGTTTAGAAGAAAGAGCATGGAGCTCACTCACTCTTCTGGTAGAGGTGACAGCTACCAGGAAAGTCGTCTTTAGAGTGAGAAGACAGAAAGGACAGTTATGAAGGGCCTCAAAGGGAGCGCACATCAGATATGTCAAGACAAGATTCAAGTCCCATTGACGCATTATGAACGGCACCGGAGGAAATGTGTGCGTAACGCCTTTCAGAAAACGCTTATCAACCGGGGACTTAAAAAGAGAAGGCTGATCTGGAAGCAGAGCCCTGCTGGGTCAAGGACAAAAGGAACAGTAGGACATCAGAAAGAGGGGCAGAGAGGGGATCCACGGCCTTTGCTGTGCACCATGCCACAAATGTGTTCCACCTGCAGGCATATACTGTCTTAGTAGAGGGACGCCTGGCTGCCAAAATGACATCACAGACTTCGGGAGGAAGATCGAAAGCTGTCAGCTGTCGCCACTCAATCTCCACACATGGAGGTGGAGGCTGGAGGTTCGGGTGGAGGACCGTCCCCTGCTGCTGCGACAGAAGATCCTCCCGAAGAGGCAGTCGGATGTGGGGACCGATCGCCATGCTGAATAGCTGGGGAACCCAGAAGCTTTGTGCCCAATCCGGAGCCACAAGGATGACTTGGGCCGGTCGTGCCGAATCGTCTTCAGCATTCTGGGCAGAAGTGGTATAGGTGGAAAGGCGTACAATAGACCGCAACTCCACCCGCGACTAAAAGCGTTGCCTAGCGAGAGCCGCCTTGGAAATTCCAACACGCAGAACTGATGAAATTGCGCGTTCTCTTCGGTGGCAAACAGATCTAACCAAGGCTCTCCCCACTGCTGAAAGAGATCTTGCGCAACGTCCGAGTTCAGACGCCATTCGTGATCCAACAAGCACTGGTGGCTGAGTTTGTCCGCCCTGGCGTTCAGAGAACCCGCCAGGTGTTGAACCACCAAGGTAAAGCCTTGATGTTCCAGCCATGTCCAGAGGTGCAGAGCCTCCTGACATAGGGTCCAGGACCCCACCCGCCCTGTTTGTTGCAATACCACATGGCGGTGGTGTTGTCCGTGAACACCTGCACTACACTTGCCCGGACAGAGGGAAGGAATGCCTTCAGTGCAAGTCGGATCGCCCAAAGCTTCAGAAGGTTGATATGGAGCAGGGATGAGAGGCCTCTGATCTCCGCCTCTCTCAAGTGCCCCCCCATCCCAGGAGGGACAAATCTGTCACCACTGTGTGCTCTGGTTGGGGATGGGAGAGGGATCTGCCATGGACCCAATCGCGATTCGTGAGCCACCACTGCAATTGTCGTGCAGTGCCCTCCGAGATCTGGACATGATCGGACAGGTTGCCCTGATGCTGCACACACTGGAACTTAAGGTCCCACTGCAGAGCCCGCATATGCCATCTGGCATGTTGCACTAGCAGGATGCAGGAGGCCAGGAGATGGAGGGCCATTCTGGCCGAAACCCGGGATAGAGGCTGAAAGATCGAAATCATAGCCTGAATATCCCGGACTCGTTGCTTTGGAGGATAGACCCGAAACCGCGTCGAATCCAGAACCGCTCCGATGAAAGGGAGCTTCTGAGAGGGACTCAGGTGCGACTTCGGCAGGTTGATGGAGAACCCCAGCAAATGCAGGAGGTTGGCCGTAGTCTGAAGGTGGGAGACGACTGCCAGGGGCGAGCCCGCCTTCAACAACCAATGGTCGAAGTAGGGGAAGACAGACACCCCTGACCTGCTCAGATGAGCTGCGACTACCGTCATCACTTTCGTGAACACCCGAAGGGGAGCATGGCAAACTGAAAATGCTCCTGGCCTACCGTGAACCACAGGTAACGCCGGTGGGCCGGCAGGACGGAGATGTGAAATATGCATCCTGCAAGTCCAACGCTACCATCCAGTCTCCAGGGTCGAGGACAGCCAAGACCTGAGCCAGAGTCAGCATCTTGAACTTCTCCTTCGGGAGGAAGCGATTGACGTTGGGTCCAAGATGGGACGCAGAACCCCTTTGCCCTTCTTGGGGACCAGAAAGTAGTGGGAAAAACAACCACTCCCTACTTCTGGCCCCGGAATACACTCACATACGGTGGTACTGAGGAGGCATGGCTGGAGGGGTGGACTGAAAGGGAAGGGAATAACCCTTGCGGATGATCTGCAACACCCACTTGTCCGATGTGATAGTGTGCCAGTGGGGGAGGTGATGGCGAACGAACTCTTCTACCCATGGGCGTGGGGTGTCCCCCAACGCTCGGATTAGGAAGGTTTGGAGGTAGAAGCAGGGGGGCGGAGGTGGACTGACCCCCCACGCTGATTTCCAGACCTGCCCCTGCGGAAACCACGACCGCGCTGAGGCTGGTTTTGCACAGGTTTGCTGAAGGCATGTGCCTGATTACCTCTTCTGTTGCCACAAAAGGAACGAAAACCAGAAGTGGCTGGGCTTTTTGTGGAAAGACCTAAGGACTTGGTCGTGGCCCGCGAATCCTTAAAACTCTCCAGCGCACTGTCGGCTTTGTCCCCAAACAGGCGAGTGCCATCAAAGGGCATGTCCATGAGTGAGCTCTGGACATCTGGCGAGAACCCGGTAGATCTCAACCAGGCGTGACGACTAAGCGCCACAGAAGTAGAAATTGCTCTACCTAGTGAGTCCGCGGTGTCCAAATCACATCAAATGGCGAACTTAGCCGCATCTTTACCCTCGGCAACAGCTTGGGAAAGCACAGCATGGGTCCCTCAGAACACTGAGGCAACACCTGTGCAACTGTATCCCACACCACGTGGAAATGGGGGCCCCAATAGGCATGCGGTGTTGCCCGAAGAGAACAACCGCTTGCCGAACTGCTCCAGCTTCTTAGAGTCCTTATTCGGCAGAGCCGTGGGAAAGGCACTCTGGGACGTCGAAGCTTGAATGACCAGGTTCTCAGGCGTAGGATGAGTGGTTAGAAAGGCAGGGTCACGCGGCGCCGGGCGATGACGCCTGGCAACATTCTTATCCACAGGGGCTCCTGTGCCTGGCCGCAACCAGGTGCCCAGTAAGACGTCAGTGAGGGCGTCATTAAATGGCAGCAGGGGCTCCGATGAAGTGGATGAGGTTTGGAGCTCCTCGGTGAGGAGATTAATTTTTAGGGTCACCGTACGGAGGTCAAGGTTGAGGATCTCAGCTGCCCGATGGAGCACCACTGTGTAAGAAGCGTCCTCCATGGTAGGCGGAGGAGAGACAAACCCTGGCTCAGAAGAGACATCAAGGCCGCCGGCCTCCTCTAACTTGTCCGCCCATTCCTGCTCAGAGTCACACTGACGAGCAAGAGGATCCTTGGACCCCTCCCAGTCGTCCTCCACCTCCGCCGTATGTGGGATAGACCGCAGCAGCAGGGGCCAGGGAAGGAACAAATGGCATCATAAACGGCGTCATGAACGGCGTCGTGAATGTCGCTGGACGGGGCCGAACCAGCGCCATGTCCCAATGCGGATCCCAGGTAGGAACAAAATTGTCCTAGAACCTGGGAAGGCGGCTCTGGGGCCGAAGCTGGCAGCGTGGGACCTTGTGGCGCCGTGGCAGGACCAGCGGCGCAGGACCAGCGGCGCAGGATCCTGCGGCGCCGGAGCCACCGGCGGCGCCGACGGCCCAACAGGATCCTGACACGGGACCACGGGGCCCAAGGGCACGCTGGCGAGAGCCCGAGGCCTAAACAGGCGGTCCATGGTAGCAAGAAATTCTTGCACCTGTGCCAGAGTTGCCGACGGACCAGGATAAGGTGGGTAGGCTGTGGGACTCCCAGGCTCCGAAGGAGCTGCTGGGGCAGAACCCCTTTCCCCCTTGTCCGCATCTGGGGACCGACGGGGGGGATGTCGGAGAGCGACAGCGCTTCTTCGACTTCTTTTTGTGTTGTCTCTTACCCGAATCCGAAGGTGAAGACTTAGTGTTCGAGGAGCGATGATGGTGGTCCCACGAGCGTTCTCTGGAGCGGCTCCTGGACCGCGAACGGCGCTGGGACGAGTGCCAGACCTCAAGCACCTTCCAGCGCCGCTCCCTCAAGGCCTTCGGCCATGGCCCGACAGTCCAAACAGGCCCGAGAGTCCTGGTCATTCTACAGGCAGTAGACACAGACGTCGTGGGGGTCCACCAATGACATATTGTGACGGCAGGCCCCGCAAGACTTAAAACCAGGCATCCCTACGTGCACCAGAGTAGATTCAAATTAACAGGAGACAAAGGTCTCAAAAAGATAGTCAAAAAGTGACTAAGGTACGTTTTCTAACAGGATTTTCTCTTACTGGCACGAAAAAAAAAAAAGAACTGAAGTCAGCGCGCATGGGTGGCGCCTAAGTAGTCTCCGTGACGTCATCTCGGCGCATACGCCAGCGACGGACGCGGAGTCGCACGACGCCACCTACTAACTTGCAGAGGTACTGCTAGCAAAAACGTTCCGGATCCAGTCTAACGCCTGGGGATATTCTAAGGTAAGGAATCTATCACTAACGTGTCTCTTTCAGATGAGGCCCAGCGGGAGCGGTAGGGTGAAGCAAAGGCTATTAAAACTCTAAATGTCGTCTGGAGGTCTGGGTCTACCAGACCTTAGCCTCTAACATTTTGCAGGATTACGGCATTATGCTGCACAGTGGAGTGTTGAGGGTCCAAATACTGAAAAGGCCTTGCTAGCAGAGTGGGTCAAGGGGGGGCCTCCTGAGATGTCTGATGATGGGATCACAGTTCCCCTCTCACCACTCGTTCATAGTCCATCTGGTCACAGATGTTTGGGAACAGGCAGTTACTTTGGTGCTCCGAAATGTCCTATACACTCTACTGCTTTCCCTTTGATGGCTGCACAGCTTCGTTCAGAACGTGATGGACCTTGCGCTGTGGTATGTTGGGGGATACGCAATGGCTGGGGATCTGTATTTTAATGGAAACTTTCTCTAGCTCGTGGATGCGAGGGAATGCTATCAACTGCCACATTGTCAATTTCTGCAATATGCAAAGATTTCACATACAGCCTGCGAACTGTGGGAGACTTTTCCGGATGAGCTGGAAGAATCGTAGGTATTGCAATTATTGCTTGACTCGGGCACCTCTAGGGGGCTAATTTTGCACATATATAAAGCTCTGAAGGTGGACCGCAATGTCGGCGTGACAAAGATCCATGACAGATGGTTGGCAGACCTTCCGCTGCCCCTCACAGAGGGGGAATGGTGGTGGGCATTTGTGTAGGTCCGAAAGGTTGCCAGCACTGCCCACTTTAAACTCGCGCAGTTCCATTATTCACATTGTACATATTTGACTACTCTATGAATAGCTAGTCTTCAATGCGGTGCACTCTTCGGAGTGTCCTTGGTGTGGACAGGAACCAGTGACGTTTCTTTATATGACTTGGACTTGAACAAGGTTGCAGGATTATTGAACAGAGTTGCTGCGAGACGCTACTGGGATCCATATTGAGCCCTCGGTTACGCACTTTCTAATGGACATACTTCCGACTCTAAAAACTGGGTCATGAATGAGACAGATTCACCCTGTTGGGGCTGGTGTTGGGCAAGCACCACATTGCAATACATTGGACACCCCCCTCCTCATCCCCTAACCCTCACTCCCCCCGACTCAATAAATGGAAGGTTGGTATGAGTTAATGGGGATTAACAGAGGACCGACGACTCTGCCTGGTCCGCACAAGTGAGAATGAGGAACCTTACTTAGAGATCTGGGGGGATATGTTGGAAAAGCTGATGACAGCTTGGAATGGCTAATGATGGATAGGAAAGGCTGATGAGAGCCAGGGGTTGAGTCATCTCTTCCCTCTCAGACTGCGGGATCCTCAATGCCCCTGATACCACATTACGCTCTAATGTATGAATGTTAAATAGCTGAGTGTGCAACCATAAGATGTATGCGGGAGAGGGGTCACTCACGAAGGCAATACAGGTGGGAACAGCTGCACTCCCAAAGTGTGTCTGAGGGGACCCACATGGGACCTGCACGCTACTTGGCCCCTATGGCTGCTGGACTACTAGATTCTCGATTAGTGGTGGCCATCTACGGACAGGTTGGGCGCTACGTCTCCTGGCACTTTGTTCCTTCCCTCTCCTCCCCCAATTGCTCCCGGTCTGGGAGAAGCAGTTGACCTCTCTTGAAAACCCCGGGCTCCGAATCCTGTTTTTCTTTGTTTTTGCCCAACTGCCATGGGTGATCACACTCCTTAACACTTTGCTGCCACCATAGTTGATGGTCATTACGTTTTTATTTGGATGGTTCACTCCCAGATATAATGCACTGTATGCTTGCTAGATTTCTGTGGAACTTTATGTTCTATCATGATACTATTGAGTTGGGATCCCTGGCACATAGTGCAGGTTCAATGTAAGGCTTTTCTAAATTGTATTTCTAACTGTAGAATGCTACATAATCCTTAATTCTTTACTGTTTCCACATCTGACATGTAATATATGGTACTGTGCAAATTCTTAATAAAAACAAGTGGAGAAAAAAGGCGTTTAAGCGGTGTACACTTCCTATCCAGCCCTTGCCACACTCTTACAGCTAGTCAGCTTGTTCAAATGCTGTGCTGCTTGTACTGCAAGTTCTGTGGATGGCACAGAGTATGATGGGTAGGTAGGGTTGGACAAGATATGGGCAATAGATTTCTATCCTGGAGGTCTATTCCAGCCAGAGCACACCTGACAAGACTATGGATGAAGTTTAGGATTGGATAACAATGCAAACTGCTCTAATTTACAGAATAAGTGGTAAATTCAGAGAAGTGGGCCCTTCCCAGTAGGAACAGTATGGTGGAGGACATTTTGTTGGAAGATTCTCAGCTGATTTGACACATCGTCTTCAAATCAATTACCAGTGAACTTTAAATGAAGTTCTAAAAGGAGATCCAACATGTAGTGGTCCTTGAAATGTGTCCAAACAGAAGCTCAATAATAGTGATTATCTTGGTGCTGGGTCCTTGCCCTCTCCTAGGATGATACAGTGCATAGCTGCCTAAGTTTCAGCTTACTGTGTGTGACATTTTCATAGTTTCAGTGTAATTACGAGTGACATTTCAGTGTCTACGAGTGACACTTTCTCGCGAGCAACATTAAGCAATGAGTACAAGGGGAAAATAAATATCAGGAATTACACCCATTTGAGCAATGAGAAACTTTAAGAAGATCTTATAACTGCTGCAAACCACCAGAAATGGAACCTGACCGTACTGTAAAACAAACCGAGGACTCAGGTCTGCACTACTCTCTGTGATACCGAGTGCGGCGCCATTGCAAACAAAAGAAAGTTTCTGAAGATTTCATCAAAGTCAACTATTGTAGTAGGAACTGACTTAATCTGGCAAATACTTCGAGTTGAGACAGGTAATGAGCGCAGCCGGTGCCGCGGCAATAGGCAGCCCTGTCCCCCCCGTGCTGGCACACACTCTCACAGCTGCAGGCAGCAGATAGGGTCCGCCAGCAGCGGTGGGGTCAGGTCCGAGTTGGTCCACCGCTAGTCCGCAGGATCATGATCATATGTGACAGGGAGGCGGGCCATGGGGATGTGGACACTGATGTTTCCGTGGACTGGTGGTCCGCTGTGCCGCTGACCCCCCTTTCTATCATCCCTGCACAGACTGAGGCAACCGAACAAGGGGACTGGTTCACGACGAACAGTGGGTGGAACTACCCTCCGGTAAATGAACAGGGTCCCTTTAACCCAGGACAGCAGGACGACGAGGCCCCGCCCCCTGAGAGCGACGGAGAGCCAAAAGCCGGAAGAACGAGAGAGACGACGGACGGCGCTTCCCTGGAGGCGGAAGGAGTATTGGAGTGGAGACGGAGAGCGGTGCAGTCGAGTGTCGGAGGAGAAGGTTACGAGGAGAGCCCAGCAGAGTACGTCAAGCCAGGAGGCTACCGATTTGGCGCTTCGCCCTGCCACGGTCCCACGGGAGGAGCGTGGCTGGACAAGGTACGGGGTACTGTTGCGGGCTGGGTGGGACGGAGCGGCCAGTCGAACACCCGAGACCCAGTGTGAAATTGTATGGTCTGTGAACCCTTCCCCACACGAGCACTACGGACGTTTGTAAATAATTGAGCACTTGGTTTCCCTCACTCCCCGGGCCCCTGTAAATCCGTCACGGACGTCCCAGTGACTGTTTCCTTTTCTTTCCTTTCCTTTTTGGGATATCTCCGGACGGAGATTCGAGCCTGTGCCCCGGCGAGCTACAAGCCCCCCCCCTCAAGACAGAAGAGAGCGGATCAGCTGTTTCACGCACCTGCTTCATTCTGGCTAGCTCAGGATTCACAAGAGGCGTCAGGACGGAACCCTCTGAATTTGCAAGACTGAGAGTGACTACCAAACGAAGGAAAGCTTATCTTACAATAAAACCTTCACTTAGAGCGCTATTTCCTGACTCTGTCTCTCTTGATCCTGTTCCCCCTGTCTCTGACTCGCCATTCACTGCACCCCCTGATCCTGCCCCCTCACATCATACCATGGTGCACTGCACACACTGCACAGAACACACAGCAGGTCAAAAGCAGCAAACAGCTCCCTCTGCTGCAAGGCGGCAGCGGGCTCACAAATGCGATTCTGCTGCCACCGGCGCTGGTGGGGTTGAGACACTGGGTGAGCCTCGCAGAGGCTGTGCCAGACGGCAAGGGTGGTGTGAGCAGCGTGCTCACCTCAGCTGCAGTGACAATGCTGAGCAGTCTGATAATTAACTTCAAAATGCAACCCGCTCTGCTTGTGCAGTAGGCAGTAGGACGATGCACCAATTTAAACGAGTCTGACAGCTGTGAAAGACTCACACGCCATCTCCACAGTAGCCACTGGGTCCACTGACAGTGACTTAGACGTCACAATTATCATACTGCCATGGTGTTGTTGGGATGTGTTACGCTGTTTTTTTATTTTTTATTTTTTTTATTTAATGGGATTTGATATAGCACAAACTTTACCTGAAGGTGTCAGAACGCTTTACATAAGAACCAGTTGCAAAACATAAGGACTTAGGATTAGATGCGTTACATAAAAGATACACACAGAAACAAATTGCAAATGTACAAGATGTAAAGTCACACAAAGAAGAGACTGGTGATTATAGTTATTTCTATATACATAGAGAAGGTATATGAATGGATATACTCTAAGCGTCACATAGGAATGGTAGAGAGTACAAAGGTCTACTGCATATACTAGTGATTAGAGTTATCTCTATATACATAGGAAAGGGATATGAATGGATATACTCTAAGAGTCACATAGGAATGGTAGAGAGTACAAAGGTCTACTGCATATACTAGTGATTAGAGTTATCTCTATATACATAGGGAAGGGATATGAATGGATATACTCTAAGAGTCACATAGGAATGGTAGAGAGTACAAACGTCTACTACATATACTAGTGATTAGAGTTATCTCTATATACATAGGGAAGGGATATGAATGGATATACTCTAAGAGTCACATAGGAATGGTAGAGAGTACAAAGGTCTACTGCATATAATAGTGATTAGAGTTATCTCTATATACATAGGGAAGGGATATGAATGGATATACTCTAAGAGTCACATAGGAATGGTAGAGAGTACAACGTCTACTACATATACTAGTGATTAGAGTTATCTCTATATACATAGAGAAGGGATATGAATGGATATACTCTAAGAGTCACATAGGAATGGTAGATAGTACAACGGTCTACTGCATATACTAGTGATTAGAGTTATCTCTATATACATAGGGAAGGGATATGACCGGATATACTCTAAGAGTCACATAGGAATGGTAGAGAGTACATAGGTCTACTGCATATACTAGTGAATAGAGTGATCTCCATTTACAGCAAAGCAGAGTTCCATTAAGTGGGGTGGGAAGGGGGGATGCAGTCACAGCACCAAGGGAGGCACAGAGAAGGACAGGAAAGTGATACAAACGAGAGAGGGAAGCAGATAGTAACGAGTAAGACAGCGAGGAGTGTGTCAGAGGCAACAGGAGAGACAATAAAAAGGTCGCTAGGAGAGAGGGAGAGGTCAGAGAACGCTAAAATGGCAGAGGAGAAAGGTAGAAGAAGAAGCGAGTCATAAAAGAAAATGGAAAATGGCGAGGAGCACAAAGGTCCAAGTCCGAGAGTCCAGGAAGAGGGCTGCCATAGCCAGCAAGTCCGGGGGAGGGGGACGGGGAGAAAGGCAGTCCGCAAGTCACAGCCTCTTTGTCCATGAGGAGCTGGGGCAGAGGAATTCAATCCGGAGGCATGGTGGGATGTTGTCGTCGGGTGGGCACCTCACATTAAGGCATTGCAGATGTCAGGTAGATCGTGCTAGCAGTGTGACAGCAGTGTGGTAGTCTTCTCGCTGACACCACGTTTGTTAGAATCTCGGGGCACTCCTCGCCACTCTTACCTCGCACATCTCGCTAGCTTATTCCTCAGCCGCCGCCATTGTTGAGTCAGGCTGGCCGGTACAAAGCTGGGGCTTGTTGGGGCGTGGTGTGACACTGGGGTGCAGGCGAGGGGGAGAAGCAGAGCACTCCACACAAGTCACCGCCAAAGATCCTTGAAGAGGGCTCACCCCCGCGGGCATGAGACACAGAGAGAGCTCGCGACGTCGCTTAAAGCTACTCCGCCGCCATTTTAGGGTCAGGCGAGCAGATCGCAAGGTGAGCTTTATTTCAGTATTTCGCATATGAGAGGCACCCACCTTGGGGATGTGAGGCTTGCGTGTAGTAGAGGGTCCGTTCAGCCTGAAAAACAGTGCCCAACGTGAGAGGATCGTAGATCAATTAGTGCCGGGAGTTGGCGCCATTTTGGGGGACTGCAGCGATCCGCTTCCATCGCGCTGCAAGTTAAACTTCGCCCGTTCCAGAACGCGCTCCCCGCGTCCCCCGGAGCCCCATCTCTGAAGAGCTCCATAGGGGCCGGTGGTGGCGCCGCTCCGTCTGGAAAGGGGGGCCCCGGTTAGCACAATTACTAGTGCGAACAGATGAGCGCCAGCTCCCTAAGCCTGCCAGGGAGCAGTGCACACCGCGTGCTGCCACAGCTTTCAGTATGGTGCATGCATTCTAGGCGCTCCAGCTTCACAGCTGTGAGAGGCTCTATAATGCGTGATTTTGTATTTCAGTGCAGTGGAGCGGACCACCATACTGAAATATGCCAGTACAACGCCAGATGCATGATACTTGGGAGGGCTGGCAGTGTATACAGATAAATGCACTAAAAAAACACAGGAGGTTACAAATGCAAAATAAATTATTAAGACAAAAACTCAAATCTGACCTTTTTTTCCAAAGGCTGAACTAAGAAAAACCAAAGGAGTGTGCAGTTCTCCACGAGACGATCCTCCATGGCTCCCAGTTTCAGACATCCCATGGTCACCACACAGAACGAGTAAACTTGGTGAAGAATAATCTCCTTCCTATGCAGCAGAAGAAAACAGAAGCAATCTTGAGCCACGAGAGAGCGGCATTGTTAACTAGACAACAGCTGATACATTGGTGTGCTCTATGATAAAGGGTATCCATGTCATGGTAAATCACAAAAGGGTTTATCACGAAGACTTATATGAGCAGGCAGTAGCCTAGAAACACTGTGCGAGGAGGGGTTGTTAAAACCCTTGGGTCAAAATGTTATAAATCAGCAATCACTAAATCCTCTTTACTTCTAAACAATTAACTTATACTCTTGAATGCCTACTGTAGAACTTTGTGTAAACAATTTTAACTGCTCTATTTCATTTACTTGGCTGTTTCTCTGAACTTATATGACACTTCCACAAACAGACTTGGGCTGACCAGGAGACCCTACCTGCTGCTGCCCGGGATTTGAACTTTTTCTTTCCGCCTGGACTAGCTTCCCCGCGTTGGTGTTCCCGCTCGCCCCCCACCGCTGCAACTCTCCATCCACGGTGCATTGGCAGAGTGGGGGCGAACTCCCAGTCCCACCAGGGAACCAGTGAACTACAGGCTCCATCTCTCTTTGCGTCCGGAAGCCGCACACCTGAACTACGAGCCAGGAGGCGCACAAATACCGGCGTCCCTCTCGGTGGAGCGTGATGCTTCCAAAAACGGACTTGGGCTGACCAGAAGCCCCTACCTGCTGCTGCCCGGGATTTTAACTTTTTCTTTCCGCATGGACCAGCTTCCCGACGTTGGTGTTCCCGCTCGCCCCCCGCCGCTGCAACTCTCCATCCACGGTGCAGCCGCAGAGTGGAGGCGAGCTCCCAGTCCCACCAGGGAACTACAGGCTCCATCTCTCCTTGCGACTGGAAGCCACACACCTGAACTACGCGCCAGGAGGCGCACAAATACCGGCATCCCTCTCTGCGTCGCGGGAGCGCCCGGGCTAAGCCCGGGCAAAGAACGGGCCGTCTGTGGCCGTCCGGGGCCAGACGAGGCCGGGGCGGGCCCCCCCCCTTTCCGCTGATGTATGAACACTGGACACGGCCCTCACAGTAAGAACGTACTCACTGTTAATTAACTTTGCAATATATGTAACTAAGTTGTCCATAATACTCACTCTCTAACAATCATTGCTGTCAGGTAACCTCTTAGATCCAGCCTACAGCCTCACTAAGAAGAATAATAATGACTGCACGAACAGCTAAGGGCAAGAACTCTCTGGGGGGAGGGCTAAATAAAGGGACGCTCGACCACTTTTTAACTAAGGCGGCCTCAAAAATCGATCATGAGATAGCGATTGCCGAACACCGACTGTCACTGGAATTAGCTAATAGAAACTCTTCCCTGGGCTCCCTAATCACAGTTCCATCCCCGCCGCCACAACCCACTCAAGTAACCCCGACAGAGGATCCTAGCATTCCACTACTTCTGCAAGATTGTATTACATCTTAAATTTCAAGCAGGGGGGCACGAGTAAGCAGTGACAGTCTTGACATCTCCTTAGAACTACTATCAGAGGAACTCCCAAACCCCCCAGAAAAAATTACAACACCGAGAAACAATAATTCAAAGATAAGACAAACAGGGCAGGCTGTCACGTCAAAGAGAAAAAGGGGAGGAGCATGCAATCAGGGTAGACCTTCAAAAACAGCTAAACTCCATCACAGCCCTTTAAAATCTAAAGGTACACTGCTAAAAGAACCCTTGTCCTTTGATTCAAATGATCTGATGAAAAACCTTGAGCATTTAGTAAAATCATTACTCTTACCCCTTATAGAAAGAGTTAAGAGGATACCTGACCAACTAAGCACCATGGCTGAAACTACAACTAATAATGGCAATCTCCTACAGCAACTGTTTACATCCAAACAAGCCATTTCCCTTGGTGGCCAGATACCGGGGGATGCTCACAAAACAACCGAAACATTAGAATCCTTACCTACTGCAAAAGAGCCCAATCTGGTTCCTTTAGTAACGGACAGTACCCATACAACAAACACAGAACCAAATGAAACCACTCCAACAAAAATCCTAGAAGATTTAAATATTCCTCCCAATAGAGAATACTCGACGGCTAAAACCTTAAATAAAATGGGAGCACACATAGATTTCCCCCCAGCTTCCGCCCCCTTTGTCATAATCCTTACTGGCGTCCCAGAACTGCCAGCAGGGAAAAGGGAACCTTATCTGGAATTAAAAAACAAGGCCATAAATTGGCTAATAAACAATAGACCCTTGCCACCTAACATAAATGGCGAGATCATGTTCGTGAGAAGACTGGTATGGGTTGGCCATAGACCCAAGGACATCGCGGGTGATGTCCTGATTGTAAACTTCAGGGACCGGAGGGCAGTAGCTCACATCACGGATTGGTATGTCGAGAGAGGCGGCGATGGCATATCCACCCGTGATCTTAGCTATTTTTATCCTCAACCCTTCGTAACCGGGAGGTTCCCCAGACAATCCAGCAAGACGGGGAATAATCTCACCCTCTTTTCACCAGTTTTAACACCTTTGTTTTATAGAAGGCAGGAGGCATATTACCAGCGACCCACTCATAGAAACAGGCCTTTTCCACAACATTATATGAGAACACAGAGGTCCGCTTACATCCCGCCCTGGTCTATTCCCTTACACAATCACTACGAGGCATTAACTTCCCTTGACGAACAGGGTTGAAATAGGGGGGAAAACAGGGCGCACACAATAACCTTGAAGGTCCCAGCTCTACCACCGGTTGACTTAAATGAATACCGGAGAGCACTTCCTCGTAAGGAATCCCCCGATAACAGGAGAGGAGAAGACCAAGAAGTAGGGTTTACATTTGGGCTGGGTATCTCCAAACCCCAAATATCTTCACATGAGCAAAGATTTGATCTGACTCCTGAGGCAGAGCAACCTTCTCCCCCGCAGATGACAAACACAAGCGAAAAAACTGACGCGGCTACCACCCCCCAGATGGGAAAAACTGCTCTACATTTCATATCCTAGAATGTCGCAGGGTTAGCTAGCAAAATCTCCTTTCAACCTTGGCTAGACGTTGTCCAAAATTATGATGTAATCTGCCTTCAAGAAACATGGGCAGCGGATGAATTACACATAATTGGCTATCAGATTTTCCATACGCCTGCTATTATAACTATCCAAGGAAGAAATAAAGGGGGCCTTTCTATATATGCTTCCACTGCAGCAGGAATAAATATTTTAAAGTTTATATCTACAGAGCACTTTCAGAATCTGACTATGAGCGGCGGTCATGTTAAAAACACGACCATAGTTAATTTTTATAATAATATCCCTAAAAACAATGTGGATAAAGTAATGGACAACCTTAAAAGTAGTCTATCAATCATTCAGGACCACTTACGCGGCGAGATGGTTCTTATCTGGATGGGAGATTTTAATTGTACTATCTGTCCATATGGTTCGTCAGACATGTGCGGTCTAGCCGAACACAAAGAGGACTCTCCCACCCACTTTATTCATTCCAAACTCGGAAATGTTCTCAACGGTATGTTATTCTACTTTAATTTGTCCTACATCAATGAAATATGTTCCCCAGCCATTCCTTTTTGCCCTACTTTCAATGGCAGGGGATGTAATTCAACGATTGATTTTACCCTTTTAACAGTGTCCCACGCAACCTTGATTTCCTCATGGGAAACCCTTCCGCTAATTTTTAGTGATCACTATCCCATTCGCTTCACTCTAAAATTTAGAGGACAAACTAACACTCCAAAAGAGAAATCTGTATACCTCCCGCCAGTTAAACTAGCTGCTTCCAATGGATACACGTTAAAATGGGACAAGGTGAACCCAGTTGATTTCCTTCTAAAACTGGAATCGGCTTGTCACGCAGACCTACTTGTCTGCTTATCTCGCACAGAGGAACCAGCTAAAGTCGTGAGCTCCTTTATCAAAGTTCAGGGCGAGATGAAGTATTTATTAACTAAGGAACACAGACTAAATGCTAACAAACTACATGGTTGGTTTGACAAAAGCTGTACTAAAGCACATTCTTCTTTGAAAAGGGCTTTGCACGCATCATCTAGATCCCCCCTTATGATTCGGCTAGCTAGGAAACAATATAAAGCGGCCATTAAAAATAGGAAGAATCAACTGAAAAAGGAGGCTTGGTCAGCTTTATGCGATGCTTCCAAAAGCAGGGATAATACCGCTTTTTGGAAAACTGTCAATACCCCTTATTTAACAAACAGAGATGTTGATACCATAGATCAGGCCATTGATGGGGAAACATGGGTTAACCACTTTACACACGTTTATGACACTGTAACCCCCCCAGAAAATGCAAATTCCGGAACGGGACTGCCGAATACCCAGTTTGACAATTCCCCACCTACCGTGTTCCCGCTGGATATAATTTTTAACTGTCGGGAGGTCTTAAAAGCTATCAGCGACAGCCCCTCTGGTAAAGCCCCGGGCCCAGATGGAGTCCCAATAGACATATATAAAAACGAAATCGATCTGTGGGCTCCACTATTAACAAACGTTTTAAATAAAGTAAATCAACAGGGGCTCATACCCTCTTGGACGGAAGCTATAGTGGTCCCTATTTTTAAAAAGGGCAACCGAAATGATCCTACCTGCTAAAGCCCGATCTCATTGCTTGATGCACTAATGAAAGTAGCAGGCCGAATAGTGTTATACAGGATTCAATTATGGGCTGAGGAAAATGATATCATATCAAATTTGCAATATGGTTTTAGAACGGGGAAGGGCACAAAAGAGCAGGGTTTAAATCTTGCAATGACAATATCGAAGTATACTCAGGCCAAGAAGGGGCATCTTTTTATTGCCTTTGTTGACCTGAGTTCTGCCTTCGATTGCGTCAACCACAATTTTTTATGGGAAATATTAACAGACATGGGCCTGGACAATCAAATTCTTCAGTTTATTAAAGAACTCTACAGGGGAGCGGGGTGCTAGGGTCCGTTACACCAGATTGGGTGAGTGTTCAGGAAAATTCCTAATCAAGAGGGGTGTGAGACAGGAGTGCATTCTTGCCCCCCTTCTCTTTACACTTTACCTAAACTCGATCAGCCAACATCTTAGGGAGTCCCAACACGATCATCCAACTATAATGGGAAAAACAACCCCACTATTTTTATATGCGGATGACGCTGCATCATGTCCCGTACCAGGATTGGTCTGCAGAGAGCCGTGCTCAAATTTGCTAACTACATGGCAGAAAGGGGTTTAAAAATCAACATTCCCAAAACATATATAATGTCATGTGGGACAGGGACAAAGAGGACTCCCTGTTCTATTTTTCTTGACAGTAGGCGGATTGAGTCCACAGATAGATTCACCTATCTGGGTATACACTTTGATAGAAAAGGCAGTTGGCAGCCTGCTGTGTCAGCTAGACAGCTAGCTTTTTCTACAACCATAGGCGCCCTGAACAATTTTGAGGCTAAAATCAGGGGTAGACCAGTGAGAGAGCTGATCCATATTTACAATGCGAAATGTGTTTCTAAAGCTGTATATGGCTCAGGACTCTGGGGAATGGAAAAGGCCCAAAAAATTCAGTATAGTGAAAACCAGTTCATCCGCCATTTATTGGCTGTACCTAAATCAACATCTACCTATCTTGTACATATTGAACTGGGGCTTCACTATATACTGGATATTATTAAAACAGCGCCCATTCTATTATGGCATAAAATCTGGGTCACCCCTGAGACCTCATTAAATCGTGATCTGATTAATGAGTGCCTCAAACTTGAGGGAGTAGGTAATATCAAATGGCTAACTTATGTGAAGAACATGATGACAGAGCTCGGACATTCGGAATTCTATACTAGCCCACTGACCATGGAACTAGTATCTAGGAAATCTTTGAAAAAGATGGTCATGTACCACTTAAACACCAGGAGGTGGGGTATGGAAAAAATCAAGCACACTGTTATAAGATACCAACAAATTACTCCTTTGGAAGGGCTCCAAAGGTATCTTACGTCTAACCCCAGTTGTTATGCCCGAATGCTACTCTCCAGTTTTAGGTTTGGCACCTTTTACCGTTTGATTACCTTCCCTCATGTTAATAATTGGGCTATGGAAAATGTAATCTGTCCCTGTGATGATATACCCGTCCAGTCTAACATCCATTGTGCCTTTTTTTGTAAATTCTATGAAATCCCACGGAGGACCTTTCTGAAACCAATTTAAAAAAAATGGGATATCCATACTTGTAAACTTGCTTTTATCAGACTTCAGCAATTGGAAAATGATTTTGTAATTTATGCAGTTTCTGGTTTTTTAAAACTTGTTGTGAAATTTCGGATTACAATGAATTAACCTGTTTTGATGAATCCTACTACTAACTGTGATAACTGATAAATAATTGTTTTTATCTATTTATTATCGGATTTTTAAAAATTGTGTATAATTATAAAATGTTTAGGGCACTTATTATTGTAATGTTCGCTTTCATGATTTTCTTTTAAAAATCGAAAAAGCTTTTTGAATCTGAATCTATATAACGTTTAATTATTTTCTGCTACTTTTTCTCTGTTAACTGCACGAAAATAAATAAAAACACATTTAAAAAAGTAATATTTTGATTGAAAAAGATGCAGTCTAATTTTATTTCAGGCAACAGTTCATTATTATATGTAAGTAATAGATCTACTACAGCGGAAAGTGCAGTCGAGCTGAACACTTGACCGAGTTCCCTTTTTATGAAGCTGTATTGAAACCTTCAAACGCGGTACAGATTTGTACTGTACAGAGCAATAGCTGGTAATAGGGACACTGCTTTTTCCTGAAATGTATCTAAAAGAAATGTAAGAGAGCAAGTTCTCAAACATCAACGTTATGACACAACCACAATTATTCGGAGAAAACGGCAATATCAACTCTAATGGGAGTTAGATGTTCAAGTAGTTTTTGGCTAGAATAACTACCTGAAGCGGTAGCACTTTGAGCTCCTTATCAAAAGTACCTAGCGGCGAACCACTCATGAGCTCATTGCTGGGCACCCTGCATTTTTAGCCTGTCTAGGTTCCAGATATATTTCTGCTAAAACTCTTCCACCATTACTGTAACATCCACATGAATAGACTAGGTAGTTTTTAGGTCTCGCGTGGGTGTGGCAGCGAAGCTGCTGCGCCTCTGGGAGAGATATTGTTAAAAACATTTTTCTAAAGGGGACTCCAAGTCCCGCCACTCTTTACCATTGGGTAGTGTCAGCGTTTATGGTAAACGCTGGCTTCAAAATGGAAAGGAAAGTTTTCAGGTGCCGCATTGTCTGTTTTTCGGACAGCCCCTCCGGACACCATTACCTGGTTTGCGGCGCTGTCGTGAAGACTTTTCTTATCTGCTTGTTTATTTTAACAAGCAGATAAGAAAATTCTTCAGTACAGCCCTAAAGCACGCACGGAGCAGAGAGGCACACGGGGTCACGCGGAGGACAGGGGGATCCTTAAATGTAATCATGCTTATAAGGTTGTAGTGGTTTTCTAGATGGTTTTAAAAAATATGTACATTACATTACACTTCGTTGAAAGGGATTATTTCATATTAAATACGATTTAGGTGTTAGGAGAGAACGTTAACAATTCTGCGCTGAAAAAAACACATTTCTCCGACGGGAAGTGTTTCTCTCTGCAACTAACTCATGACTTGCACGAGAGTGGAGGGAGGTAGGAGGAGGGGGTGTGCCCACGCTTGCCGGAGGCCTCGGTGAATGTCTGGAGAGGGACAGTCATTAAAAGTTGGCCAGGCCTGTGTTTGGATTTTTCCTTACTAATGCGTGAACTGCCACGCTCCCTGCCCTGCCTCCTAGGGGCGTTCGGCACATCAATTAATGTGGTACTAATTGCATTGTGGATTCGGAGGGAAGGGGGTGGGGCAGTACTGCACAGCCTGGGCAGCCCGTCTGTCAAGACAGAAGAAACAGCAGGTTGCACCAGACTGTCCAAATGCCCCAGATGAAATCAGAAGTCATATTGTCCTTTAGCTCGCACATGAGCAGTGATTAATTTGTAAAAATTGGTGGTGACGAGTTGTTAACTTGTTTCGTAACTGTTCTTAAAGTTAACTTTTCTGTGATTTGCTTGTCAAGAGTTTAATTCTGCTAGGAAGCCTTTACAGTTAATCTACACAAGAGCAGCACTAGACTGGTAAGCCATTTGAGTACTTGAAAGCAGGATGGCGTCTGTTCATGTATTTGCCAGGTATTTAGTAATGCTCACCGTTTTGGCTTGCTTGTTCGGCCTAGGCATGGTTGGTTTAATTAGACAGCAGGGAAGCCAAACAATTATGCCTAAGCTTCTGCACATTTGAAAGTCACTTCAACAAGGAGCTCCGTCATGCAGGTGCTAAGTAATATCTAGGGCCGCGTGCTTCTTCTACCCACTGTGGCAGTAACCCATCTGGTCTTTAACCCCTTCTATGCTGGTGACGGAACCACTCCGTCACCAGCCACGGGTGGGCTGTGCTAATGACGGAGTGGTTCCGTCACGGCCCGTCCGCCGCGCCTGCGCGTCGTTGATTTTGCGCCTGTGCGGCACGTTCTATTATGCGGGCGGGGCCGTGACGGAACCACTCCGTCATTAGCACAGCCCACCCGTGGCTGGTGACGGAGTGGTTCGGGCCCCCCTCCCCCCAAGCGCCGCGGCGGAATTACCGATGCGGCCAAGGGGTTAAAATTAACACTATTGTTGTAAAGTGCATAGCAATGCTTCTTTTCCAGATCCCCTTTCTTTTTTCCTACCCAGTTATCCCTTTCTTCTTCTTCCTCCCCCCTATCCCACCCCAATTCCCATAGGCAGATGATTGAAACATTCCACTCTGAAGGCTGACTTTGAATGTTGTGAAGAGGTAGATCAGCCGTTATTTAGAGCAGTTGGTCACTTACTGTGAGAGCGGAGATGGAGGCACATATTACGAATACACTTGGTCTCGCAGTTGTGCATTTTGGTGCTTGAAGCCCCAGCCCAAGCCACATTTGCACCGAAGCTCAGGTCGCCACACTCCACGAGTGTCCCGTGGGGCACGCTCCTGCATTTCAGCTCGACCGGTTCCTTGCTCGTTGGCTAGTGAGCCCCCTGAAGACATCCTTTTGAATTTAACTTACTTTCCTGGTTGCTCCAGGCTTGCTCCAACCTCTCCCCAAAAGAGAAGTTCCTGAGACCTTGCTGGTCTGCACCGAAGCCAATCTCGACCTTTTGCGTGGATTGCGTTTGCCAAAGCTTGTTGGGTCCAATCCAGATTCCGACACCGCAGTCAACTAGGTCCTTCGTGGGACAGCTCGAACCCAGCTCCTGGTCGTCGTCGATGCCTTCTGGACCTCGTGGCTGGAGAGACAAGCTTCACCTTTTCACCTGAAATCACCCGACATCGCCTGGTGCCTTCCTGGTTCCTTCCTGGTCACTGGCTAGGGGCCCAGACTCGGTCTTCTCTGATTTCAGGTTCTTCAGATCTTTGATCCACCCTTAGATCCACCGGACACTTTTCCTCTGGTCGCCTGCAGCACTTCCTCGCAGCTCTCCATTGGAATCGACGACGAAACCCGACACAAAAAGACACCTATGCACCCGGCTTCCGTGGGTGAGGTAACTAGAGTACTCCGGTGCTCCCGTGGGTATTGACTCTTCAAGTGTGTCTAAAAGGGCTCCATCGTAGTTCACTCCTTTGTGCCCTTAATCTTTAAAATTGTAACTTGTTAGTTTCCCATAGAAAGTCAATGGTAAGCCGCGGCCCTATTTAGTCACTGCAGGCGTCGCCCGTAGGCCTCCTGCATCCTATCCCCTATCCTTTAGTGGTTCTAGACAGCCCCAGCGATTCCCCAGGCCCTAGGCCTGCTTTCGAACTCTCACGTGGTTCTTATACCACTATTTTAGTATATGGTTTGTGAGGCCCCTAGGGCAAAACGTATACTGTGCAACTTATCATATGCTAATTAAGTTCCTTGTATTGTACTTTTACCTCTGACCTCATAAAGAGTTTTGTTGGGTTTAGAATAAATACATATATATTTGATACATACCGTGTGTGGTGTCCTTTTATTTGGTACTCAAGGGATTATAATTGGCAAAACAACTTGCTTAATGCGCTCTCTGAAGTCTTAGCCTGATGACTGCTGGTCCATGCTACCACTAGGATAGCTTTCTATAAGGTTGACTTTACAACCACCATCAATAGGGGTCGATTAGACTGGTGCAAGGTGCCCACTAGAACTAGTGGACATCATATGCCAGGCTAACTTCTCACAAGCGCCACAACTTTAACTCTACCCTGGTGCCTACGGGGATGTCACTTTACAGAGCTGTATACATCACAACGTTGACAGTGATGTTAATTTCTTTTTCTGCGTCCTTGAACATGGGCCCAAAATTACTCCATTTTGAAAGTAGCTTCAAAACAGTTGTTTTCCAGTGCTTTTAGGAGAGTGTCCTCGATGAAGAGGTCAGGTTTTTATAAATCTCTCTACTGTCACTTTCCAGGTTCCTCTGCGGGCACCCAAGATGTCTGCCCCTGGAGTTTGGATCTGTGCATGCTTCCAGGTCAGCTTCTTGTTATGCCTTGTTGCCTAAAATGACTGAGAACCAGAACAGATACTTTTCATGTCCGGACACCGCGAAAAGCAACTGAATAACTGCCTATTTTTTTCTGAATCCCAAAGGCTCAGCTTCATTCTAAAGGAAGACTTGCTGCACCAAGGTGACCGCTCAGCCCTCCACAGGGCTTGGTCGCCCCACTCACTGCTGCCGCTCCTGCCTGCCTTTGCCGCCTCCTGCCTGCAGATTCCTTCGCTCGCTGCCCGCTGCTCCTGGGAATTTTCCGCTGCTCCTGGGAATTTCCCGCTGCTCCTGGGAATTTCCCGCTGCCCGCTGCTTCTTGGAATTTCCCGCCGCTGCCTCCCTGCGGCCCCGCCCCCCTGTGATTCCATTCGCCGCCCCGCTCCCGCCACCCAGCTGCTCCTCCCTTCCGGCTCCTTACTTATGACGCCCCCAGAGCGACCGCGCAGCGGACGCGCGCAGCGGGAGCGCCGATTGAGCGCCGAAGGTGCGCCAAAGGTAAGCCCGTCTGCGCCCGTCTGCGCCCGTCCGCGCCTGGCCCGCGCCCAGCGCCAGGACCCCTGGCCCTCCCCGCCGAGGCAAGACGACCCGACTGACCTACGACGCCGCAACTCTCAACGCACTCAATGCCGGCCGGACCCACGCCTGCTGCCGAGCCACCCCGAGACGCACCCACGGACCCTTCACCTGCAAGTTCACCTGCCTCCGAACCTGCCCCGCACCCACCAAGACAAACACCAGCAGCAACCACCTCAAGTGCATCCTGATCAACACCCGCTCCGTCCACAGACACGCCGTGGAACTCTGGAACCTCCTCGACGCTACATCACCGGACGTCGCCTTCCTCACGGAAACCTGGATGAACGCCTCCTCTGCACCAGAAATCGCCATCGCCATCCCGGACGGGTACAAGATCATCAGGAGGGACCGCATCAACCAGACCGGAGGTGGCATCGCCATCGTCCACAGGAACACCATCCGCATCACGACCGACGCCAACGACTCCTTCGCCGCAGCCGAACATCTCCACTTCCAGATTCACACCGACCCTAAGACGACCCTCAGAGGCACCCTCGTCTACAGACCCCCGGGACCACGCACACAATTCAGCGAAGACATCACAGACTTCATCAGCCCGCACGCCCTCCCCTCCACCGACTACATCCTCCTCGGGGACCTCAACTTCCACCTGGAGAACAACAAGGACCGCAACACCACCGCCCTGCTGGAAAACCTCGCCAACCTCGGACTCAAGCAACTGGTCAACACCCCCACCCACTACGCCGGCCACACGCTTGATCCCGTCTTCTCTTCCAGCAAGTACATCACCTTCAGCCACTCCACCGGACTCCACTGGACCGACCACAGCTGCGTCCACTTCAGCTTCAAAAGATCCACGACCCACCACCACCCGCAACAGGTACCTCACAGGAATTGGAGCAAGATCACCCGCAGACCAGCTCACCACCTCCCTCAGCCAGAGCCCACCCGCCAACACAACGGACACCAACGAAGCAGCCCGCAACTTCACACAGTGGCTGACCGCCTGCGCCGACGACCTCGCGCCACTAAAGAACCCTCCCAGCAGACCCAGAAGCAAGAAGGCATCCTGGTTCACCGACGACCTCAAGGACTCCAAGAAGACCTGCCGCACCCTCGAGAAAGCCTGGCTCCTCGACCGGACCACCGACAACATGACCGCCCTCAAACACGCTACCCGCAAGCACCACCAGCTCATCCGCACCACCAAGAAGAAATCCCTGAAGGAACGACTGGACAACAACGCCCACGACAGCAAAGAGCTCTTCACTATCGTCAAGGAGTTCTCCAACGCCAGCACCGGCACCAACGACATCACTCCGTCACAAGACCTCTGCGACTCCCTCGCCTCGTTCTTCCACCGCAAGATCGCCGACCTCCACAACAGCTTCGGCGCCCCACCCACGCACCTAACCGTCGAACCAACGCCCCCCCACCGCCACCCTTCGAACCTGGACCACGGTGACCACCGAAGACACAGCCCGCACGATGAACACCATCCACTCAGGATCACCGACCGACCCCTGCCCACACCACGTCTTCAACAAGGCCGACTCCACCATCGCACCCAAACTCCGGAACATCATCAACGCCTCCTTCAACACCGCCACCTTCCCGGAGAGCTGGAAGCACGCCGAGATCAGCGCCCTCCTGAAGAAACCTACAGCGGACCCCACCGATCTCAAAAACTTCCGCCCCATCTCGCTCCTCCCTTTTCCTGCTAAAGTCATCGAGAAGATCGTCAACAGACAGCTGACCGCCTTCCTCAAGACGAACGGATCCCTCGACCCCTCGCAGTCCGGCTTCAGAGCCAACCACAGCACCGAGACCGCCCTCATCTCAGCCACCGACGACATCCGTACCCTGCTCGACAAGGGGGAACAGTGGCCCTCATCCTCCTGGACCTCTCCGCTGCGTTCGACACGGTCTGCCACCGCACCCTAGTCCAGCGCCTCAGCAACATCGGTATCCAAGAGAAGGCACTGGAGTGGATCATCTCGTTCCTCGCCGGAAGAACACAAAGAGTCCGCCTCCCCCCGTTTCGCTCCAAGGCCACCGAAGTCATCTGCGGCATCCCGCAAGGATCTTCACTCAGCCCCACCCTCTTCAACATCTACATGAAACCTCTCGCAGCCATCGCACGCCAGCACAACCTCAACATCATCTCTTACGCCGACGACACCCAGCTGATCCTCTCCCTCACCAGAGACCCCGACACCGCCAGAACCTGCCTACACGAAGGGATGAAAGACGTCACCGAGTGGATGAAGGACAGCCGCCTGAAACTGAACTCGGACAAGACGGAAGTCCTCATCCTGGGATCTTCGCCCTCCGCCTGGGACGACTCCTGGTGGCCCCCAGCCCTGGGCACCACACCCAAGCCAACCGACCACGCACGCAACCTGGGCTTCATCCTGGACCCCTCCCTCTAGATGACCAGACAAGTCAACGCCGTCTCCTCATCGTGCTTCAACACCCTGCGTATGCTTCGCAAGATCTTCCGCTGGATCCCGACCGAGACCAGGAAGACTGTCACCCAGGCACTCGTCACCAGCCGACTGGACTACGGAAATGCCCTCTACGCCGGAACCACAGCCAAGCTACAGAAAAGACTCCAGCGCATCCAGAACGCCTCCGCCCGACTCATTCTGGATGTCCCCCGACGCAGCCACATCTCCAGCCACCTGAGGAACCTGCACTGGCTCCCCGTCGACAAGAGGATCACGTTCCGGCTCCTCACCCACGCACACAAGTCTCTCCACGACCTGGGCCCCAAGTACCTCAACGACCGCCTGACCTTCTACACGCCCACCCGCCAGCTACGGTCCACCAGCCTCGCCCTCGCAGCCGTACCACGCATCCGAAGAGCCACCGCCGGAGGAAGATCCTTCTCTTACCTGGCTGCCAAGACTTGGAACTCCCTCCCGATCCACCTTCGGCTGACCCAGGACCATCTCGCCTTCAGGAAACAACTCAAGACCTGGCTGTTCGAGCAGTAGCATACCCCTCCCCCCAAGCGCCTTGAGACCCTCCCGGGTGAGTAGTGCGCTATACAAATGGCATGATTGATTGATTGATTGATTCAAGTTTAAGAGGAATTGAACGGAGAGCTGTTCTTGCTCTCTGTCGCTCTCAGTTGTGGGGTATGTCTTCTGGTTGGCAGGCCCATTTCCTCTGACTCCGACCTTGATGTAGCCCTTGGAACTGTGCTGCTTTGGTGGATGTGAGTCCAGTGCTGATGCTTAGTTTAATTCCAGCTCTGCCGATGCTGGATCTACTCCTCAATTTTTTTATTTTTTTTTATTTTACAGAGTTTTATATTGCTTGAACTTGACCCGAAGGTATCAGGTATCAGGGCGCTTTACATGAGCACCAGTTGCGTTACATGAGGACACATTCATTTTTAGGTCTCGCCTAGCGACGCAGCGCATGTGCTGCTCGCTTGCAAGACTATTGTCGTTGGTTTTGCTTTGGAAGCGGGGTGGAAGCTCCACCCATGCTTTTTATTGACGCGCATCAAAAACGCTTGCTTTTGATAGGAAGGGAGGCATGTTTGTTCCCTCCCTGTCTCCTGTTTGCCGTGCCTGCCCGGACAGCAGATATGCACGCGCGCTGCGTCGCTCCGTGTGAAGTATACAGCTCCTTCAAACAAGTAGCATACAACGTGAGGGCCATGTGTAAGTAAAACATATGATAAATACTCTGCACGCCCGCCGTGCTCTTCTGCCCTGGCCCTCAGCCTCTGGGAGCCATGAAGCGGGAATTCCACTACATCGACTCGGACAACCACTGGAACCCGGTTTATGGGTTAAATGTGTGCACTGGACTTGCTGAACCTCATCTTCTTCTTCTCCCTGTGTGTTACTTATTCCTCATACCCACTTAGTGTGGGAATCTCTTCCTCCTGCCAGACGAGAGCTGGTGTGCTCCCGCAGCGTGAACTGACGGGTGTAGGATCCCGTAGTGCAAGTGTCCCACTCCAGCGCTCCTCAGTCGTAGAACCGCATCATAGTCTGCGCATGCAAGGTCCCTATGTAGTGCGATAGTTGTAAAAAGTAATAAAGTGCTTGTGGTGCTCGTGCCTCGACGATTGGGATCGCAACTAGATCCATCGTCGGGACAGTGGAGTGCACAGATAGCTTTCAGAACAACTATTACCACAGTTCCTCCCATAGGCATCTCCCACAGCAACTCGAACTTGCTTATTAGGCCCTCGACCTTCATTCTGCTCTCGTTTTCCTATTAATTTCCATAAAATGTCAAACTTTTCCTTTTGACCGTTAAATAAATCATTTTGTATTCTGTGCTGCAAAGAAAAAAAGATGATGGACCTCCATTTTAACAAGAATATTAAAGCTTTAAAAAGTTTACCTCTTGGCAACTGTACAAGTTCACCCTGCTTCTTAAACCAGTAGCTGCCCATTGTACTCGCTGCCTCCCGTGTTGCTCTCTCCGTCTCCCATGTCCTCTAACTGTCTCCCTTGCGTACTCACTATCCGATTTATACTCTTCCTGCCTCTTACTCCCCCTCCGGCTCGGTAGTTATTGCGCAAGTACCTTTTTACTGGTCTAACAACTGCTGTCAAAAGATCCCCCTGGTACAGCTTGCTGGACACGGTTCCCTGTTTTATGGTTAAGCCAACTGCAGTGCCCCTTCACCTCCTTGCCCTCTGATTGTAACTCTTTGTTCTGTTATAATAATTCCATAGCCCCGATTGGTCTTTTGAACCATGCATTCCCACTCGTACTACCACATTCACATAGTTTCGCGCTCAACAGTGAGTCTTTTCCCACCGCTACGCATCTGCCACAAGCCCGTAATCTTCACATTTCTGCATATATGCCAACGCTCTCGACTAAAAAGTTTTACTCATCTGTTTATCCAAAACTTTCACTACGGCTTGTTAAAGTATGTTTTTGCTGATGCAGAGGTTTCAGTGGTCTTAATAACAAGAATGGTGTCACTTTATTTCTGACCAGGCTATGACTTTCCCGGATGGCTATGCATTTGAAGATTTCAGTTCAGCTCTCCACAGTCTGAAGGACAGTGGGGTGCTGGAGGGGGTTAAAAGAAAACTGCTGGTGGTGAGTACCGACTCACCTTGGGAAATATGGTGTCGGCTTATAAAGCTCCACCAGATGTGGGCGCGTTGTGTTTTGAAGGATATACAGCCAGGTTTTACATTGGCCCCTCTATGGCTGAGAGCACAATACCAGTGGATGTAAACTGAAAAGAAACAATGGAAGTGCTGGGAAGGGACAGTGTTATTGAAAGAAAAGCTGTGACTAATGCCAGTGAGTTACAAGATGTTTTATGAGAGGGCAGAGAATACTAATCTCGGGTTCTTTCAGAAGGGTGCACGTGTATTCATATTGTAGAGAAGGTGATTAGGAATGGGGCGGTACCCAAACATTGAAGGGTATGGAATCAGGTAATCACACTACATCCGTTTCACTATCATAGGCATGCAATGCGTTACCTATGAAAAGCCAATGTGACCGACTCTTGGTGTGGGGTGCAGGGTGGACAAAGATAGTTCCTATTCTCACCTGAGAGGCATTGAAAGAAGACCTGCGTTGAATGAAAGAGTCTTTTCTGTGGTGTTATGCGTTCATGTGCGACTCTTTCCAAGGAAACGTATTGAGTGGCATATTTTTCGGTAAGTGGATGTGTGTGGCCAAGGGGGGCATGGTGGTTGATGTGACAGTTACAACCTGCTTGCTTCTTTCAGTTCTTCCCTTCATGATTTTACCATAATCTCTGCTGCCTTCCAGGTGGGGATGTGGGTACAAATGACTGCATTTTCCTTCTTGCCAGAACCAGAGGTGCATGTAGCATCTGTGGAATGATGGCATGACGTATGCGCATCTATACACATAAGTATCACTTATGTGGGCTCCCAGGCCGGAAATTAAAACAGACTTCCCACAATTACTAATTTAAACATATAAGAATAGATTCTTCCTTTCACCATGGATGGGGTATGTCAGGTTATAAGGATTAGTGAATGTGGGGGCACACTAGCTATCAGTGGCCAAAGAGTCTTCCAGCTCCAATGAAGACCCAAATCGACAGCGTGAGTCAAGACAGGGTCATCCTGAACTGAAGTGCATCATCACATGTGTATTCAAGTCTGATGTACACCTGCTAGTGAGTGAACTTCTCTACGGATTTTACTCTACTTTTTAAGTCCTCACTGGCCACACTGGGACGGCAAATATGCTCTTATTCTCTAAAGCATAGTATTACAATGGCCCCATGATGGAACCTTTGAGGAAATCAAGCAGTCTCTGAAATATTGATAAAACACAACAGCATGATTAACCACTGTTGTCAGGATGTGTGAGCACATTCACCCATCCTTATGGCAACCAATGAACCCATGCTCTACTTTCAAATTTCTATGCCTTGCACATAAGATGCGCTACTCACCCCATCGCCCTTCCTTTTTACATTGAAGTTCGCCATTTTAAAGAAAACAAGTATTAATCCCGAGCAAACCCATCCTCAGATTCCCTACACCTAAATCTTCCTAAAAATTGCTTTCCTTTATTTATTTAGGAGCCTTATATATATAGAGAGAGCTGCAAATTGTCTATCACCAATGTAAGAGCAGCAGCAAGTATGAGATACAGCCTGCTTCTTGGAGAGGGAAGTTAGTTTGTAATCAGTCGCAGCGGGTTACCATGTATGTTTTTCTTCACCACAACCCTTGTTCCATGTCGATCTCAATCATCTTCAAGATGGAATGGTTCTGTTTCATGGATTTTCTGTAGTTGGGTTCCACTCACATTTCTTGCTTCAGGAAGTTAAAGAGTCTTTGCACACCCAGAGATTTGCCCCATTGATTAACCCTCTTTTAAGATTGTTAGCTTATCCAGTGGGCAGATCATGACAAAGGTCTCTGATGGGGGTGTAGTGGGGTTATTGTTTCCAAAGTTAATCCAGACCTTTGTCACAGTATACTTTGTGGAGAGGCATAAGACCTCTGTCTTGGTGCTGTTCATACATCGGAAGCTCGCTCATCACATCGAACATACAGTCCAAACACAAAGTTATGATGGTTGGATTTTCACATCCTTTTCTAAGTAGATGTGGATTTGGGTAGCATTAATGTACATCTGAAGGTTTACCCGATGCTGCTCAAGGTGGTTTGCCTTGGGGATTATGTAAATGTCGAAAAGAAGACATGAGAAGGATGATCCTTGAAGAATATCACTCATAAAAGGCTGTGTGGATGATTCGATTGATCAAAGTCTTACTCTTCGGCTATCGTAAACCAGAAATGGTTGGACCCATTTCAGAGCATGTCTAGAGATTCCTGCCCAGTGTTCAGGCCTTTCCAGAAGTACTGAGTGGTCAATAGCATTGTAAACTGCTGACAGGACAAGCAGACCTAAGACCACGTCTATGAAATCTCCACATAACTCAAACCTGACTTACAGAAAATATATTTCATTTCTGGAAACAGCAGTAGATCACGTACATATACCACGTACATTCACCAATAATTTCCCCCGTCCTATTGTGCAAACTCTTGTCCGAAATTATACTCTACAGTCCAATGTAAGATGTATCACCTAATCACTACTATGCTCTCTGCTGGATCTCTAGTGGTAGTGGAATACTATCAGCCACTATAGCTCATAATGAAATGACAGTGTGAGTAGCCGTGGCCCATCAATACTGGCAAAGGGGTCTTGCTCCCTTACCTTTTTCAGAGATTAGTGCCGGTCAGGCTGAGCAAAGGTCAGCCTGACAGACACTCTTCTTGTTCAGGTCAGGCAGCTAGGAGCTAGACATGCGCTAAATACGCCGGCTCCTGGCTGCCTGAGCTGAACTTTGCCAGGCTGAGGATTTAATAGCCCAATGGGCATAACGTAGCAAAAGTGCCTTGAAGCCCTCCGCCTCGTGACGAAGTGGAACGTCACTGATTGCCTCGGACTTGGGCGCTTCAGTTTTAAGCCCTGAAGTGCCTACGGTAGTGTCAATCAGTCACACCTCGTCGCAGAGTGTGGTGGGATCAACAATCTCACTGACCCCATCTCACTCTTTGAGGAGTGAGTGATTCCTGCCTTCTCTCATTGGCTGACCTTAGAGAAGGCAGTAGTCCTAATCCTCCTGATGCTTTCTTCTCTTGGAGCTGCAGGGCAGGTAGGTTTTATGTTTCTGAATGTTTGGTGTGTGCATGCGCATATGTATAAATTCATGACATTTTTGTGAGTGTTGTGAATGGGTGTATGTGTGCGCACATATGTGAATGCATGGGTATGAGTGAGTGTATATGTGTGCGTTTGTGTCCTGCCTGCCTTCCACCCTGCAAACATTTCCAGTCGCCACTGAATGTGGGGGGAACGTTGGTTAGCAAAACTCCTTTAGAACCATAGTGTGTACCAGGGATGAAGCTCCGTTGGTAGCAGAGCTCTTTTACATAGGGAGTGCCCGTTCACGTGGTTTTTGCCCTAAATCTCTCAGCAGTATCATTCACCAACCAATCAAAGCAGAGTCTGGATTAGTAAGAACAGAAACAAGGTTTTTTCTTGGTGCTATTTTTTAGGCCAGCAGTTATTTCCATAGAGACCTACCAGTGAGTGCTAGCCCTGCTGGCCACAACTGCAAATCATTCAAATGTTTTGGAGCAAAATAGGCTGGCTCACATCAGGGTCAGCAATTGAATGTCGATTGTAGGCCATGGTTGTAATACGAAATCTGGTCATTTCTGCAGGGTCATTTTTGTTTAGAGTGGTGTTTTTTGTAACAGTGACCTACAAATATACACTCAATTATACAGCAGAATTATAAGGGAAGCACTTAAACGTACGCAACAATGAAATACAATTAAATACTTCTGTTCATTGCTACCCATATCAGAAAGGGCAGACTTCAACTTTTAAAAGGACTTTCAGTGCTAAAAACCACAGTAAAAAACAAAGCTCTAAACTGAGGCCGAGATTTACTAACGGTTTGCGCTAAGTTTGCATTTAGACGCAAATCCTGTGCAAAGTGCTAGGGTGGGATTTACTCTCCAAAGCAAATCAGGATTTGAATTGAATAGTAGCCCAAAGTAACTCAAAGTTAGGCTGTGCTCTGCTTTGGGTTACTCTGTGCTAAGAGGACATTCTATGGGTGGCGCATTGGCGTTCCCATGCAAACTCCACGGGTTTTGCAGTAAATCCCTATCTACAAATATTGGTAGACAGGGATTTGCACCAACATCTTATGTCTCTTCTACAATGGTGATGTAACAAGGAGAAATATTTCCATTTATGCTAATTTTTCCAATGTTTCAGCTCATTCGAGCACAAAACACTATCCTGCAGATAATACACACATCTTTGTACTATGGTACAATGGTGTGTGTGTTGGCATATGGCTGCTAAAGTGCGCTCTGCACTGGGGATAGAAAAAATGCACCAAATCTTAGCACATATGACAGATTTGTTTCTCTTTCTTTGCTGCAAGGCAGCATAGCAACCTTGGAGCAGCGTTGCCTTGTGTCAAAGAATAGTAAATATGGGCCCACGTTTCCGCAGGTACATTTAAGGGTGTTTGGAACGAAGTTTTGTTGCTACTGTCTCTTCCGGCTCCATTACCCACCACATTCTAGTCAGGAAGAAGCAAAGCCCCGCGCACCCCTCCATAGACTCATCAGACCCATGTCTTGTATCCGGAAAGAATTTGCCACAGCTAAGTAAACTGAGCTCCATGTGGTACAGCTTTCCACGCAATCATTATGGTACACTTTAGCACAGTGTTGGGGGCAGCGGGAATGCGGCTGTTAGACTCACTGATCAGGAATGAAGGAGGCGAGCTGAGGGGCCTGAAATTCGCAACACTCAAGATTCAAGATTCAAAATACTTTATTCGGTTAAAAAGCAAAAATAACCATAAAAGTAGCATGAAAAGGTACAGTTTACAGGGGAGTCATGGTTCATTATTTAAAATACATGTGTACAACATAAAAATTAATTCATTTGAATCGATTTACGACATTTAAAAACAGATTTAAAAAATTCACCAAATGAGGCTACCATAAAAACAGTTTCCATTTTCTGGCACTCTAAAAACGCTAAGCGACATCTGCATATATTTAAATCTTTAAGAATAGGGATGATAAGTTTCTTTCGGAAAAAGGTATAAAATTTACAAAATAATAAAATATGTATATCAGACTGTGGGGACACATCATCACATGGACAAAAGGATAGTTCTTTCGACCAACAATTCATCACAGGAAAAGATAGAACCCTAAAAACAATGTTGAGTCTGAACCGGGTTAAAAGAAAACGTTCATGGTTGGACATATACAGTGATAAGTATGGCTGTAGTTTCTCTCCACATAAAATATCCTGATGAGCAGAAACAGTCTTTTTTCTTGCCTCCTCTAAATGTCTTTTGTCCCTGAGATAAGTAATACACACATTTTTCAGGTCTCTTCTTGGTATGTATGCCATTGAAAAGGGGTCCTCAAAGTATTGGGCACAATTTAATTCCTCGAGAAAGTTTCTGACATAACATATCCATTTAAAATCATTAATATTGTCCAGTGCTAAAATGTCCTTTAAAATGGCCCGGTTAACCACACATTCATCATTTGTCCAAACCCTGTGCCAAAGAAGGATTGGCTGGATCCTAATCGTATCAGTAACATAAAGTACTCCCAATTCAACATGGCATATCATAGTTGCAGTACTTTCAGGCACGGACAAAATGTAGCGTAAAAATTTGTTTTCCATGGTTTGAATTGAACTAATATTTGAGTAACCCCACAAACCTGATCCATAGGTGGCTACAGCTAAACAAGTTGCCTTATAAATAGTTAAAATTTCCTTTATGGGTTTTTTCCCTAATTTTTTCATAAAACATTGTAAGGCCATAATAGTTTTGGAAAACAACAGGGATCTAGCATAGATTGCACTAGTCCATGAGCCACTTTCATGAAACAGAATTCCCAGATATGGGAAGGTGGAGGTCTTTTCTAAGGGATTGGAATTTATAAAAATTGGTTTCAAATGCTTGCTTGTTCTTGACCCACAATACATAGACAAAGTTTTGGAGCAGTTGATTTTCAAGTCTAAGCCAAGCATGAAACTATTAAAAGATGTAACCAAAGTTTGTAGTGCCATTGGAGTTCGTGCCATCAAAACAGCGTCGTCAGCGTACATCAGGGCAGGGACAGGCCTTCCACCCACCATTGGCATGTCCCTACCCTCCTGCACGAGACGTTTCTCCAAGCCATTTATGTATAGCAGAAATAAAAAGGGGGCTAAAACGCACCCTTGGCGTACACCCCGACCAATCCCAAATTGTCTACTGCATTCTCCATCTTTCCCATAACGGACACTTGCAGTGGCCCCGGAATATAGGTCTCGCAAGTAGCTTATAATAACATTGTCTACCCCCAATTCGGCCATAATTGCCCACAATTTATTGTGTGACACACAATCAAAAGCTGACGATAAGTCAACAAAAGTGAGGTATAGACGTTGTTTTTTAACCCTTATATACTTCTGTTGCAAGATAAACAAATTCAGTCCTTGCTCTATAGTCCCTAAACCCCTTTGGAACCCAAATTGAAAATCGCTTAGCACCCCATTATCTTCTGCCCAGATTTGCAGCTTATCTAAAACTACTCTCCCCAAATTTTTTATAGAAGAGTCCAATAAAGAAATTGGCCTGTAACACATGCAATTCTGCCTGTCACCTTTCTTGAAGATTGGGACTATAGTCGATGTAAACCAGGTAGGAACTAAACCTTTTGCCAAGGCAACATTAAAAAGCTGGACAAGCAATGGCCCCCATAATTCGGTATTGGCCTTATAGAGGTCTGCTGGTATTCCATCTGGTCCAGCCGCCTTACCCCCCTTAGTTGCCTTCAAGCTCGCAAGAACTTCAGGAAGGGTTACAACCAAGACTTTGGATGTGTCTAAGTTTAACAGCGTAGGGTCCTGGCCTGTATCGAGGACTGGTTCCACAGCCCTGTAAAGGGAGGAAAAGTGAGCCACCCACTCATCTTCTGGGATGGCGATTTCCATGCGTGCCTTTTTTTCATATAGAAGAGGGGTATTAATAACCCTCCAAAAAGCTGCCGGATCCTTGGATTGTGACGCCGCACATAGTTCATCCCAAGCCTCCCTTCTTATGGAGACCTTCCTGTCCTTCAATACTATGTTATAGTCCCTCCTCAAAATTCTAATTTGGGTTACATCCCGTGGTCTTTTGTGGATCGCATGTCTAAGCTTTGATAAGGCTTTAGTACATTTCTTGTCGAACCATTTTCTATTGGGCTTTAGGGAGTTTTTCCTTGCAACCCACAACACCTCCTTAATTGCGGTAGAAATAATGTTAAAATGATTTAAGATTTCAATACTCTCGGCATGCTCGTTCAAACAGATCAAAAAGCTACTCATACACTTATTCAGTAATTTGGACAAAAAATCAACCGGGACCACTCTACTCCATTTAAGGCTATAACCATTTTGGGTACCTAACTTCACATCCTGCATCGTATAGTTGGAACCTACTATATAGTCGGGTGCAGCAAATAGGTTCTCCATTTTTACTACCTGTGGGTAGTGGTCACTTAATGGTAGGTCCATAATACTAGAGCTAATCAATCTGCCCGCAGAACTATTTGTACACAAACTAAAATCAATAATAGAAGAAGCCCCCCCGCCCCACAAATGTTGGAACAAATGGCATTGTGTGGTGGGCTAACTCATTTGTAAACCCAAGATCAAAATTAAAAATCATCTCATTTAATGAATCACCCAGAAGGGTATGTTCAAAATGCGTCAAGTTAATATCCTGTTCCAACATCAGGCCGCAAATACCCTTCTGACCCTTTTTACACAGAGTACAATTAAAATCACCCCCCCATAATACTATGACTTCACCCTTTTTTGTATCAAATTCGTTCTGTATGTCTGCAGTTATAGTGGCAAATACATCCTTAATCATGCTACTTGAACAGTTATTGTAAAAATTAAAAAGAACAATCGTTAGACCCTTCCTTGTGTCTATCACTATTTTCTGATAGTAACTGGATCGGGGAGAAAAGGAGATCTTATCATAAACAAGCAGGTTCGATATATACACAATCAATCCACCCTTGGGTCTTCCGTGTGCGCCCCCCACCGCAGGTGTAAAATAAGTTCTATAGCCATTAGGTGTATCGGTGCGGTGGTCCAGGTTTCTTGTAAGGCTAGTATGCCAACATCGGCAATTACATCACACCAGGACGGATTGGAAATTTTCTGTTTTAAACCTGCCACATTCCAGAAAACCACCTTGCAATATTCTTCTATGGGTAACGCTTCTGCAATAGCTCCAGTTTGACTGCCCTGACTCCCTTGTGTAATCTCCTCCACCCCATGAATTTCATGTGTCTCAACATGAATTTCATGTATCTCAACACACCCCAAGGGTTTTATAGGCCCAGAGTCTACAGGTTTAGTTGTCTTAAGAACCTCTTCTTTTATCATGGGGAGTCAATCCACCGCTTCCAAACAATCAAACCGGTTAAAACACGGGAAGATCGGAGGGAATTGCAGATTGCCCAGCCATCCTGGGTCAAAACTTTGTGGATGGCAGTAAGTGGGCCTCGCTCTATGTTTCACTACATTCCAACCATCTTCATCTCTCCCTCCCCATTGTGTGTTATAATGGTTACTATCAGAGGCCAGACCCTTATTACCTCCTTGGTGTCGATTGTCCCTAGTCCAACTCCACCTATTGTCCGGTTGTTCGCCCTCAGGGTAAAAATAGGATAGTGCCCTAGCCGTAATAGGCAGACCATGGTTTCTTGGGGGTCTCGTAGTAATATATTTAGCGGTTTGTGGGTTCTCAAATGTTATTACCACACAATCGCCGTGTACCCTTTTTTTATTATACCCAATCCATGGGGCCCTTTCAGCCATCAGAATATTACTTCTGATAGCTGGCGGGAGAGGGTAATTATCATTCAACCAGTGAATGGTTTTATTTACAAGTCCCCCATTATTTTCATTTGAATTTGCATTTAGTTGTGGGACTCCTGTGAGAACCACAACATATGGTGCAGCTTTTGGGGGTAAGTGTATATTTCTACGCACCTCCCTTTTTTCTGAGGTATCTTTATCCTGTTGTGGTTTGCGAGTTTGTGGGACTGGCACTACTTTATCATTCGGGGCGGGGGTTTTAAGGGTTGGTATAGTTTTTGGCGATTGATTCCTGGTAGGAGCACTTTTGGCAGCTGCTAGTGGCCTATTCGTTATAGTTTTTACGGGAGGAATTTTATTATCCAAGTTAAAGCTAGGGGCGCTTATATCTTTATGAATATTTTTTAATATAGTTTCCAGACAGCGTAACCTAACCTCGATAGGTTCGAGGAGAATTTTTAGCATTTCAAAGATATCATTATTAGTCATGCTTAGGCTGCTACTGTCCTCACTACCTCTAACTTGATTATTTACTACACCGCTAAATTCCAGAATTTCTTCCAAACTACTATCTAAAACAGTTTCGTCTGGAAGACTTAAATATTGGCCTGGTGGCCTGCCCTGTTATCATTAGTATGAGCAACTGGATTGCTGCTAACATTCAAAGGCACAGGATCTACAGTGGTCAGATCTTGATTCTTGCTAGTATGGGCTTTTCTCCCTTTGCATATGGTAGGTTTAATAGTCTTTTGATTAATAATCTTCTGTTTAGGGATTGCCCCCTCTTTCATACCCCTTTGGATTAAGTCGCTAGCTATGGGTAGATTTACGGTCTCATTTTCAGCTGAGCCACCAACCACTAACAAAGAGAGATTAGGAGTTGCCTCCAGACCTTCCTGGGAGCCTAGAGCATTATACCCCCCATCGTTCTGTACATTTCCTAGATTGTTGGGAACAGATACACTATTAGGAGTACAAGCTTGAGCAATAGGACCCAGAGAGGAACGTCTAGCCACGGCTAAATCCTGAGACACCCTTCTATCCATAAGTATAATCCCTTCGTCAATTAAGGCATTGGTGCGAACAATAAATTCGTCAAGGGTACCAGTCAGTTTCTTTGCTCCTGCAGCAGCCCTGCTTCTAGTTTCTGGGCAATTCATGGCAGACCCTACGAGTACCCGGCGATAAGGCAAAGGGTAAACTTGGTAAGTACAACAGCCAGTCTCAAAGTGTCAATATCCTAATAAGTCACAATAGCGAGTAACATGGATGGTTAGCCAACTTACAGTTCAGATGTCCCACTGTCCATGTGCTAATGGCAGTCTGGCAGGATTTCTGGCCCAGGCCAGGCTCCTCAGGCCTCTGAGGGCCACAGAGGGCCCGCCCTTTGCCCGGGCTTAGCCCCGCGCTGTGCCCCGCTCGTGTCCCGCTACGCGGAGGGGGCGTTGGTGTTTTTAGCGCCTCCGGGCGCCTACATGCGCGTCACTGCTGCGCGCCCCCGCTAAGGCTCCTGGGGGTTGGAGTCCCCTCGCTCTGCTGTCCGCGTTGCTGATGGTAAAAGGCGGCAGCAGAGTGGACTCAGCTCCTGGACCCGCTGGACCCGTTGGCGGACTCGTTCTCCGCCTCCACGAAGGTAGCGTCTTCTCCTGTCTCCTCCTGTTCTCCACTGGCAATTGGAAAGGGCTCCCCACGCTGCTCCGGGCGCGCTGGTGTTTTTAGCGCCTCCGGGCGCCTACATGCGCGTCACTGCTGCGCGCCCCCGCTAAGGCTCCTGGGGGTTGGAGTCCCCTCGCTCTGCTGTCCGCGTTGCTGATGGTAAAAGGCGGCAGCAGAGTGGACTCAGCTCCTGGACCCGCTGGACCCGTTGGCGGACTCGTTCTCCGCCTCCACGAAGGTAGCGTCTTCTCCTGTCTCCTCCTGTTCTCCACTGGCAATTGGAAAGGGCTCCCCACGCTGCTCCGGGCACGCTGGTGTTTTTAGCGCCTCCGGGCGCCTACATGCGCGTCACTGCTGCGCGCCCCCGCTAAGGCTCCTGGGGGTTGGAGTCCCCTCGCTCTGCTGTCCGCGTTGCTGATGGTAAAAGGCGGCAGCAGAGTGGACTCAGCTCCTGGACCCGCTGGACCCGTTGGCGGACTCGTTCTCCGCCTCCACGAAGGTAGCGTCTTCTCCTGTCTCCTCCTGTTCTCCACTGGCAATTGGAAAGGGCTCCCCACGCTGCTCCGGGCGCGCTGGTGTTTTTAGCGCCTCCGGGCGCCTACATGCGCGTCACTGCTGCGCGCCCCCGCTAAGGCTCCTGGGGGTTGGAGTCCCCTCGCTCTGCTGTCCGCGTTGCTGATGGTAAAAGGCGGCAGCAGAGTGGACTCAGCTCCTGGACCCGCTGGACCCGTTGGCGGACTCGTTCTCCGCCTCCATGAAGGTAGTGTCTTCTCCTGTCTCCTCCTGTTCTCCACTGGCAATTGGAAAGGGCTCCCCCAACACTCAAAGTTTGGAGGAACCAGCTTCTGCCCACAGGAGTAAACAACGAAGCCGAAAATGAAGGTAAATGGGTCACTGATGTGCATGTGCTTTAAAACCAGCATGGAGCTGGATGTGTGCCCAGTGCTGCCTACCTCACAAAATGTTTAACTGAGGCACATTTCCAATATCCACAAATCTCCCAGCAGCAGTCTTAAGCCGATTGATTGTGATGAAGAAGTATGAAGGCATATGGGCTGATGAAGTCAGAATTTAAGGGGTCTATTTACTAAGATTTAACCCCATGTTTGCATCACAATGGTGACGCATAAAGAAGAAAAACCTTTTTAACTAATTTACTTTCCAGCTCTAAACTTGTTTAGCGCTGCAAAACACTCATAAGTAGAGCAAAGCAGCTCATAGCGCTGCTTGCAATACTTAGCATCAAGGGGGCGTACCATGGGTAGTGCATGGGCGTTCTCATGCAACCCAAGGTTTCTGACGCTAAACCCTATTTACTTAAAAAAGTAGACCGAGTTTAGTGTGAGGAAATAACGTCCATTTCAAATGGGCGCTGTGAAGGAGAAATGCTTTAATTTCTTCTTTCTTTTCCGACTTTGTATGTGTGCTGCACTGTACAGCGCACACACAAAGTGAGAAAAGGTTTCCAGTTACTCTAAGCATGGTATTTTGTACTGGAAGGGTTCCCTTCCAGTAAAAGCTTATGCTAGACACACAGAGACACCCTTGCACTATAGTGCAAAGGTGTGTTTGCAGCACATATCAGCATATTTCAGCGCTAGCGAGAGGGGAGGAGAGTGCCATATTTCTGTAAATATGGTGCTCTCCTGCTCTCTCCTTCTCACACAGCACAGTGTTCGTGGTTGCTGCTCTGCGCTGTGTGAGAAACTCTGGAATCTGTACCTAAGTGTATTTGGATGTGTAAGATCAGATACTGCCATACAGAGCACCCTGCTAACAGGATCATGCAGACCCCACTCATTGAAATCTCAGTCTTTTTATCAGTCGGGAATGTCTCTCCACCAAAGCCTGAAACCAAAATCTTACAGGCTTCCATTAAGAGTCTAAAGTTTCTTAACTAGGCTCACCCACTACCAGGAAACCTCACTGTAGCTTCACATGTTGTTTGAAGTCAACTGAAGAAACATGGGCTTCTTGTGAAGATATCTGTCCAGCAATGTCTGGTTTGGTACAATTCTATGTCAGGAAGCGGAGGCGAGGATTTTGCTAGTCCTTTCTCCATTTTATTGGACAGCACGTTAGAAGTATAAAGAAAAAAACATCAAAACCATGCTCTACCCTAACCAACATGGCAGCGGTAGTCATGGTAATACAGTAACCAATCATAGTCCACAACAACAGCATAAAGGAATCCCACGTCGGTAGTCCTTCCTCTTTCTCCATTGCTGCCGCGTCAAGATAAGTCCAGTTTTTCCTTAGCTTATTCTTGTGGCGTGGCAGTTTTAGCAGTTTATTGTGACAGTCTTTATAGTTGTTTATTATTCAAAACGATTGTTTTTCTTGCCCTGCAAGTATCCTTTGACTGTTCTTCAGACGCGGTAGGCTTCTTGCCCGAGCGTCTCTGTTTAGCGCGTGCGCGGTTTCACGTCGTCTCCTCAGACGCGAACCGGCCTTCTCCACAGTGCTTTCTCCGCGTTGGTGGCGAACACGCGCAGAGGCTTGCGCTTCGTTATTTATATTATTGCCTCGTTTCCCCGCACTGACGCTGCTGTTTAGCGGCAGGATTGGATATTGTGACTGATATTTTTATATATTTATTTTGGTTGTTTTTCAGTCATAACATTTTTTATAGGTCGCTTTATATCTATTTGGCTGACCTTGAGTGCCTGTGATGGGGAACTACCCCTCATATTTAGCTCGGGGTGTTTTTTGTTGTATGGGTGCTCAACCTTCTGCGCAAATGCAGTCTCGTCAAGAACAAGATAGTCGAGCTGTAGAGTCTGAACAGCCCCCACAGCCCTTATTGCGCACTCCTGTAGAGGTGGACAGACTCCTATCTTCGGCTATTGCCCAGGCGCTGGCACCTCTACAGGATAGCGTCAATAAACTGTCTGCCCATGTTTTTAAAACTGGTTCAGGTGTTTTTGGAGACAGTGGGGCTGGGCCCAGTGGAGTGCTTTCGGTACCTTCACGCACGGCCAAGAAGCGTGACGCGGGGCACCTGGAAGGCTTCAGCAGACTTGCAGAAACCTTTCATAAGAGTGCGCGCACGCTAAGAAGCGCACCCTTCCGGGGGGGGGACTCACCCGGGGATATTGGTGGTACTTCCACCCAGGACCTTGACCCGGAAGAAGGGTTTCCCCATGAGGGAGTAGATGACGAGGATGACTACAGTGATGACGATGACGATGCATCTTCTGAGGATATGTCTGACATTAGTAGGTCTTGGAGCCCTAAATCTAATGTCTCAGATTATGGTGAGGGTGACCTAGTTTCCCCAGACATGTTTGATCCTAATTCTATTTACAGACCCCGTTCTTCAGAGTGGGTTCCCGAGAAATCAACGGCTGACTACGTAGCCGCTAAACTTAGGCAACCGCTCTCTCAGGATGTGAGACTGCGTTTACGTTCTGAATGTCCTCGCCCTTCTCTTCCCAATAGAGTGGCAGCCACTCCTGAAATAGACCCGAAGTTATGCACTTTTTTCGCTAAGTATGTTAAGGACCCTAAGAAAGGAATTGACAGGTCCTGGAAAGCTTGTCAGGACAAGTTGTTAGACGTTGTCGGTCCCCTTACAAAAATCATTGAACTCACCCAGCGTTCCAAGGAATCGGGTATCCCACTCCCAGTTGAGGACGTAGCGGGTTGGGCACAGAGGGCTATTTGTCTCCTTGGCAATGCCAACTGTGCCCTCTCTGCGGAGCGTCGCAGGTCTCTTTTACTTAAAATTGACCCCAAGCTTGGTGAGTTATCCTCTTCGGAAGCAGGTTCGGTAGCGCAAGGTACCTTGTTTGGTGACCCTTTCGTGAAAGAACTTGGGAAGTTTGTGGCTACTTTTTCTGCCTTAGATAAGGCGCAAGCTTCAATGAAGAAAATGTTTCCTAAGAAGGTTTTTGGCAGGGCCGGCAGAGGCAGGGGTCGCTCTTCCGTCCGCCAGTTCCAGCAAGGCCCCAATAGAGGTCAGTCCAAAAGGAACAATGGATGGAATAATGGACGTCAAGGTTCCTTCTATCCCTCCCGTGGAGGCAGAGGCCAGGGCAGAGGACGTGGAGTCAATCAGTTCAATGCCAAAGGATTCAACGGTGAGTTTTCCCATCATTTCTCCGGTACGTCTGGGGGGAAGGATTGCTTTATTTCTTCATGCCTGGTTGAATCTCACGACAGACCCTTGGGTTCTAGAAACTGTTCAAGGTTTTCGCATAGAGTTTTACGGTTCCCCCGTCCAACTCACGTCCTCGTCCATTGGTTTTTTCTTTCGCAGACCAGGAACTTATAGATTTAGAAGTTCGAGCTATGTTGCAAAAAGGCGCCATCACTCCTTCTCTTTATCCAAACGGCTTTCTCAGCAACATCTTTCTGGTCGAGAAAAAAGACAAAGGGTTCAGACCAGTCATCAATCTTCGTTCGTTCAACGAATGGCTAATTTACAGACATTTCAAGATGGTGGGCATCCATCTTTTGAGAGACCTCCTTCTTCAGAACGATTGGTTGGTACGTTTGGACCTGAGGTATGCATATCTTTCAGTTCCGATTTATCCTCCTCATTGCCGCTTCCTCCAGTTTCTTTGGAGAGATCAGATCTACGAATTTCGTACTCTCCCCTTTGGTCTTTCCTCAGCACCTTGGTGTTTTACCAAACTCCTGCGACCCGTGGTGGAACATCTTCGTACCATGGGGTTTCGTCTGATAATTTACTTGGACGACATTCTTTTGATGAATCAATCCAAGGATCTTCTTCTCCATCATCTTCAAGTGACCATAACTATTCTTCAATCTCTGGGGTTCATCATCAACGCCCAGAAGTCAGAGTTAGTCCCTCAGCAGGAAATAACTTTCCTGGGTTTTCTGATAAGAACAACGGATGCGACGTTGCATCTCCCTTCTCAAAAGATTTCCAAGACCAAGAAGGAGATTCGCAAGGTCCTTCGTCGGGACCGGATATCTCTCCGTCTCTTGGCCAGGATTGTGGGCCTACTGTCTTCATCGATCCAGGCCATTTGTCCAGGCCCACTTCATTACAGGGCTCTCCAGAGATTAAAAGCGTTTCATCTCCGCAAAGGTCTCACTTACTCGGAACTCCTTTCCTTATCCATGGAAGCCAGATCGGAACTCCTATGGTGGTTGGATCACATGGATGCATGGAACGGGAAGGCGATCTTCGGCTCCCGTCCAGATCTTGTGATCGAATCGGATGCCAGCCGCCAGGGATGGGGAGCCCGGTGCGGCTCCCTCTCGGTGGGAGGCAGATGGACGGAGGAGGAACTTCATCTCCACATCAATTGCTTAGAACTCCTTGCGGGTTCCTTCGCCATCCGCTCGTTCACAACGAACAAAGTCTCTTGTTGTGTCCTTCTTCGGATGGACAACACGACTGCGGTCAGGTATATCAATCGCCTGGGCGGCACCCACTCCAAAGTCCTGGCGGATCTTGCAAACGATTTCTGGAATTATTGTCTTCTTCGCCAGATTTCAGTCATGGCGGAATATCTTCCCGGCGAAATGAACTCTGTGGCGGACTGGCAGTCCAGGAACTTTCGGGATGCCAGCGATTGGAAGCTGGATCCTTCTGTCTTTCAGATGATCTCGGATTTTTGGGGTCTTCCTCAGATGGACTTGTTTGCGTCCAGGTGGAAAGCCCAACTTCCCCGGTTCTACAGCTGGAAGCCGGATCCGGGTGCGGAAGCGGTAGATGCCTTCCTGCAGGATTGGTCCCGGTTTCCAGCTTACGCATTTCCCCCGTTCCTATTCATTCAGAGGGTAGCGGCCCAGGTCCGCAGACAACGAGCCTCTCTAATCTTGATCACTCCTATATGGAAGGCTCAATGCTGGTTCCCGTCCCTTCTGGAATTATCTTGGGACAGACCTATTCGGCTGCCATTATACGACCTCATTCTGACGGATCCATTGGGTCATCCACATCCTCTGGTTCTCCAAGGCCATCTACGTCTCATGGCCTGGAGGATTTCAGGAGACGTTGGTCTGACGACTCACTTTCGAAAGACGCTGAACTCCTCATTCAGCGAGCCTGGGCCCCTAGTACCACTAAACGATACCGATCTGCCTGGAGCAGATGGGTTCGTTGGTGTGTGGCAAAACACTTGGATCCCGTGGGCTCATCTGTGACAGAAGTAATTAACTTCCTTGCTCAACTTTTTCACGACAAACTTGCTTACTGTACCATCAATTCTTTCAGATCAGCAATTTCCGCGGGTCATGCCCTGGTGGATGGTTCTCCTGTGGGAGAGCATCCTTGGGTTTGCAAACTCCTCAAGGGTATTCGCCTGTCACGTCCACCTGAACCGCGTTATTCTGGTCTTTGGGACGTGAATGTGGTATTACGATTTCTTCTATCTTGGCAGGATAACGAATACCTTTCACGCAAGGAACTTTCGGCTAAATTGGCTATTCTTCTATGTCTCATTTCTTGCAAAAGGGCTTCCGATGTTCGCGCACTTGATGTTTCTGCCAGTCTTTACCCCTGAAGGTGTTACTTTTACTGTCTCTAGAAGAACTAAGTGTAATACCAGGTCAGTATCTTACCCAGCTTTTCCGGATTCACCTAAACTTTGTGTTGTTCGTTGCCTCAAAACTTATGAGGATGTGACTTTAGAACTCCGCCCTCCGGACGAAAGACAATTGCTAATTGCGATAAAGAAACCTTTCAAAGCGGTTTCTTCTCCCACCATCGCCAGATGGATTAGGTGGATTATGTCTGAGGCTGGTATTAACATTACAAACTTCGGCGCTCACTCCACTAGAGGCGCTATGGCTTCCAAGGCTGTCCAAGTTGGGGGCAGATTGGAAGATATTATGAATGCAGCGGATTGGTCTTCAGATTCAACTTTTAAAAAGTTTTATTTTAAGCCAATCCATGAGCCGACCTCTTTGGTGGTGAGTAGGCTTTAAACAAGCAAAATCCTCGCCTCCGCTTCCTGACATAGAATGAGAAATTTCCTAGTTCACACAAAGGAAAGTTTCAATTCTATTAAGGACGCGGAGGCGAGGATTTTCCCACCCTGGCTTTATCTAGCCTTCCCTCCCTGACCTATGGATTCCAGTAATGGTTTCTTCATATGAGAGAAATAATATTTTTTCTTATGTATTGATGTGTACATTTAATTGATATGTTTTCTACTGGATATATCTTGTTTTACTGCAATTATCTTTGATCATTTCGATTGCAATGTGTTAGATTCTTATCAACATTGTTCTGGACAAGATATTATTATATTTTCTCTTCCCTAGGCTCCGATCAGAAAACGGACTAGAGGGTAGAGGACTTCTTTCCACCGGCAGCAACGAAAGAGGAAGGACTACCGACGTGGGATTCCTTTATGCTGTTGTTGTGGACTATGATTGGTTACTGTATTACCATGACTACCGCTGCCATGTTGGTTAGGGTAGTGCATGGTTTTGATTTTTTTTCTTTATACTTCTAACGTGCTGTCCAATAAAATGGAGAAAGCACTAGCAAAATCCTCGCCTCCGCGTCCTTAATAGAATTGAAACTTTCCTTTGTGTGAACTAGGAAATTTCTCATTCACGGCCATATAGTGAAAACGATATATGCAAGGGTTCCTTCTCGCACACTTGGACCTTTGAGTCTTTGGGGGAGGCAGGGTTCATGAGGTGGTGAGTCACATAAAAGTTCAAGTCAATATTCAACAATCGGTCAAATGTATGCACTGTGATTTGATAACGAAGTTCCTTCCTTTTGCTTTTCTGCTCATTTAATGGTCCTTTGACTGTGACAAGCCGCATGGATCTCTGTACTTGGTAACTGCTATGACAACATGTTTCTGTACGTTCTATTGTCCTATGTTGTCTTTCGTAGTTAGGATACTCTTTTTCCCTTTCCCCTGTTAAGCTACAATAAGGAAATACTTCAAAAAGTAAGATAAGGGAGAGGATACGCCCTAATGGCTAGAGCGTCGACCTCGAAGCTGGGGAATTGGGTTCGAGTCTGGGCAACGACGCTTAACATCCTGTGAGTCTGGACAAATTACTTTATCTCCCATGCCTAACAGAAAGGAATGTGTCGGTCTTTAATGAAACTGGTGCTCATGTAAAGCGCTCTGACACCTGACATCTTCGGGTCGAGTTCGCGCTATATAAAACTCCCCCCTGTCCCCCCCCCAAAAAAGAAGGCTTAAGGGCACCAAGCCTACAGTTCTAGAAGAACTCGTGCTAGCCTTGAGTGACTAAGACAAAGGCTCTTTTTACACAGCAAACTCTCACAAACACTAGAATATGGCACCCCTTTCGATGTATCTGAATGTTCATGATTCCAGAATAATCTTTTTCTTCATCAATATGTTGAGTAACCTCAAACCCCAACAAGTTCCAGAATTACACCACCTTCCACTGTGTGCAGTGATATGCATGCTCTAAAATCCCATTGTGCATTACTTGTACAGCCACCTCTCCTCCACGTCAAAAACTAACACATAGGGGGGAGGAGCCTAGCTCGCGGCCGTGATGGTCGCCCTTTAGCTCGGCTCCCGCAGCCCTCCATCCTGGCTGCCTATCCGGTCTTTTATCCTGTACCGGGACGGCACACTTTTGGGGAATTGGAAACATAACGGCTTGTTTGTACTTACCATCTGACCCCGGGGTCTCGACGTGCAGTGGCTCCGGAGTTCTGGCCTCCGAGAGATCGGGGCCTCTGCGAGACTTGGACCGGGACCTGGCCGGTGGGATCCGACGGCTCTCGGCCCCGGCCGAGAGCGAGAACCAGTGTTGGGAGCCGATGTGCGAAGATCCCGGCGATCCTGACCCGGGCCTGCCCTGGTGGCCGCGCGGCCGACGTGGGTGAGAAGCCCCGGGACCTGATTCTGAGAAGGGGTCTCCCCCCGCCGCTGCTTTGTCCGGCGGCCCTGGTCCTCGGGGCCCGGACTCCGCTTGTTTGGGGCACCGGTGCTGGTGCGGGCAGAGACCCGTTTTGGGCGGACATCCTTTTGGCATCGAAGCCGCCCTTGCTGGGACCCCCGGCGCTTGTAAAGTCCTACATTTGAGAACTGTTATTTCCGGGGGTCCTCGTGGGCGGCGATTGGGCTGATTCACGAAATGGCGGCCGGCCCTCTGGAACGAGAGTCACCCTGTGGCGGCGGGCCCGAGTTGCCTGATTGTGTGGGGATCGGATCTGGTGGGCGTGAGCCGACAGTCAGAGATATCCTGGAAGCCCTCAGATCCCTGCACGCTTCCCTAGCCCTGGGCGTCTCGGTGGGTCCGCCACGATCCGCCGCCATTTTGGGCGGCCGTTTCTTCTTGCCGCCCTCTTGTTTCGATGCCTTCATTGCCTCACCCCCCTCGATCGACCTGAGTGTCTCCACCACTGATCGAAGATCGTGTAGTGTGCTGGTGACTTTGGGGGGCCCTGCTTTTCAAGGTTCGGACCCCGGGGACTCGGATGCTGTATTGCGACCCTGTTCGACATTGTTGCCTGACACTATGGGTGGACTTCCTCCTGCGCCTGCTTCGATGACTTTGCCTGTGTTTAAAATTGGGACCACCTCGCCCGCTCCAGTGGCGCAACTGAACTCTTGTTTCTCATGGCTCGTGCTTCGATTGTTGATGCATCGATACTTTCAGTTTGGACTACTGCTCACTTGTCGATCTATCTACCCCCCACGTAGCTATGCTAGTCACCATTCCACTCGATTATATGCTGATTTCGTATTTAGTATGTGGTTGTACATTGCTATGTGGTGGGTGGGGTTTGTCGCCCGGAAGGGTTGGGGGTGAAATGTACGACTTCTGCTTGATTCCCGGTATGCGATTTCGTTGCACAATTGTCTCTGATCGTAGAGGGGTGGGAGGTCCCCTTCTCCTAATATTTTGTGGCGCGTGATGGGGTGTCGTCCTGGTCTGTTTTTGATTGTACTTGTCGGGTTGGGCGGAGGGCTGCGGGCTACCGTTTGTATTATAGTTATTCTGCTCCTCCCTCCTGTTTTCTTTTCTCCGCTTTTGTGGCCTTTTTGTCTCGTTTTTCTTTCTTTCTTCTTGCTATATTTCGGGTTCTGGTTTAGGGCGACAGGCACGCTGTTTGAAGGGTAGGCCATAGCCTTCTACAGGGGTGCAGGGTGGGACGGGTGGGTTGGGTTCTCTTTTTTGTTTGTCTTCTGGTTCTATGGCCCTTTTGTATCTCTTTTTCGTGAGGCCGCGTCTGTCCCGACCTCCTATGGTGTGTTTCGGGTGGGGGTATGGCATCGTTACTCCTCCTGCTATATTTCGGCTGTCTTTCCTTCTGATCGCCATGCCCCACTTGGGCCGCTAATCCTTTTGTCTCCTGTCCTCCCACCACGGGGAGCCGTGTCGGCGTGTCTTTTACCTTTCTTTTTTCATATTTCCTTATTCCCTTTTTATTGTTTGGTTTTTCTTCCCTCCATTTTCCTTTCCCTTCCTCTTTCCCCCCCCCCTACCTAGTCCCCCTCCCCCTTTTTTCCTTCCTGCGTCCCAGAGGGTACTGTGACGGGCGGGTTTTCATGCATTGTCTTCCGATCCCTCTGTCCTGGCTTGGTAGTGTCCCGGGTGGCGGGCGTGTTACGAGGATAATGCTCAGGGGTGACTGTATCTCACATATCCTGATTTCATGACTGCATTGTGTTGTCCCCCTGATATTTTGCCCCACGCCCCCTTCTTAATGTTGAGGTTGGTTACGGGATGTCGGATGCCTCCGTATTGCAAGTGTGCCTGTCATACGTCCTCTCCCCTTATTGTAAAATTAAGCCTTATTTACTCCTGTGTTTTAGCCCTTTAGTTTCTGTATTTCTTCTCCCCTATTGCGATTGTACGGCCTCTGCTTTGTATTGATTGATTATGTAATATTTGCCTGATGACACCTGACTGTTTTGTACACTGCGGCCGGCCGGCTTGGTTGTGGGCCTCGATTTGTCTTCTTTTGATATCAATAAAGGTTTTAAAAAAAATTTAAAAAAAATAAAAACTAACACATACCATTCGCAGTCCAGCAATGCTCCAAACCTGCCAGAGAATGCTCCCAACCTTCTCTGGCACCCCGCCCTACTTTAAATAATCCACCAGCCCTTGCTTTCAGCTCTGTGTATGGTAGCTAGATCGAGGGACTGGACTCCAGAATGGAGGATCATCTGCTCTGCCTTTAAAGCCCACTGGGTGTTAGAGCAGCCAACTGGAAAAGCAGCTCGCCTGAGTTGTGGCACGGTAAACCTCTTTGGGCCTGATTTGCAATGAGGATGCGCCACCGGAACGTAATTTTTTGCGATGCTCTGGTGGCGCAGGGGCCTGCCCCATATTTATAAGACAGCACTAAGCCACTTTACTTTATGCAGCCTTGTAAATATCGCTACCTTTAACACAGCTTTCAGCGTGCTGGGAGATAGGAGTTGCTGGGGGCATTCCCAGCAGCACCCTTGGCTTTTTGGTCCTGTCCTAGGACATGACAAAATCACATAATTAGTTCATTATGATTGCAACCCAAGCGAGATTAATTTCCCACGTGTATTTGTGTAGGTGCATTTCTTATTCTACGTTGGTTATACATGCACGAGTTTTCATTAATACAAGTTAATGTTATTGGAATATGATTTCACAAGGGGTACACTCAATTTTGTTTCACCACCTTGCTCCATCAGTATGACACAACTACGCATGCCTAAACCACGCATGCCTTAACTACGCGGTCCTTACAACGACCGCGTCTTTAGTACGCATGACAAATTTCGTTATAAAGGCATGATTGGTAAAGGTATATGTGTTGTAAAGATCCCACCTCTGCCCCATCTGCCCTCAGCCCTAATATTTGGCCCTCCTGCGGCGTAATCTACCCAGCCCTGCCCTATTAACTACCCCAACCCCCTACCCTGAGCCCTAAAGCCCGGCCCCCTAGCCCAAATAAACTACCCCGATCCCAGCACCCCCGCCCTGAGCCCTAAAAACTGCCCCCTAGCGATGAAAACTGGCCCTTTCCCGCCCACCCTGAGCCATAAAAACTGGCCCCTGGCCCTGAAAACTGCCCCTTCATGAGCACTAAAACCAGCCCCCACCCCTAAAACCTACCCCACGTCCTGCTAGCTCCAGCCCAACTTACCCAGCCGCGGCCTGGTCCTTCGAGCTGCATGCCTTCTTGTTCCTCTCCCCGCCGATCTGCCCAGATAACTAGAACGCCAAGCATTCTTAACCTTGCATCTGCGTGGTTACGGCAAGTATTGCTCAGCTTGTGGGGGGGAGGAAACGGCACACGTGCTTAAGGCCGCATTGTTCAGGCCGTTTCCTCCAGCTAGCTCAAGCAGGCTTCAGTAGCTACCTCCCATTTTTTAAACTCAAACTGTGGTCAGTAGCAACAATTCCGTGTACCTGACTGTACTCTTACTAATCGAAACCATCTGTTTTTCGAAGTAGCCCGCCATATTGTCCTGTCTAACCTCTCAGAAACAATTTCGTCTGCTTTTGAAAGCAGACCACCTTACCTGCCTGCCTAATTTTTCCTTCCTGCATATCAGGTCCTAACAAGGATTAGTGATACAGGAAGCAGGAAGCCTGCTTGTCCCCATCAAGGACCTTCTCTCTGCAACAAGACTACATATCTACTTGACTCTTGAACTGTCTGGTGTAGATGCATGCTGATGCAAAGAGTGCATCAATTCATCTGCACAACAGGACCTAGAACGTCTCTGCCCTCTCTAGCGGCATGTGTCTACACAGCGCTCAACAAGTACGTGCAATGCACATTTATGCTTCACGCTGTTGTGCAATGAAGCTTGTTTTTCTCTCTGTGTTCTGTAAACCCAGGTCTGTCTCCGCACCATTTGCCAGATGAAATTTTGGTAAACTTACTCATGCCTCTCACCATACTATCTGAAAGGAGTCCTCAGCATACCTTCTGCCCGTTTCAATTCATTCGTCATTTCTCAATTTCTGTTTCCCAACATAAACCTTTCCATTTTTATTGGCGTCAAAAAGAGTTTTCCTGATGTTTTTGGTTATGCAGAGAACCTTTCCATCTTTCCACCCTACCAGCAATATCTACGCTGCCACTGAAGTAATCCATGATTCCTAAAAAGCCATGAACCTGACACCCAATCCTATTGCAGGGACATAGAACACCAAGCATTCACTAAAGATAAGACTGTGTTGTATCACGCGTGCAGAGGCACAAGAATAAAACTACTGTTTAAAACTAGAATGGTTACTTCTAAAGTCTTTACTACACATTATTCAAGAAATTTGGTGGTGTTGCGCCCACTGATAGTTCCATATGATGCCACTGCTGTGCACTGCAGTGCAACCATTGTGTCACAAGGGTGAATTATTAACAAATTCATACGTTCACTCACCTTAGACTGTAGTTTCTCAGAGCTCTAGTTGTATTCATGTCTGATAGTACAGTAACTGTTTTATTACCAATCTAGAACATTCTGCTTTTCTAGAGTTCATTACTCTCTTTCCCTCTGGACAATTCAGGACTAAGTAGAATTGTTCTTGCCTTTCTGTGGCTCATTCACTTTCCTCTGCTTGGCATTTTAGATATTCTTTAACTCTTAGGGCCTGGTTTAAGTTTAGATGGTGGATACGGTCCCGCCGTCACTTTTTCGATGGTGTTCATGACCGCAGACTTGGCAGTCTGCCTGCTTTACTTAGATGTCGGCAGGTCTATGGCGGGAAGACTGCAGGAGTCCAGCCCCTCTGCCAGTATCTTACTCATGGGTCGACTGGGTCAAAGGCAGAAGCACTGTCAGAGGGAGTGCACTGCCGCAACGATTACAATGTGCCTTTCCGTCGAGGCAACTGTGGTGTAAAAACCTCCTATTCTGAGTTGGACGAATTGAAGGAAATGAGGTAGGAACTTACCTTTTTTACTTTTTCTGGCCCAGATTAACGTTTTATCCAATGGAAAAAAATCGGCATTTCAACTCCGATATAACAGAGCATACATGGCGAACCCATATAGAAGCCACTTACAATCTACAGACAGCACCCAGAGCTATAACTGAAAACGAAATAGGGATGGCGATACAAAAACACCATAGTACCATCATTGACATAACATCAAGAAAGCAGAAGAAGCCAGAAACACAAAAACGAATCCCGCAGGCCCCAAACAAAATGATTAACAACTCGTATCGGAAACACCACAGCAACTCACAAGGAAAAATGGAACAAAAATTGCAGCAAAACGAATTGGAAACATCAGGGTCTGATCAATTAATGGTTGACATCCAGACCTCACAAAAACAAGTAATGAACATCATAAAAAAGCAGAGATCAGACGGGGCACCAGGTCCCAACGGTCTGCCAAATGCCCTATTTAAAAAAGATCCACAATTCTGGTCTAAACACCTAGCCATATTGTTTGACAACATTTTGGAATCCCATACTATCCCGGATTCCTGGCGAGGAAGTATATTACACCCAATATTTAAATGAGGGGCCCGTGCAAATCCCACAAATTATAGGCTGATTGCGCTCATAGATGTTGAGGCAAAAATCTACGCAGCAAACCTGCTTAAGGACCTAGAAGAATGGGTGGATAACATCAAATTGATCACCAACACACAGACAGGCTTTCGTCCCGGAATGGGCACTTTAGCAAACATTTCCGCCGTAACACTTCTGGCCAATCAATCCATCAGAAATTCTAAAGTACTGTATGCCTGTTTCGTGGACCTCAAGGCGGCCTTTGATAAGGTCCCCAGACTAGCATTGTGGGCAAAAATGAAATCCTGGGGCGCACCAAGAAGTTTATTGAACGCAATTATAGACCTTTATTCAAAAACATGGGTCCAAATTAAAATGGGAGATGGCCGAAGTCTAACAAATAAAATCACCACCACGAATGGACTAAAACAGGGGTGCGTCTTGGCCCCCTATTTATTCAATATATTCACAGCCCACCTAGACAACCACCTACGTACAACACCGGGCGATCCCCCAAAACTGGGGAATGTTAGAACAGCAAGCCTGCAATACCCAGATGACATTGTGTTGCTCTCCCAAACGCCTCGAGGACTACAACGACTGATAAATAAATTGGCGGAATATACAGACCTAAACCAACTCCAGATAAACTTCAAAAAGACAAAGGTCATGTGTTTTTCCAGCCCACGGATAAAAATACCAAAATTCACCTGGACCATCAACAGCAATAGTTTGGATCGCGAGGAGACATACAGGGACTGATTTTGGACAACCACCTCAACTATAAGCAACACCAAGAACATCGGAAAATTAAAGCTAAACAACTTCTGTTTGCATTCAAAACCCTGCAAAAAAAACTCAGTGTTAGCTCCACCACCCACTTATTAAAAGTTGTGGCATCAAAATTTCTACCCGCAATCACATATGGTTCTGAACTATTAAATGCAAAGGATGGAACATCATTGAACATCGCCCAAATCCGCCTCTTCAAAAAACTGTTTAATATCCCGCCCCACATCTCACAAGACCGGATAAGACTTGAGTTTGGGCTAAAAAATCAGACTATGGCAAGACAGGGAGCGCTGGTGAAATACTATTGGAGAATGCGTGCAGCTGAGGACGATTCCCTGGTACACTATTGCTGGCTGGAGGTCGAAAAGCAATCAATACTGACTAATTCGGCTTATTCGCACTTAAGAAAATCGATTGAGGCTTTAAAGCTAGAGGTAGTATGGCAGACCATACAGTCCTATTCTGAGTTCAAACAAATGGTAAACAAAACAGTTAACCAAATGACACAAGACCAGGATAAAGCCACGCTGTCCACGAAAACAAATGCATGGACGGTCCTGCCGACATACAAAAAGCTAAAGCCCCAACCATATCTTTCGGAACACTTTGCAAACCGAATGAAACATCAATTACTGCTACTGAGACTAGGAGTATACCCAACTAAAGACTTCACCCCCAAATGGAAATGCACATGGCCCTCAATGGACTGTCGCCTCTGCGGTCAAGGCGACGAATCAGTGCTCCATTTGCTCTGTATTTGTCCGGCATTACTATCCGAACGGAAAAGATTGCTGCGGCCGTTATTGATAAAAGAACAGATAAGGACATGCAGATTAGCAGTAATAAAATGTTTAGGAGGATCAACAGTGCAACTGGCATGCAAATCACTAAAACTTTTAAGTCAAGCTGCAAAAGCGCTAGAAAAGAAAGAGGCGGAACAGGATTTAGGAAATGCTTAGACATTTACCTCAAGTAAACATAAGTACTAGAATCGGATTCCTTGAGCTAGTATAACCTCATAAGACTAAAAGGCGCTAATTGAACCCTCGCTTCCTTTGTTTTACTGATCAAAATGTTTTAAAAGAAAGCTTACTTACTAAATCAGTATTAATATAAAATTTTAAGTTACAGGTGCTTATGTGTTTTTAGCGGTCATTCCGCTCTTTATATGATTTAAACCAAATCAAATAAAGTATTTTTTTACTGTTACTGTTACTTTTTCTGTTTGAGCCTCATCATACAGGTCCCTCCTTTGCTGCTTTGACTGCACCACGACAGCAAATGACTCAGTTGTAGCCAGGATCTAATGTAAGTTACTATTACAATTGTATTACTATGAATCCTGTGTTGACAATTGTGGTAGATTGGGGTAGGAACCTCTATGCCGACCTATTCAATTTAACAAACTGCCACTAAGGTTCTATATTACCACAACATCCACGTTGTATTAAGCTACCTAGACATATATCATACATTTAATTTGAACATCAAACTTTTTGTAAATTTCAAAACATTTTATTGTAAATATAATTATTTTTATATATTTGTTTGTATGAACACATATCTCAAAAAAATATTCCAAAGAGACTTACATTTGTGACACATGTGAATACTAAGTTTCCATAAATAATTTCTTGTTCTCTCCCTTATTGTGGAAGCTAAGAAGGCGAGGAATCGGGAGGTGGTGGACCTTGAGGGGGAGGTTTCTGCATTGGAGGCTGCTTTGGAATCGGGGGTCACGTCTGCGAAACTCCACGCCCTGGGTCTGAAACAATTTGCCTATAAATCTATGGTCACGGATGCTGCTAAATTGATGTTTCGGGAGCAACAGGGTCGTTTGTATGATGTGGGGGACAAAGCGGGTAAATTGCTGGCATGGTTGGATAAGAAGGAGAGAGCTAATCGTGTGGTGCCCGTGATTCAATCATCGAGTGGTGAGAGTGTGACGGACCCGGTTGGAATAGTTGACTGTTTTGCTGAGTATTTTCGCGTGGTTTATACCCCTGTGTCTGTGAGGGATGTGGCTGACTCTCGCCTTCTGTTGCGTGATATAGCTCTGCCCAGTGTTTCCGATTTGGATCGTGTAGCGTTGGATTCCCCCTTTACTGTTGATGAGATAGCTACTGCCATCCGTTCACTCCGTTCGGGCAAAGCATTGGGCCCGAACGGGTTGCCAATTGAACTGTACAAGCTACGTCCCGACAGAGTGGCGCCATATCTTCGCGCCATGTTTCTGGAGTCCCGGGAACGGGGTATTCTCCCATATGATCAGCGTCTGGCCACGATAGTTGTCATCCCCAAGGATGGTAAACCGCGGGACCTTTGTTCATCCTATAGACCCATATCCCTGCTGAATGTTGAGCCCAAGGTATTGGCGAAACTCCTGGCGACCCGCCTTCTGACGGTCATTAGTGACTTGGTCCATCCAGATCAATCCGGATTTATCCCGCATCGCAACACGGCTCTTAACCTACGTCGTCTCCACGGTGCGATTGCGAGGGCGGGGCTTCTGACGGAGCCGGCCATGTTGGCGTCGTTGGATGCCTCAATGGCTTTTGACACTGTGGAATGTCCTTATCTTTGGGCGGCTCTTGAGAAATTTGGTTTCGGGCCTGAGTTTATTGGTTGGGTCAAGTTATTGTATGCTGAACCCCTAGCACAAGTAGTGGTAAACGGTAGAGTTTCGACCCCTTTCACCCTTGGCCGGGGAACCCGTCAGGGTTGCCCCTTGTCTCCGTTGCTTTTTGCACTTTCTTTGGAACCGTTAGCTGCATGGCTTCGGTGGGAGCCTTCGCTTAAAGGGATTCGCTGGTCACCGGACTTTGAGGACCGCGTCTCGCTTTACGCGGACGACATTCTTCTATATCTCACCTCCCCGCGTAAATCTCTGACTGTTTTATTTGATGTTCTTACTTCATTTGGAGCCAACTCAGGCCTCGTTATTAACTGGGCCAAGTCCTGCGTGTATGTTCTTTCGGGTGTTTTACCCCCATTGCCGAGCAGACTTCCTATACAGGTGGTCCAGTCTGGCTTCAAATATTTAGGGATCTTCATTACGTTGGACTCCTCGCTCCGATTTGAGCGTAATCTCCTCCCCCCGTTGCTTAGATTGCGACTGGACGTGGCCCGTTGGCGCAAGCTCCCTTTGTCTCCTCTGGGCAGGGCGGCCCTGTTTAAAATGATGTCCTTGCCGCGGTTCCTCTATGCGCTCCAGAATTCCTATGACGACATCCCCAAGACCTACTTCCGAGAGATCGAGAGTCTTCAAAGGCAATTGATTTGGGACGGGCGTCCACGTATTGCCCTCGCGAAACTCACCATCCCTTGGTACGACGGGGGCATGGCGCTCCCCGACATCAAGAGATATTATTGGGCTTCCCAGTTGTCTGCTATTAATCACGTGATGTTTTCACCGGGTCGAAATCCTGCATTTGAGATGGATAAACTCCAGCTGCCGGGTGGGGACTTTAATAGAGTGCTTTATTCTCGATCAGCCGGGCGCCATCTTGTGGGTCCGTCCAGGATTGCAGTCACTGTGTGGCGAGCCGCGAATGTGAGTTTGGGATGGGAGGATCGAATGACATTGGCGACGCCGCTTTATGCCTCTGAACGTTTGGGGTGCCTCTGGTCTACTAAGGGCTTCGACCGCTGGGATATGATTGGGATATGTAAGGTGGGTGATGTCTGTTCGAAAGGTAGTGTGAAGTCGTTCCAGGCCCTCCAGGCGGAATACGGTTTGAATGGTAGAGAATTTTTTCGTTATCTGCAGGTCCGACACGCCCTCGCCTCAGTCCTGACTCCTGATGAGACCCTGCCCGAGTCTTCCCCCCTCGAAGATCGTGTCCTTGATGGCCACCTGCCTGATAGCACTATTTCCCTGATCTATAAGAAGCTGATCAATAATCGGGCAGACTTATTGGTCCGACTTCGGGAGGTTTGGGTCGGCGATGGGTTGGAACTGGACGACGAGGATTGGCAATCGGCACTCTCTTCTCCGAAAGAAGTAGCCATCCCTGCCCGTCTCCGTTTGGTTCAACTTAAAATCCTTCATCGAGTGTATGTCACTGGTCCGTGTCTGGTGTCAATGGCCTTTTCCCCGGATGGGTTATGTAAGCGTGGTTGTGGGTCGAGTGCTACTTTTTTACATATTCTTTGGGAGTGCCCAGTGGTGGCGGCCTACTGGACTGCTGTGCTTGAGGTGATGACTGCTGTGACTGGTGTTGCCCTGCGGCCGGAGACACGACGGTGTCTGTTGAATGTGTGGGAACCCACTGACTACTCTGTAGCCCAGACCAGATGGGCTACCTTGGGTTACATGATTGCAAAACGGGATATTGCGCAACTCTGGGGCGCATCCAGACCCCCTGAGGTCTCGAAATGGGAGGACAACATGGACTGGTCCATGTTTCGTGAGAAGACTGTATATGTGGCCAGGGGCAGACCCAGGGCGTGGACGAAGATTTGGGGCCAGTGGAATGAATATCGTGGGGATATCTGTACCCCTCCCCTTGTTGGCACTATTGATGTTACTCTATCTCCCTAGGCGAGCGTTCCCGGAACCTTTGCATACTGTCTTGTGCATTTCCGGTTCTCCCCGCTGCTCCCCCCCCCCCAACCTTATTAGAGTCTCTGGGCTCTTGTTATGTTCTCCTGATTGCTGACCATCCCCTCCGTTCTTTGGGCTGACCTTGATTACTATGCATTCGCCTTTTTTTAGTGTTTGTTGTGTTTATGTATAAAACAGAAAATCAATATGCTCTGTGATATGTTTGGAGTAATGCTTGATACTTGATTTGTGCCTGACCACGGGAGTACATTTCTATTTATTTCCTTGTGCCTTATTATTAGCGGCCAGCCAGTGAGGTTGTAGGCCCATTCTTGTATTTTTCTATGCTTGCTCAAATAAAGGTTTTTGAGAAAAAAAAAAAAAAAAAGGATAATAGTGAATGGAACAAATTGACAAACAAAGAAAAAGGCAAAGAGAATGGAGTCTCATGCCTACTACATGTTGGAGTATTTGAAGGCAGGGGCTATCCCCTCTGGCTTGAGAGTCAGAAATGTACCAGCTCTCTTTGTTGAGGTACGCCAGTTCCTGGAGCAATGGTCTCATATCGCGAACCGTTGCTCCAGGGACTGGATGATCCTCATCATAGAGACAGTGAAAGAGAAGATACAGGTTTTAAACCAAGAGATTCTAGAGCTAGAAGAAAAACTTAAAACTAATACTAGCATAGAAGAAGGTAAGAACAAACTGTTTAGCATTAATCAAGCGCTACAGGAGTTTGAGGACTATTTTTTTAAGAAAAAAACAGAAAAACTAAAAAAAGACATCCGCTGGTTTTCACAAGAGAAGGTTTATCCTTATCTTCAAAGCAACTTCTACCAGGAAGAACGCTATGAGGGAGGTCAAACAAACACATGTGCTTACAAAAGACAGAAATCCTTGACATTTTCTGATTCAAATTCATCAGATTCAGATTATGAAAGCCCTGTAACAAACGAAGGACCAGGTTACAATCCCAGAAATCGCAGAGGACAACTTTATAACCAACACCAATATGGTCAGTCGCCTTTTTTAGAGCAAGGCAGGGGCAGAGGCCATGTAAGGTTCCAAAGACAAGAAAGGAACCATTATCCTCAGACAGAGCAAGCACATCCACAGCCATACATGAGGACACGAAATCAGAGGAATTGGAAGTCTTAGATAGACGCCCGTCTTGTTGGTGAATTCTGTGCCAGCTGATTCTCGGGGGTTGAGGAGCTCGGGACTACCTGTCCCATTCCCCCTGCAGCCGCTGACGCCACCGTCATTTCGTCAGCGCCCGGAGGCGCTTTAAAGTAGTGAGCGGGCTCCCGCAGCATGGGACGCCCGTCTTGTTGGTGAATTCTGTGCCTGCTGAATCTCGGGGGTTGAGGAGCCCGGGACTACCTGTCCCATTCTCCCCTACGGCTGCTGCCGCCACTGTCATTTCGTCAGCACCCGGAGGTGCTTTAAAGCAGTGAGTGGGCTCCTGCAGCGCGGGACGCCAGTCTTGTTGGTGAATTTTGTGCCAGCTGATTCTCTGGGGTTGAGGAGCCCGGGACTACCTGTCCCATTCCCCCCTGTGGCCGTGGCCACTGCTGCCACTGTCATTTCGTCAGCGCCCGGAGGCGCTTTAAAGCAGTGAGCGGGCTCCCGCAGCGCGGGACGCGCGCGGGTGAAGCCCGGGCCTAGGGTGGGCCCGTCTGTGCCCGTCAGCGGCAGGAAGAGGCGGGCCAGGTCCCTTGACCCTTAGGCCACGGACGTTTACATATTTCTGCTTTCTCTGCTGTCCCTATATAGTAAGTACCTTTTAATCTTATAAAGCGACATGCCGGCAATCCCAAAAACACAGGGGGAAGGCCTCTACGCCTAGAACTATGTCTAATTCCACACTGGAATGTCTTTTAATGCGAGCAACAAAGGCAATTGACATGGAGATTGAGGTTGCTGAGCGATGGCTATCATTGGGAGGTTGCCCAGTAGGATCGGTCACCGATCCAGACTTGATGGAAGTTCAGACCGCTGAAACTGTGGAACTTAGTCAAACAAACTCTGCTCACCTGAGCAGCCCTGTGGCCCAATCTCCACCCCCTGTTAAGCAGCTCCGTACAAAGCTTCCAAAATCGCCAGTACGTGAAACCGTGGGCAAAAGGAAGAAAAAAGTAAAACATACGGAGCCCACAAGGTACACATGGTCCATGTCGAAGAGACAGTCCCAGATCACATGCACAGAAGCCCCGATGTCACCCTTACAAGGATCAGCCACTGCGAGCGGCACAAATTTGCTATCTCCAATCCAGCCTGTAGCAATCCCCCAACATTTGACTGTGGCATTAGTGTCCTTGTTAGAAGAGTCGATCTCAAGAAATTTGTTACCGATCTTAACTAGATTAGACAAGCTAGAGTCTACTGTGACACTTATGCATACTATGATTAGGGATTTAAGTGCAGGGGTAAAATCTAATCTATTGGCTGGAGGTCCTGCTCAAAGGGGGATCCCAAACCAACAAGAAGAGTCCGTTGTTAAGCGCAACACTCAACCATCTTGTCTTGCGGATAATGCTGTCCCTAGAAACCCAGCCAATGCAGTAGAACAGAAGTATGAGGGTTTGCAAATGTAAATCAAGTGGTAAATACATGTAAATCCCCAAATCAAAGTAAGCGAGGCTCTCCATCCACAGTTACAAACAGGAACGATTTATGCCCAGATCAATCATCACGTTCATTATTGCCCCACAAAAATGGCCAAATCAATCATGATGATAAAGTGACCCTACATCTCCCACCAATGTGCTGTCCCTACGTTGTCATTCTTACAAATATTCCCACTCTGCAGGAAAATCAAACTGAATCACAATCTCAATTAAAAAATAAAACCTGTCACTGGCTGCAACAGAACACAAATCTTTTAAACTCTGACTATCGAGATATCCTATTCATGAGACGAGTTAGGTGGGTGGGCACGTTACCCAAGTCATTTCCTGTTGACTGTATTGTAATAAATTGCAGATCCCCAAATATCGCGAGTCGACCGATAGGATGGGACTCCCACTCTAATATTCAGAGGCTGGGCAAAGCGATTGGTGTTCTGCCCCTTGGCTTCTTTTATAGGCATCTTGAAAATAGTGAGAGAAACACTGTGGCAAACAATGTGGCCTATGCAACAACTCCCATATACCAGGAGGTCCCTCCTTTGGAAATTAGAAACAGGTTTCAGCTCTTGAGCACCCTGGACTCCCAAGACTGACTATCCAGCGTACCCTCAATCCCTACAGAAGTCACATCGAATTTACGGTCCACTGCTACATTTTCTCCATGCATTGATAGTAATCATGGTATAAATGTACCTGCAACAAACTGTATTCATTCCTACTCCCAACAAATGTTCGGGAGGGGGGGTATTAGCAACCCTGGGCCTACTAAGGAACTCTTATACAACTTCCAGGATTTGAAATTCATATCTTGGAATGTAGCTGGTATCAAGACCAAGATAACTGATCCTCAATGGTGCAAGCTAATGGACAGCTATCATTTATGCCTCCTGCAGGAAACCTGGGCAGCTGGACGCGTGCACAGGGTAGGGTTTACCACATATAGTGTTGAAGCCAAACAGTCGTCAGCTGGTCGCCCAGCTGGCGGCCTTTTAATCTGGGTCAAAAACTCGCTGGTATGTACAATAAAAGTTTTAAATATTGACTCAGACGAGATACTTGGGTTAGAATTATCATTGGGCAAGGACAATATGCAAGACAGACTCTTTAACATCTATAATCGGGTGACTAGCCCCCACAGACCTTCAGTGACAATAACAACTCTGACTAATTACCTTGACTCAGCCATGGGGAGTCACCGATTGATAATCGCCGGGGACCTTAACACAACTTTTGAACCGGTTGATTACATACAGGATCTTGTCTCGGAGGAGGGGACAGCAAGGGGGATCACTAAACGTATGATACCATCAATTAAGAAATGCACTAGGGTGGCCTAAAAAATTCTGTCACTCACCATTGCATATAGGGTCAGAGCCTGTAACGGCCGGACACACTCCGATAAAGGAGCAAGTCATACCTTTAAGAGGGCTGTTTCTAAAACCCGGATCAACTATATTCTTGTCGATCTAGATCTTTGGCCTTGTGTCAAAGAGATGGTAATTTTACTCCGGGATGACAGCAATCACAACGCTTTGTCATTGTATGGACCCCCTAGGAGTGAGAGTACCCCGGGCATTACTACAAATAACAATAGAAGAGTCAAGTTGCCCCTCATTTTATCTGATCCAACTGTGCTCCCCAAAATATACACAGAGGTGGAGCAGACTTTAATTTACCTGAGTACACCTACCATAGGGCCGGAAGTCATTATAACTACTTTTTTTAAATTGATTACAAATTTAAGACCTCTTTTTTATAGAAATTGTACTCGACCCAAGCGGAAAACTATTTCTATTTATACAGGCTCCCTTGAGCCGTTGGTGGCGACGACCTCGAGATTACGCACCTGCGCACCACAAAAGGTACCTGGACCTATGAATATTTTCGGCAGCCCACGCAGCAACCCCGTGCACACGCCTAATCCCTGCTGACGAGCGGTAATGACCGCGAAACACGTGTCCAGGGATGGCAAGCACATCAGTGAATACCCTCAAGACTCAAGACTCGGGTAGAAGCGCACCTGCTGATACCTACTCCATCGACCATCATGCTCCGGGGTCACACGCTGATGGGACGAGCAGTGTGCGACCTCACTCGGAATTACTATTTATATAGGCTCCCTTGAGCCGGTGGAGGTGACGACCTCGAGATTACGCACCTGCGCGCCACAAAAGGTATCTGGACCTATGAATATTTTCGGCAGCCCACGCAGCAACCCCGTGCACACGCCTAATCCCTGCTGACGAACGGTAATGACCGCGAAACACGTGTCCAGGGATGGCAAGCACATCAGTGAATACCCTCAAGACTCAAGACTCGGGTAGAAGCGCACCCGCTGATACCTACTCCATCGACCATCATGCTCCGGGGTCACACGCTGTTGGGACGAGCAGAGTGCGACCTCACTCGGAATTACCAAGCGGAAAACAGCTCCCTGGTTTAACGAAGCCTGCAAAAAATCCAGGGATGACCTATTTGAGGCAGTGAAAAGGAAGTCTCCTATAGTTGTACAAAGCCGCAGAAAGTCTTACAAAATGGCACAAAAATATGGCAAAAAGGGACTGGGAGACTGAAAAGTGGAGCATGCTTCATGAAGCTGCAAAACTTAAGAACAGCCAACTTTTTTGGCACCTGCTGTCGAAGGGATCATCAAATATAGAAATAGAAACAGACTTTCACATTCAGCCCCATGTGTGGGAGGATTACTTTTGGGACTTATTTGCAGATCAGGGGTTCCATTATGACCTAGGTACATATATGTACCCACAGGATCTTGGAATACTAGATGGAGACAATTTTACAGTAGATGAAACCATCCTGGCCATAAATTTGTTGCAGAGTGGGAAATCCCCAGGCTTAGACAAGCTTCTGGGAGACTTGTTTAAAGCCGAGCCTGTTATATGGGGCCCCCTGCTCCAAAAAGTGTTTAATACCATCCTGCATGGGGGAGCTATTCCGGAAACCTGGCGGGGCACGGAAATCATTCCTATCCATAAAAAGGGTGACAAAGGGTCACCTTGCAAGTACAGGCCCATTAGCCTAATAGATGTTCCCCAAAAATATTTTGTAAAATGATTTTGACAAGAATTCATAATTGGATAAAGGATAATAATGTTCTGTCGGATTTACAGGCAGGATTTAGGGCTTCCACAAGCACCAATGACCAAGTTTTCATATTCCTCCTATTAATCTGGAGGCAGTCATTTATATGCGGTGTTTGTGGACCTAAAGACGGCCTTTGACTCAGTTGACCGGACTAAACTCTGGCTAGCCCTGAGCAAATTAGGACTACAATCCTATATAGTCAGAATCCTGATTCGGCTACACCATGACACATATGTCAAGGTTAGATGGGAATCCGATGGCAGCCTGACCAACAACATACTGGTTCAGAAAGGCGTACGCCAAGGCTGCGTCCTTGCTCCGACATTGTTCACCCTCTATATCAATGGTTTAATTGGTGAACACTTTAATTGCGATGGTGACCCTCTGAAACAGGCAGGTAGAGCAGTGCCGTGTCTGCTATTTGCCTACAACACTCTGTTTATTGCTAAAACCCCTAGAAGAATTCAAAACCTGCTAAATAAATTTGCTAAGTTCTGTAAAGAAAAGGGCTTAGAAATAAATTGCTCCAAAACTAAGTATATGTCCTTTAATCCCTATAAATCTAGCAAGGGCAAACTTGCGTTGGGTACGCAAGTTTTGGAGCAAGTTAAATCCTTTGACTACTTGGGGGTTCGCATAAGTGAAAGGTTGACTTGGAATGCACAGCTGGAAAAGAGCACCTTGACCCTCCAGCATGTAGATTGTGCCCTAGTACGTAGGGCTAGGGCCTCTCCCTACCGGCCCATTTCACGTATCCTAGAAATGCATAGGGCAAAAGGTCTAGGAGGGCCTCTTTATGGGGCCCAGTTATGGGGATTGGAAAATCTTACAGACCTAACTACCTCTGAGAACAAATTTATTAGAGCTATTACGAACTTGCCAGTAAATACATCACTTCTGCCACTAACTAGACCTTGGCATAAAACCTATTGAATACTTTGCCATTCTCCGGGCCCTCTTATTCTGGATAAGGGTGTGGACAAGCAACAAAAAGGTCCCACTGAAGGAAGGCATGGTTGAGCTAATTGCATTGCACAGGCAAACTAGTCGAATCAAGTGGTTCAAAAAGATCAAGGATTGGTTTTTAAAAATTGGATTGGGGCAACTTTGGAAGGAACCTTGGACCATTACTAAATCCTTGATCCCTCTTGTTAAAAAAAGGTTCTGGGCACTGATGATCTCGGAAAGCATTGAACATTTTGCACATGGCACTTTAACTGTGAGGTTTTTAAATGTTAAAGACAGCTATGGCTTTGAGTCCTTTTTGGATGACATTGAGCCACCAAAGGCACGAGCTCTGTATACCCAACTTAGATATGGAACGAATCCTTTAAACACAAGGAGAAGTAGCTGGGTAAATGGGGTGGTTAATGTATTGTGTCCATCCTGCCTTGCTGTACCCGAGACACTTGAGCATTTTCTCTTTTGGTGCCCGTCCTCTGCTGACTATAGAAGAACCTGGATAGCCCCTGTCTGTCGTATGCTTTCTATTAGGAGTCATTCGGAAGTTATATGCATTTTTAAATCTGATACCACATGTTGGCTAGTGTTTTCTATCTCAAGATTCCTGCTGTTTGCGTGGAGGAGGAGGCTAAAATGTGTAATTCAGCCTACGAAAATGGCTGTGTCTACATACCTTTAATTTGTCCAAATGGATGACTTAGCCTACTGTGTTTTTACAGGAATTTTAAACCTTGTTTTAATGGATATTTTGATAACACTTTTTCAATGTACATTAACTGTTTTTATTCTGATGTGTTGTGTTTTTTTTACGATGTGAATGATCATATTTTTTTTGATTGAATAAAACAATAAAATAACACCTCAAATGGACTTACTATCCCCATCTTTAATCTGTCTAGTCACCAGCTTGCCATAGAAGAAATTACTTTATTAAGCGAAGGACTCTTTTGTCCCCAGCACACAACCTGACATATTTGCTATGAATAAAGATCTATATTCGTAATTTCAAAAAATTAGACTAAAAAAATTAATGTCTGATAATATTCCCACAGAAGAAGATATCAACTATTCGGGCTGTAAGCCTCCGTCCAAGTTCACACCTTCTCTTGAGATGGTAGGACCTGAAGTTGCGGTCTTCTGTGATAAAAGAATTGGAGAAAGTCACCAAATATGTCCGCAAGCCACTCCCCAATTTTACTAACTTGGAAACACAGGCACTTAGGAATTTACAGAACAACACACATATTACCAACAAGCCATGTGACAAAGCAGGGGGCATAGTGGTGACGGACAGTGAAAAATACTCAGATAAAATGGAGAACAGCCTCAGTAGACTTAGTAGCCTTAGTAGACTTGAATATAAAAATAGAAGACAGTACAGCGAAAGCCTTCATGGATGGCTACATCTGCCAAAAAGAGTTAGAATTCTTAAATAAGAGCAATACAGTCATCCCTGCCCTTTATGGAGTCCAGAAAACGCACAAAAACATACGGGACTCTCCTATGCGTCCCATTATATCATCTATTAATTCTTGTACTGAGCCACTCTCCCAAAACGTGGACTCATTTTTATGCCCCCTCACCAAATTGTATGAATTATAAATGAAAGATACGGGACACATGATAGCGACCATTGAACACAAACCTTTCAATCGTGAGACACAGTTCCTAGTAACTCTAGACATAGAATCGTTGTATACCAACATCCCCCAGGACCTAGCCATGCAGGCAGTGGCAACTATACTGGCTAGAGTTCCTGGGGAGAGACATCATAATTTTATTTTGGAGTGTCTAGATATAGTCCTGCATCACAACTTCTTTGAATTGAAGGACAATCTTTATCAACAGATACAGGGCACCAGCATGGGAGCTTCATGTGCTCTTAGTGTAGCGAATACATACATGGAAAAATTTGAATTAAAACACATTTTTAATGAGATAGCTCCGTTCTATGAGAATTAAAAGTCTGGCATAGATTCAAAGACGATATATTCTTCATCTGGACAGGAGATGAGTCAAGCTTGGTACAATTCATTGAATGGCTCAATTTAAGTGACTGTAACCTCAAGTTTACGGCAAAATACTCACATGATAAAGTAGAGTTCCTAGACATTTGAATCATGGGTGGAGAAGACGGCATTGAGGTCAGCCTCTACAGAAAACCTACAGCTAAAAATATGGTTCTACAGCACACTAGCTATCATCCCTCATGCCAAAAAGATTCAATCCCCGTTGGGGAATTCTTGAGAATCAAGCGCAACTGTACTAACATGCGTGATTTTATGACACATGCGGAGCAACTTAAAAAGAGCCTATTGCTCAGAGGATAGCCCAAATGCTTAATTAGACAATCTATAAAACGGGCTAAATATTACAACAGAGACAGTCTTATTAGTGGAAGGGAAATACAACCTTTAGAAAGGCTTGTTTGTGTTGTCAACCACTCTAGCTACAATAACAAAATACAACAGATCCTACATAGGAATTGTAAGATTTTAAACACCAATGAAGACAGTATGGCACTCATGAAACCTATTGTGGCATTCAGAAGGAATTCCAACTTAAGATATAAGCTAGTTCATAGCAGAATAAAACCACCCTCAAAAATCTGGCAGCAAAGCACAATGGACCGGCTTCCACTGGTTCTAGGAAACCACACATGTGGTACGTCTTATGCTTGCCCAACAGCTATCACTACTGAAGTATGGTCCTATGGCACAAAAACAGGAAAGCTGAAAAGCCACACTAACTGCAGAAGCAGTAATATAGTGTACCTGATCATCTGCCCCTGTGGACTTGGGTATATAGGGGAGACAGGTAGAGAACTTTACCTGAGACTGTCAGAGCATAAATAGGCTATCAGGAAGCATAAAACACAAGCTCCCATGGTAAAACACTACATGGAAAACAACCACATTGAGTATGATCGTAAATGGCTCATCTTTGAGAAAATCACCCAGAAACCCGGATACGACATAGAAAAAGTGAGAAAAAATAGGGTAACCTTTTGGATTTTCCATTGTGATACAGTATGTAGAGGTCTTAATGAAGAGATTACTTGGATAATTACATAAATGTGTCAGTGAGAAGAGTCCTTTCACTCCCAGACCTATAGCTGCTCTGTATAGTAACAGTAGTTGGTCTTGAGCTGTAGGACACAGAGATTTGGCACACACTGGATGTTTACACCAGGGAGAATAGGGGCATTGCACCATCCATAGTTCCTATTCTCATTTACTCCAACTGTAAGCAAGAAGCAATTACCCATGAGTACAGAGAGATTAACATCCTGCCTTGTACAATAAATAATCAGAGGTAATTTCTCCTCTCCTTTCTTACAATACAGAGTTTATCCACTAGGGCATGATAATTGGACACACAATGTACCAGTCTAGATATTAGAGTAATCACGCAAGATTATCACTACGTATAACAGAACTATAATGTTGGCCCGTACTATATGATGAATTTCACATTTTATTTCCATTATTATCATGTAGCATCGTGTTCCTCATTCAAATATGCAGTCGCACTTCGGTGCTTCCTTTTAGATCTCAAGTGCAGTGGCCAACAGGGATAAGTAGTCAACTAGCAACTATAACACAGTCCTGCCCACTTAAAACTGGCTGTAGATCTGTGGGGTTATGTGGTCCTCTTTATGTTCAAAACAGGTGCTACTCTAGTTGCATTTGTCAATCCCTTCTCTCATTAGCTTGAATGGAGGTGTCATATTACTAAGTTAGTGCTCCACATGCAGCATTTGCAGCACCTAGTAAAATCTTGCACACATAGTGAATTCATCTCATGGTTGACTTCACCAGTTCACTCCTTAGGAAAAAAATGCACAAAACACAACCATTCTTTCATTCATTCAATTTCTTTATTCGGTTTTCATGTATTTGAAAAACCATAAAAGTACATTTATAAAACAAAGATCTTGCCATAAAATATGCTTAAAAATGTTTCTACATACAAAATAAAAACAGTTCGTTAATACGTTTTTGACGTCTTATAAAGTACAAATAGACAATCATCAATTATAAAAATATAGATCAAGAGCATAAAATAGGGAAAAGGGTAAACATAATCGGAATGTAAATTTCACAGTCTACTCCAGACTGGTACGGTATAGAACTTGTTCTGTGGTACCAAGACCCTCTCGAAACCCGAATTGAAGGTCCAATAGGATCTTGTTATCATCCGCCCAGAGCTGGAGACGCTCGAGGATGATTAATCCAGCCACCTTGCCCAGGGAGTCCAGCAGCGATACACGTCAATTTTAGGTTTGTCATTAGTGTCCACTAAAAAGGGGGATTTAATTATTGCCCAAAAGGCAATGTTATCTTTTGTAGCGCAGGTTTTGTGAAGTTGGGCCCATGGTTCGTTTTTTAGATCGTTTTTCCTTGATTTTATTGCCTGATTATACTCGCTTCTGAGATTGGCTATTTCCTTTTTATCCCTTTTTGTTTTATGGAGGGCTATTTTCAGTTTGGAATAGGCTTTAGTGCATGTATTATTAAACCAGCCTTTGGGTTTAGCAGAACTGTTTTTTTAATTAATATGGAAAGCTTCTTTTATTGTTTTCGTTATAGCCACAAAGTTACTCATGACCTCTTCGTGTCCAAAGATCGAGGCATTTTTCAATTGCCATTAGCGTGTTTTTTACTACTTTCCTGGTGATCTCTAATGGATCTACTTTAACCCACTTTAACCTTGTCAAGACTCAGGGTCGCCTGCCCAAGGGTCCTCAAAGAGTTACGTATATCAGATTGGTGTGGAAGTGATAGTGTAATACTGTTGGGATAGTGATCGCTTATTGCAATATCATGCGTAAAAAAATTCAATATTCGAGAGCGGAAATCACTAGAAATTAAAATTAAGTCTATGATACTAGATAATCCTCTACCATTAAAAGTACAGGTGAGGGGAATTGGAGGGTTCACCAATTCATTAGCCAAACCCAATTCCAACCAGAAAAGTGGTTAATTCAAACAGTTCCCCGTCATTGTATGGCGAAAATGAGTTAGTGGAATTTCGTTTTCAGCCCGAAGACCACAGGTTAAGTTAGATTTGTGCCCGCATAGGAATTGATTGAAGTCGCCGCCCCATATAATTACCAAGTCTTTGGTTGGCTTATTTTTTAGTTCCTGCAATCATAAATGAATTTCTTTTAGTACTCTAATTATTTCGTCCTGTTTAAGATTATTATAAAAGTTAACCAACACAAAGGAGTTGCTTTTACTCGCCCTCAGCATATAATTTGATAGTTAGTCTCTATTTTAACTTGAACAATATTCTGAATGTCAACAAGATTAGAAATAAAAATCGACATACCTCCCCTAGCTCTCCCTGATGTTGAAGGAAGTGCTTGAGAAAAGTAGGTTTTATAGCCCTCTATGTGTATTGCACATATAGCCCATGTCTCCTGTAGACCGAGGACATTACATTTTTGTATGAAATTAATCCAGATTTCATTGGTAAATTTGGGGCGCAAACCTGCGATGTTCCAAAAAAGTATATTAAGAAAAGATTTTTTTAAATATCCTGTTTTCGGGGGACCTTGCCTGGTAAACCCGGTATATGGGTCAGAATGATTTAAGGTTAGAGGTTCATCAATTTCATGTTGGTCTAGTGTTGTTAATATTTCCTGTACCTCTGAAAAACCATTCATTATCGATGACTTCCCTGGCCTGCATAATCTATTGTCTACTTCACAAAACACTTCATAGTTGATGAAAAACTGAGTATTAGTGACCACATACAAGCAAAGCTGTGGTGGTACATCACAGTAAGAGGAAACCTCTTCCATCAAATAAGCCTCTCAAGAATTGTAGTAGATGCGTCAATACATTGTTTGAAGAACGTGCTCAGTTCTGCTATTATGACCATAACCAGACAATTACTTAGTGCAGGAACAGAGCCCCAACTAGTAGAAATAGCTCAGGTGTGTACCAAATGATTTTGAATACCATTAACACAAAGTATGATCAGGTTACAATGTTTGCCCACCCCCACTCCGTTTTCAATATACATCCTTTTTTGGAAACTGTTTTTTTGGTAACAACGGCATTTATTTGGAATGAATAACAAAGGAATTGAGAGTACAGTACTAGAAAAGAAAAACCAATGCTAAGTTTCAAATTACAAACACAGAAGGAATTTCCTAAATCTGTTCACTGATTCCCCATTGCTGGCACTACTGACACTGTTCCCACTTATATGATCTTAACTCGTTAAAAATGTGACGTTCTTAATCTATTGCTAATAAATTGATTTTGACAAAGTGGAGAAGCTATATAGAGCCTACAAGGATCACTGAATTGTGGCAATGTCTCCTAGAAATAAAAAAGATGGGCATTCAGGAAAAGTACAGGAATCGGTATTCTTTTAAATGTATGCAGGTACTGCAGATTTTAAGCTTTGAATACAATTAAATGACATTGACATTACGCATAAAAGGGAAAAATAAATGGCATGGGATTTACCTTTGAGAGTAGGTTAGTGTGAATTTTCTTTAACACATTATCCATTTCAAGAAGCTTTGGTCCCACCAATGGGCTGTTCGGTCCACTCAAATGACCAATGTGATCCAACCCAAGGTAATGGAGTATTAATAAATCCCAGTCTGATCTCTTTAATACATTATCCAAATGCCTGGTTACGTTGTTATCAACCTTAAATTGAGAAAAACGAACATTTAAACAATCCATATATCATATATGCCTTCAATCACATTATTAAAGCAAATAATGTTTTGCAGCAACTGAGCTGTGGGTCCACCCCCAAATACACTGTATAGAGGTATGTTTAGATTCGATGTGATTAAAACCATCAAAAACTCAAAACAGACGCCCCACATGAGAGAATATCACCAATTAAGATCACTACTACAGCCACGTGAAAGAATGTAGAATTTAATACCGAACCAGGTTACCAAAATTAATGATGTACCTCAAACAATGTTTCCTATTATGCACCTGCTAATTACCTGGATGCCACTCATAACACAGCTTTGTCATATCAATTCACAGCTAATTTCAAGTGGCTTTAAAAGAGCTTCCTAATATTCATAGAGCATGGACCATAATGATTTTTTTAAAGTATTTTTTATTGACATTTATCATTATAACACTTCACATTTTAGTAATACGTTAGTAATAACATTGTATAATTACGTTATCAACTTAGATCTTTTTGGTCAATCATTTGGTGAATATCCACAGTGGCCGTGCAAAGGATTATCAATCAAGGGAAATGGAGTGTCAAATACATAACAGAAAATCAAAGGGGCATACAACCAACAGTACTAGAAGGACAAATACACAGGGTGACCTTGCACATGAAAAGGAGGCAGTCAGTTTCAGAAGGCCAACTCCCACCTTGAAGGGGTAATGGCTTCCAATTATCATGGGTGTAGATGGGCGGCATATGGGGGTCGGGTGATTTCCACCCAGCTCTAGGTCGGATACCCCCTGCGGCCTAGATCATGCCTTGGAACCAGTGAGCAATGTAATGTGGTGCAATCATTTCTTGTCCCATCATCCAGGTAGTACGAGAAATCTGGGGTTAGTGGAGCCTTCCAGGTTATCCCAAGGCCAGTCTCTCTCTTGTCGTCCGACAACCCAACCATCCTTCTTACAGTGAATCACTGTGCTCCCCAGTTCCCCTCCTGGGCCAGCCTCCGGGTGTTCCCATGACACCAGTACCTCAGTCCATAGGCCTGCTATAGGGCGAGCTCTTACCCCTCTGTCTTCTTCTCTGACCAATGCCCTTTCCTCAGCCCTGGCCCACTGGGTAACATTGTCCCTTCAAACCTGGATCTTGGGACCCCTCAGCTGATTTGCAGGACATTGCTAGTCACCTTTTAGCCAATACTAATGCCAAATCTATAAACTGTGAGCCCACTTTCCATGTAGTCGGCCTTGGAAACAACCCCAGAATACACACCTCCAGGGAAAAAGGAGGGATCGGCCGAGCGCGGTCTCCAGGGTCGTAAATATTGCCTCCCAATAGAGCCGTAGGATGGGGCAGTACCACGCCATGTGTATAAAGTCAGCAGCCAAGTGACCGCATCTGGGGCAGGGGCGGGGCTATCGTCCATACACCACCTAGAGTCTATGCGGTGTCATGTATGTCATGTGTATATAGTTAAAATCAAGGTATTTCAACCTCCTGTTCCTAGCGACCATTTTCAGGGAGGCCAAGATTCTCTGCCACCCAGAGTCAGACAGGTCTCGTTCCAGAATCTTTTTCTTTGCCCCGTAAAACATACAAGGTCCTACGCACCATTGTCGCAAGGGATCGATAAAACCAGGTCACCAGGTGTCTAGCGAAACCCAGGGTGACCAATAATTGCAAAACACCATGAATCACAGGCTCTTGCCGGACTCCCACCCACAAGTCCCATAGCCTACGTATCAATGCTTTGTACGCAAGGAATTGGCCTGGAGGCAAATCATATTGCTCCATCAGTTCATCCAGCGGCACCAGGGTGCCTTGTTGATAGCAGTCACCAACTGTGGCCACCCCAGCATCCGTCCAGGCCGATATTTGCCAGACTGTAAAATAAGAGGGGTTCCCGTGAGGCTGGCCTCTTAAGGTAGTGCTGGTGTATACAACGATTTCACCGAAGTCAAGACACATCTGCGCCAGCATTTCAATGCCACAGAAAGCAGCAACCCTGGGTGCTCGAGTACCGCCGATGGGCAAAGCAACTTGGCCAGCAAGGTCTCGATATGCGTCGCAAGCCCAATCACCTCCAGCCCACCCCAATAAGGTCAGTCAAGCCACAACACAGCCACTGAAGTTGTGTAGCCAAGAAAAACAGTTCAAAGTCCAGTACACCCAATCCCCCCTCCTCCAAGGAGCGCTGAAGAACTGTCAGGGACACTATGTCAACAACCGTCCCAGATAAGGCCATGCACCAGGATGTCTACACCATGAGATCGGTACTCCCACCGGTAGATTTACAAAAAAGTAGGAGTCTCGGGAGCATAACCATTTTGGTGAGCGAAACCCATGCCATTGTGGGCAGTTTATGGACCATAAAATGTTATTTAAAGAACAATATTAGTTTACTGCCCACTGCTATTTTGCATTCAAATTTAGTTCAGTGGTGATGCTTGTAGGGGATGTGGCCTGGTCAGCCGAGATGGTGGTCGCTCCCCCTTGGGCCCAGGGCATCAGCAGTGGGACTGAACTGGGTACATTGATAGGGTGTCCCAATTTGATGGCGTTTGGGTGGCTTTCACTGGGCGACGCCGCCACCCCTACGAATTTGCATCCCTAAAAGTAAAGTAACTGCCCTGCCATTGGCCCGCCAACTTCAAGAGAGCCTACAGACTCAGGAAGATGAAGGGGAGCCGCTGGCTGCACGTGCTGTCCCAGACCAAAATTAGGACTGTGGTGCAGGCGGCCTGTGGTGTGTGCTCAGTGCTTTAGCCTGAAGTTGAACTTTGTTGGAATGTAGATGTTGTCTGGTTCAGGCTGGTGTTGGGAATCTGATCACTATCATCCCAGGAGACTAAGACCGAAAGCACCTGTGTTGGGTAATTTCTGCTTGAAGGCAGAAGCAGAGATGCATCTTCCGTAGGGTGGCAGGGCCCTTCATGTGAATTGCGAGAACTGGGATATGTTGCCCGGGTGAGATCATGATCCACTTTTCATGGCGGCATTAACTTTCAAGGCTTTCACCAGACTGCTGCCCACTGGTTTCTTGGCCCAGATGCCTGAAAGACTGCTACAGGTGGCTGAAATACAAAAGCAAGAGGGGTTTCATGCTAGAGCCCATGATCATGGGGAGAGACAGGTCGTCCTCCTCACTGGCGTAAACCACGATTGACAAATTCACGGCCCCACTAGCTGAGGCCACCAGAAAGACGGGTGGAGTGGCCCCAACTTAGTCTCTCTGAAGCCCCAACATAAGAGCTATGCCACAAGCTATTAAGACTTTTCAGAGCAGTGTTAAAGACAAAGATTGGAGAAGTGAGATCAGTTGCAACTCTTCTCCATCAGGATCTCCATAAAATAGTTGACAGAGCTTCGGAAACTGAAGGGAGATTCTCGGATTTAGAGGAAACAGTCTAGGAGCTCAAGACTACTGTATCGCACCTGACTGGTGAAGATATCAAATAGTACACAGAATTACATACAGGATATACGAGGCTCAGAAACTGATGACCGGCATCATCTGGCCTACTGCTTAAAGTTCAGTCAGGTTATGGCCACTGATAAGTAAGGCAGGACTTCCATGGCACCCATTTTATGACTGAGCAGCTGATGAACAGCACATTCGTTATATTTAATGTAAATTAAGGCCGGGTATTCTAGTGGACAACAATCAATAAATCAATAATTTCATTTGTAAAGCGTGCTACATACCCGTGATGGTCTCAAGGCGCTGGGGGGGGGAGGGGGGCTGCTACTGATCGAAAAGCCAGGTCTTGAGAAGTCTTCTGAAGGCCAGCAGGTCCTGGGTCTGTCATAGGCTGATAGGGAGAGTGTTCCAGGTCTTGGTGGCGAGGTAGGAGAAGGATCTGCTGCCGGCTGTGGTTTTCCGGATGCGTGGAATTGTGGCGAGGGCGAGGTTAGCAGAGCGGAGGCTGCAGGTGGGGGTGTAGAAGCTGAGTTGGTTGTTGAGGTATGCTGCTCCGGCGTTGTGTAGGGGTTTGTGTGCTTGGATAAGGAGTTTGAAGGTGATCCTGTTGTTGACGGGGAGCCAATACAGGCCTGTCAGGTGGGGTGTGATGTGGCTGCGTCGGGGGACGTCGAGGATCAGTCGTGCCGAGGCGTTCTGGATGCGTTGCAGCTGTCTTAGGAGCTTGGTTGTTGTTCCTGCGTAGAGGGCATTCCCGTAGTCCAGTATGCTGGTGACGAGGGCCTGGGTGACGGTTTTTCTCGTGTCGGAGGGGATCCATTTGAAGATCCTGCGGAGCATTGGGAGGGTGTTGAAGCAGGAAGCGGAGATGTCGTTGACCTGCTTGGTCATGGAGAGGGCGGAGTCGAGGATGACCCCCAGGTTGCGTGCATGGTCAGTGGGTTCTGGGGCTGTTCCTAGCGATGTTGACCACCAGGAGTCGTCCCAGGCTGAGGGGGTGGGACCGAGGATGAAGACCTCCGTCTTGTCTGAATTCAGCTTCAGCCTGCTGTCCTTCATCCACTCGGCGACGACCTTCATTCCTCTATGGAGGTTGGCTTTGGCGATGTGGGGGTCTTCGGTGAGGGATATGATCAGCTGGGTGTCGTCAGAGTAGGAGATGATGTTGAGGCTATGTTGTCATGCCACGTCGGCGAGTGGTGCCATGTAGATATTGCTACTGCACGAGAAGAGGTCCACCCAGACGAATTGAATATTGGCTCATAAAGAGTCCACTCATTTAAAATACAACATGGAACTCACCAGAGGGTGACATAAAGGTCACAAAGTGAAATGGATTACAAACATCGATATACAAAAGTCTTTATTTCCTTTGTTGCATTATTTAGTTTGTATACTTTTCATTCAAAACATTAGATAATATGATACATCAATAAATAATTACACAGATATTACATCAATAAATACACATCATAAGAATCCCCCACATCAACCTCTCAACAAACATGCATTCCAATCTAATTCAGTCACACACGAACATCCACAGATATACCTTACTCAATACACATTCCTCAACGTAATCCCCAGAGTGACACAAGGAGGGGACCCTGCAGGACCTTTGTGGCACACTTCTAGGAGGCCCAGATCGATAAGGCAGGATCCAGAATTCAACTAACGCCAACGCGCGTTTCGGTGCAAAGCCCAGATCTGCGGGTGCACCTTCGTCAGGGCTTTCACGCCGAGGGAGAGGGGAAGACACGAAACATAAAACATACACCGTGACCAATCTGTTACAGAGAAAAATATAAAATTTAGATTCAACAATCAGATATAGAATTTACTAATTTACAATTTTATGCTCGTCTGACTGTCCTTAAAGGCGGTCAGCGGATACCAAGCGACCCCACCTAGCATATTCCCGCCGTAAATAAAGGGTATAAGGCCCGCCTCTAATTCCGAGGTGGGAGCACCTGGCCTTCTACTCTGAGGCCCAGGTGGTACGAGGTAAAATCCGGCGCAGATCTAAACGCCGGTCTAGTCCCGAATACACACCCTCAATCAGTCCGCAAGGGAAAATAAATCGCACGGTAACCCGGGGAAGACTACATACCAATCCCTCAGAGGCATAAAGAGCACGCTGCCCAAATAGCACTCGCACAATATGAGAGGCATCAGACCGTCGGGCATACGAACCCACAAGGGTTTAATCGTATATACACATCATAAAACGAATCTCAGATATTACAAGATAAGAGGATATCAGACAAGCCGAATTGACCAGATTTATGCGGGGAATCCAAGCGGGAGGTGAGCTAACACCTGCCAAACGGTGATCTCCATTTCAGCAAAAGAGGACATAACGGCTCCAAAAAATGTACAAAATGAAGACAGGGAAGGATTCACTGGATAGCATTTTCCCAAGGACACCAATCATTCAGGCCGGACTTAACTGCATCCAGAAGGAAAATCCAGAAAACCTCTCTTTTCTTTCTTATAGCCGTCACATCTTTACCAGGAACGGCACGAATCTTTCAAGAACTGACCATCTAAGATCAGAATCGCAATGGTTGGCAGTGCTCCAGTGAGCTACGAGCGGAGCCCCGCTCTTCAGATTTCGAATATTGGACTTGTGCTCACTCATCCTAATCCTGCACTCCCGTCCAGTTTCTCCCACGTAGGGGAGCCCACAGGGGCACACAATAACATAAATGATGTTACTAGTCCGGCAATTGCTCATGTCATTCAATTTAATAGTTCGATTACCGATCTGCAAAGTGCTGCCCGTCAAGGCTTGCGGGCAGGCATGACAATTCCCACAACGGTGGTTCCCAATCACAGGGGGAAGATTAAACACTCCGACTTGCTTAGGTGCCATCGTGGTCCCTACAGTTCCTCTAACCAGGTGGTTGCGAAGATTTTTGTTGCGCCGGAATGCAAAAATGGGTTTGGGTAGCTGTTCTTCCAGGTCATTGGCATTAAGGATATGCCATGATGAATTGACTACTTGCCGGATTTTATTGTTCATCGCCGAGTGGTTAGTAATGCATACAAGGCAGTCAGAGTTAGTACGGTCATGCTCAAGGAACATACTGTCCCTGTTAAAATACCTTGCTCTCTTGAACGAATCTCTAAACAGGCGGCGAGGATATCCCCTGCGGGACAGTTTCTCTTTCAAAATGTCGGACTGAGCGAGAAAATCACTCAGCAAGGAGCAATTTCTCCTCAATCGGAGAAATTGACTGAAGGGGCTAGAATCACGTTGACTGCGAGGATGGAAGCTTCCATACTCCAGGAGCGTGTTCTTCGCCGTCGGTTTTGTATAGAGGGAGACATAGAGAGAGCCCTCTGCATGCCTCACCCACACGTCTAGAAACTCCACTTGTAGACAGCTGACATTGGCCGTAAAATGCAGATTGGGGTCGGCAGCATTAACCCAGGCAACGAATTCATCCAACGAAGCCTGGTTGCTACTCCTGATGGAAAAAATATCATCAATGAAGCACGACTAGGCTCGTATGTGCTCATAAAAGGGAGCCATTTCATTGTGGATGTTAATTGCTTCAAAGTGGCCCATATACAGGCAAGCTACACTGGGGGCACAAGAGGCCCCCATGCTTACTCCCTTGACTTGATGAAAGTATTGTCCATTGAACTCGAAATAATTCTCGTGGAGAACAATTTCTAGAAAGCTGATAATAGTATCCGCATTGGGGAGATTAGCCACATCCGTAACAAACTCCCTCACAACAGTCACAGCTCTCTCCTGAGGAATGTTGGAATATAGGGACTCGAGGTCCATAGTTACTAACAGCTCAGTGTTAGAGTCAAAGGGAAGATTTTCGAGCTTAGAAATGAAGTGGCCTGTGTTCCTAACAAATGACCGAAGTTCACTGACCAGATGTATTACTAAGCACTCGGCGATGAACAATAAAATCCGGCAAGTAGTCATTTCATCATGGCATATTCTTAATGCCAATGACCTGGAAGAACAGCTACCCAAACCCATTTTTGCATTCCGGCGCAACAAAAATCTTCGCAACCACCTGGTTAGAGGAACTGTAGGGACCACGATGGCACCTAAGCAAGTCGGAGTGTTTGATCTTCCCCCTGTGATTGGGAACCACCGTTGTGGGAATTGTCATGCCTGCCCGCAAGCCTTGACGGGCAGCACTTTGCAGATCGGTAATCGAACTATTAAATTGAATGACATGAGCAATTACCGGGCTAGTAACATCATTTATGTTATTGTGTGCCCCTGTGGGCTCCCCTACGTGGGAGAAACTGGACGGGAGTGCAGGATTAGGATGAGTGAGCACAAGTCCAATATTTGAAATCTGAAGAGCGGGGCTCCGCTCGTAGCTCACTGGAGCACTGCCAACCATTGCGATTCTGATCTTAGATGGTCAGTTCTTGAAAAGATTCGTGCCGTTCCTGGTAAAGATGTGACGGCTATAAGAAAGAAAAGAGAGGTTTTCTGGATTTTCCTTCTGGATGCAGTTAAGTCCTGCCTGAATGATTGGTGTCCTTGGAAAAATGCTATCCAGTGAATCCTTCCCTGTCTTCATTTTGTACATTTTTTGGAGCCGTTATGTCCTCTTTTGCTGAAATGGAGATCACCGTTTGGCAGGTGTTAGCTCACCTCCCGCCTGGATTCCCCGCATAAATCTGGTAAATTCGGCTTGTCTGATATCCTCTTATCTTGTAATATCTGAGATTCGTTTTATGATGTGTATATACGATTAAACCCTTGTGGTTTCATATGCCCGACGGTCTGCTGCCTCTCATATTGTGCGAGTGCTATTTGGGCAGCGTGCTCTTTATGCCTCTGAGGGATTGGTATGTGGTCTTCCCCGGGTTACCGTGCGATTTGTTTTCCCTTGAGGACTGATTGAGGGTGTGTATTCGGGACTAGACCGGCGTTTAGATCTGCGCCGGATTTTGCCTCGTACCACCTGGGCCTCAGAGTAGAAGGCCAGGTGCTCCCACCTCGGAATTAGAGGCGGGCCTTATACCCTTTATTTACGGCGGGAATATGCTAGGTGGGGTTGCTTGGTAACCGCTGACCGCCTTTAAGGACAGTCAGACGAGAGGAAAGTCACGCTTACTAAACTCGTTTGGAGGTGAGGAGGACGTACTTATGATAAGTGAATTAGCCACTCGGCTAGCTATTTATGCTAACCGCTGCACGTTATCGGGTTTATGTATGAAATGGGTTATTTGTTTTAGAAGTATATTTTTTAGGAAGTATCGCCTTGTTCCGACTTAAATTCTCCGATTACTAGCTACTCTGCAACGGAGATTAAAGAACTTAGATAGCTGTGTTCGTAACACTTTTATTGAAAGCGTGGCTTGTGGCTGTATCCTTATCGATCTCCCGCGTTCTTGTTGTCCTTTGCAGAACACAAAGGTTGTTATCTGTGGCCGGAAGCGTTAGAAGACTTTGCTCTTGGCTGTGGGCGGGGAACTATGACCCCCGTTGCTGTGTATCTCACGGTATGTTCTAATTAGGGATCTTTTCAAACTTTTTGTTTATAACCTATTCGAACTAGCTTCCGTCAGTCTGCCATTTGTGATCCTATGCGTTGTTCCTCTAGTTAACATCGAGAATTAGACTTAACTTGTACTTAGTCCTAATGTCATTGGGTACTTATGGATCGTTATGCACGATTTATTGATGTACTCTTTTATTCAGATATACGTATTGAGGACCGTTTGAAGCAGGAAGTTACTATCCATGTGAGACCGATTCAAGATCCTTGGAGGAACAAACATTTCTAGCGGGTAAGCCGCCTACGATATGCTGGGTGTGGGCGGCGTAGAGATTTAGTCGAGCACCTTTGAAGCGGTGACCCTTGTTGAAACCCATCCATCTTTAATTATTTTTCCTTCGTGTTTAATCTTATTCAGATTCCGAGCGGATTTATGCTTGCAGTGACATTCCTAGCTGCGACCGTTTGGATCCATAAATCGTGGCCGAGGTAAAATGGGGACCCTCTAACTTGAATTTGTGGGGGGCTACAGTAGCAGTTAAATAGTAGAGCCCTTTGAAGAAATGACCTTATGTTTAAAAGAAAACTTGAATATCTACCTCTTTCAGTGAAGGAAGATACCATCTCTCTGAGGGTAGCCATATGCTTGGGAGAATGTATATGGAAAGTTTGCCGTCTCGCCTTTTTTTAATGTGATGAAATGCGATGTTTGCTATTTATTGCATCTAGGGATTTCTGTGTGCTAATTCTGGTGTTTTGATTTAATCATGGTTTACTGATTACTCTATTTTCAACATTGGAGCTCACCTTGTATGGGTGGCGATTTCTTGAAGCAAAACGATACAGGTTGAATTGTACATGACTATCTATTCGAATGAAATGTGCATAAACTACACTTGAAACTGTGGTTCTTATCAAAAATCCTTTGCTCCACTGTTGACTGTTCTTATCGAGCATAAAATTGTAAATTAGTAAATTCTATATCTGATTGTTGAATCTAAATTTTATATTTTTCTCTGTAACAGATTGGTCACTGTGTATCTTTTATGTGTCGTGTCTTCCCCTCTCCCTCGGCGTGAAAGCCCTGACGAAGGTGCGCCCGCAGATCTGGGCTTTGCACCGAAACGCGCGTTGGCGTTAGTTGAATTCTGGATCCTGCCTTATCGATCTGGGCCTCCTGGAAGTGTGCCACGAAGGTCCTGCAGGGTCCCCTCCTTGTGTCACTCTGGGGATTACGTTGAGGAATGTGTATTGAGTAAGGTATATCTGTGGATGTTCGTGTGTGACTGAATTAGATTGGAATGCATGTTTGTTGAGAGGTTGATGTGGGGGATTCTTATGATGTGTATTTATTGATGTAATATCTGTGTAATTATTTATTGATGTATCATATTATCTAATATTTTGAATGAAAATTATACAAACGAAATAATGCAACAAAGAAAATAAAGACTTTTATATATCGATATTTGTAATCCATTTCACTTTGTGACCTTTATGTCACCCTCTGGTGAGTTCCATGTTGTATTTTAAATGAGTGGACTCTTTATGAGCCAATATTCAATTCGTCTGGGTGGACCACTTCTCGTGCAGTAGTGTTATTTTCCCCTGACGTCTGCCCTTATTCGTTGCAGGGGGCCCCTTTTCTATTGGGCCATGTAGATATTGAACAGCGTCGGGCTGAGGGATGATCCCAGGGGAACGCCGCAGATGATCTCGGTGGTCTTGGAGCAGAAGGGTGGGAGGCGGACGCTCTGGGTTCAGCCGGAGAGGAAGGATGTGGTCCAGGCCAGGGCCTTCTCTAAGATTCCGGCGTCATGGAGGCGTGCTGTTAGGGTGCGGTGGCAGACCGTGTCGAAGGCTGCTGATAGGTCCAGAAGGATGAGGGCGGCTGTTTCTCCTTTGTCCATAAGGATCCTGATGTCGTCGGTGGCGGCGATGAGGGCGGTCTCGGTGCTGTGGTTGCTGAGGAAGCCGGACTGGGACGGGTCCAGGATGTTGTTGTCTTCGAGGTAGCGGGTCAGCTGTCTGTTGACTAACTTCTCCGTGACTCTCGCCGGGAAAGGGAGCAGGGAGATGGGCCGGAAGTTCTTGAGGTCGTTGGGGTCGCCTTGGGTTTCTTCCGTAGGGCGTTGATCTTGGCGTGCTTCCAGCTCTCTGGGAAGGTTGCTGTCTCGAAGGAGATGTTGATTGTTTTCCAGAGATGGGGTGCGATGGCTGTGCTGGCTTTGTTAAAAACGTAGTGAGGGCATGGGTCAGATGGGGATCCGGAGTGGATGGAGTTCATGGTCTTGATGGTGTCTTCGTCGCTGTCGTTGGACCAGGCGGTCAGGCGACTGGTGCGGGTGGTGGTCAAAGGGGTGGTGGTCTCGGCGGTGGATGTGGGGGTGGCGGTGTTGAAGCTGTCGTGGATGTCGGTGATCTTGCGGTGAAAGAAGGTGGCCAGTGAGTTGCACAAGTCTTGTGATGGTGGAATGTCGTTGGTGTTGGAGCTGGGGTTGGAGAGTTCTTTCCCGATGTTGAAGAGCTCTTTGCTATTGTGTGCGTTGCTGTCTAGGCGGTCGGTCCTTGAAGGCGGTCCTCTTGGCAGTCCTGATTAGTTGGTGGTGTCTGAGGGTGGCGTTCTTGTGGGCTGTGTAGCTGTCTGGTGTTTGGTCGCGGAGCCAGCTCTTCTCCAGCTTCCGACAGGTGCGCTTGGAGGTCTGGAGGTCTTCAGTGAACCATGCGGCTTTCTTGTTGGTGTGATTGGTGGTGGAGGTCTTGAGTGGGGCGAGGGTGTTGGCGCAGTAGTTAATCCACTGTTTGAGGTTGAAGGCGGCGGTGTCGGGGTCGGTGGGGTCAGCGGGGGTCCCAGGGCGAGGGTGGTGGTCAGTTGGTCCTCGGTGACCTTGCCCCAGCAGCGGCGTGGCATCTGTGGTGGGTTTCCTGAAGGTGAAGTGGACGCATCTGTTGTCTGTCAAGTGGGGTTCGGTGGTGAGGTTGAAGGAGACGTGGGGACTTGCGGAGAAGATGGGGTCCAGTGTGTGTCCAGCGGCGTGGGTGGGTGTCGTCACGAGCTGTTTGAGTCCGAGGTTGTCGATCAGGGCGGTGGAGTTGGCGTCGTTGTTGTTCTCGAGGTGGAAGTTCAGGTCCCCGAGGATGATGTAGTCCGGGGAGACGAGGGCGTGGGTGCTGATGAGGTCGGCGATGGAGTCGCTAAATTGTGGTCGGGGTCCGGGTGGTCTGTAGATGAGTGTTCCTCTGAGGGTGGTGTTGGGGCCGGTGTGGATCTGGAAGTGCATGTGCTCGGCGTTGGTGAGGGTGTCATCGGTGTTGGTCGAGACTCTGAGGGTGTCCTTGTGGATGATGGCGATTCCCCCTCCCACTCTGTTGGTGTGGTCTCTGTGGGAGATCTTGTAGCCTTCTGGGATGGCTTTGGCGATGTCTGGTGCCGAGGTGGTGTTCAGCCAGTTCTCCGTCAGGAAGGCGACGTCGGGGGTGGTTGCGTCTAAGAGGTCCCAGAGTTCGATGGCGTGCTTGCGAGCGGAGCGGGTGTTGAGGAGGATGCATCGGAGGTGGTTGGGTTCTCTGGTTGATGGTTTGGCGGGCCGTATGCTGGTGAAGCTGCAGTTCCTGCAGGTGAAGGGCCCTTGGGTGCGCTTCGGGGTGGCCCGGGAGGAGGAGTGATCTCGTCCGGGGTTTAATGCGTGGAGGGTGCTGGAGTCGTAGTGCAGTCTGGTGTTGTGGCGGCTTCGGGGTCCAGGGGTTCTGGCGCTGGGCGCGGTCCAGGCGCTGCCGGGCGCAGACGGGCTTGCCTTTGGTGCGCCAGTAGCACGGCCGCGCAGCGGCCGCCATAAGAAGGGGAGGTGGCAGGGAGGAGCAGCTGGGAGGGGGGAGGGAGCCAATGGGGGCGGGTCCCGCAGCGGCAGGAACAGGCAGGAAGGAAAAAACAAGCCTACGGCAAGGCAACAGGGAAACAGCTTAAAACGGAGGCAATAGGGTCACAAATGCAAGCGGTCACAGTACAACTGGGACACAAATACAAGAGGTCACAAAAGGATACGGGGGGCACAAAACAAGTGGCAACAACAAACCTAAGGCCCACTGGCCACCAGGGATGAGGCGCAGGTGGTAGCCTGCGGGTGGAGGCGGGCCTCGAACACCCACAGAACGAGTCAGCAGCGGGAGCACAGGATCACAGGCGCAGTCAGGTGGAGCTGCGCAGCGTGGGGAGCGACCTGCCTGAAGACAGGGTCAAGGGTCGCAAAGACTAGTGTAACTGCTCTCTAGGTAAAACGATCTTCATATATTTTAATATTCTCAAATACATATTACAATTTTTCATATTGCTATCACGAGTAAATGGTGACTGCTTCATTGTTTTTTTACATTATCTCTGACGTGCATAGAAGTGATACAGAAAATGTCATAGCCTGATTCCGAGCTAGATGATCAATATGTGCTTTGGCGTGTCTCAGATTCACATGCTTTCTCCTATTGCACAAACATTCAAAACATTTGTGTGTCTCTAACTGGTGTTTAGTTCTTTACATAGAAGAAATGAAGAATGCTGCTGATTGGTAAATACATTGTTTATGTCTAACAGTAATGTTCTATGTACCACAGTTAGTATTAAAGTAATTGGGCAATGTTGTGCGCTATCAATCTAAACAGTATCTAAACCTAGACTATTTAAGCCAACCTTGTGAGAAAATGTGTATCTAAGTGCACAATTTAGCTCATTTACAAAAATTAAAATGGAGCATGGGAAGAGAGATCCTCTATTTCTACCTACAAGTTGTAGCTGTTTCATTTGCATGCTTGAACATTCATCACTCGATGGTCCACACAAACATTCTGTTGCCAGGCATGAAGAAGGAGATTTACAGGGAATAATGCTTGTTCCAAACCCTAGTCATGCACATCATTTAGGAGTCACCAGGGGTGCAGCTGCGACCCTAGCTTGCTCTTGCGACCCCTGGCACTGCCTTCGTGCCCCGTGGCCTTAGAGGCGGCAAAAGCAGTCCCAAGAGCGGAAGGCAAGGTGTCTCCTGATAAGCACGGTTTATTTTCTGCTGCTAGACTTGGATCACGTTTCATAAAATAAATTAGAATGCTTAGAATTCGGAATAAAAACAAAAGTTAAATAAAAATAAAGATTGTTAAACAACATATCATTTTTCATTATTGTAATTGCATGAAAAAATATAAGTATGAACTGAACCTTCATCTTAGTGCTTAGCAACATTGGCAGTGCCTTTCAAGTGATCAGAAGCCTAAGTGTTTTAACAATGATAAGAAACACTAAGCTAATAACATAGCTCAGATTCAATATATGGCTCATATAAGTTAGCAGAGGTGGACATAGCAATTAACTGTATCTTTTTTTAAGTGTTTGCTTGTGATATTGCAATACATTTTAAGCACCTAATGTACAGAAGGGAAACCATTATGTTTACTTGGGATATCATGTCAGCATTCTTACTCAAATACACGTGGCATCTAAAATAGACATTCATTTATGTTAGTAATTCAGTGTTATCATACTATTTGTGCACTTATTACGAGGCCAAAGGTCATATGAGAATTTCCTGTGAGGTCACCGAGGTTTAAGTATGTGATGATGTGACTTCCACTACCCCAGGCATTTTAGTGAATCAACGTCTATAACCCCAGTACCGATGTCTAGCTTTCTGAGAAACATTTGAGAATTGACATGCATTACAGATCAATGTCAGGTTCTTGTGACAACCCGTATGCCAAAGTTATTGTTTCCCAAATTCCCCAACTCACTACTTTCTCTCCATCCTCGCAGGCCACGGGTGACTGATAGAATTTTGCCCAAACTTAGCTGTCAGGCACTAGTGAGCTCTTTCGAAGCTTGTTTGCTACAGTGCTGCATTGGTAATGTTTCGAGAGATTTCTGTGCTACTTCAAATTTCTTTTTGTTTTGTCTCACTCCGTACATTCAATCTTCTATCCCGTTGCTGTGCTCGAGCCCGCCCATACACCCATGCATCACACGCCAGGAAAGCCCTCACCATGATGGCCGAACACGTGACTGCTATGTTCGGGCTTGTGGGCTGCCTAGACTACTAGGGAGGAGAGTGAGGGCAACGAGAGCGGAGACTTCTGCCAGTGGAGGGCAGGTGGGGGGGGGGCTACACCTATCAGCATCTGACCAGTTGTTAGGTCTTGCCTAGCGACGCAGCACCTGCGCTGCTCGCCTTGGCGAGATCTATTGTTGTCGTTTTTTCGGCGGAAGGGGGACAGGAGAGGTGCACGCACCCGGAGGACCTGCAATGTGCACGTGTACGGTGCGCTCCCTGTCTCCTGCTCGCTGTGCCTGAGCGGACAGGAGAAGTCCACGCGCACTGCGTCGCTTCATTTCTCTATGCTGACTGACGCTCTCCCGCACCAAACGCCTTTCTAAACTTACCCATGGGTGTCCGCAGAGTGGGCAAGGAGGGGTGTTTACCCTCCCCCCGATCGCCGGTCCGTCCGGTGCTGGCGTACTGGGGGTGACGTGGAGAGATTGATTTTTTTAAACTATGTGACTAAAGGTATTTGCTGCACCAGCCCATTTGAGCACAGTGCCACTCGCAGTAAATGGTAGTGGATTCTAAACGGGGTGCAGCTGACCGCACCCGAGCCTGCACCTCCTGAGACCCCTTTCTTTACTCCTGCCCCCAATCTTAATAGACAAGACCGTCAGGCATCTGACTTCCCTGAGGCTCTTTTCAACTCCGCCTTTTTACGTTTCCTGGATCTCACTCAGTTACCACTTATCAGCCCATCATCACGGAGCAACTCGACACCCCAAGCCAGCCCGTTCACTTCCCTGGTTCAGATCCCCAAGTTGAAGCTCCCGCAAAGCTGCACCCTTAAAGTGACAGAGCTGTACTGCGCACGGAAACTTTTTATTGATTTTATAACACAAACACAAACAACTTGCAAGGAGAGAAGAGAAAGAGACATCAGTATATACAACGTTGCAGTACATGGTGGCGGAGCGGGAAGGGCAATACCATGAGCATTTGTTCCATCGAGAAAGAATCTCACAGGGGGGGGGGGGCAGAAGAGACAAATTGCAACCAGTATACAATAGCATGTGAAGGAACCCTCGGGTTACGGGGACGTGGGTGCTACATCTGGGTCAGGAAGAGGAGGGGCACATATATCACCACGGTAAGCGTTCCATTGAGTCCATATCTTCCCCCATTTTCGGGGGGTACCTCGAGAAATATATACAGTTTTTTCTCTGAACATGCACCAGTCCATGTTTTGTTTCCACTTCCGAATCCCGGGCGGGCCCTGAGCGCCCCACAGTTGCGCAATGTCTCTTTTGGCAATCACATTGCCCAAGCTCACCCACCGAAGCTGCGACACGGAGTAATCATTCGGTTCCCATACATTCAGCAGGCATCTCCTAGCTTCCGGCATCGATCGCACCCCCGTAACCTCACTCATCACCTCGTGCACACGGGACCAGAATCGCACTATCTCAGGGCACTCCCAGATGATATGTAAAAAGGTGCCCAGGAGACCGCATCCACGCCGACACAAACCATCCACAGAGAAGCCCATGTGTACCAAACGGGGACCAGTGACATACACTCTATGCAGGATTTTAAGTTGCACAAATCTAAGGCGCGCCTGGATGGCCACCTCTTTAGGAGAGGAGATCGCCGCCTGCCAGTCCTCATCGTCCAGCTCCAGCCCATCACCAGTCCAGACCTCTCTAAGGCGAACCAGGAGATCAGACCTGGAGTTGATTAATTTTTTATAAATAGGCGAAATCGTACTATCAGGAACATGTCCGTCCAGTACCCTGTCTTCAAGCGGGGACGACTCCGGTATCTCCACACCCGAAGGGAAGACCGAGAGCACCCCGTGGTGGACCTGCGCATAGCGAAAAAATTCACGATCGCTCAAAGCGCACTCGGTTTTCAATTCCTCGAACGTCTTCATTCTCCCCTTAGTCCAAACATCATCAATCCTGCTGATACCAATCAAGTCCCACCTATCAAACCCCCGGAACTGCCAAAGTGAGCCAAGTCTATCAGACGCGTACAGGGGGGTGGCACGAGTCAATTTACCAGTCCACCCAAGCGCCATGGAAGCATGTCGCCACACCTGGACGGCAGTCCTGGTGGGGCCCGTCACGTTGTGAGGGGTGATTTTTGAGTAGAGGGCTCTATTGAAGTCGCCCCCCGGTAACAACCATTTGTCCATCTCGAAGGCCGGATTCGGCAAAGGGCCATACATGCAATGATTTATCGCCCCCAGTTGAGACGCCCAATAATAGCGACGGATATCAGGTAAAGCAATTCCACCGTCGTACCACGGGAGCGACAATTTAGCAATGGCGATCCGGGGCCTACCCCCCCACACCAGTTGCCTCTGTAAACTTTCAACCTCACGGAAGTATGTAGCCGGGACGACGTCAAGTGTGTTTTGCAAAGCGTAGAGGAAGCGGGGCAGTGACATCATCTTAAACAATGCCGCTCTACCCAGGGGAGAGCGAGGAAGTTTCCCCCAAGCGACCACATCCGCCCGAAGGCGCTGAAGAGGGGGCAGTAAGTTACGGTCAAACCGCAGTGCAGGGCTCAGCGTGATAAAAATGCCCAGGTATTTAAAGCCATCTTTCACAATCGCGATAGGGCAACCACTTGGCAGAAGGGGGGCGGCACCCGACAGGACGTATACACAGGACTTCGACCAGTTGATGACAAGACCCGAGTTTTTGCGGAAGGACGTTAAGACATCAAACAGTACAATGAGGGATTTACGGGGTGATGTAAGATAGAGCAGAATATCATCAGCGTAGAGAGATACACGGTCTTCAAACTCCGAGTTCCACCTAATGCCCTTCAGGGACGGTTCCCACCTCAACCAGGCCGCCAGCGGTTCCAAGGCGAGAGCAAACAACAAGGGGGACAAGGGACAGCCCTGTCGCGTCCCTCTGCTCAGAGCAAAGGGCGCAGAGACCCGACCATTGACCACTACCTGAGCCATGGGACCGGCGTAAAGCAATTTGACCCACCGAACGAACTCCGAACCGAAACCAAACTTAGCAAGAACCGCCCACAAATACGGCCATTCTATTGTGTCAAACGCCATCGTAGCGTCTAAGGACGCCAAGATGGCGGGCTCACGCAGCGTCTCGGCCGTGCCAGGACGCCATGCAACCTTCAGGGGTTAAGCGCCGTGTTACGATGCGGTATAAAGCCGGATTGATCAGGGTGAACCAGTTCCCCAATAACGGTCGGCAAACGTGTCGCCAGCAACCTGGCCAAGATTTTAGGTTCCGCGTTAATCAACGAAATGGGCCGAAAAGAGGCACAGCAATCCCGAGGTTTACCATCCTTGTGGATGACAACAATAGTGGCCAGTCTCTGGTCTGGCGGGAGAAAACCCACCTCCAAAGACTCAAGAAACATAGAGCGCAGATGAGGAGCTAGCGAATCCGGGCGCAGTTTATATAGTTCAATGGGGAGCCCATTAGGGCCCGAGGCCTTGCCGGATCGGACCGAACGGACAGCAGCGGCAATCTCGTCCACAGTAGGCGGGGCATCCAGAGCATCTCTATCAATGTCAGACAATCGGGGAAGTGCAATATCACGCAATAGCAGGCAGGAGTCCTGCTCTGAACGATCAGACACCTGGGAGTACACCTCGCGGAAATAATCGGCAAAACATGCAACAATATCAACAGGGTCTGTACAACACTCTCTATTCTCCGCAACAATCATAGGGACGACACGACTTGCATTCTCCCTCTTATCCAACCAAGCAAGCAGTTTCCCAGCCTTATTACCCACATCATACAAGCGTCCCTGCTGTTCCCTCCCCATTTCCTTAGCAGCTTCAGTGACCAGAGCTCTGTATTCATGTTGCTTCAACTCCAGTAGATGCAACCCCTCAGCGGTAACCCCAGATTCCAAGCGCTCCTCCAGGGCCGTGACCTCCCCCTCAAGTCGAACCATCTCAGCACGGTTGGCCAACTTCACGCTACCAATCAGTGAGAGGGCCTGGCCACGAATGACCGTCTTGTAAGCTTCCCAAAGTAAACTAGGGGAGGAAACAGAGCCCACATTTTCCTCAAAATAACAATCGTGTGCTTTAACCAGCTCACCCCTGACCCTGGGGTCCTTCAAATACCAGGGGTTGATCGGAGCCATTCGGCCCGCCGAACCCTGCCGTGCATCAACCACCAGCCAAAGAGGAGAATGGTCCGAGATGCCCCGTGCCAGATGTTTAACTTCCCGTATGAGGGATGCATGGGCCGAGGGCAGTAATACGTGGTCCAACCTCGAGAGACTACCATGAGCACCAGAATGATAGGTATATTGCAACTGTCCTGGGTGAAGCAACCGCCAGCAATCAGTGAGCCCCAGCGTCTCCAGGAAGTCACTCAACCAAGTCTGGGCCTTCGGCAGTTCCCTGGGAGGGTGACGATCACGCATCCCCGAGACCACTGCATTAAAGTCACCCCCAACCAAAAGCAAACCCTCGGGGAGACCCAGGATAAGTCCACTCAGATCAGCAAATGTGGTGGCCTGGAGGCCCGGGGGCACGTACACAGAAATCAAAATAAGAACCTTCCCCTCCCAGCGCCCCACAATGGCAGCGTATCGTCCCTTATCATCCAGAATGACATCATCTATGGCCAAGGGGAGGGAGGTCCGAACCGAAATGCCCGCCCCCCTAGAGCCCGAAGTGAAACCCGAGAGCGCCACAAGGCGATAACCACGCCTATTCAAAGCGTAGCACTTGTTGCCGAGCAAATGAGTCTCCTGCAGTAAAACGACATCTGGAGTCAAACGTTTCAGCAATTGCAACACCACCCTCCTCTTAATGCCATCCCCCAACCCGTTCACGTTCCAACACAATAACCGAAGTCCCCTACCCCCCATCCCCGTGTTCAGCCCCTCCCCCGCCCCACACCCAAAGCGACCGCAAAAAACAGGAGTGCGCCCTTCCATCGCCTTGCAAGTAACAAGAAAATTCAAACAAACAACCCAGTTCCCCCAATAATGTCAAAACAACTATACCCCCCATCCCGCACCCCTGCTGAAGACCAAAGAGCCCCATAAACTTGCAGTGTGCCTGTCGCCCAACCACCCAACTAGTCTACGAAAAGAAAACCCAGGAGGAGAAAGGACCCGTTCACCCCCCACCCACCCCCAAAAAGACTATTACTTGCAAACATTAAGAACACAACATAGCACAGTTCAAAGCCAACGGGAAGGGTACGGGGTCAAAGTCAACAGCTACTCCTGCTCTGTCGGGCCACCTTCCGCCCGATCCGACTTGCCAGAGTCCTCAAAAGGTTCAGGATCCGTAGGCAGCGTGTCAAGCCAGTCACTCACGACCCCAGGATGGTCGAAGAAAAAAGTACGATCCCTATGTACCACCCGCAGACGGGCCGGAAAGAGCATGGCATACTTCATAGACCTTTCCCGGAGTCTCTTCTTGACCCCTTGGAACCCCAGCCTCTGTTTCTGGACCTGTTGTGTAAAGTCCGGATAGAAGCTGACAGTAGAGTTCTCAAAGGCAATGGGACCAGACTGCCGCGAAGCCTGCAGGATAGCGTCTCTGTCCCGGAAATGAAAGATCCTCGCAATGATGGGTCGAGGGTTCGCACCCGATTTAGGTGTGTCGCCGGGGATCCTATGTGCACGTTCTACAGCGAAGAACTTGCTGAGACCCTTGGGCGCCAAGTGATTCAGCACCAGGTCTTCCACCAATAGGTCCGTCGAGGCAGCAGTCGATGATTCTGGGACCCCAATCAGGCGGATGTTATTGCGCCTGGCACGGCTTTCATAGTCCTCTAGGCGCCCAGAGTAGTAATCATTGGCTTTCCTCAGATTCCCGACTTCACCCTGTAAGTCAGAGACATCGGTGACCAGGCTAGAGGTTTTAAGATCCAGGGATTTGACCTTTTCGTTTGTCTTCGCCAAGTCCGCCCTGATCAGATTGACATCAATCGCCACCGTATCCAGTTTGAGAGTCAAGGCCTCATATTGTTGCCCCAATGAGGCCTTCATACCGGTGATGGCACCCATGAGATCTCGCAGCGAGGGCTCGTCTTCGATCGACGAGTCCTCCGGCATTGTCGTCGAGGGTTTAGCGACTGCTCCCGGCGATCCCTTAGCTAGAGTGTACCGGTCCATAATGTTTGTTTGCAGAGCACTCCCTCGAACGCCCGGTTTAGGCCCACGCTTCCCACCCTCAGGCTTGGTGGCCATCTTGGATCCTGGACCCGTACGGGTCGCCTGTTGACGGGTAAAAATGGTGACTGCGGAGGCAAATGTAGGACCAAAAGGGCGAAGGTGGTGCCAGTCTCAGATCTGGAAGCCGCTACAGATCGGCAGTAGGAGCGGAGAGACCAAGGGTGTAGGAGCGTCCGGCCGTCCACGGAGCCAACAAAGTCAGGTTGAGCTCCGGACAGGAATCGAAACCGAAAGCTGTCGCCTGCCCACGCAAGTCTGGCAGTCCGTTGTTGTTCACTTACTGGACGGCAAGCGAGACAAGATAGCGCGGGGCGTCACCCTGGAGCAGGCCAGAAAACTGCGACAGTCTGTAGCTCTGGACCCCGAAGTCCAAAAAAGTTCGCTGAAACAAATAAATGAGCAGTAGAACTGTGCCAATAAACACCCGTCGTCCGAATCAGGATAAATTACAGGATAGTCGATGGAGGTGGCGAGGGTCCGGGAGCCCTGTGCTCACGCGACCATCTTGGGTGCGCGCGAAGCTCCTCCTCCCGCGTGCGCTTTCTTGAACGGTCCGTGGCGCCCAGGACATTGCTGGGAGTTTTCATTCTTCAGTACAAGCTGTCTCTGCTCGCTCTGTCCTTTGACCCAGAAGTAGTTGTGATGTTGTTCAGTGACCGTGAGGAGTAAGGATAAAAGTGAGGCATGTTTCTAACCGGCGTGAACTGTAAGAGATGGCAGAAGGGAAGAATTAGGGTCCACGAAATGCACCCTCAATGACAGGCTCTCAGTGGGAAGAATCCTTAGTGACAGGCAGTCTGGTCTGGAGGGTTATCTTTAAAGCGGTAGCTTCAGTTAATATTTACCACAGCTTCTGTGGGGCTCAGGCTCTCTAAGGGTGTTTTGGGAACTATGAGATTTCTGTCACATACACAGGACAGGATTTGTCTGAAAGTGAATCTACTGGCTGCCCTCATGGGCGTCCTCAAGGTGGCACAAGGAGAGTGACAAAAGGGTTAAAGATCTGTCTTTGAGTATTGAGCGTGTAGCAAAAGGGGGGGGCATGGTGCTATATTTTGTACCCACCCCCCTCCCGTTGTTCGTACCTCTGGCCTGTGTGTGTGTTTTTCAGTGTTTCTTGTGTCAGTTGAACGCGGTCGGAGCCGCCAAACATTTCTCTTGCGGCCGGAGCCGGCAAACATTGCTTAACGCGGCCGGAGCCGCTGGGCATTCCCCTCGCGGCGGGAGCCGCCAAACAGTTCTGAACAGCGGCCGGAGCCACCAAACATTTTTGGGCGCGGCAAGGAGCCGTTAACCATTTCTTAACGCGGTCGGAGCCGCCAAACATTTCTCTTTGCGGCCGGAGCCGGCAAACATTGCTTAACGCGGCCGGAGACGCTGGGCATTCCCCTCGCGGCCGGAGCCGCCAAACAGTTCTGAACAGTGGCCGGAGCCACCAAACATTTTTTGGCGTGGCAAGGAGCCGTTAAACTTTGCTCAAGGCGGCCGGAGCCGCCAAATATTTCTCCTTTCAGCCGGAGCCGCTAAAACATTGCTGAACGTGGCTGGAGCCGTTAAACATTTCCGCCAAACAGGTTTTAATGCGGACGGAGGCGCCAAACATTTCTCTTGCGGCCGGAGCCGGCAAACATTGCTTAACGCGGCCGGAGCCGCTGGGCATTCCCCTCGCGGCGGGAGCCGCCAAACAGTTCTGAACAGCGGCCGGAGCCACCAAACATTTTTGGGCGCGGCAAGGAGCCGTTAACCATTTCTTAACGCGGTCGGAGCCGCCAAACATTTCTCTTTGCGGCCGGAGCCGGCAAACATTGCTTAACGCGGCCGGAGACGCTGGGCATTCCCCTCGCGGCCGGAGCCGCCAAACAGTTCTGAACAGTGGCCGGAGCCACCAAACATTTTTTGGCGTGGCAAGGAGCCGTTAAACTTTGCTCAAGGCGGCCGGAGCCGCCAAATATTTCTCCTTTCAGCCGGAGCCGCTAAAACATTGCTGAACGTGGCTGGAGCCGTTAAACATTTCCGCCAAACAGGTTTTAATGCGGACGGAGGCGCCAAACATTTCTCGGCGCGGCCAGGAGCCGCTAAACATCGCTCATCGCGGCCAGAGTCGCCAAACATTTCTTTTTGCGGCTGGAGCCGCTAAAACATTGCTGATATCCGAGCACTAGCGTGCTGATGACTCGCTGAGGACTCGCTGCAACGTCTCTGCAGGCTGCGCTACTCGTATTTTAAACCGCCTGTTTTTTATTTTGGTTCACTTTCTTTCGTATTCCCTGATTTTAATAGGGTTTTCCTGCCCCTTACCTGCACCTTAATTGTGAAAACACCGCTGTTTCACGGGTCCGGGTCTGTGGGCTCTTAGCCTGTTTGTTTGTTTGGGACACCATCTTGGGTGTAGATGTGCCGTTCTAGAGGCGCCTGACCGAGCGCTCTAGTTGTGCGGCTGTCCTCCGCCCGCCCTTCTTAAGTCCAGTCCTTTAGGGGGTCAGCTAGGACATGATACCCGAGCACTAGCGTGCTGAGGACTCGCACGCTGCAACGTCCCTGCAGGCTTCGCTACTCGTATTTTAAACCGCCTGTTTTTTATCTTGGTTCACTTTACTTTCGTATTCCTTGATTTTAATAGGGTTTTCCTGCCCCTTACCTGCACCTTAATTGTGAAAACACCTCTGTTTTGCTGGTCTGGGTCTGTGGGCTCCTAGCCTGTTTGTTTGTGTGGGACGCCATCTTGGGTGTAGATGTGCCGTTCTAGAGGCGCCTGACCGAGCGCTCTAGTTGTGCGGCAGTCCTCCATCCGCCATTCTTTAACCTTTCCTCTAGCGCGCTGCGGTCGCGCCTTCACTGCGCCTGAGTCATGCTGGAGTCCTGCCCGTCTGCGCCCGTCGGCGCTTAGGAGGTGCTAGGGTTGGGACTCATGGTCTGGTCTCTTCTGTGTCGTTATCCTTTCCTCCTGTAAGTATGTACACTAGAGCTGAACTGCTTCGTTTACGCCCGATTTTGTTTCCCTGTCCTGATAATTCTCTTGATCCTCTTTGTGGACCTTTTCAGTGCCCTGGGTGTGTCTTCTCTCTTACATCCCCGGTTCCTATTTCTGCATATAGTCCAGTCTCTTTAGGGGCTTCCAACAATATTGGTTTTTTTCAGGTGAAACCTCAAGATTCTTAGGTCTTTAAGGTTTGTCATCTCAATGTGAGATCTCTGGTTAAGCATCACCTTGACATCTATAACTTACTTATGGAGGGCACTCCTGACATCCTTTTCATGTCAGAAACATGGTTACACGATGAAGCTTTGGCGGCAGTTAACCTGGCACTCCCTCCTGAGTATTCAATATTCACCCTTAATCGTAACTCTAGAGGTGGTGGCATTGCGGCTGCTGTTAAATCTTGTTACCCGTGTGCATGGAAGGCTATGGATATACCCGGTTGCGAAAGCGCCCATTTCTCTGTTTCTGTCAGCCACCACTTTACTTTTTCTGGCCTGCTTATTTACCGGCCCCCGGGTTCGGATGCTGCCTTTAGGGCAGCTCTTCCAGATGCAGTTAGTTCATTGGCCCTAAGAGCTGCTAACTTTAGCATAGTCAGTGACTTAAATCTCCACTTTGATTCTCCTTGTTCCCCGGCGGCTACTAGTACTCTTGCCGACCTGGAGGCTCTCCAGCTATTTCAAATAGTTGGTCACTACACCCACATTGGTGGTCATATTTTGGACCCCATTTTTACTAATCTAACGATGGCTAAGGTACTACGTCCGAGGCCCATGGCCTGGACTTATCATCATCTAATTGAACTGCACCTTACGCTTAATGGTTCTCCCCTTATAGCCTCTACTCCTATTACTCTCAGACGTCCTTGGAAAAAATTAAAACTGGCCGACTTCCATCAGTTTCTTAGCTCTCATCCTTTGAGCCCCTTTACTGATGTGGAGTCTGGTTATGATCTTTATTGCAATTTGCTGATTCAAGCCTTAGACAAGCTGATTCCCATCGCTGAGAGTAAACAGCGGCGTACTAAATCCAGTCCTTGGTATGATGACTCGCTTCGGCTCTTAAAAAAATCTTGCAGACAAGCTGAAAGAGCCTGACGTAAATCATATCTGCCCGAAAGGAAAATTCTTAACCTTGCTAGTATTAAGAAGTACCATAGAGCGATTTGTAAGGCTCGTACTGCCTACTTTTCTCATGAATTTAGTACCAGCACTAACCCAACCAAATTAATATTTAAGGTGCTTAAGGATCTTACAGCTAGCAGAGTCCCTGCTGATGAGATCTGTTCCTCCTCCCATTGTGAGGATCTGGCTGCTTTTTTTTATTGGAAAGGTGGAGGCCATCTACCGCTCCTTTCCTACCTCTTTAGGGTCTTCGGAGAAACAGATACCCATTTTGAAAACTACTTTATCTTTATCTCACCTCTCAGAGCTCTCAATGCAGGAATTCAACAAACTTGTAGTGAAAGTTAAATCAGGTTCTCCCATGGATCCTTTACGACCTGTTCAATTCAGAGAATCTGCTTCCTTTTGCCTCCCCCCTTTATGCGATCTTATCAATTTGTCTTTATCCTCTGGCTCTGTTCCGGGCACCTGGAAGCAAGCCCAGGTGACTCCCATCTTAAAAAAACCTGCCCTGGACCCACTGAAATTGGAGAACTATCGCCCCATTTCCCTTCTCCTGTGGGTTGCTAAACTGACCGAGGCCCATGTTAATACCATCTGATCCAATCATCTCCATTCTGCCAATATATTAGACCCTTCGCAGAATGGGTTCTAGCCCGGTCACAGTACCGAGACTGCGTTACTCTCAATAGCTGAACATCTTCGAATGGTGGTAGATTCTGGTGACACCGCGGCACTGATTCTCCTTGATCTCAGTGCCGCGTTCGACACTGTCTCCCATGATATTTTATTACAACGATTGGTTGAGGCAGGTGTCGACAACATAGCGCTTGAATGGTTTCGATCTTTTTTATCTGGTCGTACCTTCAAGGTTGCCACTCCACCTTTTGAATCTAAACCCTATTCGATTGCCCAGGGAGTCCCGCAGGGATCGGCTCTCAGCCCCACTTTATTCAACCTCTATGTGCAGCCGCTGGCTGATGTCGCCAAGCGTGGGAACCTGACTATGGTGTCCTACGCTGACGACACGCAGCTGGCGGTTGCAATAAGTGGGGCTTCCGATCCTGAGGCAGCTAAGTTCTGTGAGGGACTTATCTCAGTGGCCCGTTGGATGACTGACAATTGCCTTCAATTGAACGCCAAGAAAACCGAGGTGCTCATTGTTGGAAAACAGAGTCATCTATGGGGCGACAATTGGTGGCCTCCAGGGCTCGGTCCTACTCCCATCCCTGCTACTGAGGTTAAAAATCTAGGGGTTTGGTTTGATTCTAAACTCGGCTTTACCGCCCACACTAAAAGAGTTGCTGCTATGTGCTTCGGGACTTTGCGTAAGCTCAGATCCATTTTTAAATTCTTTGACGCTCCTACTAGACAGCTCATTGTACAAGCTATGATTCTGTCTAAGTTGGACTATGCCAGTTCTCTTTTGCTTGGAGCTAATCAGGCTGAACTTTCTAGATTCCAAAGCGTTCAGAACGCTGCCGCCAGGGCTCTGGTAGGCTTACCAAGATTCTGCTCAGCCAAAAGAACTATTTACAAGCTCCATTGGCTCCCTGTTGCTTAGAGAATCAAGTTTAAGTCTCTCTGTCTTTCGTGCAAAATCCTGAAACACTCTTCCCCTTAGATTCTGGAGCATCTTATTTCTTCATATGTTCCTTCACGGTCTTTGAGGTCCTCCGGACTTCACCTGGCTATAGTACCGCGTTTCAAAAGGTCTAGGATTGGCGGCCGCTCCTTTAGAGTGCTTGCTGCCAAGCTATGCAACTCCCTTCCTGTTCATATCCGTGCGATTGACGGACTTCTGGCGTTCAGGAAGGCTGCTAAAACTTTTCTTTTTCCCTTAGATTTTTAGTGTTGTTGTGTTCTGGTTCCTGTTATTTGCTTCTGTCCGGTTTTCTGTTCTGCTAGCGCCAGGACGCCCCTTCGCTGGGGCATCTGTGCGCTCTATAAATCCGGCTAACATAACATAACAGTTACGGTGTGTGTCCGTGTTCTTCTGGTCCCCTGATGCCGTTACCTGCAGATTGTAGGTGTTCCCTCCTGTTACAACTTTGCATGAAGTGCATCAGGCTTTATTATTTTCCAGAGGACCGCGTGCGTTGTGTTTAAGTTATAATGTGCATGAGATGGTCTCACGTCGCTAGGTGCGCACGGCTGTTTTCTATTTTACAGAAGGTGGATCGCTCATGAATTTCTACCAGATCCACCTGAAAGTGAGTGTATCTGTGTGTGAAAGCCTCCCTCTTCGATTAGAGTTTCTTGTGGTTATTGACTGTGCCTTAGAACCATTCACTGAAACAGACAGAGTGCAGTGTGTGAGTATTGTGTTTCAGTACCGTGGTTGTGTTTCCCTGCCACAGTCCTGAGCCAGAGCGTCTATGTGTATCAGTGTGTCTCGGTCTCTCGTGCCCCTGGCTCGTTGCCCTCCTGACTCTGTTCATGTGTCCATGCCAGTGTGCCGCAGACTCGCCCTTCGGTGGGTGAGTCAATATCCGGGTCTCCTGTGCGAATCTGTGTCTCACTCTGAAGTGAGTCTTTCTGCATTCCCAGCCCTGTGTCCTTGTGCTCCTGTCACCCGAGTCCTTGTGTTATGATGTGCAGTGTTCTGCTTGTCATAAAGTTGCGTTATCCTGCATCACTGTGCTATTTTCTGTCATAAAAATACATTACGTTACACCATTGTGTTATGTTATGCAATGGTCCTATATTACTATGTGATGTAAAAGTTCTTGCACAGTGCCACGAAATGCAACTTCCTGGCGCTGTTAATTGTTGCGCACAAGAAGATAGGGCTACGCTCGACAAACAAAAACCCAAGCGAATACCAGGGAACAGTATTTAAACTTGTCAGTGCTTACTTGCTGGTACCAGTGCGTTTTTGCAACTGCAGAGAGGAAGGCAGAGCTTCACACATGCCCTCTAATTAATATGGGCTTTGGTAGTGAGCTTCGCTGAGAAATCGCTTTACATTTGCAATGCAATAGGTCTCGCATTTACGCGAGTTTGAGCTATTGACATTGCAAATAATTATGCCTTTTATTTTGGTTTTTAGAGCGAAGCTACCAATGATTAGACAACCCAGAACATGCGACTTAGGGTACTCCCAGGAATGGTGGGACTCAAGAACACTCTTTCGTTTTTATTCTCATAACAGTCCACAACATGAGTAATTAGAGACACGGAAAAGTTTAAAATGTTTATTTTAACGACGTGCTCGAAGATGCAGTATTTTTGCTAACATAAGCAGGCATATCATTAAAAATAATACGATCAGCATTGTTTTAATTCCATAAATTACAACGGGAGAACTCATATTATAATGATAGTGGAAACAAGTCATATAGCGCCATGTGAACCACCCTCCCCTGCTAGGAACTAGGTTTTATAATAATAGAAGATCTCTTAGGCTGGAATGGGGAACCCCATACCTCCAAGATCAGCAGAAGTGAATCAGGATCAGCAAAACTCTCTCTCTCTGGAAAAGGATTTTCTCCAAGTGCCCAACTCATGCATGCAGTGCAATATTAAAGGCATTAGAATTTAAGTTAGCTGTAGCTGTGTTCATGTTGTGTCTACAGCGTGGGCCGATCAACTTGAATAACAGAATACATTGTTATGGTGACCTTGAAGGCTTCTGTAGGCAGTGTACAGACTAAGGTTGCGACGTAAGTCTAGGGATGTTAAAAACAAGCCATTCTCATGCGAGGAAAAATCAAGCAGTTTAACAACAATAACATGTAGTGTCATGTGCAAAAGCTGTAAAGTGGCAAAATGGCGTTTAACTTCTAATAAGCTTAAGCTGACATAGCAATGTGTGCAATCAAGGCCCTGTCTTCACTACACCCTCCCCTGAATGGAACATGTACCAGAAGGGAGGCAATTTAAGGAACACAGAGTTCAAGTTCAAATGAGTCAGAACCAAGTTCAAAATTTGCCAAGCTCGATAATTGGAAGAAATAAGTTCGAAGTAGTACAAAAAAAATTCTAAAATCCAATAAGGGGCGTTACGTTGTCCACAATGGGAATGGAAAAAATAGTAAAAAAATGTTTTTGAGTACAGTACGCATTGAAGCTGGACGTATGCCAATTCAATCCACCAGCGTATAGGCACAGTACCTTGCAACTGCCTCCAATCGGAAGTCATTGTTATCATCTGAAAACATTTCAGCCATCCAATTCAATAACGTGAAGGAACAAACATGTTCTTCGATAGCAGGAGCCTCTAGCACCATCAGATGACAACTCGGTATTCTTAGATATAACTGCGTGCCAGGATTCCATGTGCAGCCGCACATATATTCCAATTCCCTAGGACTCCATGCGCCGCTGCACAGGCCATAATCCCGATGCGAGAACATTCCAACTCATGAGCAACTACGGGACTCATCAGTTGATCATAACCCGGATTAGGAGACACCGTATTGCAGAGACACAAATCCAGAACCCATTCAAAACAGCAATCCAGGCAAGGAAAACAGGCTGCACGCATGTAAAGTACGGGAACCGGAAAGATAATCCATTCGCCACACTCAAGGTGGCCAGAGATAGGTTTTCATAGTATTCAAGCATCCGGTTGCGAAGCTAAAGCAGCCGGGGTAGGTTGTCTTGTGACACAGACTGTGCAGCCATTTTTGAGCAAGCAAATTAACAGCAGTACACCGGCAGCCAAGGCGAGAATTAACGGTAAACCGCCGAAGAGGCTGGAAAAAATAGAATGAAAAAATGCCGATATCACACCAAATATAGTTTGGAATGAAGTCACAAGGCCAGAACTTACTACTTTAAAGAAATGTGCCATGCCTGTGGTCGACGAGGCATTGAATATAGTGTGAATTAAAGCACCGATCAGCATTTAAAAGCGCATGCACCTCGGTGCGGGTGTTAGCCACGTGAAGGACAAATGTTTCACGGGAAGAAGTAAGGGCAACTTCTTTCGGGGACAATAGAGCCCTTATTCGACTCATCTTGTTGAACTCTGCTTTCAAGGTCGAAATTGAAGGCCAGATGGACACATCGAGCTTCCCATGCGGAGGCGGGAAAAGCACATTCTTGCAGCAGACTACACATTGGGATTCGGCCACAATGTACGGAATTTCTGCCCGCGTACCACAGCAATCTTCATTATTTAAAAGTAAATAGCTACCGTTAGCTAGCAATGTACAAGTTGTGTTACAGCCGGCACTGGATTACCCTTTAAAATGCAGGCTAAGTTCGGAGCTTGCGTGTTACACGAGCCGTGCAATTGTATGTTCTTGCAAACCAGTGAGTGATCAGGTGTTGAAGTGCACTCTTCACCCTTTAATTAAACCTCCTTACCCTCCCTCAGGCATCTATAGGCGAATTGCAGTGACCAAACTTCATGGAGACAGGCGTTTCCCAAAGGTTCATATCTGCCTATAGCATAATGTTTCATGCACAAACTGAATTTGAACAAGGGAAACAGCAATGTTATTAACGCATGAATGAGCCATATGGCTGAATTAGATTTGGCAACAGAAAAGGTAAAGGTTCCAACTTTTCAATATGCAAAAGTGAATATGCAGCATCCTTCATAGACATAAATTGTTGTTTTTCAGTCAAATTAAAAGGTAAAAATAGAGAAGAGATATTCATGTAGTCTCAAGGAACTTTACCAGCTTTTAAAGTTTGTAAAGTCCAAGCAAACTGCATAATGGAGCGCAATAGATTTTGACCATGGTACAAAACAGACACTCCATCCTGCACAATATCAACAACAAATGAAACAATATTATCTAATGTGTAAATTCGGGAAGAAAGGGTATTAATGCTATTATCAACAACTGCAGGCACTTTTTCTAAATTAGCCTGATCAATAGCTCTTAATCTAGAAGCAGCTTCAATTTGAGACAGTTTCCAAACTTCATTGTAAATAGCATATATCCATCGTTTTGACCAACAACCCACAGGGCCTTTAACAAAGTCATTCAAATCAACATTGTCAGTCAATTTGGACAAATGAAGTTTAACTGATGCTAAAGTGGAATGTTTAAGCCAGTTCTGACATAATTTGCCTACTGAAAAGGTAGTACCAGAATGTCCGTTTTCAAAACGGAGATCCACCCTAACCTGTGTATTGCCAGGGGCTAAACTCAAACGGCGATGTTTGCACAAATTTGAACTTTTTTGCCATAATAACCAACCCTGGGGAGCCAAGCTGGAAATATTAAAGGAGGAATTTAATAATAGGGACTGCAATTCATCAATGGACCTATCGGTGTGATTGTACCATGTAGGGTATTCTCCCAAATCAGGAACGGAAGGAGCATTTAATTTTTTAGATGTAGCCAATCCAAAGCAAGTAGTTCGTGAAATAGTCGAATTCAAAAACAACATATGGTTCGGGATGAGACATGAACGATGCAAAGCGTCTGTGCCTTGCACTTGCCAGCTTTTAGAACCACAAACAGATTAAAGATCAATAGTATCTTTCCACAGTTCATAGCCCCCTATAGCCAATTGATCGATAAAGGACTTCAAATACAGTAATTTAGTGTGGAAGAGTCTAACTTTGGAAGAGGACTTAGCAGTCATCTTAAAATAAAAGGCGTCGGGATTGGATTCATTAAAATCAGTAAAATAAGTAAACTTTTCAAAAAGAGTTTTTGAGCTGCCTTAAATGGGAGCTGGACAATGTTCCCACTGTGTATAATTTACCACATTTCGAAATGTGTTTGCTTTATGCCGAAAATGATTGCCATTGTGTTGGTAGCAGAATAAGTCTGCATAATTGGCTGAGTCTAAGTACAAATCTTCAGCATCAAAAGCAGCATAATACTTCAATTCAGAAAATAGAGCCTCTATGGCTTGGAAATCCCATTCGTCAGAACGTATGTTTTGTTTTACAACATCCCCCATTGAAACAGGAAGTACATTGTGGACATTTATAACTTCTGTAGGGTAGTGTACCTGAAATTTGACAGCATCCCACACAATCCCATCTAAGACAGGCCAAGCTGTGATGTTCACAAAAGTCTGGTGCCTCTTCATTCTGTGAGATGAGGAGTGGGGTGCCAAAGTTCCATCAATTAACCTAATTGTAGATCTGTCTTTAAAATAATGTCCATTTACTAGACGAAAAAACATAACTACAAATCCAATTGCCATGAATAAAAAAATCGAAAAAGCACCAGCCAAATGTAAGTCCAAAGGGGTATCAAAAAATGTCTTTTAAACCAAACAGTAAATATAGAAACGTTGGACAGGGACTTTGATGTTGTAGAGTCAGTGTCAAATGAAAAGCGTGATTGGTTAACCGCACTTGTTTGCACACCAGGCAACAACACATCTGTGGGGTAAGTATACTCAGTATCATTGGGATCACCAGCTGGTGGATTCAACAAAGGATTAGTAACTGTATGTATCTCGATGGCAAGATAAGGCCTGTTGGTATTTGCTGGAGCCAAAACAGAATTTCTCAGCATCGCTGGACAAAGAGACCGCTGGTGTCATACTAAGAAGAAATGGCCACTCGTTGTAGTTTGACATTGTCAATGGAGATGTACCGGTTATCCTGGCGACCAGGAAGTGGAGGTAAAATTACTGTTCTTGTACCCTGCACGCCAAGCACAGGAACTGGTACACGATATGAGGGGCGGAACTCCTTCTTGTTCTCCACCTTCTCACGGACCAGGTCATCGACTAGGGGCAGCCAGCCAACTACCGGAATCTGAAACGTAGCATCAGTTGCGGAGGGTAAGTGTTCCTTTGCAAGACTGTCACGAGTCTTTTGTAAGTTCTGTAATACAGCAGAATGATGATCTACTTCAAAGGGTGCAGCAGACGCCGCCATGTCTAGACCCTCAAGGTCCGAAACAAACATTTTGATGCCAAAGAGCATTTCGTATGGGGTCCGCCCATCCAGAGACCTTCTAGGGAGATTATTAAGTGCACGTTGTACGCTATACAAATGGGCGAACCAGTTCCTGCCAGTGCCTAAAACCCTAGCAGCCAAGGATTGCTTTAAGTTACGGTTCATTCGCTCCACCACACTATTGCTCTCAGGCCGGTATGGAGACGAAAATTTGACCTGCACCCCCAAAGACCTCATGGTATCTTTGTAGGCCTTCGAGACAAACACCAGGCCCTGGTCAGAATGAAGGGTGCCACATGCAAAAATTCCCACAAAGACACGCAAATCCCTGATGACAGTTCGAGCATCAGCACTGCGTTGTGGCCAGACCCATAGGAAGCGTGTGCAGGAATCCACTGCAACTAAGATGCACTTATACGCAGTATCTGAGGAGAAGGGACCGCAATGATCTAAATAAACACACCCAAGCTGTTTATTAGATATGTACAACTGTGTTTGTGGTTGCCGTGCAGCAGATGAAGGTTTGATCTGCTGGCATATGTCACAAGAAAGGACATAATCACACGTTTGTTTGTACAATCTGACCCACCAGTAACGCTGCTGTAAGATGGAGACAGTCGCTGAAATGCCGGCATGCGCCGAGGCCATGCCCTCGTGAGCAGCTGTTATCAAGGTTTGTCTGCGGTCCGCGCTGGGAATTAATCTGTCACCAACGTCGTTAATTTTCACATAGGGAACTTTATCAGGAATTAAATGATAAGAATATTTAGAAGGGAGACCTCTAGGGTAATTACCTCCCTTCTCTGTTGCAGCAATGGCTGCCAAGATGTCATCATCAATCTTACTTCTGGAACGTGTAACTGCTGCTACTACATATGTTGCTACTGCTGTCTTCGCTGCTTCGTCAGCAAGACAGTTACCAACATCGTGTACTCCTACGCGCTGATGACCAAGAGTATGAATTACAAACACGAGCGGCAGAAGTTCTTTAAGTTCTGCCACTCGAACTCAAAGCATTTTGTGTTTGATTGTGCTACCTTTGGAATCACGATATTCATTCAGAGTCCAAAAGAATTAATTGTCATTGTAAGACTGAACACAGTAGTAAGAGTCACTTAAAATAAGAGTAGTCACACAAGGATCAGCGTACTCAAGCGCAAGTACCAGAGCATGTAGCTCTGCCAACTGGGCGGTACAGTCCCCTAATGTCTGAGTATGTACGACATCGGACTTGAGCTCTCCATTCACCATGGTACCAACCACTATTCTGCAGGCTGCTGAATAAGCATGCTTTGACTCCGTCGCCGGTTGCGCCGAACCGTCAGTGTAAATGATATAATGGAAAGCCTCCAGCGGGCGCAAGGACAAAGGAGCCGGATGAACAAATTCATACTGCAAGTACTCCTGAGTTTGCAAAGAGGAATCACAGATAAATGTGACATCCGGAGACGTCAAGGATGTGGCCCATTGTATCCAACGTGCATGCAAAGCTTTTGAATTTGGTACACTAGCCTTCGTCACTGCCTCCAGGCCAGGATACGGCGTAACAACCAACATGTGTTTCCCCTACGGCAGCGCTCTCTCTTTCAGAATCGCCATCTGCACTGCAGTCAAAACTTTCTCGACATTGGAAAAACGCATTTCAGCCGAAGTGTACAAGTGTGGCATGTAAGCAATAGGGACCGTGTCACCTTCATTAAATGTCAGGTATGTGAAACCAACCGCACCTGGCACAATTCTTATAACCAAGTTGGTGTGGTTGTCACAAGTCAGTAAGTATTTAGATTCAAGAAGATCAGACTGCAAAGATTGCAGTATAGCTGAATGTTCAGGCAGCAAGCAAGATTTGGTACAATTTGCTTGTACCAAGGCATAGAGCGTCTTGTTATGCTGGGCATATACGGGTATGTAAGTACGCCTGAAATTAAAAAAAACCAGTAACGATTGTAGTTTATTCAGAGTTGTAGAAGCGCGCAACTGTGCGCATTTCTCCAGGAAGTGAGGAGCTAAACCTCGACCTTCATTGTTGAGCTCATAGCCCAGGAACAACACTGTGTACTCTGCAATGTGTGATTTTGCAAAGTTAAATTTGTAATCGAAGTCCGCAAACATACAAATGATGCTATCCACGCGACACAGATGCGGCAATAACTCGTCGTCTGTGAGATAAATGTCATTAACATACGAGCACGCATCAGAGTCGAGTCCCTCTAAGAGAGAGACTATGCGAGCGGCAAAGACGCCTGGGCTGTTCTTGTAGCCCATGGCTAATCTCTTGAACTGTTTTTGTTTGCCGCCAGAAGTGAAAGCTGTCCATAAGGGCAGAACTGGGAGTATTTTGTACCATGCAGGTCCGACAATGAGAGTTCAAATGCCGGTAATCCAAAACTAGGCGGTACGATCCATCAGGTTTGGGCACAGTAAAAAGAGAATTATTCATCAGTGACACACATGTTTCAATTACACCTTGATATTCCAATTGTTCAAGGATCTCTGCAACGGGAGCTTTCGCTTCATGCCGCATGGGATATTGGGGTTGTGGTATAGACCGCAATGGAATCTCATGTCTGGGCGAAAGATTGCCCCATCTACATGGAGTACGGTACAAAGCCGGTGCAAGCACCTTAGCCCACTCTTCTGCAAAATTAGACGCCTGCTCTTTTGGCACAGTGTGTGCGAAAATAGGAAGGATGACCTCCTCCCCTCTCGGAGCAGCCAGAACAAAAGGTGGAGGCCAGTCTGCCTCCGCTAACAAAATGTCATAAATAGAGGTCAGATTTTCCCAAAAAATCCCTTTTATATTACGCTGTATGTCACCTTCAATTAAAATGACTGTATCAAAGTCTATCAGGGGGAGCCACTCTAGTGTCAGATGTTTCCACAGTGATGAACGTGTCAGTTGCTGTCGCCTTCAGATATGGATGCAGTGCTTCCCACACTACTGTAATTTATGCCACGCTGTCGAGCAGCATCAGCGCCCATGTCAGGTTCCGAAGCTGTGTTCTCACTATCCGTGGCATACCTCGCGTTCAGAGCGACAACTTTCTTTTTCTGAAACTGAGGGCGTTGGCGGTGAAAGTCGTCCTGCTTGCATTTACCTTCCGTCTGGCGGGGTTGCTCACATCCTTGTTGGGCACCCCGGCCTCTGCCGCGTTCTTCTCCACCGGTTTGTGAGACCGATGTTTCCTGCAAAGTACGAGGAGAACGTCGATCAGGAACCTGAAATCTACCAGGTGACTTAATACTTGTGCAGTCGCGCTAAATCATATGTGAGCTCAGTAGACAGGTATTGGTGATCCAGGACATGACCCCTGTTTCTGTTGCAGCACATGAAGCACACAGATCACACAACCAGGGCGACCCGCCCCAACAAAAGGACAGCTCCTAAAAACCAGATCAACTCACAGATCACTGAGGGGGAGGAGAAGGAGGAGGCTGAAGCCCCGCCAAGAACCTCCGGATGGCCGAGTCCGCCGGGGTGTGGAACAAAAGAGTGCCATCGAAGGGAAGATCCACCAGCCCTTCTCGAACATTTTCCGGGAACACACTGTCCCGAAGCCAAGCATGGCGGCGAAGGGCAACCAAAGAAGCCATGGCACGACCAAGCACCTCCGAAATGTCCAGAACGGAGTGAAGAATAAACGCAGCCAGCTCCCGGCTATCTAACGCATGGTGTCGCAAATCAACACCATCACCCTCCTGAGAAGCTACAGATCCAAGGGGCACTGGTGGAAGCAAACATATTGCGCACCCAAGAGTCCAGCCAGCGAGCCTCCCGTGATGGTGGAGACAACAGCGACGGCAGGTAGGGAAAGGCAGTTCGCAAAAGGGGCCTACTAGCAGAGGGGTGGAGGGAAAGACACACCGGGTCACGCGGTGCTGGAAGGTACCGGTGCAGAAGGAGTTGGGGCACCGGGTCCCCCGTGGCAGGACGGCTCCAAGTCGACACAAGAGAAGAATGGAGTGAACCTTCAAAGGAAAGCAGAAGTTCCCTACTACCAGAACCCTGATGGAGAACTTCCAGAAGATGATCCGGTGGAAAATGGGCAGCGGGGCCTCACCCGCCTCCGTGGGGCCCCGAGGTGGGGGAAAGCAGCTCCTTTGTAGGCAACGGCTGTAGGCTAAGGCGGCAATCCCCGAAGCCAATCGGAGCAGGGAGGGGCCAGCCCCGGAAAGGAGAAAGAGGCGCCGAGGAGTGCTGGACCTGCGGTTCCTCCGGCGAAAACCGTGGCGACGGCGTGGAACCACCCTTAGAAGACATCGGGGAAAAAGCCACAACGCGGCTGCTCATCTTCGGCGAGGACGACACCAGCAGGCGCCCAACCTCCGGGGAAGAGGGGACGCCTGAAGACAAGTCCACAACCTGACGCCTGTCCGGTGCCGTAGAGTCTGCAACCTGGAGCTGGGCGTCGTTGAACGCCAAAGGCGACTCTGGACAGGCCTTTGCCACAGCACACAGCGTAGGAGACCAAGGCTGGGCCGGAGCCGAGTTGGTCAAGGGATGGTGCCGGAACGGTGCAGACTCGACCTCCGACGAGGCAGCTGCCTGCGTGGAGGGACTAGAAGCACCCAGGGAGTGACAAGGAGATCCTCGCAATCCTGGACCCATGAGGGGACGAGAAGGTCCCGCCAACCCCCATGGTGGTGACAAGGCTGACTGACCTCCTGTGAGGCAGCGGCCGGCGAGGAGGGACGATGGGGGCCCGAGGAGGGACGATGGTGGCCCTGCGAGGGACGAGGAGTCCGCCGCCAGCCTCGACCCATGTTGGGACGAGGGGGGTCCGCCGACCCCTTTGGCGCCGCCAGCAGCCGCCGGCGCCATAGCGGCATTACCTCGGCCTCAGACAAGACCGCAGCTTGTCCACAGGGTCGAGAGGAGCTCGGGGATTTGACCCGAGCCCCGGCGACCTCCCGCGACACCACAGGGACTCCCGCAGGAGTTTGTGGCGAAGCAGAGGCGCAGTGGTTCGAAGGAGCGATCCCCAAAGGGCCGCACCCCAACGGCACCACATCCTCCAAGTCTGGAGCCGCCAGCGACGCCGCGGAGGGCCCCGCACCATGCAAGGGATCCGCCGACGTCCCAGGAGGGGAAGGAGGAGGAGGAGAAGCCAGCGAGGCCTGCAAAGCCGCCGCATATGTCTCCATCAGGGCTCTCGATGTCCCCTCACCGGGAAACGGTGGATAGGGGGACGATACGCGGGGCTGCATCACCCGCGGAGAGCCCATGCCCCCAAAAGGCCGGAAACCAGCCCTCGGGGACAAACTGCGACACTTACCGATAGGTGAACGACGCTCTTGCGGCACAGGGGATGGATGAGGATGGCGGCGATGATGGCTGCGTCGAAAACCTTCCACAGAGGCTGAGCGAGGCGACAAAGCCGATCTGGACATGCGAGCCAAGAGAAGTTTCATGTGGCGCTCCCTCCGCGACTTTGGCTTCAGCCGTTGACACGCCTCGCAATCAGTGGAGCCGTAATCTTCCCCCAAACACCACATGCAAATGAGGTGAGGGTCCGTCGCCGACATCAGGCGTCCACACAACGAGCCCGAAGGCATCTGCACACTGTTCCCACAAGCACACGCAATAGTGAAGGGAAAGGCCTAAACAGTCCGGAGCATGAACCGGATCCGCGTTGCACACGGAAAAGGAAAAAACTGACATAAGCGCTCTGGGGTGGGACTTATGTGACCTCGCTGACCTCACGTGCGCGGAGGATGCCCCCCCCCCCCCTGGTGCACAGGGATTCTGATGCAAAAAGTTTTCCGGATCCAGTCTCACGCCTGGGGATAATTCTACGTGAAGGAGTCTGCGGCTAGTAGTCTCTATCAGATCATGCATGCAGTGCATTATTAAAGGAACTAGAATTTCAGTTAGATGCAGCTGTGTTCATGTTGTGTCTACATCGTGGGCTGAATAACAGCATGCATTGTTATGGTGACCTTGAAGGCTTCTGTACGCAGTGTACAGACTAAGGTTGCGATGTAAGTCTAGGGATGTTAAAAACAAGTCGTTCTCATGCGAGGAAAAATCAAGCAGTTTAACTTACAACAACAGTTACATGTAGTGTTGTGTGCAAAAGCTGCAAAGTGGCAAAATGGCGTTTAACTTCTAATAAGCTTATGCTAACATAGCAATGTGTGCAATCAAGGCCCTGTCTTCATTACAGTCTGCCTGTCTGCTCAGCCAGTCGCCTGCTTTGCACCGTAGGTAGCACCAGAGTTGACGTAGTGCCACTACGCGGAGTTCCACTGAGTTATGAAAAAAATAAAAAACAGGAGCCCACGTCCTGTGGCCATTCTAGGGTCTGTGCACCTGGGACGGTGGTCCCTCGTGCCCGGGTAGGCTCCCAGATCCCCCCGGCCTGGCTGCATTGAGAAGCAGTGACCGGACCAGGGGCCTTCCCTCTTTCCGGGGCCTGGCTGGGTTCAGAAGCGGGAAACGGTTCCAGGGCCTGGCTCTTGCGGGCCCTGGGGTGTGGGAGCCCATGTCCTGTGCCCGTCATGGGGGTCCATCGGGCCAGGGTGGGCCTCCCCACTTTGCTGGCGTGTCAGGGGTGCCTGCGGGCCCACGGTCAGAGTTTCGTCAGGGGCCCCCCTTGCAGCCCCATGCCCGAGACCCACCTTAGGGCTCTGATGAGCCCCCGGGAAGCAGAGCCCCCGAGCCCTCCAAAGGGCAGGCGAGAGCCCTCCCGCGAAGGCTCGGGGCAGGCAGATTGGCATCCTTCGGGCCCGGCCATCTAGTCGCGCCTTTCCTTCGGCCATCTGGTCGGCCGCAATGCTTTCCAATGGGGCAACCAGACGGCCAGGAAGTCCCAATGAGGGCTCGCCCACTTCCCCGTGCCCTGGGTCCCCTCCGTCACTCGGTGCGAACGGGTTACCAGAAAGAAGGGTAGCTTTCCTCCGGATTACTAGAGACAGGGTATGCCGGAACCGCTCCTTGGATGGCGGTTCTCAGCCAGGGACCAGATGGGCTAGGCCTGGACAACACCTCCCCACTGCCCGGGGCTCCCTCCTCCGGCCCGCCACGCGGCAAAGTGCCCAGGACAGGCTCCATCGGTCCCGGTCTGTCCTCCCCTGGGCATCTGGGCCCGAGAGCTCTGGACGGGTGCTCCCACACCTGGCTCCGTCCCACGTCGTGGGCCTGGGCGGGCGTTCCCCAGCTTGGCTGTGTTCAGCAACATAGGCCGGGGCCCTTGGTTGCCCGACGCAGGCCCCTGGAGGCCTCCCCGGGCTGCCTGGCCCGGGACCACCAGGCCAGCCAAGGGATGGTTTAAGCTTCGCCATGGGCCCAAGTCGGAGGTCCGCTGGGGGCCCCCATTCTTAGCCCTGGGCCTGAGGCCCAGCTGGGGTCTCCAAACCCCCGAGACGCAGAATTCCCGGGCCCTGCATGGGCAGACAGGAGCCCTCCGGTGAAGGCTCAGGTCAGGCAGATTGGCATCCTTCTGGCCCGGCCATCTGGTCGCTGGCAATGCTTTTCAATGGGGGGACAGATGGCCGGCCTGGAAGTCCCCATGAGGGCTTGCCCGCCTCCCTGATGCCAGTCAGGGCTCTACGAGGTCGGGCGCCAGTGTGCCCAGGTTCACCTCCGTCACTTTGTGTGCATTGGTTACCAGAAAGAAGGGTAGCTTTCCTCCGGATTACTAGGAACAGGGTATGCAGGAACCCCTCTCGGGCTGGCAGTTCTCAGCTGAGGACTAGGTGGGCTAGGCCCGGACAACACCTCCCCACCGTCCGGGGCTCCCCCCTCCGGTCCACCACGTGGCAAAGTGCCCGGGACAGGCTCCATCGGGCCCTTGCAGGTCCTCCCTTGGGCATCCGGGCCCGAGAGCTCCTGTCAGCTCTCCGGGTCAGAGTCCCAGCGGGCTTCTCCGAGCCCGGGACGCGGAGCCCCCGAGCCCTGCAAGGGCAGGCGGGACCCCTACCGCGAAGGCTCGGACGGGCAGATTGGCGTCCTTCGGTCCCAGCAATCTGGTTGCGCCTTTTCCCTCGGCCATGTGGTTGCGTGCAATGCTGTCCAATGGAGCAAACAGAGTGCCGGAGCAGGCCGGGCTGGAAGTCCCAATGGGGGCTCGTCCGCCTCCCCGATCCTAGTCAGGGCTGCAGGAGGCCAGGCGCCTCCGCGCCCTGGGTCTCCTCTGTCACTCAGTGCGCACAGATTACCAGAAATGAGGGTAGCTTTCCTCAGGACTACTAGACTGGCGGTTCTCAGCCAGGGACCAGATGGGCTAGGCCCGGAGAACACCTCCCCACCGTACGGGGCTCCCCCCTCCGGCCCACCGCCTGGCCAAGTGCCCGGGACGGGCTCCTTCAGGCCAGGGCCGGTCCTCCCATGGGTGTCAGGCCCGAGAGCTCCTGCAGGCTTCCCGTGCCCGCTGGTGTCTCCGAGCCCCCGGGACGTGGAGTCCCCAAGCCCTGCAAGGGCAGACGGGACCTCTACCGCGAAGGTTAGGGGCAGGCAGATGAGAGTACTTCGGTCCCGGCCACCTGGTTGCGTCTTTCCCCTCGGCCATCTGGTCGCACGCAATGTTTTCCAATGGGGCAACCAGAAGTACGGGCCGGCCTGGAAGTCCCAATGGGGGCTTGTCCGCCTCCCCGATCCCAGTCAGGGCTCCAGGATGTCGGGCGCCTTCGTGCCCTGGGCCTCGTCCGTCACTCGGTGCGCACGGGTTACCAGAAAGAAGGGTAGCTTTCCTCCGGTCTACTGGGGACAGGGTATGCCGGAACGCCTCTCGGGCTGGCGGTTAACAGCCGGGGACCAGATGAGCTAGGCCCGGTCAACACCTCCCCACCGTCCAGGGCTCCCTCCTCCCGCCCGCCTCCTGGCAATGTGTCCGGGACGGGCTCCATCAGGCCTCGGCCGGACCTCCCTTGGGCGTCTGGGCCCGAGAGCTCCGACAGGGGGCTCCCACCCGGGGCTCCGTCCTCTGCTTCGCCATGTGCCCGCCAGGCGTTCCCCAGCTCAGCTTGGGTTCAGGAGGTCCGGAAGGGGCCCTTGGTGGGCCTGGGGTGGTGGGTGCCCTCCCCACCCTGGGCTCCGTCCTCGGGCCTGCCATGTGTCAGGGCGCCTGCGACATGGGTCTTGGGGAGGCCTCTCCTGTGAGTGCCAGCCCTGGACCTCCGGCCGGGCCCATGGGACTGGGCTCCGTCCCCCTGCTTCACCATGGTCCAAGGACGGGCGTCCGTTGGGCTCGGGCAGGCGTCCGTCCTGCTTCGCCCGTCTGTCAAAGTGCCTGGGGGACCCCGAGTCAGAGGTCCGTCGGTGACCCCCGTCTGCAGCCCCGAACCGAGGCCCACCGGGCTGTCCGAGCCCCTGGGACGCAGAGCCCCCCAGCCCTCCAAAGGGCAGGTGGGAGCTCTCCTGTGAAGGCTCGGGCGGGCAGATGAGTGTCCTTCAGGCCCGTCCATCTGGTCACGCCTTTCCCCTTCAGCCATCTGGCTGCCACAATGCTTTCCAATGGGGCGAACAGATGGCCGGGCTGCCCTGGAAGTCCCGATGAGGGTTTGTTTGCCTCCCCGATCCCAGCCTACGCTCCGGAAGGTGAGGTGCATCCCCGCCTAGGGTCCCCTCAGTCTTGCGGTGTGCACGGGTTACCAGAAAGGGGGGTACCCTTCCTCCGGATTACTAGATTACTAGGGTCAGGGTACTCTGGAGCCCCTCTCGGACTACCGGTCCTCAGCTGGCAGCCGGACGGGACAGAACGCCCCCCCCCCAAAGCCGGGGTCTGTCCGGGCCTGCAGCGTGGCAGGGCACTAGGGATGGGTCCCGCTAGCCCTAGGAGGCTTCCTCTGCGCCTCTGGGCCCAGGAGCCCTGGCTGGGTCTAGAGGCGCTCTGGGCCCCGGGTCGGGCGCTCCAGCCCTGGGCCACATCACCGGCCTTCCTCTCTGACAAAGATCCAAGACAGGGTTCCGTCATGCCTGGGTAGCCTCCCCCTGCTTGCCCCTGCTTGGCAAGGTTCAGGAGCTCCGCTCGGGGCCCCTGAGGGCCCCATGGACGCAGCCTCCTCACCCCGGTCTCCATCCTTGGGCCTGCCACATGGCAGGGTGCCCGGCTCCCGCTGGCCCTTGGAGGCTTCCCCTGCGCCTCTGGGACCAGGAGCCCCGACTGGTTCCAGGGGCTCGCTGGGCCCTAGTCGGTGCTCCAGCCCTGGGCCCCGTCTACAGCCTGCTGCTATGCCAAAGGCCTAAGACGGGGTTCCGTCATGCTCGGGGAGCCCTCCTCACTTGGCTGGGTTCAGGAGCTCCGCCTGGGGCCCCTGAGAAGGCAACCTCCCCACCCCAAGCTCTGTCCTCTGGCCTGCTGCATGGCAGGGTGCCCAGGATGGGGTCCCGCAGGCCCGAGGAGGCTTTCCCTGCGCCTCTGGGCCCGGGAGCCGCGGGCTGGGTCAAGGAGCCCACCGAGTTCTGTGTCAGGCGCTCCAGTCCTGGGCCCCATCCCCCAGCCAGCTGCTATGCCAAAGGCTTGAGACAGAGCCCTCCTCGCTTGGCTGGTTTCGGGAGCTGCGTCTGGGGCCGGGTAGAGGGTCCTACGGTCCCATGCAGTCCTCCTCTGCTTTGCCTGGTTGTCAAGGTATCCGCGGGACCCGGGTCGGAGGGCCCGTCTGCTCCCCTCGCAGCCCCCATGGCTGAGACCCAGCTGGGGCCCTGGACCCTGGGCCTCTGGCCCCCCATACCCATGCGCTCTTTTGTTAGGGCACGTTCGAGACCGGCCATCTGGTCTTGCCTTTCCCCTCGGCTATCTGGTCGCACTTATCCCCTTGGCCATCTGGTCGCGCGCAATGCTTTCCAATTGGGCGACCAGATGGCCGGGCTTCCCTGAAAGTCCCAATGAGGGCTCATTTGCCTCCCCGATCCCAGCAATGGCTCCAGGAGGGCAGGCACGTTCGCGCATTGGGCCCCCTCCATCACCCTGTGCACACGGATTACAAGAAAGGGATGTATGAACAGGTCAGGGCCTAGAGTCCTAGAAGTTATGAATATCTTCGGGGAAGTGTGAGGACTGCTTTTAAACCAGCGGAAATCCACTATCTGGACGCTGGGAGATCGACTACAGTTGGGCCAATGGGCGTCGCCGCTACAGATAGCTGTTGGAGGCCTTAAATATCATGGGGTGTTTCTGACGGCTTCGCCCGCTGTTTCCTGGGAAAGGAACATGGTGCCGGTGTGGGACCGGGTACAGTCCGAAATGAAGTCCTGGGCCCGTATGCCCCTCAATCTGTATGGCAGGTCGACAATCTTTAAAATGGTTGCCCTCCCGAGACTCCTATACAAGTTACAGAATCACCCATTCCCGATTTCGCCACATTGGTTCCGGCAAGTGAACTCGGCTTTGGGCCAGTTCTTGTGGGCAGGGGGGGCTGTTCGCGTGGCTCTTCGTACCTGCTTTTTGTCTACCTACTGTGGGGGATTGGCCACGTCGGATATTCTATCATATTATCAGGCGTCCCACCTGCTCGTCCTCAATGAATGGTGGTACGAGGACAGAGCGACCAGGCCTATGCCCTGGAGCATTACTTGATGGGGCCGCACACGATCCACTCTACTGTACTCGACGCGGCTGAAAAGAGGATTGCCCAATGCCACGCAAGTGGTCTTTCGGGTCTGGCGCCAAGCTCTCCGCAGAATGGGGTGGTGGGGCAAACTTACTTGAGGAAACTCCGCTATGGGGCAATGGCCGTCTCCCAGCGTTGGCGTCCTTGCAAGGCTTCAGGGGGAGGGATTTCATTGGAATCTCGAACCTGGGCCATGTTATGCGGGGCACATCTCTTAAATCGTTTCAGGACCTCAGTCGTGAATACGACATGCCTAGGACACAGTTTTTCAGACATTTGCAGTTTCGCCATGCTATCATGCCCGCTTTGGAGGGCCTCGACTCTCTGCCCGAATTCAGCCCTATAGAAGCTAAAGTGTTCATGGGGGAACTGGAGGACAAGAAGATCTCCCGTATTTATCAGACCCTTGTGGTACACTGTTCATCTTCCCCACAACATCTGCGGGAGGTCTGGGCGAGGGACGTGGGTGATTTGGAAGAGGAGGATTGGCGGGAGGCACTTGAGGCCCCCAGGGGAGCGGCTATTGATTTGCGGCTGCGCTTTATTAAATTTAAATATTTACACAGGGCTTATTACACCAGGGAACGACTGTGGAAAGCAGGATTGATTGCGTCCCCCGATTGCCTGAGGTGCGGACGAGCGGTTGGCACGTTCTTACACACGGTGTGGAGCTGTGATGGGTTGGCGCAGTGGTGGAGCAATGTATGGGACTGCCTGTCGGAGGTCCTGGGCTGGGAGCTCCCGCGCACCCTCAAACTAGGGCTCCTTCATGTCCATGAGGGAGTGGGGGGCAATATCTACAAGAGACATTTGCTGTTGCTAGGCCTCACTCTTGCGAAACGGGACATAGCACAAGCCTGGAAAGACCCTCGAGCGCCTAGATTGACAGTATGGAAACAGGGCCTTGACTTTTGTATGGGATTGGAACGCCCTGTCTATGAGGCCAGAGGGTGCCCTCAGAAACATTACAAAATATGGAAAAGGTGGGCAGACTACCGGAGGATATGCCTGGAGCCGCCGCCACTGTCTAGAGATGATGAAGGGTCGGCGAGATGTGGCCAGGTGGTGATATAGTACACAAAGCATTTGTTTTCTTTTCATTGCTGTTTTGCAAGGGGACATGGCAACACTGGGCTGGGCGGGGGGTTGGGGACGGGATGGGAGTTGTGGGGGGGGGGTTTTGGGAGGTGGGCTGTTAAGGGCCGGGACATATAACTGTATAATTTACGGATCGTAATTGTTGTTGGAATGATCTGCTTGCAGTGCCTTCCGGGCTCGGAGGGCTGCGTTGATATTGTGATCTTTCAATAAAAAGAGTTTTGAAAAAGAAAGGGGTGTATTTTTCCTCCGGATTACTAGGGAGAGGGGTCAGTCAGACCTCCGTGAGTTCCGGAAATTCTGAGACTTGGGAAGGCAGGACAGGGTCCTGCCCGCCGGGGCACCCAGGGGTTCGGGTCCACGCCTGCCTCTCAGCCCCTTCCCAATAATCCTTTCCTTCAAGCCTGCTCATCCCCGGCTGCGGGCAGGGACGCGAAGCTGGCATTCCCCGCAGAGAGCGGCCTGCCAGGGGAAGCCCTGAATTTACTCGGATCGATTGGGCACTCTCGGTCCGTTTAGGGATGGACCGCTTGGCCAGTCTTGGCTGTTGTTTCAAGCATAGAGCTTCCAACCCCGCATTAACCTTCCGACTCGAGGGCCTGCCGCTTGGCGGGAGGCCCTTCACCCTACCCAGCAGAGCAAAGGCTGTGTGCCCTGGCAGCTCGTGCCCCCCAGTGGTCCGACCCAAACGGAAGGGGTTGGGTGGCGCTAGGCCCTCTGGCGCTGGCACCAGGCCCTCAGGCACTGCCATCTGGCATTTCCGCAGCAGCTCGGAACAACCATTTCGAGGGGTGCCTCTGCCACCATGCTTCGCCACCCCTGTGTCTCGCTCAGGATGTGCCTCGGCCCGCCTCTCCCTTCTGGGGGAGACGGCTGGGCCCGCCGGTGCCCGTGCGACCGTACCTCTCCAACCCTCCAGTGAGCTCTCCTGCCCAGGCGGGCGGGCTGCTTCCCCTAGCGGGCTCCAGAGAGGGAGGGTTGTGCTAAGGTTGCCGGTCGGGGAGGCAGGCACGCAGCTTTCAAATCACCACCCCGTCAGCAGGTGTAGCTACCTGGTTGATCCTGCCAGTAGCATATGCTTGTCTCAAAGATTAAGCCATACATGTGTAAGTACACACAGCCTGTACAGTGAAACTGCGAATGGCTCATTAAATCAGTTATAATTTGTTAATTGGATAACTGTGGTAATTCTAGAGGTAATACATGCCGACAAGCGCTGACCTCCCGGGAAGCGTGTATTTATCAGACCAAGACCAATCCGGGCTCGCCCGGCCGCATTGGCGACTCTAGATAACCTCGGGCCAATTGCACGTCCCTGTGACGGGGTATTTCTACCCTATCAACTTTCAATGGTACTTTCTGTGCCTACCATGGTGACCACGGGTAACAGGGAATCAGGGTTCGTTTCCGGAGAGGGGGCCTGAGAAACAGCTTCCACATCCAATAAAGGCAGCAGGCGTGCAAATTACCCATTCCCGACTTGGGGAGGTAGTGATGAAAAATAATAATACAGGGCTCTTTTGAGGCCCTGTAATTGGAAAGAGTACACTTTAAATCCTTTAACGAGGATCCATTGGAGGGCAAGTCTGGTGCCAGCAGCTGCAGTAATTCCAGCCCATATATGAAAGTTGCTGCAGTTAAAAAGCTTGTCGTTGGATATTGTGATCGAAATAGGGGTCCGCCGCTAGGCGAACTACTGCCTGTCCCAGCCCCTGCCTCTCGGCACCCCCTTGATGCTCTTGACTGAGTGTCCTGGGGGTCCGAAGCGTTTACTTAGAAAAAATTAGTGTTCAAAGCAGGCCAGTCGTCTGAATACTTCAGCTAGGAATAATGGAATAGGACTCTGGTTCTATTTTCTTGGTTTTCGGAACTGGGGTCATGATTAGGAGGGACGGCCGGGGGCATTCGTATTGTGCCTCTAGAGGTGAAATTCTTGGACCGGCGCAAAGCGAACCAAAGCGAAAGCATTTGCCAAGAATGTTTTCATTAATCTAGAACGAAAGTCGGAGTTTCGAAGACAATCAGATACCGTCGTAGTTCATACCATAATCGATGCCGACTAGCGATCCGGCGGCTTATTCCTATGACCTGCTGTGCAGCTTCCGGGACACCAGAGTCTTTGGGTTCCCGGGGGAGTATGGTTGCAAAGCTGAAACTTAAAGGAATTGACGGGAGGGCACAACCAGGAGTGAATCCTGCAGCTTAATTTGACTCAACACGGGAAACCTCACCCGGCCCAGACACGGAAAGGACTGACATATTGATAGCTCTTTCTCTATTCTGTGGGTGATGGTGCATGAACGTTTTTAGATGGTGGAGTGATTTGTCTGGTTAATTCCAAAAACGAACAAGACTCCTCCATGCTAACCAGTTACGTGACCCTCAGCGGTCGGCGTCCAACTTCTTAGAGGGACAAGTGGCGTTCAGCCACATGAGATTGAGCAATAACAGGTCTGTGATGCCCTTAGATGTCCGGGCTGCACACGCGCTACACTGAATGGATCAGCGTGTGTCTACCCTTCGCCGACAGGTGTGGGTAACCCGCTGAACCCGGTTCATGATAGGGATTGGGGATTGCAATTATTTCCCATGGACGAGGATTTCCCATAAGTGGAGGTCATAAACCTGCGTTGATTAAGTCCCTGCCCTTTGTACACACCGCCCGTCGCTACTAGCGACTGGAGGGTTTAGTGAGGTCGTCGGATCGCCCCCGCCGGGGTCGGTAACAGCCCTGGCAGAGCGCTGAGAAGACGATCAAACTTGACTATCTAGAGGAAGTAAAAGTCATAAAAAGGTTTCCAAAGGTGAACCTGCGCAAGGATCATTAACCGGGGAGTGGCTCGAGCGACCAACGGCGCCAGCCCAAAGCCCTTGGCCCCTTCCGCAATCACACCGTAGGCACAGGGCCGGGCCCTGCCGTGGCGCGCCCCGGCCGGCGGTGCGGTCGGTGGCCGCGTTGGAGCACCTGGATGAGGACCGGGGCTTCGGACGGCCTATTCCACCGGGGAGGACCCGACCGATGCATGAGAGACCGGGACAGAGGGCGGCCCCCACCCCTGTCCCTCTCCAGGAGGGGCACAGCGGTAGGCCCTCCCGAGACAGAACTCAAGCTCACCCGGCACGACCCCCGCGGTGGGGGGAACCAAATGGCAGTGCATCCCCGGGCAGGTACCACCACCCTCTAAAGGCCCTGCCACCGTCTGGGTCCTCCTGCGCTGAGTCCCAGCCCAACCGGGCTTCTGGCGACCGAGAAGCCGACATTCTCGTGCAGCAGGGTGGCCTGGAAGAGGAGGAGCCGAGGACCTGCAAGGGAACCCTGGCTCCTCTCACTAGGAGGTGTACGGGATGGGGAGCCGCCTGGCTCGTCCCTTCCGGCGCCTCCGACCCAGACAAGGGTCGGATGGGTTAATCGCCAGCCCGCCGGCACAGCCACAGATGGCTGACGTGCAGGTGGGACGACCTCCCTCGTTGCCAGGTTCCCGGTTCGATCCGGTCCCGTGCGGCCGGGCCGAGGGTTTGAAGACTTGCGCGGTGGAGCTGCCTGCACCGGGAGGCCCCACCTTATCCGCCAACCCTACCTCGCCCAACGGTGGGTGGTGGTTTGGGACTCCCGGGCCGTGCTTCTGGTAATGTTTTTTTTCTCCCAACGGTGGAGTCTGACTCCCACAGGGGAAGCCTTAAACGGGGGCGCCCGAGCCGTCTCGAGGCGCGGGCAGTTTGACCGACAGTATCGCCTTCCTCCTGCCTCTTGTTTTCGAAAAGTTGCCTGTGACTCCTGGCGGTGGATCACTCGGCTTGCGCGTCGATGAAGAACGCAGCTAGCTGCGAGAATTAGTGTGAATTGCAGGACACATTGATAATCGACACTTCGAACGCACCTTGCGGCCCCGGTTCCTCCTGGAACTATGCCTGCCTGAGGGTCGCTCGATCGTCAATCAACCCGGGGCTTCCCCAGGACGTGGCTGGGGTCGTCGCAGATTAGCTCCGCTTCCCTTCGTCTCCCCACAAGGACAGACCCCCTGATCGCCCCCTCACCGGGTCCTGCCGTGAAAGTACGCTGCCAGCCCGCTTAGCCCCGCTTTCCCGCCTCAGCGGGGAGGGGGGTGCGGTGACCCATCCGCCTGGGCCCTTTCCGGGGCGCCTGGCTGCGTGCAGTGTGTGGCTGTCTGTGGTGTCTCACCTGCTGCCCACGTGCACATGTCTTGGACGCCCACCTCCGTGGCCGGCTTCCCAGGGAGGGCGAACCCCCTACAGATCTGATCAGAGGGAAAGAGGGCACGCACTGCCAGGACGCCACGCCCCTGCTCTGGCAAGGGCCTGGCCATCCCCGGCGGCTGCCCCGATGCTTTTTTTTTTTTCAGACTACGACCTCAGATCAGACGTGGCGACCCGCTGAATTTAAGCATATTACTAGGCGGAGGAGAAGAAACTAACCAGGATTCCCCCAGTAACGGTGAGTTAAGAGCCCAGCGGTGGGCGCAGGAAATGTGCCGTACAGAAGACAGACTCCCTGACATCGCTCAGGGGGCCCAAGTCCTTCTGATCGAGCCTCTCCCCGCAGACTGTGTTAGGCCAGTAGCGGCCCCCGGAGAGCCAGGATCGGGTCTTCTCGGAGTCAGGTTGCTTGGGAATGCACCCCTAAGCCGGTGATAAACTCCATCTAAGGCTAAATACAGGCGTGAGACTGATAGCCAACAAGTACCGTAAGAGAAAGTTGAAAAGAACTTTGAATAGAGAGTTCTAGAGGGTCCGTGCAGTCCGCCTGGAGGATTCAACAAGGCAGGAAGGTCGGTGGCATGGGAGTTCTTGATCCCCTTAGCGGGACCGGCACCCGGGGTCTACCCTGCCCCGCAGGGCGCTTTTCCTTTGCCGCAGTGCACCGCGACTGGCTCCAGGTTGGCTGTGAAGGCTACCGGGTGGCCCTCCGCTCCGGCGGAGTGGGTTACAGCCCTCCTGGCAGCTGCTTTGCTGTGTCCGTGGGGCCGAAGGAGATCCGACGGCCTCCGCACCTCCCCCAGGCACCTGCTACAGGGCACCCCACAGGTCACGCCGGGGCAGGAAAGGGGGGACGGGCCCCCCGCTCGACTGTCGACTGGGGCGGACTGTGCTCGGTGCGCCCCGACCGCGTCGTGCTGCTGGGCAGGGAGGCCCACACCGGGCTCCAGGGGTCTACGGCGATGTCAGTTACCCACCTGACCCATCTTGAAACATGGACCAAGGAGCCTAACACGTGCGCAAGGGTTAAGAGAAACCCTGTGGTGCAATGAAGGTGAGGGCCGGCGAGCGCCGACTGAGGTGGGACCCCACGTGCTTCCAGCTGCGTGCGCATCACTGGCCCATCTCGCCTGCTCCATCGGGTAAGTGGAACATGAGCGTGCATGATAGGACCCAAAAGATGGTGAACTATGCCTGGGCCTGGTGAAGCCAGAGGAAACTCTGGTGGAGGTCCGTAGCAATCCTGAAATGCAAATCGGTCGTCCGACCTGGGTATAGGGGCAAAAGACTAATCAAACCATCTAGTAGCTGGTTCCCTCCAAAGTTTCCCTCAGAAAAGCTGGCGCTTGGAGCCCCTAGTTTTCTCTGGTAAAGCAAATGATTAGAGATCTTGGGGCCGAAACGATCTCAACCTATTCTCAAACTTTAAATGGGCAAGAAGCCCGGCTCGCTGGTGTGACGTGGCATGGAATGCGAGTGCCTAGTGGGCTACTTTTGGTAAGCAGAACTGGCGCTGCGGATGAACCGAACGCCGGGTTAAGGTGCCCAATGCAGACGCTCATCAGACCCCAGAAAAGATGCTGCTTGATATAGACAGCAAGACAGTGGCCATGGAAGTCCGAATCCGCTAAGGAGTGTGTAACAACTTCATGGATGGCGCTGGAGCGTCGGACCCATACCCGGCTGTTGCCGGCTTAAAGCCGCGGGGGCCAAGCCGCGACGAGTAGGAGGGCTGCTGCGGTGCGCACAGAAGCCCGGGGCGAGGGCCAGGGTGGAGCGGCCGCAGGTGCAGATCTTGGTGCTAGTAGTAAATATATTCAAACGAGAACTTTGAAGGCCGAAGTGTAGAAGCGTTGCATGTGAACAGCAGTTGAACATGGGTCAGTCTGTCCTAAGAGAAGGGCGAGCGCCATTCGGAAGGGACAGGCAATGGCCTCAGTTGCCCTTGGCCGATTGAAAGGGAGTCGGACTCAGATCCCCGTGCCCAGAATAGCAGAGACGGGCATCCTCGCGGTGTGCAGTGCGGTTACGCAAACAATCCCGGAGAAGTCAGCGGGAGCCCCGGGGAGAGTTCCCTTTTCTTTGTGAATGGCAGGGCGCACTGGAATGGGTTTGCCCAGAGAGTGGGGCCTGAGCCTTGAAAAAGCGTTGCCGTTCCGGCTGTGTCTGGTGAGCTTTCGCTAGTCCTTGAAAACCTGAGGGAGATGGTGTAAATCTCACATTGGGCCGGAGTCATATCCGCAGCAGGTCTCCAAGGTGAACAGCCTCTGGCATGTTGGAACAATGTAGGTAAGGTAAGTCGGCAAGTCAGATCCGTAACTTCGGGATAAGGATTGGCTCTAAGGGCTGGGTCGGTCGGGCTAGGGCGCAAAGCGGGGCTGGGTGTGTGTCGCGGCTAGATGAGACGCACCTCTCTGTGGCGGCGGCGACTCTGGACGCGCGCCGGGCCCTTCCTGTGGATCGCCCCAGCTGCAGTAGTCGCCTCTCCACCTTGCCCCCTCCCTGTTCTGCCTCGGCCGGCACCTAGCAGCTCACTTAGAACTGGTGCGAACCAGGGGAATCTGACTTTTTTATTAAAATAAAGCACTGCAAAGGCCTGAGGCTGGTGCTGAGGCGATGTGCTTTCAGCCCAGTGCTCTGAAAGTCAAAGTGAAGAAATTCAATTAAGAGCCGATAAACGGCGGGAGTAACTATGACTCTCTTAACCTATTGTTAGTTGTAGTGGCCTTTACCTCCCAGTGGTCCCACCAGTAACTGCCTCTATAGTGCTAGACTCTACGTGGAGAAGTCTATAGAGACCGGCCAAACAAGGTTCCATCATGGCGGCGAGCGTGATAATGAGAAATGGCAACGCAAACAAACACAATTCCAGATGGGGCAGTTCCTGAAGATTAAAAACCCTGTTAAGATGGCGTAAGGAGGTGCTGTCTTTTCCAGAAATCATTAACCTCTTCACCGAATTTGATAAACCAGCACCCGCTTCAAACAATGCAACAAGCAACAATGATTCAGATCACGATAAAGGCCCTAGTTCACCCTCCGTAGCAGGAGAAGACACAATAGCAGCATACTTTAATTTCTCAGGACTGTTCGTAGATAATTTTAAATTGTTGGAATAGTACTGCAGGATGTACTATCTCTGGCCTATACGTTATCCTAGTTCCAGTGAGGACAGAGGTCAGTGTGGCTGTACTCCGGAGCGAAAGAATGTTGTATTGTTGGAAGCAAAACCAATTTGACGCTGATGGGCAGCATAATAACTCAGAATGAGCCACAGCGAAGTGGTACAGAAATAGCCAAATGCCTCGTTATCTAATTAGTGATGTGCAATGAATGGAGGAACAAGATTCCCACGGTCCCTACCTACTATCTAGCGAAACCACAGCCAAGGACACAGGCTTGGCAGAACCAGCGGGGAAAGAAGCCAGTTGAGCTTGAATCTAGTCTGGCACTGTGAAGAGACATGAGAGGGGTAGGATAAATGGGAGGCCCTCGGGCTGCCGGTGAAATAACACTACTCTTATTGTTTTTTCACGCACCCAGTGAGGCGCTGGGCGTGCCCCGTGGGGCTCTCACTTCTGGCGCCAGGCGCCTGCCCGGCGAGACCCGCTCCAGGGACATTGGCAGGTGAGGAGTTTGACTGGAGCGATACACCTGTCAAACGATAACACAGGTGTCCTAAGGAGAGCTCAGGGAGGACAGAAACCTCCCATGGAGCAGAAGGTCAAAAGTTCGTTTGATCTCGATTTTCAGTATGAATATAGACCATATAAGTGGGACCTCACGATCCTTCTGACTTTTTGGGTTTCAAGCAGGAGGTGTAAGAAAAGTTACCACAGGGATAACTGGCTTGTGGCGGCCAAGCGTTCATAGCGACGTCGCGGTTTGATCCTTCAATGTCGGCTCTTCCTATCATTGTGAAGCAGAATTCACCAAGCGTTGCATTGTTCACCCACTAACGGGGAACGTAAGCTGGGTGAGGACTGTCTTGAGACAGGTTAGTTTTATCCTACTGATGATGTGTTGTTGAAATAGTAATCCTGCTCAGTATGAGAGGAACCGCAGGTTCAGACATTTGGTCTATGTGCTTGGCGGAAGAACCAATGGGGCAAAGCTACCATCTTTGGGAATATGACTGACACCTCCAAGTCAGCAATTCCCCCTAAACCATAACGATACGGCAGTGCCGTGGAGACTCGGTTGCCCTGGGATAGCCAGCCTCTTTCGGGAGGGGGGGGCAGTGGGTAGAGCAGCTCACTTGGAGACTGGAGCGAGGACAGAAGGGGGCCGCCTCCATCGCCCTTAGTGCACCGCATGTTCGTGGGGCATCCAGTAGACAACCTGATTCTGGGTCAGGGTTTCATAAGTATCAGAGCACCCACCTTGCTGTGATCTATTGAAAGTCATCCTCTGAGCCAAGCATTTGTCTTTCGGTGCGTCTTTCCTCTTCCACCGCACCCAGGGGTGGGGCCCTCTGCTGCCGGGACGGCGGGAGGGACACGGAAGGGGCGATGCGGGTCTGTGTGAGGCCGCCTCCACCACGTGCCCTCCGGCATGGGGACATCCCCTCCCGTCCCTGCCCCACCAGGGTGCGGGATTGTGAGCCACTATCCCTTGCGGGTCAGCAGGGTGACCAGATGTCCTGGGCCGGCCAGGTCCCCCCTCCTTCCCACTGCTCCCACGCAAGTCGAGCAGGGAGGCGAGCAGCCCTGGGGAAGGAGCCTCCCGAGCAGCTGTCTCGGAGCGTCTGGCCACCCTCGCCGTTGTCGGACTGCAAGGGTGAGTGGGTCCAGCTGTCTCAGGCCATCTGGGTGCTGGGTCATCCCGGACCATCTGGTCGCCTGGCTGTGCGACCAAATGGCCCTGCGGGCTGGGTGACCAGATGGCCCTGCGGGCCGGTTGACCGGATGGTCCTGCGGGCCGGGTGACCAGATGGCCCTGCGGGCTGGGTGACCCGATGGCCGCCGGTCTATCTCCAACTTTTGTCTTTCCCCAGGATTCGGTAAGCCCCCACTCTGGGCCAGGGGGCGGGGGTGGCTGGCTAACTCCACACTGCTGGCGGAGAGGAGTTCTCTGCCCACCCCTACTGGATACCAGGGAGTTCCTATGAGAAGAAAACAGAGTGGGCAACGACTTAAAGATTCTTGGACCCGGCTCAGCGTACAGAGACTGTCTGCCGGCCTTAAGCTGGTACAAGACTGACTGGTGGCGGTGTGGGTGTTGGAGGCGGCAGCAGACTTACAAGATCAGGGGAGGTAAGTGACTGGCACCAGCCTTCGACCCAGCAAGCCTATTTGATTCTTTCTTGATTTCTTCTTGGGCTGATATTATATGAGTAATTTTAACTTCTACTCACACAAGCTATGGGCAAACGCAAGCTGCCAAATGGGAGGGATACTGTTACAACTAGCCCGAAAACTGGCACTATCTTGGATTTATTCCTGGTGCAGGTTGTCAGCGTGGTTTCCAAGGAAATTAAAGTGGTGGTGGTACGGCTATCCCTTGGGCTAGGAGTTGGCCAAGCCCAGCCATCTTACAGCAGTGTCCCTCACAATCTACAAAATCTGCGCCCGCTATGATCTTTCCTGGAAGTAAATTGCCCCCCAACAGCTGTCTTTCTCGAAGCCAGGAGGCGTGACGGAAAGAGAATCAGTATGTCTTATACAATTCATCTAGTCCATTGACAGCCAGGTCTGGCCAAGGCCCTGGTATCAATTATAGCTCATGTGACCCTGCAGTGAAAAGGAAAACGAAACTAGGTTAATTCCCAGCTACTACTGTAAAACCAGGTCCAAAAACTAAACGTTCTCTGCAAATCCTGCCAAACCCTGGAACTCCCTCACCATCCAGTCTTCCCTCCAGTTGTGATACAAGACATTGGCCATGTGGAGTTAGACTTATTTGGGGAAAGATAGTAGATACATTTAGGGGGCTTTTGACCTCTGCCATTGCACCGATATTGGAAAGATTAAATGCCCTGGAAGGGGAGATTAAGGATTTGGCTAAGAATAAGACTATTCCAGACCCCCACTGCCTCAGAACACCCATGAAAGGGCATACAACCAGCCTCAATACCCATGAGAGGGCAGATAACCAGACCCAGAAATTATCCCAAAAAACATTCCCCACTCCCTCTCTCCGAAAACCAACTCACAACAGATTCCAGTTGCTCTCGAAGCTGGATGCAAATGATTGACTTGATTCACACCTTACTTATTTAAATGGGCAATGTTCCCAGAAAGAAGGTTATTTTGGATTGGAGTCAAATACGGCGCCCTCCCTTATAAGGTCCATTGGTTTACCTAACTGAGGGCAGTATTCAGATTGTAGAGGGTGGTTTGCCGTGTATTAGTATTATAAAAGACCCACTGGCACCCATGATCACTGAGGGTGAACACCCCCTGAACCAGAACCAGAAGGAATATGTACTAACTGCAGACACTCCTCCCACAGAGGGTATAAAGGGACTGCGGTTTCCTTCCTGGAATGTGGCAGGGATCCGACAAAAGATTTCCAATAATGAATGGTTCGTTTTTATTGAGGCTTCTGACGTCATATGCTGTCAGGAGACATGGACCTATGACCACATTTCAATCAATGGGTTTAGGTCCTTCTGTTCAACTGCAGTCCCTTCATCTGCTAAAAGGGTGGGCTTTTAGTCGTATCAACTACGGTTGGGAATGTCCAAGTAAAGAAACTCTTTTTTAACTCTCATTCCCAACTAGTGAAGAGATCTTATCCTGAAGAGTTTACGTTTTACTATAACTATTTTGGGATTCAACCAGTGGGGATTGTTAAGTATCTAGAGCTCCTACTCTTGGACCAAACAGATAAAGCATCAAATGGGGTTTCCCTCCTATGTGCGGATGATTTTACCATAAACAAATGCACCTTTAGTGGGAGCCACATCTGCGGAATCAACAAGGGGCTGGGGGGTCCCGTTGGTCACTTCATGCACTTGGCATATGGAGAAACACTAACAAGATTAATATTACTCAGTAATTTGTCGTTTGCAATGGATTTAATGGTGGAAAACCATGTTGATATGTAAACGTTTGTGGGGAGAGGCACAGGAAGCATCATCGACCATATCCTTGTGTCTGGTGACCTAGTTCCGCTGTTAAAATACCGTAAGGTCTGGCCCTCTCCTTTTAGTGATCATCATCCTATTACTGTTACTCTTCCTAGCACACTCCCAGTTCCCCCTATGTCTGGTAAATAAAAGTCCAAGACTTATACTAAAAACAGGGGTACACACAAAATGGCAACTTGTAGACCCAAGTAAAAAATTCACAGAAGTGGTGAGCAGCAATCATATTGCAATCCTAGCCTGTGAGAGATGCAGGAGATGTCAATGAAAAACATATGTATGATGCCTCACCTGGCCTTGGCATATTTACCCAATAATCAGAAACGATTTAGAGCTTTCTCAGTGGTGCCTACTCCTGGGCGGAACCCATATTGCACTTTGGTAAAAAAGGAGAAAACTGAGTCAGCGAGCATAGGCGAAACATTTTCTAGGATTTATAAATCCATTTTTGATCAATTATGGATTAAGAATCCACAGTTGGTACGACCAGTCAGCTCATGGTTTAACTCTGAATGAACAAATACTTATAAAGTGTTAAAATGTGTAAACTCCTAAAATCCCCCGGGATGCAGTGGCAGTGAAAGCGTCTAGTAGGAACTATAAAATTGACATAGGAAAAAGGAAGACAAAATAATACAGAAGGCTTGGGATGATCTGGAACAAGCAGCAGCTCTGAAAGATAGAACTTTCTGGTAAATAAAGAATAGGTCATTCTTTAGCAAAAACAGATTCAGGGCTAGATTTCCATTTAATGGAGCAAAAATGAGTTTCTCATTTTGAAAAATAATTTAACCCTAGATTGCCTGATAATACCCAAAGACCCGAGCTGACTCTGCTGTAATCTCTGTGGCCTTAGTTGAATTTAGTAAGACCATCTCAGTGGGGGAAGTATGCACACTCATACTCTGTTCCACAACAGGCAAGGCAACAGGACCAGACGGGGTGCCAGCTTAGATTTTTTACCATAGTTTTGAATTCTGGGCCCGCTGCACGCAAATGATTTTAGATCCATAATAATTGGGGGGACGATCGAGTCGTGGAAGCAGTCTGGTACAGTCACTATATATAACAAGCATTGAAAATGCAATAGGTCTCGCCCTCGTTTAAGTTAAAGCAAATCTGTTTGTAATTAGGTTGCTTTTTAGCTTTGCTTTTATTAGTGGTTTTCAAACTTTCATGTACATAACCTGCATATGTATGCATGCATTTATATTTAATTAGATATGCAGATGTATATATATATATATATATATATATATATACACACATATGTACACATACATATATATAAATGCATATGCATATATATATATATGCGCATATGTGTGCGCGTAGAGAGGTAGAGGGGGTAGAGAGGTAGAGAGGTAGAGAGGGGCAGAGAGGTAGTGAGGTAGAGAGGTGAGTAGAGAGAGGTAGAGAGTGAGTAGTAGAGATTAGAATGAGTAGTAGGGAGTAGAGAGTGAGTAGTAGGGAGTAGAGTGAGTAGTAGAGAGTAGTAGAGAGTGAGGAGTAGAGTGAGTAGTAGGGAGTAGAGAGTGAGTAGAGAGTGAGTAGTAGGGAGTAGAGTGAGTAGTAGAGAGTACTAGAGTAGTCGAGCGTAGTAGAGAGTGAGTAGTATAGTAGTAAAGAGTGAGTAGTAGAGAGTAAGTAGTAGAGAGTGAGTAGTAGAGAGTAGTAGAGAGTGAAGTAGTAGAGAGAGTAGTAGAGAGTAGTAGTGAGTAGTAGAGAGAGTAGTAGAGAGTAGTAGTGAGTAGTAGAGAGAGTAGTAGAGAGTGAGTAGTAGAGAGTAGTAGAGAGTTAGTAGTAGAGAGTTAGTACTAGAGAGTGAGTAGTAGAACATGAGTAGTAGAGAGTGAGTAGTAGAGAGTAGTAGAGTGAGTAGGAGAGTGAATAGTAGAGAGTAGTAGAGAGAGTAGTAGAGAGTAGTAGAGTGAGTAGTAGAGAGATTAGTAGAGTGAGTAGTAGAGAGCGAGTAGTAGAGAGAGAGTAGTAGGGAGTAGAGTGAGTAGTAGCGAGTCGCAGAGTAGTAGAGAGTGAGTAGTAGAGAGAGTAGTAGAGAGTGAGTAGTAGAGAGTGAGTAGTAGAGAGTGAGTAGTAGAGTAGTAGAGTGAGTAGTAGAGAGTAGTAGAGAATGAGTAGTAGAAAGTAGTAGTGAGTAGTAGCGAGAGAGTAGTAGAGTGAGTAGTAGAGAGTACTAGTGAGTAGTAGAGAGAGAGTAGTAGAGAGTGAGTAGTAGTGAGTAGTAGAGAGTAGGGTAGAAACTGTAGTAGAGAGTAGGGTAGAAACTGTATTGTTTGATTAATAAAAATCAATCAGTAGAGATAGGTAGAGAGTGAGCAGTAGAGAGTAGAATGAGTAGTAGGGAGTAGAGTGAGTAGTAGGGAGTAGAGTGAGTAGTAGGGAGTACTAGAGTAGTAGAGAGTGAGTAGTATAGTAGTAAAGAGTGAGTTTTAGAGAGTAAGTAGTAGAGAGTGAAGTAGTAGAGAGTAGTAGAGAGAGTAGTAGAGAGTAGTAGAGATAGTAGAGAGTGAATAGTAGTGAGTAGTAAAGAGAGTAGTAGAGTGTGAGTAGTAGAGAGTTAGTAGTAGAGAGTTAGTAGTCGAGAGTTAGTAGTAGAGAGTGAGTAGTAGAACATGAGTAGTAGAGAGTAGGAGAGAGTAGTAGAGAGTAGTAGAGAGTGAGTAGTAGAGAGTAGTAGAGTGAGTAGTAGAGAGTAGGAGAGAGTGAGTAGTAGGGAGTAGAGTGAGTAGTAGCGAGTAGTAGAGTAGTAGAGAGTGAGTAGTAGAGAGTGAGTAGTAATGAGTGAGTAGTAGAGAGAGTAGTAGAGAGTGAGTAGTAGAGAGTGAGTAGTAGAGAGTGAGTAGTAGAGTAGTAGAGAGTGAGTAGTAGAGAATGAGTAGTAGAGAGTAGTAGCGAGAGAGTAGTAGAGAGTGAGTAGTAGAGAGTGAGTAGTAGAGTAGTAGTGAGTAGTAGAGAGAGAGTAGTAGAGAGTGAGTAGTAGTGAGTAGTAGAGAGTGAGTAGTAGAGAGTAGGGTAGAAACGTTATTGTTTGATTAATAAAAATCAATACAATGGTAAACATGCATCAGTGGTAATAAAAACGTGTATCTGTATTACTAAAGTATTTACATATGGTACAAGAGACACGTGTTTGATCTCAATGCTGTGTTTTTGAAAAAATATAATTTTTTCCTTTAAGAATCTTCCTAGGAATGTCCGTTTTGGTCCGTTTGTATAATCACAGTGAATTAAAAAATAAAATGAATCTATAAATAATTAAAAAGGACCTAGCAATCTATCTTTGTTAGTAAAAAATTAACTTTGTCTAAGTAATACAACTTCATGACGAGTATTTAGAAAAACAGTTGGGGGCCATGGTTGTCCCTTATAGTTTAACATTTGCTAAGGCCACACAACAAAACCATAGTCATTGAGAATAAATGGTTAATACTACTGGAGGCGCGGGTCCGTTAATATGGTGAAGACCCTAAATATGATGGTTTAATGGTCCTGGGACACGCAAGAGGCCAAGAGGTAGTCTGTGTAAAGAAAGAGGCCGTGGTCAGCTGCTATTTGGCGGAACAGAGGGGTTGGTCCTCCCTTTTATGGTTGACCATTGTTTGCTTGCTGGCTCTCTCTGGTTATAAATCTTCTTGCTTCTCTTGTCATGAACTTGGTGAACCGGATATTGATCATTGAATTGTCCGGATTCATTGATGCAAGGATAGCTTGTCTGCACGTGCGAATGCCGAATTAATTCAATTTGCTCTTTAACATGATCTTTCGGTCGTCAAGTAGTGCAGGACAAAGACATGCCACATGCTCATTTTTTTCCTTGCTACTCCCGCACCCCCTGCACATTACGTTGGTATTTACGCGTTGCCAGCTCGGCAGGTGATACAGGAATGGCCATTCGCACATTCTGAGGGCCATGAATCTTTTTTTCCACAGCACAGAGTAAGTACATGACAAATATGGGGCCATAATCCCTGGCTTGAACCATGATACAATTGTCCAAACGTGCTTACGTTGAGCCAGTTGGGCTCTGTCCGAATGAAAGGACCAAAAGCGGACGTTCCTTTTGATGTGGATTTTGAGTGCCTGCTGCGGTGGGTTCAAGTTCCAGATTTCTTCTGAATCCAGGAGTTTTATGGGGTCTTGTAGGTAGCGCCAATATGATCTACCAAGTTGACTGGCTGAGATTTTCTGCCACAGGAGGGCCTCCAGGCTTCCTTTTCGTGAGCTACACAACTTATTACACAGCCTGATGAATGCTCCGGCCCCTACTGCTTGATGATCTTGAAGGCCAAACTGAAGACGTATTTGAGCAGGGGATGAAGATTTCGGAAGGCTCAACACTTGTTTGAATATTCTTGTTGTTATTTTATTCACAAGACTGTTGTCCTTCCCTTGCATGATCTCCTGGCTATAAGTGAGGAAGTTGGTAATTTTTGCCTTCATGACAGTTATGAGTGGGGTCAGGGATGGCCCGGAAAGTTGTCTGGCAAGGGTCTTAAATGCCACCTGGATTGTCAGAGCTTTAGCTTCTACCTCATCTCTATGTTTAGAGAAAGAGCCCCTTCTGCCCATGTGGACCCCCAGGTATTTATAAGAGATGGCTTTATCTACACTTTTACCGTTGTATAACCAACCACCGCCTCGATATTTCCTTGACCCAAAGGTGATTGCCCTTGTCTTTGTTAGGTTCAATTCTAGTTTGTCTCCGATGGTATAAAGGGACAATCGATCAAGAAGTCTCTGCAAGTAAACACTGGTATGGCTTAGCAGTACTAAATCGTCTGTGTACAATAGGTTACTAACTCTTACCCCGGCGAGGTTTGGTGGATGAGAATTAACTTAGTCGAGTGACTCTGACAGATCGGGAATGAAGAGGTTGAAAAGAAGGGGCGCTAACACACAACCTTGTTTCACTCCGCGTGATGCTTGTATTTTCCTTGAGGTATGTAATCTGTCCCCAAGTTTTATGCTAATCCAAGTGTTGGTGTGTAGTGTAATTATGGCTCGTAGAAGCATTGGTGGAATCGCCCACTTCCGCAATTTGAGCCATAATAGGCTTCGGGGCACGCGGTCAAAGGCGGCCTTAAAGTCCACGAAGCAGCCATGCATAAACAATACTGAGGAAACCGCTTTGTCCAACAGGACAGATATTGCAAGCAAATTTGTTATGGAGCCTGATTTTTGCACAAATCCTGTCTGGTTAAAAGGTATTAGATGATTTTTTGTTGCCCAGGACACCAGATCATGAAGGAGCAGTTTGGCGTAGTATTTCGATTCTACGTCCAATAGAGTAATCATCCTATAATTTTTCAGGTCTGATCTCTTGCCTCCTTTATAGATTCGATGTATGATGGTGCCACGCCACAATTCTGGTAATTCGGAGTTGGTCCAGAAGTAGGAAAAGAGGGGTGCCAGTTGATGGGCCCAGAATTCTGTGTCTTGTTTAAACAACGCCTGTGGTAGGCCATTCGGCCCTGGGGCTCCATCTGAGCGACCCTCGGTTATGGTTCGAACAGTTTTTTCCGTGGTAATTCCCAAGTTTGTAAATGCATGTTGGGGTGATTCTGTGGGCTGGAGCGAGGATTCAGTATTCGTTGCCAGTGGCGTCCTTGTGTTCAATTCAACTTTTTTATTTGATGAGTCTACATCCGTTGTGCCCAACGTTTAGCAGCAATTGAGTTGTTGGGCCATTGCCGGAGGATTGACAGGTGGGCCAGCTTCTTTTTCTTGTTCCTCAAAATGAGTTGTTAGATAGAATACCCATTTGGCTTCAGAGATGTTAGTGCTACTTTGTCCTCCTTGCTTGTGTATTTTGGAGTTGACGAGTGACCCGAAAGCTTTTGGGTTGTGACTTCTACTTGCGTGGATCAGTTTTAACCAAAACTGTTCTGAGCATTTTTTTTCCATAAAATATTGCTTGTCGAAGTGCTTTCTGGGCAACCTTGTATTTATTGAATTTATGATCTTCCCATGGGTGCCTATGGACTTGTCTTAACATACTGTTACGTATTGATTTTAATTTCTTGATTTCATCTGTTATTATTGCTGGACTGCATTTTTTGGTTTTTCCTGAAGTACGGGAAAAGTTTTTAAGCAGTTCCCGGGAAGAGAGTAGTAGAGAGTGAGTAGTAGAGAGTAGTAGAGAGTGAGCAGTAGAGAGTAAGTAGTAGAGAGTGAGTAGTAGAGAGTGAGTAGTAGAGAGTGAGTAGTAGAGAGTATTAGAGAGTGAGTAGTAGAGAGTGAGTAGTAGAGTGAGTAGTAGGGAGAAAGTAGTAGAGTGAGTAGTAGAGAGTAGAATCCTATCTCAGTCTCACAACATCAAATCATCTTACAAAGCCAACAGCACACCTCGAGGCTGACTATCTTCTCCAAGCACTATTCTATGTGCTACGCAGAACACTTGTTTTAAAGCAAAAGACTGTATTTCTTAAGAACTGTGGAACCTTGCTCAAGGAATATGGAACACCAAGCTGTGGGGTTGAGTAAAAATATGTAACATCAACGACCTGTGATAGATCATTGTAACTCTGAACTCCACACTAAAACTGAGGCAGTACAATAGAGAACAAGCTAATTCGACTTACAGTCTCTATTTAACGTCAGACAATATAGCACTAAGCACCGCAATAACTCATCAATTTGATTTTGCACTGGACTATGAACACTCATGCACTTTACTTTGCACCTGTTCATACATGATGGTTACCTAATTTTTAGAAGGGAATTTTTATCTAAATGTAAACATTAATATATAACTGTTATATTTTTATTTATTGCGATGGGAGCAGCACAGCGCAAAATGCCCGATTCATGTTTTATACTCATTGTAATGATTTTTAATTAATCAAAGAATAAAATATACCAGGAAGTGGAATATTCAGGAAATAATGCTCACTACATTCCCAAAGAGCTGGTCAATATGTTCTTGCCTTTTTATGTCCCAACCAGAATCAGTGGCAATTCCTCAGGACCTACACATATACCTAATCTACTCAAGTGAGTACAGCTTGTGGGGTTTTTAAAGTTCTCAGAGAGGAAAGGCGCTCTACCTAGTGTAAACGTTTAGTGTATATCTAAGGCTAAGTATTGGCGTGGTGCGGAAGAGCGTGCGGAAAAGACCCCTTAACCGTTCAACAAAAGATCTGAAACAGACCTTCGAGACACTGAAGACAGCAAAGCTCTCGCACACAACAAGCAAGGTGTTACAATGGTAGTTAAGTAAAAGTAAATTTATCAAAGATAGGAATGGACACTAGTGTCTACTTAACCGTAGGCTAAGCTATTGACAACCCTCATAGACTGCCTGGTTCAGTTCGTTGCGGTATATCTTTTTTCCGCCCCGCCAGGAGTCATGGCATAGTCATAGGGTTGCCAAATAACGTGCGGTATGCCTGCCTCACCCGAGGCTACCTCTGGTTCAGGTAGAAGTGTCCAGAAATCATAGGAAGGAAAAAAAGGGGTTTCTGTTAAAAACAGTGTGTCACCTTAAAAATTTCTTTAATGGAAAAGGTTGACACTGTATTAAAAGTTGTCGATATATGAGATGTAATCGGGTAACTAGATTACCATATATCTGTATGTATATGGATGCGTCAACATGTTTCAGCTCTTTTGGCCCAGCCGGGTCTGGAGAGCTTTCGTCAGGACAAATAACAAACAAACAACATATAAAAGGTACTCACACCACTAGTGTTGGGTCCTATTAGCTATTTTAGCTTTTCTTATTTTGTCACCTTGTTAGGTTTAGCTTGACAGCGTCAGCAGGAGTGGAGAGTCGCTGTACGCGGTCTTTCCGCGTGGACCGGCTTTGAGTCCCTGTGCTGACTCTGCTCCTGGTTACGTAACCTAACAAGCTAAACCTAACAAGGTGACAAAATAAGAAAAGCTAAAATAGCTAATAGGACCCAACACTAGTGGTGTGAGTACCTTTTATATGTTGTTTGTTTGTTATTTGTCCTGACGAAAGCTCTCCAGACCCGGCTGGGCCAAAAGAGCTGAAACATGTTGACGCATCCATATACATACAGATATATGGTAATCTAGTTACCCGATTACACCTCATATATCGACAACTTTTAATACAGTGTCAACCTTTTCCATTAAAGAAATTTTTAAGGTGACACACTGTTTTTAACAGAAAACCCTTTTTTCCCTTCCTATGATTTCTGGACACTTCTACCTGAACCAGAGGTAGCCTCGGGTGAGGCAGGCATACCGCACGTTATTTGGCAACCCTATGACTATGCCATGACTCCTGGCGGGGCGGAAAAAAGATATACCGCAACGAACTGAACCAGGCAGTCTATGAGGGTTGTCAATAGCTTAGCCTACGGTTAAGTAGACACTAGTGTCCATTCCTATCTTTGATAAATTTAGTATTGAACCAGGGGAACCGAATGGACCTTGAATCCTCTTCCCTCCCTTTTGATATAAGTTAAGTAAAAGTAACCATAATGCACATATGGCCAAATGACAGATGCAATTCTCGTATAAATTCTTGAAAGATGGGTAGTTTAATGATTCCACAACCAGCCGTCGTTGGAATTTATACGAGAATTGCATCTGTCATTTGGCCATATGTGCATTATGGTTACTTTTACTTAACTACCATTGTAACACCTTGCTTGTTGTGTGCGAGAGCTTTGCTGTCTTCACTACTCAAGTGAGTATTCTGATCATTAAGTGATTGTACTCACAAATCAGAGTGATCTGCAATAACAGTCATACGAGAAAATCGCTCTTTTACAACTTACATCCTAGATTGAGATGTATAGTTCAGAAGCATGTGTGACCCAATTCCAAAGGTAATCGAGTCCCTTAGCACAAGTGGAATCCAGGTTCCAGGTGGTCATTTGCCCGTCCGTAGTCGCTATATTAAGCCTACCCATCTCCACGATCCCAAAGATGAAGTGAAGAAATTTCTACCAAGCAGCATAAAGCACTTGTAATTCATGGAAGGTCCTGTGACGAATGTATAAGACACCTTACATCACGGTATGCAGGCAACAAAGTACTTCAATTTCAAAACAGTGCGACGTGAAAAGAGGTGTAAAATGGGTGTAAAGTCAGGGCAAATGGAGAGTAAGGGTGCAGAAGAATGCACTGAGCAAAGCATTCACTTAAACTAGGTGAAAATGAATGGTAAATAGATTAGTGCCCATGTTTCCAGTATAATCGCTTATCTGGGAAGGTAATGCTGCAGTGATGCAATGTCACTTGCTAACAGCACAAAAAAAGCAGTAAAATGGTCTGGTTGCCGTGAGCTGGTAACTGAAAATTACAAAACGTGCAATCTAAAGAGGTTATTGAGTCACTTGTTATTTTTGCAAGGGGAGTCCAGATCAAGAGCCAACATCCATTAAAATGAAATCCTGTCGGTTAATTAGCACCTAATAGGCATGCGAAGCACGGCCAGTTTTCAGGAATGTCTGTTAGAACCCCAAAAACACAGTAAGTTTGTTAGAAGTGTCGCCAAGCTTCGTTCTGCAATCGAAAACAACAAACCATACAGTATTATAGACTCTACAAAAGGATCCCGAAACAAACCAACTAAAATGACCTCAACTGCTTCACCATGTGAGACAACATGCAGCAAGCTATCTCCCATTAGAAAATTGTGCAAGGTGAAACACAGACAAGCGGCAGAGCAGGGAAAGTACCTACTTTCGACCACGAAATTCTAGGTTTCTATTCTACGGATTCTGAAACCGAAACCAACTGCTTACACTGTGTGCTGTATCATATCTTCTGCCTCAATCAAAAACAAACCAATCTCCTCAGAGCTGCATAACCAATTACCATGCGTTTACAATACATCTTCCTCTCTGCCCATGAATTTCCTCAGAGAATGCTACTTATACCCCAAAATTAAAAAAAAATCAAACTGAAAGTTTTGGTCTCTGGGTTCTGTTGAATGGAGGAGTTCAAAGAAAAAAACTGAAGAGGATTGGGGGCTGGGGTGAGGGCAAGCAGACGAAACAAAAACCTGGAAATCAGTTACAAGCATTTAAGTCCAGGAGCAAAGATGTACTGGAAGGCAAGTGTACAAGCAACTGCAAATAGCACATTAATCTTCAACAATTAATTAACTCGAGTCACATTGTTCTCTTGTTTCAAATAGATGAAGTAAAACATTTTTTAACATGGCCAACCTGGGAAAAATGGTGTGGTAGTTTCCACAGTTTTTAAACTAAGAGACCCGAGCCGTTTTTGTCCACACCTGGTTAAGCCTATGAAAAAGACAGAAAAATGTAAACGGGGCAGCAGCAGTTCCCATAATATGCTACCAAGGGGGAAGTAATAGAACATCCTCCCATATTTCTCCTAGAGCGGATACCGACAGTTCTATACCTTCATCTACCGGTTTTTCTTGTTCCTGTGGCCGTTACCCATGTCCTTTGCTGTCACCCCCTTCTGTCCTGCCAGAGCAGATGCAGACCCCCAGTGCCACCCCCAAATCGTAGCTCCTCCTTACTCAGACGCCATGTTCTGCGTGCGCACACTGCAGACTGGGTAGAGGTAGAAGGGGTACGTTAGGTTTGGTTCTCTTCGGCGTGTCTGGGAACAATATATCATCACGTGACGGCTGGGCAGTGAGAGCACGGTGTCAGAGACATGTCTGCGGTGCCCGATATCGGAGCCCGTATAGCTCCTGATTACACCTGTGAGATGCCATTATTCTGTTGCTGGTGCGTGTAACTCCTTCATGTGTGTGCTGGCCTCGATAACTCGTCACCATGGGACAGACTGGTAGGGATTCCCACCTCTCCAGAATTTTTACGGACATTGACAGTAATTATGCGACAAGTCGAGTAAAACAAGCACGGTCCGCCGATTTCTTATCTTTATGGGGTCATGTGTTTAAACACATGACCCCATAAAGATAAGAAATCCTTTGTGACTTGAACGGAAAGCAGGCGAGGCCGTCCAAGTGGGACGGCAGAAAAAGAGAAAAGCCTACGTCAGACAAACCTTTTTTCCAATGGCTGGCCACCGTTTAGCATAAATGGTGACGCCGGCCAATGGAAAAGAGGGGCGGGGCTTAAAGCCCGTACTGAAAGCTCCTCAATAACGTAAAATCTCGCCAGCGAGATTGCGCTGCCCACGCAGGTGAGACCTAAAAAGGAGACAAGAATGTCCCCAAAAATCATCAGCAGATTGCATTGCTTGATTCGTCTGCGTAAATTTTTGGTAGGGTCATTTTTTGGGGTAGCTGGAAGTATTGGCGAGTGGAAAGTCCTTTTTTACCAAAGTGCAATACGGGTTCCGCCCAGGAGTAGGCACCACAGAGAAAGCTCTAAATCTTTCCCGAATCTTGGGTAAATATGCCAAGGGGCCAGGTGAGGCACCATACATATGGCTTTCATGGACCTCTCCTGCGTCTCTCACTTAGTCAACAGAAATATATTGTGGGACATTATGGGACATGCAGGCGTAGATTTACCTTTATTGAGTGTGTTAAAAAGTCTCCACCAAGACAAAAAACATGAGAATTTGTTACTCCTAGAGTTGGGCCTTTTTTTATTTCTTTTTCATATTAATGCCCTTGACTTCTTTTCAATTTATTGCACTTCTGACGACACAAAAATTGGCTCGTGTTTAGTTTCTGTGTTACTATATGCAGACAATACTATCCTTTTAGCTCGCACTGCAAATGGCCTGCAAGCACTTTTAGATGGGGTTTACACTTTTATGCAAGGGCTGAATCTTAAGGTAAATAATGAACAATCTTGGATATTAACATGTGGATCAAAGACCACCTGCTCAAAGACATTTTTTAGTGTAAGTACACCTATAACGAAAACAATACATTTTATTTAGTGCCAACCTGAGATGGGACCTGTTAATTACCTAAAAACCAAGTGTGAGTGATAGAATCAGCACAACTTTAGATGGCAAATGCTAGCTTGATGTCAACTGAAGGTGTTACCATAAGTGAGCACTTTAGAAGCTTCTGTTTGTTACATTTCTGTATTGGCAATTGATGTGGTGTTTCAAGAGATTTCAATGGTATAACAAATTCTTTTTTGTTTTTAATTGATGCTGTTTAGCAGCACCTTCTTCTTTCCTGCAACTGTACTGTTTCAAAGTGTGTACTAGAACTACTACTCTTTCAGTACTACCTTTTTTCTTCAACTTACACTGCATTTTTACAGTTTTTGCCTTCCTTTCCCTGCTCACTTTATTCCTACCAGGTTTTTGCATCTTTCCTGTTCAACATTATCCCTCTCAAGCTCCTCATCGTTTGTAGATATGAATTATTTTCTAAACACAAAGTGCCCGTAAGCATTGAGTAAGCACTCAACATCGCTCCTGCCATCCGGCCTGGAATGCAGTTTACCTAGAGTTTCCGAATATTCATTAGTTACGCCAACGTGTTTCAAGGCACAGAGGCCCCTTCTTTATGGGCTGCTAACGACCAGCATCGACACTCAGACAGGTAGGTTCCAGAGTTTTATTACCCACATGTCCCTGCAGTCGCATATATATCACGTGCCACAAGCAATGAATGATGGGACATGAAGTCTCCTTTGTGTGAGTATAATTATTTCCTTTAAGTAAGTTCGGTACTGGTGCGTGATTAAAAGCATTACAATCCTTAAGTAGGAATCGGATTGTCCTGACAAACTCAGTGTCTGCAATTGGGGCGATGTGCTGCGTGGAGTTTGAAAAATTAATCTCCCCAGCCTCACAAGTTGCATCGTGATGGTGTCTCCTCCAAGGCAGGGACCAGCCGTGCAGTAAGATCAAAACACAAAGTGCCCGTAAGCATTGAGGAAGCACTCGACATCGCTCCTGCCATCCGGCCTGGAATGCAGTTTGCCTGGAATGCAGTTTCCGAATATTAATGAGTTACGCCAACGCGTTTCAAGGCACAGAGGCCCTTCTTCATGGGCTGCTAACGACCAGCATCGACATTAAATTATTTTCTCTACACTTGCTGCTTCAACCTTGCGTACAAGGATTCTTGGTTACATCTGGCACGCTAGTTGTTTTTCCTCATCTACAGCATTGTCTAATGTTAACTATTATAATATCACAAAACGTATCATATTCACAGTCCCTGCTCTTGTTTATATGTCCTACATGTGGCTATTAGTATCTGGAACAGCAATTGTGGGTAAGGAACCTACTGAGCTTCAGTGAGACTTTGAGGGGGAGGGGAGCTCAAGTGCTTTATCCCACATGCCCATTAGTGTGGCTTTACTTGCATGTTTGGCACGCTCATGGTGTAGTTATTCTGATTATTACAATACCTCCAGTGTTGTTTTTTTTACGAGCTTTTTTTAAGCAGGACGCCCACTTTTCCTTAGACTCCCTCTTCCTTGTCACAAGTGACACAATGTCTCTGTTTATTTATTTACTTTATGTAAGCACAATCTACTGGGTCTCGAGGGGTGTGCCCACAAAGAACAGAGAGCCAACCTTTCCCTGCAAACCAAAGTGATACAACATAGAAGATTCTCAACAAGATGAGGAAAATACCCATCAGTCACCATACGGATCCGCCCTTCATCATTTGGGATTTTATCCGTACCACCCGTCTGAGAAGCTCGGTGCCACACTAAGAGGTCAACCCGGTGGTAAGGGGGTTCCTCAAAGGAGAATGGCAGTGACGGTGTGGTAGACCACTCGATGTTGGTAAGTGGCCCTAGATATGGGACTGGGGTGTGCAGTGCTGGAAAAAGTGATAAAGTGAAAAAAAAACAATAAAGAGTGTATTTAAAATTGGTTTGAATAGGCACTTGAAAAGAAGTTTATTCAGTGTTTGCCTAACATACCAAAAGTATAAAAACAATATAACCTAAGGCCTTCTCATAAGGTAGACTGCTTTAGGTCAGGATAGGTCAACTAGTTTCTGCAATACTGGGACTGTTGTTCCCTTGCATTCATCAGGACCAATATAGATAAAAACTACTGCACCAAGTGAATGTTAAAAAATTAAGTGAAAGGTGACACCAGGGTAACAGTGCAAGTGCAAATAAGTCACCTGAACGCTCCCGATGCCCTTACAGTCTGTGTTGATCACTGAGGAGAAAAAATGGGTTAGGTATAGCTAACATCATTGAGTGGGCTGACCAGAAGGTCCATTTTATGTGGATCAAACGTTGCATCACACTAACAGTGTTGACATATAGGCACTTAATACTAATATGGCCTGATTTATAATTTATTCGGAAAGACAATTTCATAAGCCGAATATGTCACAATCCTTACCTAGATCTGTAAGGTTGACTGACCTCACCCCACCTGGCAGCGGCTCAGGGGAAGATGAAGCACCGCTCTATAAAACATGTAAAGTACACGTAAAAAACACAACACACACAACAAGAATTGAGCACTTCCTATAAACAATGGCCGACAAAAAGTGGTATCTGTATCTTTACAAAATGAATATTTGTGGTATCCATCATTTACGGAGCCAAGACTCTATCTGAAGCCTGCTGCCGTTTGTAGAAAAACGCGACTCGGCGTGAATAATAGCAGCAAGCGCGAGGCCTGAGCTCTGTTTGAGAGTTAAATAACGTGAGTTTAAAAGAACGCAGCAGAGCGCGTAAGACAGCGACAGGCTTCACCTACCTCTCCGTCGGTACTCCGTGCCGGCGTCCTGGCCGACTGGGGAGGTAACGAGAGGCGGAGTGGCAGATGTATATAAGCCGCGCTCCTATTGGTCGCCAGGTCACATGGGGCGACTAGCAGACCTATGAGCATAGTGCAGAGTTAGACGAGCCCTTACTCTCATAGGCTGTTGCAATGTAGGTCGTGAGCGTTCATTGGCCAAACCAGCGTTAGGTGGTCATGGTAACGCGGGTCCAGAGCAAACGTAAACACAACACGATCAGGATCCCACGGGGAGGGTGAACTACGGAATTTCATAAAGGTAGTCTAATGTATATTAAAAAGTGTGAAAGTGCTAGCTTTCAGTAACTATCGCCTGCTCAAGCGTCCAAAGAGGAACTTGACACGCGGGTCACTGCGGCTAAAGCTAGCCGCTGGTACATGTAGCGAGGCATACCTGATACCTAACGCTGTTGTACACAAAGAGATTACCTAGGCACAGTGATCCATACATATGGCTGGGATCAATATGGAATGGTCATGTTTATCGGGACTGAGTCCCAAGTAGGGGCACGTGGTGATCAGGATGGACAAACTCAGACAAGTGCTGTAACTCAGCCCTACTAGCAACGTTCAGAGGGGAGAGAGATAAGATGACGACAAGCCTTTCATTCGTCATTTTAAGCCAATAATACAGCTAACAATACAGCTAAAAGACATGTGGGTTGAAACAGTGGGGCCCTACACTATTCTTGTGGGTAGAATCATAAAGAAGACCAGGGAATATCATCGTTCAGGCCCCCTCTGTGTGTCTTCAATCTCAGCACCCATCTTTGCTCTTTTTTCAGCAGGTACCTTGTCACATCAGCTGTGTGTTTCGGGATAAATGGTTGCTCCAAAACAGTCCATTGGAAATCCGTGGCTGAGTGCTTAGCTTCAAGAAAGTGTGCAGTTAACTTGGTGGCTTGTCTGGCACACCTGATGGTGCTCTTGTGTTCAGATATACGTATGCGGACCTTACGGGTAGTCATGCCCACGTACTTATAGCCACATGGGCAAGTAATCAAATAGATCACATGATCACTGCTGCAGCTAGTGAATTTTATTTGTTTCCACGGTCTGGCCGTGCCGATATCTATCTCCTGTGATTTCTTTGTTTGTGCACAAGCCTGGCAATTCCCGCAGGGATGGTGTCCCTGGACGGGCGGAAGGTTCCAAAGTGAACCTACCGCCTTAGGTGGTTCTTCATGTGGCCTCGTGTGTACCAGTCTGTCTCTTAGATTTGGGCCCCTCTTAAAAGACACCAAAGGACGAGCGAGTGTTAGGCTTCCAGAGTTCAAGATAGGCCAGTGTTTCTTAACCATACTTTGAATGTTGTTAGAAAGACTCCCAAAGGTCTGGACAAAAGTGAGGCGTTCTAACTCAGGCTTCGGAGGTCTGGGTTCCAACAAGGCCTCACGATTATTGTTCATTGCCCTTTTCAAAGACCTCTTAACAAGTTTTGGGGGGTATTTCCGGGCCACCAGTTGCATACTTAGATCCTTTGAATGTTTTTTGAAGGTTGTTGTCGTGGAACAATTCCTCTGGACCCGTAAAAATTGGCTGAAGGGTAGACTCTCTCTCAATGCTCTAGGATGATTGCTATTAAATAGCAGCAGAGAGTTCCTAGCAGTGGGCTTCCTGTAGAGCTCTGATCGTAGGCCTTCCGGGCCAGCAGTGATCAATAAATCTAGGAAAGCTAGTTGGTGGTGCCCGATTTCAATGGTGAACTTCAGATGGTTGTTTCTCCCATTCAACCACCCCAGAAATTCAAGGCAACTAGCGCTTGACCCTCTCCACACCACAAAAATATCGTCGATATACCTTTTCCAGGTCATAAGGTTATCGACGAAAGGGTTCTCATTATTCAACACGTGACTCTGTTCAAATGAATGAACATATAGGTTAGCCAAGCTGGGGGCGTAAACGCACAAAGAGGCGGGTCAGAGCAGTGCAGCTCCAGTATAGTCACGAACCTGAGCAAACATATTCTAACCCCAACTGAGGAAGAGGCCCTGAACAAAGGACTGGGCTTCGTGCCGACCCATCAGAATGATGAGTTTGAAACTCGTTTGGAGGTGGCGAGATTCCTTAGGAAGATTAGATTACACTTTTTCTTTGCTGGAAAAGAAGCCTCAACACAGAATGAGGTTGATACAAATACCGGATTGAAATGCAAATCGACCTTCACTCCCCCCACTCATCTGATGCCTCCACAGGTGTTAGCCTATGAACAAGCAGTGGAGAAGGAGTTGGATGAGCTCTTCAGCACCAAACATAAGACTTTCCAGAATCTGCCTAAGTCACATCATTTGGCACTGAAATCCCTGACAGAAAATAAGGAGTTAACTATAAAGCCAGCGGACAAAGGCGGTTCAATCGTCCTCCTGGACACTGAGGTCTACCGAGCTGAGTGCCTGAGACAACTCAGTACTCGGCATGCCTACACTCCTGTGAATCATGATCCAACAGAAGACTTGAAACGGGACATCAAAACCATGGTTGAAGAAGCATTGTCTGAGGGATGGATCACACCAGCCGAAGCCCTTCACTTGTGCACGGAATTCCCTAAAATGCCCTACTTTTACACCTTACCTAAGGTTCATAAAGAGCCCCCCGGGCGCCCCATCATTTCGGGGATAGGATCAGCCTTGGAACCCCTTTCCACCTTTGTGGACCATTTCCTGAGACCAATGGTGCAAGAAATGCCCACTTATCTCAAGGACACCACTGACTTGTTGAGACTACTACCTGACATCGAATTCGACACAGAGAGGGACCTCCTAGTGTCTTTCGACGTGGAGGCACTCTATACCTCCATCCCTCAGGATGAGACATTGGACGTAGTGTACCAACTTTTAGAGTCCAGGGAATTGGACAGCATCACTCCCGTCAGATTCATAATGGCTTGTGCCACCATGGCCATGAAACAAAACTTCTTCCAATTTGAAGAACAGGTGTACTTACAAACATCGGGGACCAGCATGGGGAGCGTTTACGCCCCCAGCTTGGCTAACCTATATGTTCATTCATTTGAACAGAGTCACGTGTTGAATAATGAGAACCCTTTCGTCGATAACCTTATGACCTGGAAAAGGTATATCGACGATATTTTTGTGGTGTGGAGAGGGTCAAGCGCTAGTTGCCTTGAATTTCTGGGGTGGTTGAATGGGAGAAACAACCATCTGAAGTTCACCATTGAAATCGGGCACCACCAACTAGCTTTCCTAGATTTATTGATCACTGCTGGCCCGGAAGGCCTACGATCAGAGCTCTACAGGAAGCCCACTGCTAGGAACTCTCTGCTGCTATTTAATAGCAATCATCCTAGAGCATTGAGAGAGAGTCTACCCTTCAGCCAATTTTTACGGGTCCAGAGGAATTGTTCCACGACAACAACCGTCAAAAAACATTCAAAGGATCTAAGTATGCAACTGGTGGCCCGGAAATACCCCCCAAAACTTGTTAAGAGGTCTTTGAAAAGGGCAATGAACAATAATCGTGAGGCCTTGTTGGAACCCAGACCTCCGAAGCCTGAGTTAGAACGCCTCACTTTTGTCCAGACCTTTGGGAGTCTTTCTAACAACATTCAAAGTATGGTTAAGAAACACTGGCCTATCTTGAACTCTGGAAGCCTAACACTCGCTCGTCCTTTGGTGTCTTTTAAGAGGGGCCCAAATCTAAGAGACAGACTGGTACACACGAGGCCACATGAAGAACCACCTAAGGCGGTAGGTTCACTTTGGAACCTTCCGCCCGTCCAGGGACACCATCCCTGCGGGAATTGCCAGGCTTGTGCACAAACAAAGAAATCACAGGAGATAGATATCGGCACGGCCAGACCGTGGAAACAAATAAAATTCACTAGCTGCAGCAGTGATCATGTGATCTATTTGATTACTTGCCCATGTGGCTATAAGTACGTGGGCATGACTACCCGTAAGGTCCGCATACGTATATCTGAACACAAGAGCACCATCAGGTGTGCCAGACAAGCCACCAAGTTAACTGCACACTTTCTTGAAGCTAAGCACTCAGCCACGGATTTCCAATGGACTGTTTTGGAGCAACCATTTATCCCGAAACACACAGCTGATGTGACAAGGTACCTGCTGAAAAAAGAGCAAAGATGGGTGCTGAGATTGAAGACACACAGAGGGGGCCTGAACGATGATATTCCCTGGTCTTCTTTATGATTCTACCCACAAGAATAGTGTAGGGCCCCACTGTTTCAACCCACATGTCTTTTAGCTGTATTGTTAGCTGTATTATTGGCTTAAAATGACGAATGAAAGGCTTGTCGTCATCTTATCTCTCTCCCCTCTGAACGTTGCTAGTAGGGCTGAGTTACAGCACTTGTCTGAGTTTGTCCATCCTGATCACCACGTGCCCCTACTTGGGACTCAGTCCCGATAAACATGACCATTCCATATTGATCCCAGCCATATGTATGGATCACTGTGCCTAGGTAATCTCTTTGTGTACAACAGCGTTAGGTATCAGGTATGCCTCGCTACATGTACCAGCGGCTAGCTTTAGCCGCAGTGACCCGCGTGTCAAGTTCCTCTTTGGACGCTTGAGCAGGCGATAGTTACTGAAAGCTAGCACTTTCACACTTTTTAATATACATTAGACTACCTTTATGAAATTCCGTAGTTCACCCTCCCCGTGGGATCCTGATCGTGTTGTGTTTACGTTTGCTCTGGACCCGCGTTACCATGACCACCTAACGCTGGTTTGGCCAATGAACGCTCACGACCTACATTGCAACAGCCTATGAGAGTAAGGGCTCGTCTAACTCTGCACTATGCTCATAGGTCTGCTAGTCGCCCCATGTGACCTGGCGACCAATAGGAGCGCGGCTTATATACATCTGCCACTCCGCCTCTCGTTACCTCCCCAGTCGGCCAGGACGCCGGCACGGAGTACCGACGGAGAGGTAGGTGAAGCCTGTCGCTGTCTTACGCGCTCTGCTGCGTTCTTTTAAACTCACGTTATTTAACTCTCAAACAGAGCTCAGGCCTCGCGCTTGCTGCTATTATTCACGCCGAGTCGCGTTTTTCTACAAACGGCAGCAGGCTTCAGATAGAGTCTTGGCTCCGTAAATGATGGATACCACAAATATTCATTTTGTAAAGATACAGATACCACTTTTTGTCGGCCATTGTTTATAGGAAGTGCTCAATTCTTGTTGTGTGTGTTGTGTTTTTTACGTGTACTTTACATGTTTTATAGAGCGGTGCTTCATCTTCCCCTGAGCCGCTGCCAGGTGGGGTGAGGTCAGTCAACCTTACAGATCTAGGTAAGGATTGTGACATATTCGGCTTATGAAATTGTCTTTCCGAATAAATTATAAATCAGGCCATATTAGTATTAAGTGCCTATATGTCAACACTGTTAGTGTGATGCAACGTTTGATCCACATAAAATGGACCTTCTGGTCAGCCCACTCAATGATGTTAGCTATACCTAACCCATTTTTTCTCCTCAGTGATCAACACAGACTGTAAGGGCATCGGGAGCGTTCAGGTGACTTATTTGCACTTGCACTGTTACCCTGGTGTCACCTTTCACTTAATTTTTTAACATTCACTTGGTGCAGTAGTTTTTATCTATATTGGTCCTGATGAATGCAAGGGAACAACAGTCCCAGTATTGCAGAAACTAGTTGACCTATCCTGACCTAAAGCAGTCTACCTTATGAGAAGGCCTTAGGTTATATTGTTTTTATACTTTTGGTATGTTAGGCAAACACTGAATAAACTTCTTTTCAAGTGCCTATTCAAACCAATTTTAAATACACTCTTTATTGGGTTTTTTTCACTTTATCACTTTTTCCAGCACTGCACACCCCAGTCCCATATCTAGGGCCACTTACCAACATCAAGTGGTCTACCACACCGTCACTGCCATTCTCCTTTGAGGAACCCCCTTACCACCGGGTTGACCTCTTAGTGTGGCACCGAGCTTCTCAGACGGGTGGTACGGATAAAATCCCAAATGATGAAGGGCGGATCCGTATGGTGACTGATGGGTATTTTCCTCATCTTGTTGAGAATCTTCTATGTTGTATCACTTTGGTTTGCAGGGAAAGGTTGGCTCTCTGTTCTTTGTGGGCACACCCCTCGAGACCCTCTGGTACCTTTTGTTGTTTATATGCCTGTTGGGGATTGTACCCAGAGTGAGGTCTGTAAACTTCCCCTAGGTCCCCCCCTACCGTAGTGTTTTTGTTAGCACAATCTACTGGACAGGATTTACAAAGTGAATGATAACTTGGTGTGTTACCCGCAGCATTAGTTTTATAAATCTGAAAGCTATGCAACATCCAATAGCTCCAGTGCATTCAGGCTGCTCGGGGTTAGTCCAAGTGAGTTCATGCAGACCATTTTTATAAACAAACGAACTGTCCACAATTAATTTGTGCCCAGGATTTATCCTAGAAGAAAGAGCTCTTAATTTCACCAATATCATTCTCCCATTTTCATCTATTGTACCTAACAAAATGCTTAAAGTGTTCTTCTGTGCTCAATATAACTTTGACTCCTGAAAGTTACAAGCATAATTTGAAGTCTTACCTCTGTAAAATCTGAAACAAAAAATGAGGTAGTTCCATCGTATTCCACAAAATGTTTAGGGAAGAGTTTAATCCAAGTGTCATCTCCATAGAAGATAATCCTTTTACCTGCACTTTTTGCTTGCCATAATAAGTTGTCTTCCAGTAATGCAGGGGAATTTAGGTTCAAAATGACGTCAACAAAACCTGGTATGCTACCAGTCATCAAGGCCTGTTAGAAAGCCAGCACAGAGATATAGAAGAAAACAACAGTATTAGTTAGCAACATTTGAGACAAAATCATATTAATGCGCTATCTTCATATTTACAGACGAAAAAAATAAGTTTTATTTATACAAGATAATCGAGTTTTATCTTTCTAAAGATGTTTTGCAATTAAAGTATCATTAAAGGTTTATCTTTGTAGACATTTACTAGAATAGACTCAATACCATAATACTGTGGCCCAGATTTAAGTTTGATGTTTAAGATAACGTACATTTTTAGGTCATCAACTAGATATGCAGGGGTTAGTTTTTAAAGGTATATTTACAATTATAAATTTGCCATTATTATTTTATATGCTTTTATGAAAGAGAAAACTGGCACTTGTCTTTAGCATAGTGGTGATAGAGCCCATCCAATGAAGCTGTGGCTGTTGACCCCCTTAATTGTGAATCCACACAACAATGCAGAAAATAACTACAATAGAGATCATATCAAAACAAGGAATGCACATGAAAGGGTATTTGAAATGCCAAAAAGTTGACTTGGGTTTGTATGTGCTGGTCGGGGACGTCACCTACTTTCCAGACAAGAGCTGTTGCATCATCGGGCAGTGCTGCTTGTGCAGTGACAATGGCGATAACGGAGTGTTAGTGCAAAAGGAGGAGGGGCACAGCTAAGGTACATAAGAATGCAACAGACTTATTTCAAAGTATTTTCAGTAACTTTTTAAAAAAAATATGTACAAACTTTGGACAGACAAACAACACTAAATGAAGCTAACATTACCAATGTGTACATTGTACCAAAAACTATTTGTGGCTTTCTAATCATTGTATGTCGCCTGTATGGTTCACTGAAATGACATTGTAAGCCAGGATGCAAGAGAAGTGACAGCAGGCGTTTCATTTACAGATGAAACTGTGGCAGTTAGTAAATCCTCATCAGCATATATATTACTGATCATGCCACGTATTGTACTGTTAGTTTAGCAGCATTACACAATTAATGTCTGTATAGATTCATGGTGAATCTTGCTGGTTTTCATCTGTGCACATCGTAAGAATTGGGGGTCTCTAGTTGGCAAGGGTTTGCACCTTTGTCCAAGTAGGGACCCTTCCTTCTAGTCAGGATAAGGGAGTTACTCTCCTAAAATAACCCCTGCTCATCCCCTTGGTAGCTTGGCACAAGCAGTCAGGCTCATCTTAGAGGCAGTGTGTAAAGCATTTGCACATAACCAACAGTAATATAGTATAAGCACTAGAAAAGGACTCCACACCAGTTTAGCAAAATATTCCCTATTTTAATATACTTAAGACAAGACCAAAAACAATAAAAATCCACAATACAGTACTTAGAAATCTTCAGTTACCAACTTGAGAAACAGTTCCTTGACGTTGACAGCTCTGTCTGGGGCTATCACGGCGTCAAGAACAACAGATCCAACCAGTTCTGGCTGACCGCTGCATCGCGCCCCAGCAACGGTGTCGGGAAAGCCCGCAAAACAGTACCTTTGGAAATGCAGGGCGTCGGCAACCTCTCATTGAGCTCCCAAAGCATGGCGTCTGCATATGTCGGTTTCTGGAATCTACTAAAAGGTCTGCCTCCAGTGCAAGTTCCCTGGAGTCAGAGAACTCAAACTCCACCGGGTGTTTGCATAGCTCTGGAAAACAGGGACTTAAAATATGCTCTCCAACAATTGAAGAACAATAGTTACTTACCTGTAATCTGTGGTTCTCCAGTATTGGTGTCTTTCATAGATTCACATGCCTGAATCATTCCCCGTCGTCGGAGTAGGAGTCCCACGGTACATAAAAAAGTAGTAATATGCCATTTGTACATAGCAAATAACAGTAATACTAAACCAGGAAGTAAAGTAGCCCCAGCTACCAAGGAAAAAACTTCCACATTAGTGACTATCCAAGTCATTATGTTTAGACCAAACTGCAGCCAATCAGGCCACAGCTCCCACCAGAATACTCTCCCCAGAGACCCAGGCTGTCAGATTTTGTAGCACCGGAGTGTACCTGAGTATATGTATGTATATCTAACAGTCTGGGTGAGACTCTGAGGGGAGGTGGGTGGGTGCATGTGAATCTATGAAAGACACCAATACTGGAGAACCACAGATTACAGGTAAGTAACTATTGTTCTTCTCCAGTATTAGGGGTGTCTTTCATAGATTCACATGCCTGAATCCGAGTAGTTAGCAGTAATACAATGTAACGCTCTTAGACGCTAAGGTAACAGTTTTCATGCATGAACAAAAAGTAATGCAATAACATATGAAAGCGTCAAAAGAGCAATAGGAGGTGGGAGAGATCATCAGAGGCTCACCTTATTGAAAAAGATTACGCAGGACTGCTCTCCCCACTGAGGCATCGGTATCACTTGAAGAATCCAGACAGTAATGCCTCGTGAATGTGTGCCTGCTGGACCATGTTGCAGCTCTGCAAATCTGCAGGAGAGGCACACCAGCAAACAAAGCAGTTGAAGAGGAGACTGCTCTCCTAGAGTGCGCTTTAGGTAAGGTCTGTAAGGGTTTACCTGCTTGTTGATGGCAGAGACCCACCTGGCGATAGTCTGTTTTGTGACTGCACAGCCTTGTCTCGGCCTGCCATGCGCCACAAATAGCTGATCCGTCTTTCTGATGGCAGCTGTCCTTGAAAGGTAAAACTTAAGGCATCTCTTAATGTCTAATGTGTGTAAAGTCCGCTCAGCTGGTGACTGCGGATTGGGAAAAAATGTCTTAAGTATCACTGGCTCATTTAAATGAAAATCCGATGGCACCTTGGGCATGTACTTCGGGTTGGTGCGTAGTATCACAGAGTCATTAGTGAACTGCAAGAAAGGTGGCTTAGACGAGAACGCCTGCATGTCACTCACCCTTCTGGCTGATGTCAACGCCAGTAGTAATGCAACCTTCCAAGTGATGAACTTGAGATCAACTTTATGGATTGGCTCAAAGGGATGGCGCATGAGCTGAGCTAGTACTATATTCAAGTGCCAGGATGGGGGTGGCCGACGTATTGGAGGAAACATACGGAATAAGCCTTTAAAGAATTGCTGGATTATTCTGGAGGAATATAGAGAATTCGTACCATCCTGACGGTATCGGGATATGGCCGCTAAAAACACTTTAAGTGTTGAGTGTGCTAAACCCGACTTAGCCAACTGTAGAAAGAAGGGTAAGATCTTTTCCGGTTTCGCAGTTATGGGATGTAAATTCATAGTTTGGCACCAAACACAAAAGCGCTTCCATTTAAGTTTATAAGCTTTGTTCGTTGAAGGTGCTCTAGCATTGGCTAGGACTTCTTGACAGTCATGCGGAATGTTCAAGTGCGCAAACTCATGGTGTTGAGGAGCCAAGCCTATAATTTCAGAGAATGAGGATCTGGATGATACACCCTGCCTCCTTGAATTGTCAGAAGATTTGGAATTTGAGGCAGTTGGACTGGTTCGCGTTCTGATAGAAGAAGAAGCTGTGTGAACCAATACTGTCGTGGCCACCGTGGAGCAATCAAAATTATTCGACACGGTTGTCCCCTCATTTTCTTGATGACTTTGGGAAATAATGGAATTGGCGGGAAGGCGTAGGCAAATATCCGCTCCCAATTCATTGACAGAGCATCCCCGCAAGATTCTCTGTGGGGAATCCAGCTCGCAAAGTGTGTACATTTCTTGTTCTGATATGTTGCGAAAAGATCCAGATCGGGGTGACCCCATCTCTGGAAGATCCGATCCAGCGCTGGCTGATGCAGTTCCCACTCGTGAGTGCTGCTCTTGGATCTGCTCAGTGAATCTGCCAGCACATTGGCTACTCCTGGAACATGCACCGCTGACAAGTTGATGTCGTGAGTCAGAGCCCAATTCCAGATCTCTTGAGCCTGCTGGGACAATCGGGCTGATCTTGTGCCCCCCTGCTTGTTCAGGTAATGCATGCTCGTTGTATTGTCTGTTCGAATTAACACTGTTGCGCCTTCCAGTATCGCTTGAAATGATTTCATGGCGAGGAAAATGGCCCTCAATTCCAACAGATTGATGTGCCATTTCTTTTGATGTCTGTCCCATTTTCCACTGATCGTCATCCCTTGAAGGTGAGCGCCCCAACCTTCTAGCGAGGCATCCGTGGTTACGATGAATCTGGGGACTTCTGCGTGGAAAGCACAACCCACCTGCAAGTTGTGTGTCTGACTCCACCACAGGATTGTATTCTTCATTCGAGGTGTTAAGGTGATGATATCCTCGAAGGAACCTGATACCTGCACCCATTGGTGACTGAGTTCCTCTTGTAAGGGTCTCATCCTCAGACGACAATTTGGAGTGAGAGGGATGCATGATGAGATCATCCCTAGGAAAGATTTGAATTTCCGAACAGAAACGCACTCTTTTCTGAGGAGTATAGTCGCCATCTTTTGGATCTTCTCCTGTCTTTCGCTTGAAATGAAGACCTGAGCGAGCTTGGAATCCAGTGTTGCTCCTAGGAAAAACTTCCTTTGTGATGGTATCAGATCTGATTTCTCGAAGTTCACTGAGAAACCCAGGCTTTGAAGCAGGCAAAGGCATTTCTGGACATGTCTGCTTGTAGTGGCGTAGGAATTGGCCTTGATAAGGATATCGTCCAGATATGGGTATATCTGAATACCCTGTAATCGTAAGTGGGCCGCTACAGGTGCTAACATCTTTGTGAATACCCTTGGGGCTGAACGTAGTCCAAAGGGAAGCACCTTGAATTGGAAATCCCTGCCAGCCACTCTGAACCTCAGGAACTTCCTGTGTCTGGGGAAAATGGGTATGTGGAAGTAAGCATCCTGAAGGTCGAGTGTTGCCAAATGGTCTCCTTCTGCCAAGAACTGGAGGATCTCTTGGAGCGTTAACATTCTGAAGGTTAATTTTTTGATGTATTTGTTGAGGGCACGCAAATCGAGGATTGGGCGCCATTCCCCTGATTTTTTGCGTATCAAGAAAAAACGAGAGTAAAAGCCTTTTCCTCTCTGATGTTGAGGTACTCTCTCGATTGCCCCCTTTCGTATCATTGTATTGATTTGGATGAATAGCTCTTTGAGATGTGCTGGGGGCGGCCCTTTTGGGGGTGAATTTGGAGGGGTTTTTACAAATTCTAATACGTGGCCTTTGGAAACCACATCCAGCACCCATTTGTCTGTGGTAATTTTCGACCATTTTGATTAATGTAGGGATATTCTTCCTCCAATTTGTTTTTGGCTGGGACAAAGTGGCGGCAGGAAACGATTCTCACTTCTTGCTGGTGTTGTCTCTACCCAGATATGTTGTTTTCCCTCGGGGCTGTGAATAATTATTTCTTCTCTGGCTATAAGGTTGTTGTTTATATGGCTGGTACCTTTGGGTATTTTGGGTGTTTGTATAGGAACGCTGTTGGTAATAACCTCCTCTATTGGTGAAGTTCCCTCTTCCTCTCGCACCACGAAAGGAAGATTTCCGATACTGCAGAGTACCCAACGATCGTGCATTTTCTGTATCCTTCTTGATGGCCTGCAAAGCCTCATCCACATGCGAGCCGAATAGGTACTCGCCATCATAGGCCATGTTTAACACCTTGGCTTGCACCTCCTGTCTAAAGGATGTAGATTTCAACCATCCCTCTCTTCTAAGGACAGCAGCTCCTGCCAACTGTCTGAATCCTGTAGCTGCTACATCCACCGCAGCATCAATGATCTCCGACGAAGCACACTCCCCTTCCTGCAGAATTTTTATGGCTTCGGTCCGGTCCGGTTCAGGCAGTTTCTTAATGTATGGCGATATGTCTGACCACATTTGCCTATCATACCTGCCGAGAATCGCCATCGAATTAGCAACCCTAACTGTGGTTGCTGCAATCGTCGATACCTTTTTCCTAATGGTATCGAGTCATCTCCCGTCTCTGTCCGTTGGAGTGGAGAGTTGAGACGACGGGTTCTTTGCTCTCTTTTGAGCTGCTTGCGAAAGGACTGACTCCGTCTTGGCCTGGCCGATCAGGCAAGCAGGTGAAGAGGCTGGTGCTCTGTACTTTTTATCCACTCGTGGTAAAACTGCAGGTAAAGAGTTTGGCGTGGCCATGATCTTTAGACCTTCTTTCCAAATAAAGTCTATAATTGGAATAGACCAACTTTGCCTCTGAGCCAAACTTTTAAAGTCGTACAGGAAACAATCATCCTGCTTAGTCTCCATGGTAATGAGAAATCTCTTGGTTGCATTGTCCATAATCCTATGGAAATTCGCAATATCCACCGGTGGTGACTCGGCCTTTGGTTGTTCATCTGGAGAAGGTGTGTCAGCCTGATAATCTTCATACTCCGACGAGTCCGTTTTATCTAATTCACCTTCTTCCTGAGCCTCCTCCTCAGTATTCTCATCCTCCGTTTGGTTATAGGGCACCGGCATTGATGGGTGATGCCCCGCTTCTTCTGTCATAGTAGGCATTGGATTCGGGGTCACTCGAGGCTGTGGAGAAGAGATTTGTGATTCGCCAGACTCTGAAGGCGGAAAACGGCGATAGTAATCGCTCAACATGTACTGCAAATTTTGGAATAGTTCCATAGGCATTTGCATCCCTGGTGTCGGTGCAGTATCCAACCTGGGCGGTTGCGTCACTTGCTCCTCTTCCTCCTGATCTTTTACTAGTATAAGCAAGTCAGATGGACTCTTGGCTGCTTGAAATAAATCATCACCAGAGTCCTCTTCCTCAGAATCCAAGAGCCTGTCTGGCAGCGTTAGTGGCGACATAGATGCAGACTGGGATGGGCGCTTTTGTAAAAGTGCCGCAGTGGTGGCTGGAGATGGCAGCGATATCACGTTGCTTCTTGCTGACCAGACTTGGAGATCTGTGCAAGATGACAGCTTTGGTGTTGATGGATTCCCTTGAGCCACTGGAAAGTCTGTGTCTTGCGGCGTAGACTTTGTTGAGATCAATGCCCTCGTCGACAATGATTGCTCCGTCGACGACTGTGGCTGTTTAGGCTTCATCGACGAGATGTTTTTCGTCGTCGACGACGAACTCGTCGACGGGACCATTTTCTTCGTCGACGGGGCCGTCGACGGAATTATCTTCTTCGTCGACGAGACCGTCGACGAAGACTTCGTCGACGGGGCCGCCGACGGGGTCTTCTTCGTCGACGATGGGATCGTCGACGAGGTCGTCGACGGGGTCTTCCTCGTCGACGACGGTTGCTTCGACGACGGTGTCGCCGTCGACGGTAAGGTCTTCTTCGTCGACGGTAAGACTGTCGTCGACGGCAAACTTTTCGTCGACACTGGAATGTGTTTCGTCGACGGAGGCTCGTCGACGGGAGGTGAAACTTTCTTCGTCGACAAGATGGGACGAATCTGGACATGAACTAAAGTTGGAGAGGACGCTGAGGACATCACCAAAGAGGGTTTTGGTGAGGAAAAAGTCATAGTAGAAGTCACTGTAGTGGCTGTCTGACAGGAAACCGGCAGAGAAGTTGCTGCCTTGGTTACGGGCCTCTGAGGTGACAATAAAGACACAGTCTTTTTTGATTCTGGTGGCCTCACAGATTTTTCAGAGGATTTTTTCATTTTTGAGGTAGAAGGCTCATCAGCGTCCTGAGTGAGCTGGGCCTGCCTCGCCACCTTCGCCTTAGGAGTAGTCACCTTACCCTCAGCCATCCTTTTCCTAGATCCCATAGAAGACACTGAGGCCAAACTTCCTACCTCAGAGAGGGGGACATCCTTGTCTTTAATCCGCTGTATCCACAGCAGCAAGCGACCCTCTCTATCCCTGAGGGTCTTTGAAGGGAAGGTGCGACAAATCTTGCACTCCTTAGCCTGGTGATCAGGGTACAATCAGTAGATGCAGAGAGTATGCGGATCCTCCTTGAACAGCCTTGCCTTTCCACAGGATTCACAGGCCCTGAACAGGGACTTTGATTTAGACATGTTTGAAAGTGAGAACTTTCAAAAGTAGAGAAAAAACTGAGCAGAGCTCAGAGAGACTCCCTATCACACGACGTGCGGTAAAAAATCTGACAGCCTGGGTCTCTGGGGAGAGTATTCTGGTGGGAGCTGTGGCCTGATTGGCTGCAGTTTGGTCTAAACATAATGACTTGGATAGTCACTAATGTGGAAGTTTTTTCCTTGGTAGCTGGGGCTACTTTACTTCCTAGTTTAGTATTACTGTTATTTGCTATGTACAAATGGCATATTACTGCTTTTTTATGTACCGTGGGACTCCTACTCCGACGACGGGGAATGATTCAGGCATGTGAATCTATGAAAGACACCCCTAATACTGGAGAATCACACATCCCCACACAGGTGTTAACCAAACTACCCATCACCCAACCATCCAGTGCCTCAGAAAAGTACCCCACATCATTCTCACAAGACTGGCGAGACAGTGTCTGGCTGTTGCTGTCCCTCAAACCATACTCTTCTTGCTGGTATCCAGACTCACTTAACAGGGATTTTATAATGGGGGAACCACTCTTCCCGCATCTCTCATCTAGAGTCAGTAGAGTGTCCCTCCCACTACCAGGAATATGATCCCCTGTGCCAGGTCCCCAATCCATGTCGGGGTCACTGCGCACCACTGGAGTAACCTCACAATCCTGAACCCCCTGGTGTATGTCAACCCCCTCTTTGAAGCAGCCACCAAATCTGTGTGTGTGTGTGTGTGTGTGTACCTCACCCTCAGTACTGGACACTACATTTGTGCTGCCACCTTCTGAGCTGGACTCCAGCTCCAACCCAGCCAAGCTCACTTCCTGAGCTGCACACTTTTTCTATTCAGCTAAGGCTGTCTCTGTCTCCTCGCACTCCCTGTCTAGCTGCCTCAGCCTCCGGTCATGAGCACGAATCTGATTCCTCTCCTCACGAGCCAATCTTTCCCATAATGTTTCCTCCTCAGGCCCACTGCCCTCTTGGTATTCTGGGTGGGGATCCTCCCCCTCAGAGTCATCTGATAGTGTTGCCTCCCATCGCAGTACCTAATAGCTATGCAGGGCTGCCTCAAGATCCTGCCTCGTGGATCTCCTCTCCACATGTAGTCCCCTATCTTTGCAAAATACTTTTAGTTCCCTCATCTTGTAGATGGGCAGGTGCCAAAAGTTGATTTCCATTGTGCCAAGGCTCCACAGGTGCAACAGCTCACCAGAGCTCCACAACGAAATTCTGAAGGGAAACAGGAAAAAACAGTATGTGGTACCTAATGGTCTGTGAAATGGTAGTAGTGCATACCAATCACTGTAAGTCAAGTGCAAACGCAAGTCCTATCCTCACCGCTGACAACCAATGTTAAAAATGGGGATCTCTATTTGGCAAGGGTTTGCACCTTTGTCCAAGTAGGGACCCTTCCTAGTCAGGATAAGGGAGTTACACTCCTAAAATAACCAATGCTCATCCCCTTGGTAGCTTGGCATGAACAGTCAGGCTTATCTTAGAGGCAGTGTGTAAAGCATTTGCACATAACCAACAGTAGTACAGTGTAAGCACTACAAAAGGACTCCACACCAGTTTAGAAAAATATCCAGTATTTTTATATACTTAAGACGACCAAAAACGATAAAAATCCACCATACAGTACTAAGAAATCTTCAGTTATCAAAATAAACTTGAAAAACAGTTCCTTGAAGTCGATAGCTCAGTCTGGGGCTATCACAGCTTTGGACCTTTAGAAATGCGTGGCATTGGCGACGTCTTGTTGAGCTTCGAAAGCACGGCATCCGCAGGGGTCGGCTCTGGATGTACGTGCAGGAATCATCAGGCCCTTGAAGTCACACGGGCTGCAGATTGAACTCCTTGATGTTGAAGTTGGGAGCGCCAGCAGTCATCGGGTGCTGCGGTGCGAAGTGCAGAGGTGCGGCGTGCGGTGCCCTCAGGTCGCTTTGCAGGCAGCGGCTCGGTGACGGTCGTCCAGCGGCGTTGGTGAGACCACGGCTGTGGTGCGAAGTGATGGGGTGCTCGTTGCCGTGCTGGAAGGTCACGATGCAAGCAGTGGCAACGTTATTGCTGAACCGCTGTCGTCGGCTGACGAACTGGAGTCAATGGCGCCCACGTCTGTAGGCCAATGCTGCGGTGCGGTATAAGGACAGTGGGTCGTGTAACTTACGAGCGGTGCCCTCGAACCACGATGCAAGCAGCGGTTGATGGCGGCGGTGTCAGAGATACCAGGGCGATGGTGTGAAGTGAGGCGGTGCGGAGTGCGGTGCCCACAGGTCGCGGTGCAAGCAGCAGCTCGGTGGCGGCATCAGCTGGCGTCGTCTGTGAGACCAGGGTTGTGGTGGGGCTTAGCGGCGGTGCCCTCTGCAGTACCTTTAAGACACAGAGTCAGCAGCGGCGCTGTAGACGGCGTCGGGTTGCTTTTCTTCTGTTGCAGCACAAAACACACAGTCCCCAGTGCTGATGGCAGAAGAACTTGAAGTCTTTGCTGTTCCAGAGACTTCATGAACAGGGGGCAAGCTCTATCTCAAGCCCTTGGAGAAACTCAATAAAGAAGTTGGATAAAGTTCAAGTCCAATCCTTTCACTGCCCAAGACAGAAGCAGCCCCTGCAGTCCAAGACAGCAAAGCACTCAGCAAAGTGGTAGTTCCTACTCACAGCTTCTCCAGCTCTTCTTCCTGGCAGTCTTCTTGGTCCAAAAGAGTTTTGAAGTTTAGGGGTTCGGGCCCCACTTTTTAAAGCCCAAAATTCTTTGTCCTCTCATGCAGAGAAAGCCTGTGCTTAGTCCAAATGAGTTCTGTCCTCTCTGGCCCAGCTTCCTGGCAAGGGGTGGAGACAGCATTGTCCAAGGCAGACCGGGTTTATTCAGGTGCAAGGGAAATCTCCTCCCACCACTCTAAATGCTGACCGTGCCTGTTCAGGTGCTAGTGACAACTCCTACTACTACTCCGATTGCAGCCCAGGTCTATTCAGCCCAGCCCGACTCATCCAGACTCTCTGGAGCCAATGCTCCTCCCCAGCCCCTGGTGGTATGACGCTTTTATAGGTAAGACAGGATGTCCAGGTTATTTATAGTACGCCATGGCTATACTCAGTCATTGAGGTTTGACACACGCTGTTGTGGTTTCTTGCAGATATTGTGGTTGCATTTCTAGTTTCGGTTCCAATTCAAGATTAGGGTAAGCCGCACCAGGTGTACGAGATGGCTTGCTCTTCACATGTTCTATAGTGGCAGCACACGGGGCTCATAAACTGGATTCTATCTTGTCACTTTATTCATTTTTTATTTTCTTCATTCCCCTTTTTGTTCATTTTCGTCAAACAAATTGGACTTTTCAGTTGGTGGCATTTATACTATTCTGGTGGCGTATATTTTCACTACATTTTCGCTTTAGTGCAAATCTTGAGTTGTGTTTCTGATCTAGATATTTTTGGACACTTACTTGTATAAGTACAAATATTCCTTACTCATTTAGAAATTGTTTTGTGTTGTAGATTGGGACTAATCAAAGAAGAACCCTACTATAATATATAATATTTATTTGTTGTTTCTAAATATCACCTGATGAAGGGTTCAGGGTGAACCCGAAATGCATTGGGAAATGCCTATTAACTTGATGATTATTTTTTAAATTGTATTCATTCGTTGTTTTCAAACACATTACAGTTGACCAAAATTCAATGTAGACTTTGAAACCAAATGTTTATGATTTGAATTGCATTTGGAAATGTTTGTTTTCACTTGAGTTTGTATCTGTAAATTGAAGATTATACTTAACTCTTCTAAAGATTGCAGTGTTTGGGGCGTGGCCAAGATGGCGGCGTGAGCAGACATGTCTCTCTGCGCTCTCGCCGCCGGCCGATTTTAGCACGGGCTTTCGTGGGTCGGAAGCCCCGTCATAGCACCCTTTTCAGCCCGGTTGGAGGTGCGGGGAGCCCTTAGGTGTGAGCGACGTCGCCGGGGAGACATTGGAGCCTCTGGACGGTGAGCCGCCTGCGGCCTGTCTCGGGGCCTGCGGAAGCTCCGCTGCCGGAGTCGCGCTGAGGGACGGCGAAGAGGTGAGCGTGGGCTCGGCAGTGCTCTACGTGAGGCCCGGAGCGGAGGTGGTGGGTCCGGCCCGCGTGAGGACAGACGCGAGGCTTCGGGCTTGACAGTGCCCGCTAGCTGCTGCGGACCACCACCCACTGGGCGAATCCCACAGAGGCCGATTCCGCGACCGCCCGGCGGTGCAGAGACGGACGGGGCACGGCCCCCGGCATCGCGGGAGGCCACCGCACTCAACGTGGGCGAGCGGCCCAACTCGAGGAGTGCAGGTCAGCGCCCTGCAGCATATAGATGGTAGGAGGGGGCGGAGAATTGCTGCACAGGCCCCGACAAGTGAACAGGGCAGGGTCCCGTGAGTGGAGGGACAGACATCTTGGTGCAGGCCTCCCGACAACGTGGTGCGGCCAAAGCTCGGAAGCCTCTACTGGGGGGCGTCGACGAGCTGGATTCCAACGCAGCGCAGGACTGAGCCCAGGGCCGGGCGGGCACGGGCGCTGGACAGGGCGGAAGGCCACAGGGGAGTACGGCCAAGCTGAAGGTCTGCGCGGCAAACAGTCGTGGCAGTGAGCGGTGAGGGCCGCAGCGGCGCTGAGTGGCTCCGCGAGGCATAGGTGCGCCACAGAAGGACAGGGTGTGTCAGGGGAAGTGGCCCTACATAGCGAGCGACACCCGGGGACTTGGTGGCAGGCGGCTCGGTGGCGGAGTCACATACGCGGAGCTAGCCGCAGGATCCATCTCTCCAGCGTGGAGAGCAACATACGCCAGGGCACCTTCCGGTACAATAGAACGGGGCTCAGAGGCCGGTTGGGATGAGCGCTCGACTCGGGTAGTCCCTACGCAACAAGTTGGCTGAGATGCTGCGGAGCCGAGGAAGCCGGGGAGACACTGGGTGTACGCTCAGAGAGTGCCCCTTGACTGGCGAGAAGAACGCTATGTCACCCGCGAGAGCTCGCAAGGAAAAGACGTTAAAAGAAATGTTCACCAAAGCGCAGCCTTCTCCATCGCCCAAAGGGAGGCAGTTAAATGAGCCCAGACAGACTGAGTCCGAGATGGCGAGCGCAGAACCTATCACAAAGGTGTTTTTGGAATCGCTGTTTACTTTTTTGAGGGATGACATACATACCCTTAAAAAGGAATTCTCAGAGGAGATGTGGAGGGCATTGGGGAGCGAGTAGCAGACCTGGAAACTAAACAGGAGAGTAGGGACAACGAAGTGGAGGCGCTCCAACAGGAGATAATTAGGATACACGACCAGCAGGTGGACCTGCAAGCCCATCTAGAAGACCTGGAGAACCGCTCTCGGTGGCACAACGTTCGAATACGGGGGGTGACGATGACAGAAGAGACCAAAGACCTGTTTCAATTTTCTAGAGCAGTCTCCAATCATATCCTTGGACGGCCCCTAGAGACGGAGCTGCGGCTTGACAGAGCGCACAGAGTGGGCTTTCAGTGAGCGGCACCGGCCCCCCATCAGACATACTAGTCTGTGTGCAAGACTACAGGACCAAGGAAGAAATCCTACAGAAGGCGAGACAGATGCATCCGATCTCCTTTAAACAGCAAACGCCGATCCTGTTCCAGGACTTGTCTGCTCTTACACTGCAGAAACGCCGGGTTTTCAAACCTGTTACGAGCTACCTCCAACAACAGGGCATTCCCTACAGCTGGGGGTCACCCCTTCCGCATTGTGTTGAAGTTTAATAATAAATTGTGCCAACTCCGCTCCCTGACGGAAGCATGTCATGTCTTGGGTATCGACCCACCGACGGAGGAGGAAGCGCCGACGGCCCATTCCGGAGACCCCGAGCATACGTCATTGCAATGGCGCCAGCAGGGCAGACGACGTCGGATCAGGAAGCCCCCGAAAACAGAAATAGAGGATGGTCAACGAGCGGCAGTGGCGGCGGTGGCGTCAGAAGGCCCTACATCGCAACCAGGCTGAACGCTACACACACCACCCCCGAGTCTAGGGGTTGTTTAATGTTTTGACACTGCCGGCGGCAGGAGGGGGGGAGGTTAATGGTTCAATCGCATTACCCAGTTCTTCATTTTTGCCTTTCACCTGGGCAGGTGGCGGACTAGACTCTTTACCAATCACCTACGGATGATGGACACTAAGTTTGTTTTGGTTTGTTGGATGCCTCCTGATTCTCTTTGGGGGGGGGGAGGTTGGGGTGGGTGGGTTGGGGATGCGGGTAGGGTGGGTTCCAGGTCCAGGGACTCTTAGTTTCGAGTGGGTTGACAATCCTTTATACCAGCAAGGTCCAGTTTTCCAGATGTGCCTTGAGGAAGGGCCTGTTTCATGGGAGGGGAGCTTGGTTAACGCTTGACATTGCCCAGATAGGGGTCCCTATGGCCCGCACGACTACCTATGCCTCCGACTGAGTTACGAATCCTTACACTAAATGTGCGAGGACTCAACAATCCAGTGAAAAGGAAGGCTGTTCTCTCCCTTTTGGAGGCCTCGAAGGCCGACATATGCTTGCTGCAAGAAACCCACTTACTGCCGAAAGATTGCCCCAGGATGCGCTCCCGCTATTTCCCTCACCAATTTTACTCTTCCTCTTCCACTAAAACTGCGGGGGTGGCAATCTTGGTGGCCCACAGGTTCAGGGGAAAGGTCCTGCAGAAGGGAGTGGAGGTGAAGGGGAGGTTGTTGTCTTATAGATTTTCCCTCGGAGGGGTTGTCTTCACGATCTGTTCCAGTATGCCCCGAATGAAGGCCAGGAGAAGTTTTTTCACTCCGCACTCACGGAGGTGGCCACATCTCCTGATCGACATGTACTGGTGGGTGGGGACCTGAACCTAGTCATGGACACTTTGCAGGATAGATCAGCCCAGCGTTCCTCTCAGGCCGGGACGCTCTCCGCCAGGGGGTTGGCTAGACTGGGAGACTTGGGCATGGTAGATTTGTGGCGTAGGTTCCACCCAAACGAAAGGGAATACACATATTATTCAAATGCCCACAAAACCTATGCCCGCTTAGACTATTTCTTGGCTTCCTCCTCCCTGCATGCTCTCACAAAAAAGGTAGAGATAGGAGCTGCGTCCCTCTCTGATCATTCCCCCATGGTGGCAGTGTTTTCCCTCCCCCTGTTGTCACGAACACCTCGCTGCTGGAAGCTGCGCGACACTTTGCTACATCGCACTGAAGTGGTGGAGAAGGTCCAGGGGCTATTAGGGACTATTTGGCGCACAACAGCACAGACGACACCTCCTTGGCTACTCATTGAGTGGCACTAAAAGCGGTACTGCGCGGTGAGCTAATCGCGGTCTCGGCCGCCGAGAACGTGGAACGTGCGCGGAAGCGAGAGGAACTGTCGCAGAGGACACGAGAACTTGAGCGCATGCACCAACGAACCGGGGCGCCGAGGATCTGGAGGCAGTTGCGACAAGTTAGGCAACAGTTGGCAGCCTTGACCAAGATCGGGCGGAATACGCGGCATTGAGGGTGAGACACTTATATTACACAGGGGGAGACCGTTGCGGGAGGCTGCTGGGTCATGCGCTTCGGGAGGCACGGCGGAAACAGTTGGTTCAGGAAGTCATCACGCAAGAGGGACGGGTGGTTACCGAGGACGCGGACATTGCGGGGGCCTTTAGCGCCTTCTACACCTCACTATACACTGGGTCTGTGCTTGACCCGGAGGAAGGAGTGAGGTTCCTGGCTTCTGTCTCCCTCCCTTCGTTGACCCCAGAGCAGGCGGATTTTCTGGAACGGCCTATCCGGCCGGAGGAGGTGATTTCAGCCATTTTGTGCCTCAAATTGGCAAAAGCGCCCGGCCCAGATGGCTTCTCGGCGATCTTTTATAAGACATTTTGTTCGCAGGTGACACCGCTGTTGACTGTCCTCTTTAACTCCTTCGCAGACGCCGGGGTGATCCCGAGAGACCTTTTGGAAGCCACCATCTCGGTCATCCCCAAACCGGGGAAGGATCATTCGAGGTGCGAAGCATACCGCCCTATATCTCTACTCAATGTAGACCTTAAACTCTACACCAGCATTCTGGCGGCGCGACTCGCACCGCTGATGCAGGGACTGATCGACCCGGATCAGGAGGGATTCATCCCTGAACGTCAGACGGTAGACAACACTAAAAGGGCGCTGCACCTAATTGAGAAAGCCTCGAGGACGTCGGGAGAGTACATGTTGCTCGCAATAGATGCCGAGAAGGCGTTTGATCGAGTCCACTGGCCTTATCTTGAACAGGTGCTGGTGAAGGCCGGGCTGGGCGATAGATTCTGTACGTGGGTCCTTAACTGCTATTCCTGCCCCTCCGCGACGGTCAAGGTCAATGGATTCGCCTCGCCCCGATTCCCTATCGAACGTGGCACACGACAGGGGTGCCCGCTGTCACCCCTGCCCTTTGCCCTGTACATGGAGCCACTGGCACAACTGATGCGAACCACTCCGGAGTTGCATGGTATCAAATTTGGGGCATACGTACACACCATCAGCCTGTATGCTGACGATATCCTCATGTCCTTGTCCTCTCCAGACACATCCTTGCCGGCCTGTGTGGAACTCTTGGACACATTTTCCAGGGTGTCGGGGTTCAAGGTGAATATGAACAAGTCGGAAGCGTTGGACCTCTCTCTGGAGCCGCACACGCGGTCCCAACTGCAGGGGCGCTTTCCGTTCCGTTGGGCGCAGACGTCGGTCCCTTATCTGGAAATTCAGCTGGCACCGACGTTGTCGGACACGGTCGGGATCAACTATACGCGTCTGCGCCGGCTCATTCGCAATGAGCTGAGCAGATGGAAGCACCTCCCTATGTCGTGGCTGGGTAAGGTGGCGGCTATCAAAATGACAGTCCTACCACAGATCCTTTACGTATTCCGCACCATCCCCTTACGCCCGCCAGGTGGCTGGCTTCGCCAGATGGAATCAGAGCTGGCACAATTTATCTGGAATGGAAGGAAACCCCGAATGAAACTAAGACTCGCGACGTTGCCTCCTGAGAAGGGGGGTTTGGGTCTTCCGGATCTCCTGCTTTACTATCAGGCGGTACAGTTGCGAACACTGGTGGAATGGAGCAGGTGGGAGTCAGATAAACACTGGCTCTTTCAGGATCAGGCGGTCGCGGGCCGTCCGCTCCAGGAAGTGCCCTTTCTTCGCCGTCAACACCGACCCCCCAATCTCTACGCCTCATACATCACGAGGGTGCCACTAGAGGTGTGGGATAACACCAATCTTAAGTATGAGCTGACCACCTTTCCGTCTCCGCTCACTCTCCTACTCGAGAACCCAGACTTTACTCCGGGGCTGGATGTGGTGGCGTTTGCGAGGTGGCGCCCGGCGGGCTGCAGATCCCTGTACCATTTGTATACCATTCAAGACTTTCAAACAAGAGTACGGCCTGCCGGAAACGGAACGGCTTTGGTATTTACAAGCTCGGCACTGGGCGCTTCATAGTCAGGGGCGAGAAGGGGCTGATCGACAGCTGCGGCCATATGAACATTGGCTGATCACGAGAACCGCGGATAAGCACCTCATTTCTGACCTGTATCGCACGCTTCTAGACCGGTACTCTCGGGTGTACAATTCAGGTAGGGCGCGTTGGGAGAGGGAATTAGGGCGCACCCTTAGCACCAAAGAATGGGACAGTATTTATTACTGCGTGCGACACTCTGCATATCATATGGGGCTAACTGACACGCTCAGGCGACATGCTGGTGAGGCTGTGGGGAGAGGGGGTCCCTGGTCCATCTTCTTTGGGACTGTGTCCATCTCCGGGAGCTTCCCCTCCTATGTACTACTGGGTTCGCCCAATCCCATCACGTACCCATTGCGGTCCCGTAGGGGCAGACTGATAGCCATCGCTATTGGGTCGGCATTGCAGAACATTGTGTCTTACTGGCACACCACACACATTCCCACTTTTCAGGGGTGGCTTTATCGTCTGTGGGCAGTTCTGGGCATGGAAAAGCTGTCCCTGATCAGGGCGGGGGAGGGGGTGAGATATGCGGAACTGTGGCAACCATTCCTCTCCCTGCTAGCCACGGAATTTAGAGAAGTCACGTGTCCTAAGTACCTCCGCCTGCTGCTTCTGTCCCAGACCGAAAGCTGAGGAGATCTGACGGACCTCATCCTTGTTTGCAGGGGAAGCTGGACCTGGACCTTGGGAGGGGGGTGGGATGGTGGGAATGTTGGGTTGGGGGAGGGTTGGGGTCGGGTGTTTTTTCTTTCTAGTTTCTTGTTTTCCAACTGTTTGACAATGTGGCCTATATAGTGGCATCACCCGTTTTGCGGGGCTTGGCTTGAGAACTTTCGGGGTGGCTCGTTAGTCGGGTGTTTCATCCCTCTCACCCCTTCCTCTCGATTTAAAACGTGGCCGGCCCTTCGGGGTTGTAGGCGGCTTGCTGTGTTACATACCTGATGTATTACTGTTCTCACTGAATCGACTGCACAGTATCACGCTTCCAAGCCGGCCTATTGGGTTGTAGGCGATTTTTGTCTATGATGTTTGCTCCTGAAACAGCTAATAAAACAGATTTAATACTAAAGATTGCAGTGTTTCTTTTTTGCATCACAGTGTTATGAACTTCAATAAACTGGTATAGGCTTTCCAGACAAAAGCTGTGCAACATGTAGTCACCGGTGTTCCAGAGACTCACTTTCAATACACGTATTTCCCACAAGGGAGGGGGTACTTTCCCTTGACACATGTATGCACGCAAAGATTAGTTACAACAGTCAAGTTAGCAAAAATTCCAATTTATATTAGGTGTGCAGGTCCAGCCTCGAAATCTTCCCAGCCCCTGTAATCCCAAAGCCAGACAGTCAATCCACAAACCCAGCGGAGGCACACTAGATGGCTGAGCAAGAAAATATTTACTTTCCAAAAGTGGTATTTTCAAACACAGAATGTAAAAATTGCCTTCACTAAAAGATGCATCTTTAGATTGTGAGTTCAGGCATATTAAACTTTATTTCTCTACATTGTTCCAAGGGCCAGTTATGTTTATAAGATGTTATAAAGAAACTCCCCGTTCTGTCCTATGGGAACAGGTAGCCTTGCAATAGTGAAAAAACGAAATTGGCAGTAATCCACTATCAGGACATGCCATATACACCAGGGCATGTCCTACCTTTCACATACACTGCACCCTGCCCAAAGAGGTCCCATGGGTCTTCATTAGGGGTGACTGATATGTAGGAAAAGGGAAGGTTAGGGCTGGGCAAGTGGGTGCACTTGCCAAGTTGAAAAAAAAAAACAATACCCACCCCCCACCCTACCTGTGGTGGCGGCGACATACAAACAATCGAGAAGGTGGTCGACACTGGGACTGTACTCAAAATTGAAAGAGATGGTGGGCTCTTATGGTGGAGGGACACACAGCTGATGGAAGGCCTCGGGAAAGGAAAGAGACAAGGGGTCCCCATTTAAATTCGAAATTCTTAGAGCTTTCCCTGAAAATGTCAGCCATACGCTCTAGGCTGAGCAATCACCATAGACGAGAGTGCCAGAGGGAAATAGCTGGAGCTTCCCTCCTCTTCCAAGCGGCTGCCAAAGTGACTTTAGCTGCTCCAATGCAAAGCCACATAATCATTTTATCAGCTTGAGTCTGGTGTTCTAGGGAGGAGTCACGAAGCCCCAAAAGAACTCCCGCCATGGTAGTGGGGATGGGATAACCTAGAATATCTTTTATATGTGTGTGGGCGTGGGAGTAGGGACGACCGTGACATCAGGTAGTGCAGGTAAAGAGGGTTTTATTTTTAGAGAACTTTTGTACACAAATGTCCTTCGCCTCCGCTGGGTCAGTCGATCACGGGAGAACGCGCTTGGATCCGTGGCGGTGATCTTTTCTCGTCTGTTGTAGGGCTTCGGGGAGTTGCCTCGCTGGACAAACGCCGGCTCCGTGACATGCAAGAGACCAACAAAGAGGGAGGCCGTTAGTTCATGTCCTCATGGAGTACGTGCACCTGGGGGACCGGGGAGTGTGAGGGCAGACCCAGTGTACAGTGCTCTCTCTTTGTACAGTGCACGGTGAACGAGGTGGGGAGGGGTTGGAGGTGAGGTACAGGGGAGGAAAGGGGAATGGAGGCAAGGAAAATAACCACGAGGGTGAACGACGAACAGGGATTTTTACACTATTTACACTCGAGCACTCCGGCTCCCCACCCAGGCTGCCCAACGCCGCCGTACCTGTGACAGCCACACTCCTCCCTCGGGAGTGTGGCACGGCGGTTCACGGGGTCGTTGGACTCCTGGCTCTCCTTCCCTCTCCTTCTCTCCGTCTTCTCCGCGATGTTCCTTCGGGTGGGGTATATCTTCGTCTCCTCCGCTTCCTCCGCTCTGCTCCGTTGTTGCTTCCGCCTTCCGCTCCTCCGGGGTGAACACACACCTCGAGTACATCACTTCCCGGCTCTTAACCAATCCGGCCTCGCTGACGTCTTCCGGGGGCGGTCCCTCCTCCTCGGTCAGGGATGCCCATTTAAAGGGGCCGCTGAGTTCGTCCTCTTCTTCGTGGTCGATCGGACCATCCGTCCACCTGTCAGTCTGGGAAGAAGGAGGCGGGGTAGGGTCAGCAGGGCAAGGACTCCACCATTCCCGAGGGGCACGCCTTCCTACCTCTACCTCGTTACAATGTGCCAAAATTTCCTCCCAAAAGGGGCGAATAGTTGGGCAATCCCACCATATGTGTTGGAAGTCCCCCAGAATCCTGCACCCTCTCTAACACCTATCCGAAGAAGTGGGAAAGATCTGCCGAAGTTTGGAAGGTTGTTTATACCAGTCCGTCATGGTCTTCATGTGTGCTTCCCTGAGTTCTGTGGAGTGATTGAAGCGTGCGATATCGGACCAAATGTGCGTCCATTCCTCATCGGAAATCATCAAAATCTTTAACGAGCAACAACGTCTCTTCAACCATTAGACTGAGTGTAGTCTCACCTTTGGGATCGGCCCCAGCGCGGCCGGCCATCAGGCCGAAGACCAACAAACCATTCAGGGCCACACTCGCTTCTCATGAGTGGGCCTCCGATGTCCGCCCCTGAGCCCCTGCCATCTCTGGTATTGTAGCACTGGTAGGTGAAATAATAGCTGTGGTGGGCTGCAGTGTATCTGGAACCAGTACCTCTCCCAGCGGGGGAGTCTTCGACGTAGTCGGTAAAATGTCAGACTCCGTCTGATCCAAACAGAGGGCACCATCTTCGCCCACCGTGACTCGCCATCCTTCCTCTCGCTCAGCCGTGTTTGATCGACGTCGTCGCCTGCTAGGGCGCCTCCTCTGCGGTCGTGTCCCCCAAGTGCTTCTGCTTCCTCCCCGCTCTCCAGGAGGACGGGCATCCCCCTGATCTCAAGCCACTCCCAGACTTACTCTGGGACCTCGAAGAAGTGCGCCTTCCCCAGGGAAATAACCTTAAGCTTAGCCGGGTAAAGCAGCATATACTGTAGGTTTAACTCCCAGAGCTTCTGTTTAACTGTCAGGAAGGACTTCCGCTGTTCTTGGACCAGTTGGGTGTAATCCGGAAAGATGGAGACCCTTGCATTCTCAAATGTTAAATCTGCAGTCTCCCTCGCCGCTCTAAGGATGCAGTCCCTGTATGGATCTTGGCAATGAGGGCCCGTGGTGGAGCTCCGGGTCTCGGCGGCGGAACCAACGCTCTATGGGCCCGTTCAATCACAAAGACTTCCGACAGACCCCGCAGGGCACAGTGTAGTACGAATCCCGTGCTCCAGGAAGCGTTCTGCGTTCCCTGCCTCCGCTCGTTCTGGAATACCAAGAACCCTGATGTTACTGCGGCGTGCTCTCCCTTCCGCATCCTCCGCTCTCCGCTCCAGAGCCCCGGTCATGGCAGTAAGGTGCAAGACTGTTTTTTTGAGGGACGCCACCTCTCCTTGCAACTGGACGATATTCCCCTCCGCATCAGAAACCTTGTCGGACACTTTCCGCAGGTCTGTCCGTAACAAATTCATGTCAATGGATACCGTTTCAATTTGGCGCTCCAGGGCAGAATGGGACCCCTGAATCGCCTTTAGCAACTCCGCCCGGGAGGGCTCTTCGGGAGTTGCATCCCCCTCATCCTGCCCCGACTGGCGCGTGATCCTCTGCGAGGGGAGCCTCTGGGTAGTATATTGCGTTATAGTGTTTGGCTGTGAGGCCCGGGGCGTTCTATCTTTACGCATTGCAGACATCAAACGGAGTCACCCCAGGGCCCCTAGGTGGCAAACTTGTAACAGACCGACGCCAAGGCCTGCATGGATGAAGGTGATGTACAATCTATTCTCCAGTCACTGACTCACACTCAGTCTTCAATAACTCACCACAGCGTTCCACACATGTTACAGAGGCCCTTCACGGCGTGTCCCTTGTGCTGGAGCCCAATACCAGTGACGCGTCTGGGGCCAGTTCCAGCGCAACCAGGGAGGTCACACAGGCGAGTGGGGGCTGCGGCTACTGCTCAGGACGGGCATGTCGTGGCCGTCAACCAATGTCCGGGCCACCGTCACTTCCTCGCTGCCCAAACCGGCGGGCGAGCGATCAAAGGAGTCCCTATAATGCAGGCCACGAGGGCAGACACTCACACCTCCACCAGGGCCTTTCAGGGGACACACGTTATAGCCCAGCTTCAATCTCCCAGGTCCGAACGGGCAGCCTCAATCCTAATGTCCCCTTGCAGGATAATTCCAGCCCGTAGGCGCGTCGGACTGCCAGGGCCCAGCGGACCCCCCTGTGGTCCTCAGAAGTCCGCAGGCGCCCCTCCACCCTCTCTACAGGCCTCCCGGGCCGATCTCCCGTTGTACCTGGCTCCCGGGGGCCTCCCCCGCCATTACAGCACCAGTATTAGTCTCAGCCCAGGCCGCCCGGAGCGCCGACCCACAGCAGGCCGCAGCCGGACACACAGGATAACAGGCCCCAGGGTGCTCCCGATGCCACAGTGAGTCTTCTTCGCCCGAACGCTGCACCCCCGCCTTAGCGCCTGAGGGCCAGAGGGCACCCCCACCGCCAGTCCACCGGGCTTACCCGCCACGGCACTCGGCCTCGTCGCCAGGTCCCCCGCAACCCGCAGATCTCCCAGTCAGATGGGGAGGCCCCCGATGGCAGTGGGCGCCGGGACACTCCTTCAAGGGCTGGCCCGCGGGGCAACGAGTCCGCACCCCGGGCACCCAGCAGGCATTCTCCCCGGATCCCCCAGCATCGGCCAGCCAGGAGCAGGCGTCACTCTCCAAACCGGGGCCCCAGCTAGCAGTGGCCCCCGCACCGTTGTCAATTCTCCCCACTCCCTGGGAGGTCCCGATCACCGTGGGTCCTCCGGCGACAGGTCACCTCTACCTCGTGGAGGTAGGCCACAGACCCCGGCCTTGATTTATTCAGGCTCCGCCTCCGCACTGCCCGGGCCGTCGCCTCCGCTTCCCGGTCTGCATACAGCCCCAAAGTGAGCTAGGATGTTGCCCCTCAACAGTCTAGGCCCGAGGAGACCTTTATCTTCTCCCCGCGTTCGATCACTGCTCCACCGCCGCAGCGCAGGGGGGCCAGAGGGCGCCCCCACCTCCAGCTCACCGGGCTCACCTGCCGCGGCGCTCAGGTCAGTCGCCAGGCCTCCTGCAGCTCGCAGTTCGTCCAAACAGATGTGAGGCCCCCGATGGCAGTGGGCGCTTCCCAAACCGGGATACCCCTCCAGGTCAGGTCCGCAAGTCTCCGAGCGCGCACTCCGCCCCCCCCCGGCCCAGCAAGTCAAATTTAATTAATAGGTCATTAATTTTATTCCCATACTAACAAACATATTAAATTCTGCACAGATCACTTTATCTCTGTTAGACCTGGCACCATTGGCGTGGGTCTGCCTTCCATTTTTTCACTGTTGCCTCCTGTGTTTTTGCTATGTTTTGCTGGTCTAGATGCTTTGCAAAAAATGGGGGGTTTGCCCAAATGACCCTCCTATACATGGGCACGAGACAACTGAAGGATGAGAAATAAGAGAGTACGGAGGGATGAATCTCAAATGTATTTACCGACAAGGCACAATTAATTACCCTGACGTTTATCAATAGTTTTCGAACAAATAATTACCCGTGATTTATTTTCACATACATGCCGTTGGGTCAGTCTCTAATCCACCAATTAATTCCACATAAATTAATAAAATAAAAAAACAATAATGTATAAATACACTTACAGAAAGGACATAACAATTTGCATATGTATATATATATATATATATATATATATATATATATATATATATATATATATACACACACTACATACAATTTACTGATACCCTGACAATTCGAAATACTAGTGTTCACTTATGTGTCTGAGTGATACACTCAGAGATAGTCCTTTTCGCACACGAGGTATCACACCCCTCTACTTTTTCATTATGTGTGTACACAACCTCATAACATGTCTGCATTAATTAGACTCCTCAATTATAGCTATCGACGTGGTCGCGTTTAAGCAGCCTATTTCTTCCGGCTTCCTCAGGACAAGGGAACAACAAATATCCTATTTGCTCCTGTGAACGTCCAATGCGTGGATCGTCTTGACCGCGTTGGACGTTCACAGGAGCAAATTGAGTTGCAGTGTGGACATAGGAAGAGACTAATGTGGAGGGACAGCGATTGGCAGCGCACGTGATATAATTGCCAGGAAGAAACAAGTGATTAGAGCGATATAAGGTAATTACTGACTGCGACACTATCGGCTATGGGAATCTTGAAAACGCTGAGGGCGTGTTGATTCTCGGTAATGGATTTCCTCCTGACCCGAAAGCTGTTTGAAGTTACTAAGATATTTGTGTTTATATATGCATATATGAATGTCCTTGTTTGTTTTTTTGATTAATTTATGTGCAATTAATTGGTGGGTTAGAGACTGACCCAACGGCATGTTTGTGAAAATAAATCAGCGGTAATTATTTGTTAAGAAAATATTGATAAACGTCAGGGTAATTAATTGTGCCTGGTCGGTAAATAAATTTGAGATTCAGCCGTCCGTACTCTCTTATTTCTCATCCTTCAGAGGTCTAGATGCTTTGGGCACTTTAGCACTGCTATTCAGTGCCAAAGTGCAAGTGCTCCCTATTGTAAGTTGTTATATTAGATTAGTGACTCCATGATTGGCTTATTTGATTTACTTGTCAGACCCTAGTACAGTGCACCATGTGGCCCAGGGCCTGTAAATCAAATGCTGCTGGTGGGCTTGCAGCACTGACTGTGCCACCCACAGAAGCAGCCTGTAAAATATGGCTCAGGCCTGCCTTTGCAGAGCCTGTGTGCAGTCTGGGACTGCCATGTCGACTTGGCAAGTGCACCCATTTGCCAGTACCTAAACCTTCCTTTTTCTACATGTTAGTCACCCCTAAGGTTGGCCCAAGGTACCTCCATGGGCAGGGTGCATTGTTTGTAAAAGGTAGGACATGCCCTGATGTGTGTGGCATGTCCTGATAGTGAATTACAGCCAATTTCGTTTTTCACTATTGCAAGGCTTCCAGCTACCACAGGCCAGAATGGGTAGTTTGATTATAACATCTTACAATCCTAACTGACCCAGGGAACAAGGTAGAAATTAAAGTTTAGTATTCCTGAACTCAGAATGTTAAAATACATCTTTTAGTAAAGGTGATTTTTACATTTTGTGTTTGAAAATACTACTTTTAGAAAGTAGGTATTTTCTTGCCTAACTATCCAGCATGCCTCTGCTAGGTTGGTGTATTCCATGTCTGGTTTGTGAGTGATAGGGGGCTGGAGAGGGCCTTGGCTCCAGCAGTCTGATGTGTCAGGGCTGTGCTGAATAGGACCTGCATTGAATAGAGTGTATGCGGTGGAGATTTCCTTTCACTGACCTGAGCCCTCATAGAATAGAGAGTAGGGGGAGGAGATTTCCTTTCAGCTACCTGGGCCAGGTCTGCTCTCAGACAACGCTGTCTCCACCTCCTGCCAAGAGGCTGCACAGAACTGGTTTTGGCTGGGCACAGGCACCCTGTGCCTTCAGAGGACAAAGGATTTACTGGTATATATATTGGGGCACAGACCCCAGAACTTTAGATCACTTCTGGGAATCAAGACAAACCATTGCCAAGGAGAAGAACCAAAGAAGCTGAAAGAGGAGCCTGCCCCTAAGCTGTGCTATTTCTGGGGTTGGCCTGCAGTGTTTACTTTATTTGCCAAGGAGAGAAGAAGAGAAGGAGGATGGAGGGGAAAATACCGGGACTAGTCGAGGGGGCAATGCCGGCGCCGAACAGGCGGGGGGTGCGTGAGTGAGACTGAGGGGTGTGGGTGAATTGGTGGGGCGCCCGACGATGTTCCAGGTTTGATTGAGTTTGCGATTTTGGATGGGGCTACAGGGCTCTGATTGTCTTGTGAAGGCACCTTATCATGTTGCCGCATCTGGTTCGAGGTGGCTGCACGGCTGTATGGATGGGTAGTTCGCTGCTATACTTATGATCGACCTAAATGGGGCACACTGGCGGGGGGAGGGTGAGGGCGGCGGGGGGGAATGGTGTTTGGAGGAAGGGTGTTTGGGGGGAGGGATGAGTATTGGATGCTTGCTTTTATCCTGTGGTGGCATGAGCCATCTGCGAAATGGCGGCCTTTCATTGTGGCTTATTTGTTTTTTTTTCTCTCTCTGCAAAATTAATAAACTCTGTTTCAAAAAAAAAAAAGGAGAGAAGAAGAGAACTTTTGTGAACTTTTCATCATCTTGAAGAAGAATATCCAAGGGCTTGAAGTGTGCTTGCCTCCTGCCTGAAGTCTCAGGGATACAAGACTTCACCACCAGCTCCCCTGAATTCCCTTGTTGGGGATTCTACTTGCAGAGAGGTGCCTACTGTTGTTTGGGCCCTCTGAGAAGACTGCGTGTCGCTGGAAGCTGAAAGCGCAACGCAACAAGGAGAAGCATGTCGCCGCCGCAGCAGAAGTTGCTGTCACATCACCGAAGAAGTGTGTCAACGCCTCAGCTGTTCACGGTCGCATCACCTACGATGCATGTCGCATCACCGGAGAAGCGTGTCACGGACGAAGAGGTCGCTGTCGCATCACTGGAGAAGCGTGTCGCAGGGCCTGTCGTGGCCCAAGAAGTTACAGAGTTCACCGCACGGCCGTTGGGGCGTGCACTCATCGCATCCAACGTTGTCGCATCAAAGACTCCATTTTGTCGCATCGCACTGGATCTTCACATCGCATTGAGGCGCCATCTTGTCGCATCGTAACCAGAATGCAGTAAGAAACCGGAGCATCACCTCCTATCAGGTAAGGAACCGACGCATCACCTCCTCTGCGCTGCAGTAAGGAACCAACGCATCACCTATCCCGAAGCAAGGAACCGACGCATCACCTTCCCTGCGACCCTTTTGTTTGTATTGTGTGACGCATCCAAGGTACTTTGAGAGTAAAGTGTCGCATTTACCATCTACATTGAACTGAGCTATTTTCTACCATTTTAAAGTCTATTTTTGATTACAGTATTGTGGATTTTTGTCATTTGGTCTTGTGTTAAGTCTAGTAAAAGTTACTTATTTTTCTAAACTGGTGTAGTGTCCATTTGTAGTTTTTTCACTGTATTGCTGTATGTGTTCACAAGTTCTTTACACATTGCCTCTGAGATAAGCCTGCCTGCTCGTGCCAAGCTACCAAGGCGGTGAGCAGGGGTGTACCCCCTTTCCCTGACTAGATGCAAGGGTCTCTATTTGGACAAAGATGCAAACCATTGCCAACTAGAGACGCCCAGTTCTAACAATCTTCCTATGCCTAAAATTACAAATATGTAAAGTGTAAGGAGTAGTTTCTGTCCTGTAACTCCGGTTCTGTAGTAGGGGTATCTCTGTTATAGTCATAATCTAGTGAATAGTCCCGCCCATGTGCGTGGACCCGGAGCAATCAAAAATAATCTCTTAAGGTGTCGAAAAATGCAGAACTGCACAGACACTTAAGAGATAATTAAAGACAGATAATGCAGCCTATATCCACAGGCTACACGGTCCAGTACTTCAACTAGAAATTCCACCAAAAATCCACAAACAGCAAAGCCTGTCCAGATTTCCCTTGCTTTAATAACAAAAAACCTCTGGAATGATAGAGAGAAAGACCTGGGCAGGCAAGCCCCATAGGCTGCCATTATGTGGCTCAAAACAGGATACTGTGCCTTTAACAGAACCTTCCAGAACTTCACAGTATCCCAGAATGCACTGCAGGTCCCTTTTACTTTCAGTTCTTTTTGAAGGCGTAACACGCCAGACCTGTAGCATTCCTTACATGAATATCTCTCTCCACCGGGGAGGGCGGGCGCTTACGACTATAACAGAGATACCCCTACTACAGAACTGGAGTTACAGGACAGAAACTACTCCTTCTGTAGTAGGGGATCTCTGTGTATAGTCATAATCTAGTGAATAGAATGGCAAGCCCATCCCCACACCAAAGCGGCGGTGGAGAAAAGAGAAATAACACCACTACTGTGCGAACAGATTTCGCAGAGAAGCCTGCCCAACCTGAGCGTCTGCCCTGGCATCAGTGTCCAGGCAGTAATGCTTAGCAAAGGTATGGACCGACTTGCAAGTGGCCGCCTTGCAGATTTCTGCAATCGGAACATTACGGAGCAAAGCAGTCGTGGCAGCTTTGCCCCTGGTGGAATGAGCCTTAGGTTTACCCCCTAAGGTCTTACCAGCTTTTTGGTAACACACCTGTATACAGGACACAATCCACCTAGAAATGGACTGTTTAGAGGTAGCAAGACCTGTCCTGACTGATCCATAATTGATAAACAATTGGTCTGACCTACGAATATCCTTGGTTTTATCCAGATAAAATTTCAACACCCTCCTAACATCCAGGGAATGCAGGGACCTTTCCTCTGGAGAGGAAGGATTCTGAAAAAACATAGGCAAAGTTATGGTCTGGTTAACATGAAAGTCAGATATAACTTTAGGAAGAAATTTAGGGTGAGTACGCATAACAACCTTAGCAGCATGAAATACAGTATAAGGTTCTTGGCAACACAACGCCTGAATTTCACTCACCCTGCGGGCCGATGTAATGGCCACGAGGAACGCCGCCTTCCAGGATAGGTGCTGCAACGAAGCCTTATGAATAGGTTCAAAAGGCTCCTTCATCAATCTGGACAGCACCACATTCAATTCCCATGAAGGCGAAGGAAGCCGGACAGGAGGGAACACTTTCTTTAAGCCTTCCAAAAAGTCTTTGATCACAGGGATCTGAAAGAAGGAAGTCTGTGAAGGGCATTTCCTGTAGGCAGTCAAAGCAGCCAGATGAACCTTAATGGAATGGACATTAAGGCCAGACTGCACCAGATGTAGAAGATATGGAAGGATGACATCTTCCTTGCATGTCGTCGGGTCATAGTTCTTAGACTTGCACCAGATACAAAACCTCTTCCACTTGTAAGCATAAGAAGTCCTAGTGGAAGGTCGCTTAGCCTCCTTCAGTATGTCCATGCAATCTTCTGGTAGATTCAGATGGCCATATTGCACTATCTCTGGAGCCATGTGCCAAACTCAAAGACGAGAGGTTGGGGTGCAACATCTGCCCCCCGAACTTCGTGAGAAGGTCCGGCCTGCGCGGCAGCCGTATGTGAGGAAGGAGCGACCGGTGAAGTAGGTCCGTGAACCACCACTGTCTGGGCCATTCCGGGGCAATCAGGATCATCCGTGCCTTGGACTGGGACAGTTTGATGAGCACCGCCGGAATCAGGGGAATGGGTGGAAAAGCGTACAGAAAGCTGTTCGACCAGTCGATCCATAGCGCATTCCCCAGCGTCCCTGGTTGGTAGTACCTGGAGGCTAAGTCTCGGCATTTGCTGTTTTCGGCGGTGGCGAACAGATCTACGTCTGGAGTCCCCCACCTTGCGAAGACTTCTCCTAGTACTTCGTCGTTTATGACCCATTCGTGGTTTTCCTGGATCAGTCTGCTCAGTGCGTCTGCCTGAACATTCTGCACACCTGGTAGATGGGTGAACGTTATCGTCAGTCCTCTGGCCAGAAGCCAGTGCCAGATCGCCTGCGCCAGATCGCCTGCGCCTCCTGCGACAGAGTGCGCGATCTCGACCCCCCTGCTTGTTGAGATAATACATCGTTGTCGTATTGTCTGTCTGAACAAGCAAAGAGTTGGTCCGGAAGGACGGAAGAAAGGCCTTCAGTGCCAAGTGAACAGCTCTGAGTTCCAGGAAATTGATGTGGTACGTGGACTCCATCTGGGACCACGTCCCTTGAATCTGTAGGTCTCCGGAGTGCGCCCCCCAGCCGTGGAGAGACGCATCCGTCACAATAGTCTGCATGGGAATGTCATTGTGGAAGGGAACCCCTCTCAGGAGATTCTCCGCTGAACACCACCACTTCAGAGACTGAAGAGCATGCAGAGACAGTCGTATCTTGTCGTCCCAAGATCCTTTCCTCTGATCCCACTGATCCTCCAAGCACTCCTGCAATGGTCTCATGTGCAGCCGTGCGTGTGGCGTGAGGAAGATACAAGAGGCCATCGACCCCAGTAGAGAAGACACCGTCCTCACTGTTGTAGATGGAGCGGTCATAAGAGCCTGAGCCTTCCGAAGGAGTGATAACCGTCTCTCCTCCGAAGGAGACACGCTTGCTGACAGCGTATTGATGGAGGCTCCCAGTCAACTTCCACCTGGAGAACAACAACGACCGCAACACCATCACCCTGCTGGACAACCTCGCCAACCTCGGTCTCAAGCAGCTGGTGTCCACCCCCACCCACCTCGCCGGACACACACTCGACGCCGTCTTCTCATCCAGCAAAGACATCACCTTCAACCACGCCACCAGACTCCACTGGACGGACCACAGCTGCGTCAACTTCACCTTCAAAAGAACGACGATCCACCACCACCAGCAACAGGTTGCGCGAAGAAGCTGGAACAAGATCACAGCCGACCAGCTCGCCGCTTCCCTGAGCCAGCACCCTCGCCGCCAGCTCAGCGAACCCCAGCCAGGCCGCCGACAACCTCACGAAGTGGATCACCAACTGCGCGGACGAACTCGCCCCACTGAGGACCCCGCCCAGCAGACCCGGCAGCAAGAAGGCCCCATGGTTCACCGACGAACTCAAGAGCTCCAAGAAGAACTGCAGAGCCCTCGAGAAAGCCTGGAGAAGGGGACCAACACCGGACAACATGACCACCCTCAAGCTTGCCACCCAGAAGCACCACCAACTGATCCGCGCCACCAAGAAAACTGCATTCAAGGACCGGCTGGACATCAACGCACACAACTGCAAGGAACTCTTCAACATCGTGAAAGAGCTCTCCAGCCCCAACGCCGGAAACAACGACATCACCCCGTCGCAAGACCTCTGCAACTCCCTCGCCTCCTACTTCCACAACAAGATCGCGGACATACACAACAGCTTCAGCACTTAACCGACGCACGCCACGACCGAACCACCGCCCCCCACCACCACCCTCCGCGCCTGGACTCCGATCTGCACCGAAGACACCGTGCGCATGATGAACTCCATCCACTCCGGATCCCCATCCGACCCCTGCCCTCACCACGTCTTCAACAAGGCCGTCGCTGTCATCGCACCCCACCTGCGGGACATCATCAACACATCCTTCGACACCGCCACCTTCCCGGAGAGCTGGAAGCACGCCGAACTCAGCGCCCTACTCAAGAAACCTACAGCGGACCCGACCGAATTCAAGAATTACCGCCCCATCTCGCTCCTTCCGTTTCCAGCCAAAGTCATCGAGAAGACCGTCAACAAACAGCTGGCCGCCTTCCTCGAGACGAATGGATCCCTCGACCCCTCACAGTCTGGCTTCCGTGCCAACCACAGCACCGAGACCGCCCTCATCGCCGCCACCGATGACATCCGAACCCTGATGGACAACGGAGAAACAGCGGCCCTCATCCTCCTAGACCTCTCGGCGGCATTCGACACCGTCTGCCACCGCACCCTAGTGCAGCGCCTCAGCAACGTCGGAATCCAGGAGAAGGCACTGGAATGGATCATCTCCTTCCTCGACGGAAGAACACAGAGAGTCCGTCTACCACCGTACAAGTCAGAGGCCACCGAAGTCATCTGCGGCGTCCCTCAAGGATCCTCGCTGAGCCCCACCCTCTTCAACGTCTACATGAGCCCCCTCGCGGCCATCGCACGCCAACACAACCTCAACATCATCTCCTACGCCGACGACACCCAGCTGATCCTCTCCCTGACCAACGACCCCGCCGCCGCCAGAGCCAACCTGCACAAAGGGATGAAAGAAGTAGCCAAGTGGATGACGACCAGCCGCCTGAAACTGAACTCAGACAAGACGGAAGTCCTCATCCTGGGCTCCCCACCCTCCGCCTGGGACGACTCCTGGTGGCCCCCCGCCCTGGGCACCGCACCCAAACCGACAGACCACGCACGCAACCTGGGCTTCATCCTGGACTCCTCCCTCTCCATGACCAGACAAGTCAACGCCGTCTCCGCATCCTGCTTTAACATCCTGGGCATGCTAGGGAAGATCTTCCGGTGGATCCCCACCGAGACCCGGAAGACGGTCACCCAGGCCCTCGTCACCAGCCGACTGGACTACGGCAACGCCCTCTACGCCGGAACCACCGCCAAGCTCCAGAAGAGACTCCAGCGGATCCAGAACGCCTCAGCCAGACTGATCCTCGACATCCCCCGACGCAGCCACATCTCAGGACATCTAAGAGACCTGCACTGGCTCCCCGTCAACAAGAGAATCACCTTCCGTCTCCTCACCCACGCACACAAAGCCCTACACGACCAAGGCCCGAGCTACCTCAACAACCGCCTCAACTTCTACGCCCCCAAACGCCACCTCCGATCGACCAACCACGCCCTCGCCGCCGTCCCCCGCATCCGAAGAGCGACAACAGGAGGAAGGTCCTTCTCCTACCTGGCCGCCAAGACCTGGAACTCCCTCCCGACCGACCTGCGCCTGACCCAAGACCACCTCTCCTTCAGGAAGAAGCTCAAGACCTGGCTGTTCGAGCAGTAGCTGCGCCCCCCCCCCCCCCCAAGCGCCTTGAGACCCTCCGGGTAAGTAGTGCGCTCTACAAATGTCTTTGATTGATTGATTGATAGTCGGGACAGACTTGGACATGTTGATGTGCAACCCCAGCTTGCTCAAGAGAACGCACGTCTTCCGGAAGTGAGCTTGAGCTTCCGAGAAGGAGGAGGCCTTGATCAACCAATCGTCCAGGTACGGGTAGACAAACACCCTGTTCTTCCTTAGGTGTGCGGCTACCACTGCCATGCACTTCGAGAATGTCCTGGGCGCAGACTTCAATCCGAATGGCAGTACTGTGTACTGATAATGATTGGCGCCGACTTGGAATCGCAGGAACTTCCTGTGTTTGTGTGCAATGGGCACATGGAAGTATGCATCCTGAAGATCTATGGCACACAGCCAGTCTCCCTGTTGCAGCTGAGGATAAATCTGATGCAACGACAGCATGCGAAACTTCTCTCTGCGAATCCACTTGTTTGCTTGTCGCAAATCCAGAATGGGCCTGAACTCGTTCTTGTCCTTCTTGCGGACCAGAAAGAACAGGGAGTACAGACCTCTTCCTCTTTGAGACAGAGGTACGTCTTCTATCGCCTTCTTCCTCAACAGGATATCGGCCTCCGCCTGGAGCTCGCGCAGCTGAAACTGCGAGCTGACTGGAGGGATAGATGGAGGCGGGCCGGTGAACCGAAGACTGTATCCATTGCAAACAATATTCAGCACCCACTTGTCCGGAGTAACTTTTCTCCACTCTGCCAGAAAAAATGGGACGCTTCCGCCCACCGGAGCGGGTAACAGATGAAGGGGAAGTAACAGCTCAGGGTCGAGACCCGTCCGCGCCCTTGTTCGCTGTAGAGGACTGCTGACCTCCTCTACCCTTCTGGCGTTTCTGGAAGGGCCTCCGGAACTGCTGCTGTTGTTGCTGCTGCTGTCCCGAAGCCTGTCCTCGCCCTCGGGCCTGCGCCCGAACCGTCTCTGGAACGGGCGGTAGGCTTTCTTTTCTTTGGGCTTCTCCAAGCCCACAGCCGTCAAAGTCTCTGCCTCCGCCTTCATGCGGGCCATCTTATCATCCGCATGTTTTCCGAACAGGGTCTCCCCCGAGAAGGGCAGATTAGCCACTCGCTGCTGGGCCTCCGGCTTGGGAGATGTGAGCCTGAGCCAAGCATGTCGTCGCTGGTTGATCCCATGACAGTAACCATGGGCCGCCAACAGGGAACCATCCGCAGCCGTGCTGATAACCTGGTTCGAAACCAGCATCCCTTACTTCAGGATCTCTAGGAAATCCTCCCTCTTGTCTCGTGGCAGGAGTTCCGTGAACTGCTGGAGAGATTCCCACAGGGAACGATCGTACCGTCCCAGCAGAGCCGTATCGCTAGCGGTCTTCATGGCCGTAGCTGCTGTCCCACAAGCCTTCCTGCCATTAGAGTCGATCCATCGGCTCTCCTTATCCGGAGGCACGGTAGAAGACGGAGAGGTAGAATGTTGTTTTCTGGCTGCCGTCACTATAACGGAGTCCGGAACCGGGTCAGACCTTAGAAAAGCCGGGTCGGAATCCGGAGCCCTATATTTCTTCAGCAGACGGGATGGAGCAGCTCTTGTTACTGCAGGCGTAAGGAACAGCTCCTCCGCTGGCTCTACCAAGCCTGGCACGAGCGGCAGCAGAGGGCGAGACAAATGTTTCTTGTGAAGTGTCTCAAAGATCACGGACGTCGTAGGTGTGGGAGCCGTCACCGTGATTCCTAATTTCACTGCACCCCTCAGGAGAACATCCTGGAACGTGCTGATGTCATCCACGGGAGACACCCTAGTCCCCGGGGAGTCTGACAAGGTCGGGGAGTAGGACCTCGTCCTGGAAGAGCCCGTGCGGGACCGTGATCCGCGCCTCCTGTGGCGCCGTCTGGACCTCGTCGAGGATCTGTGACGACTGCGCGACCTCCCTCTCCGTCAGGAGCGGGATCACGACTTCCGTGGCTTTGGTCGCCCTGCCGGTTCCACCGGGACAGGAGACTGTGGCTTGGGTGGTCCCCTCGGCCGAGGGTTCCCCTTCGGAGGAGTCGGGTACCTGGGCAGGGAAACCGACCTCGGAGGAAGTGGTGGAGGCTTGTCAACCGGCAACTGAGGTTGAGGCTGAGGCTGGGGCTGAGGCCGAGGTGGTAGAGGTGGAAGAGGCGGCGGGGTAGGGACCCGCGGAGGAAGCCCTCTCGGCAAAGGAGGCGGAGGAGGAGGCGTCAATGTCCCCGGCTTAGGAGGGGTATACACAAGGGAGTATGCCGAGCCCGGTGACCCGCCCTCCTTATCAGGCTGGGATGTGGGAGAGTCTCTCCTAGGCACTAGACGCCTGTCAGACTGACTCCTGGCGCCCAAACTCCTTCTGCGCCGTTCCTGCGTCGAAGAACGGCGACCCGACGGCGAGCGTCGGCCCCTCGACGTCGAACTGCGCTTCCTCGACGGCGAACGCCTGTCCCTTGACGGCGAACGCTTCCGCCTCGACGGCGACCTCCATCGCCTCGACGTCGATCGTCTTCGCCTCGACGGCTTCCTGTGCCTCGACGGCGATCTCTTCCTCGACGGCGATCTCTTGTGACGCGACGGCGATCTCTTGCGCCTCGACGGCGATCTCTTGCGCCTCGACGGCGATCGCCCCCTCGACGCCGAGGATCCCCTCGATGACGATCTTCTCCTTTTCGCCGACGGCGAATGGCGGTGCTGCCACGACGGCGAGCGCCGACGCCGGGCCACCCGTCGACGTCGAGTCCTCGACGACGACGAGGACGACGACGAAACAGTCACCAGTGATGTCGACGGCGGTCTGTTCAGATCCCTCGACGTCGAAGCCGCTTCGACCCAGAGCCCTGCGGAGACGGGGAACAGACTGTAGTCATCCCTCTCGACGCCGTAGTCGGTGCAATCGACGCCGACGGAGAATGGGGACGCTTGCTGGACTTCCTGCCTCTGGGGAGCCCCCCAGAGGCCTCAGCATGGGCAGATGAAGCCCCTCCAGACCCACCTCGTGCTTGCAGTCTTCTCTCCTCCATGCCTTGGAGCCTGATCTTCTTTCTGTCTCTCAGGGTCCTGGTTGTAAATCCCTGGCAGATCTCACACTCATCAGGGTTATGAGAGGAGGGAAGGCAGAGGATACACACTTCATGTGGGTCAGTCTTGGCCTTCTTCCTGGAACACTCCGGGCATTTGTCAAATAATGCAGGCATATTCGACAAAAAGACTGCCCCAAAAGCACACCAAAGAAGAATTAACCAAAGTACTTTGAACAAAGTACCAAAAAACACTTGAAAAAGCGAGAAATCACAAAAATAAATCCCAAAACGGAGAGCTCAATGCTCCAGGGTCCTGCTAGCAGGAGCCGGAAAAAAGAACTGAAAGTAAAAGGGACCTGCAGTGCATTCTGAGATACTGTGAAGTTCTGGAAGGTTCTCTTAAAGGCACAGTATCCTGTTTGGAGCCACATAATGGCAGCCTATGGGGACAGACAAGTCCAGGTCTTTCTCTCTATCATTCCAGAGGGTTTTTGCTGTTAAAGCAAGGGAAATCTGGACAAGCTTTGCTGTTTGTGGATTTTTGGTGGAATTTCTAGTTGAAGTACTGGACAGTGTAGCCTGTGGATATAGGCTGCATTATCTGTCTTTAATTCTCTCTTAAGTGTCTGTGCAGTTCTGCATTTTTCGACACCTTAAGAGATTATTTTTGATTGCTCCGGGGTCCACGCACATGATTATGACTATACACAGAGATCCCCTACTACAGAAAGAGCTGTTCTTGTTTTTCCACATTCATCCCTGCAAGCGTCTGGCGCCCAAGAGCGAATGTCCCGGTTTGTTAGTGCCTAGAGAGTTTCTACTATATGTGGTCAGGATAGAAATGAAATTAAAACATTTCTTTATACATTTATTTACTTATTTACTGTACTTGTAGAGCGCAACTTTCATCCCAGAGGGATATCACGGCGCTAAAATACATAAGCCCTCCTTAGCAATAGTTGGAGCTTGAAAGGTAGCTTTCATGGGTTGAGGTGCTACTGCAGAGATCTGAAGACTCCTGTAGGCTAGAGGTTAGAATATCAAATCTCAGAGTGTGGTGTGCGCGATATTACATCTGTTCAATGGACCATTTGCTCTTCTCAGACTTCCAGCCTTTTGAGTGACTCCAGCCTTAGGAGAACATGTGGGCTGTTGTAGCCCACAATTATGCTTCTCTCTGCAACATGGACCCACGCAACTCTGTTGTCAAGTTTTAAATCCTGTAAGTGTTCTCTGTGTCAGCTGATAGCATATGGACCATCGCTGACGAGTTCAGAATTTGCAATCATACCACTCTTTCAAAAAGGCATTAAACTATTGCTTACAAAACTCAGCACGAATCCTGTGGTTTGAGCTCGCATTCGTGGCCTTTCAAATAAACCAAACGGTTCTAGTCTGGTAAAATTGCTGAAAATGTGTCAAACCAGATTTCAGACCCAGCAGATGCTTCTGCACTCCTCAGAGAGGGATGCCCATAAACTGTTATCTGTGAAGACGTATTGTTTTCAATAAGAGCTATCCATAAATTGCACATAAAGAATCCATGGAATTAGTCAATACTATGCTGCAATGGGTTATTTCATGAAAGAGAAATGATGTAAAAGTTTGAGTCTGTGGGCCTGCTAGCACTCAATCTCACCCAGACAATTAACCAGCAACGTCTCATTGAACAATTAAAAGTGCCGCAGATTAGATGCGGGCGAGCCAACAAATTAACAGAGAGAACCAGAGCTGACCCAGAGGTCCGGCTCGGACCTTGGAGCCCTGAAAATATTTCCGAAGTAAATCATACAGCAAACATCACGTAAAAATATGATAGACTCTTCAAAATTTTAAAAAGTGTATTTCTTTAAAATGTGGAGGCATTGACTTTAATTCTGCATGTTATAGCACTGTACTAAAGTAATAGTTTTATACAACTGGTAGCCTGAACTCATATTTGAAAATGCTTTTATACGCAAAAATGAAGAAAATAAATAAATATTCCCCTCAGATCACACAGTGTAAGCGGGGAAGCCACAATATATACAGGGTTTCTGATTTCACTTTGTACAAAACAGCAGAAAATTTGCATTGATTTGTCTTTCCTCATGTCAAGGCTTTGTTTTTACTTCTTGGTGCCTTTTTCTGCAGTTTTTAAAATATAGTGTGAACTCAACCCGAAGGTACTGGACCACTTTCTTTAAATATTATGCGCATGTGGTAGGGTCACATGCGCTGTTTATAGACAAGAGGCGATCAAGTGATTTGCCTAGAATCAGAGCATGTTGTAGACCTGACGCTGAGACTTGAACCTTCCACAGTCAACCAGTTGGACCCTAACACCAGATCTTGGGGATCGGGACTAGGGAGGCAGGCAGAAGCCCCATTAAAGATAGGCTTGTTATGGGCTCGAGGTTCCAACAGGACCTTGAGCTGAGCCAGACTTCAGCCTCATGCCTGGCTCGAGCTTTCAGTTGCTCGCCCACCTCTACCACAGATAACAGCATTACTAAGGTTTGGGAAAGGCGGGGGTTCCTAGAAGGAGCCTAGATCTCAGCCAACACAATTTTCACACACGCATCACAAAATATTTCGAAATTTGTAGCTAAAATGGACCCATTGCAGCGGGTCACATTTGAGTTGCTGGTCTCAGTATTGTGTGATAGAAGGTACCACTGAGGTGGAACCTTTGCACATGCAGTGTTAGTATGTGTTAAAACATCAAAATATTAAGGTAGTAGTGCCACAGAAAGTTACCTATAATGCTCGGCGAGGCATGCTGCATTCAGGTTGAGACTTGAAGCTTCGCCCACTCTACGTCCATATTCTTTACTGGCTTGTGTCATTGTCCACTGTAAACTGTGCTGTTCATTGGTCAATAGGCTTAGTAGTCCCTCCTTAGTACCGCCTTGTCTCATTTTGTAACCTCTCATGGCGACACCCCCTGTCATGTGTATTGGATCTTGGTAGGCCTCAATGCTCCGAGCACTATTTACTCAAATAGCTTTGTCCTGCCTGCTGTTGCAGGCAGGACACGCTCTTGCCTAACTTTTTTTTATTTTGATAGTATGGGCCCAGAACGCATTTGCAAAGCAATAGGTCTCACATTTATTAGAGTTTAAGCTATGGCATTGTATATGACAATGCCTTTTATTTATCTGTTTTAAAAACAGCTCATAAATAAAAAAGCATCGTAATTTACAATGCCAATAGCTCAAACTCTTGTAAATGCAAGACCTATTGCATTGCAAATGCTTGTTTTTTTATGACTGCATATGTATTTATAAGACCTAATCAAGAATCCACAGGTAGGGTGTCGCCATATCATTGTGACATGCAAGACCTTCTACAACTTACATGTTACAAGCATAACTGATTTTTCACTTTTAATCATGTGGTTGTGCAGCAGGCCTAGCTGGCACTACCCAACTGAAGTCTTTACAAAGTGCATAAGCATGCCTGCATGTTTTCATTGCACCACTATGGGGAATGAAGGATTGCTGGAAATCCATACATTTTATGTGAATGGCGTACAGTGCCTATTTGAGGCCATAGAATACATTGTTACGTTTTGCCGGCACATTTCTTTTCTCTTTAATTATTTACTTGCTCGCTGACCCTCCCTTTCCTTTTTCCTAAATCCTTACTTATATTTTTACAACCTTCCTCAATACATCCTTCTCTCGTGCTTTCCTTTGTTAATTTCCCCATTATTTATCCCTTAATCTCTCCACTTAACATAGTGCCTTCTTTTAGTATTTCTTTTGTATCACACACACACACACACACTGTTTTAATATTTTTCCCTCTGCCCGGTCCTTCCTTCTAATACACTCACTTCCCACCTGTCCCCCCTCCTCGCCTCTGCATTCACTCTATTGTCCCTGTGCTAATCTGTTATTCTTCTACAGTGTCCCACAGAGAGTAATGTATTCTTCTATTCTTTACATCAATCGGTGAGCATGCACTCCTTTTGCATGTCACACTCATACCGTCTGGCATTCAGGTTCAAATATTATTTTACCAAATCAGTTTTACACCTGCTCACCAAGCTAAAACTTACAACAAAAAAGTATTAATAATCACATAGGTGAAACCTATTGCATTTACCAATGGTTGTTTTCCCACTTATGGGGTAGGGATCAATACAGACAACAGGAAAAAGTGTACCTCAATCACAGCGGCAGCAGAGAAAGGACCCTAAATCAAGATGGAGTAGTCAATACAACCATGTGCCACAAAAAAGAAGAAAAGTGAAGCCAGCATACGCTGGCCAATAGCAAGGCAGGAAATAAGAAGGAAATGAAACCAATTTATAATAAGCAGTGAGCGGGTTCCAAGTCCCTTGTAGAAACAATATCTCCTGGAAGCAAAAATGCCTCACTAGCGCACGCGCTGTCTCAGGCAAGACCCATAGATGCCTCAAAAATAGGCCAAATGTGTGTAAGTATTAACTCGCATACAAAACTACAGCATACTTTCATAGAAGTCGAGAAAACCAAGTGTTCCTGAACAGATAAATTAACTACTGGTTGGATTTACCTTGATTCGAGGCATAGTAACCGTGGGGGGAGTTGCTTCTGCTATAAAGCTGCGTGATGTTCCTTTTTCTACAAGCTGTGTGATGTAAGGCATGAACTGCTTGCCTTTGGGTCCAAACACAAAATCCTCTCTCAAGGCATCAATCATGACCAGCACCGCTCTTTTGAAAAGGGGAGGTAGAAGCCTGCTCCAGTTGGATGTAGTTCCTAAACAGGTGTACAAAATCAGAAACTGATTAAATGAACTGCTCAAAGGTACAACGACATGTACAACAGACATGCCAAAAATATACTTTAATAGACATTTCATGATACAAACTCTTGTACAATGAACATTTAATTCACAAACATCAATTTATTGCATTGTAAGCTAAAGAGCTGGAGGCGCTTAGATGAAGATCTTCTTTGAGTTTCCTTTGCTACATGTGACAGCTCGTGCTGACCAATTCAACCATTTTCGTTTTACGATCAGACTGTCCTTTTTGAATTGACTATTTTCCCCAACTTCCCCAGCTAAATTATTGGGAAGAGATCTTATGGCTAAACTAAACATGAGTATCCATTTTGAGCCTGATGGTACTATGATCTGTTCCACCCTTGGAATTCCCACTTCCAGGATCGAGGCTGTAACAGTAGATTCTTGAACTGGAGATCAAATCATAGCTCGACCCATTGATATAAAAGGCATTTACAAACAGCAATATACAAAATAGTGGCAGAAACACCAGAGCTATTGGGAAGATAGGTTCAGTTAACCAAGGAGTTCCTTTTCCAACGACAGGGACAGACTTCTTGGATATCTGAGAGCGAGTTGATACTACAAATAGAGGCCTTAGAAGTAATGCCAACCTAGGGCACTCCGATAGCATGTGATCATAACCATATTCTATGGGCATGTGTTATATTCATTAAGCCAGGTAAAACAGTCAAACAAATACTGAATGACCAGCTATTCGATCAAGATCCTATGAAACTATTATTTTTTTTCAAAATTACATACCATTAAGGACGTTATTGGAAGTAACGATGCCCATCACAAGGTAGGGCCTTTGATTCTGTCAGATACGAATCTTTACCAAAAATCAGATACTCTGTGGACCAAGAGTCCCTATAATGTAAGTATTATCGGTGTAGCCACCCCAGTCAGAATAACATTAAAAGAGGGTGCTATCTTGCCTAGGGTGAGGCAGTATCCCCTATCCAAAGAAGCAGATGAGGGCATTTCCCCCACCATACAGGCGTTACTAGAGCAAGAGATCATTTATCCTGGAGTATCTCCTTGTAACAACCCAATTTACCCGATTAAGTAATCTAAGGTTAATACTTCGCACATGGTTTATTATTTGACAACAATTTCCTACTGCAGGACTCAGCATTTGTATTCTTGTTTGCCTCAAGGGTATTCATAATCCCCAAGAATTTTCAAGAGTGGTGAAAAATAACCTGTCAAACTTTCACTGCGGCAGTAATCTATTGCAATACATAGGCAGCAGATTAGTCTGCAGCCCCACAGAACAACAGTGTAGAAGAGACACTATATCTATTTTGGTCACTCTTGCACAGAAAGGATATAAAGTGGAGAAAGACAAATTTCAGTATTGTCAGGAGAAGGTCCACTATCTAGGGCAATTGGAGTCAGCTTCTGGTCGACAAGTAACTCCTGAGACAGCAGCATCTATATGCCAAAGTTACCAAACCAGAGACTGTTAAGTAAATGCTGAAGTTCTTTGGGCTCCAGAAATGAGGGAACATTTCCAAAGATTGAAAACTGAGATAACAAACGGCCCAGTTTTGGGGACCCTTGTATACACCAAAGAGTTCTACCTCTTCTGTCACTACAATGGACAGGCAATGATGGCTGTCCTCACATACAAATATCCTTTAGGACATAAACCCATTGCATACTTTAGTGGTCTGTTGGACTCAGTAATAAAGGGACTGTTGGAATCAGTAGTAATGGGACATTACCCCCATGAACAAGCCCTCGCCACTGCAGCCTTTGCAGTACAGAAAAGCACCCCCATTGTCATGGGGGCACCTCCGACACTTTATTTGGAACATACAGTGTTTGCCATCATTCAAAAGGCTAAGACTACCCTAACCACGCAGAGTATCAGGGTACGAGGTAATACTGTCAGTCCCATCCATGAAAGTTGTTAAATGCCATACAGAGTAAGCATTACTGTGCCATCTGTTATCACAGTTTTCAATCTTTGGAATTGTTCCCTCATTTCTGGGGTACATGTTATTTTATTGTAGCTGTCTTTTGTGGGTTTTTTCATAGAGGTCAGCAGGGTGTCTATTAAAGTGTTGCAGTCAAAGACCCACTGCCTCACATAGTTGCAGAGTCCAAAGAACTTCGGCATTTGCGTAACAGTCTCTGGTTTGGTAATTTGGCGTATAGATGCTGCTGTCTCAGGAGTTACTTGTCGACCAGAAGCTGACTGCAATGGCCCTAGATAGTGGACCTTCTCCTGACAATACTGACATTTGTCTTTCTCCACTTTATATCCTCTCAGTGCAAGAGTGACCAAAAGAGATATAGTGTCTCTTCTACACTGTTGTTCTCTGGGGCTGCAGACTAACCTGTTGTCTATGTATTGCAATAGATTACTGCCGCAGTGAAAGTTTGACAGGTCATTTTTCACCAATCTGTTGAAAATACTTGGGGATTATGAATACCTTTGAGGCAAACGAGAATACAAATTCTGAGTCCTGCAATAGGAAATTGTCAAATAATAAACCATATGCATAGTATTATCCTTAGATTACTTAAACGGGTAAATCGGGTTGTTACACGGAGATACTCCAGGATAAATGACCCCTTGTTCTAGTAACGCCTGCGTGGTAATGTTTGTACAGCTTTGGGATGTCTGCACTGTGATCATAACGTCTAGGTACATGGATATGGGATACCATTGCAATGCAAATCTTGCTGCTCTTAGCCTAATATCAAGGTGTTGTGGTCTTTGAAATTAACAAGGTGAGCCATTATCAGGCACACAGGTGCCCCGGGCGAAGGTTTGGACCCCAAATAGTCTATGCGCCCTAACGAAGGGAGGAATAATTGAGGCCTCTGCAAACAGGTACTTGAGAGGTTTCTCTCCATATTCTTCAATTTTTCCCATTTTGTTGGCCCTGAAGCTCCTAGGATGTGCAAGTTGTCGTGCCACAACCTGGCTTCCAAGTCTTTGTCCCTGGCTCTTATTAGCTGTAGTACTTTTTCCAGTTGAAGCACTTTTTCTTTGTGTCATTTTATCAAATCTTCTGCAGCTGACAAACACTGCTCTAGTTGCCTACTTTGGTTGTCATGAGCATCAACGTGCTCCTTCATGTATTATGAGAGAGCAAGTCTTAAATAATTGTCAGAACCAGTTATTACACCAGCACCTGGTAGACTCTGATCTGACCTCTCCACAAGAATTGGGTAAGAGGGCAGACAAATGGGTCAGAACCAGGATTAGGCCCAAGAACCAAGGTGGTGACCAGAAAAAGGAATCAACCAAGCCTCAAGAGAAGGGTGGGAATAAATCTCCAGATCAAACCACATCAGGGCCCCAAACATCCTCTGAGGGGGGTGGGTCCCAGAATCCTTCCAACAACCAGAAGAAACCTTATTGTTATCCCTGTAAACAGGTGGGACATTTGAAAACTGACAGCAGTTGCCCAAAGAATAACAATAAGGAAAACATACCCCCAAGTAACATTCCCAAACCTCCTGTTACTACTAGTAGTAATCCCCCAGGTGGTGGGAGTGCCCCCAAGAATTTGGGTGCATTTACTTTGGGAGTTCCTGGGGACTCTGGCCTAACCAGGTCCCCTGACTTAGATACTCTTGTGTGTGAGACTGGCATGGGGTTTGCCAACTTCACAACTTGTCCCAACACTTTGGGCAAGTACAGACAGGAGCCCCTCATCAATGGTATAAAAGTTGAGGCCTATAGAGATACAGGGGCTAGCATCACTATGGTGACTGAGAGTCTAGTCCCCTCAAGGCAACTTTTACCTGGTGCCACATACCAGGTGACCAATATTGATGGAGTGCAGAGAGATCATCCCATGGCAGTGGTCAATCTCAGCTGGGGAGGTGTCACTGGCCACAAGAGAGTGGCAGTGTCACCAAACTTGCCTGTAGATTGCCTACTGGGGAATGATTTAGAGCTCTCAGCCTGGGCTGAGGTAGAGCAAGAAACACATTCTAAAATGGTAAACACCCATGGTAAGGTTAGTGGGGCAGTGATAGCCACAGCCCCAGTCCAAGATGTCCTCCCTGAACAGGTCAGGAGGGTTGTGCCAGTCACAACCCAATCTCAGACAACTTCCTTCCCAGAACAGGTTGTCAAGGCTGTCATGGTAACAGCCCACACCCAAACTGAGCCCCCTCCTGAAAAGGTTGGAAGAGTTGTGATGGCCACAGCTCAAACTCAGACAGATTATAGTGTTGTGAAGCCTGAAACTATGGATCACTCCACTCAGACAGAGAGCATTGAGGAGGAAGAGAAATCTCCCTCCCACCAGACTTTAGGGAAGGATCAGCCTCCTCAGGGAACTGATCTGACCCCTTGTGAAGAAACTGCCACAGAGATAGTCAGGCCTAGCCTGGCAGAACCCCTGATGTCAGTGGACCCTTCCAAGATGGGACCCAGTCTGGAGCAGGTAACCTGCCCCTCTCTACCCTGCCTCAGTCAGCCCAGGGCTGTAGAGGTCAGGGAGGCCAGTGTTGGACCCCAAAGGGCCCCCTGTCCAAAAGAATTCCCCAATCAGCAGATTAAGGGCACTGAAGCTAGTAGTCCTAGCCAAGTGAAAATAAAACCAACTCCTGAGGGATCCCCCTTAAATTTAGTTAGGGACCTCCCACAGATGGACACTGTTGGGCACAGCCAAACCTGGGACCTGAGGGCCCCAAACCTGACCTGTCCCTCCAGTAAGCCAAACAGAGGGACCCAACCTCCAGCTGTAGGTAGCCAGAGGTTGACCCTGAGAGCCCAAAACAACTCAGTCTTGGAAAGAAAGGCCTCTATGGTGGAAAATGATTGGAGGAAGCTGAGCCCAAAATTAGTGGAGCCTCACTTCAGTACTCCATTTCAGCACCAGCCTTTTACCTTGCCAAAACACACCACAGGTAGAGATTCCCTATGGTGGAGACCCTCAGACACCCTTAGGGTGAGGGATTGCTTAGTGGACCATGAGATAGGGGGTAACCATGCCAGTGCTGGTACTTCCTTATATGGCCACTCAGGCAATATAGGCTTACCTGGCAAGGCTAGCCTTATCTCCTTTCGTTTGGGGGGGGGGGTTATGTAGGAAGGTACAGTCCAAACAACCCTTATTGATGATTGGTTGTAAGTCAACCTTATAGACCAGCTATCCTAGTAGCATGGATACGAGCAGTCTAAGGCTAAGACTCTAGAGGGCGTGTTAAGCCAGCTGTTTTACCATCACATTACCCCTTGAACACCCAGTGAAAGGACACCACACAAGTGTTATGAAAATAAACAGTGTATTTATTAGAATCACAACAACCCTGGACTCTTTATGAGGACAGGGTGCTAGGCACACAACAAAAACTCTTACGAAAATACTTAAGTTAGCACGTTATACACAAATGCCCGAGGGGCACGAAAAACCATATACTCTAAAAGTGGAATGCGAATTACTAGCAGGTAAGTAACGATTCTCAGAGGCTTTGGGATCGCTAGGACTGGACTACTGAACCTTTAGATTACTAGCAGGAGGCCTAGGGAACTCGGGTGCAGAGTGTGCACTCTCACGCGGGATGCGGGACAAAGTCTATGGAAGCTAGAATTCACAAAGTTAGTGTTCACGGGCGAACCCGACCTGGTAGGGAGAAAACGACAGTGGATCCTGACCCTGGAATAGTGAGGCTATGCTGGGACACCGAAGTGCCGAAGTTACCTAGCCCAGGGGCTGCAGCTGCATAGGTCTGAAAAGACGTCGGGAATCCTCGTTGCCGGACCAGGAGCCTGGAAGGAAGAAGTTGCTGGCAGGCGACCAGTGAAGAAAGTTCGATGGATCCAAGCCTGGATCAAGGAAGAAGGAAACCTGAAAGCAGAGGGGACCAAGTTCTTGAATCACTAGCCAGTGATTAAGTGGGCACCAGGATGGCACCGGGCGAAGTCACCGCAGTCAGGTGAGTGGGCGCTGCTGGGCTCTGCAGTCTCTCGGACCAGGAGGCGTTGTCGGCGACCAGGATGGAGGTGCGAGCTGTCCCACGGAGGTTCTTGCTGTCGACGTCGCTGGACCCAGGATTGGGCAACAAGTCTTGGCAAATGCAAGGCCCACGCGGTGGGCCTAAAATGGCGTCTTGGGCGGACCAGGAGGGTCCAGGGTACTTCTCCGATGGAGGGAAGCAAGGGCCAGTCTGGAGCAACCAGACCAGCAGCAGTGTTGTCGTCGGGCGTCGTTCGGAAGGCCACAAGCCAGCGGGCTAGTAGCCAAACAACGCGGTGAGCAGCAAAAAGCAGAAGGGCCCCACGCCGATCGTGGAGATGCTGGGGGGCTGCTCTTCGGTGCTGGAGCTGCTCAGGGTGGGGGCTTCTCGGACCCCAAAGCACTCACCAAGAAATTACTCGGTGGGCTTGCTGTGCAGAAGTCGTGCAGTCTTGGCGATGGCCGGTCCCTCGAGGTCTCGTCGCACCCACGGTTCTCAGCTGTGCTGTAGAGGTGGGTAGAGGTCAGAGGTGCCAGGGAAGCCGGGTCTCGTCGAGCTGGGCAGTCGGATTCCGGAGGAAGGACGTGCAGCAGACCGCAATGTTCTTAGATGGTGCCTGCGGATGCAGGGTGACTACTCCTTAGCCACAAGGGAGAATCTTGAAGAAGAAATCGTGAAGTCCTTTCGTGGAAAGTCGTATCTTGATTCCAAAGATGATCTGATTTGGAAGGGGGCCAGTCCCTACCTTTATCTGGGAAAAGGGGGCTGGCACGCGACTAAGTCCTGCCCTATGGGTGGGACCAGGAGGGGGGTGGTTACACCCACTTCCTTGGCGGGCTTTTCCCCAGCACAGGGTCTGGAGTGTCCCTGGAACTGGTTCAAGCCAGCCTATGCACAGTGAGCACCGGGGTGCCACGTGCAGTCACCTTCTTCTGTAGCCCTGCCTACCTACAATACACAAAACCCTGTCTGGGACGGTGCTGGCACCGCCCCTGGCAGGAAACCCTTGGTCCTTATCTCCTGCTCTGGGAGGACTCCCAGCAGCAGGAGGGCAGACTTGTGTCTCGGTGGCAGCATCCATTTTGTGGAGCTGAGGCTCTGTTTGACTTTAACCGGGTTTAGGGGTTACATGCATGTCGTGTCCCTCTAGAAGGGTGGAATGCTAACCCAGTCGCCAGAATTGGCGAGGGGTTAGTATTCCAAGTCGTATGACACCTTACTCGACATGTTTTGATAAAGCGATACCAGAGTTGGCATTTAACCGCGAGGATTATAATGCACTTAAGAGTATATGGTATGCGATATCATGGAAACGGCTAAGGGATAGATCCCGAAAGCCGCAGACAGGCTCAGCTCATGCCAGAGCACCATCTCACACGATTCCAAGCACTCTGCCTTCAGGATTGTTAAGGCCTGCCATAGGAGTGACTGATAGGAGATCTGTGTGTCCATTTTAGGGTTAGATATAGGTATACTATATCTAAAGCAAAGGGTGAGTACACCACCTTGCCCCAGCTGTCAAGCAGCCAGTTGTGTCAGATTTGGATGGCCAGCCAGGGGTGGCATAATACATGCTGCAGCCCCTGGTAGGCCCTGGGTACACCTATGCCCTGGGTACCTAAGGTACACTGTACAGGGACTGATAAGGTGACTCAGTATCCAATTTAGATATGTACCTAAGGTACATGGAATCCATTTTACAGAGAGAGCAGTAGGCCTGGGGCCCTGAATAGCAGGGTCCCAGGTCAACTAAGTCAGAAAACCAGCAAAACACCAGGCAAAAAGTTGGGGGCAACCATAGTCAGGGATCTACCTTCCTACAGGGCACCTCTGACACTTTATTTGGAACATACAGTGTTTGCCATCATTCAAAAGGCTAAGACTACCCTAACCACGCAGAGTATCAGGGTACGAGGTAATACTGTCAGTCCCATCCATGAAAGTTGTTAAATGCCATACAGAGTAAGCATTACTGTGCCATCTGTTATCACAGTTTTCAATCTTTGGAATTGTTCCCTCATTTCTGGGGTACATGTTATTTTATTGTAGCTGTCTTTTGTGGGTTTTTTCATAGAGGTCAGCAGGGTGTCTATTAAAGTGTTGCAGTCAAAGACCCACTGCCTCACATAGTTGCAGAGTCCAAAGAACTTCGGCATTTGCGTAACAGTCTCTGGTTTGGTAATTTGGCGTATAGATGCTGCTGTCTCAGGAGTTACTTGTCGACCAGAAGCTGACTGCAATGGCCCTAGATAGTGGACCTTCTCCTGACAATACTGACATTTGTCTTTCTCCACTTTATATCCTCTCAGTGCAAGAGTGACCAAAAGAGATATAGTGTCTCTTCTACACTGTTGTTCTCTGGGGCTGCAGACTAACCTGTTGTCTATGTATTGCAATAGATTACTGCCGCAGTGAAAGTTTGACAGGTCATTTTTCACCACTCTGTTGAAAATACTTGGGGATTATGAATACCTTTGAGGCAAACGAGAATACAAATTCTGAGTCCTGCAATAGGAAATTGTCAAATAATAAACCATATGCATAGTATTATCCTTAGATTACTTAAACGGGTAAATCGGGTTGTTACACGGAGATACTCCAGGATAAATGACCCCTTGTTCTAGTAACGCCTGCGTGGTAATGTTTGTACAGCTTTGGGATGTCTGCACTGTGATCATAACGTCTAGGTACATGGATATGGGATACCATTGCAATGCAAATCTTGCTGCTCTTAGCCTAATATCAAGGTGTTGTGGTCTTTGAAATTAACAAGGTGAGCCATTATCAGGCACACAGGTGCCCCGGGCGAAGGTTTGGACCCCAAATAGTCTATGCGCCCTAAAGAAGGGAGGAATAATTGAGGCCTCTGCAAACAGGTACTTGAGAGGTTTCTCTCCATATTCTTCAATTTTTCCCATTTTGTTGGCCCTGAAGCTCCTAGGATGTGCAAGTTGTCGTGCCACAACCTGGCTTCCAAGTCTTTGTCCCTGGCTCTTATTAGCTGTAGTACTTTTTCCAGTTGAAGCACTTTTTCTTTGTGTCATTTTATCAAATCTTCTGCAGCTGACAAACACTGCTCTAGTTGCCTACTTTGGTTGTCATGAGCATCAACGTGCTCCTTCATGCGATCTAAGTGATCTGTAAGGGTATCAATTTTGGAATCAATCTTTTCCAGGAAGTTTCCTTAGCAGTAGTAACAGTGGGAGATCAGGGTCTTTCTCTGTTGTTGATAGATATTGGGCTACTGAATGCTCAGTTGCATCTTCTGTTGCAGCCTGGCTGCCACTTCCGTGTCTCTTAAAGGTGATTTTTGTTTGTTTCCCTTGTGTTTCCCCATGTGCTATTAGATCCCTCGGAGTAGGGTGTGAAGAAGTGCAAAGTACAGTTCTTTTTTACGATCTCTGTTAGCATTGAAGCCACCAAGACCCTCTATGGTTTTCAAGAATGTGCAGACCGCCGCTGCCTTCTTATCCTATATACTAATCAGTCTCACCTTGTCTGCGTCACCGGGGGGAGAACAAACAAACCAGGTTGCATTGGCTGCCAGCTGACCCGGTCTGACTCAGAGGTGTGCATGTCTATGATTTTATCATTCTTTCCATCTTAAAGCTGTATTGTTGACAATGGGGCTCACCGAGGCCCTCAAGGTCCCCCCATGTTCCATCAGATCTATTGCCTTGTATTTCAGGCGATCCTGCCTTGCGCCAAGTGGCACCCGTTTACAGTCTGGAGGTACAAGCAGATCTGTGCATCTGTGGCTCTTGCTGGCAGCATCGAGTTACACAGGTAAATCAGGAGTCTCCCTACTGGATTGGGAGTATTGGCATGCATAAGTCATGCAACTGCATCATCAGAACATGTATTCATTCACGCTGTGCTAGTCTCTGTGTTACTCAAGGTTGATTTTAGGAAACAGGCCACCAGTTCCACCTATGTGCTCGGTATGCAGTGGCCAGCCTGCACAGCTCCCTAGCATCTGTTGTATCTTCAGTACAGCTCAGCTGTAAAATCGTGAGTTTCAATTGGTTTTAAATGTGCAGTGTGGAGGACACAGCTAAACAAGCACACAAACTCGATCTTTCCCAGCGTCTTCCATTCTCTGGTGTAGCTCGGGGGGGTCTAGCTTGTCTGGTTTCCCTCAACAGAACACATGTTGCTCAATGGGCTCACCATAAGGTTGTGCGTTGGGTTCTCTCTTCAGCAGGGTTTGCGCTGTTCATTATAAGTTTCGGAAGCACAACTGCCATCTTGAGTGCAGTAGAACTTTGTGTCTTTTCGCTCCCTGTCTCAGCCGTGTACTACACCACTCGCTCAGGAGACGACCTTGACAGCAGCTGGGACCGCGTTACAAAATAGCAGCCCGCATTGAGTGGGGTCTTGGTATTCAGGTGAGAGTTTTTCTCTGCGTGCTTCCTTTCAGTCATCCGCTGGTTTGTCACACATCAGCACGTTCCATTCTGCCCAGACAGGCCAACTGCAAGGCCGTATTTTCATTCCTTTGATAGCTGTCGGATTTATTTCCTGGTCAACAGAGCCCTATTAGAGTGCAGCCATCTTGCTCTCAGGCTCTCCAGCTCCCCCCGCCAATTGCAAAACCTGATTGATTCTAGGTTCTAAGGCTTAATAGTCACTTTTTAGCCATGAAATGTAATATGCTTGTGAGGGTTCCAAGTGACACCAAGAGTTAACTTTGGGCATAACAACTAAAATTCTGCACTTAACTGTACTGAAAAGGAATGCAGGTGCAAATAACAATTGATTAGGTGCCGCACTACATAGGAGTAGCAAGAAAGTGATATCGTCCCAGTCTACGACGAAGGGATTGGTTTCAATGCTATTAAAACCAGGAAACTTCCCTTGGTGTTGATCTTCCCTATACATAGCCCTTCTCAATGAAGATACAAACATTTTAATGACTGCGTTAGTTGCTACCTTGTACAACATGATGCAACTCAATCAGGGTTTATCAGAACCCAGTAGGAACGAAACAATACTAGGAAAGTGTTTTATCGCATAAATAAAGCCAGAAATAATGATAAGGGTTTTGACCAAGTTGACTGGAACATCATGGTGAAGGGGTTGGGTCCGAATAGCTTGTTGAGAGTTATTGCTAATTACAAAACTCAAACCTCCCAAAATAAGGGTCAATGGACAATAGTCAGAAAAGGTCCAAAATAGAACAGGCACCAGACCAGGTTGTCTTCCATTGTCAGGACTGTCCGGAACTCTGTCTGGGACATAGTCAGGGACTTGGCCACGGACTGGTGGCTGGGTAGAACAAGTATTGGCATAGCCAATAGGTCTCGCCTTTGGGACCGAATGAGTGGTTAGTCATGCAGCACATTATCCTGGGTGCTGTGCCGCCAGGGATTAAAGCATTGTTAGGCTTGCCAGCAAAGAATGTCATCCAGCTTCAACTGTGTAGGCAAAAAGACTTTAAAAAATAATAATAAAATAAAAACAAAACACAAATTACTTCTCAAGCACGATAGGTCTTAGAAAATGTTTAACTTTTAAACTGATTGCCAAAATTTTTTACATTTAATTGTTTCCAACAGGAAAGGGGGACGGGGAGATTAGGTAATTCTAAGTAATTAATGCATAGTTGATAAAAGAGAAGGAAGTCTAACCAGATGCTTACACAACTTTTTGTAACGGAACATCAGACTTTGCACCACTGGACCAGCATTTGCAGATTGGAGGTTAAGTGACTTAGGAATAATTGAGGGGGCGGGGCTTGCGTGCGGCTAAGATGGCTGCTTAGTATCCCGGCTCTGTGAAGCCGCCACACAATCCGCCCATTATCCGATATATATGGCCTTCGCAAACTTGTTCTTGATGTGCTGCTGAGCTCTAATGAGGCTGGCTACAGATTGAGCTATCCGGGACCCCTCTAACCGCTTGCTGACTCCTGCTACTGAGAGACGCTTGTGTGAACCTATAGGCCGCGCTGCACCTGCGGCCCAAAGGAAGAGTCGCTGGGAGTGTTGCGCCGATGATCGGGCACCCATACCATTGAGCCCCCTTGAACATCGGGAGTGCAGAGAACGGAGGGTCTGGCCCGATGGTGCTCCGATTGGCCCCCGCGATCAGCTGAGGCCCGCGCCTGGTGACTGAGGCTTTCTGGACCGTCAAGGGGCCGTGCTGAGGCCTACACGGAACGCTGCACCCCCGGACTAAAGTTTGGGCCGCCGGACACGTTCCAGACCTTGTTGTGCGCTCACTGTGCGGTCCTCCCTGAGGCATTCGGGGGACCTCCAGGGGGAGCCCTAAAGAGGCTGGCTACAGATTGAACTATTCGGGACCCCTCTCCCGCTTGCTAGCTCCTGCTGCCGAGTCCCGCTTGCGGAGGCCTGCATGCCACCCCACACCCACGGCCTGAAGAGAGCCGCCGGGAGCGTTGCACCGCCGATTGGGCGCCCATACCACTGTGCCCCACTGACCATCGGGAGTGTGGGAAGCGACGGGTCCGGCCCGATGGAGCTCAGCTTGGCCCCCGCGACCTGCTGAGACCCGCGCCTGGTGACTGCGGCTTTCTAGACTGCTGACGGGTCGTGCTCAGGCCTACATGGTGCGCTGCACCCCCGGACTAAAGTTTGGGCCGCCAGACACGTTTTGGATCTTGTTGTGTGCTCAATGTGCTGTCTTCCCTGGGGCAGCCGGGGGACCCCAAGGGGACGGGTACGGGCACCTAGCGCCGCAATTTGACACTGAGGACAGCCGGGCCTCACTGGTTTGGCCCAGTACCCACTTCCTCACCTCGAAGGGGAGAAATCCACATCTGCGTCTGAGTCGTTGCCAGACCCCGTGGCAGTCTCCGTTGGAGGACCGTGGGGAACACATTGCCGAGAGCGCTGATGGTGTAGTGTTGGAGAGCACGACATGTCTAGAGTAACCTTGAATTGGCAGCCCTACGCAAGCTAGTGGTGCTACTACCTGGTGAGGAGACCGTTGGTGCTGGAATTTCTATCACTTTGCTATCTTGTTCTGTGGCAGTTTGGATTGGTGTGCCATTGAAGACTTGCTCAAGGCTGCAGGAAAGAACAGTAAAGAGCTAGTGAGCGCCATTTCTACCCTGCTAGAGTCTCCCCCCGCCTGCTGGGCTGATCTCATTATCACATTTGAGTTTGCCTGTATAGCGCTACGCCCAATGGATAGGGTGGACAGCAATCAACCTAAGCTCACATTTGACCAGAGAAAGTCAAAAAGCTGCGACACTGCAGTGGAGGACGAAGATACAGCTATGGATCGTACGCCAGACATGGAATCCGCTCCATGTTAATCGCTATGGAGAAGAACCTTCAAGGTAGCCTGGCAGGCCTTGGGAATAAGATAGATGCTCTTTCCTACCGCATGGACAGAATGTCTGAAAGAATCGATAAACATGCGGAGAGAATTGATATGGCGGAACGCAGGCTTACCATGGTGGAAGAGGCTCAAACATAATTTGAACAATCCACTTAAAAATGGAAAAAGCCCTGCACTCTCTTCAGGAGAAGGCAGAAGATTTGGAAGTGCGTTTGCGCCGAAATAATATACGCCTCACGGGGGGTCCCTGAATCGACTCCAACGGGCAATATGGAGAAGTTTGTTGAAACGCTGCTGACCACCCAACTGGGCAGGGACGTATTCTCTAACATTTTTGTGGTGGAGAGGGTGCATAGATCATTGGGCCCGCACCCTCCTTCTGGAGCACTGCCTCGGCCCATAATAGCACGATTGCTAAATCACAGGGACCGCGACTCGGCACTGGCTACGGCAAGGTCTAAAGAATCTCTACAATATGAAGGGTCCACCATTCCCTTATATCCGAACTTCACGGCACGTGTGCAAGAAGCACGCAGACAATTTGCTCCGTACAAGTGCCAAATGAGAGATCTCAATATAGACTACGCCATGTTATACCCTGGCAAGCTTAGAGTTAATAGAAATGGCACTTCACGGATCTTCACCGATCCCAAGTCACTGCAAAAGGCGCTGAAGGAGTGGTCCAAAGAATCTTGAAAAAGCCCGCCGAGGGAGGTGCTGGAGGGAGCTGTCGGCGGCAGCCTGGAAGAACAGGACTGAGATGGACTGTGTGGTATTTTTCTATAGATGTTGGCCGGGGTGCTGCGAATTGCCTGGGCGTGGGGGGGGGGGGTTGCGGGTCTAAACAAATTAGGTATTCCTCTAACGGGTGTCTGGTAGTTGCCGGCAGGGGTCTTCCTCTGGAATGCCAGATTGGGATAGCTAGGTGCAGCATGGGTAAATCTCTTAACAGCCTCAAGGCATTTGGCACCATATGAAACTGCGGGTAATTTGTGGATGCGATGGCTAGTTCATAATGGTGGTGGATTGCGCTGTGTGAAGGAACTGATTATTGCATTAATTTTGTTGTTGTTGTGCGCAACATCTGCCCTCGTGTGAATTACACGGTTTATCTTCACAATGGGAAGGTGTAGAATGGGACATTCCAATCGGACTGCACCTTATTGTAACAGTTCTGTTGTGTTTAGTTTGGAGGGGGGGGGAAGCGAATTCTCGTCCAGGCGCTGTTGGGTACAGCCTGACGTGGGTGGGGGGGTGGGATTGTTTTGAGACATACATTAGCGCTTTTTTCTAATGTGGCTTTTTGTGGTGTGTTGTACCACAGATGCATTCGTCTGGTGATACTAGCTGTGTGGAAATCATGCTTTACATATTCTCATGGCTGATGCGACTGCCTCCCGCTGGGAGGATTGTCTTGACACTATTACCGTGTTCACATGGTACGTACGGGGCTTGAATGACCATAGGAAAGTTCGCAAGATTTTAAGCTATCTGCATAGACACAATATAGATATTGCACTATTGCAAGAAACACATCTCCCGCAGGACAGCCCAATATTATGCGCTAGAGGTTTGCAGGGCAACACACATACGGCTAGATTCACTACACATGCTCGGGGGGTCCTTACGTGGGTCAACTCTCGCAGAACGTTCAAGCTGGAAACTTTAGAGACTGACGGGGGTAGATATGCCATCACTGGATGCAGTGGGTAGGGGATGGATTTGCTACTAGTGAACGTGTATGGCCGAAATTAAGATCACCCAGATTTTTACAGCCACCTGTCAGATGTGGTACTTTGACACACGTCTGGACAACTCTCATGGGAGGGGACTTTAATTTTGGCAGAGACCCAACCTTGGACAGATCAGGCGGACCGGAGAGACACATATCGACTTCGGCTAAAATTATGAACTCTACATTGGTGAGGCTGTATATGTGTGAGGTCTGGCATCAACGTCATCCGCTTCAAGGGGGGTACACACACTACTCTGCTTATCATGATGTACACACCCGGATTGACTATTGGTTTGTGGCTCGGAAGCCGATTACACAGATTAAGACTTGTAAAATTCTCCCTCATACTTATTCTGACCATCCCCCCTTTTATTGGTACTTGACTCTCCTAAATTACGCATCCCTCCATTTACCTGGAGCTACCCCCGCCCCCTGCTCATTATTGGATGCTGTCTTTAAAGAAGAAATGGCCCCATCTATTGAATTGTTCTTCGAGAAAAGTGTGGGATCAGTCGACTCCTTTCAGACCGTATGGGAGGCATTTAAAGTGTATATAAGGGGTGTAGTGATATCCAAACATGCGAGTGTCCTTAAGTCAATCGGTAATAGGCTGGCGGCTTTAGAGCGCAAACTAATAACATTGGAAACGTCCATGCTAAACAGCCCTGATGAAACACTTACTCAAGAATTGAAGCAGACTTTAGAGGAATATCATGCAGAGGCAGATACAGAGATTAAACACTTGGGCAAATATGGCACTGCCCGCGTCTATGGTGAGGGTGAATGTCCGGGAGCGGTGCTTGCGCAGTTCCTCAAGCAGCGGAGGGACAACACGGTGACCCCAGAACTCAGATCTCCGACTGGAGACACTATACTGACTGAAGCAGATGTTGCGGAGCATTTCCGACAGTACTATTCGGAATTATATACCTCGAGTGGCGGTAGCTCGGATGAGCACATTCTTGATTATTTAACCCACATTAAGTTGCTGTGGCTCACTAACACACACCGAGAATTCTTTGATGCGACCCATTGAAAAGGAGGAAATACTCCTTGCCCTATCTAACATGAAGGTGGGAGGTGAACCGGGAGGGGATGGCCTAAAAGTTGCCTTTTACAAGGCATCCCAGGACCTTTTGCTGCCACACTTGACAATGCTTTTTGAAGATATGTGTGTTACTGGCATTATGCCGCTTTCCAGGAGGGAAGCAATTATAGTTGTTATCCTCAAGCCAGGTAAATCTCCAGATAACTGTGCCTCGTATCGACCTCTTTCCCTAACGAACGTTGATACAAAAATCTTCGCAAAATTACTGCCCAATCGATTAATCCCACTTGTGCCGACCCTAGTGGCCCCAGAGCAGGCAGGATTTGTACCAGGAAGAAATCTAACGTACAATTTACGTACGGTGTTTGCTTCTCTGCAACATACTAGGCTGGAGATACCCGCCCTGGTGTTTTTTTTAGACATGGAGAAGGCGTTCAACTCCGTCGAATGGCCCTTCTTGGGTCAGGTTCTCATTAGAATGGGGGTAGGCGAGGTATTTATTCAATTGCTAGGCGTGCTGTATAACTCCCCCCACGGCCAGTATTAAAATTGGCTCCTTGGTGACTAAAGCTATCCGGATTACCAGAGGTACAAGACAGGGCTGCCCCCTGTCCCCCATTTTAAACGCCCTGGTTGCCGAGCCCTTAGCTTGTGCGCTTAGGGAGTATCATAATCACAGGGGCATACGTTTTCCGAATTATGACCTGATTGTCTCCACTTACGCGGATGACACGTTATTATATGTCTGCAACCCTGAGACCAACTTGGCCCCGGTACTGCGAGAGGTTGTCCTCTTTGGCTCCATGTCTGGCCTGCGTGTCAACTGGACTAAATCCATTATGTTCCAACTAACGCCTGCCACAACGCCTTTTGAGCCCGAATACCCACTGCAGTGGTCCACTGATATGGCGCGGTATTTGGGGGTTAAATTGCACACAGACTCAGGGAAAATTATGGTGTGCCAATTAGAAAGTAAGCTAGAAAACGACATTGCCCGATGGGTTAGCCTCCCATTGTCCTTGATGGGTAGCGTGTCCCTTGAAAATAGTTATACTGCCATGCTTTCTTTTTCTTTTCACGAATATACCCATGGTATTACCACGTGTGGTTTTTCAAAGCCTCCGGTCCCTTATGGTCCATCTGGCCTGGGCTGGCAAGCAAGCTCGTGTCTCTTGACGAATACTTACTCTTCCATATTCAATGGGAGGTCTGGGAGCACCCGACCTGGACTTATACTATAGGGCTGCACAGAGTGCGCAGGCATATCATGGGATACATGGACCACACGACATCCCACATGTCCGTATAGAAACAAAGGTTGCGGCTCCTAAACCTCTTCCCTCCTTGCGGTTTACACCACCAGATAGGCGTACGGGGATACTTGACTCACTCAGCTCTGTTACACATGCCTGGCACTATTTACGGAAACTACAAGCAGGGGTTATATTATATTTATTTATTTATTTAATAAAGTTTTATATAGCGCAAACTTGATCCTGAAGGATATCAGAGCGCTTTACACATTGAGGGAAAGGAGGTAACAGATCACAACAAGAGTCAAATGGAGAATCTAATAGGCATTGAGTCTCCCCAGCAGCCCGCTTGGAGTGGTGCCACTGGCTCAAGCTGTGTAAGGACAAAGGGGTTTTAACATCTCTACAGGTGCTGGATGTACACCACATTGGTGACCTCTTTGTTGCGGGGGTGGCCCAGAGATGGGGGGACATAGTTTAGGATGAGGACGCACAGGCGCTTCTTGCCAAATTTCAGTTCCACAGAGTCAGACATGCCCTCACTGAACTATTCGGGGATGACATGGCAGAAGCCCCTGAGATGTTAGCCTTGAACATGCTCATTAAAGCACAAACACCCGCTAGGATGATTTCTAGGATTTATCACAACTCGCTGTCTAGTAGGAAGTATGAATACATCAAAGCCAGACTTGCATGGCAGCGTGACTTACAGAGTGACATTACGGATGAAATATGGACATACTGCTGCACAAGCACAAAACGTGTCTCCCTGAATGGAAGGCATCGGCTAATACATTTTAAATTTCTTAATAGGAGTTTATTATACTCAGAGAGCGACTGTTGCAATATGGGCTCAGAGACGACTTTTCCGGTGATAGATGTAATGTGCAATCTGAAGAGAGGCAGTAGTGTATGAACGGGGGCAGTTTGTGAACAGAAAAGGCAGAGAGTGCAGCGATGTTCAGCAATGGCATGCAGCAGTTGAGGCACAGTGCAATCAGAAGAGAAAAGGAAGCAGGGTGGAAAGAGTGTGTGAGCGAAGGAAAAGGCTGAGATTTGGCAATCAAAATAATGCTGTGGAATAATCTTAACATGCATCACAAATAACACATTTCAGAAGTGGGTAAGCCTGCTGTATTCCAATACTCCCTATAGTTCTTACCACATTATATATTTTACATTGCGAAATGTGTTCTGCGCTGTACCAATAATTTTGTGAACCCGACTCTCATGAGCATAACCCAACATGAAAATAAACAGAGGTACAGGTATTTACGTTCTTTGCAGGTTCTTATAGCGCGAGCTCGACTCGCGGGTATCGGAGCGCTGTACACAAGCATCAGTTACATTATACAAGGTCACTTTTTTTCCGAATTCGAACCTGGCTCCCGTTCCAACTCGACAGCTCTGGCCACAATGGCACATCCCCTACCATACTTCCCGTTTCCTACAGTGAAGTGTCAGTGATGCTCCTTCATTCAAAGTATTTCACTCAAGGTGGCGGCAGTGCATGCCGCACAACAAGAAGCAAAAGGACAACACAGACACTGTGGGTGTGCTGTTTGTATACAACAGCACAGTACGTACACAAGACAAATAACATTTCAGAGGAAAGAAATGTGGGCATCACGGATGAAATCGATAAATGTACGTGGGAGTTACACCTCTGACACTAATCTAAACCAACTAACAAAATGTTTCGCTAATCATTGGGGAGAGGAGGATGGGAGAGAAAGTGTTTTACGGTGTGTGGGGGGATATGGGCATATTGGAAGGAGTTTTTGTATTCAGTATTATTCATTATTAACTTTAAAAAGTGCTTTTATTGATATTTTGCAAAGTATCAAGTTTTATTTGAGTAACCTGATCTTGGAATTCAGCCCCAAGATAACCCCACAGTTGTTTATGGAACTCAAAACCAGTGCGGTCGCTTAAGTCAAAGCTCCAGCGCTGGGTAAATTAGTAACAGTAACCTGATCCCGGAATGCAGCCTGGAATGCAGTTGGCACACTGCGCGCCGCTGCTCAATCCGCTCGATCCCGAAACACATAGGCTATGGGAGTGAACATTTAAAGAAAAGGCGGGACATACTCACGCCTTTGGCCATTTTCATTCTTTCATTTGTGAAAGCCATACGAATTGGCCAATAAAATGTGTGGGTGTAAACAAATCCACGCAGAAAAGTCTCTAGGAAGTTGGGAGTGCTTACAAGAAGCCTTCACATAGAGAAATGCATGCGCGCTGTGCAAGGCTCGACCTAAAACGTAAGCAGAACGAGGAGTACAGTGCTGCCCAGGATCACACAAAGAGTCAGAAGAGAAAAGGGATCCAAAGGGAAAGTCTGCCAATGGAACAAGATGGTTAAGAGTCAGAAAGCACAGGCACTCGAGAGGCGATTTAGCATTCAGAATAACTAACACGGACGTGCAAGACATATATATAACAAAATTAACAATAAAGGGAATGTGGGGTACAGCACTCTGGAGCTCCACACTGTAAGATTTAAGCTCAGTAAGTTCCTCACCCACAACTGCTGTTACAGATACTGACTGAAAATACCCATATGTAGGATATACATGCAAATGCAAGTTCTGTGAAGTGGATGCCTATGGTGATGTTATAAATCCAACTCAAAGAGTATACTCACAGTAGACAAGAAACACATTCTAGGGTATCAGCTGTGCACTACGGATTCTGGCGTTCAAACAAGAACACACAAGGCGTTAACAGCAAGGGTAATTACACAGCCAAGATAGACACCGAGCTAGCAACGATGAGTGATTAACAGCAAAGAAGGGAAAACAAAGGGCACACTTGGCAAAAGGTTAAGAAACAAAAGGATACTGAAAGCGAAGTCTACCGGAACAGGAAGACAGCAAGGTAGAAACTGGAACAAAAGGTAAATGTTAAAAAGGCAGGGTCTGGGAAAAAATAAATACAAAAGGAGAGGGACTACAAGCCTTCAGCCTCCTTTAGAGGGACCCCACTTAGGTTTCACTCAATATAGCTACCCAGTACCCGTAAATAACTTTTTTGAACCTCTTTACAATCTGGATGATATTGACTGACTGATGATCCCCTCACAGCCCTTTGTTACAGTACAAGGGGGGCCGAATTGCCAGAGGTCGGCCCTATAGTTCAGTACAGCAAGTCAGATTGTCTCATTACTGTGAACAACTTATCTCCCCCACCGACTTTGCCTAATCTCAGGGAAACTGAGGGCAGTAACTTTTCATCACTCTCAAAGTCAAACTGCGGTGACTGCTGCCCCAGTGCAGGGTTCCAACATTGCACTAGCCACCTTCCTTCCTCAATGCAAGAGTGTTTCACACCAATAGCTGCAATATCTACATGTAGTATCGCCGGATTGCGATACCGGAAAATGTCTGGGTCAGTCATTTCTCTAAAGTTTATAATGAACCTGTCCTTCCTGATCAGCAATCCCTGGGTGCCTATTCTGTGCAATGTAATCAAAGCAAGCTGCAAATAACCTTGGATGAAGTAGACAGAGGCTTGCCCGGAACCAGGGGGTAAGGCCCCCAGCCCCGATGGGGTCCTGGTTGATTTATTCAAATGTAATACTTTTTTATGGGGTCCCCTAATAACTCAATTTGTTAATGCTAACGCCAGTACTACATTTCCAAAGACTTGGGTGGAGTCCATTATTATCCCGATCTTTAAGAAGGGAAACCGCCAAGACACCGGTTGTTACAGACCGATCTCCCTCCTTGATTCAATGGTGAAGGTGGCAGGACAAGTTGTCCTGGAATGTTTGCAGGATTGGGCGGAAGAAAACCAGGTACTGTCAGATTTACAGTACGGTTTCCGGGAAGGGATCTGCACTATAGAACAGAGCTTAAACCTGGCTATCATTCTAGGGAAATATACAAGAGCCAAAAAGAGAAGACTGTATTTAGTCTTCGTTGACCTTACGGCGGGTTTCGATTCGGTAATGCAGGTTATGGGAGATCCTCGCCGACCTAGGGGTGGACCCTAACATTATTGCTTTTCTGCAGCGCCTATATGATGGAGCTTCTGCCAGTGTTCGCTACGGGGTAGATGGTCAGTGCAATGGAAGCTTTCCCCATAAGGAGGGGGTCAGGCAGGGCTGTGTCGTGGCCCCATTCCTTTTTAATCTGTACATTAACTGGATGGCTGATGTACTGCTAAAGAGTGGTCAAGATTTTCCCCAAGCGGGTGGGCGGCCTATACCCGCTCTTCTCTATGCGGATGACGCAGTTTCAATGGTGCACACTCAAATCAGCTTGCAAAGGGTCTTAGATAGTTTTAATGCTTTTATGCTTGATCTGGGTTTAAGTATTAACATCTCAAAGACCTTTGTCATGAGCTGTGGCCTAAGAGCTCAGAGGGAGATGGGCAGGACATACGTTTGGATGGCAGGAAGCTAGCTTCAACTAGAACTTTTACATATCTTGGTATCCTTTTCAATCAGAATGATACCTGGACACACACCATAGCCATTAAAAATTTTTATATTTAGCAGATCAACTACTGCCCTTGCTACCTTCGGGAAGAAGTTGGGCAGGAAGCAGCCTGGGGAACTCTTGCAAATCTATAAAGCACAATGTATCACAGCCGCGATGTATGGGGCGGGGTGTGGGGTTTCACCAACACCCTCGCCCTACAATACGTGGAAAATACTTTCCTGAGGTATGTTAGGAATTAGGACACTTGCCTCAGTTTTTCTCCTCTGTGTAGGGGTATGCATGAACAGGGCTGCGCGTGCGTTCTTCTGCACATTTCAGGGGGTATAAAACGGGCCGTCCACTGCACTTCAGTGATTGGATTCGCTTCCCGGTCCTTCTACCCGGAAGAGCTTTGCATGGGTTTCCGGTTTCCTGTTCTTTGGATATTTTTATCAAAAGTAGACTAGGACACTTGTAACTACGTTACACAAGATAGTATAGATAACCCTCATAAACGCTATGTTTTAAATTGTGCGGTGTATCTTGGTTCTCCGCCCCACATAGACGTTTGTGGCATTTATCATCGGGTGATCTATTGTGCTACATTCCAGCCTCAAGCCTGAGGTCCCCTCTGGAGTAGCGTAGCAGTGTCCAGAGATGTCTTTAGGTATCACCACACAGAAGGTTAATTATTTTTTAAAAGGACAAACCTACACCCAAATTACTATTTTATTCCAAAGGATGTGATTTGTTATTAAAAATGATATTTGGGTATACTGTTAGATCAAGCAACTGGATCTTCGTATATCACTTAAAACATACAGTCAACATGTTTCAGCTCCTTGTTGCCCAGCCGGGTCTATGGAGCATTCGTCAGGACAAACAAACAAATTAAAATATACTCACACCTCTTGTGCAGTATGACAGGGGTTGTAATTGTACCCACCGTTTTGTTAATTCAAGGTTTAAATTACCTTGTTTCTAGCGATACTTTGTATCATCAGGGGATTCAGACCTTTGAGTCTCAGGCCGCAATGGAAAGCGTATTCCGCGTCTGGAGCTGGCGCTGCCCCCGGGATAGCCTGGATTCTCCCCTTCTCTGGACTTTGCTCGGACCTGGACCTTGCCGTCTGCAGGCACTTCGTGCTTTTTTGGGACGTTGTTTTTGTTCCTTCCCTTTCACTTTTTCCCTTTGGGACAACGGTGCTGGAATACTCAGGTATTGGCGTGCTGCGGTGACGCTCGGACTCTCAGGTACGCGGCTGCGGGCCTGTGTAGTTTTGACACTGCACTTCCTGGAACTTTAAGCTTTCTCCTCATCGTTGTTTGGATTTAGGAACATATTTGGGTGTTTTTCTTTGGGCATGAACATTGATGATTTAGGTTGCTGAGTTGTTTATCTTTCTTCCTGTGACATTTCACGGACGGGATTTTTCTTATACTTAGTGAGTATTTTTTCCCCTTGCATATTTTCATGTGGATACCCAATTGATTACTGGGAGATCATTTCCCCTTTTTGCTGCCTTGTGATTACCATTCTGGAGAACAGTGCTGGGACAACAGGAGTTTATGACATTGGTAAGGGCATTCACATTTGCGCATTGTAGTCCCCGTTTATGCATGCTCTTGGGTAATCTCTGTGGGGTGGGTACATTTCATTTGTTGTTTTGTTTTCATATAGGGTGCGGAGGCTCCTCTTATCAGTAGCAGTCCCAGAAGAAGAACGAGGTGTGCTGGCATTTATCCTTGGTGTTGTCTCCTTTTTACCCCCATCCTCTCCCTGTGTTCCTGGTGGCTATTTTACTGTGTTTACATTGGTTGTAGCTGCCAGGGCTAAATTAGTGGAATGGGCATATCTTCGCTCCTGCAGTGTTGGCTGGAATCGGGTGGTTTCAGGTCAGAAAACCAAGACCACGAATTAGGACACTGCCCTAGCGAAGATGGATGAGGATGGGAATAGAGTAGGCGAGGAAGGGGTCCCTACCATGCAGGATTTATGGGTGCCATTACGTCCCTTCAGACTGAGGTACAAGGATTGAGGCAAGAAAATCATGGGGTACCTCAGGAATTTAGCACATTTAGGGTTCGGGAGCAGGCTTGGGGTGTCGGGAGGGCTTCCTCCTTAAAGGGTCAGGGACCCATAGTACAACCCGCCACATTTCATGCCTATTGGTGTCTATTACACGCATTTCCTGTCATATGCTTTCAATTATCGTGCCCAGACACGGGCGCGATAATTGAAAGCATATGGCAGGAAAGGCGCATGCACAACTCGCGGCTTTGTTTTCCCGATTGCTTTCACTTTTGCGATCGCCTTCCTCCTCCCTCCCCAGTATGTTTAATGTATGTGCCTGTTGTTGAAACCGAACTTGACCCGACTAACAATCATTGACAAAGCCAATAGAACCGACTTATTTTCAGTATGCTGCTACTCGTTGTATCATATATCTGGATGCAATGACAGAAACAGCCAAAATCCAAGTAGGGTAGCACACTAAGCTAAGCACGATTTAATTTTTTTTGCACGTTATTTAAGCCACTCCCTTTATTACATTACCCACGCTGCTGGCGTTATCCCCTCAATCCACTTTTTGATGCTGGACTGTCTGTCACATTTTAGCAAATTAAGTCGTTATGTGGGGCTGTTAGGGCAGGACAATGGTAGGTGGTATTGCAAGTTATTTCATCCTTCACCAACTCTCAACCCATTGTAACCTCCTTCAGCGCTGTGCACCCCTTCACACACTCGCACACAGCTGACCATCGCTGCGTGCTCTCTTCAGAGAAGCCAGGTATTAGATGGGCGTACATCAGCCGTGTGATGTGACTACAGGCCAGGTAATGTCCCCCCAAGTGACTTGTGTTCCCACTATCTTTCCGCAGCTTGCGCCTGTTTAGTCCCCCCTTGCACCCAAATTGTGCTACATTATACCGCATAATTTGGCCTCTTTTTTTTTATTTATATTTTTATACCCAGCCATGCCACATACTATAGCCCAAGCCATCGTTGCTGCTTATTTATCTTATGCAACTAACAACCATTGACAAAGCCAATAGAACCGACTTATTGTCAGTATGCTACTACTCGTTGTATCATATCTGGATGCAATGACAGAAACATCCAAAATACAAGTGGGGCAGCACACTAAGCTAAGCATGTTTTTTTTTTTTGCACGTTATTTAAGTCACTCCCTTTATTACATTACCCACTCCCTTTCTGCTGCTGACGTTATCCTTTCAATCCACTTTTTGCTGCTGTACTGTCCCTCACATTTTAGCAAATTAGGGCGTTATGTGGGGCTGTTAGGGCAGGACGATGGTAGGTGGTATTGCAAGTTATTTCACATTTCACCCCCTCTCAACTCATTGTAACCTCCTTCAGCGCTGTGCACCCCTTCACACACTCGCACATAGCTGACCATCGCTGGGTACTCTCTTCAGAGAGGCCAGGTATTGGATGGGCATGTCTCCTGTTAAGGGGCATCATCCATTCCAGTTACCTTACACAAGGTCACATTCATTTTTATTGTCCCGGGAATATTAGCTTATTCGTCCAGAACTATAGGATGTCGAGCGACTCCGTGACTCAAACCCGATTCCCAGTTCTAAAGTCAGCAGGACTGGCCATTACACCGCATCCTGGGGGGAGGGGAGAGGGGCAGGCAATGCCACATGGAGGCTCAGCTCGTCATGGGCTTGAGGTGTCAACAGGACCACGGGCTGAGACAGAGCCAGGCATCTCCCCCCCCCCCCCCGGCCCCTCCAGTATTCAGGGAGCTGAGCCGAGCCTGCCAAGACCTCTCTACAGGCCTTTCGTCTGCTGATGTGGACGGCATTAAACGAAGAGTGTACTGTAAGGTGATGCCACAAGTCCTCGCTTCCTTCCGGATGGCTCTGCGCACAAGGCGTCTCTTCTTCTCTGTACATCTATCTCTCGTAGCGCCTCGCTCTGCACACAGCTGCTTTCTCCTAGCGCTGCATGCTTCTAGCTCACTAAAGCCTCACTAAAGCATGACGATGAGTTCAAGCGCTGTGGAAGACCTTTTACAATAGTTGACTAGTTATCTTTCATTTGTTTATTGGTGCATTTGGATGTTAAACAGGTACTCCTAATAAGGTGAAATCTTTGCCCAGACGGTGTTACCGTGAGTAAAAAAGACAAAATAGTTAAGTAATATAACAAAATGTGTTGCATTATGCCGCATAATTTGCCTTTTCTTGCCATATAATTTAGCGGCATACTTTGGTCCATCACTGCCACATAATCCCAGTGGTCCTAGATATAATGTTCTAGTTAGACCACTATTTCTATGTCAGGAGAGTTTAAAAGCTCAGAAATAGACATGTGCATACTTTTGTAACCGTCTAGCGTAGGGGCGGCATGTCGGGGTCTCGCACATGACCTATTTTGCATCTATTTTCTCACATTTCGGTAGTTTTTGTAAATACAGTTGGGTCATTTAGGTGGCTCCTAGACATGTCACAGCAGTTTCTTTTGGCGTCTCAGGTATAATCACGCTTGGATCTCAAGAGGCTAACTCTTGGGTCTCACCGGAGGGTCACTTTATTATCTCACGTGAAGGTCATTTGAGGATATAATGTAATAGTCACTTTAAGAGCTAACAAAATGGTTATTTTATTAAATGCTTTAGATTTCACAGGTGGGTCTCCATCAGCCGGCCAATTAATCAATGTACTGGTACACTGCTTTTTCCCAGTGGCGATAGATGCAAAGCGGAAGTGTGCCTGGGATTTATTGAGGCTTAACAGCAGTGCAAGGTATCACTCGGACGGACCGTCAAGGGGGAGCAGGGAGTCTGGAAGCACGTGCTTCAGAATATGAGAATACACTGTGTGCTCCTCAGAGCTGACAACATTATGCTTATCTGCCCCCTCACCCGCCCCACACACACACAGCCACACACACACACACAACCACACACACAACCACACACACACACACACACGCGCAACCACACACACACACAACCACACACACACACACAACCACAGGCACACACACCACCACATACATAACCACAAACACAACACACACAACCACAAACACAACACACACAACCACAAACACAACACACACAACCACAAACACAACACACACAACCACAAACACAACACAACCACACACACAAACACAACAACACACACACAACACCACGCACACAACCACACACACACACACACACAACCACACACACACAACCACACACAGAACCAACCGTCAGTGCACACTTTCACCAAGCACAGACACCATCAGTCATCAGTGCACGATTTCACCAGGCACAAACACCACCAGCCGTCAGTGCACGCTTTCACCGGACACAAACACCACCAGCCGTCAGTGCACACTTTCACCAAGCACAAACACACACACCATCAGCCGTCAGTGCACGCTTTCACCAGGCACACACACCATCAGCCGTCAGTGCACGCTTCCACCAGGCACACACACCACGAGCCGGCAGTGCACACTTCCACCAGGCACACACACTACCAGCCATCAGGCACAATTTCTACAGACACACACACCACCAGCCATCAGTGCACACATCAAATGTTAACGCATCCACAATTAACTATTGTAACAATGGCAGTATGGCGCACTTTACTTTTAAACATATTAATTTAAAGCGCAGCATGCCACCATTGCTACAAAAATAAATAAAAACAATTTTGGCCTACAATTTATAGACTTTTGTTTCAATTGGTGTTGCAATATTTAGCAATGCCAATAGCTCAAACTTAATTAATGCGAGACCTATTGCATTGTAAATGCTTGTGCTCCTCTGTGTAGGGGTAAGCATGAACAGGGCTGCACGCGCGTTCTTTTGTGCATTTCAGGGGGTATAAAACAGGCTGTCCACTGCACTTCAGTGCTTGGTTTCGCTTCCCGGTCCTACCCTGAAGAGCTTTGCCTGGGTTTCCGGTTTCCTTTTCTTTGGATCGCCTGGATTCTCCCCTTCTCTGGACCTTGCCGCTTGCAGGCGGTTCGTGCTTTTTGGGACGTTGTATTTGTTCCTTCCCTTTCACTTTTTCCCTTTGGGACAACGGCGCTGGAATACTCAGGTATTAGCGTGCTGCGGTGACGCTCGGACTCTCAGGTACGCGGCTGCGAGTCTGTGTGGTTTTTTTTTTAAAACCTTTATTGTAGCATTCAATAAAAATACAAGCATGGGCCTACAACCGCAGGGGCCGGCCGCTAAACAAAATTAAGACCCCCTATATCACAGTACGACGCAGCTCATCAGCCGACAACCCTGAGGTCCGGCAGCGATTCAGGATAGAACTTATATTAGAATGCACCACTGAGTCCCAGGATGAGACAGAGGTTCCATTTTATATTATGTAAGAAAGGATCAGGTGCCATACAAGCAGACAGAAGATTACGGGGGACAGGGCAAGAGACAGGATATGCACGTAAGAACCGCTATAATGGAACATTGGCGCCAACGCATATGGATCGATGCAAACGACAATACAATATACATTCAATGTCGAGCGCCAGTTCTCAGGGCCTGCCCACCCGGGAGTCAGGATATCATAAAAAGCATAAGCACTGAATACAAGTACACGATAAGAACCCGAATGATTCACAAGCTATACTGATCCTTTAAGAAAGAGAAAGGGAAGGAAAGAAAAAGGCCATAGAAATAAAAAAAAGGCAAAATAAAAAACCCTTTCCAACCCCCCACCCTGCACCCCTGCAAATGGCTACAGCCTAACCCCACTAGCAGCATGCCTGTCGCCCCTAATAACTAAAACCCTAAAAGTAGGAAAAAGAATGGAGGAGGGCTTATCCGTTTGGGCTCCCAGCCCCTTTAGTCCCCCCGCCAGAAACAGACACCCCCTATCACTAAAAGACAAACGTATGACAACACTTATAGAAGAAATTAGGGGGCACCGTAATACACCGCCCATCCTTTTAGATCAAACAGTTGCAGGTCGAACACCCGTAAAAGCCACTCCAACCCGTCCTGACCTAGTTGATCTTAACCTAGGCCCTTCCGAATTAGCACACGAACCCCCCCCAGCGAGACCCAAAGGCACACAAAGGAGTAATAGAGGAGAAGGGAGTCATCAGGAATCAATCTATGGCGACTCGTAGGCAGTGAGTCCACAAGAACTTCAGACGCAGAAGAACTCTCCCTCCTAGATGGACAGTCCCAATGTATCTTGCCCAGGAGTCGTAAAGTCACCAAGAAATGAGAAGACGACCACAAAATGAATGGAAAGTCAAGAACAAAAGTCTCCGGGAGGGGAACGCCTTTCGATACCTCCAAAGTAGATAGTGGTGGAAGGTTCGGCAATACACTGACGACCTCGGGAACACCTTCCTCCAGGGCACCATCCGATGGTTTCAATACTTGCTTCCTCACGGGGTTCTCGCACGGAGTCAGAATGGCTGCAGTTTGAATGGCTGCAGATTGCTGTTCCAACAGTAAGGCTGGGTCCAGTTCCACCAGGAGCATCTCAGATAGGCGCTTGTCCAATTTGCACAATAAGACATCCACATGTGAATGAAACGCCCTCATTTCTGCCAATATTGACCTCAGCGATGGCTCAAGCACCGTTCGACCCATAATCTCACACCCGACACCAATCACAATCACCTCCTCGGGTGAATCTGGCATCCTCAGGAGGGACAAACAGGATCACGAACGTGCAGATGCGGAGGGTGACCAGTCTTTATTTGCAGCCACAGTCAACCCGTTTAAGGCCGCAGGCCAGAGACCCCGACCCACCGAACCCCGGCGGGCCCAATACCGGGTCCGCGGGACGGGGACCCCCACCCGCAGCCAACAGCAAGCAGAGTCACTTCTCCATCGATGCTGAGCAATAGAAACGATCGCCGCCAAATTCGGGTTTAAACAAATCCTCCACTCCGATTGACCGGACCCAGCCTGGGTCTCCCGGCCGATGTTGTTGCACTGCAGCCCGGCTGTGAAAGTACTCGAGGGCCCGGCTTCACCGCTGGAGTAGGCCACAATCTTCAACTCGATGTAACTACGTCAAACCAGCCGATAAAAGTTCCCGGATTTCACCATCGGAGTGCGGAACAGTTCATGTACACAGAGGCTAGGCGTAAAATCAGGATAATGTACAGGATATTACAGCGGGATACGGAGATCGGCGGTGCCGGGAGCCTAAGCAGCCATCTTGTTTGCTGACGTAGCTCCTCCCCCCGCCTGTGTGGTTTTGACACTGCACTTCCTGGAACTTTATGCTTTCTCCTCATCGTTGTTTGGATTTAGGAACATATTTGGGCGTTTTTCTTTGGGCAGGAACATTGATGATTTAGGTTGCTGAGTTGTTTATCTTTCTTCCTGTGACATTTCACGGACGGGATTTTTTCTTATACTTAGTGAGTATTTTTTCCCCTTGCATATTTTCATGTGGATACCCAATTGATTACTGGGAGATCATTTCCCCTTTTTGCTGCCTTGTGATTACCATTCAGGAGAACACTGCTAGGACAACAGGAGTTTATGACATTGGTAAGGAGATTCACATTTGCGCATTGCAGTGCCTGTTCATGCATGCTCTTGGGTAATCTCTGTGGGGTGGGTACATTTCATTTGTTGTTTTTTTTTTCATATAGGGTGAGGAGGCTCCTCTTATCAGTAGCAGTCCCAGAACAAAAGAGAGGTGTGCTGGTGTTTATCCTTGGTGTTGTCTCCTTTTTACCCCCACCCTCTCCCTGTGTTCCTGGTAGCTATTTTACTGTGTTTACATTGGTTGTAGCTGCCAGGGCTGAGGTAGTGGACTGGGCATATCTTCGCTCCTGCAGTGTTGGCTGGAATCGGGTGGTATCAGGACACGGTACATCCTCTCAGACCCCCGCGGCACGTCCCCTTTTGTGGGCCATGAGGAATTAGGTCTTCCTTTTATAGTGGACCTCATTAAATTGGAGCCAATTGTTTTTTGGCACAGGATATGGGCCAATTAACAGACTCACCTAAATAGAGAGATCCTGCATGATAGTCTTAGTCTGGAGGGGGCTTTAAAGATCCCCTGGGTCAGGTTCGTCTGCTATTTTATTAATGGCCTTGGACACCCAGACTCTTTTACAAACCCCAATTCTATGTCTCGGATTTCTAGAAAAGCACTGAAGAAAAAGGGCCTGGAACTGTTGGGCTCATTAGGAGCAGCAGGTGAAGTCTCTAAATCTACTGTTAGGCAACATCAGATAAGGCTCACCTGCTTGGGCATGGAACCATATCTACAATTTGTACCTAGTAGCTATGATAGGCGGCTCCTGATAAGATTTAGATTGGGCACCATTCACAGACTAGTGACTATACATAAAATGAATGACTGGTCAAGACCCCTTCCCTCCTGTCCCTGCGATACCTACTCCGAGCAGTTCAGCAAAGGAAAAGTATGACATTTGAGGTTTTGTAGGGTATTTTTAATGAGGGGAAGTGGGATATTAACTTTGTATATATTCTTTTAGCGTGTAAAATTGTAATGTTCTGTGAACCTGCAATTTTAGTGCTGTATGAATCTCTGAATTTTATCATGAAATCTCATTGTTAATGTATACTTCTATGCTTTTATGACTGTTATTATCATGGTCAAATAAAGCTTTTTTGATTGATTGACTACAAGGGTGTACTAAATAGTACTGGTTCAGGAATCATGGAAACAAGGTAGCACTGAAGGGGGTGCTAGTTCAAGGAACAAGGATGTAGCTACAGCTCAGAAATCATGAAATCAAGGTACAGGAAAGAAGGGAAACAAAAGGGCACACTTGGCAGAATGCAGTTAAACATACAAAGAAACAAGACAGTAGTAATAGGAAGACAGCAAACAAGGAACTGGGACAAAGGTATTGGGAAGAAAAGCAGGGACTGGAAAAAGGAAATACAGGAGAGAGGCTTCAAGGGTGCGCTAAATAGTACTGATTCAGGAATAAAGGAAACCAGGAATAGGCAGTGTTAGTTCAGGAACAAGGAATAGCTAAAGCTCAGGTATCAAAGTAACAAGGAATAACTACAGTTTAGAGACTCTGGAAACAATGATAGCAAAATCCCAAGAAACAAGGGTTGGTCCCATAGGAATAGAGCTACAATGGCGCACGCTGGACTGAAGGGAGCTGGGCTTAAAAGAGCTCACAGTAATCACATGCATCGGTTGTGAGCAGGCTAGCAGCCATAGGTGTGCTGAATTCCTCCACCCATCCTGGGCCTGCAGGGGTGGAGACGAAGCAGTGAGTAGGGAATTAAAGGTAATGGATTCGAAAGCATGAGCAGACTGGTATCCACACAACCCGGCATAGATTGGGAATCAATGCAAATTTTCAAATAGTGTCTAAATGGCTGGAAGTCAGCATATGCATGCAGGGGAAGGCCCAGGAGCTTATAGGGACACTGGAGAGTGCAAACATTCACCCCCCTGGTGGTGGGTGCAGAGAGTGAGTCGTGACACTCATTCATCTACTTTTTGCTCGGTCAGTGGAGTTCTAATCAAAATACACAGGGCATGAAGCTAGGGGCAAACCGCTTCAATTCACTCTTGGTATCAATATCAATCAATGTATCAATCTTTTATTGTGCAATTACTTAAAACCATTGCAACTATAAAACTTCATATCAAATTATTTCATGTAATAAAACCATATTTTAAAATTTGTTTTAGATAAGACCATGATAGCGGAGTTTTTACAATTTCAAGCCCTTATTTGTGTAGCAAAATGTACTGTCCCATGAGTCTTAGGGTTTACAAGCGTTCTGTTAAAAAGGGATAATTTTAAAATGTTAAGAGTTTTACATTGTGGAGTTACTGGTAATCCTGCTGTTTTTCCATTTTTCTCCTATATGACCAATTTGGGTGCAGAATAGCTCCAGGTAGCTGAGACAAGTAGATACTGATTTTGTTGGGCACTGGTACTGAGATGGATGAGTCTTAAGTACATCGTCAGGTGGCTTAACCAGTTGTCTGCAAGTTGAAGTTTAGCATATTTCCTTGCCTTGTCTAAAAATTGGACCAGGTGGCAGACTAGTCGAAGATCCCCACCTTCGAAACATGCCTTAACTGCCTGCCTGTTCTTATTCCCATGTTTTTCAAAGCAAGTTTTATTATGCATCTTCGTTCCTTATCTAATCTCCTGCATTTGCATAGTAGGTGTATCAAATGCTCTTTTAAATCTCTGCATAGTTGCCAGTTAGTTGTTGTTTGTAGGTGTTTCCACCCACGGAGGCAGATTAAACAATGATGAAAGAATGCCCAACCATAGACAAAGGTATTTCTCCTTTGTTGACTTCGTGAAGCCAATGCCTAAGTAGGTTTGAGGCGAGCCTCTGGTGTAGCTCTGTAAGACAAACCAACCATGTGCCCTTTTCTTTAGCACCGCTTTGTCCTCTACTAACGATATCATTTTTACTGTTTTGTTTACCAGCTATTTTAAGTGTTTATGGGATCCAGCGTTCTCCCACAGGTTTCGTAGTGCCAGGCTGTGAGAGAGTCACTCTCTTCCTCCTGTCCCTCATCTGTAGCCATGAGCATGTCCATATCTGCCCTGTCAACATATGGTTTCAATCTGTTGACATGAAGCAACCTGTGGGGGCTCCTGGGAGTTCCAAGGTCAACCAAATAGGTGACCTCTCCCTTCTGCTCAACAAAAGTGTGGGGTCCACTCCACTTCTCTTGGAGAGCTGCTGGGGCCACAGGCTCCAACACCCACAGTTTCGGTCCTGGCTGGTAAACAGTCAGCACAGCCTTTGGGTCATCCCAGGTCTATTGCAATTCCTGACTAGCCTCAAGGTTTATAGATGCCTTTTTCATGTACTCGGCCATCCTGGAGCGGAGACCAAGTACATAATCCACAATGTCCTGTTTAGGAGGTTTGAGAGGTAACTCCCATCCCTCCTTCACCAGACACAGGGGTCCTCTTACAGGATGCCCAAACAGAAGTTCAAAAGGGCTGTAGCCAACCCCCTTCTGTGGGACCTCTCTGTAAGCAAACAAAAGGCAGGGCCGCAGGATGTCCCATCTCCGCCTAAGCTTTTCAGGGAGACCCTTAATCATGCCCTTTAAGGTCTTGTTAGATCTTTCAACTAGACCATTGCATTGTTGATGGTAGGGTGTGGAGAACTTGTAGTTCACTCCACACTCTTTCCACATAGCAGTCAAATATCCAGACATAAAGTTTGCACCTCTGTCTGAGACAACCTCCTTTGGAAAACCCACTCTTGAGAAAACTCCCAGGAGGGCTCTTGCCACAACAGTTGCTGTTGTGGTCCTTAGGGGAATAGCTTCTGGGTATCTGGTGGCATGATCCACTACCACCAGAATAAACCTGTGCCCAGAGGCTGTTTGGGGATCCATTGGTCCAACAATGTCCATCCCTACACGTTCAAAGGGAACCCCCACCTCAGGTAGTGGTATTAGGGGGGCCTTTGTGGTGCCACCTGATTTGCCACTGGCTTGGGAGGTGACACAGGAGCGACAAAACTCCTTGGTATCCTCTGACATGTGAGGCCAGTGAAAGTGAGGAACAAGCCTGTCTCAAGTCTTGTTCTGGCCAAGATGTCCTGCAAGGGGAATATCATGGGCTAATGTGAGAAGGAAGCCCCTGAATACAGGAGCCCATCATCCCAATAGACTTTGTGGGTCCCACTAGCATTCCCAGCAGCCTCAGCAGCAGCTTGCTGTCTGATGGGTTCAAGAGAAGGGCAGTCTAACTGCGCCAGCCTCAGATCTGCCCTGGAGGGTTCCCCTGTCCCAAGAAACTCAACCTGATCAGGCTCAAGCTCTTCTAGGACAGTTTCCTCCTGGGTCTCACAATCAGCTTCCTGTGAAGTCTGACCCTCTTCCTGAGCCAAGGAGGAAGGCACTGCCTTAACCCTACTGCTTCTCCTCCTGGTAGGCAACTGGTCCATTGTTCCAGAATCCAGTGCCAGTTCAGTGTTGCTATTTCTGACCTGTGACCTAGTCACAGCAAGGACATGTGCTGATATTCCTAACATCTCTGCATGGGTCCTATACTCCACTTCAGCACAAGCTGAAGTCTCCAGGTCATTTCCAAACAAGCATTCTACAGGGAGGTCTGAGCTAACCACAACCTTTTTGAGGCCAGTTACCCCTCCCCAGGAGAAATTAACAATTGCCATACTGTGCGTGGTAGTGACATTGCTAGCATTGGTCACTAGGTAATTTTCACCTAGTATGATCTGTCCAGGGTGAACAAAGCCAGGCGTCACCATTGTGACACTAGCACATGTGTCCCTGTAGGCCTCAGCCACTTTGTCATTAAAGGAGTTTGTCTGTACTTGCCCAAGTTATTGGGACTCACAGTAGAGGACATAATTATGTCCCCATCACAGATCAAAATAGCTTGAGTTGGTATTCTGACTAGGCCAGAATCCATCTCAGTTCCCAGGGTTAACCCTACTACACCCTTCTGTTGAGAACCACCACTTGGAGCTGGACTCGGGGGAACAGTTGCCTTAGGGGCAATGGTGGCTGGAGCTGTCTCCTTTTTGGCACAATCACTGGTCCAGTGAGTATTTACCTTATATACTTTGCACCATGGTTTCTTAGGACCTTCTTTCTTTTTTGCAGGTTTGGAACCCCCACCATTAGAAGCTTTTTGGGGACCTTGAGAAGACTTCTGGTCTTTTGCTTTCTCCCCACCCTTTTGGTCTTGCTTCTTCTGATCACCACCTTGGTTATGTACCTTCTGCCTCACCCTGGTTCTGACCCATTTGTCTGCCTTCTTTCCCAATTCTTGGGGAGAGATCAGATCAGAGTCAACCAGGTGCTGATGCAATAACAGGTTCTGACAGTTGTTAAAAATGTGTTCCCTCATAATCAAATTATACAATCCTGTATAGTCATTGACCTTACTGCCCAGTAACCAGCCCTCCAGAGCCTTAGTTGCACAATCTACTAAATCAGTCCAGTCCTGAGTCTGTGTCTTTTGGGTATCCCTGAACAGCAACCTGTACTGCTCAGTGGATAGGCCAAACCCATCTATCAGAGCACTCTTCAGGACATAGTAATTGTCAGCATCCTGTTCATTAACTGTCAGGAGCTTATCTCTGCCTTTTTCTGAACAGGAGAGCTACACGATTGCTGCCCACTGACTTTGGGGTACCTGCTGTACTTTGCAAACCCTCTCCAAAGCAGTTATCCATTTGTGGATGTCATCCCCAATCTGATAGGGAGGGACAATGTTGTTCAGGTTTCTATGAACATGAGACTTTTCCCTATCTCTAGGAATTATGGTGCCACCAGTGGGTCCTAGCCCACACGATTTCTTCTCTCTCTCAAGAGTTAGGGTCTCTTTTGCAAGGGCAACTTCTTGCCTCTTTTCCTAAGCTTGCCTTCTCTCATCCTAGCTTTGAGCTCTCTTCTCTGAGGGGACGACATGCTCCCCAGAGCAGAGGCACTGGACCCTACTCAGGAATCAGAATGATAAGAACCACTAGACAGTGATCTGGGCCTTCTGGTTCCACTGTTAGGCCTATTTGGAAGGTTAGGGGGTAGGGGGGGGGGGCTACCATGGCCCCTCCACCTCCAAACAGTCCTATGTTGCCCAGGGGAGCTTCATCAGCTGCATCGTGGTCATCACCCTCATCAGAGACCAATGGATCATCTCCAGTGGTATTTTCCTCTGTTGAGAGATGGCCCCCCTGTCTACACCCTTGGTTACCTGGGTCTAATGCATTCTCTACATCATGAGCCACTAAGATATCTACCAGTGGTTAAAGGTTGGACTCTGTTCTTGTCTCAATTTTCTGACTGCACACAGGCTTCTCAGTTAATGAAAAGTGAATGAGTCAGTCAGTCAGTCAGGATTCTTCATTCGATGATTAAAAATCACCATAAAAGTATAAACATACAATATCCCCCCCTTTTAAAAAACAATTAAATTAACATGAATCCCGGTGTTAATACAGACAAAGCCACAATATATTAAAGAGACATTTCTGGCTTTTAGAACCAATCGCTAAAATCTCACAGTCCCCCCCCCCCTCTGGTTGCCCTTAATCGAACCGCAACTTTGATCAAATTAATAATACAACACAGTGTGAGAGGATCAGTCGCTTTTTGTAGGAAGATCAAAGCCTCTTGGGCAAATTTCATGTTAGCTTGTTTTAAAATGTCAAGCAAGAATCTACGCCTAGGCTTTGAATAAAATGAACAAAACAATACAAAATGAAGGGAATCCTGCGGAGACCGATTGTCGCAGCCGCAGGTTCCCTTCTGCTCAATTGTAGTTGAATACCCTAGTGGTGACGCCAATAAATACGGTAGTAAATTGAGCCTAAAACGACACATTAAAAACCTGTCCTGGGCATTGTGTATCAGGTATAAATAAGGTTCTATTCCCTCTGTGATCTTAACAAGGTTATAAGCACACACCGTGGTTTTAGCCCTTTCTAGCTCTGTTCTCTGTGTGACTTTGTGTGCCAAGAACGCTTTTTCTACAATCGTTTTATGCTGAGGGGTAATCTCTGCCGGGTCATCAAAGAGATTCCCGAAGCCCAGAGTATCCATTGCAGACTTAACATAACTGGGCCATGGGATTCCCATCCATTTATCTCTTCCCAGGCAGTCATTCATGATTTCCCTACTCAAGGTCGCCTCTGGGTTAACCCAGATTTTGAGCCAAGCTAAAATTGGCCTGACCTTCACCAGATCTTCAAGGTAGGGTATCCCTAACTCCCTGTGTGCAATTACTGCAGCTAAACTTTGTAGGGCTTTCAGGAGGGATCGTAAATGATTGTTCTCCTCCCGCTGCAGTTGACAAATGTTCACAAAGCCCCATAACTCTGCCCCATAGATGACTTTAGAGCGACACATGGAGTTATACAGGTTCAACACCTGTTCAGGGCACCATCTCCCCAACCTTCGCCCATAACCTGCGATTGCGCCGTTAGTGACATTCAGCTTACGACAACGTTCCTCCACCAGGCAGTTGAATGAGTCATTCTTAGAAGGTACTCTCTGGGTTTCTTCTTGAAGAGGTCCACTAGGTCCTGCTTCCAAGGACATTTTCTAGTGAGGTGTGGTGTGTGCACCTACTTACACTAAATGGTTTCCTACTAGAACCTCTCTAGGAGTTGTAGTCAGGGTGTGCTAAGCCCTTACCACCTACAACTACTAAGTTCAGTAGAACTTATGTATATAAGACTTGATTTATATGTACCTACAGGTACCTCGATATGATCTTTCAGATGATATTACAAGATTATTTGGTAAAACAAATTGCAAGCTCCAATCCCAACCGCTGCACACCAATGTGAGAAGTTAGCCTGGCATATGATGTTCACTAGTTCTAGTGGGCACCTTGTACCAGTCCAATCGACCCTTATTGATGGTGGTTGTAAAGTCAACCTTATAGAAAGCTATCCTAGTGGTAGCATGAACCAGCAGTCTTCAGGCTAAGACTTCAGTAGGCGAGTTAAGCAAGTTGTTTTAAAATATATAATCCCTTGAATACCAAATGAAAGGACACCACACAAGGTATATATCAAATATTTATGTATTTAATCTAAACACAACCCCTCTGCACTCTTTATGAGGTCAGAGGTGAAAATACAATACAAGTCACACAGTTAATATACGATAAGTTGCACAGTATACGTTATGCCCTAGGGGCCTCACAAACCATAAGAAAGTCGTATGAGTACCACGTGAGAGTTAGAAAGCAGGCCTAGGGCCTGTAGAATCACTGGGGCTACACTAAACAACTAAAGGTTAGGAAGTAGGAGACCCAAGGGAGTCGCGTGCAGTGTCTAAATACAGGCTCGGGTTCCCATTGACTTTCTATGGAGTTCGTAAAAGTTACAAAGTTACAATTTGAGGACACTTCCGGATGGACTAGGATGGAACCCTTTTAAATTAGGACACTTCGAGAGTCAAGACCCACGGGAGCACTGGAGTACTCGTGTTACCTCACCCAGGGAAGCCGGGTGCATAGGTGTCTTTTCTTGTCGGGTTTCGTCGTTGTTTTCTATGGAGAGCTGCAAAAAAGTGCTGCAGGCGACCAGAGGAAAAGTGTCCGGGTGGATTGGAGATGTGAAGAACCTGAAAGCAGAGTCTGGGTCACTAGCCAGTGACCAGGAAGGAACCAGGAAGGAACCAGGCGATGTCAGGTGCTTTAGGGTGAAGAAGGTGAGTTTGTCTCTTCAGCCACGAGGTCCAGGAGGCATCGACGATGACCAGGAGCTGGATTCGAGCTGTCCCACAATGGATCTAGATTACTGCAGCGTCGGTATCCGGATTGGACCCAACAAGCCTTGGCACCAACAACCCACGCAGGATGTCGAGATTGGCTCTGTTGCAGACCAGCAAGCTCTGTGGCGCTTCTCCTTTTTAGGGAAGCTGGAGCAAGCCTGGAGCAACCAGGATCGCAAGTTAGATTCAAGATGGCATCTTCAGGGGGCTCGCTAGCCAACGGGCAAGGAGCCGGGAAGACGCGTCAAGCACAAATGTAAAAGCGGGCCCACGGGACACTCACAGAGTGTGGGGGCCTGAGCTTCGGTTCAACTGGTGCTCGGGGCTGGGGCTTCTTGTACCCCACTGCACAACTTACTGAGGCTTCAGGAAAGGAGTGCAGGTAACAAAATGCAGGATGTCCAAGATGTCCGGTCCCACGTCTCTCGTGTCCGCCACGGGTCTCAGCTTTGCTGTGGATCGGGGTCAGAGAAATCTGGAAGTCCAGTTCTTGAGTCGCAGAGTCTTCGGGTTCCGACGGGAGCCTTGAAACTGCAGACCGGCGAAGTTGCTGTTGGTGCCTTTTTGCACCGGGTGGTCACTCCTTGACCACAAGGGAGATGTCTTCGTCTTCCAGTCGAAATGGAATGTCGAAGGTCCAAGATATCCCTTACAAAGATTCGTCCAGGATAATATAAAGCCCTGGGGACACAGCTCCTATACTTATACTAAGGATGGGGGCTGGATTACCTAACTAGGTCCCTCCTATGTGTGGACCTGAGAAAGGGGTGGTTATACCCCTTTCCCTTTGTCCAGTTTCGCGCCAGAGCTGGGGCTGGAGTGCCCCAGCAACTGGTTTGAACCGGGCTATGCATGGAGCACCTTGTGTGCCCCAGGCAGTGTCTACATGCATTCACTGAATGCAGCCCTCCCTGCCCCAATACACAAAACCCCTGTCTGGGGAGGTGCTGGCACCTCCATGGACATGAACTGGACAGGAAACCTATTTTCCAGGCCGCCCTTGCTGGAGTTTCCCCCAGCAACAGGAGGTCAGACTCGTGTCTGTGGCAGCAGCATCCATTTTGTGATGCTGAGGCTCTGTTTAACTTTAACCGGGTAAACCAGTAACTACATGTCTTTTCCCTCTAGAAGGGTGGAATGCTACCCCCGCCGCCAGAATTGGCGGGGGTAGTTTTCCAAAGTGTTTGACACCTTACACGACATGTTGTGATAAAGCCAAACCAAAGTTAGCATTAACTGCGAGGATTATAATGCACTTAAGAGTATATGGTATGGCTATATCATAGAACAGCTATAAGGAGATGGTTCCGAAAGCTGCAGAGGGGCTCAGCTTATGCTAGGGCCCAAGCATTCTGCCTCCAGGATTGTCGAGGCCCACCATAGGAGTTGCTTATAGGTGTATATGTGTCTATATATAAAGGTAGATATAGGTATACTATATCTAAGTATGGGGTGATTACACCACCGTACCCAGGCTGTGTGAACAGACCTGTGGTGTCAGTTTGGAAGGCAAACCAGGAGTGGCACAATACATGCTGCAGCCCCTAGTAGGCCTAGGGTGCACCTATGCCCTGGGTACCTAGGGTACACTATACAGGGGCTCACAAGGGTGACCCTTTAACCAATCTGGTATGCACCTAAAGTGCATGGTATCAATTTAGAGAGAGAACAGCTGGGCTGTGGGTCGGATTAGCAGCAGGCCCACAGCCACACTAAAGTCGAAAAAACGAGAGAATCACAGCAAAAAGTGGGGGTGACCATAGGAAGCAGACCCTACTCTCCTACAGGTCCCCCATTAATGACGGTATTGTTGTGAAATTATTCACAATGGTGTAGCAGGTACAACTTGGCTGAATAATTTTTGTTTCTGCTTGAACCCTCTTAATCATGTTGCTCATGTCCGATAGTTTATTATCAATTTTTTCTAGACGTGTATTGCCAGAAAGTTTAGGAGAGATAGTTGGACATCCTTTTTATCTGAATGGTACTGCATGGCTTTTATTGAGAGCTGTAGGGTATTTAATAAGGAGGACCAAAGATTTTCTGCTTCCGTTGATGTTTCCTCTGCCGCCCTATATTGCTCATGCTTACTGCTGTCCTCCTGAGATATAACTGGGGAATATGAAGCTACCAGCCTTTCCCATTCTTCTGTTGTGAGTTATGATGTATTTCCCGTTTTAGCATGTCCCACGGATACGTTCTCTGCCTCCTCTGTTTTCGCAATTTCCACTGATTCCTTCTCTGCCACAGTCAGTTTGATCATGCTGATTTGATGTCTGGGGTTTTATTGTGCTCACGGCCAGGACACTATTAATAGTTGCTGGCCCTTCTCCCTTCCAGTCTGGGTCATCTTTTTCCTGGACTTGAGGGTCAGAGATGGTCGGCGAGTTGGTTGTTTCATGATTGGTTGTCAGGTGACTGCTTAGTTCCATTCCTGTCTTGGTTGCGGCTCTTGTTGTCAACACTATTTGGAGCATGTGCGGCTTAGTTACCGAAGGCAAGTCTGATTTTGTAGTCGGTTTGGGCAGAATTGTCATTTATGGTTCAAGTGGGAGATCCCACTTGGTACGAGGGGCCTTTAGAGACAGCGCTTTGCACGGGCAGGCTTATAGCCACATTTCCTACTTTTCCTAGTGTAAGTGTGTTTATGATGCCCTCTGCCAGTTCACATCCTCCTGTTCCACATCCTTGTCCTACTCCTGCATAGTTGCTCCTTGCGTCTCAAACCTCTTTTCCTTTTTTATCGATGTCATAATCTCCATTGCTTGCTGATGGTGGAGTTGCAGCTGCCGCTTCTATTTGAAGTATTACCTCAGGATGCAAGGGGGGGGAGCCCCTAAACTCTTTAATGGATGAGCTCAATACTGACCCTGCATCCTTCACAAATACACATTTTGTGTATATCTTTGGTTGCTAGCCCTTGTTTGCTGCTCTGGATGAGTGGGGGCGCAGTCTATCTCTACTAGCACTTGGTGGTATGATGTATCAAGTGTTCCTGTATGTTCGTGTTCTTTGTAGAATTCACTTGGCCCGTTACACTACCTATTTCCTTTCCTTCTGGCCGGCGCTATAGTGACTGTTCGCCTTTCTCTTCCAGACCTCCTGATGCGCCTGAGAGCTCTTGTGCGATTGACTGAGCAATTGATCAACTGTTTCGACTAGTTTCTTACTCACAACCCAGTAATGCTGGTAATGCTGGTAGTGCGAGGAGTAAGTTAATGAAGATGGGCACAAAGACAAGGCAGTGGGGTGCTCCCAAGTGGGAAACTCACCAGGCCTGCCCGCAAGCCGCGCCCAGACCTAGCTGGATCGCTTCAGCGGGGGCCCCCGGGCTCACGCTCTGCGGTACGGGCACTGCGCCCCCGCACTCGGTGTGCTCTCGGCTGTGCTTTCAGCTGTCGGCTGATTGCTTGGCATTCCCAGCAGTCGGCGGTGGTTCCTGGGACCCTGAGGGAAGAGGGACAGGAGCTATGCCCAGTATGTTTGGCAGCCCCTTCCCACTCTCCACACCTTGCCTTGCTTTAATTCCCTCACCGATGGTCGGTTGGCGTCTGTAGGGGTGTGTAGTGGTAGCAGCGGCAATGTGGTCATAAAGATGGCGGGCACCCAGAGATTTTTTGAGCCCCCTGCCCCAGCTATTACCGCTCCGTGCACCAGTCACCAAGATCCTTCCTCCTTATGCTGCACTCAATTGCACTCAGCAACCGGCTCTTTATTTCTCCAGTAGAGGAAGTTATTGCATTAAGTGGGGGCGAGAAAGTAAAGCTTTCCCGTTCTCAGTTTACATAATGACAATATTGTATTGCAGGGGCACACGTCATGACCAAGACACCTGGACTGACTTGGGTGATTGTATGATTGAAATAGTGGATTGCTTGTTGGGGTGGTGGTTACAATGCACAAATACCCCAATTATTTTGAAAATGCCCAGTTACAGAGCCCAAGAGCAGCTCTTTAAGGGGGATTTCTGTTGTGACCGCTGAAGGCAGCACCCTGGGGTACCCAGGACTGTTTTACCAAGAGAAGGGGGGAGGTGGGGGTCAAGGTTTCATTTTCCTTTATTCTTTGCTGCCCTTACCCCCTAGTCCTGCCGGGTCCTGCCAGCGTGAATGTTGCATGTTCTAGGCAGGTCTGGCTTCTAAGCTGGAGGCTGGTATGGTGAGGCCAGAGACCGAAAGTCCAAAGATCGGAGCACTCAGGTGAGTGGGGCCTACTAGATGGTCGCAGGCTGCACCCGGAGTTAACCCGGGTCACTTCCGCGTACCCCCTGTGGCACGCCCTCGGCTGCCGCCTTCTAACACCGACCGCAGTCACCAGCGGGAACCACAAGCGTTTCAGACCTCTGCATATATATACACACTGTTTTAGCACCATGGTAGAACTGTATATACTATTTACTCTTTTGGTGCTTGTAATCACTTTCATCTGCTTCTCTCTATTGATCATCGCTGCACATGTATTCTATGCAAGAATAACATTGGTTCAATAATTATATTGGAAACGTCCCACTGTGTATTCTGCATATTTCTCAGAGCACTAGCAAGCATGAGTAACTGAGCGAAAGGTTCTGATCGGTTTCCACGATCCCTGAGTAGTCAGTGGTTGCCAGAAACCATTCGCTCCCTGATAATGTTAGGGGGGTTTCTCGTGGCACTATGAGCTAGCTGGTCTCTAGGTCAACATATCCTGGGGGGGTGCCCGAATCAGTCTAGGCACCTCACCCAAAGTTTACATTGTCCAACAGACACGGATTAGTGGGAACTACTCGACATAACGAAGCCAATGTTAGTTCGGTTCTTATTTAACAGTTCATCTGAGGAGTACAGTTTTGCTTTTCTCAGAGAGCACCTTCACCTCCAAACCGAAGACGTCTGTGATGGGAAGGTAAATCAGCCTCAGCGGAGTAGGTATACCTATGTATTGGCTGTAGGTTATTTAAGCTTGTAGGATAAAAGTTTCCCACATTGGGCTAACCCTATCTCAAATTAATGTAATGATTTTTTTTTCTTTTAACAATGACTGAACAAGGTGAGGACATTGAAGAACAAGCAGTTGCTCTAAATATTACAGAAAATTCCAGCAATGCAGTTACTATAAAATGATTACATTATGGCCTCCCGGCACCAGTCGGGGACGTTAACTTTGTGGTCGAGGCACACAAAGCATTCAGAACAGAGGTATTCTATTCTTGGGTTAAATTCCCGGCTGCGGATGCACGTATACAATTGTTTCACACTTACTTTGAAGATGAAATACCAGAGGAATACTTTCCATTTGTGGACATAGAAATTTTGTTCACTTACCACGAACACATAAGTTGGTTTAAAGGCGCCATACTGCAGAAAATGTGAGACTCTGTCTGCTCAGAAAAGAAGGAGAGACTTGGCCAGTCCAGCCACTTATACACCACATCCTAATATTGCTAATTTAGATGCATCAGAAATAACAACACTATCTAAAGATCTAGTAAAAATTTACAGAAATCTCACACAGTTCATTATGCGAACACTGACAGTTAACCTTGCGCTGACTGCTCAGGCTGCACAACCACAATTTGCTATCATGGGTATCATCCCCCAAACTCTGAACGCCATAATGGGAAAGATTCCAACCAGTCGGGGGCATTGTCCGTTCTGGATAGCCCAGACAGAAAGCCAGCTTGAAGTATTTTTTTCCCATACGGTCCCACAGGACAAACATAGAATATGAACTATCTGTTTGCCAATGGGGGTGGCTCTTCCTGTGGAAGATTGTAACACTTGGGGTACAGTCTTCGCTGCAGTTTACACCAGAACTCATGAAGGGTTAAAAAAAATCATAAACTTTTTACTAGACCTGCAGGTCTAGTAACATTAATAATCTACTCGACCTAACTGAAATGTACTTGACCCATGAATGGTCTCAAATTGTGTGATCCTAGGCAAGTATTTGGTTTTATGGAGCCACCTTTTTCTTTATAATCACATAAAAGAGCACCTTCAAATATGCAATTTAACTATTTCTGGTATACAAAAAACCTCTTTATTTACTAGACTATATGTTTGCTTAATTTATAACAAGAATCTTGCCTATATATAGGGTACACATGATCCCTAGCTTGCCTCCTATTTTACTATTAGCATTGTTATCTGGGCAGGAGCAGTAATAATTCCCAGTTCATGTTTAAAAACTAATTTTAAGGTCTCGCCTTGGCAGCGCATGCGCTGTCTCAGCGAGACCTAAAGTAATCTTTATGTTGGCTTAAACTCCATGAATTTTTTTTTTCTCTTGCGATTGGTTTACCTGTGTCACTTATTGCTGTTGTTATCTAGCTTTCGGTTTGCTGTTGATCCTATGCTAACTTCCGTGTAGTCCAGAAGCATCGGCGCCGAACTACAGTTCTCGTCTGCTCTGCTCTCACTTGTTTTAATTGCGTGCAGTGTGCCGTGTTTGTTTATTAATTTGTTTTGGAGCTCACCCCCTGCATCTATAACTGGAGACTCTCCTTTGTGGGATTAGCCTCTGTAACTACAGCGGCAGCATTGTATGATAGAATTGTGCCGGGCCGCCGCGCTTTGTGTTTACCATAAATCACATCATCTCCCCGGGGCATCCCCCACCACCTCGCGCAATTCGCAGCTGCTCCGACAGAAGAATGCTTAACAAGATGATTTTAGAGAGACGGTGGAAGCATTTACAAATAACAATTCAAGAAGAGCCCTTTATTGCCGCATTCGCTCATCAGGTAATATTGGCGCTGGGCCGCTGAACCGTTCACGTAATCAAATGTGGCGAGGACCAGCACATAGGTGCCAGCGTCCCTTAAAAGCGCACTTCCGAGCTTAAACCCAAGCTAAACGCGGTGTCAGAGTCCTGGTGCGGTACTCGGGCTGCAGAGGAAAGACTCTCCCCTCCGTGAAGTGAGCGCAGACAGCGTTGCGGGCTTCAGTGAGCACGGCCGAGGTCGCTCGGCTCTGCAGCACAACAAGGGCCCTCTCTCAGGACTGCGGTATTTACAAGCGCTTTGGGGTTTGTGGGCCGCGGACAGCGGTATACTGATGCCAATTTAAACTATCTTGCAGTGAGAAGAAAGCCTGGGCCAAACGGGAGTCAGGGTGTGCTGCTAGGATACCTTCCCCCTGTCACCGGCCAGGCGCTACCGGTAACCCCCGTACGCAGGGCGGTGCTCCCCCCCTACTTCTCACCGACCCTCACAGCCCGCAGACCTGCAGGTATATTTTATATACAGCACATTCATCGGGTAATATCGGCGCTGGGCGCTGAACTGTTCTAGAACCGGCCCTGGCCCAGAGCCCCTCTGCTTCTGCAGTGCTCACTCCAAAACATTATCACTTTAGTTTTGTAGTGCCTTGTGCTTGCTTCAGCCCGACAAAAAGGGAGCTTGGAACGATTCTTATTATCCCACTCACATGCATTGTTGAGAAGGAGTGAATGGATTGATCCAGTAATCCACTGTTCATCACCTTTCCATGCAGCACAAATGTTTATCATGACTGCCAAGTTGTTAATGTGTTTTCTCTGCTGTATTTATTTTAATTAAGCATTATATTGAGGTTTACTTAACGCAAATGTTAGTTTGAGGTAAAAAAAAAAAAGTGGAGAAGATGTGGCGTAACAACCAGAGCTACCGAATCGTCGGCTCAACATCCTGTGATTCTGGGCAAATCCCTTAATCTCCCCGTGCCTATAAATAATGCATGTGACCTTGTGTGGTGTAAATGGTGCGCGGATATATCTGCCCACTGACAAAGAGCGTGAGAGTCCAAGGTAAATGGGTATTCAATGTATGAATGCAGTAACATCTGGTCACTGCTACGGTGAAAGCGTACGGGGAAAGCCTCTCACTGCTACAGTGGTAGATGCAAGAGAGCAGTAACATCGTTCGAGGGAGCCTCTCTCACTGCTACAGTTTTAACGAGCCGATGGAAGTGCAGTAACATCTGTCACTGCTTCAGTGAGTGTACGAGGAGAACCTCTCACTGCTACAGTGAAAGCGTACGGGGAAAGCCTCGGTGCTACAATAACGGGGAGCTAATGCAGTTAGTGCAGTAACACCGGTCACTGGTACAGCCCAAGAGACTGAAGTACGTATCGGGTGGGTCAGTCTATGCTACAGAGCCAAAATATGAATGCAGTAACAACTGCCCACTGCTTCACTATGAGGGATCCGCATGTGGGAGGGCAGCTAATCAGTGCTGCAGAGTCAGAGCCAAGCAGTGAATGCAGTAACATCTGATCACTGCTGCAGGGCGAGAGCTCGACGTACGAGGGCAGCATGCCACTGCTAGTATCAGAGCCGAGGTATGAATGCAGTAACTTCTGGCTCCTGCTGCAGCATGAGGGAGGCTCGATAGGAATATAGACACGACATCACTGATTGTTGGTGAGCGCTGCTCGGTTAGGTGAGCAGTGACTCCTCCACCCCACCCCTCCCCTCAGTTTGATTACTGCTGTTGTAGTGTGAGCAATACAGGTACATGTTCAGTGGCACCTTGCCTCTGGTGTAGTGTTGTGGGGGGCAAGGTATGGTCCAGTCACCGCTTGTCACTGCTGCACTGTGAGGGCCTAGGCAGTTTCAAATAAAACGCACATGGGCACCCCACTGCCCTGTCAGTTTTGTAATACAAGAATAGTGGTTCTGTCGGGATAGAGGCAATTTCTTTGTGCGTCTAAATCAATAGTAAGTCTCTTCATACATTGTAGGAGAACATGCTATGCACAAATCATAAAGACACAACACCTTTCTTAGATATTCAATAATTTTTCTTATTTTGCAGATATTAATACAGTATATGTTGTGGCTGTCCTAAACAAAATAAGGGATGATGTGTAATTGCACATACAGTGAAACAGTTTCAGTGACTGGTAGTGAAACGTGAAACATGGCTTATACAGGAATCAAAACACAAAAAGTAAACATTACTGAAGAACATAGAATATCATCTGTCCATATGCGTTACATTGGTCACAACAAAATGTATTCTTTTGCTTAGAGTGTTGTAACTCTTCATGGACGGATTGATGTAAATAACGTCGAAGTTTTGACCCTAAAGTATGGTGCACAGTTAATTGCATCCGAGGCAGGTCTTCATCAGGACAAAAGGGGAGGCGGACAGCCTGGAAGTAATAGCGTAGACTTGGTGCTATCACGGTGGAAGGTGTCAGCCGACACCTATCCTGAATTTCTTTAGGGCGATCTTCCAATGGTTGGAAATGAATTGGCTTCACCAGCCGGTGAAGTGTAAAAGAGAAGCGTCGCAACCGCGATCACTAGGTGGGCGATCAAGAAGACGTCCGAATCAGTCCTCTCGTGGCGATGAATGGCCTGTCAGTTTTGTAGTCCGCGAGTGCAGTGACATCCCCTCTGCTGCCATATGAGGAAGCAGTCTGTACAGTGAGTCACATCAGCAGTGAGGGAGGCAAGGGATGGGTGCAGTACAGTGCGGATGCCAGGGCACAGTGCAGTAGACTCACTGCAGCAGAAAGGGAGGCAAGGTGCAGTGCAGTGAGGGACACCGTCTGCGATGCATTCATCTCCACTAAAGCAGTGAGGGAGGCGAGGGACGGTGCTGTACACCGTAAGCTACTTAGTTCTTCATTATCATCTGATTGGTAGTTAGGGAAAATGTACGTGGATACTTTATCGCAGGGGTGTGGTGTGGTGTGTACGACAGAAAGCAAAACCTTCTGGTTACCCACTGAATATTTAAATTAGTTTTATTTAGATTAAATGTATATACATTTGTCGTGTCTAAATCTAAAAAACCTGTTACACGGAAGTCTTCCTGGTACTAAGTTAGCATCCCCTGCCTTATTGGGTCGATACTATGCAGAAAGACTGTATAGCCGCCAAATAGCCTGCTCTGAATAGGTACACAGTGGATTATGGGCCCCAAAAAGAGTCTTAACTAGCTTACCCTGCAATAGGTCTGATATTTACACAAATTTGAGCTATTGGTATTGCAAATAACAAGGCCTTTTAATCTTTGTTTTTAAAACATAGATAAAAGGCATTGTCATTGACAATGCCAATAGCTTAAACTCACGTTAATGCGAGACCTATTGCATTGCAAATGCTTGTTCTAAATATACTACCAAAGCATGACGTGGTAGTGCACTGTCATTTACATATAGCATATTTTCCATTGAAATGGCCACAAAACCTTTCCACTAACATGTAGTTTTACTAATAATAGCACATAAACAATGTTTGGAAATTGGGCTTCAGCAAAAATATTTAAAATGTGGACATCACCAAGTAAAGTGTTCTAATTTGTTTTGATCCTATAAAAAATAATGTCACCACATAATTACAAAAATGGGTCTTCGTTACTAGTGAAATATATTTGAAATGTTTAAACAGTTCACTTAGCTATTTCAGTGTTGTGTTAGAAAAAGAGCCTGGCATCTTACAGCCTTTCATTTAACATGCTCTGCACAGTTCAATTCGTTCAATTGTCACACAGTTTATTTTACAAAATCCTCTAACTTCAGTCACGGAAAGATTAAAAAAAGTAGGAAGACAAACTGACTTTTGATCTCGGTCTCTAAAAGCCAGCAAATGTGACAAGATAAGATCTACAGGTATTTTTATTGCTCTTTCACTTTGTGAGCAATAAAGATGCCTTTAAATCTTGTTATCTTGTCACATTTGCTCTGCTTTCAGAGGCTAAAAATCAGTTTACCTTCATACATTTACTTTTTGTTCTGTGACTGAAGTTAGCGGATTTTCAGCTCGCCAGAAAGGGAGAGTTTCCCCAAAAATAGCCTGTCCTGAATAAATCTTGCTCGACAGTGCGAGTGGATTTTTCGAGCCCTGTGATGGTCTCTCTTCAATAGCAGTTTTACCTGAGGTACTGAAACAGGTACAGAATAAGTACGGGTAGCACCTGCCCTGGACTTAGGGATGAAACTGTGGGCGATTTTGCTGCAGTATCAGCCATTATGTTAGGTAACAAAGGGGGAATCAGAAGCATTGGCTATACACCAACACCTAGGGGAGTTCATTCCTGTACAGCAGGAACAGGAATTGCCTAAGATTATCAAAGAAACCTATGCTTCGCTAGGCAGAGACAATCTGGGAGCCAGGCCTGGGAAACCACAGGTTAAGAGTATTTCTAAAAAGGATAACTCTAAGCAAGCACCCAATTCTTCCAGGAAGAAATGGGACGATAAACAAAACAAGACACAATCACAGGATGGGTCTGTGCAGCAGGAAACCACTGACAAAAAATATAATTTAAGAAAAATATAATTTAAGAAATTATGATAATATTAGAAAGTCTGACTTGTATCAGGATACTAATCCATGTTCCTCTCATTCCTTTTGGGATTCATCTGATAAACATTCGGAGAGAGGTCGTTGGTCAGAGCAGAGATCAGAAGAGCGTGTGAAGCCAAAAAGGGAAACATATCACACTTCGGAATACATCCTTAAATAAAAGAGGACAAACTAAAGACTCAAAAACCTACATTTAAAAAGAAGACAGTAGTAGGGATTAAAATAAGATATGATAAGATATGACCAGAATGCTGAAGACTCTGCTTCTGAACAGGGTATGGGCAGTGACGATGCTGGGGGAGTGCGGCAGAAGTCACAATAGCTCACTGGAACCCAATTGACTATCTGGTGGTAGTAGAGCTGAATGAACATATCACGGTGGGAAAGTGTCCAGCATCGTTTACACGAAATAACGCTCTAAATGGAGGGGGACATACCCAGCCTCTCTTTTTGGGAGAACCTGACTTATGGTCACAGAATGTTTTGGGCTGAAAACATTTGTCAACTGTGTGCGTAATTGAATGCCCACTGGGATAAATGGAAATTTGTCCTGCTTTCTCTGACCTCGTTCCAGAATCAATTAAACATTCATACAGCAAGAAGTGGGCTTTAGCCCTAGCTCCTGCATTATATCCAAATCATATTGGGTGGGATGATGAGTCTCCTCATCAAGAAATCCCATTACAATCTGTTTCTCAACCGCAGAGACAGTAGCCAATTAAACATGAAGCAAAAAAAATAGGTTGGAAATCCTAGAATAACTTGAATATCAAGGTGTTAAAAACAATTGCACCTCGTCCATGAATTCTCCTGTGTTTCCTGTAATAAGACCAGACAATTCATATAGTCTAGTTTTAGACTACAGACATTTGAACACTCCCACATGCACTTTTGCAGTACATAATGAACATAGTGCCGCACTAATGTATAACATTGTGCAGAAGAAATATAAAACAACATTACACATCGCAAATGAATTTTTCTGCCAGAATATAGCACCTGGAAGCAGATATTTGACAGCATTCTCAGTGCTAGGCTTACTGTGTCAATTCTGCCATTTACCTCAAGGGTAGAGGGACAGCGCTGGGCTGTTCTCAGTCAGGATATCAGACTTATTTCAAAACTTTGATGAGGTGGCAATGTCCTACGTAAATATTTATCTGACGAAGGATGAGTTAATGGAACATTTGGTTAGAATAAACCACATAATGATAGGATGTGCTCACCTGGGTTACAAATTTAATTTAAAAAAATATCAAAAATTGCCCACCTCAATGTCCGGTTTCTGGGATATGAAAGTGAAAGCAAAAGCCTGACAACATATTTTTTTAGAATAATGTGCACGGCTCCAACCTCCAACGACTGAAAAGACTACAATCCATATTAGGATTCCAGAATGCTGTCAGAACATACATTTTGGATTACGCAGAATGAGTAAAGCCCTTCTACAATTTAATTAAACCTGATACCTGAGCCATAACTTCCCGCAGGTGGGATGAGGACTCATAACCTAGACTAAGAAGTCTTGCAGGGCTGAACGGACAAAGTGCCCATCCCAGCGCACTTGGCCATCAAGGCATTCATGTTTTGCGAATGTGTGCAATGATTCCCACGTCGCTGACTGACGGTTCTCTTGAACTGGGACACCCCCTGCCAAGGCCGTAGTCGCAGCCTTTCCCCTGGTGGAATGTCAATAAATTTCAATCAAGAATTTGTAGAGTGCACTACTTACCCGTGAGGGTCTCAAGGCGCTGGGGGAAAAAAGGTGGGGGGCGCTACTGGTCGAACAGCCAGGTCTTGAGTAGCCTCCTCAAGGTCAGCACGTCTTGGGTCTGTCGTAGGCTCACTGGGAGGGTGTTCCAGGTCTTGGCGGCGAGGTGGGAGAAGGATCTGCCGCCGGTGGTTGTTCCTCGGATGCGAGGGATGGTGGCGAGGGCGAGGTCGGCGGAACGGAGCTGGCGGTTGGGGATGTAGAAAAAGAGTCGTCTGTTGAGGTAGGCTGGGCCGGTCTTGTGGAGTGCCTTGTGTGCGTGGATGAGGAGCTTGAAGGAAATCCTCTTGTTGATGGGGAGCCGGTGCAGGTTTCTCAGGTGGGGGTGATGTGGCTGTGGCGTGGTACGTCGAGGACCAGGTGTGCAGAGGCGTTTTGAATGCGTTGCAGTTGTTTGATGAGCTTGGCCGGGGCTGCCGCGTAGAGGGCGTTTCCATAGTCGAGTCTGCTACTGACGAGGGCCTGGGTGACTGTTCTTCTTGAATCTGACGGGATTCACCTGTAGATCTTGCGGAGCATTCAGGGGTGTTGAAGCAAGAGGAGGAGACGGCTTTGACTTGCTTGGTCATGGAGAGTGTTGAGTCGAGGATGGCTCCCAGGTTGCGTACGTGGTCGGTGGGGGTTTGGGCTGCTCCCAGTGCCGTAGGCCACCAGGAGTTGTCCCAGGCTGAAGGGTTGGAGCCGAGGATGAGGCCCTCCGTCTTGTAGGTGTTCAGCTTCAGTCAGCTGATCTTCATCCAGTCGGCGACGGCCTTCATTCCTTCGTGGAGGTTGTATTTGGCAGTGAGGGGGTCCTTAGTGAGGGAGAGGATCAGTTGAGTGTCTTCGGCGTAGGAGATTATGTTGAGGTCGTGCTGTCAGGCGACTTGTGCGAGCGGGGCCATGTAGATGTTGAACAGTGTCGGGCTCAGGAATGATCCCTGGGGTACGCCGCAGATCTTGGAGGCTTCGGATCGGAATGGGGGGAGGCGGATGCTCTGGGTTCTGCCGGAGAGGAAGGAGTTGGTCCATTCCAGGGCCTGTTCTCGGATCCCTGCGTCGTGGTGGCGTGTGCGTAGTGTGCGGTGGCAGACGGGGTCGAAGGCAGCGGAGAGGTCCAGGAGGATGAGGGCGCGGTCTCACCGTTGTCCAGCAGGGTCCTGATGTCAGCGGTGGCGGCGAGGAGGGCAGTCTCGGTGCTGTGGTTGCAGCGGAACTCTGACTGGGATGGGTCCAGGATGCTGTTTTCTTCGAGGTATCGGGTTAGCTGTCTGTTGACGATCTTCTCGATGGCCTTGGCTGGGAATGGAAGAAGGGAGATGGGCCGGAAGTTCTTGAGTTCTCTCGGGTCCTCCTTGTTTTTTTTTAGTAGGACCTTGATCTCAGCGTGTTTCCAATTCTCTGGGAAGGTCGCGGTCTCGAAGGAGAGATTGATGATGTTGCGCAGGTGTGGTGCGATGGAGCTGCTGGCTCTTAATCCCTCAGGGGGCTGCTTCTTCGCCAAGGCATAGCAGATTTTAATGTAGAAAACAACCCAGCGTGAGATGGGTTTTTTCTGCACTGCCTTTTCCTTCTTTGCTCCCACATACCCCACAAAAAGTTGTCCACCCGGAATTCTTTTGTGCAGTCAAGGCAGAACGGCAACGCTCTTTTTGGGTTCATTCAGTGCAGACGCTTGTCCTCCTTAGAGGGATGTGGGGGAGCAAAGAAGGTGGGCAAAGTAATGGACTGACCCAGATGGAATGGGGTCACAACCTTTGGTAAGAATGATGCCCTGGTGGTGGGGGGCGGAGCTAGCCACGACAAGAGATGGCCGCGCTTTGAGCGAGCTCCTCGAGGAGGCCACATGAATCATCCCTATCCTGCACAGAATTGGGGCATTTCAACCCAAAATAATCGCTGAGGATACATACAAGTAAACATCAAGCCTGTGATTAAGTGGACACTGCCCGAGTGAACTACACGGCAGTTGCGGACCTGGTAGCGGGTGGGGCCTGCTGGAGACTTGAAGGAGTGAAGCCCTGGCCTGGAGTTTTGACGCACGCCGAGACGCACGGCACGCACGCAGGCTGGAGGTGAGCTGCGCGGACGGACAACGGACATAAAAGCGCTGGCGTCACAGGGCAGACCGAAATACCTGTGCACCCCCGACGGCCACCTCCCTGTCTCCCGCGTCCCAAATTGGGGAGCTGATGCGAAACGTGAGCGAGCTGAGGTGCAGCCTGGCAGCACTGTGTCCACATCGTTTAACGGCAAATGGGAAAGCCGGCGGACCATTAAAAAGGTGCGGTGAGGCCTAAAAATCAACCGGAGTAGCGGGTGCAGCGACTAAAGACGGTGAAAGGCACCAGCTCAGCAATATAAGGTACATAAGCCCGAAAAGTAGGTGCTTTTTGGTACGACAGCAAGTACAATATACTGCATAGTCTGGAAGGAGCCATAGAATAGTCACTAACCACCAACAAATGTAAATTGCCCCCCAGAGACATTGAAAAGACGGGTAATACACACAAGGAGGGCACTGGCAACTCATCCCTACGTGCTCACGAGCCCAAGGCGATATTCCAGTGCAAGAGGCACCGCACTACACAGGCACGTACCAACTGCTGGCACGAGGGAGAGGCGTGAAGGGGTGTACGTGCAAATAGGGACGAGTGGAGGGCAGTGAGAGAGTAAATCGGACGCCATTTTCAAATCCGAGACAGACAAGTACCCACACGCACCAAGAGTCGCCCATTAAAAGGGGAGAGCACTACACAAGTGGGGCCAGGTCGGGGTGAGAGAGAGAGACGCAGTTTTTCTTCGAACCTCCACCAAAATGGGCAAACCAGATAAAAATCAACCTAAAATAAACTTTGATACTGCCAAAAAAGTCTCTGAAATGTCAGAAACGGACCAGCGGACCCCCCCACAGACGGAGTCGCAAACTGGGGAAATACCAGCAGACAATGTCCAATCAATGTTCCAGTCAATACAGACTGCACTATCAAACATTGACGGTAAGATAAACACACTAACTCACAGGGTAGACCGCATGTCTGAGAGATTGGATCGACACACAGAACGAATTGACATGGCGGAACAAAGGATATCGGATGTTGCAGACTCTACCTCCCAACTGAACACTAAACAAGCTGGCATTGACAAACAACTAGCGGCGATAGCGGCAAAAACCGAAGATTTGGAAGCTAGATCTCGGAGGAGTAACATACGCATAATGGGAATTGCGGAAACAACAAACACAGGCCCGATGGAGAAATATGTGGAACAACTCCTGATATCGCTCTTAGGACGGGAAACATTCTCGGAAGTCTTCCTCATGGAAAGAGCCCACAGATCCCTGGCCCCTAAACCACCATTGGGCACCAGGCCAAGACCCATAATTGCCAAGATACTAAACTATAGGGATAGGTACGCAGCAATGAGAAAAGCGAGAGAACTGGCGACATTGAGACATGAAGGAATGGATATAGCCCTATATCCCGATTTCACCCAGACAGTGCAGGAAGCGAGGAAAGGTGGGCAAAGTAATGGACTGACCCAGATGGAATGGGGTCACAACCTTTGGTAAGAATGATGCCCTGGTGGTGGGGGGCGGAGCTAGCCACGACAAGAGATGGCCGCGCTTTGAGCGAGCTCCTCGAGGAGGCCACATGAGCCTGAGGCACCACACTACACAGGCACGTACCAACTGCTGGCACGAGGGAAAGGCGCGAAGGGGTGTACGTGCAAATAGGGACGAGTGATGGGAAGTGAGAGAGTAAATCGGTCGCCATTTTCAAATCGGAGACAGACAAGTACCCACACACACCAAGAGTCGCCCATTAAAAGGGGAGAGCACTACACAAGTGGGGCCAGGTCAGGGTGAGAGAGAGAGGCGCAGTTTTTCTTCGAACCTCCACCAAAATGGGCAAACCAGATAAAAATCAACCTAAAATAAACTTTGATACTGCCAAAAAAGTCTCTGAAATGTCAGAAACGGACCAGCGGACCCCCCCACAGACGGAGTCGCAAACTGGGGGAATACCAGCAGACAATGTCCAATCAATGTTCCAGTCAATACAGACTGCACTATCAAACATTGACGGTAAGATCAACACACTAACTCACAGGGTAGACCGCATGTCAGAGAGATTGGATCGACACACAGAACGAATTGACATGGCGGAACGAAGGATATCGGATGTTGCAGACTCTACCTCCCAACTGAACACTAAACAAGCTGGCATTGACAAACAACTAGCGGCGATAGCGGCAAAAAACGAAGATTTGGAAGCTAGATCTCGGAGGAGTAACATACGCATAATGGGAATTGCGGAAACAACAAACACAGGCCTGATGGAGAAATACGTGGAACAACTCCTGATTTCGCTCTTAGGACGGGAAACATTCTCGGAAGTCTTCCTCATGGAAAGAGCCCACAGATCCCTGGCCCCTAAACCACCATTGGGCACCAGGCCAAGACCCATAATTGCCAAGATACTAAACTATAGGGATAGGTACGCAGCAATGAGAAAAGCGAGAGAACTGGGGACATTGAGACATGAAGGAATGGATATAGCCCTATATCCCGATTTCACCCAGACAGTGCAGGAAGCGAGGAAAGGTGGGCAAAGTAATGGACTGACCCAGATGGAATGGGGTCACAACCTTTGGTAAGAATGATGCCCTGGTGGTGGGGGGCGGAGCTAGCCACGACAAGAGATGGCCGCGCTTTGAGCGAGCTCCTCGAGGAGGCCACATGAGCCTGAGACACGGCACTACACAGGCACGTACCAACTGCTGGCACGAGGGAGAGGCGCGAAGGGGTGTACGTGCAAATAGGGACGAGTGGAGGGCAGCAAAACAAAAGCTGCGCAAGTTACAAATCCCCTACGCTATGTTGTATCCTGCGAGACTAAAGATAACGGACGACGGTGCGATAAAAATCTTCAATGAATCCAAAGACATTATGAAATACTTACAAATGAAGAAACTGAAGGAAGAACGCAGAAGATCGCCGCGGGACAGACCCCAGGAAAGGGAGACCATGTCAGATGTGGAATAACAATTTTGGATTATAATATGGATCCCTTAACTGCAAGGGAGACACAACAATTAACTAGGAAACGGCACGGGCTGAACAAAAAGAAGTGTGCACTGCTGAAGAATGGACTAACTGGGACTGGGAAACTTGCAAACGACAAGGTGCAATGACAAATAGAGGCCTGGTCGTGACACCACACGCGGAGAAACGATCCAGAGCACCAGATAAGTCCCTAAAGGGAAATAGTCATATAGGTTTATGCCAAAATAAGGTGTATAAGGAACGCATGATGTTACTGTTGTTTAAAATGTGTATTGATTTATAAGACTGTATTACCATAAAGTAGGTTTGGGATGCACAGTACAGTGCAAACAGATGTTAAAGTATGCCCCCCCCTTGGTAAAATCAAAAGGGGGTAGAGTCAAGGCAGCTTTTGCCCACTAGTGTACCACAACGGTTATTGTTTTGGGTTTGGGAGGGTATAAGCTAGGGGACGGGAATATGTCTTTGCTGATGGAAAGAGACGGAGTGGAAGGGGGGAGGGTGACAGGAGTAAACGTAAAATTCGCCAGACAGCTAAGGTTGGTTGCAACAACAGACTTCAGGGCTATATATGTTCTGCAACCCTACACATTCATAAGACTACACAGCATAATAACAGCTAACTATGGCAAACACTCTGCAACAGACTAGGACACTGTCCTTGTTAATATGGAATGTGAGAGGACTACAAGATCCTCGAAAGACTAGAAAGGTGTTGGCATATTTGGATAGACATAAGGAAGATGTGGCCTGCTTACAGGAGACACACATAACACCCCTACGAGAAAGCAGGATCGGATACAAATGGGCACAGATACGGGTAGCAGCGTCATACTCCAACTATGCTAGAGGGGTACTGTTGATGATCAGACGCAACATCCCTTTCACTCTCATAGACAAGGTAGTCGATGACCAAGGAAGGTTTGTCTTTTTACGCGGGAATTTCGGCGGTACAGTTCTAACAATAGTCTCCGTTTACGGGCCTAACGTTGACGATCCACAGTTCTATGAGACAGTCTGCTCCAAACTAAGAGACACACGACCAACAGCCATAATCTGGGGAGGAGACTTTAACACATGCTTAGACCCTAAATTGGACAGAGCTGCAGGAACCGATAGACATGGCAGACGTTCAGCCAGAGCCTTATTAGATGGAATGGACGAATGGGCGCTGGTGGACGTGTGGTGACTGCGACACCCGGGCACTAGAGAAGGCACGTGCACCTCGCTGACCCACACCACTTGGTCAAGACTAGACTATTGGCTCACCACACGAGAGGTCAGCACATGGTAAAAGCAGTAGAACACCTCCCCAAAACACTCTCAGATCACTCCCCAGTACTGATGGTCCTAGAAATACACACCCACACACACCAAGGCAATTCACATGGCTTCTCCAACAATCTGCACTGAAAGATCAAGTTTTCAGGAGTGAATTGAGCCGAGCCATCATAGACTTCTTTCAGACAAACGAAGGATCGGTAGATAGTGCAAGATCAGTGTGGGAGGCGTTCAATGTTTGCACAAGGGGACACTGCATTTGGAAGCATGTAGGGATACTTAAGGACATTAGACAACAACTGGCCATGGTGGAGAGGGACATCCAAACGCTAGAAGCTCAATAGGCGAACACACAATAGGAGTCCATTTTAGCTGACATACGGCGCAAAGTTGACACATATCATGATTATGCGGACACGGAAGTGAAATATCTATCAAAGCACCATAGAGCCAGAGCCTACCGGGAAGGAGGCAGACCAGGATGAGCACTTTCACGTAAGATAAATTCAACACGAAATAACACACATATAACACACGTTAAAAATGATCAAGGCGAAATAGTATACGACACCCAAGCCATTCTGGATAGTTTCCAGACCTTTTATTCCACACTCTATACCACAAGAACCACGAAATCGAGGCAAGAAATACATGATTACCTAGATGACATAGGACTGGCCTGGCTATCGGACACACACAGAACATTTCTAGGGCATCATATAACAGAAGATGAGCTTAAGGACGCTATTAACTCGCTCCCAAATAACAAGGCTCCAGGATTGGATGGCCTGCCGGGCGAATTCTATAGAGAATACAGAGACTTACTATTACCACACTTAGCCCAAATGTACGATGAATCGTACGAGGAGGGGTCCCTCCCAGAGACGCTACGAGAAGCATTGCTGATAGCGCTCCCAAAGCCAGGAAAAGACCTTACAAAATGTGAATCCTACTGTCCTCTCTCCCTTATCAACATAGATGTTAAAATCCTAGCGAAAGTCTTAGCAACTAGAATACACCTGCTTTTGGGATCCCTGGTGCTCCCAGATCAAGCAGGTTTCATCCCCACCAGATCCACTACACAGAACTTGCGCACCATATTCACAATGCACCAAAGTCTAGACCCGCAAGAGCCGGCTGCAGCCGCACTCTTAGACGCAGCAAAAGCGTTTGACTCGGTGGAGTGGGAGTTTATGTTTACTGTCCTGACAAGAATGGGATTCCCCCCCCTTTCCTAAGGTGGATAGCCCTACTATACAATGAATCAAAAGCGAGAGTCCGAATTAATGGCAGCTCCTCGCAATGCATGAACATAAGTCGCGGAACTAGACATGGTTGCCCGTTATCCCCTATATTATTCACACTCATAGTAGAACCGCTAGCCTGCAAAATCAGACAGAAACACCCGGAAACGGCACTACAGTTCTCTCTTCGCCCAGTTGGGATTTCGCTTTATGCAGACGACATGGTACTGTACATTAGACACCCCGACACAAACTTGAATCCACTGATAAGGGAATACATCAAATATGAACAATATGCTGGTCTAAGCATAAACTGGGATAAGTCGGTGGTGATACCACTGACGGCAGAAACCCCGAAACCCACACTTGACTATCCTCTAAAATGGGAGACAGGCCCGGTGAAGTATCTGGGAATATGGGTGCACCGAGACCCAGAGGTAGTGCTTAAAGAAAATTATGGAGTAGCCCTGACCAAGCTGGAAGAAACAGTAGAAACATGGATTAAACTCCCACTATCGATCGCGGACAGAATCGCCTTGCAAAAAATGATAGTCTTGCCTAGATTTCTGTACTTATTTTGGAACATCCCAATATGGCTCACAAATGCGTTCTTTAGTAAGCTACGCACAGCGCTTCAGCGACTTACGTGGGTGGGGAAGCAACCGAGAGTAGGCTGGAGAACACTCACGAAACCATATCACCTGAGGGGGTTTGCAGCTCCCGACCTACAACTTTACTACTATTGCGCGCAGGCACAACACGCACACTACTGGTTACACCACACGCACATATACCGCACATAGCAGTGGAAACGGATAGCATCCGTATAAAAAGACTGACACAATATGTTGCGGACCCAGTGAGCTACTATACTAACAACACGATTCACCCAGTCAAGTGCACATCGAGGGCATGGCACACACTGGCAACAAGGCACAGAAACTCCCAATATATGCGCCAGCACTCCCACTGGCAAACCACCCCAAACTATCTGTTACGTGTGAACAGAAGATGAATAAGGAACTGGGGGACATAGGTTTCCGGACGATGAGTTCGGTGTTTCCACAAAATGAGTTCATATCGCTCCAAAATCCAGCGTTATGCGCCCATCAAACACCACTAAAAATGTTTGGGTATCACAGACTGAGGGCCACGATTAAAGACCTGTACGAAACGAGCCGCCAACACTACACGCTACTAAGAAGGCTATTTTGATGGTCAACAGCCGGAGGGGACAATTGTGCAAAGGTTCGACCACACATCAGATAAGTGAGGACCAAATTAAGGTTCCATTGTGGCATAACAAAGGGTGAAGGTGGAAATAAATGAACCCACCCTTTCAGAAATCTATTAACAATAGGAGATTTAAAGAGAGAAGGCTGATCTGGCAGACGCAAAAAAGCAGACAGAGTAAAAAGGTAACCCTTGAGAGTTCCCGAAGCAGAGCCCTGCTGTGCAAGGGTTAGAATGAACAAAAGGACAGCAGAAAGAGCAGCAGAAAGAGGGTCAATAGACCTTTCTGTACAGTATACTACAAATTTCCGCCAACGGCAGGCGTATACTAACTTAATGGAGGGCCGCCTGGATGCCACAGTAACATTACAGACTTTGGGAGGTCAAAGGCCATCAACTGCTGCAGCTCAATCTCCACGCATGGAGGTGCAGAGTTGACAGGTTCGGGTGGAGAACCCTCCCCTGCTGCTGCGACAGAAGATCCTCCCGAAGGGGCAGCCTGATCGGAGGATCAACACTCATGCTCACAAGCTCTGGATAACGGACTCTCCTTGCCCAGTCCGGCGACACAAAAATGACTTAGGTCCGGTCGCTCCTGATCTTCTTCAGAACTCCTGGGCAGGAGTGGTAGGGGCGGAAAGTCGTACAACAGGCCTGAGCTCCACTTGCAACAAAAACATGTCAGCAAGCGATAGCCGCCTTGGACGATCTGCAAGACCCACTTGTCCGTTGTTATAGATCTCCAGCAGGGGAGATGTTGACAAATTCTCCCACCCACTGGAGTGGTGTGGCCCTTTAGAATCAGCCTAGAACTGCTTGGACGGTACAAAAGGGGGTGGTAATGGACGGAGCATCTGAACCAATCAAACACTCACACCCAGTCAAAAGATCTGGGTTTAATCCATCACCGTTCTTTAGCCCACTCTGCCACCCCAGTTCAGACATGGCTATATGCAAATCAGTCTGACCCTGTGCCTCATGGGAACAGTCCAGCCCGAACTGCCAAGCCATGCCTTCCCTGGACCGGAAACAAGCTTCCGAGGACCGGTTTCTGGCATTACAGCCGTCTTCAGCCCGGCTTGCTTGAATCCAGTGGCAAAGTGAGCAAGGGACTCACGTCTGAGCATACCCTGCCACACTTATCGCGGCCAAAAGCGGTACAAAAGGGGGTGGTAATGGACAGAGCATCTGAACCAATCAAACACTCACACCCAGTCAAAATATCTGGGTTTAATCCATCACCATTCTTTAGCCCACTCTGCCACCCCACTTCAGACATGGCTATATGCAAATCAGTCTGACCCTGTGCCTCATGGGAACAGTCCAGCCCGAACTGCCAAGCCATGCTTTCCCTGGACCGGAAACAAGCTTCCGAGGACCAGTTTCTGGCATTACAGCCATCTTCAGCCCGGCTTGCTTGAATCCAGTGGCAAAGTGATCAAGGGACTCACGTCTGAGCATACCCTGCCACACTTATGGCGGCCAAATGCGGTACAAAAGGGGGTGGTAATGGACGGAGCATCTGAACCAATCAAACACTCACACCCAGTCAAATGATCTGGGTTTAATCCATCACCGTTCTTTAGCCCACTCTGTCACCCCAGTTCAGACATGGCTATATGCAAATCAGTTTGACCCTGTGCCTCATGGGAACAGTCCAGCCCGAACTGCCAAGCCATGCCTACCCTGGACCGGAAACAAGCTTCAGAGGACCGGTTTCTGGCATTACAGCCGTCTTCAGCCCGGCTTGCTTGAATCCAGTGGCAAAGTGAGCAAGGGACTCACGTCTGAGCATACCCTGCCACACTTATGGCGGCCAAAAGCGGTACAAAAGGGGGTGGTAATGGACGGAGCATCTGAACCAATCAAACACTCACACCCAGTCAAAAGATCTAATAAGGGATCTCTGAGAAAGCATGACTGAACTACTCAGATTTGACCATTAAAGAACAATCAAACCAACATTTGTGGCACCATATTGTGTAGTTCCTATAAATGTAAATAGGATCTGTACCTTTAGACAACATAAACTGTGGGATTTGTGTCCAGACGGATTGCAGACACCCCTACCAGATATGTTCGCCTGTATACCAGCTAGCTCACAGTGGCACTATGACCCTCTCTTACCGAGGAAAGAATAGTTTCTGGCAACTATCTAACATGACAACCCTGTCCCCTCAGGGGTCATGGAAACAGTACAGTACTTTTCGATCATTCAATCATGCTCACTTTCTCTCAGAGACATACACAGAATAAACGATGGGGATGTTTTCAGTAAGCATTTATTCTAGTGTAAAATATGTGTGCTGCAACATCCATAAGACGGAAACAGATGTATACGGTTACAATCACCAACAGAGTAAATAGATGGTAGAATTCTACTATAGTGCTGAAACAATGGATATATGTAGGCATATAAATACAGGACAGTAATAATGCATACACCTACGATGCTAACCGTAACTAGATGTATCTAAATGTACCTAGCATGTATGTAGTTGTATAGCCAAAACTCTCCCTAGGATAAAGCCATTCCCATTACCTGAAGTGAGAGAATGAAGGGCTTATGAGTGTATCTGTAACCCTTCAAATATTAGAGTTTGTAATGCAGTGGCGCTTTACATTCAGAAGACGATTAGAATAAGAAAAAGTAATTCATATCTCGAGGCCCTCATATATGAAGAGGATAGGAAGAATACAGATTTTTTTTGTTTGAATATCTTTTATTGATTTTTAGTTATTCACTCACAGTATACAACATCAGATGAAGCGAGGTAATACAATATGACATCTTGCAGTCGTTCAAAGTGATGCAGAAAAAAAGGAAAGAAAACAATGAGTTGCTACGGAGCATCTCCCTTGTGTCATATCACATAAAGCAATAAGAAGAAACAAGAAAAAAAGAAAAAGAAAAGTTTGCATTCACAAGGACCCTATCATAGCCAGGATGAGTCATGTGTCTCAAAAGAGGTAACTCCATGGTAAATAGAAAGGGTGTTTTGTGAGCCAGGGCTGTGTGATAGGGCCCCTTGCATGATCTGTGCAAGTAGAAGAAGTGTGTGTGCTATAATAAGTTTTCGAGAGTGTACAGCCTTATAGGTATAAAACTTTCGCTTCTCAGGCCTAGTGGGCGCGTGTCAGTGGGGTGTAATGACCTAGCTGTGTGTTCCTCTCCGTCTATGCTGGAAAGCAGGCGCGTGATCCAGCGTTGCAGGTAGTGTCATTGGTGAGCGTTGATATATAAAGGAGTAAGAATCGGATAGGTTGATATTCATAGCATCTTAACAACTAGAAAAAACTGTGAAAGAAATAATAAACCACTAGATTATAACCTTGAAAGAAAAAGAAAGAAAGACAAAGTGGGCGCGCGTGTGGCATATTTGTGTGGTGGTGTAAACGTGCGTCTTCAGTTCCGGGGGGGTGACTAGCGCGGGGGCCGGGAGATCAGGAATTCCGCTACTATCATGTGTCTCTTAGAGGAGATTTAGGCTAGTGTCTGTGCCCCGAGCGCCTCAGTGCCACGGTCCCGTGGGGCCACAGTGTTCAGTGAGTGGATCGGTCGCGTGGCTGCATGCCGTGGTTGAGAAGGGCTGTATGTAGATACCAGCTATGTACCAATCGTGGAAGCTTATATAGCTCCTCTATCCCTCCTGCCTGCCTGGCGAGGTCGGAAGTGGTTGTGTCTGGTCGATTCCTCTGCTGAGGCATACTCGGTGGAAGGACTTTAGGGTGTCGTCCCAGATTTGCGCAATTGGCTACTTTCGTAATCCCGCAGTTTCCTCTCTATGAAGGATTACACTTTCCACCCTTGCCCAGTTATCAAAGGAATTGCGCCAGTATATTGCCTGTGGGGGGGCGCTGCATTTCCAATGTTTAGTGATTAGCCTCTTTGCCGTGATTAGCCCAAGGTCCAAAAATCTAGACGGGACTTTATTTAGTTTCGTTCTCTTGTACAGGCATAGTATGCATGTCTCCCACGTGTGTCGCAGCGCTTCTCCTACACCCTCCGATAGTACCTCTGTTACAGTATGCCAGTACGTCTATAGTGTGGGGCACGACCACATCATGTGGAGGAAATCCGCACCTACGAGTGAGCATCTCGGGCACGCAGACGTTGTGACCTCGAAGTATCTGTTAATCTTGTCAGGCGACAGATATGCACGATGGATAATATAGAGTTGGATGAGTTTGAATCGGGAGTTGCGAGGGACGTTGGTGGGACAAGGCAGGATTGCCGCCCATTCCTTATCTGTCCATGCCCTTCCCCTGTCCTCCGCCCATTTGTCCCGTAAAGCTTGGAAGGAGCATTGCGAGTGGGTCAGGAGAGCCTGTACTAGCCAGTGCACTACGTGTGAATCGTGGCCCATGACATGCAGATAAGGATAGGAAGAATACTGATAATTGAGAATTCAGAACCAGAGTTATGCTTTAGATTGTATATTTTGCATATGAGACTTTATGTATACAGTTCTTTGGGTTTGCTACTGGAACTCAAATGCACTTTACTGTACTCCCTCATGATGAAATGTGAAAATGTTTTGTTTTTAGGGTGTTTTTAAGGTTGTTTATCTTGCACATGATACTTTATGTATAATGTCTATTGGGCTTTCCACTGGAATCTCAATGCACTTTATTGTACTCTCTTGTGATGAAATGTGAAAATGCTTTTGTTTTTAGGATACTTTTATGGTTGTATTTTATAACCGAATAAAGCTTGCTTTGACTTGAATGAAGGACCCCGTCTTGGTCCTGAGTTGGACACACCGCGAGAGATGTCAGACCACTGCGTGCTGGAGTATCTGCGTGCAGGGACCTCTGCGTCTCGTGTCAGCGTGTCTGCATGGAAGTCTTTCTCCTCTGCCCGCCCAGCAAAGATATGGTGTTTATATACCTTATACATAGTTATTATGCAGAAGATGGTAATCCTGCTGTGATTCTGAGAATCCTCATGCATTATAAATTAGGCTAGTTTTCGGAGAAAACCACATGAAATTTTTTCTGCACTTACTAGGTAAAAGGTCAGCACCAAACTAGTTATGTAGTACAATGGCAGGGTAAATGTAGGTGAAAGGTTAGGTGACTACCCATGCCTAATTGGGGTACATTGCGAATCATAACCCTGTACAGTCAACGAGTACAGAAATCTCAATTTGAAAAATGTATGGCGTCTATGTGAATATGCCATAGATCGAGTCATCTCCCAGTTCTACAAAACCTGCTGAACTGCCAAAAATAGACAGAAAGGCATCTGGCTACTTCATGCACTATGATGACTTCTCATCGGATTCAAGTGAATCTGGGCTGCCACCACCGCCTCTCCCTTATAAGCTATGAAATTGTGCTAACTTTGCCTGAAAAAGTCATACTTTGTTACTCCTTGGTCACATCCCTGGATTACAATTGGATTACTTTTCCTGGTCTTTTGGTAACAATTTTTTTCCTACTTCTGAATGGACACCATCTCTCAGAATGCTCTGCAGTACAACTTGGGAACTTGGTTCTGAAACCACATGTATCATGGCACCGTGAACTAAGGGACCTGTCATTGGTAAACTTACAGCAGTTCCTGTTCCGGTAAGAATAGTTTGGGACAGGGTATTGTATGATGTGTATGGTCCTACTGAACTTTTACAAATACCATATTTGTTTAGAAATTTCCTTAAATTATATCATCACCCTAGTACTTTCTCTGATGATTGGTACATTGAAACTGTACACAATTTGCTTGCAGATCTAGAGGAATCAGCTGCCTTTTCTAATGATGCATTTTATGATAGTACTTCTAACTTTGGTGACATGTTTTGTAATCAACATAGTCACCATTTTTTTTAAAACTCAAAGCTAGTATCCCATGTTCCGTTTACAATCACACTAATAGGAACATTGCCCAACACCGCCAAAAGGTAGTTCAAAAACATTTACACAAGAGTTTACTTATTATTCTGGTTTTGACACATCAGACCCAGCCTCTTATTATAGGCTTGCACATACACCTGCAAAGAAAAATATACTAACAAACACCAAGATGGTATACTCTGCTTCCTTTATTTCGCAACTGTCTGTACAAGGTTTTGACTTGAAAAGATACCATAGACACAAAATCTGTCTGGGGAACAAAAGATTGGCAGGTTCAGGGAACTGATGCCTTATTCAGAGCATGCCTCATACCACAACAAATGATTTTCCTAAACAAAAGAGTGCAAAAAACTTCCTGTCTTGGAATAGCCAAGATTCAGGATTTGAACACACCTTGTATTCCTGCATGCTCACTTTTTGAGAGCTGGCAGCACTTAACACACTTCAGTGAGGATACACTAGATACCATGATACCTAATGGTTCTTTTAATTCATCAGACCCCAATTGGAAGGGATGGTTGGTTTGTCTGTGGACACTAATGGGTTTCAAGGTAGATTCATGGGTGACACCGAAGGTTTTAGTATCAATAGGCCTGATCAGCAATATGTACAGCGATATGTACAAACAGAACACTTGGAGGTGGTGACATCATATAGTGTTGGTAAGTTGGGTAAAAACCTTAACACTCTCCCAGGTGAAACATCACTTGTCCCTTTTTTCTGATGACATGGATCGCAGGGATTTTCTCTTAGGTCCCCTGAACCCACGTCAAAAGCGCTTCTCATACAACGTGCTGTGGAAAATTTCTAAACAGGAAGCTGCTGAGAGAAGCGCTTCTCATACAATGAGCTGGAGAAAAATTCTCAACAGGAAGCTGCTGAGAGACTGCACAAGATCGACAGGGTTAACTTAGAAAAGGCTTTGGCTGTGGTTGACAATGGTATGACAACATTATCAGCCAGAATGTATACACTAGGCAACATAGTATCTTCTGCAATTGACATAATACAGCGAAACATGTCTATTGTATAACATGGACAATCACAACTCGTTGCAAGCATTACATTCCGGATGTGCCATGGCGTTACATCAATAGTACGAGTCTGTTTTCTTCATATGATCTAACGTAACAGCAGAGAATAATGGAACGCAGAGATGCAAAACATACCATGTTGCACATTAAAAAATTAGACCAATTACCTTTCTTTGTGGTTGGACTTGATAATCCACAGTTACATCACCCTACTTGTCACGACTTGCACATTCCAATATTGTCTACAATACCACCAGGTAGCCAGATACGAAGTGCTAGGGAAAGGTTATGTGCATGAGTACTGAGAGTTATCATTCAAATTTAGATGCAGGAAAGGGGACACAGAGGTTTTCCTTAGTGGTTCAGACTGTGAGGATGCTTTAAGAGTGTCCGTAGTTTGCAAGGACATTTCTCGTCATGGGTCATGAAATGCTTCAGTTGCGAACTTGGACCATTATCTGAAGGGTTCTCAGGCTGCAGTGATTCATCCGGTTTTCAAGCTACTCTTGAATGGGAACTATTTGATGCTGAAAGACCAAGTTTGCTCTGGAATGGAACAGGGCTTTGCTTATTTGGTAACGGTTAATTCCATAGTCACTTGTTGCAGAAGAGTACTGTTTCCAACTGCCCGCATAATTAGGGAGGCAACGCTATGGCCTTCGATAAATGTTTCAAACATACACTTTGATTCTCTGAGCAAACTAAAAGCTGCGCTTTCTCAAAAAGATGTGGCCTTAACTTTAGCCAGAGAGACTTATGTTGTCCAGGTTGCAAGATCCTCGTCTGAGATACAGACACTATTCCACACTAACTTACCACTGCATTTTGGGGAGCAGGTTCATTGTATCTTTAAATGCATTGGTTCTGGACTGGTTAGCACCTTTCAGACAATTTTCAGAGTTATAACATCTTTCAAACACTCTGTGGTGGGAAGCATTTTTGGAGGTCTCCTGCTTGTCCTGCTTCTTGTGGAGGGAATCCTGATCTTAATTTCTCTGCTCTGTAATGCACGTCCCAGTTCAACCCGGCATGGAGATAGCACTGCTTGTGCTGTGATGCTATGAGCGCATGGAACACTGTTTTGGCTCACCTTGGCTTTGAGAACTAAATGAGCACCGGTTCTTGTCCTTCGGGCCTGTCTGGCTTCACTGCGTACAACCTGTATTCCACTGCCTGCTTTCAAGCCGCTACTCCATATTGGATCTATGCCTAGGATCACAATTGGTTGCGCCCCCGGTTGTACTGTATTGCTGATGAATTCATTCTTCAAGCCATCCTGGGATGCTTTGGCTCCTAGTAAAATGGACACCAACTCTACAATACACTTACGGGAGGAACTTCCTCCCTCAACGGCTGTTGTGGGAACCGGATGGAATCACTTTTGCTCCATAAACCTGCTTCAAGCTGCGCCTCTGCGAACGTCATCTACAGTTGTGGGCAACAGCAATGTTGAGTCTACCACTCTGAACACAAACAATTGGCTTTTTTCGTGTGGTGGGAACCACTTGGCCCTTTTTTAAACAATATGAATTAAAAAATGTTTTCTTTATGTTTTTAGGCACCATGGCTTTCTGAGTGCTTGGGATTTCAAATAGTATATTGACTTTTTGAGGCTTTTATGAATATTTTAAAGGGAAGTTTGCTTTTAGATGATTTTAAGAGTAGTTTTTAAACATTTTAACTTTGCCTGCTGGCTTTTACACAGCTTTTATATATTGACCCTTAGTATCAGGAGAGCGTGTTATGTGCTCGGATTAGGGGCATGTAGCGAAGCAGCTTATTTCTTACACTGTCCTATTTTTTCACAATAACATTTCTGCAGTGACCTTTTGCACATATTTGCGTGCATGACTATGTTGGATTTGTTTCTTTAAAACTACTTTGTTTACACTTCCCTTCATTCACAAAGTGTGCACAATCTTATTTTATTATTTACAATTCTCTATTGTTTTATTATTTGTGCTCTTATGGCTTAACAAATTGCAGTTGTACTACGTCCGCAGTTCTTAAGTGAACCAGGTGTTCCCTCTATAACATGGGAGGACTGGATTTAAATTTTTGTGAACTATCTTGATGCATTAGACGGTCAGGAATTTTCTGATAAGCGGAAAAAAGCATTACTTCTCAGCACTTTAGGCATGGAGGGGCAACAAAGCTTCAGATTTCTTCCTCAGGCGTTACAAGCTAATGGTAAAGAAGCTATTTCCAGATTGGAGGTAATATTTGCTAAGGAAGAAAATTTAGTAATGCACCGTTATAAGTTTTATACTCATCGTCAACGCAATGAGGACTCAATAGATGAATTTTTTGCACGTCTTCGTGAACTATCACTAAAGTGCAAGTTTGGCACCATGACCAATGAGTTGTATAGAGATCAGCTGATAGTGCAATGCAACAGTCGCAAAATACAAGAAAGGTTATGGGCAGCCAAGAATCCAACTTTAAAAGTTGCCATTGACTTAGCAAAAGTCATTGAACAGTCAGAAATTTGTATGAAGGATCTACAGAAAAATAGTACACAACAAGAGGTGTCTGAAGTGTCAGAAGAGTGTGTAGCAGAAGAAAGGGATTTAGGTGATAAAGAAAAAGTCATTTTACAAAAAAAATAATTTTGTAAAAACTTCCAACAAGATGTGTTCAAGGTGTGGCAGTTATGGTCACACATCTGAATCGAGATTTTGTTATGTGTCTAATAAGGAATGTTTAAAATGTGGTCGCATGGCCATTTTTCAAAAATGTGCAAAACCAAAGTTCGCTCTAAGGTAGCGTTTGTACAAGATGCATCTTCTGTACCCAGGGAGGCAGATAGGTTGTTGGTGTTGATGACTAAATCCCTGAGAAGGATAAAAAGGAGAACAGACCTAAAGCCTTATTTATTATTGAGGGGTGTGAAGTGTCTCTTATCGTTGACACAGGTTCCAGATATACCATCATACCCAAAGTCATGTTTGAGAAAGAGTGGGATAGTATAACTTTACGAACAAGTGATATCTCTCCTGCAGGTTTCCAGGGTAACCCAATAGATTTGTTGGAGAGCGACCCTGACTCAGGTAGGTCGCTCCCCCACGCCGCACAACACCACCTGTGTGACCGTGTCCCCTTGCTCTGCTCTGCTCGGCTTGGGATCCTCAGCCTGATTTGTGTGCCTCTGCTGTTCGCATTGCTGATTCTGTTGTTCTGTTCTTTGTGCCTTATATTTTTTTGACTCCGGTGTTCTGCTATTTTGCCTTTTGTTTTGTTTTGATTCTGTTGTCCTGTTTTTGGTGCCTTTCTGTTTTCTTTTCTCCCCGCCCTGTGCTCACGCCAGTTTTCCAGTTTTTCCCGCCATTATGTCCCCTGCGGCCCGCCCCCCTGCCTGCCCATTCGGTCCCCGCTCCCGCCTCCCAGCTGCTCCTCCCTCCCAATTCCCCTCATAATGGCGGCGCTGCGCGGTGAGGAGAGCGACCATTGACCCTGACACAGGTAGGTCGCTTCCCCACGCCGCACAGCACCACCTGTGTGACCGTGTCCTCCTGCTCTGCTCAGCTTGGGCTCCTCAGCTTGAGTTGTGTGCCTCTGCTGCTCGCATTGCGGATTCTGTCGTTCTGTTCTTTGTGCCTTATATTTTTTTGACTCTGGTGTTCTGTTATTTTGCCTATTGTTTTGTTTTGATTCTGTTGTCCTGTTTTTGGTGCCTCTCTGTTTTCTTTTCTCCCTGCCCTGTGCTCACGCCCGTTTTCCCATTTTTCCCGCCGCTGCGTCCCCTGCGGGCCCGCCCCCCCGCCTGCCCATTCGTTCCCCGCTCTCGCCTCCTAGCTGCTCCTCCCTCCCACAGGGTCAGACTGATTTGCATATGGCCATGTCTGAACTGGGGTGGCAGAGTGGGCTAAAGAACGGTGATGGATTAAACCCAGATCTGTTGACTGGATGTGAGTGTTTGATTGGTTCAGATGCTCCGTCCATCACCACCCCCTTTTGTACCACTTTGTCCGCCATAAGTTGCCAGGGTATGCTCAGACGTGAGTCCCTTGCTACTTTGCCACTGGATTCAAGCAAGCCGGGCTGAAAATGGCTGAAATGCCAGAAACCGGTCCTCGGAAGCTTGTTTCCGGTCCAGGGAAGGCATGGCTTGGCAGTTCAGGCTGGACTGTTCCCATGAGGCACGGGGTCAGACTGATTTGCATATGGCCATGTCTGAACTGGGGTGGCAAAGTGGGCTAAAGAACGGTTATGGATTAAACCCAGATCTGTTCACTGGGTGTGAGTGTTTGATTGGTTCAGATGCTCCGTCCATCACCACCCCCTGTTGTACCACTACAACGCCAGCACCCTCCATGCACTCAACAACGGACAACCGCACACCTGCTTCCTGGCCGCCCTGATGCGCACCAAAGGACCCTTCTCCTGTCGGAGCTGCAGCTTCACCAGCCTCCGAGCCGCCAAACCGCCCACCACGACAGAACGCAACCACCTCAGATGCATACTACTGAACACCCGCTCCGCACACAAACACGCCATCGAACTCTGGGACCTGCTCGACACATCCTCCCCGAACTTCGCCTTCCTGACAGAGACCTGGATGAACGCCTCATCGGCACCCGACATCGCCATAGCCATCCCGGACGGCTACAAAATCACCCGCAGGGACCGCACTAACGGAGTAGGAGATGGAATCGCCATCGTCCACAAGAACACCCTCAGGATCTCAACCAGCCCCGACGACACCCTCAACACCGCCGAACACCTGCACTTCCAGATCCACACCTACCCCAACACCACCCTCAGAGGAACTCTCGTCTACAGACCCCCTGGACGCCGGCCTCAGTTCAGCGACTCCATCGCCGACTTCGTCAGCACGCACGCCCTTGTCTCCACAGACTACATCCTCCTCAGAGACCCGAACTTCCACCTCGATAACAGCAACGACACTAACTCCACCCCCCTGATTGACAATCTCGCCAACCTTGGACTCAGACAGCTCCTCACAACACCTACCCACTCTGCCGGGCACACGCTTGACCCCATCTTCTCTGCTAGCTCCCAAGTCACCTTCAACCACACCACCGAACTCCACTGGACCAACCATCGCTGCATCTACTTTACCTTCCAGAAACCCACCATGCATCACCGCACTCAACAGATCCCCCGCCGCAGCTGGAGCAAAGTTACCGAAGACCAGCTAAACACCACCCTCGCCTGAAGCCCACCCGCCAACCCCACCGACTCAGACACCACGGCCCGCAACCTCAGGCGATGGATCGACGACTGCTCCAACACTCTTGCCCCGATCAAGAAACCCTCCAACAGACGCACTAACAAGAAAGCCAGCTGGTTCACCGCGGACCTCTAGGCCTCCAAGCAAACCTGCCGAAAACTAGAGAAGAAATGGCACCGCAAACAGACACCGGACAACCACGCAGCCCACAAGAACGCCATCCGCAGACAATATCACCTCATCAGGTCCGCCAAAAGGGCCTCCTTCAAGAACCGCCTAGACAACAAGCGCACAACAGCAAAGAGCTCTTCAACATCGTGAAGGAACTCTCCAACCCCAGCTCCAACACCAACGACATCCCACCATCGCAAGACCTGTGCGACTCCCTAGCCACCTTCTTCCATCGCAAGATCGCAGACATCCACGACAGCTTCGAAAACCGACAGCCACCAACACCACCCGCATCGATCCCCTGCTCACCTGGCCCAACATAAACGACGAGGACACCATCAAAATAATGAACACCATCCACTCCGGCTCTCCGTCAGACCCATGCCCACACCTCATCTTCAACAAAGCTAGAGCCACCATCGCACCCCACCTCAGCAAGGCCATCAACATCTCCTTCGAGACCACGACCTTCCCAGAAAGCTGGAACCATGCCGAGATCAACGCCTTACTCAAGAAACCCAAGGCGGATCCGAAGGACCTCAAGAATTTCCGGCCCATCTCCCTGCTCCCGTTCCCGGCGAAGGTCATCGAGAAGATAGTTAACGGACAACTGACCCGCTACCTCGAGGAGAACAACATCCTGGACCCATCCCAGTCTGGGTTCCGCAACCACCACAGTACTGAAACTGCCCTCATTGCCGCCACCAATGACATCAGGGCCCTGCTGGACAACGGCAAAACTGCGGCCCTCATCCTCCAGGAACTATAAGCCGCCTTCGACACTGTCTGCCACCGCACCCTACGCACACGCCTTCACAACGCCAGTTTCCGAGACAAGGCTCTGGAAAGGACCGCCTCCTTCCTCTCCGGCAGAACCCAGAGCGTCCGCCTCCCCCCTTTCCGGTCCACAGCCTCCAAGATCATCTGCGGCGTGCCCCAAGGATCATCCCTCAGCTGTTCATTGTTCAACATCTAAATGGCACCGCTCGCCCACGTCGCCCGACTGCACGACCTCAACATCATCTCTTACGCCGACAACACCCAGCTGATCCTCTTCCTCACCAAGGACCCCCTCACCCCCAAAACCAACCTCCACAAAGGATTGAAGGCTGTCGTCGAGTGGATGAAGAACAGCCGTCAGAAGCTGAACTCGGACAAGACGGAGGTCCTCATCCTCGGCTCCACCCCCTCAGCCTGGGACGACTCCTGGTGGCCGACCGCACTGGGAGCAGCACCGACACCCACCGACCACGCACGCAACCTTTGGATTCATCTTCGACTCATCACTCTCCATGACCAAGCAAGTAAACGACGTCTCATCCTCCTGTTTCAACACCCTCCGCATGATCTACAGGTGGATTCCCACCGGAACAAGAACGGTCATCCAGGCCCTCGTCAGCAGCAGGCTGGACTACGGAAATGTCCTCTACCCAGGAGCCTCGGCCAACCTTCTGAAATGACTTCAGCGCATACAGAACACCTCTGCATGCCTGATCCTCGACATCCCTCGCCAGAGCCACATCACACCCCACCTGAGAGACCTGCAGTGGCTTCCCGTCAACAAGAGAATCACCTTCAAGCTCCTCACCCTTGCTCACAAGGCACTCCAAAACAGTGGACCGGCATACCTCAACAGACTACTCACCTTCTACACCCCCACATCCGAAGAGCGACCACCGGCGGCAGATCGTTCTCCCACCTTACCGCCAAGACCTGAAACCCTCCCCACCCTCCTACGGCAGACCCAGGGCCTACTAATGTAGTGTAGTTCCTATATGCCCAATAGGCTCTGCGCATTGGAATAGTATATCCTGTAGATTAGACGTAGGACTGAAGTCGACTAGGTCTCTACCGAATATACTAGACTTAATTGTGTGTGTGCCAGCAAGCTCAGAGATCACTAGAAACTTTCTCGAATGAACACGAAGGGATTAGTTTCTGACAACTGCTTAAAACATGACAACTTTGTTTCCCAAGAATAAGAAATATATCTCTAGAGTCGCGGAAACAATAGATAGTTATTTCACTCAGTCAATCGTGCATGCTTCGTTTCACCAGAGGTGCAGAGAAATAGAGAGACGGGCATTTTCAATAAAAGGTATTTATTGAACAGTCTTCTTTCTCAAGCATAAGAAATGAACTGCTGCAATTGTAATACTTGTGGTAAAGTACAAAGCATACAGTATGAAGAGTATTATAAAATAATATTATAAAAGCATGATATGGTTTCTAAGCCATAAAATACCTAAAATGCATAAAATACATACAGTGATAAATAATGACTAAAAGTACTCAACTGGTGCTTCTAAAATACGCCTACCCCGGTGTACCTAACCTAGGTCTAGTACAAGGGAAGAAGTAAGTATAGTGTAGCCTAGTTTTAGTATTCTTTGCCAAGAATCTATTCCAAGAATTCTCTTAGGGTCTAATCAGCTTCGTACCTTGGTTTTAGAATGTAGGAGGTCTGGTATCTATCTCTCAGGACTCGATTTCCCAACAACCCGCAAGGGTAGCCTGGAAACACTGGAGCTAGATTTCTCGGCAGGAGAAAGTTCAGCGCCTCTCAGTGCGTCAGCTGGAGGGTCGGCTTCCTTCGTCACTTGCTGCAGCAGGGCGCGTCGGGCAAGTAGATAGTCGAACTGCTCCAAACCACCGTGTGTTTGTTTGGACAAGTGTGGGCATATTTATACCTTGAAGGTGCAGAGTTTGACGTAAGTTTGGACATAATAACGTTATTAGAGACTTAAGTCTCTGAAAACTCCATAAGTTCTTGGATAAATCAATATTCATGCAGGGGGAAGTCCCTGACTGCTGAAGGCGGGTTTTTCCAGGAAATCGTTGTAGATTTTCTGAACTAGTGGAAGTAGCCAAGCCGTATTAGGACTACTTGAGTTGTGTCTTAATATAGTTATGATTTCTATGCCTATATAAGGATACGGTATTTAATACCTATATAAGGGCATGAATCGGGAAAATTACACTAGGGTCCTAAAACGCTATACAACACGAACCTTCAGGAGGCTACTCAAGACCTGGCAATTCGAGCAGTAGCAGCACACCCCCCAGCGCTTTGAGACACTCACAGGTGAGTAGTGCGCTTTACAAATCTTCTGAATGATTGATTGGGTTACTTTGAAGCAGACATTTTATTCCACAACAGGCCTACTAGGGGCAACATTTATGTTTCAGTTGAAGGTCCACCAATTTTAGGTTGGGTCCATCAATACGATCTTCACATTATAGTCAATCCCAGGGCACCCTGTCAAGTTATGGTAGTGGATGATTATACCCTAGATAACATCTTGCAAGAAGTCAAGACTGTTTTTAGAAATGAACTTGGAGAATTGAAAGGATATGTACACAAAATCAAATTGAGTACGGATGCTCTACCAGTTCAACACAAGAAGAGTTCCCCTAATTTTTAGGGAGGAGGTCAAGTCCTTAATTAATGACATGTTACAAAGTGGTGTACTAGAACCTGTAGAAGCTTCTTCATGGGTGTGCCCAGTCGTCATCACCAAAAAGTCTGATGGCAAAATAAGATTCTGTGTGGACTTGAGATCACTAAACAAATGCGTAGTAGCAGACACATTTCCTTTACCCAACAGTGGAGAATTAGTGTCCACTTGGGAGGGAGCGAGGTTCTTTCCTAAGTTAGATATTAAGAACGCGCATCAACAAATAAAATTACATGGTGGCTCGATACATCTCACTGCGTTCATAACAACTGAAGGAAATTCCAGTTTACAAGACTTCCTTTTGGGCTCATTTCAGCAGCCAGCGTTTTCAGCATTTGGTTATCGATTTGTTTAAGGGCATCAAGAAAGCAGTGTTCTTTCAAGATGACATTCTGGTGTTTGGTGACTCTATTGCTGATCACAACCAAGTACTGAAACTGTTTTTAAAAAAATTGCTGACGCTGGACTTACTTTACGGAAAGAAAAATGTTCATTCCTTGTCAAACAGAGTGAATACCTTGGGTGTGAGGAATCAGTACCCTTGCTTGAACCCTATATGTATTTAATCAGAAAACCTAAAGATAGGGCCTTATATATCCAGTTTAGAACGGGAACACTACCAGTCCGAGATCGCACCTCTAAATGCAAACCCCCCCATCAGACACCTGCCACCTGCCCACACTGCTGTGCTGAATTGGAAACCATCCCACATGTCTTTTTTGTCTGCAGTGCCTACAATAAGCCTAGATCTAAATGGCTAAAACCAGTCTGTCGGCTACTCAAGACTAGAGGCTATGCACCAGCGTTAAGAATCTTACAATCTGACCCTAATACTGTACTGGCCTGTGGGGTAGCTAAATTTCTTAGCTGGGCGTGGGTGATTAGACTTAAAGCTATGCGATGAATTTTTCTCTGGCGGTCTCCTGTTATTTTCCTTTTTAACTAACTCAAAGCTGTAAATGGTTTAATGCTGTTTTATTCTGCTTTTTAATTATTTATTAAGTGTTTTAATTAATAACATGAATTGTATTTTTATTGTTGTGTGCTTTTAAGATATTTCTATATCGAATAAAGCTTCGATACCAAAAGGAATCTCTTGAAGGCTATTCGCCTAGCTCCATGTCCTTCTGACAAAGATCAGTCGCTTTCCTTCATGGGGTTAATTGAATATTATTCTAAATTCAAGAAGAACTTCTCTGACAAAACTTTGACATTGAAGGTTTTGCTCAAGAAAGGTGCAAAATGTGTGTGGGGCACTGATCAAACGACATGCTTTAATCTAATAAAAAAAGAAATATATGAAGCCAATGTCTTGGCTCTTTTTGACAGAAGGCGTACCTCTGTTGTATTGGTAGATGCTAGTGCTACAGGTCTTGGCGTTGTACTCCTGCAGAAACACCCTGAGGGTGAGAGAGCCATTGCCTTCACATCTTGGACTCTTACACCTTCAGAGCAAAATTATTCAGTAATTGAAAAAGAGGCTTGTGCTGCTGCTTGAGGTGTTCAGTATTTTCGTACTTTTCTTTGGGGCACAAAATTTCTTCTTAAGACTGGATCACAAGCCCTTGGTTCGCATTCTATTTCCTGGTGGGGCTGGAAAGGGTTCCCCCAGGTTAGCAAAACTAGCAGCCAAACTTCAAGAGTATCAGTATGACATCTCTCATATACAGGGGTGGAGCAACTTTCAAGCTGATTGTCTTTCTAGACTTGCTATCAAGTGGGAAGATCGTGATGATGCTTCTTTGGATGTTGCCAATGAAGAAGGAGCTGTTGCTTCAGTGCAAGATGTGTTTGCTGTTTGTGAGGGTACCTTTACACACGATGAATGGTGTGCAGCTATGGCAAAAGATCTTGTTCTCAAAGAAATGTTGGGTTTGGTCAAATTAGGTTCCAGACGAGAAAATTGTATACATGTCTCAGCCCGTCCTTTTCTTAGTGTTTTGAATGAGTTGGCAGTCTGTGGTGACTATGTTCTCATGAGAGATGATGAATGAATTCCTCCTTCCAGTTTAAGGCCCAAGCTTCTCAAACTCGCCCATGAAGGACACTTAGGACACACATTAACCCAGACTCAAAGGAGATTTTTGGTGGCCAGGCATGGATTCACAAGTTTTGTCCTGGGTGGAAAAGTGCTCTTTTTGTAGGGAGGGTGAATAAAGGCTTAAAGTTACTAGTAGTTCAGCTATTGGTCACATAACTGCTCCAAGTTGTTCATGGCATGGTGTTTGTCTCGATTTTATTGGGCACATGGACGAACTACCTGTCAATCTTCGCTTTGCCATAGTGGCCATTTATGTTTATTCCAAGTGGTTAACTGTCAGTTTTGTTAAGGATATCACCACTGAAACTACTATTGCTTTCTTAAAAAAATCTTTTCCAAGAGGAAGGTTATGCTTCTGTACTCATCACGGACAATGGTACCCAGCTTATCTCTCACAAAATGTGTTCTTCCCCGTCTCATGGTGGTGTGGTACATCATTGCTCATACTTATACAATCCATAGGGGAATGGTCTGTGTGTGAGAGTAAACTGTGTTGTCAAGGGGATAATCCAAATGGCTTGCTCCAGTAGTGGATTTGCTCTTGATATGGTTCAAGAGATGGTATGGCTTATCGCACCACAACACACAGCAATAATGACAAGTCCCTTTTGAACTTATGCGTGGTAGACTTCCTGGCACTAAGCGTACACCATCATAGATCAAAGATTTTGTTGCTAAAGGTGGTCATCGCGACCCTGTTCCTATTTTTAGTTCCACCTGTTCTCCTTCAATTTCTAGAGGTGATTTCGTTAAAGTAAAACCTAGAAGAATATCTAAGGGTCTTTCAGAGTTTAAGGGGCCTTACACGGTCAAATATGTTTTTTCTCATTATGTTGTTTTGACCAATGGAGAGAAGTGGAAACTAAGACGTGTGGCACTTTATCAAAAAAAAGAACCTGTTTTATCGTTCTCAATAGTTCCCAACCATGATGTTAAAGGTTCTCATAATGGTTTACAGTCCAGTAGTGGTTATATGTTTACCAGTACAGAAGTTGCTGATGATTCACTTGTGTCTGCTTGTCAAAGGGATGTAGGTGGTGGTGATGCTTGCAGTGGTGTCACTGGTGATTTGAGTGTTGTCCCTTACAACGCCTGTAATCTCCAAAATACTTCTTCCTCATTAAGAGCTAAAAGTTTAAGGTGCTGTACACCTCCTGCTTATTTGAATGATTACTGCTGTTAATTTAGTTGTGTTTGTTAAGTTTACTTGGTTTTATTTTTATTTGTTTTTTCTCTGTAAAGGATGAAAATGTGATGTACATGCATTTTATTCCAACATGGCTACCAGTATCTTACACGCTTTACTTTGTGTCCATGACATCTATTCCTTCCAGAATACCTGTGTGTATCCTATTCTATTGTGTAAAGTTCTACACTTGGTCAGTTGGTGGTCTAATCAGCTGGCGGAGTGTACGTTTGGTTATCTCTGGATTAAAACGTATCTACCAGAAGAAAGTGTCCGCTTGGATTTATGACAGATACCACTGATGGAAAGGGGCGCTAAATTACCCTCTGTACCCTACAAAACGCCAAAGCCGGGTCCAGTACGCCTCACGCAAGAACGGGCCCGGGGAGCTGGCTGACCTGGCTCGGGGGCTCAACACTAACAGCAGACTCCAGAACTGTGCGAGTATACTGCGACAGGTGCGCAGCCTCCCACGGGCACAGAAATTCAGCACCACGCCCGATGTTGCCCTGGAGTCTAAGCAAGGAGACGGGCAGTAGAACATTGCAGTGGCCCAGGGGTCTTATCCTCCCTAGATCTGCTACCTCCCTGTTGTGTATGAGGCAGCATCTGTATGGCTAATATAGCTGCACGAGCCATCGTGAAGCACGATCCACCCTTTGAGGACCCACTAGAGATACCACTAATCCGTAACTCCCTCCCACCAACGTGGGGACGCCTCTGTACACTTACCACTTGCTGTGCATCACTCGGGGACGCCGCACACCTTCCCGCAGTCAGGACATAGGAGGGGGACTGCTGCCATACTTGTTGTTCGCCTGCTTGCCTACACCACCCACGCTGGTCACCGGAGGGAGACTACCACTCCCAGGGTTCCCGGTGGCGGGAGCGCGTCATCATGCCAGCGCCAGGAGGCGCTTAAGAAGCCCCGTGAAATCCCGCAGCGCGGGACGCCTCTGTACACCTACCACTTGCTGTGCATCACTCGGGGACGCCGCACACCCTCCCGCAGTCAGGACATAGGAGGGGGGACTGCTGCCATACTTGTTGTTCGCCTGCTTGCCTACACCACCCACGCTGGTCACCGGAGGGAGACTACCACTCCCAGAGTTCCCGGTGCGGGAGCGCGTCATCGTGCCAGCGCCAGGAGGCACTTAAGAAGCCCCGTGGACTCCCGCAGCGCGGGACACGCGCGGGCGTGCCGGGCCAAGCCCGACCAAGGGCGGGCCCGTCCGCGCCCGTCAAAGGCCGGGCCGAGCTTACTCTCTTGGTTTATTCACCTGGAGACTGACAACCAAGTAAGATTGCAAGCTTAATCTCCTGTAATAACAAGAAACTAATAACGCCCCATGTGAATTTTGGTTGTACCTCCCTGCTAAACTTGGGATCGAGTACGTTTTCTTAATTGACTTAAATCTACAATAGTACTTCTTGTTATTGTTAACTGTGATTAACTGTGAAACAGAGTGTTAACACGGCTATCACTAGTACTATACTATAAAAATAGGCTTGCCATTTTCGACCTGCTGAAGAGTAAAATTTATAACAACACGGGGAAAAGGAAGCTGAACAAATCGATCTCCGGCAAAGCCCCCCTAGACCTGAAATCAGATAGCATGTCTTTAATGAAATATTTAACTGTGGCAGTGGGGGCGATTGAAAAGCAAATTTCCAGTGTGGAAGATGCCCTGATCAAGGACAAGGAGGCTTCAAAATCTGCGGAATGCAGTAGGGCTCCAAGTCCCGCAGGGGACCTGTCCCCGGAGCTGCTTAGATCCCCTAAAATACCACTGGATGTAAGTAATGGTTGTGTCTTTGTGGGTGGAGACGAGATCTCGTCGGATGACTCAGACGTGATGTCGCTCCCGCCTCCAAAGAAAGCGTGTATCAAGGCTAAGAAAGTTTTGCCTATAAGCCTTCCACCCCTGGTTCATATTCCCCCTGGAAAAACCTCGACCATGGTAACAGACCTAATGCGAAAAAATATAGTTTCAGTTACAGGGGGTAATAAAGGCAAAGAATAGGGGGGGGGGGCGGAGCTAGCGAGCGGAGAAAATGGCCGCATAGTTCCCGGGCTCCGCCGGCATCATCTACTATCCTGTTGCTATCCTGCACAAAACCACCTCAGTGAACCCCCCCGACCCCCTCGAGGAGATCGGAACAGTAGCGGACCTGTGGGATCTGCTCGGACTGCAAATCCGACAAATAGCGGGGACGTGAGCCGGCCCGCTTCATAGAGCGTGCGGAGGGCCTCGGTCCGCGGCCTCTGGTACGATCAATCAATCAATCAATCAGGTCATTTATAGAGCGCGCTACTCACCCGTAGGGTCTCAAGGCGCTGGGTGGGGGGGGTGCCGTTACTGCTCGAACAGCCAGGTCTTGAGCTTCTTCCTGAAGGAGAGGTGGTCTTGGGTCAGGCGCAGGTCGGTCGGGAGTGAGTTCCAGGTCTTGGCGGCCAGGTAGGAGAAGGACCTTCCTCCTGTTGTCGCTCTTCGGATGCGGGGGACGGCGGCGAGGGCGTGGTTGGTTGATCTGAGGAGACGCCTGGGAGTGTAGAAGTTGATCCGGTTGTTGAGGTAGCTCGGGCCTTGGTCGTGTAGGGCTTTGTGTGCGTGGGTGAGGAGACGGAAGGTGATTCTCTTGTTGACCGGGAGCCAGTGCAGATTTCTCAGGTGTCCGGAGATGTGGCTGCGTCGGGGGATGTCGAGGATGAGTCTGGCCGAGGCGTTCTGGATCCGCTGGAGTCTCTTCTGGAGCTTGGCGGTGGTTCCGGCGTAGAGGGCGTTGCCGTAGTCCAGTCGGCTGGTGACGAGGGCCTGGGTGACCGTCTGCCGCGTCTCGGTGGGGATCCACCGGAAGATCTTACGTAGCATGCGCAGGATGTTGAAGCAAGACGAGGAGACGGCGTTTACTTGTCTGGTCATGGAGAGGGAGGAGTCCAGGATGAAGCCCAGGTTGCGTGCGTGGTCCGTCGGTTTGGGTGCGGTGCCCAGGGCGGGGGGCCACCAGGAGTCGTCCCAGGCGGATGGCGAGGAGCCCAGGATGAGGACCTCCGTCTTGTCCGAGTTCAGTTTCAGGCGGCTGGTCGTCATCCATTCGGCTACATCTCTCATCCCTTCGTGCAGGTTGGCTCTGGCGGTGGCGGGGTCGTTGGTCAGGGAGAGGATCAGCTGGGTGTCGTCGGCGTAGGAGATTATGTTGAGGTTGTGTTGGCGTGCGATGGCCGCGAGGGGGCTCATGTAGACGTTGAAGAGGGTGGGGCTCAGTGAGGATCCTTGAGGGACGCCGCAGATGACTTTGGTGGCCTCTGACTTGTACGGTGGTAGTCGGACTCTCTGTGTTCTTCCGTCGAGGAAGGAGGTGATCCATTCCAGTGCCTTGTCCTGGATTCCGATGTTGCCGAGGCGCTGTATTAGGGTGCGGTGGCAGACAGTGTCGAAAGCCGCGGAGAGGTCCAGGAGGATGAGGGCCGCTGTTTCTCCGTTGTCCATCAGAGTTCGAAGGTCATCGGTGGCAGCGATGAGGGCGGTCTCGGTGCTGTGGTTCGCTCGGAAGCCCGACTGTGAGGGGTCGAGGGATCCATTCGTCTCGAGGAAGGCGGCCAGCTGTTTGTTGACGGTCTTCTCGATGACTTTGGCCGGGAACGGGAGGAGCGAGATGGGACGGTAGTTCTTGAGGTCGGTGGGGTCTGCTGTGGGTTTCTTGAGAAGAGCGCTGAGTTCGGCGTGCTTCCATCTCTCAGGGAAGGTGGCGGTGTCGAAGGAGGTGTTGATGATGTCCCGCAGGTGGGGTGCGATGACAGCGTCGGCCTTGTTGAAGACGTGGTGAGGGCAGGGGTCAGTCGGAGATCCGGAGTGGATGGAGTTCATGGTGCGGATGGTGTCTTCGGTGGTGATCGGGGTCCAGGTGCGGAGGGTGGTGGTGGGTGGCGTTGTTGCGGTTGTGGCTTGCGTAGGATGGTTGTTGAAGCTGTTGTGTATGTCCGTGATCTTGTTGTGGAAGTAGGACGCGAGGGAGTTGCAGAGGTCTTGCGACGGGGTGATGTCATTGTTTCCGGCGTTGGGGTTGGAGAGCTCTTTCACGATGTTGAAGAGTTCCTTGCAGTTGTGTGCGTTGTTGTCCAGTCGATCCTTGTATGTATTTTTCTTGGTGGCGCGGATCAGTTGGTGGTGTTTCCGGGTGGCGAGCTTGAGGGTGGTCATGTTGTCCGTAGTTGGTTCCCTTCTCCAGACTTTCTCGAGGGCTCGACAGTTCTTCTTGGAGCTCTTGAGTTCGTCGGTGAACCATGGTGTTTTTCTGCTGCAGGGTCTGCTGGGTGGGGTTCTCAGAGGGGCGAGTTCGTCCGCGCAGTTGTTGATCCACTTCGTGAGGTTGTCGGCGGCTTGGCTGGGGTTCGCTGAGCTGGCGGGAGGGTGCTGGCTCAGGGCAGCGGTGAGCTGGTCGGCTGTGATCTTGTTCCAGCTTCTTCGGGCAACCTGTTGCTGGTGGTGGTGGATCGTCGTTCTTCTGAAGGTGAAGTGGACGCAGCTGTGGTCCGTCCAGTGGAGTCCAGTAGCGTGGCTGAAGGTGACGTCTTTGCTGGATGAGAAGACGGCGTCGAGTGTGTGACCGGCGAGGTGGGTGGGGGTGGACACCAGCTGCTTGAGTCCGAGGTTGTCGAGGTTGTCGAGCAGGCTGATGGTGTTGCGGTCGCTGTTGCTCTCCAGGTGGAAGTTGAGGTCCCCCAGGAGGATGTAGTCGGCGGAGGGGAGAGCGTGCGGGCTGACGAAGTCGGCGATGTCCTCGCTGAATCGTGTGCGTGGTCCCGGGGGTCGGTAGATCAGGGTGCCTCTGAGGGTGGTGTTCGGGTTGGTGTGGATCTGGAAGTGCAGGTGTTCAGCGGTGGTTAGGGTGTCGTCGGTGTTGGTCGTGATGCGGATGGTGTCTTTGTGGATGATGGCGATGCCTCCTCCCGTCTGGTTGGCGGTGCGGTCCCTCCGGGTGATCTTGTAGCCCTCTGGGATGGCAATGGCGATGTCTGGGGCTGAGGAGGCGTTCATCCAGGTCTCGGTGAGGAAGGCAACGTCAGGGGCGGTGGTGTCGAGGAGGTTCCAGAGTTCGACGGCGTGTCTGTGGACGGAGCGGGTGTTGAGTAGGATGCACTTGAGGTGGTTGCTGCTGGTGTTCGGCTTGGCGGGTGCAGGGAAGGTCCGGATGCAGGTGAACTTGCAGGCGTGGCAACTGAAGGGTCCGTGGGTGTGCTTCGGGGCGGCTCGGTGACATCCTGGGATGCGGCCGGTGTTGAGTGCGATGAGATCGGCGGCGTTGTAGGTTCGTCGGGTCGGCTTCCGTCGGTGGGGGCCAGGGGTCCTGGCGCTGGTCGCGATCCGGTCGCGGACGGGCGCAGACGGGCTTACCTTTGGCGCGCCTTCGGCGCACAATCGGCGCGCCCGCTGCGCGTCAACGCTGCGCGTTTGCACGGTCGCCATTTAAGGCCAAGTGCGCGGGTGGGCGGGGCAGCTGGGAGGCGGGAGCGGGGAGGGAACAGAAGGAAAGAAGGGGCGGGGTCGGCGGTGGTGGCGGGAAGCGGGGGCGGCGAGGGAGGCGGGAAACAGGCCGGAGGACGGCCGGAGACTTAAGAACAAGCACAAGTTACAGGCAGAGACGCTAAACACGGGAAAAGACTAAGAAAACACAAAACAAGCACAAATTACAGGCAAAAAATGCTAAACACGGGGAGAGACTAAGAAACCAGAAAACAAGCACAAATTACAGGCAAAAAAACGCTAACACGGGCAAAGATTGAGAAAACAGAAAACAAGCACCAATGAATGGCAAAACAGCAGGGTCAGCCGGCAGCGAGGCAGGCAGCGAGGCAGGGCACAGCAGAGGGGCACACGCAGCAGCTGGTGGCCGTGCGGCGCGGGGGTGTCCCACAAGTGGGTCACCCAGTGAAATCTGCTGGGCTTACAAGGAATCCAGCAGTGATTTGTGCGTTTTTGAGAGTGAGAAGTGAGTCATTGTGCTGGACAGCCCTGCGGGTTTTGTTACTGGAGGTCGGTTTTGCAGCCTCCACTAACAAAACCAGCCTCCCTTCAGATGCCCAGTACACCAGCCCATTGTTGGTGCCTGGGTTTATTTGTTTTCACAGTCAGAGCCTGGATGGGGTCCACAAGGGGCTCTGGTGTCGCAGAAATTGACACCTCGGGCTGCTACGAGAGGTGTCCGAGGCGCAGACGGAGACTGGCAGCGGCGGATTGCGCTGACGGACCCCGGGGGGTCCTCCCTCTCGGACGACAGCCAAGCGGGGGAGCGTAGCAGCCTTCCAGGTCCCGAGGAGACCCAGGGCACGGCGGCAGAGAAGGCGGGACGCCAGAGGTGAGCCGGCCTAACGGCCGGAGAGGAAATCGCGCTACGCCATTACGTTGAGTCTGCAGTGAGGGGCTGAGGAGGCGGCGGCGGCCCCGGAGGGAGAGACAACGTCTGCTGCGGGCTCGGAGGGGGGAGATACGTCCGCATAGGCACCGGAGATAGCGGCTACATCTGCTTGAGCCCCGGAGTCTGGAGCAGCACTCTTGGTTGCGTGCAGGACATCTGAAACATTGTGGGTGTCGGTTCCCACGACTGCCCACCACGACGCTTCCCTGACCCCTACCTACATGCGGTGGCTGCCCTGAGTGCGTGCAACACCCGCGCTCTGCTCCTGGGGCATAGAGAGTCCGCCATATTAAGAGTTGGAATTCTACCTGAGACAGATCAAAGCCAAGAAAGGTGAGGCGGCGCGCACGCACCCAGGCCTGGTGGCACCGCGTCTTGGCAGAACGGACGGGGTGTGGGAGCGGGCACGCTGACCTCGGACTCTGTCGGTGCTGGCCGCCTGGCGACTCGCTACGTCGGGGGTTGGCATTGCGGAGGACTTGCTTGATCCCTTCGGAGTCCTTACATCGCGCTGCTGAACATGGGGAAGGGCGATAAAACTCAGAGTAGGCTTCCCTTCTCGCAGAGGCGAGCCGCAACACAAAGCACGCCGCCGCGGATAAATGAGGAGGCACACGCGGCGACTCCGCAAGACGCGAACTCGGACATTAAAACAATGCTCCGCTCAATGGAGCACAACATTCAAACAGACATAGCGGCGCTAGGGTCCAAAATGGATGCCATGTCATACCGCATGGACCGCATGGCGGAGCGTCTGGACAAACACTCGGAAAGACATGATATGGCCGAACGGCGAATCACGGAGGTGGAGGAGGCACAAACGGATCTGGACACTGCGAGGCGGAGAGCGGACCACCTCATAAAGACACTGCAGGATAAAACGGAGGATTTGGAGGCGAGGTCGAGGCGCTGCAACCTCCGCATAACAGGGCTGCCAGAGACGACGCAGACTGGGAGGATGGAACTGTTCATTGAACGGCTACTTCACACGCTATTAGGTGATGGTGTGTTCTCCTCTATGTTCGTTGTGGAACGTGCGCACCGCACACTGGGCCCGAAGCCTAATCCGGGCTTACCGCCGCGCCCTATAATAGCGAAGCTCTTGAATTATAGAGACAGAGACACTGCGCTGAGGCTGGCCAGAGAGAAGGGAGACCTGCAGTTTGAGGGATCGAACATCTCCATCTTCCCGGATTTTACAGCACGGGTGCAGGAAGCACGCAAGCACTTCGCCCCGCACAAGAAACGTCTTAGGGAAATGGGCCTGGATTACGCAATGCTCTACCCGGCCAAATTGCGAGTGAACAGACAAGGCCACTCGCATATTTTCACGGACCCTGCGGTTCTACAGAAATCCTTGAAGACGTGGGCGCGAGAGAAGTCGGATGGCCAAGCTGGGCAGCGGCAGGAGGCGGAATCGAGCCACCTTGAAGAGCAAGAGTGATCTGGGACTCAGCTGCCTGATGCGCGGCGGCCTTGTGGGTGTGTTCTACTGTGCACAGGCCGGCGACAGTTTACCTCGGATGCGAGAATCACTGGAATGCGGATACAGATAAGTGAAGCTGGGGACTGATTATAGGGATTGACTACATCCGGTGTGACCTTGGGTCCCTGGCTCCGGTTGGGTCTGAGCCGGGGGTGGTGAGGGCGGGGGGGGGGGGGGCCACTGCTGATAATGGGAGGGTAGGGGGCCCGCAACGAGGATTGCAAGGGGCCTTCATCCCCCGAACTTGGGTTTGGTGCATTTCTAATTTCCTGATGGTGCAGGGCGGAGGGAAGGAGGCCGGGCGACAGAGTTGGACATTGGTCGCTTGGGTCGAGCCGGCTGGCTACCTTCGCCACTGAGCGTTAAGCACATGGGAATGTTTTACGTATTGCTGGGGAGGGCTGGGTGGGATGGGATTCTGCTAGGCCAAATTGGGGTGGGTCTGCTGTGGGTGGTGGGGGGCATGTCGGGGTTTGGGGTGTTCGAATTGTTCTTTTGGTTGTTTGACATTGTGCTTTGCCGAGTTTTATGGAGAGATCCTATTATGCATGTTCCTATTGCTGCCTCACAGATCCGATTGTCTGGGTGTGCCCTTGAGGTTCGCCTGAGCGTGTTACATAATGTACCCACGATTCAGCATGGCGGGTGGGACTGCGATTGAGGGTCTTGCATCCTTGCAGGGGTCGGAGCCGGCCCAGTTGAGAGCTCTGTCGTGGAATGTGAGAGGCTTAAACGACTTCCGGAAGCTTCGTAAGGTCCTTAGTTATTTGCGTAGACATAATATTGACCTCGCTCTTTTGCAGGAAACTCACCTCCCGATGACTAGCAAGCTGCTCACTCACAAGGGCTTATTGGGTTGCAGTGTAGCGTCAGGCTTCACCACACACTCACGGGGGACACTCGCCTGGGTTAACCCTGGCTCCAAACTCACGTTGCAGTCCTTGGAGGCCGATCCTGAGGGTAGGTACGTGCTCAGCAGATGCAAGGGTAGGGGGCTAGATTTCATGGTAGTCAATGTGTATGGCCCCAACTTTGATTCCCCGGAATTTTATGTGACACTAGCGCAGAAGTGCAGGATGTATGAATGTACTGGGATGCTCTGGGGTGGGGATCTCAACCTGGTGTTCGACCCGACTCTGGATAGATCAGCGGGACCCCACAGAAGCCCGTCGGCGGCTGCCATGGCGCTGCAGACTGAAATGGTGCGCTTGGCTTTGATAGACGTTTGGCGCAGCAGACACCGCGATAGAGGGGGGTACACGCACTATTCCGCTTATCATGAGATACATACAAGAATAGATTATTGGCTCACGACACAGCAACTAGCACATACGGTGAGGGATTGTCGGATCCTGCCTCGCACGCTCTCTGATCACTCTCCTCTCCTCCTCGTTCTTGAGCTCCCGACGCCGCGGCTCCCCCCCTTCACGTGGCGCTTCCCCCCGTATTCCTTGTTGGACGAGGTGTTCAGGGGTGAAATTGCAGACGAGATTGAAACTTTCTTTGCCGCCAACGTGGGGTCCGTGGACAGCTTCCAAACATTGTGGGAGGCGTTTAAGGTATGTGTGCGCGGAGTGGCGATGGCTAAGCACTCCGGTGTCCTTAAATCTATCAGACAGAGGCTTCAGCACCTAGAAACGCAATTAACGGAGCTAGAGCAGTTACAGCAGGCTGACCCCACGGGGGATACACTAGACCGGATTAAACAACTGGTGTCAGAATATAATACGGAGGCTGACAGTGAGGTCCGTCACTTGGGTAAATACGCCACGGCACGCACTTATGGGGAGGGCGAAAGGCCTAGCTCCTTACTGGCAAATCTGGTTCGCAACGAACGACGACAACTCATTGTTGGCGAATTGATATCGAGCGCGGGAGAGGTCCTCACCGACGAGGAGCAGATAATAGAGGAGTTTCGGCAATATTATTCCACTCTTTACGAGTTCAAATCTACCGGGATGGAAGAGGCGATCGACGAGTATTTAGGATTTATCAAAATGCCGCTGTTGTCAGACGCACAGAGAGAATTCCTGATGATGCCCATTCAGAAGGAGGAAATTGTGGACGCGCTAGACAGCATGAGATCTGGTAGCGCTCCGGGGGCTGACGGGTTGACGGTAGGCTTCTACAAAGCCTTCAAAGACCTGTTGCTACCCTACCTTTCGACGCTGTTTGACGACATATGCCTGGAAGGCAGAATGCCCCCATCCATGCGGGAGGCGCTCATCGTCACTCTTCTTAAACCAGGGAAACCCACAAATGAAAGGGGGTCGTACAGACCCCTTTCATTGATAAATGTTGACGCGAAACTCTATGCGAAGGTGCTGGCGACGCGCCTCGCTCTCCTGGCCCCGAAACTGGTTGCACCGGAACAAGCCGGCTTCATTCCGGCTAGGAATCTCACCTATAACATACGTACTGTGCTGGGTACAATGCAGCATGTGAAGCCGGAGAACAAGGCGTTGGCGGTGTTTTTAGACATGGAAAAGGCGTTCGATTCTGTCGAGTGGCCATTCATGTCGAGAGTACTACGGAAGCTGGGCTTGGGAGAACCTTTTTTGCAAATGATAGGTGCCTTGTACTATAAACCGTCGGCCAGGGTTCGACTGGGTAACAGAGTGACAGAGGCGTTTGCAATAAGTAGAGGCACCCGACAGGGCTGTCCCCTCTCCCCTTTGCTGTATGCCCTAGTGGCGGAACCCCTGGCTTGTGCTCTGAGAGAATACCATAGCCATGAGGGTATCAGCTTCCCAACCTACAAGATCTGCATATCCACGTATGCGGACGACACCCTCCTTTATGTCAGAGACCCGGAGCTCAACCTTTCCCCGGTGCTCAGAGAAGTTGTGCAGTTCGGGGCACTGTCGGGACTAAAGGTGAACTGGAACAAATCGGTGGCATTCCCGCTGACCCCAGTGACGACCAAGTTTGGGATGGATTATCGGCTCCAGTGGTCGGACGACCCGGTCAGATACTTGGGTATACAATTGCATCCCGACCCGGATGTACTGGTGAGGGAAAATTACGGGGTGGCCTATACCAGGTTGTCTGACGACGTGGACAGATGGTGCAAATTGCCGCTGTCCCTGTCGGGTCGCATCGCACTGATGAAAATGATTGTCCTCCCGCGGTTTTTATTCCTGTTTAATAACATTCCGGTGACCCTCTCGAGGGCCTTCTTCAAGTCATTGACGCAAGTCCTCACGCGACTTGCGTGGGGGGGCGGGCAACCGAGAGTGCAGTGGACAGTCTTAACGCTCCCGTATGAACAAGGGGGTTTAGGTGCCCCAGATCTGGAGAGATACTATAGGATCGCCCAAGCATCGCATTTGCATACTTGGATTCACGGGGATAACAACATCCCTCATGTGATACTGGAGACTTTGTTTACGGACCCCCTCCCTCCGCCGGCTACGGTGTTTGAACCGGCCCCACGACGAATAGGCACGCTGGACTCAATCGCCGCGACAAGTCACGCCTGGCACTCACTGGCCAGGAGACGTGGATACGAAACATTGTACTCCCCGCTCGTTCCGATAGGATGGGCTGTCTGGATACCGCCGCTGAGAGAGAAGGGGGTTACGCGCGCGCTTCAACAATTGGGCATATCTAAGTTGGGGGATCTGTTTAGGGACGGGTCAGTGATCACCTGGATACAGTTGGTCCCCCCTCAGACTCCAACCTCGCTGTTGCAGCGATTCCACTTTCACAGGGTGCGTACGGCGCTACAAGCACTGCTGGGCTCGACCATGCAGGAGCCCCCTGAAGTTCCAGAACTAACATACATTATTAAAACCTCGTCTCCCACACATCTCATCTCCCGATTGTACAGGATTGGCCAACTCAACGGGGAACAGCCTCCTTCCAAAGCCCGGTCGGCATGGCAACGAGATCTGCAGGCGGAAATAAGTGATTCGATGTGGGAGTACTGCTGCCGCAACACTAAAAAGGTGTCACTTAATGCTCGGCATCGACTTATTCATTTTAAATTTTTGCAAAGAGTGTATTATACCCCAGAACGCCTACACAGGTACGGCCTCCGACAATCATCGGAATGTGAACGCTGTCACGCCCCGGTGGCAGACTTCATGCACCTCGCGTGGTCATGCCCGGGCATCAATAAATTCTGGGCGGATGTTTTCGGGGAGATGGGTCGCGTTCTGGAGACAGAGCTCCCAGTTAATCCCGCGCTTGCGTTGCTGGGATATTCCAAGATCCTCCCTCTGGCGATGCGCCGCCTGGCAGATATGGGACTGATCATGGCCCGACGTGCAGTGGCACGGTGCTGGATGCGGGGTCCGCTCCCGACAAAAGGAGGTTGGGCCAGAGATATGCTGTATGGCTGCACACAGTCACAGCTCTTTAGCGAGCTTCTACCCCCGGTGAGCAGACCTAAAAATTTCTGGGATCTGTATCTGACTTACGTTGCCAATAAAGACACCATGGAGCCGGAACAGGAGGAGGCAGAGGAGAGGCAGGATGAGGCGGAGGACACTGAGGATCGAGGGTGCGATATAGATGGACTGGGTGACTCGTGAGGACCTGGGAGGGATGTGAGGCGAATCTTCAGGGGTCTGGAAGGGACTGGTACACATGCGACACGCGGGAACCCTTACAATAGGAGCACATGCCGAGCAGGGAGATTGAGAGAGGGAGGGAAATGGTAGAGGGAGGCGGGCGGAGGAGGGGGCATTCGTGGGGTGTGCGGGGAGCTGGGGAACGATGGTTTAGAGTGAGAGGAACAGGCAAGCACAAGGGTGGTTAAGGGGGGAGGGGAGGGGTTAGGAGGGGTGTTTGTATACAGGGTCACAAACCTGGTTTGGTTGACAGACAGGCACACAACACTGACACACCTGCGCCCTCACAGTAGCGGGGAGTATACCCCAAGGGTGGAGGGGGGGACGGGGCTGCGTGGTTACAAACTAGTGAAATGATAGTTAGATAGTAGTGTGGGGGTGCTGAGGCCACCCCACACTGGGGAATTGATAACCTGCTTGATGATCTGGTCCTAAAATGATGAGTGTTGATGTTCCTCTACATTGCTGCCGGCCTCAGGGTTGTAGGCGTAGAGCTGTGTGTGTGACCTGGAAGTGAATAAAAGTTTATTAAAAAAAAAAAAATAATAAAATAAAGGCAAAGAATAAGACAAACCAGGTGAAAATTAGCATTAACGGTGTTAGACCTGGCACCTTGGCATGAGTCTCCCTTCCACTTTTTTGCTGATGTGCCTCAGATGTTTTGATGGTGTTCGCTGCTCAAGGCACTCCGCCACAACCAATCCGTGCTGCAGTGAAAGTGGTTCCAATGTAAACTGTACCTATAATTGATTTCCATGATTGGCTCATTGGATTTACTGTCAGTCCCCAGTAAAGTGCACCAGGAGTGCCAGGGCTTGTAAATGCCAACACTGCTAGTGGGCCTGCAACGCTGGTTGCGCCACCCATAGAAGCAGCCTTTTAAAATGTGTCTAGGGTCTGCCATTGCAGAACCTGCGTGCAGTCTGGTACTGTCATGCTGGCTGGGCAAGTGCACACACTTGCCAGCCTTTAAACCTTCCCTTTACTTCATGTGAGTCACCCCTATGGTAGGCCTAAGGGCAGGGTGCATTGTAAGCATAAGGTAGGACATGCCCTGGTGTGTGTGGCATGTCCTAATAGTGAATTACAGCCATTTTCGTTTTTCACTATTGTACGGCTACCTACTCTCCATAGGCCAGAATGGGCTGCTGGAATTATTACACTCTATAATCCCAGCAGACTCAGGGAGCATGGTAGAAAGTCAAGTTTAGTATGCCTGAACTCAGAATAATAAAATACTTCTTTTAGTAAAGTTTATTTTAATATCCTGTGTTTGCAAATGCTACTTTTAGAAAGTTAGCATTTGCTTGCCTAACCATTTCAGCCCGCCTCTGCCAGGATGTGTATCTGCTGTCTGGGTTGTGTGAGTGACAGGGCTGGGGATGACAGGTGGTGAATGGAGGGATTACACCAAGGTGGGTGGTGGGAGTGCCCCTGATTCTGAATAGGGCTGTGCTCTGCCACCACAATGCTGGCTCCACCTCCTGGGGAGCGACTGATGACTCTGCCTGACACCTAGCCCAGGATGAGGGAAGACTGTCCACAAGGTGCTCCTGACTGTACTTGTCATCTCAATGCCGGCTCCACCTCCTGCGGAGCGTCTGCTGTCCCTGCCCCACACACTGAAAGGAGAAGACAGAGTCTGTACAACAAAGTGCTCCAGTGCTGAAAAGGACTATGCAAAGGCCTCCCTGGCCTGAGAAGACAAAAGAAACTGAGTATTAATGTAGGAGCCCTGCTCCTAAGAAATCAGATCCAGTTTTACCACAACGAACCTCTGCCCAACTAGAAGGACCAAGAAGAAGCTGAAGGACTGGCCTGCAGTTTGCCTTGCTGAGGAAGGAGAGGAGAAGACCAAAAGGACTTTGCTTTGCTGTGCTCTAAACTATCTCCAAGGGCTTGTCTGAGCTTGCCCCCTGAAGTGAACCCCAGGACCAGTGGGTTCTTTGTGCCTTGGCTCGTCTGCAAACTGAGCCGTGTGTTTCCTCCCACCGGAATTGAGACTGCACCCCCTCGCCCCCTCCTAGAGCCGTGACACTCGGGAGCTGGCCCGCCCTTCTGCCTGTTGAGAGCCTCGCTCTGCCAGAGCCGCTGTCTGGGTCAGGCCGCCTGCTCCTCTGTCACCTCGCTCGTTACTAGTGCTTGGAGTGCTCCCTCGCCCCTCCCGCCGGAATCCTGGTCAAACCAGCGCACTCCGAAGCCTGGCCGGCCGCGCGTTGCCTCGCACCCGGCCGCCCCGCTGTGTCCTCTGACCTCTGGAAGAGGCCGCGCCACACCGCCAAGGGACTCGCCCCCGTACCATCCGTACCGGAGCTCCCGTGTCGCGCCCCGCCTGCTGGAAACCACCTGCCACCGAAGGACCCCAAGGTACGCTGTACCCCGAAGCGCACAACCAGCCCACGACTCGCCTGATCGATGAGTGGACGTCGCGCACTTCACAGGTACAACTCTCAACGACCGGATCAATCCGGGCTCAGGACCCGCAACGTTCTGATTTCCCCATTCTCTGCTGTGCATCCTCACCTGTTCTATTCCGTGCCTGCTTGCCCGCCCAGTACGCCGCGTACCGCGAGGCGCGCAGGTGACAGCAGGACTTGTCTGCCCTGCCCCGAACGAAGCGCACAGCTGTAGTGAACTTTGCCCCGGTGTCCCGCCAACACACCCCTAACTGTGTAGAACTATCGTGAAGTGAAATTGAATAATTTGGAAGCAACATAAGCCATTTTTGAATCCTAAAGAACGCTTGCCATTTTCCTTACATCTTGTGGCCTCATTTGAAACACGTTATATAACGTCTCGTAATAATTTACCTGCATATCTATAATTTTACATAAAGTCTACGTATTTTTATAACAAGCATTGGAAATGCAATAGGTCTCGCAATAGATAAGTTTTAGTTTTGGATATGTAAAATGTCAAAGTTATTTTGTTTTGTGTGAGTGGCGTTGCGCGGGTGAGTGGCGTTGCGTGGGTGAGTGGTGTTGCGTGGGTGAATGGCCTTGCGTATGTGAGTTGGTTTTGTTTTGTGTGAGTGGCGTTGCGTGGGTGAGTGGCGTTGCGTGGGTGAGTGGCGTTGCGTGGGTGAGTGGCGTTGCGTGGGTGAGTGGCGTTGCATGGGTGAGTGGCGTTGCATGGGTGAGTGGCCTTGCGTGTCTGAAAGTGGTGCTGTGTGGGTGAAAGTGGCACTGCGTGGACGTGAGTGGTTTTGCGTGAATGAGTGGCGTTGCGTGGGTGAGTGGGGTTGCATGTGTGAGTGGTGTTGCGTGGGTGAGTGGTGTTGCGTGGGTGAGTGGCGTTGCGTGGGTGAGTGGTGTTGCGTGGGTGAGTTGCGTTGCGTGTGTGAGTGGCATTGCGTGGGTGAGTGTGGCGTTGCGTGGGTGATAGTGGGCTTGCGTGGGTGTGAGTGGCGTTGCGTGTTTGAAAGTGGTGATGTGTGGGTGAAAGTGGCACTGCGTGGGTGTGAGTGGCTTTGAGTGAGTGGCGTTGCGTGGGTGAGTGGCGTTGCATGTGTGAGTGTTGTTGCGTGGGTGAGTGGTGTTGCGTTGGTGAGTGGCGTTGCGTGTGTGAGTTGCGTTGCGTGTGTGAGTGGCATTGCGTGTGTGAGTGTCATTGCATGGGTGAGTGTGGCGTTGCGTGTGTGAGAGTGGGCTTGCGTGGGTGTGAGTGGCGTTGTGTGTCTGAAAGTGGTGCTGTGTGGGTAAAAGTGGCACTGCGTGGGTGTGAGTGGATTTTCGTGAGTGAGTGACGTTGCGTGGGTGAGTGGCGTTGCATGTGTGAGTGGCGTTGCATGAGTGAGTGGCGTTGCGTGGATGAGTGGCGTTGCGTGGATGAGTGGCGTTGCGTGGATGAGTGGCGTTGCGTGGATGAGTGGCGTTGCGTGGATGAGTGGCGTTGCGTGGATGAGTGGCGTTGCGTGGATGAGTGGCGTTGCGTGGATGAGTGGGGTTGCGTGGGTGAGTGGGGTTGCGTGGGTGAGTGGGGTTGCGTGGGTGAGTGGCGTTTCGTGGGTGAGTGTGGCATTGCGTGGGTGATAGTGGGCTTGCGTGGGTGTGAGTGGCGTTGCGTGTCTGAAAGTGGTGCTGTGTGGGTGAAAGTGGCACTGCGTGGGTGTGAGTGGCTTTGCGTGAGTGAGTGAGTGGCGTTGCGTGGGTGAGTGGCGTTGCGTGGGTGAGTGGCGTTGCATGTGAGTGGTGTTGCGTGGGTGAGTGGCGTTGCGTGGATGAGTGGCGTTGCGTGGATGAGTGGCGTTGCGTGGATGAGTGGCGTTGCGTGAGTGAGTTGCGTTGCGTGTGTGAGTGGTGTTGCTTGGGTGAGTGGCGTTGCGTGGGTGAGTGTGGTGTTGCGTGGGTGATAGTGGGCTTGCGTGGGTGTGAGTGGCGTTGCGTGTCTGAAAGTGGTGCTGTGTGGGTGAAAGTGGCACTGCGTGGATGTGAGTGGCTTTGCATGAGTGAGTGGTGTTGCTTGGGTGAGTGGCGTTGCGTGGGTGAGTGGTGTTGCGTGTGTGTGGTGTTGCGTGTGTGTGGGGTTGTGTGTGTGGGGGGGGTTGGGTGTGTGGGGGGGGTTGGGTGTGTGGGGGGGTTGTGTTTGTCGGGCGGTTGTGTGTGTGGGGGGGTGTGTGTGTGGGGAGTTAAATTATTATTTACCTTGCAACCGAGCAGCTTCTGTTCACAAGCTTGAAAGCAGCAGTTACATAAATCGAGAGCTGCAGCATGCCCATGGCTCGCCAGTGCATGTTGCAAATGAAACAAAGCATAATGTATTCGGATCGCATTACAAAGAAAACTGCATGTAAAATCCAGACCCTTTCTTGCCAGAGTGTATTAAGGCAGCACACAGAGAGGGAAAGGGGAATATTTTAACCTCCTCTGGGCTCATGGAAGAAAAAAAATGGGAATCAAAAGGCGCGTGTCCCATGACATACAAGCCATTTCGTGTGAAAATGCATCAACTAAAAGGCAGGGCACTGACAGAAACACGAACTTGCCAACAAACACGAGCCTGCCAACCAAATGTAAATATTCTGCGTGCAGTGGAGCGCGAAGAGCAGCACGAAGAGCAGCACGAGTCTCTAATGTAAAATAAATACGCTGTGAGTAGTGAAGCGTGAAGGAGACCTCGAGCCTTCAAACTGAAAGGGAAAAGGCGCGAGGATCAAAAAGCGACGAATATCTCAGGCTGGAAACACATTATATATTAGTGACAGCAGGGGAGCTCGAGCCTACTAATTAAATATAACAAAGTGTTTAGGGAGTCACGGCCTGCGGCCGTGAATAAGTGACGGCGGGGGGGGGGGGGGGGGCGGGGAGCAGAGCCTTTGATGTGGCCTGGCGCAGGAGAAATGCTGCTGCTGCTAATTAAATATAAAAAGTGTTTAGGGAGTCACGGCTGCCGAGAGTAACAAGGCAGTGCTGGGAGGGGGGCTGCGCACCAACTGAAGTGCTCTGGTTGCACGGCCTGCGGCCGTGTGAAGTGATAAGCCTTTGAAGTATGTCAAGGCGCCTGAGGGGAGAGCAGAGAGAAGAGAAGGCTCGTGCGAGGAGGTGTGGGAGGAGTGCTGCTACGGCCTGGGGGAAGCTGGCTGGGGAGGGGGAGGAGAAATGAATGTAAGGCTGTGTTTGCGGGGAGAGAGAGGGGAGGTGCTGGAGCTGGGGAACAGAGTTTATGGCCCAAAAGCGCGTGCCTGTGGCCACGTGAACTTCAAGAAAACCGCAGGAACGAAGCCCTTGGTTTGACGAGGATTTCGAGCACTTGAATTCTCGCTCCCTCAATGCGCTTGCGCGCATTGTAGGTCACGAGACCTAAAAATACCGCCTGGTGTCCATTTGTGGGGGAATCAGTGTATTTATTGTGTGTGATTGCAAATGCTTAACTGACAGCGCTCCTGACATTGGCCTTGACTGCTTGCGCCACGCAACCTAAAGGGTGAGCAGGGGTTATTCTTAAGGGGTAATTCCCTTGCCCTGACTTAGAGGAGAGGGTCCCTGCTTGTCACAAGTACATACCTGTGCCAACCAGAGACCCCCAATTCTAACAAACGGTAAAAATAATACCAAGGGCCAAAGAATCGCTATTAGTGCGACCGAAATTGAGAGCTTCTTTGCGGACCTTAACATTAGGCTGAGGGCCCTCTTAGACCCCATAGAGAATAGGTTAACACAGATCGAGTTAAATCAAAACGATCATTTCGAGTAAAGTAAGCGAATTAGCCCCTAGAGCCCCTGTGACAGATGGGATAAAGGACGATTTAATAATTAGGAAGAACATTAGTAAGCCCACCACGCAAACAGTACCCCAAGGAACTAACGATCACAACAATGACCACAGAAACACCACACACATAAGAAGGGAGGACACTCATCTAAGGAATAACGGGCAATGTAACCAGGGAGAAGGGGGGTCCCCAAGGAGTACACAAACCTGTGCAGAATTGAATAAGCATAACGCCCATGGAGAATGTAATACCCTAAACCTCCCGCCTGCTGCGGTTCCTTACACTATCATCTTAGCAAATGTTCCAGCATTAAAGGAGCCTGACAAAGAATCTTGGACTATGCTACGGAACAAGACCATTTATCATCTGCGCAATAAGAGTGGCTTAACAAAGGAAATATTTGTGGCATTTAAAATGGTGAGACGTGTTCCCTGGGTGGGTATAGGCAGAAAGAATCTGAGGGGGGACTGTGTAGTTCTAACATTGGGTTCTCCAGCCCTGGTTCGTGAAATTTTGACCCGTACCAGTTTTTATGAATTGAACCAGGAATGTATAAATGTCCTGCCCCTAGGCTTCTTTTATCGGCCCTTTAATGGCCGGGTGGAAAAATTCTTACCTGGGTAATCAACACCAGGAGAGCAATCACTTTGCACACAACCAGATATATAATGTCCGAGTAAAAAATAGGTTTGATTCATTACAGTTTTTGAAGGATGTGGATTGACTTAATGATCACCGCAATGGGAAATGTAGTTGTAATCCAGGAGGGGATACAGATAGCAATCAGTACAAAAGTAACGACCCACATGAGGTCCAGAGCAAGACATGCGTCTCATGCTTTCGGAAATCACCTCCCTTTCAGATGCAGATCCATACAGATAAACAAAGGGTCAACACGGAAAACGATTCTTTACAAGCTATCAACCCAAGTACAATCAGGGGTGAACCTAATATAAGTGGAGCAGAGCCCTCTCCCAATAAGCCCACTGTAGATAAAATATCAGTCGATAGCGATCTCCGGGTAAAAATGAAAATGATGAGGAAACATGTTGAGGATAAACCTGAAATATCGCCCATCCAAATACCAAACCAGGGAGTAATAAAATCCTATTATGGAACATCTGTGGCATCAAGTCAAAAATCACAAACAGTGTGTGGGGAGATTTTGTCCGAAAACACAATGTTTTATGTCTGCAAGAGACATGGTCATTATTAGAGCAGCAATTGGATGGGTATAAAACTTTTCATGTACCTGCAATACAGTCCATCCATGGGAGAAATAAGGGAGTTATATGTATTTATGTGTCAAACACGATGAGGGTACAGTGTATCAAAATGACAAAGAATATCCCCTATTACCAAATGGTCTCTATTTATTTGTCACCCCTTATCAAATTGTTAATTGCTATAACAATATCGATAATGATAAGTACATGTTAATGTTAATGTTATGGGAATTTGTATAGCGCACGGCTGCCTCAGCCAAGGGGCGTCCCGGCGCTGTGAACAGACAGTTTGCAGAAGGAGAGAGGCACAGAAATGGAACAGTTAATGGAGAGAAGAGTTTTAAAATGGAGAAGTTATTGAAAAAGGTGGGTTTTGACAGCCTTTCTGAAGGCTAAGAGATCCTGTATCCCACGGATAGCTTCAGGCAGGCTATTCCATAATTTGGCCGCCAGAAAGCTAAAGGAGCGGCCGCCCACTCTAGCCAGTCTGGTTACATGACTGTGCTAACAAATCTTAGCGAGGATTTAACTGTCCAAGCGAATAGTATTGCAAAGGATGTAATCGTGGTATGGGGGGGGGATTTTAATATTAGTACCTGTAATTTGAATGCCTGTGTCCCATGAAAGAACTGTAAGGATGAAGTGGGTCCCACTAACCACTTTGTACACACGGCCAGGGGAGAGAAACTCAATGAAGTTATGGCTACGTTCGATCTTGAATTTGTAAATACAATGTGTTCCCCAACTATCAATTTCGACCCCACTTATATTGGACGGGACTTTAGAACCGTGATTGATTTTATTATTATGCCAGCGCGTTATGCCAGTATGGTGAAAAAATGTAGGATTCACCCGGTTGGATTAAGCGACCATTTACCCCTCAGTGTGGACATATTGGTGTATGGATACAATACCAGGTCTACAATAGAACGTTTGACATGGGTCCAAGATCTAGTACTGGCTCGCCAGAATGGTTTTTCAGTAAGATGGGGGGCGAAAAACCCTGTACTTACTAATAAAAATATAATCACTAAGACCATAAACACCTATTATGATATGACTAAACGAGGATACCTCTAACAGTGATGTATTAAAAGCCTTCATGCAGATCACCCAAATCATCCAGAAGATTATGACTACCCCTGGTAATAGGAAGCAAGTAAAAGGGGATGGATGGTTTAATAGTCAATGCACCAAGACTTATAAACTTCCTAAGGCTGCACTAAGCTCTTTAACTAGGGATGGGGACGAAGTTAGAGCATGAAGAAAGGCCTATAATTCAGCAAGAAAAAAAATCGAAAAAAGGAAATTAAGGAGCAGGCGTGGGCCAATCTGTACCAGGCCGCCCAGTGTAGAGATTCTTGCCTATTTTGGCAGGCCGTGAATGCCCCTTTTTTGGCAAACAAAGATAGTGCAAGGCTGGAAATTGCCATTGACGAGAATAACTGGATCGAATTCTTCTCAAAAGTTTACAGGCAGGAGAAGAACAGCGAAATATCTCCTCCTGAGAGGGAAGAGGCGGAAGGATGCAATTCTGAGAATTCGCCAATTGCAATTGAGATTACACAGGGGGAAGCAATGCTGGCAATTAACCAAAGCAAGGGTAATAAGGCCCCAGGGCCTGACGGGATCCCAATTGACCTATTTAAATCCACCATAGATCTTTGGGCTCCACTTTTAACGCGAGTATTAGAGGCCTGTTGTTCGGAAGGTTTTATAAGATCCTGGTCTGAATCAATAATTGTTCCCATTTATAAAAAAGGGGACCGGGAAAGTCCATCTAGCTACAGATCAATCTGGCTCTTGGACTCGTTAATGAAAGTGGCAGGAAGGGTGATACTAAATAAACTCCAGTCCTGGGCTGAAGAAAACAGTATTCTGAGCCCGGTTCAATATGGGTTCAGGGAAGGGATGGGCACGTTGGAGCAGGTTTTAAATGTTATACTACTCCAAGGGAAGTACACTCAAGCAAAAAAGGGACGGCTGTATGTAATCTTTGCAGACCTTACGGCCGCTTTTGATTGCGTGGAACAAAAGTTGTGGAGCACCCTGGAGGATATACAGGTTGAGCCAGCTATAGTGCAATTTCTAAGACAATTGTATTTAGGAGCCTCAGCCAAAGTGAGATATGGCCCTAAGGGTGAGTGTACCAAACCATTCCGTGTAGAGAAGGAAGTCAGGCAAGGCTGCGTCTTGGCCCCTTTCCTCTTCTCCATATATACCAACTCTTTGGAGGAGGAATTGAGGGCCAATGTCATTGACTGCCAAAGACATAACAACAAGCAGGTCGTCTCCCTTCTCTATACGGATGACGCTGTTTTAATGGCCAGAACAAAAATAGGTATCCAGCGAGCACTCACCACATACACAGAGTTTATGGCCAACAGGGGCCTAAAACTCAACGCTAAGAAAACTTTTGTCATGGTGTGCGGGAAAGATCAGCGTAAAGCCAAGAACTTGACATTGGGCGACGTAACCATCGAATTCACTAAAACGTTCTCATATTTAGGTGTTCTCCTAGAGGGAGCAGGTTCCTGGGTCCCGGCAATTAGAAGTAGGACCCTCTTATTAAAAATATCTACTACGGCACTAATGAATTCTGCATATAAATTGGGTAAAAGACCTCCTGAAATACTATTAAAAATATATATAGCAAAGTGTAGGAGTATTGCAATGTACGGGGCGGGCATCTGGGGTTTTAACAATGTGGCGTCTATTCAAATTGTTGAAAATTCTTTCCTTAGATACATTCTCGCAGTCCCACAGAGTACGTCTGTTTTAACTGTCACGCAGAATTGGGTGTCGAGTATATTACAGATCTTGTCAAGTTACAGCCAGTTCTATTATGGCACAGAGTCTGGTCCACACCGGCATTGTGCCTAAATAGAGAAATCATTTGGGATGTAATGATTTTGGATCAGTCAAGAAACATCCCTTGGCTAAACTATTTAAGAAAGCTTTTTAATGATCTCAATAGACCGGAGTACTATGAAAATCCTGAGTTGGTTTGCGCCATATCAAGAAAGGCATTGAAACTAATATGTATGAGTCACTTTGAGCAGCTAAGATTGATTGGGGAGATTGACAAAAGATCGGTCATCCAGCATCAGATGACTCTGACCTGTTATAGGATTCAACCTTACCTATGTTATTTTCTGAAAGGCTTTGACAAGTATATTTTAACAAGGTTCAGATTTGAATCTTTTCACCGCCTGGTGACCTTCCCAAATAAAAATAACTGGGCGAGGGAACTGGTACTCTGCCCTTGTGATAATGCCTTCCAGCAAACAACAATCCACACGGTATTATTTTGTAAATATTACACCCAAGAACGCATAAAGTGGATAAAGCAATATTTGAAGCAGGGCACATGGCGGCAATATCGCCCAGCTTATTTGTTTTTACAACAATTGAATGATGAGTATTGTACCTTGCTTATGGCCGGTCTTTTAAAGAGTATATTGAAGAAAAGAAATGTAATAACCTGTTGCTCATAGCTCAGTAATGGTATATCCTTTTTAAACTGCAGATGTGTAACTCTATTTTGACTGATGAATTGTAAAGGAAAATATGTATGAATTTGATTGTTTCTCTTTTTAACTGTGGCTTTTATGATTTTATATTTATACAAAAATCAAATAAAGCATACTTTTGACTTTGACTTTTGACAGATACCACTGATGGAAAGGGGCGCTAAATCACCCTCTGTACCCTACAAAACGCCAAAGCCGGGTCCAGTACGCCTCACGCAGGAACGGGCCCGGGGAGCTGGCTGACCTGGCTCGGGGGCTCAACACTAACAGCAGACTCCAGAACTGTGCGAGTATACTGCGACAGGTGCACAGCCTCCCACGGGCACAGAAAGTCAGCAGCACACCCGATGTTGCCCTGAGTCTAAGCGAGGAGACGGGCAGTAGAACATTGCAGTGGCCCAGGGGTCTTATCCGGCCTAGATCTGCTACCTCCCTGTTGTGTATGAGGCAGCATCTGTAAGGCTAATATAGCTGCTCGAGCCATCGTGAAGCACGATACACCCTTTGAGGACCCACTAGAGATACCACTAATCCGCAACTCCCTCCCACCAACGTGGGCACACGGGTTGAAGTAAATCAGGGTCCCGTGGGCCATGTCGGGCTCAGGCCCCTCCTCACATGTGAAGACTCTAGCCTCTTATTGCTCGCAAAGCCACTGACTGCAGGGAGCGCACAGCAACACTTCTCGCATTCCATATTCAAAAATGACTGGTATAACTGTGTTAAGTGGCACTCAATGGCAGGCAGGTACTAACAGTGCACTCTGTCTTTACCATGACATTCCCTAGCGATGGGCCAACAGCGTGTCGAGACGGGGCACACGCCCTCGCAGCCTGCCATCAACGTCAGTCAGTACGTCGGAACAAGTCTAGGGGGCACTGGAGTCTGCAACAGCTCTTGCATTAGAATCACAGCTGGGCTCAATTCTACAGGAAGTGGAGAAACTGGCAACCTCCTTGGAGCAGACAGACACGTACCTCTCTCAAGGGGCGCATAGATAAAATCACATCAAACTTCACCCTGTTACACATCCATCATCGCAAACTAATCGACAAGGTATGCAACAACATCTAGTGGAAGGGTCGGCATATTTCGACAGGGAATTGCCACTAGGGGTCTTTTGGCCTTTGTCAGAATGGAGGGAGTGGAGGGCATAAGGTTTTGAGCACTCCATATACAATATAGGTAAGTGTGTTCACTCACTAATCAGTCATTGAGCACAATCTGCTCATGACTGGTGTTATACGCAGACTTTGGCTGATAACTTTAAAAGGAGTTTGCATTACCCCTTGGGATACAAGGGGCTGAGACTGCATAGTAATTGGTACTTTATTTGATTAGGAGTATAATCATAAAAGCAAGACATACATACCATACATATACAAAACCGAGAGATTAAAATGACCAAAATATAATAGGACTACGTGTTTTAAAACCAGATAGCAGCAGAATATCATTAAAAACAATTAATAATGTAAAAAAAGAATGAATGTTGCTGCTAGAAACTACAAGTAAAACTGAGTTGCAGAGAGACCCAAAAGATAACAAGCATTTACAATGCAATGGTCTTGGCATTATTAAAGGTAGAGCTATTGGCATTGCTCATGACATTTTTTTTCTTTTTTTTTTTTTTTAAAAACATAAATAAATGGTATTGTCATTTACAATGGCAATAGGTGAGCATTAGAGAGTAGTAGAGAGTATTTGTGGACACAGAGACACACACACACACACACAGAGCCGCACACACACACACAGACAGAGCCGCGCACACACACACAGACAGAGCCGCGCACACACAGAGCCACGCACACACAGACAGAGCCAAGCACACACACAGACAGAGCCACGCATACACACAGACAGAGCCACGCACACACACAAAGCCACGCACACACACAAAGCCACGCACACACAGACAGAGCCAAGCACACACACAGACAGAGCCACGCATACACACAGACAGAGCCACGCACACACACAGACAGAGCCAGGCACACACACAGACAGAGCCACGCGCACACACAGACAGAGCCACGCGCACACACAGACAGAGCCACGCGCACACACAGACAGAGCCACGCGCACACACAGACAGAGCCACGCGCACACACAGACAGAGCCACGCGCACACACACAGAGCCACGCACACACAGACAGAGCCACGCACACACAGACAGAGCCACGCACACACAGACAGAGCCACGCACACACACAGACAGAGCCACGCACACACACAGACAGAGCCACGCACACACACAGACAGAGCCACGCACACACACAGACAGAGCCACGCACACACAGACAGAGCCAAGCACACACACAGACAGAGCCAAGCACACACACAGACAGAGCCACGCACACACACAGACAGAGCCATGCATACACACAGACAGAGCCATGCATACACACAGACAGAGCCACGCATACACACAGACAGAGCCATGCATACACACAGACAGAGCCACGCATACACACAGACAGAGCCACGCATACACACAGACAGAGCCACGCACACACACACACACACACACACACACACAGACAGAGCCACGCACACACACAGACAGAGCCACTCACACACAGGCACAGAAAAACCGGGATGACAAGCAGGGAACAGAGGCACAGAAAAACCAGGGGAACAGAGGCACAGAAAAACCGGGGGAACAGAGGCACAGAAAAACCGGGGGAACAGAGGCACAGAAAAACCGGGGGAACAGAGGCACAGAAAAACCGGGATGACAAGCAGGGAACAGGAGTAAGAAGCAGACTAGAGAGCTTCATGGAAGAAGTAAGACAAAGGCAGTGGGCACACCAGGAGTAAGATGCAGACTAGAGAGCTCTCTACTAACTGACAGCACAAGGCTGATTATTGCATCTTTTCTGTACTTCATCTGCTTTTCAAGTTTGAAAGCCAGCATATTTTTGTATGATCCTATAGTGACTACCAAACCTAAAACAACGAGAGCTTCAGATTAGTCCATGGTATGCATGTAACATCACCTAAGACACTCTGGTCTAAGAAAAACTATACTCAAATGCCACAGAGGCCTGACTGCCAGTCGAGAATCCTTCAATAGTGGCACATGACATTTTCTGGACCTTGTCGTCATTAAAATGATCCTACTCTTTTTTTTACTCGAGGACATACCTTCCGGGAAGGATACACTATTTTGTTCCTTATTGGTCTCAGAAACACAAGAATACCTTACAGGAAACAAGCATTTGCAATGCAATAGGTCTCGCATTTAGGCTAGTTTGAGCTATTGACATTGGAAATAACAATGCCTTTTATTTTTGTTTTCGTTTTTAAAACTTAAATAAAATGCATTGTCATTTACAATGCCAATAGCTTAAACTCGCATAAATGCGAGACCTATAGCATTGCAAATGCTTGTTTTTTGGGGGATTACAAAAAATGATTGGCTGGATTATGACTGAAGAATGTTTTGTTAGCGGCATTTGAATCTCGTGAATCCAGTTTCGCCCACAGCCGTGAGGCGCTCTACCAAAGATGGAAGGCTACTCGGATGAGAACAGGATTTCTACTCGTGCTAGAAAAAAAGTTAGAAGCCACATCTTCTACAAACCCTGTGCACATCGAGCAAGCACCACGAGGCAGGACGCCACTTAGTACAAGCGAGTTTTACCACTGATAAAAATCACACGGCATCTTTACATACCATTAGGAACTCAAAACAGAACACACTCGGGTCGTGAAATTCTATTCTGTGAAAACGGGCAGCCAGCAGAACAAGCTCGGCCACTAAAGTGAGCGGACCGTGCTCCTAATTAATTAAATAAATAAACCAAGCGTCTCCGATTGCTTCTACTTTGCCCCTGAACCTAGACAACTTTATTATGCGAAGGCGAGGGAGGTAATAACAATAAAAAATGCATAAATAAATAAATAAAGTAATTGGTAAACATGCGCATTCTTCAAGCTTGTATCTCATTCCTACCATTGTACTTCTAGCCCGTAATTGCGAAACACAAGCGCGCGCTACAGCAAGACGTGTCATTGCTCTCACGTATTTTGTTTACTCACAACTATCACTTTTACCTTATGTAAGTTAGCGTCTGCTTTTGTAATATGTTCACGTGTTATGTTCTCCTCATATATCAGTTCTGTTCCTATTGTGAAGCGCTCTGACGCCTCGGGGTAAAGTCTGTAGTACATAAAATGCATAAATAAATAAATAAAGTAATTGGTAAACATGCGCATTCTCCCAGCTTGTATCTCACTCCTACCATTGTACTTCTCTGTATCGATAAAGACCCACGTGTGCACGCTACAGCAAGGCGTGTCATTTCTATTACTGTTCCTTAAAGCACGCCGTTCAACAAAAAAAAAACCTTAATTGCGAAACACACGCACACGCTACAGCAAGGCGCGTCATTGCTCTCATGTATTTTGTTTACTCACAACTATCACTTTTACCTTATGTAAGTTAAACGTCTGCTTTTGTAATATGTTCACGTGTTATGTTCTCCTCATGTATCAGTTCTGTTCCTAGTGTGAAGCGCTCTGACGCCTCGGGGTAAAGTCCGTAGTACATAAAAATGCATAAATAAATAAATAAAGTAATTGCTAAACATGCGCATTCTTCCAGCTTGTATCTCACTCCTACCATTGTACTTCTTGCCCGTAATTGCGAAACACACGCGCGCGCTACAGCAAGGCGTGTCTCAAGGATCTCACGCTCTGCAACCGCATGTGGGTTAGGTAGCTCGATGATGCCGTACTGGGTTAATATTGACTGTGATCTGTTAGTCATGTCTGTTTTGGGGGGCGAAGATATCGCACTCATTTAACAGCTCCACAACCTTTGGCTTTGTCGTTCTCTTCGTTGTTATAGGATGTTGGAAAACATTTATATTACGCACGAATCACTCCCTGAAGGGTCTGTCCGTACAGAAATCCTTCCGATATCAAGCTGCAGTCACTAGGAGACCTTCCCTAAAACGGATCAGTTTTACGTAATTTCCTGAATTTGAGATAATCCATACAGAAACAACAAGGTTTATAAAAGGATAATGCAGCTTCAGACCGCTGCCAGCACAAAGTTCGATGACAGGGCAGAACAAGGGAGAAAGAACCACCACGTTTCTCCGAAGCGAGGCAGAAATGCCTCGGAGAAAGCAGGGTCATTTTTCGAGTAGAGGGGCGTGTTTACGTTCTCTCCTCTTCCCATTGGCTGGAACAGGCGGGCAACTAGAGCTAAATTTCGGGGGGGGGGGGGGGGGGGGGCGGCTGAAAAATATTTCGGGGGGGGGGGGCTAATTCTTCCAACCATAGACAGAGAGGCTTTTGTTGTGTGTTCACCCCTTCTTACAGCCAGTAAGAAGGGGTGAACACACAACAAAAGCCTCATTTACAAGTAAATGGTCTTTTAAAGACCTGTTAAGTACTCGGGTGCGGCTGCAATTAAATGCTCGCCAGCCCGCGAAGCTGTCTCCGACCGGGCTAGCACACACGGCGGGGGGGGGAGCTGAAGGCCCGTGAGCCGAATGGGTGTTGCGCGCCTGGGCTGGAAGGTAAAATTCCAGCCAATGGGAAGAGGAGAGAAAGTAATTAGAAAGAAACGAAAAAACACACCCCTCAATCCGAAAAAGACGGGGCTTGAAACGAGTGACGCCCCTTTCCTCCAATGGCTGGCCTTCGTTTAGGAAGCCAGCCAATGGAGAAGAGGGGCGGGTTCCAACCCCCTCTAAGAAACATAAAATCTTCTGCTCCGCCCAATGCTACGCAGTGCGACGATCCTCGACCTAAAAACTGAGACTGAATATTCAGGCAGAGATGGGGTGAGGCATCACTGCCCCAGACGGTTTAAACTGAGGTCAAAGCATTCTGTTTTAGTCTCCTCATATCCCATGGGGCAATGCAAACTCCTTTTAAAGTTATGGGCCAAAGTCTGCGCATATAACATCAATCATTAGCAGATTGTGCTCAATGACGAAGACTGGTGAGTGAACATTCTTACATATATTGTGGGTGGAAAGCTCAAAACCTTATGCCGAACTCAGGAAGGCAAAGGATACAGTTGAGTAGTTAATAGTAGATTTAGGTAGACTAGGATATTTTTTAGGTAGTGCAGATGGGGGGACATTTAGGTGTAGGGGAGGGAGTGGTATGATGTTTGATGTGTAGTGAGGTCGGTAGTTTGTAAGGCGAGTAGCCTAGGAATAGTTGTATGTTGTTTTTGTGCACCTGCTTAAAGTGGCCTTTTCCAAACTACAATTTGTCTTGATCACTTACTGTGCCCTCTCGCCCAAAGAAATACTCCATGCGTACAGACAACAAACAGGAGCAAGAGAGTTAATATGCCTAAAGAAAAGTACTTGATTTGGATGGATTCGTACTGTTTTGCTAGGAGAACCCCTGCTTATTTCAGGGCAGAGTAATCCTGCTATTATTAATTGTTGAGCATTGAGTTTGACAGTATTCTCTATCCTAAACATACAAGTACAATAAGTTAATATTAAGACAAAGAATTCTTTTTATGTACCTATATCTTGTATACTAGCATGTCCAGTAGAAGTGTGCTAAAAAATGACTTCAGCAAAACTACATATTAATAACAGAAAAAACAAGGCAGCATGACATTTTGGGATAACCCTCTAGAAATGTTTTTTAAGTGCGATCTTATCAACCTTCAAATGGAACAGTGCGTCCCTGCACTCTCTGCAAAGACAGAATTATGTGTTGTGTTGTCTAAAGGACAGTGGGAATATGAGACAGAGAAGATTGCACACTCTTGCACCTATCTCGCCATGTACCAGAAAAGTGATGCCAAGATGAAAATGTGAAGTGACAGGTTGACACGGATTAAGTTGACGTCAGTCAAGGTGTGGGGTAGAGTAGTGAGGATAAGTAAAGACAAAATGGGAATCAGATCTGTAGAGTCTCGTCGATGTGGCAGAACACCACGCTGAGCGTATTGTTGTGCAAACTTGTTATAACTAGCCTTTAGGGTCTACTGTGGCATTTCTGTTGCTGTGGGTTATTTAATCCTTCATAACATCCATCAAGCGGATGGGTCCAATCCATGCCCTTGATGTAATGTAGCTGGTGTTCATTTAAAGCGCTCCAATACCTTCGGTCGAGTTTATGCCATAATTATTTTTTTAAAGAACAAGCATTGGCAAAGCCAACAGGTCTCGCCTATGCAAGATTTATTGGCTTTGCCAATATTTTTTAGCATTGTTGTATAACAAAGTAGCTGCTGTTCAGCATAGCTAAAAGTTAGAGGGATAAAGGAGAGTAGCGTGGAGTGTGTAAAAGTGGAGTACAGTGTAGTGTTATGGTGTTGCGTAGAGTGACTTGCAGTAGAGTTGAGTGGATTGGAGAGGTGTGAACTAAGTGTCATGGAGTAGTGTGGTTTCGTGGAGTAGAAAGGCATACAGTTAGTGGAACAGAGTGGAGTACATCGTCTGAGTGGAGTGGCATAGAGTGTTGTGGAGTGGTGTAGACTTGAGTGGTGTTGAGGGTGTTGAGTGGAATAGAGCAGAGTAGATTATCAGAGTGGAGTGTCAGAACAGAGTAAAATAAAGTGGCATGGAGTGACATAGAGGGAGTTGCGTATCGCATCATAGAGTGGAGTAGAGTGTCAGTGGAGCAGAGTTTAATGGAGTTGAGCATCATATAGTGGAGTATCATGTCAGAGTATAGTGGCCTAGAGTGTAGTAATGCAGAGTAGAGTGTCAAAGACCAGGGTTGTAAAGTGCAGGGTTGTATACTGGTACCAAGAGCAGTGACGTAAAGTACAGTGGTGCAGAGTAGAATTGAGTGGTGTAGAGTACAATGATGTAGAGTGCTGTGATGTAGAGTTAAATGGTGTTGATTGAAATAGCATGCAGTGGCATAGAGTAGAATATAGTGACAAAGTGCAGTGGTGCAAATTATTTGGCATAGGTGTAATGGCGTATGGTGCATATGTCTTGAGTAAAGTGGTGTAAAGTGCATTGGCGTAGAGTGCAGTGATTTAGGGTACAGTGGCATAGGGTAGAGTGCAGTGGCGTAGAGTAGATTGTTTCAGAGTAGAGTAGAGTGGTGCAGTGTAAAGTGCAGAGGCATATGGTAAAGTGCTATAGAGTAGAGTGGCACAGCATGAATTGCAGTGGCGCAGAGTGGCGTTGAGTGCAGAGGTGTGAAGTAGAGTGTTTCAGAGTAGAGGGTAGCGGTGTAGAATCAAGTGCTGCAGGGTAGAGTGCCCCAAATTGGAGTGGTGTAGAGTGCAGTGGTGCATGGCAGGGTGCACTGGCATAGAGTAGAGTAACAAGGCGCAGAGAAGAGTGGTATAGAGTTCAGTGGCAGAGGATTCAGGAATGCAGAGTAAAGTGTCGCAGACTGTGTAGAATACATTGGTGTAGAGTGCAGTGGATCAGAGTAAACTGAAGTAGAGTTCAATGGTGTAGAGTGGCAAGGAGAGCGGGAAGCAGCCTTTACAACGCTGGCATTATATTGAAATAAAGAGCAGTGGCGTAGAGTATAGTGGCGTGGAGTACAGTGAATTAGAGTAGACTGGCATAGAGAGCAGTTGTGTAGGATGCATTGGAGCTGAGTGCAGTGGCGTAGAGTGCATTAGAGTGGAGTGGTGTGGCGCAGGATGGAATAGAGTGGTGTAGACTGCAGTGGCATAGAGAAGATTGTTTCTGAGTGGAGTGGCATGGAGTGCAATGGTATAGAGTAGAGTGTCAGAGTGCAGTAGTGCAGATTAGAATAGCTTGTAGTGGATTGGCGTAGAGTGCAGATGTGCAGAGTGGGGAGATGCAGAGGTCAATGGCTTAGAGTGTCAGAAAGTAGAGTGGCAAAGAGTGCAGTGTTTCAGAGCATACTGTCAGAGTGTAGTATAGTATAGTAGAGTGGCGTTTAGCACGTTAGTGTAGAGTGCATTGCCGCAGAGTACAGTGATGTAAAGTAGAGTGGTATAGAGAACAGCGGCGCAGAGTGGTGTGAGAAGTTAGCCTGGCATATGATGTCCACTAGTTCTAGTGGGCACCTTAGACCAGTCTAATCAACCCTTATTGATGATGGTTGTAAAGTCAACCTTATAGAAAGCTATCCTAGTGGTAGCATGGACCAGCAGTCAATAGGCTAAGACTTCAGAGAGCATGTGAAGCCAGTTGTTTTATCAATTACAATCCCTTGAATACCAAACGAAAGGACACCACACAAGGTATACATCAAATATATATGTATTTATTCTAAACACAACCCCTTTGTGTGGCGCCGCGGCCAGGGCGACTGACGCTGGAATCTGGGGACCACGGTTCGATCCCCGGCTCCGGCGGCAGGTTAGCCCAGCACCATGTGACTCTGGGCAATAGCTCGCTTAATCTTCCTGACGGCCCCCAGCGCCTAGAGACCCTTACGGGTGATTGTGCGCTTTACAAATGTGGACTTTACTTTATGAGGTCAGAGGTAAAAGCACAATACAAGTTACTCAATTAGCATACGATAAGTTGCACAATATACAGTAATGCCCTAGGGGCCTCACGAACCATATACTAAAATAGTGGTATAAGAACCACGTCTGGAATAGAAAGTAGGCCTAGGGAATCGCTGGGGCTACACTAAACAACCAAAGGTTAGGAAGTAGGAGGCCCACGGGAGACGCGTGCAGTGTCTAAACACAGTCGCGAGTTACCATTGACTTATAATGGGAAACAAAAGAAGTTACAAAGTTACTGTTTAAGGGCACTTCCGGATGGACTACGACATAACCCCTTTAGACTAGGACACTTCGAGAGTCAAGACCCATGGAAGCACCGGAGTACTCGTGTTACCTCACCCAGGGAAGCCGGGTGCATAGGTGCCTTTTGGTGTCGGGTTTCTTTGTCGTTTTATATGGAGATCTGCAAAGAAGTGCTGCAGGCGACCAGAGGAAAAGTGTCCGGGTGGATCCAAGGGTGGATCGAAGATCTGAATAACCTGAAAGCAGAGGGAACAGAGTCTGGGCCACTAGCCAGTGACCAGGAAGGTACCAGGAAGGAACCAGGCGATGTCGCGATGATCTCAGGTGAAGAAGGTGAGTTTGTCTCTTCAGCCACGAGGTCCCAGGAGGCATCGAGGATGACCAGGCGCTGGATTCGAGCTGTCCCACGAAGGATCTAGTTGACTGCCATGTCGGTATCCAGGTTGGACCCAACAAGTCTTGGCAAACGCAACCCACGCAGGATGTCGAGATTGGCTCTGTTGCAGACCAGCAAGGTCTGTGGCGCTTCTCCTTTGGAGGGAAGTTGGAGCAAGCCTGGAGCAACCAGGAAAGCAAGTTTGTTTCATAGAAAAGTCTTCAGGGGGCTCTCTAGCCAACGGACAAGGAACCGAGAAGACGCGTCGAGCACAAATGCAAAAGCGGGGCCCACGGGACACTCGCGGACCTATGGGGGCTCGTGTGGGGGCCTGTGCTCGGGGTCGGGGTCGGTGCAAAGGGTGCTCGGGGCTGGGGATCCGTGTACCCCAATGCACAACTGCGAGGGTACCTCTGGAGTCGAGCAGTTAGCAATATGTAGGATTCCAGGGGGTCCAGTCCCACGTCTCTCGTGTCCGCCACGGGTCTCAGCTTTGCTGTGGATGTGGGTCGGAGTCAGAGAAGCCTGGAAGTCCAGTTCCTGTGTTGCAGATTCTTCGGGATCCGGCGGAACCTTGACAATGCAGACCGGAAAAGTTGCTGATGGTGCCTGTTTGCACAGGGTGGTCACTCCTTGACCACAAGGGAGATATATTCCGTCTTCCAGTCGAAATGGAATGTCGAAGGTCCAGGATATGTCTTGTGAAGATTCGTCCAGGGTAATCTAAAGCCATGGGGACACAGCTCCTATACTTATACTAAGGATGGGGGGCTGGATTACCTGACTAGGTCCCTCCTATAGGTGGACCTGAGAAGGGGGTGGTTACACCCCTTTCTCTTTGTCCAGTCTCACGCCAGAGCTGGGGCTGGAGTGCCCCAGCAACTGGTTTGAACCGGGCTATGCATGGAGCAACTTGTGTGCCCCAGGCAGTGTCTAGATGCATTCACTGAATGCAGCCCTCCCTGCCACAATACACAAAACTCCTGTCTGGCCGCCCTTGCCGGAGTTTCGTCCAGCAGCAGGAGGTCAGACTCTTGTCTGTGGCAGCAGCATACATTTTGCGATGCTGAGGCTCTGTTTAACTTTAACCAGGTAAACCAGTACCTACATGTCTTCTCCCTCTAGAAGGGTGGAACACTACCCCCGCCACCAGGACTGGTGGGGGGGGGGGGTAGTATTCCAAAGCGTTTGACACCTTACACGACATGTTTTGATAAAGCCAAACCAAAGTTAGCATTAACCACGAGGATTATAATTAGGCTTTCCTGTTTTCAGTTTCTATTTTTGGTAAATTCTAGTGGGGTTTTTTCAGTGTTTTCCAGTGATTTCAGTAGCTTAAAAAAACAGTGGTTAAACATTTTCGCGCCATTAAAAACAACAGAAACAGTGTTTTTCCGGTGTTTATGGAACTTTTTGCTTTTATTATTGCTTGCTTTCTGCACTGATAGTGCATGGTATATAGACAGTGTACGTATCGAGTATATGTGGTCGAAATGCATTTTTACATATCAAACTTATCATAGTACACCATACAATACTACTTCAGTGAGTATTTGATCATGCACGCTCGCACTTTCCTTCTCGTATAAACTTTTATCTGTGAAAAGGCCCTCTCAACATTGACACTAGAGGCAGGCAACGCCATAATAGCCAGTACACAATTTGCTAACTCTGGCCACTGGCATAGATTTCCTTTCCAATACTGGCGCACCTGAAGATTTTGATTCTCTGCTGCAGTTTCCGCAACGGGAAACAACCTTTACAACGCAGTCATTACATCGCAATACCTTTACAACGCAGTCATTAAATCGCAACATCCTTTACATCGCATGTCATTACAACGCAGCCATTATATCGCATGTCACAACGCATGTCATTACAATGCATGTCACTACAACGCAGGCATTTCATCGCAAGTCATTACAACGCATACCATTATAATGCATAGTACCCTTACACTATCCAACACTTACCCTACTGTTGCACTCACTGGAGTTAGAATAGTAATTTTTACCCCTACACTATCCAACACTTAGCCTAATGTTGCACTCACTAGAGTGAGAATAGTAATTATTACTCCTACACTATCTAACACTTACCTTAAATGCGATGTAATGCTATGCATTGTAATGGCATGCATTGTAACGGTATAATGCGATGTAATGGAATGCGTTGTAAAGGTAGTTTCTAAAAATGTGATGTAATGGCATGCAATGTAAAAGAATGCGTTGTAAAGGATGTTGCGATGTAAAAACTGCGGTGTAAAGGCATGCGTTGTAAATGTATGCGTTGTAAAGTCATACATTTGTTACAACATATGCTTTGAACTGGGCGCATAAGCCCTCATAGTTATTGAAGCGATCAAAAATGAGGCAGCATTTTTGAAACTCTGGAGAAAATTTCCCTTTACGGGAGGGATCTATAACTTGTGCAGAGTACCACAGTGAGGCTTCATTGACTTCAAATGCCATGGTTGGTGAAGGGCTATTTCTCATACATTGTCAAATAAAAGTTCCTAAATTGGGCCCCACATTTCTTTGCTTACCAATTGGCAAGCACTCCAACATGGAACATGTTGCAGTGCCAAAGTCAATAAAAGTATCACCCAGCTCACTCTCAAGGAGATATTTCACATCTACACAAATTATTCTGAACACTTGGCAGACAAGTGTATTTTCAGACTCTAGTTTTTAGGTCTCGGCCTACGTCACCACTTCGTCAGAAGTGGGGCGGAGCTCCGAGCCGTATTGTTAAGGGGCTCAGAATAGTGAAGTAAAAATTCCTCAGTGCGCGAGAATTTTTCATGGTGTTCTGTGCCATCTGCATGGCAATTGGTCCTCTCACGGCTGTGTTTTTGTAAGGCTTCACGCAATAGGCCCTAGGAATGTTGCTCTCTCTAGTTCCTGCAAATTCCGTGCCAGCACGCGCATGAGAATGTCATAAATTCCCAATTACCAGATGTCAGGGTGCGTTCGCGCATTCACAACTCTGTAGTTTTCTTGAGCTGTAAGTGCGCGCAAGCTGTATCCCCGTCCAGGAGAATGCCATAAATTCTCAATTACGAGCTGTCAGAGGTGCCGGTAATTGAAGGCAGATGCTTGTTTTTTAAGCTACATTTTTTGATTGCTTGGACCACCGATAATTGCAGTCACAAGGCAAGTTGTAAAACCGGGAGGCACAAATGAGCAAAGAATGCCGGGCATTTTAATCTTCCCTTTCATTCAGTGATCTTAAGACTGCCCTGAGACTTAGGGAAACAACTCTGTGTGTGATTCACTGGAGCAAACCGGAACATCAAAGCCCTTGAAACACATGGGGAAAGATCGTTCGCTTTTGTTTTACTATGGACGTCTAATTACTTCTCTACATCGATACACTAGGTGCGTGTCTGGTGAAGTACACACGTGCTAAATTCTTCTTCTCAATACACGTGTGTCCGTTAAAAAAAAAAAAAATTAAAGAAAGAATACCAGGTGATTGATTTCTAAAAAAATCTTTGCAAGAGTCAGTAGGGCTGGTCTTGGCAAGGTAGTGTGAGGATTCATTTTTTTCTTTATTACAGGCATATTCACCAAAAGAAAAAGAAGATGAAAATATGTCGCTGTTTAAAAGTGCAAGTTACATTCTTCCAATAAACACATTTAAATAAAAGACCACATCTAATCTTATAACGGGTGTTTCCTAAGGCAGGTACACTCAGAATAGGTGCAGGAATGTGTTTTTTTTAGCACATCACAGTAAAATATAATTTTTATTGGTGCAAACAAAAGTACTATTGGCTGTGAATTAATGCAACCTGAAGACGTCTAAAAACACAAGGATGACCAAAAAAGTAAACAAAGGGCAAAACATTGGGGGGGAAAAAGCATCGGCAATGTAAAGTATTGGACCATCAGCTTCGGCAAAATGCTGTTATTTCACAGTGCAAGAGAGCAGACTGACCCTATACATCTTTTACCGGTTTGAGTGCTTTTAGTGTACAAATAGAGTGGTATCAAAACCGATATTTCACAAGGCGCCGTGAAATATGGGAAATATTTCATGGTTCCCTGTGAAATAAAGATTTCACTATCTTAATGACTGCAATCAACCAACTCTGCAGTCTTACCATTGTCATAAAAATTGAGTGCAGAGCAGTGAGTAGTGCGTAGTGAGTGGTGAATGCAGAGTAGTGAGTAGTGAGTGCAGAGTAGTGAGTAGTGAGTGCAGAGTAGTAAGTGCAGAGTAGTGAGTGCAGAGTAGTGAATGCAGAGTAGTGAATGCAGAGTAGTGAGTGCAGAGTAGTGAGTGCAGAGTAGTGAGAAGTGAGTGCAGAGTAGTGAGAAGTGAGTGCAGAGTAGTGAGTGCAGAGTAGTGAGTGCAGAGTAGTGAGTGCAAGAATATTTCATTTTTTTTTTTACACAGATTTTTTTTATTGAGTTCGTCAACAGGCAGCAACAACAGTTACATTAACAATAGCCATCCACTATTATGTCACGGAAAGGTATGGTCTACACAGCTCGTATCAAACAATCTCGCAGTAAGATTATTCAAGTTATGTGGAAAGAAATATGTGGCACATTCTCCATCCAACAGCATTATTTTCTACCATATGAACTGGTACCACATTTTTTGAGGGGGAAATCTGCAAACTGTGTGGTAAATGATGTAAATCCACAATTATGCTGTAAACTGCGCAGCCTGAGCATAGCATTTTTCCATTAGTGAGTAGTGAGTGCAGAGTAGTGAGTAGTGAGGGCAGAGTAGTGAGTAGTGAGTGCAGAGTAGTGAGTAGTGCGTAGTGAGTGGTGAGTGCAGAGTAGTGAGTAGTGCGTAGTGAGTGCAGAGTAGTGAGTAGTGCGTGGTGAGTGCAGAGTAGTGAGTGCAGAGTAGGGAGTGCAGAGTAGGGAGTGCAGAGTAGTGAGTGCAGAGTAGTGAGTGCAGAGTAGTGAGTGCAGAGTAGTGAGTAGTGAGTGCAGAGTAGTGAGTGCAGAGTAGTGAGTGCAGAGTAGTGAGTGCAGAGTAGTGAGTAGTGAGTGCAGAGTAGTGAGTAGTGAGTGCAGAGTAGTGAGTAGTGAGTAGTGAGTGCAGAGTAGTGAGTAGAGTGGTGAGTGCAGAGTAGTGCGTGCAGAGTAGTGAGTGCAGAGTAGTGAGTGCAGAGTAGTGAGTAGTGAGTGCAGAGTAGTGAGTAGTGAGTGCAGAGTAGTGAGTGCAGAGCAGTGAGTAGTGAGTGCAGAGTAGTGAGTGCAGAGTAGTGAGTAGTGAGTGCAGAGTAGTGAGTAGTGAGTGCAGAGTAGTGAGTGCAGAGTAGTGAGTAGTGAGTGCAGAGTAGTGAGTAGTGAATGCAGAGTAGTGAGTAGTGAGTGCAGAGTAGTGAGTAGTGAGTGCAGAGTAGTGAGTGCAGAGTAGTGAGTGCAGAGTAGTGAGTGCAGAGTAGTGAGTGCAGAGTAGTGAGTGCAGAGTAGTGAGTAGTGAGTGCAGAGTAGTGAGTGCAGAGTAGTGAGTGCAGAGTAGTGAGTGCAGAGTAGTGAGTGCAGAGTAGTGAGTAGTGAGTGCAGAGTAGCGAGTGCAGAGTAGTGAGTGCAGAGTAGTGAATGCAGAGTAGTGAGTAGTGAGTGCAGAGTAGTGAGTGCAGAGTAGTGAGTAGTGAGTGCAGAGTAGTGAGTGCAGAGTAGTGAGTGCAGAGTAGTGAGTGCAGAGTAGTGAGTAGTGAGTGCAGAGTAGTGAGTAGTGAGTGCAGAGTAGTGAATGCAGAGTAGTGAGTAGTGAGTGCAGAGTAGTGAGTAGTGAGTGCAGAGTAGTGAGTAGTGAGTGCAGAGTAGTGAGTGCAGAGTAGTGAGTGCAGAGTAGTGAGTGCAGAGTAGTGAGTGCAGAGTAGTGAGTAGTGAGTGCAGAGTAGTGAGTGCAGAGTAGTGAGTGCAGAGTAGTGAGTGCAGAGTAGTGAGTAGTGAGTGCAGAGTAGTGAGTAGTGAGTGCAGAGTAGTGAATGCAGAGTAGTGAGTAGTGAGTGCAGAGAAGTGAGTAGTGAGTGCAGAGTAGTGAGTAGTGAGTGCAGAGTAGTGAGTGCAGAGTAGTGAGTGCAGAGTAGTGAGTGCAGAGTAGTGAGTGCAGAGTAGTGAGTGCAGAGTAGTGAGTAGTGAGTGCAGAGTAGTGAGTGCAGAGTAGTGAGTAGTGAGTGCAGAGTAGTGAGTAGTGAGTGCAGAGTAGTGAGTAGTGAGTGCAGAGTAGTGAGTAGTGAGTGCAGAGTAGTGAGTGCAGAGTAGTGAGTGCAGAGTAGTGAGTAGTGAGTGCAGAGTATGGAGTGCAGAGTAGTGAGTAGTGAGTGCAGAGTAGTGAGTAGTGAGTGCAGAGTAGTGAGTAGTGAATGCAGAGTAGTGAGTGCAGAGTAGTGAGTAGTGAGTGCAGAGTAGTGAGTAGTGAATGCAGAGTAGTGAGTGCAGAGTAGTGAGTAGTGAGTGCAGAGTAGTGAGTGCAGAGTAGTGAGTGCAGAGTAGTGAGTGCAGAGTAGTGAGTGCAGAGTAGTGAGTGCAGAGTAGTGAGTGCAGAGTAGTGAGTGCAGAGTAGTGAGTGCAGAGTAGTGAATGCAGAGTAGTGAGTGCAGAGTAGTGAGTGCAGAGTAGTGAGTGCAGAGTAGTGAGTGCAGAGTAGTGAGTGCAGAGTAGTGAGTGCAGAGTAGTGAGTGCAGAGTAGTGAGTAGTGAGTGCAGAGTAGTGAGTAGTGAGTGCAGAGTAGTGAGTGCAGAGTAGTGAGTGCAGAGTAGTGAGTGCAGAGTAGTGAGTGCAGAGTAGTGAGTGCAAGAATATTCCATTTTTTTTTTACACAGATTTTTTTTTATTGAGTTCGTCAACAGGCAGCAACAACAGTTACATTAACAATAGCCATCCACTATTATGTCACGGAAAGGTATGGTCTACACAGCTCGTATCAAACAATCTCGCAGTAAGATTATTCAAGTTATGTGGAAAGAAATATGTGGCACATTCTCCATCCAACAGCATTATTTTCTACCATATGAACTGGTACCACATTTTTTGAGGGGGAAATCTGCAAACTGTGTGGTAAATGATGTAAATCCACAATTATGCTGTAAACTGCGCAGCCTGAGCATAGCATTTTTCCATTAGTGAGTAGTGAGTGCAGAGTAGTGAGTAGTGAGTGCAGAGTAGTGAGTAGTGAGGGCAGAGTAGTGAGTAGTGAGTGCAGAGTAGTGAGTAGTGCGTAGTGAGTGGTGAGTGCAGAGTAGTGAGTAGTGCGTAGTGAGTGCAGAGTAGTGAGTAGTGCGTAGTGAGTGCAGAGTAGTGAGTGCAGAGTAGTGAGTGCAGAGTAGTGAGTGCAGAGTAGTGAGTGCAGAGTAGTGAGTGCAGAGTAGTGAGTGCAGAGTAGTGAGTGCAGAGTAGTGAGTAGTGAGTGCAGAGTAGTGAGTAGTGAGTGCAGAGTAGTGATTAGTGAGTGCAGAGTAGTGAGTAGAGTGGTGAGTGCAGAGTAGTGCGTGCAGAGTAGTGAGTGCAGAGTAGTGAGTGCAGAGTAGTGAGTGCAGAGTAGTGAGTGCAGAGTAGTGAGTAGTGAGTGCAGAGTAGTGAGTGCAGAGCAGTGAGTAGTGAGTGCAGAGTAGTGAGTGCAGAGTAGTGAGTAGTGAGTGCAGAGTAGTGAGTAGTGAGTGCAGAGTAGTGAGTGCAGAGTAGTGAGTAGTGAGTGCAGAGTAGTGAGTAGTGAGTAGTGAATGCAGAGTAGTGAGTAGTGAGTGCAGAGTAGTGAGTAGTGAGTGCAGAGTAGTGAGTGCAGAGTAGTGAGTGCAGAGTAGTGAGTGCAGAGTAGTGAGTGCAGAGTAGTGAGTGCAGAGTAGTGAGTAGTGAGTGCAGAGTAGTGAGTGCAGAGTAGTGAGTGCAGAGTAGTGAGTGCAGAGTAGTGAGTGCAGAGTAGTGAGTAGTGAGTGCTGAGTAGTGAGTGCAGAGTAGTGAGTGCAGAGTAGTGAGTAGTGAGTGCAGAGTAGTGAGTAGTGAGTGCAGAGTAGTGAGTAGTGAGTGCAGAGTAGTGAGTAGTGAGTGCAGAGTAGTGAGTAGAGTGGTGAGTGCAGAGTAGTGCGTGCAGAGTAGTGAGTGCAGAGTAGTGAGTGCAGAGTAGTGAGTAGTGAGTGCAGAGTAGTGAGTAGTGAGTGCAGAGTAGTGAGTGCAGAGCAGTGAGTAGTGAGTGCAGAGTAGTGAGTGCAGAGTAGTGAGTAGTGAGTGCAGAGTAGTGAGTAGTGAGTGCAGAGTAGTGAGTAGTGAGTGCAGAGTAGTGAGTAGTGAGTGCAGAGTAGTGAGTAGTGAGTAGTGAATGCAGAGTAGTGAGTAGTGAGTGCAGAGTAGTGAGTAGTGAGTGCAGAGTAGTGAGTGCAGAGTAGTGAGTGCAGAGTAGTGAGTGCAGAGTAGTGAGTGCAGAGTAGTGAGTGCAGAGTAGTGAGTGCAGAGTAGTGAGTAGTGAGTGCAGAGTAGCGAGTGCAGAGTAGTGAGTGCAGAGTAGTGAATGCAGAGTAGTGAGTAGTGAGTGCAGAGTAGTGAGTAGTGAGTGCAGAGTAGTGAGTAGTGAGTGCAGAGTAGTGAGTGCAGAGTAGTGAGTGCAGAGTAGTGAGTAGTGAGTGCAGAGTAGTGAGTAGTGAGTGCAGAGTAGTGAATGCAGAGTAGTGAGTAGTGAGTGCAGAGTAGTGAGTAGTGAGTGCAGAGTAGTGAGTAGTGAGTGCAGAGTAGTGAGTAGTGAGTGCAGAGTAGTGAGTGCAGAGTAGTGAGTGCAGAGTAGTGAGTGCAGAGTAGTGAGTGCAGAGTAGTAAGTGCAGAGTAGTGAGTAGTGAGTGCAGAGTAGTGAGTGCAGAGTAGTGAGTAGTGAGTGCAGAGTAGTGAGTAGTGAGTGCAGAGTAGTGAGTAGTGAGTGCAGAGTAGTGAGTGCAGAGTAGTGAGTGCAGAGTAGTGAGTAGTGAGTGCAGAGTATGGAGTGCAGAGTAGTGAGTAGTGAGTGCAGAGTAGTGAGTAGTGAGTGCAGAGTAGTGAGTAGTGAGTGCAGAGTAGTGAGTAGTGAGTGCAGAGTAGTGAGTGCAGAGTAGTGAGTAGTGAGTGCAGAGTAGTGAGTAGTGAATGCAGAGTAGTGAGTGCAGAGTAGTGAGTAGTGAGTGCAGAGTAGTGAGTGCAGAGTAGTGAGTGCAGAGTAGTGAGTGCAGAGTAGTGAGTGCAGAGTAGTGAATGCAGAGTAGTGAGTGCAGAGTAGTGAGTGCAGAGTAGTGAGTGCAGAGTAGTGAGTGCAGAGTAGTGAGTGCAGAGTAGTGAGTGCAGAGTAGTGAGTGCAGAGTAGTGAGTAGTGAGTGCAGAGTAGTGAGTAGTGAGTGCAGAGTAGTGAGTGCAGAGTAGTGAGTGCAGAGTAGTGAGTGCAAGAATATTCCATTTTTTTTTTACACAGATTTTTTTTTATTGAGTTCGTCAACAGGCAGCAACAACAGTTACATTAACAATAGCCATCCACTATTATGTCACGGAAAGGTATGGTCTACACAGCTCGTATCAAACAATCTCGCAGTAAGATTATTCAAGTTATGTGGAAAGAAATATGTGGCACATTCTCCATCCAACAGCATTATTTTCTACCATATGAACTGGTACCACATTTTTTGAAGGGGAAATCTGCAAACTGTGTGGTAAATGATGTAAATCCACAATTATGCTGTAAACTGCGCAGCCTGAGCATAGCATTTTTCCATTAGTGAGTAGTGAGTGCAGAGTAGTGAGTAGTGAGTGCAGAGTAGTGAGTAGTGAGGGCAGAGTAGTGAGTAGTGAGTGCAGAGTAGTGAGTAGTGCGTAGTGAGTGGTGAGTGCAGAGTAGTGAGTAGTGCGTAGTGAGTGCAGAGTAGTGAGTAGTGCGTAGTGAGTGCAGAGTAGTGAGTGCAGAGTAGTGAGTGCAGAGTAGTGAGTGCAGAGTAGTGAGTGCAGAGTAGTGAGTGCAGAGTAGTGAGTAGTGAGTGCAGAGTAGTGAGTAGTGAGTGCAGAGTAGTGAGTAGAGTGGTGAGTGCAGAGTAGTGCGTGCAGAGTAGTGAGTGCAGAGTAGTGCGTGCAGAGTAGTGAGTGCAGAGTAGTGCGTGCAGAGTAGTGAGTGCAGAGTAGTGAGTGCAGAGTAGTGAGTGCAGAGTAGTGAGTAGTGAGTGCAGAGTAGTGAGTGCAGAGTAGTGAGTGCAGAGCAGTGAGTAGTGAGTGCAGAGTAGTGAGTGCAGAGTAGTGAGTAGTGAGTGCAGAGTAGTGAGTGCAGAGTAGTGAGTGCAGAGTAGTGAGTGCAGAGTAGTGAGTAGTGAGTGCAGAGTAGTGAGTGCAGAGTAGTGAGTGCAGAGTAGTGAGTGCAGAGTAGTGAGTGCAGAGTAGTGAGTGCAGAGTAGTGAGTGCAGAGTAGTGAGTGCAGAGTAGTGAGTGCAGAGTAGTGAGTGCAGAGTAGTGAGTAGTGAGTGCAGAGTAGTGAGTAGTGAGTAGTGAGTAGTGAATGCAGAGTAGTGAGTAGTGAGTGCAGAGTAGTGAGTAGTGAGTGCAGAGTAGTGAGTGCAGAGTAGTGAGTAGTGAGTGCAGAGTAGTGAGTGCAGAGTAGTGAGTAGTGAGTGCAGAGTAGTGAGTGCAGAGTAGTGAGTGCAGAGTAGTGAGTGCAGAGTAGTGAGTGCAGAGTAGTGAGTGCAGAGTAGTGAGTAGTGAGTGCAGAGTAGCGAGTGCAGAGTAGCGAGTGCAGAGTAGTGAGTGCAGAGTAGTGAATGCAGAGTAGTGAGTAGTGAGTGCAGAGTAGTGAGTAGTGAGTGCAGAGTAGTGAGTAGTGAGTGCAGAGTAGTGAGTAGTGAGTGCAGAGTAGTGAGTGCAGAGTAGTGAGTGCAGAGTAGTGAGTGCAGAGTAGTGAGTGCAGAGTAGTGAGTAGTGAGTGCAGAGTAGTGAGTGCAGAGTAGTGAGTAGTGAGTGCAGAGTAGTGAGTGCAGAGTAGTGAGTGCAGAGTAGTGAGTGCAGAGTATGGAGTGCAGAGTATGGAGTGCAGAGTATGGAGTGCAGAGTATGGAGTGCAGAGTAGTGAGTAGTGAGTGCAGAGTAGTGAGTAGTGAGTGCAGAGTAGTGAGTAGTGAGTGCAGAGTAGTGAGTAGTGAGTGCAGAGTAGTGAGTAGTGAGTGCAGAGTAGTGAGTGCAGAGTAGTGAGTAGTGAATGCAGAGTAGTGAGTAGTGAGTGCAGAGTAGTGAGTAGTGAGTGCAGAGTAGTGAGTAGTGAATGCAGAGTAGTGAGTGCAGAGTAGTGAGTAGTGAGTGCAGAGTAGTGAGTGCAGAGTAGTGAGTGCAGAGTAGTGAGTGCAGAGTAGTGAGTGCAGAGTAGTGAGTGCAGAGTAGTGAGTGCAGAGTAGTGAGTGCAGAGTAGTGAGTGCAGAGTAGTGAGTAGTGAGTGCAGAGTAGTGAGTAGTGAGTGCAGAGTAGTGAGTGCAGAGTAGTGAGTGCAGAGTAGTGAGGGAAGAGTAGTGAGTGCAGAGTAGTGAGTGCAAGAATATTCCATTTTTTTTTTACACAGATTTTTTTTTATTGAGTTCGTCAACAGGCAGCAACAACAGTTACATTAACAATAGCCATCCACTATTATGTCACGGAAAGGTATGGTCTACACAGCTCGTATCAAACAATCTCGCAGTAAGATTATTCAAGTTATGTGGAAAGAAATATGTGGCACATTCTCCATCCAACAGCATTATTTTCTACCATATGAACTGGTACCACATTTTTTGAGGGGGAAATCTGCAAACTGTGTGGTAAATGATGTAAATCCACAATTATGCTGTAAACTGCGCAGCCTGAGCATAGCATTTTTCCATTAGTGAGTAGTGAGTGCAGAGTAGTGAGTAGTGAGTGCAGAGTAGTGAGTAGTGAGGGCAGAGTAGTGAGTAGTGAGTGCAGAGTAGTGAGTAGTGCGTAGTGAGTGGTGAGTGCAGAGTAGTGAGTAGTGCGTAGTGAGTGCAGAGTAGTGAGTAGTGCGTAGTGAGTGCAGAGTAGTGAGTAGTGCGTAGTGAGTGCAGAGTAGTGAGTACAGAGTGGTGAGTGCAGAGTAGTGAGTGCAGAGTAGTGAGTGCAGAGTAGTGAGTGCAGAGTAGTGAGTGCAGAGTAGTGAGTGCAGAGTAGTGAGTAGTGAGTGCAGAGTAGTGAGTGCAGAGTAGTGAGTAGTGAGTGCTGAGTAGTGAGTGCAGAGTAGTGAGTGCAGAGTAGTGAGTAGTGAGTGCAGAGTAGTGAGTAGTGAGTAGTGAGTGCAGAGTGCAGAGTAGTGAGTAGTGAGTGCAGAGTAGTGAGTACAGAGTAGTGAGTGCAGAGTAGTGCGTGCAGAGTAGTGAGTGCAGAGTAGTGAGTGCAGAGTAGTGAGTGCAGAGTAGTGAGTGCAGAGCAGTGAGTAGTAAGTAGTGAGTGCAGAGTAGTGAGTGCAGAGTAGTGAGTGCAGAGTAGTGAGTAGTGAGTGCAGAGTAGTGAGTGCAGAGTAGTGAGTGCAGAGTAGTGAGTGCAGAGTAGTGAGTGCAGAGTAGTGAGTAGTGAGTAGTGAATGCAGAGTAGTGAGTAGTGAGTGCAGAGTAGTGAGTAGTGAGTGCAGAGTAGTGAGTGCAGAGTAGTGAGTAGTGAGTGCAGAGTAGTGAGTAGTGAGTGCAGAGTAGTGAGTGCAGAGTAGTGAGTAGTGAGTGCAGAGTAGTGAGTAGTGAGTGCAGAGTAGTGAGTGCAGAGTAGTGAGTGCAGAGTAGTGAGTGCAGAGTAGTGAGTAGTGAGTGCAGAGTAGTGAGTGCAGAGTAGTGAGTAGTGAGTGCAGAGTAGTGAGTGCAGAGTAGTGAGTAGTGAGTGCAGAGTACGGAGTGCAGAGTAGTGAGTAGTGAGTGCAGAGTAGTGAGTAGTGAGTGCAGAGTAGTGAGTAGTGAGTGCAGAGTAGTGAGTAGTGAGTGCAGAGTAGTGAGTAGTGAGTGCAGAGTAGTGAGTAGTGAATGCAGAGTAGTGAGTAGTGAGTGCAGAGTAGTGAGTAGTGAATGCAGAGTAGTGAGAGTAGTGAGTAGTGAATGCAGAGTAGTGAGTAGTGAGTAGTGAGTGCAGAGTAGTGAGTGCAGAGTAGTGAGTAGTGCATGCAGAGTAGTGAGTGCAGAGTAGTGAGTGCAGAGTAGTGAGTAGTGCGTGCAGAGTAGTGAGTGCAGAGTAGTGAGTAGTGAGTGCAGAGTAGTGAGTAGTGAGTGCAGAGTAGTGAGTGCAGAGTAGTGAGTAGTGAGTGCAGAGTAGTGAGTGCAGAGTGGTGAGTGCAGAGTAGTGAGTGCAGAGTAGTGAGTGCAGAGTAGTGAGTAGTGCATGGAGAGTAGTGAGTGCAGAGTAGTGAGTGCAGAGTAGTGAGTAGTGAGTGCAGAGTAGTGAGTGCAGAGTAGTGAGTGCAGAGTAGTGAGTGCAGAGTGGTGAGTGCAGAGTAGTGAGTGCAGAGTAGTGAGTGCAGAGTAGTGAGTGCAGAGTAGTGAGTAGTGAGTGCAGAGTAGTGAGTAGTGAGTGCAGAGTAGTGAGTGCAGAGTGGTGAGTGCAGAGTAGTGAGTGCAGAGTAGTGAGTGCAGAGTAGTGAGTGCAGAGTAGTGAGTAGTGAGTGCAGAGTAGTGAGTAGTGAGTGCAGAGTAGTGAGTAGTGAGTGCAGAGTAGTGAGTAGTGAGTGCAGAGTAGTGAGTGCAGAGTAGTGAGTGCAGAGTAGTGAGTAGAGTGCAGAGTAGTGAGTAGTGAGTAGTGAATGCAGAGTAGTGAGTAGTGAGTGCAGAGTAGTGAGTGCAGAGTGCAGAGTAGTGAGTTGTGAGTGCAGAGTAGTGAGTAGTGAGTGCAGAGTAGTGAGTAGTGAGTGCAGAGTAGTGAGTGCAGAGTAGTGAGTGCAGAGTAGTGAGTGGTGAATGCAGAGTAGTGAGTGCAGAGTAGTGAGTGCAGAGTAGTGAGTTGTGAGTGCAGAGTAGTGAGTGCAGAGTAGTGAGTAGTGAGTGCAGAGTACTGAGTGCAGAGTAGTGAGTAGTGAGTGCAGAGTAGTGAGTAGTGAGTGCAGAGTAGTGAGTGCAGAGTAGTGAGTGCAGAGTAGTGAGTGCAGAGTAGTGAGTAGTGAGTGCAGAGTAGTGAGTGCAGAGTAGTGAGTAGTGAGTGCAGAGTAGTGAGTGCAGAGTAGTGAGTAGTGAGTGCAGAGTAGTGAGTGCAGAGTAGTGAGTAGTGAGTGCAGAGTACGGAGTGCAGAGTAGTGAGTAGTGAGTGCAGAGTAGTGAGTAGTGAGTGCAGAGTAGTGAGTAGTGAGTGCAGAGTAGTGAGTAGTGAATGCAGAGTAGTGAGTAGTGAGTGCAGAGTAGTGAGTAGTGAATGCAGAGTAGTGAGAGTAGTGAGTAGTGAATGCAGAGTAGTGAGTAGTGAGTAGTGAGTGCAGAGTAGTGAGTGCAGAGTAGTGAGTAGTGCATGCAGAGTAGTGAGTGCAGAGTAGTGAGTGCAGAGTAGTGAGTAGTGCGTGCAGAGTAGTGAGTGCAGAGTAGTGAGTAGTGAGTGCAGAGTAGTGAGTGCAGAGTAGTGAGTAGTGAGTGCAGAGTAGTGAGTAGTGAGTGCAGAGTAGTGAGTAGTGAGTGCAGAGTAGTGAGTGCAGAGTAGTGAGTGCAGAGTAGTGAGTAGTGAGTGCAGAGTAGTGAGTGCAGAGTAGTGAGTAGTGCATGCAGAGTAGTGAGTGCAGAGTAGTGAGTGCAGAGTAGTGAGTAGTGAGTGCAGAGTAGTGAGTGCGGAGTAGTGAGTGCAGAGTAGTGAGTGCAGAGTAGTGAGTGCAGAGTAGTGAGTAGTGAGTGCAGAGTGGTGAGTGCAGAGTGGTGAGTGCAGAGTGGTGAGTGCAGAGTGGTGAGTGCAGAGTAGTGAGTGCAGAGTAGTGAGTGCAGAGTAGTGAGTGCAGAGTAGTGAGTGCAGAGTAGTGAGTAGTGAGTGCAGAGTAGTGAGTAGTGAGTGCAGAGTAGTGAGTAGTGAGTGCAGAGTAGTGAGTGCAGAGTAGTGAGTGCAGAGTAGTGAGTAGAGTGCAGAGTAGTGAGTAGTGAGTAGTGAATGCAGAGTAGTGAGTAGTGAGTGCAGAGTAGTGAGTGCAGAGTGCAGAGTAGTGAGTTGTGAGTGCAGAGTAGTGAGTAGTGAGTGCAGAGTAGTGAGTAGTGAGTAGTGAGTGCAGAGTAGTGAGTGCAGAGTAGTGAGTGCAGAGTAGTGAGTGGTGAATGCAGAGTAGTGAGTAGTGAGTGCAGAGTAGTGAGTGCAGAGTAGTGAGTTGTGAGTGCAGAGTAGTGAGTGCAGAGTAGTGAGTAGTGAGTGCAGAGTACTGAGTGCAGAGTAGTGAGTAGTGAGTGCAGAGTAGTGAGTAGTGAGTGCAGCGTAGTGAGTGCAGAGTAGTGAGTAGTGAGTGCAGAGTACTGAGTGCAGAGTAGTGAGTGCAGAGTAGTGAGTGCAGAGTAGTGAGTGCAGAGTAGTGAGTAGTGAGTAGTGAGTGCAGAGTAGTGAGTAGTGAGTGCAGAGTAGTGAGTGCAGAGTAGTTAGTGCAGAGTAGTGAGTGCAGAGTAGTGAGTAGTGAGTGCAGAGTAGTGAGTACAGAGTAGTGAGTAGTGAGTAGTGAGTGCAGAGTAGTGAGTGCAGAGTAGTGAGTAGTGAGTGCAGAGTAGTGAGTAGTGAGTGCAGAGTAGTGAGTAGTGAGTGCAGAGTAGTGAGTAGTGAGTGCAGAGTAGTGAGTAGTGAGTGCAGAGTAGTGAGTGCAGAGTAGTGAGTAGTGAGTGCAGAGTAGTGAGTGCAGAGTAGTGAGTGCAGAGTAGTGAGTGCAGAGTAGTGAGTGCAGAGTAGTGAGTGCAGAGTAGTGAGTAGTGAGTGCAGAGTAGTGAGTGCAGAGTAGTTAGTGCAGAGTAGTGAGTGCAGAGTAGTGAGTAGTGAGTGCAGAGTAGTGAGTACAGAGTAGTGAGTAGTGAGTAGTGAGTGCAGAGTAGTGAGTGCAGAGTAGTGAGTAGTGAGTGCAGAGTAGTGAGTAGTGAGTGCAGAGTAGTGAGTAGTGAGTGCAGAGTAGTGAGTAGTGAGTGCAGAGTAGTGAGTGCAGAGTAGTGAGTGCAGAGTAGTGAGTAGTGAGTGCAGAGTGGTGAGTGCAGAGTGGTGAGTGCAGAGTGGTGAGTGCAGAGTGGTGAGTGCAGAGTAGTGAGTGCAGAGTAGTGAGTGCAGAGTAGTGAGTGCAGAGTAGTGAGTGCAGAGTAGTGAGTAGTGAGTGCAGAGTAGTGAGTAGTGAGTGCAGAGTAGTGAGTAGTGAGTGCAGAGTAGTGAGTGCAGAGTAGTGAGTGCAGAGTAGTGAGTAGAGTGCAGAGTAGTGAGTAGTGAGTAGTGAATGCAGAGTAGTGAGTAGTGAGTGCAGAGTAGTGAGTGCAGAGTGCAGAGTAGTGAGTTGTGAGTGCAGAGTAGTGAGTAGTGAGTGCAGAGTAGTGAGTAGTGAGTGCAGAGTAGTGAGTGCAGAGTAGTGAGTGCAGAGTAGTGAGTGGTGAATGCAGAGTAGTGAGTAGTGAGTGCAGAGTAGTGAGTGCAGAGTAGTGAGTTGTGAGTGCAGAGTAGTGAGTGCAGAGTAGTGAGTAGTGAGTGCAGAGTACTGAGTGCAGAGTAGTGAGTAGTGAGTGCAGAGTAGTGAGTAGTGAGTGCAGCGTAGTGAGTGCAGAGTAGTGAGTAGTGAGTGCAGAGTACTGAGTGCAGAGTAGTGAGTGCAGAGTAGTGAGTGCAGAGTAGTGAGTGCAGAGTAGTGAGTAGTGAGTAGTGAGTGCAGAGTAGTGAGTAGTGAGTGCAGAGTAGTGAGTGCAGAGTAGTTAGTGCAGAGTAGTGAGTGCAGAGTAGTGAGTAGTGAGTGCAGAGTAGTGAGTACAGAGTAGTGAGTAGTGAGTAGTGAGTGCAGAGTAGTGAGTGCAGAGTAGTGAGTAGTGAGTGCAGAGTAGTGAGTAGTGAGTGCAGAGTAGTGAGTAGTGAGTGCAGAGTAGTGAGTAGTGAGTGCAGAGTAGTGAGTAGTGAGTGCAGAGTAGTGAGTGCAGAGTAGTGAGTAGTGAGTGCAGAGTAGTGAGTGCAGAGTAGTGAGTGCAGAGTAGTGAGTGCAGAGTAGTGAGTGCAGAGTAGTGAGTGCAGAGTAGTGAGTAGTGAGTGCAGAGTAGTGAGTGCAGAGTAGTTAGTGCAGAGTAGTGAGTGCAGAGTAGTGAGTAGTGAGTGCAGAGTAGTGAGTACAGAGTAGTGAGTAGTGAGTAGTGAGTGCAGAGTAGTGAGTGCAGAGTAGTGAGTAGTGAGTGCAGAGTAGTGAGTAGTGAGTGCAGAGTAGTGAGTAGTGAGTGCAGAGTAGTGAGTAGTGAGTGCAGAGTAGTGAGTGCAGAGTAGTGAGTAGTGAGTGCAGAGTAGTGAGTGCAGAGTAGTGAGTGCAGAGTAGTGAGTGCAGAGTAGTGAGTAGTGAGTGCAGAGTAGTGAGTGCAGAGTAGTGAGTGCAGAGTAGTGAGTGCAGAGTAGTGAGTGCAGAGTAGTGAGTAGTGAGTGCAGAGTGGTGAGTGCAGAGTGGTGAGTGCAGAGTGGTGAGTGCAGAGTAGTGAGTGCAGAGTAGTGAGTGCAGAGTAGTGAGTGCAGAGTAGTGAGTGCAGAGTAGTGAGTAGTGAGTGCAGAGTAGTGAGTAGTGAGTGCAGAGTAGTGAGTAGTGAGTGCAGAGTAGTGAGTGCAGAGTAGTGAGTGCAGAGTAGTGAGTAGAGTGCAGAGTAGTGAGTAGTGAGTAGTGAATGCAGAGTAGTGAGTAGTGAGTGCAGAGTAGTGAGTGCAGAGTGCAGAGTAGTGAGTTGTGAGTGCAGAGTAGTGAGTAGTGAGTGCAGAGTAGTGAGTAGTGAGTGCAGAGTAGTGAGTGCAGAGTAGTGAGTGCAGAGTAGTGAGTGGTGAATGCAGAGTAGTGAGTAGTGAGTGCAGAGTAGTGAGTGCAGAGTAGTGAGTTGTGAGTGCAGAGTAGTGAGTGCAGAGTAGTGAGTAGTGAGTGCAGAGTACTGAGTGCAGAGTAGTGAGTAGTGAGTGCAGAGTAGTGAGTAGTGAGTGCAGCGTAGTGAGTGCAGAGTAGTGAGTAGTGAGTGCAGAGTACTGAGTGCAGAGTAGTGAGTGCAGAGTAGTGAGTGCAGAGTAGTGAGTGCAGAGTAGTGAGTAGTGAGTAGTGAGTGCAGAGTAGTGAGTAGTGAGTGCAGAGTAGTGAGTGCAGAGTAGTTAGTGCAGAGTAGTGAGTGCAGAGTAGTGAGTAGTGAGTGCAGAGTAGTGAGTACAGAGTAGTGAGTAGTGAGTGCAGAGTAGTGAGTGCAGAGTAGTGAGTAGTGAGTGCAGAGTAGTGAGTAGTGAGTGCAGAGTAGTGAGTAGTGAGTGCAGAGTAGTGAGTAGTGAGTGCAGAGTAGTGAGTGCAGAGTAGTGAGTAGTGAGTGCAGAGTAGTGAGTGCAGAGTAGTGAGTGCAGAGTAGTGAGTGCAGAGTAGTGAGTGCAGAGTAGTGAGTGCAGAGTAGTGAGTGCAGAGTTGTGAGTGCAGAGTAGTGAGTGCAGAGTAGTGAGTGCAGAGTAGTGAGTAGTGAGTGCAGAGTAGTGAGTGCAGAGTAGTGAGTGCAGAGTAGTGAGTGCAGAGTAGTGAGTAGTGAGTGCAGAGTAGTGAGTAGTGAGTGCAGAGTAGTGAGTGCAGAGTAGTGAGTAGTGAGTGCAGAGTAGTGAGTGCAGAGTAGTGAGTGCAGAGTAGTGAGTGCAGAGTAGTGAGTGCAGAGTAGTGAGTGCAGAGTAGTGAGTAGTGAGTGCAGATTAGGGAGTAGTGAGTGCAGAGTAGTGAGTGCAGAGTAGTGAGTGCGCAGGGTGAGCAGTGTGTGAGCGCGCAGGGTGAACAGTGTGTGAGTGTGCAGGGTGAACAATTACAATCCAAACCACATAATTCCATTACACACCACATGCATACACTCCATAACACATGGCTAAAAGACATTGCCATTTACAATGCCATTAGCTCGAACTCAAATAAATCCGAGACCTATTGCATTTCCAATGCTTGTTTTATTATGTCCTCTATAGCAGTCATGCTTTCCTGTAAAAATCTAAGAATGCAGTAGAGTGTACTTTTTTTCAAATCACCATCAATATGTGACCAAAGATCCTAACATTTCTTGCCGTTTGCATCATCACTCAGCAAAAGTTCTGTAACTGGTTGCCACATGGATAATATACCATTCATGGCCTCTAGGACTAAGAACCACCAGCTAAGTGACACAGTTGGGATGACTCTTTCTTTGATACCACACAAAGCACAAAATGAGAAATATTTGTGTTTTAGTTCTCACACATAACAATACAGTGCACCAGAATTGACTAAAAAGTCAATAGCATTCTTCATTAACTCTGAAGATTGTAAAGATGTTTTGAGATTGCCCTCTAACAAGTGGCAAGGATCTCTTACAAGGAAGCACTTCAGCTCAGGTATTGATTTTGACAGGTCATCACAACTTTTTCATATACGTAGCTGAATCACTGCACATACAAACAATATCACTCCAATCTTTGTTAAACTTGGTAAGAACTTTTTGCAGCAGCATTCCAAGTGACACTGCATTCCATATTTTCCAAAAGTCTGATGTCATGTTTGCAACAGTATCCCAGATGCTTTATGACTGCACTCTTTTCACATATACCTGTCACTATACCTTGCATTGAATGTTTAAACATTGAATGTTTGGCAATTCGCCTATCAATACTGACTCACTAGAAAAGGGGGTTGATGTATCTAGGGTTTTTACACTTCTCTGGGGGTAAATGTGATGATGCATGTTGGGAAAGACTCTTATGAAACCTACATTTTTACTATCAGTGAAAGACTCAAACGTAGCCAAAATCAAATATGGTTTAGATCTTTCCTGATTCTCTACAGTTTATAAAATAAATAAAAACAACAGCTAAAACATGCTTCTAACCCCTGTATCTTTAGACCAAAGACTACAAAACTGAAAAAAGGATGAAGAAACAATATTTTAGTGACATCCCTAAACAACAAAACTCAAGCAGATTAATGTTAGCCCAGTCTTTCTTACTGCTAGCTTAAATAACAAAGTTACATTGTATTGGCCCATTCAGGAAGAAATACAAATGACTCTTTCACTCTCCTTTTCCTTTCTTTGAATGGCATTTAGTTTGTGGTTGTGCAGGGTTTTTTCCAGTGTTTATATGTTTACACTGGTGAGGGCTATTTCCCTTCTGGTGGGGTTTTATCAGTTATTATAGGTTTAAACCTAAAACCGGACAGCCTAATTATAATGCACGTAAGAGTATATGGTATGGCTATATCATAGAACAGCTATAATGAGATGGTTCCGAAAGCTGCAGAGGGAAACAGCTCATGCTAGGGCACCCTCTCACATAAAACCAAGCACTCTGCCTCCAGGATTGTTAAGGCCTGCTACAGGAGTGACTTATAGGTTACTATGTGTCATATATATATATATATATATATATATATATATATATATACTATATCTAAGTAAGGGGTGATTACACCACCTTACCCAGGCTGTGTGAACAGACCTGTGGTGTCAGTTTGGAGGGCAGCCAGGGGTGGCAAAATACATGCTGAAGCCCCTGGTAGGCCTTGGATGCACCTATGCCCTGGGTACCTATGGTACACTATACAGGGACTCACAAAGGTGACCCAATTCCCAATCTGGTATGTACCTAAAGTACATGGTATCCATTTAGAGAGAGAACAGCTAGGCTGTGGTCCTGATTAGCAGGGCCACGGCCAGTCTAAAGTCGGAAAACCAGAAAAACACTAGGCAAAAAGTTGGGGTAACCCTATAGTCAGATATCCACCTTCCTACAAGTGGCATAGACTGCAGTAACACAGAGTGGCGTAGAGTGCTGTGACTGAGTACAAGGGCGTAGAGTGCAGTAGCGTAGAATAGACTGTCAAGTTAAGTGCATTGGTGATGAGTAAATTAGAGTGGTGTAGAGGGGATTGGAATAGAGTGGTACAGAGTACTGTGTGTTGCTTCTAGTGCAGTGGTGGAATAGAGTAAAGTGGTGTGGTGTGGTGTGGTGTAGAGTGCAGTAGTGCATAGTAGAGTGGTGTGGGGTACAGTGCATTGGCATAAAGTGAAGTGGTGCAGACTTGAGAGACGTGGAGAGGTGCAGAAGAGAGTAGAGGGACAGAGTGGAGTGGTGCAGAGAAGTGTAGAGAGACGCAGAGTGGATTGGTGCAGAGAAGAGTAGAGAGACGCAGAGTGGTGTAATGTGGATTGGTGCAGAGTAGAATGCAGTGGCATGGAGTGGTACGGAGTAGGGTGGGGTAACATGTAGTATGCATGTTACTCCACCCTTCATCTTCATTTGAAATGACTGTTACATTTGTACTCACAGTTTTACAAATAAAAGTACACCGCGCATAAACAATAATTTGTGAAAATGTCATCACCCAATGTATAGATTTTGATCGGCATAGTTAATTTAAAGACATTTATATTTTGTTGCGTCTTAGAAAATAAATAACATTGTACAGCCTTCCTCAATCAAACCTGCAGGAGACAGAAGTACGGAATTAATACGGTTCTCTCCGAAAAGTAACCACCAACCAATTCAAGACTGGCTCAAGGAGCTTGATGCTCTAAACTGCTCACTTGTCCTATTCGACTCGGTAAAGTCAACAGGGATTACCCTGGATAAGAACTTGTCTATGAAGGCGCACATTAAGAACTCTGCAAAAGGTGCGCTTTACTCTCTAAAACACCAAGAAAATTAAACCTTTCATTCCCCGAGATGATCTGAAGACAATATTCCCTAGTCCTTTCTAAACTGGACTGAGGGAACGCCATCCTAACAGGGTCACCAAAAGCTCACCTAGCCCCACTAAGGTCAGTCCTTAACATGGCAGCTCGACTCATAACTGGTGTAAAATAAATTGAACACATCACACCAACCCTCAACGCACTCATCTGGCTTCCCATGGAAGGTAGATGTTTTTACAAACTGGCCTGCATCACACACAAGGCCCTTCACGCCCAATCCCCCAACTACCTTAACAGTAAACTGGTAAAAGCAGGAAAATCCAGAACTCTGAAAAGCACCAACTCACTTCTTCTCATCCCTTCAAAACTGAAAACGAAAACGACCCAGTGCCCATCCTTCCCTGGTAACGTACCCAGGATCTGGAACACACTCCCTATTGACCTCCGATGCAACCCCTCCTTTTCTTGCTTCAAAAAGGGCCTGAAACTCCTTCTCCTCAACAAATACTTTACCGACCAAGTCAACCAACCTAGGCATCAATAACCTAATGGACTCCCCCCTCACTTTTACTACAGTATTGGAGTGCCTGAATGCTAGAAGGGGCAGGTTTTGAGTAAGACTGATGTATGTTGGAACTGTCTGACAATGTAATGTACCCTTCATGGATAAAACTAATAAAATGTGTTTTTTAAAAAAAAATTAAAAATGGACTCCCACCTCACTTTGTCCTTCAAGTATGGTGATTATCTGACTGTTTCAATCCACCTGCTTTTTTCTCCCCTCACTGTATACATAAGTATTATGTATTTGCTTATATTTTCTGATACCCACCTAGCGCTATATACAACTTTATAAATAAATAGAATGACTGTCATATAAAACCTAAAAAGAACGACTGTCACATAAAACCTATCACTTGGAAGTCAGAAAACGAAAAATAAACACCAGGCTCCCTGTAAAACACAACCTGTTAGGATGCGACCTAAAAGGGTGCCCTTTTGTCATCCATTCGCTCTTTCCACGCTAGTGTTTGATGTCCACTTGGAATAGCCTGGACCTCGCTGCCTCACCTGTGGTAAGAGGCTCCCCTGGACTCTGAGCAGCAAGGCTCGTGCGGCTCAGGGCGCGGATGGGTGGAGGGAAGAAGCCGCGGAGGAAGAGTCCTACACCCACAGCCTGCAGTAACAGGCAGCAGGAGGAGAATACCGAAAATCTCAATCGCATGGCGGAGCGGAATATAGGGGATAATGCCACTGCGGAACGTGTGATTCAAAACAGAGCGCTGTACAAAACGCTCACTTCCTAGTTATGAACCACATGCTCCAAGCCCCCAATGCATCAACGCATTGATTGGCTGTTAAAACCAGGATTGCAAAGAAACTACTGCAAAGATAAAAGAAGGACTACATAAAATAGGTCACGGTTCTCTGTCCTAACCATCGTTCGTTCTCGCTGTGGGAGGTTCAGGAAGCACAATCTTATGGAGACCACACTTCACAGGCGCATGCGTGTTGGTCCTACCACTGCACTGGGCGATAATATCCGAGGTATGCAGCCTGTTGCTGTACGGTGATTCGTCTGTGGATATGTGCTGCTAATATCTTTTAAATGTTCAATTTGTTTTGGCAGTACCGGGCTTCTATACCAATACATCGCCAATATGTTTTTTTCTTGTCAGTGGCGGCTCGGAACCGTTCCGTTGTATGTCCGTGTTTGCTATTCGCTCACCCTGCCCCTCCTCACCGCCCCGCAGCACGCCCTTATGCGAGCCGCCACCGATTTTGTACATTTCTCTCATGTAACGTAACTTGTTCTACTGTACAGCGCTCTGACACCGTCGGGTAAAGTCCACGCGTTATAAAAATGCCTTAAATAAAATAAACTACAGAACAAAATAAATGACTCAAATCTAGATAGGGAAAACGGAAGCGATCTCGTCAGTCAATACGAAAGGGCACTTCTACAACTCAATCAGATTTGTAGAAGACTAGGGGGTATATTACCAACAACTAGCGATAATTTTTGTCTCTAAGTTGTTTAGAGACAAAAATTATCGCCGCACATCGGCGATTTTTATCGCAGATAAACCTTGCTATTAGCAAGGTTTATCGCAAATGCGATAAAAAACTCCCGCAATGCATGAATATCGCTGAAAAGTCAGCGATATTCATGCATTATCGAGCAAATGCTCTTAGCCATGTTATCCACCTCCCATTGGATAACATGGCTAAGAACTGCTCAGGGCAGGTGTTAGCTTTTGGAGATATTCGCGCTTAGCGCGAATATCTCCAAAAGTTGATAATAGGAGATAGCGATGTTAGCGACTGTTTCCAGTCGCTAACATCTTGGCACACCCACTTTGCATGTCATTAGTGATAAATATCACTGACATGCAAAGCGGGGCCCAAGATGGTCGCTATCTCCTATTAGCTGTCGCTAACTGGTGTTAGCGACAGCTTGGTAATAGGGAGATAATTTTATCTCCGCTTTCTTGGCTTTTAAAGCCAAAAAGCGGAGATAAACCCCCTTGATAATATGCCCCGAGATCCCCATGTAATGCAATCACGGTAGATGGCTGTGCCAAGGTGGTTAAGTACACGTTTCACGAAGAGCAGCCCCCTCTATAATAAAGACCTCAGAAAACAGGATGAAAACAAAAAATGTGCCTTTCGCGTACTAAGCATCTTACTGTGGGGCGTTTTTTCCGCCCCAACCCAGTGGCACAGCCTCGGACTGCGGAAGCTGTTGCTGGATTCCTGTCTTCTTTTCCTTCCCCGGTTTGCCGTGCCTGACGACGGAGGACCACCCACACACTGGGATTTGACCGCTGCTGACGGGGTCGGGACTGCGAGACCCAGGGTGCACAGCGCTCCGCCATCATAGCGCACCTGGTGTCTCTTCCCGCCCCCAACTCCCTCTTATAGGCACTATTATCCCAGCGCACGCGGGACACGCGCGGGACTGAGCCCGGGCGAAAGGCGGGCCGTTTGAGGCCGTTCGAGGTCCGGAGAGACCGGGACCGGGCTACCCCCCTTGATCTGGTACACTCGCGTCCTGGACCTCACGTCTCCTAAAGACTGATTTACAAACTGCCTCAGGATGACTACAAGGGAAACCCGCAGTAAAAGCAACTGCGGCAGCAGTAGCAGCCAAAGGTACGCTTGAAAATTATTTTGCAAAGGCGGGCTCCCAATTGATTGACGAAATCACGGTACTAGAAAGGCGTATTTCACAAGAACTAGATTGGGCAAGAAGATCCTCTATGGGACCACTGGCGCACGCTAAGTCCCCTGTTCACGGAGACCCCAACATATCACCCACTCTCAATACTGACCCAGACACCGAGACACCCGGTGTTGCAAATTCCCCAGTGAGCCCAGATACATCAAACTTGACCTCACTTAGCATTACAAAGGGCCTCATTGAAATTGCGGATATGAGCATGTTACACCTTCCAACGATACAATCACAGCCTAGTCTGCAAACTACCACCCCCCTAGTCCCACAGGTAATTATTGACAATGATACACCTAATAACTCATTGCAGGGGGCAAGAGAGGGGGCAATTCCCAAAAGGAAACCGAACACCAAAAAAGAAGGGGAAAAAAGACTAAAACTCCCAAATTAAATCCCATCCCTGAAGTCAACAGATCGGGTACAGCCAATACACAGATCAGGCCCTCAGAGGCAATAGACATAACAGCCCCTGATGCTCCGCTTACAGAGACCACAGAGCACTCTATTAATTATTCTAGCGAGGATATCACTTTAGGAGACATAGGTACTCTCATTAGATCCCTACTAAGTCCTCTAGAAGCACGCCTAATTAAAATGGAAGCTAGGCTTGTGACTATAGAAAAATCGACAGTCCAACTAGCTGACAGTTTAAAAGTAGATAGTGTAGGTGGTAGAGGGGCTCCAGAGACTAAAAACAAAAGGGAACCACCAATAAACTCCAGAAAAGATAAGGGAGTAGTTCCTCTGGCGCAAAAGGCGAAACTAACCCCTTCAACAATTACGCCTTCCTTACCCCAGATCAAGGCACAAAATCCCAGTATATCTGCAATTCAACAATCATTACACCCCCTTTCACAGGCTAACACCAAAGATAATAATAAGAAGGATAATAAGCAAGCCCCCAACGACTCGCAGTTACAAACTCCATTAGCAGTCAAGGCACCTGGGAATGCAAGAAAACCTAGAGCGGTCCACTTATCCCCGGAGGCCAGCCCATATACAGTAATTTTAGTAGGGGTACCAGAGCTGAAAACCACCTTCAGAGAAACAACCGCTTCCCTGAAGAACAAGGTGATCAGCTGGCTATCCATGTATAGACCTCTACCACGGGGCACAACCGGTGATGTCCTGATGGTTAGAAGGGTCCAGTGGGTAGGCAACTCAAAGAAAACCATCCAGGGGGAATGTGTGTTGATAAATCTTAGAGACCCCAGGGTGGTCACCCTTATCTGTGGCTGGCACACGGATGACCAAGAAACTACTATTAAGTCATTACCCCTCTCCTTCTTTTATCTGCCATTGATCTATGAAGGGGATGCGGAGAGATGGAGCATTCCTATCGAGAGGGGGGACGAGTGGGATCACCCCGGGAGAATAAACCCCAACTACCATAGAACTCAACATCAAGTGTTTCCCGCACCAATCTGGGAGGAGGAGGGTTGGGAAACGTATCATGGGAGGGGAGGCGGTTGGGGGGAAAGAAACAGAAGAGAATATCGCCCCAGATTCCATCACCCAACATTCTTCCCAATATCTAACAGATACAGTGTGCTAGAAATGGTGGATTGACAGGTGAGGCCGCATGGCATGGAGTTGTTCCATTGCCATAGAGAGGGCTCAGATAGATCCATCACACCCAGCCCCACGCAACAGACAATAGTAAAGACAGGTCAGAAAAGAGAAGTGACTATTGCAAGTGACCTTAAAATGCTCACTAGTGATCATCCTGATAGCTATAGGGAAATAAGAGAACCAAGAACAGACGAGAAATTACCATCAAACCCTAAGCCAAAGGCAGAGGATCATGCTCCCCCCCCTATCACTTTCAGCAAATGACAAGTCGCATTTCCTGAAAATACTTTCGTGGAATGTGGCAGGCCTGGGAAACAAGTGGGACCAACCGGAATGGTCACCATTCATCGATTCCAAAGATATGTCTCCTCCAAGAAACCTGGGCGAGGGAAGACCATCACCCCCAAGGTTTCGCATCATTCTACATTCCAGCTAAATGGGGGGGTAGAGGCCGCCCCTCTGGTGGCCTTGCAATATGGGTAGCAACTCATTTTTGATGCAAAGCTATGCGTCTCACGCTGACCTCAGATGACATCTTAGCAGTGCAGCTCGATTGGCCGAACTCCCGTAGACTGGTCTTGATAAATGTCTATTCAAGGCCAGTAAACGTAGCGCGAGAATCGACCACTATCGAAGAACTTTCAGATTTCTTAAATGAATTGCCATCAGGGATCCCAATCGTCGTGGGTGGGGATTTTAATTCACATTTTGAGCCTCTCGCAGGTCTCATAGACGGCTCTTCACTAGAAGAGGATGCAAGATGGTTAGTCCCCCAAACGGCAGCTCCTCCGCCTAGAGCATGGACTGCACTTGCATTACAGATCACTGCCCTAACCCTTAAACATTGAATCAGGGCGTGCAATGGTCGCACCAAATCTGACAATCCCAGCAAACATACTTTTAACAAATTAGGAAGGGAATCAAGAATAGACTATGTTTTAGTCCAGCTGCCTTCATGGCATCACATAGTTGATTTTAGAGTGCTACCAAGAACTGATAGTGATCACAATGCCCTGGAATTAGACTATGTGAATCCTGGGATGGAGGGGAGGGATCATGCACTTGGGGCGGTAAACCCCATCCCAAGCTTACGCCTTGAAAATAATAGAAAGAGAATCAGATGGGAAAAATTGGCCTCCAATGGGGAAAAACTATCATCCCTCTATATAAGAGTAATCCCAACACTAGAAAAAGTTGGCTGCCTTAATTGGGAATCATCCACCCAGGAAACACATGCAATAATGTGCTCCCTACATGAGGAATTAACTAGAAATCTGGCTACAGTCCTCTCTTCTAAGACCCAAAATAGAGGTGCTGACCATCATCAGCCCACATGGTATAATGCTAGTTGTCGCAAGTCAAAGGGGGACCTTCTCTCTGCTATCAAAGATGGCAAAAGTAGATCAGAGATACAGTCCAGAAGAGGGGCTTATAAAAAAATGGTCAATAGTGCCAAGATGGAATGGGATCAGAACAAATGGGAGGAACTCTCCACCTCCCTAGCTTCAAAGGACTCCCGGAAATTCTGGCGTATAGTAAATAGGGGCTGTGGAGATCTAGCTCCGGCAATATAACCAAACATTGCCCCAAGTGCTTGGCAAGAACATTTCCAGTCACTCTACACAGAGGAAAATGGGGCTAGAGGCTATTCTCCCCTTCCAGTTCCCAATCAACAAAGAGCTGAACTTTTCACAGGAAAGGAGGTCAGAGCAGTGATCACAGGCCTACCATCGGGCAAAGCCCCAGGTTTGGATGGTCTTCCTGGCGACCTGTTCAAACAGGAGCCTGAAGTATGGACCCCCTATCTACTGGTACTATTTAATGCTGTTCTGAGGGGCATGGATGTGCCTTCTACTTGGCTGGGAGCAGAGGTGGTCCCCATATTTAAAAAGGGCTCCCCTCTCCTCCCAGCCAACTACAGGCCCATCAGCCTCATAGACGTCACCCAGAAACTCTTCGGGAGGCTCATATTAAATCGGCTCCAGAGTTGGCTCGAGGAGCATGCTATTTTGAGCCCATATCAGGCAGGTTTCAGAACAGGGATATCAACAACTTACCAAATATTTCGTCTCAACCTTATCTACTGGAAGACCGCACTAGTCGAGAAGAGCAGCTTGTATACTGTGTTTGTGGATTTGAGAGCTGCCTTCGACTTGGTCCCCAGATCAAAATTATGGAGAGTTTTGGCTGATATGGGTGTTCCGGCAGAAATTCTATCCATCTTAATTAAACTCCACCAGAATAATTTTGCACGTGTCAGGTGTGGAAGGAATGGGGACCTTACAGACAGATTCCCCGTTGACAGAGGGGTTAGACAGGGTTGTGTGCTCGCACCGACCCTGTTCTGCCTCTTTGTGAACGGGGTGATTGCTCATCTGGCCAGGATTCCAGACATTGATGCCCCCAAGTTGGATGGCAGCAGGGTGCCCGCCATCATGTTTGCGGATGACACCCTGCTGCTATCTAAATCCCCCACGGGAATCCAAAGGGTATTGGATGGATTTCTCGATTTCTGCACAGAAAGGGGACTTGAGATTAACGCACAAAAAACAAAATACATGGTCTTAAATCCCATTCAATCAACACGTCCAAATCCCTTTCTCGGCTCGGTCCGCCTGGAGAGGGTCAATACCTTTGAGTACTTGGGGGTTACCATAAATGAAAAAATTACCTGGGACACACACATACCCAAATCTAACTTGAAATTGGTGCAGATGGTGGGAGGCATATCAAGGATGGTTAAGAATTCTACATACCGCCCACTGAGTCCAATCATCCAAATTTATAAAGCACAGGCCCGGGGGGCAGTTACATATGGGGGCGAACTCTGGGGTCATACCACCGCCCAGAAACTCATGCTTACTGAAAACAAATTCATCAGGCAGTTGGCAGCTCTCCCCGCAAGTACACCCCTGCTCCCCTTGAGACTGGACTTGAACATCAGGCCTATCGAGGACGAATTGGGACTCAAGCCATTAACTTTTTGGCGAAGACTATGGAGTAGCATCGATCTTATTAAATATAGGACAGAGCTCCAGGAGTTTTTAAACACACCAAAAGCTAACTCCATTCCCTGGTTATCCTACATAAAAAGATCATTCGAGACACTTGGCTTACCAGAGTTATGGAATGACCCGCTTAATGCATGCACCAGGATTACACGGCAAGAACTTTCAAAGGTTTACTACATCTCAAAATTGACAGTGTCCGTTAATAACACACGGGTGGGCTCTCTGACCAATCTATTTATCCAAAACAAAGACTCTTACTTCTTCGAGTGCGCTTTGGACGGAATGACCCCACCGCTTGCGAGGAAACTTTTTATGCAGTGGAGGTATGGAACCCTCCCTCTAAGGTCATTCACGAGCTCATGGGCCTCGCCCCCGACCACCGAGCGATGTCCAGGCTGTGATCACCATCGAGAAAATGACTCACATGTGGTATTCTTTTGCCAATCCTATCGAAAAATTTGGAAATATTGGCTTATTCCCCTCCTCAAAAATATGGGCTTCAGAACTTTTTTTTCCGCTTATAGAAATTTGAAGACTGATTCCTCCCCACAAATTGTTTTTGCAATGGCAAAATTCCTAACGGCGATGTGGCACGCACGTTCTCGTACTATTAAGCTGAATGCTGACTTTTAATCATGTATTACCAAATTTTACTTAACAAATTATAACTTGATTTATTCATCTAAGGCCAACTTTTAATTTTCATTGTGTAGTGTAAATGCTTTGCTGTTTATAATGAGTGTTCATCTTTTATGATCTAATTGGTCGAAATAAAGATTTTTGAAATGATTATCGCCACCATCTTCTACTATTTAATTCCACAAAGTTTACACCATATTACTCCGTACTTTCTTCGTCATTTCATCACTTTTTGTAGATGAGCCACGTGTATGTTGCCATACTATTTCACACACTTCTAATGCTCTCAGTGTGTCCATCCGGACCTCGTCAAAGAACACGATTGAAAAGCATGGTAGGTTCTAAGCAGTGTTCTTTTATTGGACCCAATGCATTTCAGGCTTACACTTGCCCTTTATCAGGGGTAACTGTAAGTAAACAAACATTCTCAAATAACATAATATCTCTAGTGTACGTGTTCAAAATTAATTTCATAATGTGATAATAACTATTGATGACCAATGAATATAATCCAGCTTATTGTGTGCTAATCTTCCTTACATCGTCATCATTTAACAATCCCTCCCATTACTTTCCACACCATACAAATCCCTTTATTGTACATGTTGCCTTCGCTTGTGAAGCTCTTTCCACTTATTTCAACTCTTTCCTAAAGCCAAACCTGTCATACCTATCATACTTCCTTACTCATTCATACTTGCACATTAACACCCCTTCTTCCACTTCCCCTCTATACACTTTATCGCTAATCCCCACTCACTCCGTGCGCCCCTCTATCCACTATATCACTTATTCACACTCTCCCCACTCACTCTATCTACTATACCTTCCACTACTTCACAAGCTCCCCGCATACTCTGTCCACCCTCTCTCCACTATGTTACTAATTCACACTCACCCCACACCCTCTATCTGCCATAACTTCATTATTCTGTCTCTCTTTACAATCCTTCCCACCCTTCATACTTGCTTACTATTATCATGTCCCATACACCACATTTACCTATTCACCCACAACGTTCCCCCCTCTCTCATTCTGCCCCCATCTTTACCTTCAGCCATGCACACGTACCTGTCAGAGATCACTTTCAACTTCACATCTCGGAATAAAGCGTTATCTTTTCCCATGAGGGCACCTCCTTTTAAACACATTTTTTGTTTTCAACCTGTTTTCGGATGTCTTTATTAAAGGAGGGAGCTGCTCTTCATGAAACGTGTACTTAACCATCTTGGCACAGCCATCTACCGTGATATCATGGGAATCTAGTCTTCTACAAATCTGATTGAGTTGCAGAGGTGCCCTTTCATATTGACTGACGAGATCGCTTCCGTTTTCGTTATCTAGATTGGAGTCATTTATTTTGTTCTGTAGTTTATTTTGTTGAATGCATTTTTATAAAGCGTTGACTTTACCCGCAGCTGTCAGAGCGCTGTACAATAGAACCAGTTACGTTACATGAGGGAAATGTTACAAAATAGAACGTTATAAAAATAGCAGGACTCCGTATCAAACGCAACAAGCAAGAAGAGGTAGGGAAAAACATAAAAGGCAAGAACACAATATCAAACACAGCAAGCAAGGGTGAGGATTGTGCAAGAAAATGTTACAAATTTACAATGACTAACCAACTTCTTAGAGGGGTCTGAGAATGAAGGTATTAGTTCTGAAAGTGTCTTTGGAATAGAAGAGATTTGAGGTCAGCTTTGAAGATCCGGATAGAGGTGGTGGCACGGAGCATTGGAGGAAGCGAGTTCCAGATTCTCACCGCATTACCTGAGAAGGATTGAGCCATTGATTTTTCCCTTTTGAAGGAGGAGGGGGGGGGGCTCAAGCAGAAACTTTTCCGCATTCCGAAAAGGTCTCAAGCCTCCAGACAATTTCAGTTTATTTGCCAGATAACAAAGGAAGGAAGTGTGCAAGGCTTTGTGTGTGATGCAGGCCGTTTTGTAAATAGATTTTGCCTCAATGGGAAGCCCTCGAAGAGAAGACAGTATAGGAGTGATGTGGTCACTTCGTTTGGACCCTGAAATGAAGTGAGCTGCTGAATGGAGGACAGATTTGAGGGGGGGTGAGATTTGGGTAGGCCAGTCAGAAGAGAATTGCAATAATCCAGTGTAGAGAGAACTAGCGATTGACCAAGGTTTTTAGGTCTTTCTCTGGAAGAACCGACGAATCCCCCACAGAAGGCGCAGCTGATAACGTGCGTTCTTGGCAATGGAGTTGATGTGTGGGATTAGGTTGAGTCTTTTGTCAAGTACGACACCGATGGATTTAGCGCGGTCGACAATGATGGGTTTATTGTTGAGTAAATTCAGCTGATCCATCCAGCATTGAACAGGAGGTGGGGAGAGAGAGGTAGATAGGAGGAGTAATTCAGTTTTGGAGGGATTGAGAATGAGTTGATGAACTAACATCCAGTTGTGAATAGAGTTGAGAGTAGAGTTGAGTAGTGAGAGATCTTCTGAGGAAGACACCTTGAGTTAGATTTGAGTATAATCCGCATTGAGATGGTAAAGGATCCCAGATTTGCTTAGGAGGTTGCCTAATGGTTCCAGATAGAGATTAAACAGAGTGGAAGACACCTTGAGGTAGATTTGAGTATCATTCGCATTGAGATGGTTAAGGATCCCAGATTTGCTTAGGAGGTTGCCTAATGGTTCCAGATAGAGATTAAACAGAGTTGGTGCAAGGATAGAACCTTGAGGGACGCCTTGACCAACCACCAATGGAGACCAGAGACTGTTCGCTATCTTGATCATTTGGGATCGGTCCGAGAAGAATGAGACCAACCATTTAAGCACTGTGCCTTCCACGCCCATTCTCTGTTGAAGAGTGTTAATGAGGGTGTTGTGATTAACAGTGTCAAAGGCTGCAGAGAGGTCAAGAATAATCAGAAGGCACGATTCCCAAGAATCGAGTATATGCAGCGCATCATCAATCATTTGCAGCTGGGCTGTTTCAGTGCTGCAATTTTGAATAAAGCCAGACTGGAACACGTCAAGGAGATTATTGTCCATAATGTGTTGGGAAAGTTGTTTTGCAACACATTTTTCTGTGATTTTTGAGAGAAAAGGGAGATTGGTGATGGGGCGGAAGTTGTTGAGGTCGTTCGCATCTGCAAAGGTTTTTTTAGAAGAGGGGGAACCTGTCCTGTTTTGAGGACAGCTGGGAGGAGCCTTGACAGAGGAAGAGATTAACTAGCCTGGTCCAATAAGAGAGTGTATTGGTATAGAAATCAATGGCGATGACACTAGGGATCGGGTCAGAAGAATGGTTGGAGGGTTTGGTTTCGAGGATGCATTTGAGGAGGTCATCTTCCAAGATGGCGGCAAAGTTCTGCCAAGTGACTAAGGATTTTCGCTCCTCAATTGGGGTGGGGTGGGTGACCTGACCCACCAGTGATATGACCTTTTCATCAGAGAAAATAGTGAATTCTGATGCTTTCTTTGAAGCATCCTCAGATTTTATGGTTTGGGGAGAGCAGTTTGGGTTTTTGATGAGGTCAAAAAAAAAATGTTGTCTATTTTTACCTGAGCCGAGGAGGGATCTGAAATGTGATGCTTTTTCATGGAAGATGTGCTTGTGGTATTTGGATCTTGCTGAACGTAAATGAGAGAGATTGGAGGTGGATGGAGATTGTCGCCAATGTTTCTCCAAGATTCTAAGGTTTTTCCTTTCATCATAGAGAGATTTATTGAACCAAGATGCTGAGGGGGTGGGTCTTTTCCTTTTGCTTTGGAGTGGAGCGACATTATCGATTTTGACTGCTAGGATTGAGAGGCAATGGGAAGTGAGATCGTTGACATCCACGTTAAGGTCTAGTCTAGGAGAGGATGAACATGGCAGCCGCAGCCTAACGGCCGCGGGCTTGCTCTCTCGGGCTTCTCATGGGGGCTGGAAGCCTAGGCTCGGATAGGAGTCCATCGCCTGCTTGAAACCTCAGACTTTGGTGGTTTTTGTTTCCCTTTCGGTGTTTCTTCGCGTTCCCTCCTTGATTGTGTTGCTGTTTTTGTGGATTTTTTTGATATGCGAGGGAGCCTGCTCGCATCGGCACGAGATGACCCGGCTGCTCTCAGCGCTCCAGGCTTCCCCGGCGGCGAGGGCGGAGCAGCCGCAGGGAAACCGCACTGGGGGTGGGGAGTCGCCGTGTTCGAGCGAAGACGTAGCAAGCTTTTTTCCCTTCTGCTCCGCTACACCAAGGGTAGGGCGTCCAATCTGGTGGATGTTTGTCTGAGCAGGTAGGGGGGACCCAGTTTCGGCAGCTTGCTTCGAGTGAGGTTTTAAAACGGGACTTCAGGCTCCCAGTAAGTGACCAGCTGGCAGGCAAATCAGCGCCAGGAAACTTGGTTGACAGAGAGTGGACCCAGTGTTTTAGCGCTAATAAAGGTACTTTGATAACTGCCTCGGGGAGCGTTTTGGCGGTGGAGATTGAGAGGCCCCTTGAATGTATGGAGAGGAGTGTTGAGATTCAAGAGGGTACCCCCCCCCCCAAATTGAGTAGATACTCTTTGCGGGCGAGGGCAGCTCATTTAGCATCTAATACAGTGATCACTCACTCTATTTTACCCCCGCGAGTCTCCCTCCCTGTAGCAGAAGTTAGAACCACAGTGGGTCAGCGTAAACAGGGGGGGGGGGGGCAGTGGCGGTTTTGTAACTCCAGTAAAAGCCAAAACGTATAAGGACCAGGCGAAATCCCGGGACAAAAAAACATCCACTACAAATTCGAAAATTACTCCGTCCCTGAAAACCTTTTATCAAGCCATGTCACTCTCTTCGACAACCCCACTGCCTCCATCATCATCCGCACTTGCGATTAAGAGCATGCTTAAGCCCATTCCTGCGACCACTCCTGCATCGGTCCCCATGCTGCCCTTGGCCCCTACTCCTGCTCTTACAGGTCCAAATGGGAAGGCATCGGTGGGTGAGTGTAGCGAGCCCCTATTTAAGGCCACACAGCTGGACCCCGCCGAATCATCCCAGCCCCCAGTATCTGTTGAAATTACCAGCACAGAATTGGAGGTCCACCCGGCGATTTGTCTTACCAACAGATATTCAGTGCTGGGACAACAGAAAGATCAAGATCAAGACCCAGACCAAGACCAGGGGCAGGGTAAGAGTAGTGCTGAACAAGAACTTGCGCAGAAGGTTGGGCCAGAGCAGGGGGGAGCAGGTTTTGGTGCAAATGGAGGACCTGGGTAGCTTGGGCTGTCAGAACAGTAAAAATATAATTCTCCCTCCCCTAACAACCAAAGTGCACCGCCATCGAACACACACTCCTTAGCTGACCTACTCCTGGCCATGAAAGATGAGATGACATGCAGATTTACTGTTTCTGAGACCACCAGGCAGAATTGGCTAACAGGTTTTCTGTCTCAGAAGCGAATCAGGCTGCTATTCGGACATCATGTGAGGTTCTTGCTCAGAAGTTAGAGGAAGTTACTGCGAGGACTGAGGCAATCGAGGTGGAAATCACCAAATTGAAAGAATCGATCGAGACAACTACCTCCCACCTGGCAAAACTATCAACTTAAAATAAGGAATTGAAGGACGACGTTGAACGATTGCAGAATCATTCAAGGAAAAACAACTTGAAGTTCCTAAATATTCCGGAAGCTTTGGAGGTGGAGGACATAAGGGGGTTTTTGATTACCTTATTTAAGGGCACTGTTATTAAGAATCACCCTAACTTTGACCTTAATTACGAAATCCAAAGAGTCCATAGGGACCCCTTTAAAAGGAATCCAGGGAGACAGAAACCCCGGAAGATACTGGTGTGAGAAGTTAGCCTGGCATATGATGTCCACTATTCTAGTGGGCACCTTGCACCAGTCTAATCGACCCTTATTGATGGTGGTTGTAAAGTCAACCTTATAGACAAGCTATCCTATTGGTAGCATGGACCAGTAGTCTTAGGCTAAGACTTCAGAGAGCATGTGAAGCAAGCTGTTTTACCAATTATAATCCCTTGAATACCAAATGAAAGGACACTACACATGGTATATATCAAATATATATGTATTTATTCTAAACACAACCCCTCTGCACTCTTTATGAGGTCAGAGATAAAAGTACATCACAAATTACTCAATTAGCATACGATAAGTTGCACAAATACAGTTATGCCCTAGGGGCCTCACAAACCGTATACTAAAGAAGTGGTATAAGAACCACGTGAGAGTTAGACAGCAGGCCTAGGGCCTGTAGAATCGCTGGGGCTACACTAAACAACCAAGGGTTCGGAAGTAGGAGGCCAACGGGAGACGCGTGCAGTGTCTAAACACAGTCGCGAGTTACCATTGACTTATAATGGGAAAGGAAGAAGTTACAAAGTTACTGTTTAAGGACACTTCCGGATGGACTACGATGGAACCCTTTTAAACCAGGACACTTCGAGAGTCAAGACGCACGGGAGCACCGGAGTACTCGTGTTACCTCACCCAGGGAAGCCGGGTGCATAGGTGTGTTTTCGTGTCGGGTTTTGTCGTCATTTTCTATGGAGAGCTGCAAAGAAGTGCTGCAGGCGACCGGAGGAAAAGTGTCTGGGTGGATCCAAGGGTGGATCGGTGATGTGAAGAACCTGAAAGCAGAGGGGACAGAGTCTGGGTCACTAGCCAGTGACCAGGAAGGAACCAGGCGATGTTGCGTGCTTGAAGGTGAAGAAGGTGAGCTTGTGTCTTCAGCCACGAGGTCCAGGAGCCTTCGACGACGACCAGGAGATGGATACGAGCTGTCCCACGATGGATCTAGTTGACTGCAGTGTCGGTATGGATTGGACCCAACAAACCTTGGCAACCGCAACCCACGCAGGATGTCGAGATTGGCTATGTTGCAGACCAGCAAGGTCTGTGGCGCTTCTCCTTTGAAGGGAAGCTGGAGCAAGCCTGGAGCAACCAGGAAAGCAGTTTAGTTCAATAGAAAAGTCTTCAGGTGTCATACTCCCGCTGAGCGCCGCTGACCTGCATGGGACTACATCTCCCAGAATGCCAAGGGGAAGCAGGAAGTGATAAATGAGACCTACAACCTGAAGAGGGCGTCGGATATTCGTGTTCCTACCTGGATTGTTGTGGCTTGCCTTTGGATGTGCCTGTTGTTCCTGTCATTCCGTTTGGCACTCATCTGTTTTTGGCGATCAGACGGCTGTCTGATACTTCGTTCTGTTTCCTGAATTGCCCTCCGTTGGGGAGCCGTCTTGGCTCATGCGGAGGACGATTGTTTGTGCTGCTTCCTGATTGAGTTAGGACCTTCACCCACTCAGTACCGCTGTGGTACTGCGCCTTGCTTCCTTGGAGAGCGCATGTTAAACAGGGTGGATACCGCAGTGTTTCTAGCGTCCCTGCTCTTGGAGGGAGCGCACATCTTGGTCTACATCTGCCAGTGGGCTGTTGCTCCTTTGCCCTCCGTTGGGGAGCCACTCTTCTGGGCTCATGCGGAGGACGAAATCTCTTCTAAGTCCCACCGTCGTTGCCAGGCTTGGTAACCCCTCTGTTGGCTATTTGGAAGCCTGGCGTCTTGATACCCCGGCTGGGGTTGTTCTTTGGAATTAATTGAGGAGAAAGTATTGGAAAGTCAAGGGGGTGACATAACCTTCTTTGCTCGGTTCTACGTGCTTCTTGCCTGAGAATACAAGGTACTGTGTTGACAAGTTTATTCAGGGTGCCTTTAACCCACCACTTTGTGTTGTTTACTCAGACATTTCTCTGGGCTGCACCTAACAGTTTTGAAGCCCCTTCTACGTGGTGTTTAATAAGAAGGGGGTACGTACGCATTACAGATACACTATATATATTGGCTCATTCAATCACCGTATGTGAATGTATTCATGAAAGTGCGATTGTGTTCACAGGTGTGTTGGTGTGGTCCCTATAGTTATTTATGCTGAAGTGGCTACGGGTGAAGAGACGTATCTTCCCAGGAGACTTGGTGTTCTTTATTATTTACAGGTATATGGTTAGAGTTTCTAGTATTTATGGTTTTGGTTCTTGTGTATGAAACACAACAAAGGAAGAGGTTCTTACTTTCCTTTTCTTTGTCGTTTCAGATCTCCCTCCCTGCTGTTCCCTCCCCTTCCCCGCGGGCTTTATTGCCCCCGTCTGATCCTTCCTTAACCTCTGGCTATTGTAGCATTCAGGGTTTGGATAGATCAGGAGGTGGCCTTTCTTTACATCACGCTGATCCTGAGGACGTATCCGGATAACATCAGGGAGCTCACTAGCCAACGGGCAAGGAACCGGGAAGACGCGTCGAGCTGAAATGCAAGAGCGGGCCCCACGCAGCACTCGTGGAGTGTGGAGGTCTGAGCTTTGGTGCAAATGACGCGCAGGTCTGGGGCTTCTCATACCCCAATGCACAACTGTGAGGGTACCTCGGTAGTCGAGCTGTTAGCAAAATGCAGGATGTCCAGGGTGTCCGGTCCCACGTCTGTTGTGTCCGCCACGGGTCTCAGCTTTGATGTGGATGTGGGTCGGAGTTGGAGAAGTCTGAGAGTCCAGTTCTGTGTCGCTGAGTCTTCGGGTTCCGGCGGGAGCGTTGACAAAGCAGACCAGCAAGTTACTAGTGGTGCCTGTTTGCACAGGGTGGTCACTCCTTGACCACAAGGGAGATGTCTTCCGTCTTCTAGTCAGAATAGAATGTCGAAGGTCCAAGAGTTCTGTATCAAAGTTTCTTTCCAGGATAATCTAAAGTCCTGGGGACACAGCTCCTATACCTATACTAAGCTAAAGAGCTGGATTACCTGCCTAGGTCCCTCCTATGGGTGGACCTGAGAAGGGGGTGGTTACACCCCTTTTCCTTTGTCCAGTTTCACGCCAGAGCTGGGGCTGGAGTGCCCCAGCAACTGGTTTGAACTGGGCTATGCATGGAGCACCTTGTGTGCCCCAGGCAATGTCTAGATGCATTCACTGAATGCAGCCCTCCCAGCCCCAGTACACATAACCCCTGTCTGGGGAGGTGCTGGCACCGCCCTGGACAGGAAACCTATTGTCCAGGCCGCCCTTGCCGGAGTTTTCCCCAGCACCAGGTGGTCAGACTAGTGTCTGTGGCAGCAGCATCCATTTTGTGATGCTGAGGCTCTGTTGAACTTTAACCGGGTAAAGCAGTAACATACATGTCTTTTCCCTCTTGAAGGGTGGAATGCTACACCCGCCGCCAGAATTGGCGGGGGGGGGTAGTATTCCAAAGTGTTTGACACCTTACACAACATGTTTTGATAAAGCCAAACCAAAGTTAGCATTAACGGCGAGGATTATAATGCACTTAAGAGTATATGGTATGGCTATATCATAGAACAGCTATAAGGAGATGGTTCCGAAAGCTGCAGAGGGGCTCAGCTCATGCTAGGGCACCCTCTCACATAAAACCAAGCACTCTGCCTCCAGGATTGTCGATGCCTACCATAGGAGTGGCTTATAGGTTTATATGTGTCTATATGTAAAGGTAGATATAGGTATACTATATCTAAGTAAGGGGTGATTACACCATCTTACCCAAGCTGAGTGATCAGCCTGTGGTGTCAGTTTGGAGGGCGAGCCAGGGGTGGCATAATACATGCTGCAGCCCCTGGTAGGCCTTGGATGCACCTATGCCCTGAGTACCTATGGTACACTATACAGGGGCTCACAGAGGTGACCCAATACCCAATCTGGTATGTCCCTAAAGTACATGGTATCAATTTAGAGAGATAACAGCTGGGCTGTGGGTCTGATTAGCAGGCCCACAGCCACATTAAAGTCGAAAAACCAGAGAATCACAGCAAAAAGTGGGGCTGACCATAGGAAGCAGACCCTACTCTCCTACAACTGGTAAACTTTTTGTCATACTCAGTCAAAGAGTTGATTTTGACAGCTGCGCTAAAGGAAGGGGTTATTTCTTCCCCATTCTCAGATCTGCCCCCATTCTCTTTTTCCATCAGATCCGACATCTCTCACATAACGGCCACAAGACAGTGGGAGTTGGGGAAAAGGCTAGCAGAGTTAAACAGTTTAGGGGCCAAGGCCTAACTGAGGTTCCCCGCTACACTACGTGTGATGTGGAATAACCACATGCATATGATTCGTTCTACTGAAGAAGTCGACACTCTCATTGCAAGAGACACTATGAGAAACAGCGAGGGAAGTAAAGGAAGAATGTAGAGGTTTTCTTGAGAGCTTGGTTTCTAGCCCCCAGGATTTAGTTGAATGTTATTGAATAGAGCCTGAGGGAGCGGCGTCCGAATAGGCGTTGCCTATTGGAATGGAGGGTTCCTCAGGGTTTAGGGGGGCTTAGGGATGATGGGGGTCACGGAGGGAAGGGGGGATGGTGGGCGGGAGCACTGGGTGGGGAGCAGAGAGGGAAAAAAATAATTAAAAAAATTACTCATCTCATTTGTTATATAAGGAATGCCATCAAACCCTAACAAAGGATACCCATGCCAATGATAGGTAATATGAAAAGGGGTCGTAAAATCTACTTTATTTCCTGGAATTTGAATGGTTTGAGATGTCCACGTAGGCAAAGGTTGATCCTTAAGTATTTCGAACTTTCACCAGCACAGGTTTGTCTGTTGCAGGAAACTCACTTAAATCCAACTGAGTCACAGATAATTTTTTCCAAAATTCCCTGGATACAGTGTTTTTGTTTTTCTCAGCAATCAAAAAGTAGTCGCGGGGTAGCAATTTTGGTGAAGAAAGAGGTTCCTTGTAGGATTAAATCAGTTCAGACAGATCAAACAGGTAGATGGATCATAGCCCTGTTGGATTTTGAGGGGGTGAAAATGACTTGTTCATCTTTTTACGGCCAAAATACTCATGATCCTACTTTTTTAACTGAATTGCAAGATAGACTGATTACGGCGAACCCTCCTTTGATAATTGGAGGTGATTTTGACGTCCGTCTTGATCCCTCTAAAGATAGATCCAACTTGAGCCACGTTATAGGGGCTCCGCGATCACGCAGGGTTATGAAAAACCTGTTACTTAATAAAAGATCTTTGGAGGGCTAAGATGGGTGATGCTCAAGGTTTCACTTTCCACTGTAAAAAATACCATCACTCCTCTAGAATAGACTACGTTTTGGTCAAGAGAGAAATTCTAGACAACTTCTGTAACATATCTGTTCTGCCGAGCCATTTATCTGACCATGTCCCTCTTTTGTTTTTATATTCCATGGACGGCAACTGTCCACAAACAAGATGGACGCTGAATAGAACAATGTTGTCGGATCCAGGAATTGTTCAGTCCATCAGAGTGTCTTCTTTTGAATTTTTCACCATCAATTTAGGCTCCGCATCAATAGACCATTTGTGGGAAGCCTATAAGGCCAGTCTGAGAGGCATGCTACATGGCCTAATAAGCTCCAAGAACCGAGTAAAGATCTTGGAACTACAGACTTTGGAGAGCAGGATATCTGCACTAGAATTGGAAAGGGGCAATATCAATCAAGAGAATATAGAAAAACTGATGCAGATAGGAAGGAAGTTGGAGGAGGCCAGGCAAGACCTTAGGTGCTTCCTGGATCTGAAATGTAAGGCCCAGTGGCAAGTAAGAAACATGGAAAATTTTGAGTATGGGGAAAGAGCAGGGCCTTATTGGCTTTGAAGGCGAGGATAGACCGGGCAAAAAATAATATCAATGAGCTCATAATTCATAGTAGTGGGAGCAAATCTAGTAGGCCTGAAGAATTACAAAAATGCCTCCTTTCTCTCTTCACAGACCTGTATAGGGATAACCTGGACCCCTCCCAGGATTTGATATCTTCCTGGTTAAGGGATAAATCTTTGCCTGTTCTCACTGAATCTTCTAGAGACGTTCTCGACACGCCCATAACCATCGAAGAGATCAGGGTTCAGATAAAGAAGTCAAAAAATAAAAAGGCTGCTGGTCTGGACGCTCTCCCCAATGAAGTATATAAACTGTTACTTGATGAACTCTTACCTGTACTCCACAATTTATTTAATTCAGTTTATTGCTCCACTGGGGTGATACCCAGATCCTGGAAGGAGGCCACAATTGTCTCAATACTGAAGCCAGGAAAGGACCCCCTGATGGCTGACTCCTACCGTCCGATCTCCCTGCTGAATGCCGACTACAAGATCTTTATTGGCATTCTGGCAGGGAGATTGGCGAAATTGGCGCCAAGCCTGATCAATATTGATCAGAAAGGTTTTATGGTGGGGAGAGTAATCCAGGAGCAAACCCAATTACTGATAGGTAACATCGATCTGGCCGAGATGAGGGCGGACCCCTTAGCAGTAGTGGTCTTAGATGCTGCTAATTTTAGGCCCAGATCTCTGTACTGGGGTGAATGTATGACATTGTTCTGCATTCTGTCCATCAACTGTTGTTTTTGCATTTGTCACCCCTATTGGGATGGGTTTGCTCAGACGTGAGTCCCGTCCTCTCCATTCCACTGGAATGAAGCTATCCTGGCTGATGAGGGCTGAAAGCCTGAAACCGGTCCTAGGATGCTTGTTTCCAGTCCTGGGAGGACCTGGCTTGGCAGTTCGGGCTGGACTGTTCCCATGGGGCACAGGGACAAGACTGATTTGCATATGGTTGGATTCAAACTGGAATGGCATGGTGAGCAAAACACAGATGGATTTAGGCCCAGATTTCTGTACTGGGGTGAATGTATGACATTGTTCTGCATTCTGTCCATCAACTGTTGTTTTTGCATTAGATGCTGCTAAGGCCTTCAACCGGGTGTGCTGGAGGTACCTTTGGGGGGTTTTGGAGGCTATGGACATGGGTCCTATCTTTGTGCAGACCCTAAAGAATTGTTATCTAGGAGCATCTGTGAAGATCCTCCTGAACGGTTCCCTGACTTACAAGCTTTGACATCCAGAGAAGGACTAGACAGGGGTGTCCCTTTTCTCCCCTATTATTTAACATTTATATTGAGCCCTTAGCGCAAACTATTACATTGGATAATACTATCAGTCCGTTTAAATCACAAAACTATCAGTGTAAAATAGCATTGTATGCTGATGATGTTATAGTATACACTAGTGATCCAGAGATTTCCATCCCACGGCTCGAAAACAGGTTGAAGGAGTTCGGTTCGATCTCAGGGTACCTGGCTAATTCAGCCAAAACTGAAGTCATGTGCTGGAACACCGTATATCCAGTGCTTTAAATGGGCCGGTACTCACCGGTACTGAGTACCGGCACTTTTTTATTTTCTCCCTATGAGTACCGGCACTTTTTCCTCAATCAAGGACAGTACCGGTACTCACAAGGGCCTGGCTATTGACGCAGATGTCGCTCCTACGTTGCTCCCTTAATCGATCACCTCAGCAGCAGCTATTAGTCACCGTGGGAGCCTGGGTCGAAAGACAACTGCTCTTGTCACCTGCACACCGTGAGCTGCCTGTACTGCTCTGGAAGTAATCAGAGCAGAGGTGTGGCTTTGTTCTTACACAGCGGGTGTTTACAGGAGGCTGTAAAACTTAATGGGAGAGGGTGTGAAAGGCATTGTTCGTGGTGACACAGGGCTGCAATGACGCTTCCTTAGCAGAAATCACAATATGTAAGCTGCTGTCATTAGACTTTTTAACACAAATTCACCAGTACTGTGTGCATCTACAAAACACAAGCATTTTTTTCCAAGATACTGTTGCCTGTGGTGGGTATTTTCAAGAAGCGTCAACAGAAAAAAAGTTTTCAAGTTTGCGCTTGCATTCACTATCTCTAACCATCGGTCCACAACTAAAATGCCTATTAGCATGTGTAAATAATATGGGATCTCGTTACCAAACTCACTGATCCCTCCTGTTGATCGACCTCGAACGGAAGAGAAGGAGGGAAGCCAGTGAAAACGTGATATGAACAGAGATGTGTGCAGCTAGCTAGAGCTAACCCATCTGTGCTTACATGCCACAAGGAAGTATACAGCTGTATTTTTATCAAAAGCCAAAAATGTAATTCATGACTAGGTACATTTTTTTGTAAAACAATTTTTATTGCAGGGTTAGACAAAACATTCAGTTACATAGTGAGCTCCATACAGTTCAGTAGTAATCTGTCATAGTCGTTTCTCAGTTTCATGATACACAGCCATTCAGCCCACATCCCGGAGGCAGGGCGGCGTTATTTCACCATATCAATCATTTCGCGGATCGAGAACGATTCTATTGGAAGCTCAACAGGAGCACCTTGCTCTGCTTTTATTTATGTAGTGTGTCACCACCCTGTTGGGCTGATCGTGATGTATGTAACCCTCTCTAGAAATCCTAATCTAAGACCCCTCCCCTCCCCCCAACCGTCCCTCCCTGTGTCGGCGTCAGTGATCGGTGCAATCGTGATATCCACATTGTGGGAAAAGAAGAAATCGGAGTCAATGCTTCTTATTGTCTGTGTGCATCTGGTGAGCTGGTTGTCGGCGTGTCTAAGCTTGTCCGGGGTGCCTCGTCTAATGTCTCCTCCCCCTCCTCCTCCTCTGCTAGATTATCTCTCAGCGCCTGTACCAGCGTTTCCCATAGCAGTGCAACCTCCTGCGCCTTGTCATTTGAGCCACGGCGGGCCAGCTGATATAGTATCGTGCTCTCCGCAGTGGCCCATTTGAGAAACTCATTCGCCCACCTTCTGTGTGTCGGTGCCACTTTCGATTTCCACCCCCTGGTCAGCTCCCTTTTGGCTATCAATTGTCAGCTTGTTTTTCTTTGTGTGGGGGAACCAATGTAAGATGGACACTGCGCTATTATATTGTAACTGTCTGTCAGTAACTGTGTTCAGGGTCTCCTCAATCCCCGTCCAATACACTTGCAGTCCCGGACAGCCCCGTAACATGTGGACCAGGTCAGCCCCTGCAAGAGTGCATCTGGGACATGCTGCATCTGTTACATGAAAATACTCTGCGATCTTGTATGGTGTGAGGTACGCGCGATGTAGTATAAATAAGTGTATTAATTGAAAGCGCGCATTCCTAGTGCCTTTCTTGACGCGCCGTAGTAATTGTGTCCATGTAGTGTCTGGGATCTCTAAGTGGAGGTCAGCTTCCCACTTAGTTTTAAGAGTCGTGAGCGGAGGTAGGGCGTCCGTGTGCATTCTGCGATAAAGGCACGTAACAGCCTTAACCGTTCCCGCCGCCATCATGGTGTACTGGCACGCTAGTGATGTAGCAGGTTCCATCAGTCCCTCACCCCAATGCGCCTGTATGGCTCTCACCACTGCTGCATGCAGTAGGTAGTCCCCCCTCGGGAGGTCATATCGCTCTTGTAGCGTCTGGTATGGGGATAATTCCCCATCCTCATAGAGGTCACCTACCATCTGCAGTCCCGCCTCTTCCCAAAGATGTAATCTCGACCAATCGCCGCCATGCGGGAGCGCCGTCACCATGCCCAGAGGGATTTCCGGTGCATATGGGTGCCCGGTACCGGTCCGCCTCTGCGATCTGTTCCAGCATTGGCGAAGGGTCCGCTCCTCCAGGGAGAGCCCTCTCAGAAGCAATTTCTGCTGAAGAGTGATATATGCAAGGACATGACGGGGTGTGCCGAACTCTCTCGCCTGTACCGGGCCGCGATACACCCGTGCGACCTCCTGCGTGAAGAATTGTAACTGAGCCGCTAAATAATAGAGCTCAAAGTCTGGGACCGCAAGGCCCCCCCCGTCCTTCGGGCGGGTCAGCGTCGTCAGAGCCACTCTACGTCTGCCAGTTCCCCACAAGAAGGACACCACCGCCGACTTCAGCTGTTTGAAAATCGTGCCGGGTATCCACGACCCGGTAGATTGGTCTGTATGGACCAACTCCTGCATATAAGTGAGTAGTCTGGTGGCTAGCACCGTGCTCAGGGATCGGAAAAAATATAAGAGACGCGGCAGAGCGATCATCTTCAGAAGAGCCACCCGGCCTGCCGTTGAGAGCGGCAAGGTGGCCCAGAAGGACATGCAACTCCGCAGTGAGCGGATACAGCGACCCACATTACCGTCCAGAAGGTCTTTCGGGTCGTGGTACATGTGCACTCCGAGGTAGCCCAGGCAGTGCGGTTCCCATCGTAGTGTCTGGCGGAGTGAGGGGCATGTCTCCTCCCTCCGTAGCGGGAAGAGGCAGGTTTTCGGCCAATTCACCCGCAGACCTGACATATCACCAAAGCGCTCCAACAGACTTTCAGCGCCCGCTACTGCCTCTTCGGTGTTGTCTAGAAAGAGGAGCAGGTCGTCCGCATATAGGGAGATATAATGGAGTTCCCCCCCCCCCCTGCGCCAGCCCGGCGTAATAAGTCCCTTTCCGAGCCTGAGCCGCAAGCGGTTCTATCGCGAGCGCAAACAGCAGCGGGGACAACGCACATCCCTGTCTAGTACCACGGTGTATCTCGTAATGATCCGACACCATCGACCCCACTCTCACTCTCGCTCTCGCCGAGGAGTAAAGCACCCTTGTCCACTGTATGTATCCCTCCCCCAGGCCAAAATTGTGCATTACCGTGTACAGGTAGTGCCACTCAAGGCTATCAAAGGCCTTTTCAATGTCGACCGCCAACACCACCGGGGATCGCGCCTCAGGCGGCAGAGCGTCCACCAATCGCAGTAATCTGCGAATGTTGTGCGTTGTGTTCCTCGTGGGAATAAAGCCAGATTGGTCTGTATGGACCAACTCCTGCATATAAGTGAGTAGTCTGGTGGCTAGCACCGTGCTCAGTATCTTGTAGTCTGTTGTGAGCATCGACAGCGGCCTGTAGGACGCCGGGTCTGTGCTCTCCCTACGGGGCTTCAACAAGGGGATCATTATGGCTTCGCTCATCGACCGGGGGAGTCTGCCTGCTTCCTTGGCCTCATTATATACCGTTTGGAGTTTTGGAGCTAGTTGATCCAAGTATCTCCCGTAGAACTCTACGGGTAACCCGTCAATCCCAGGCGTTTTATTGCGCGCCATTCGTTTCACCGCCCCTCGTATTTCAGATAGGGCGATTGGGCCCCCCAGAGCATCTGCTTGTTCCCGCTCAAGGCGCGGTAGCTGCAGGCCGCTCAGGAAAACCTCCAACTCTGCAGCGCGATCGCTCGGTTCCGCTCCGTATAGTTTCTCATAGTACGACCTAAAACAGGCCAGTATATCCGATTGTGCGGTAAGGGTGTGGCATCCACCTTCCTGCAAGGCCAAGATCGGTTGGCTGCGCCGAGTGGGGTTCGCCAACCAAGCGAGGAGTGTCCCTGTCTTGTCCCCTTCAGCTAGCGTCCGCGTTAGGTACACCTTATGGTCGAAACTACGGAGGCGTTCCATCTCCACTGCTACCGCTTCCCGTGCTCCTCTCACTGTCTCCTGTAGCTCAGGACGATTCGGTCGATCTAGTTCAACCTCCCGAAGAGTACGCTCAGCCTTATCCAAGTCATCTATTAATGTCTTACGCACTCCCGCATATTTTCCGATGCAGTGTCCCCTCACCACTATCTTGAAGGCATCCCACTCTACCGCCCTGGAGGAAGCCGTACCCTCATTTTCTGCAAAATACCGGGCAATCCGCTCCTCAAGTTCAGCCCTGAATGGTGGATCATCTAGTGTGTCGGGTCGCAACTGCCATGTCGGAATCTTGGGGGGTTCAGTGACCCAGTCCAGTGTCAGGAGGAGTGGGTTGTGATCAGACAATGTGCGTGTCAGGTATTCCGTTCGGGTCACTGCGGTAAGCACCTGAGGGGAGCACAGGAATGAATCTAGTCGTACGTGTAGGTCATGTATACTGGAGTAGAATGAATAATCGCGCTCAGTGGGGTGCTGTGAGCGCCAACAGTCAGTCAGGGCCCATGTTTTCTGCCAGTCAGCCCTGCATCTCGCTAACCGGTGTACAGGGGAGGTGTGGAGAGGGGGGTGTGATCTATCTAGCGTTACATCTTCTACGGAATTGTAGTCCCCTCCCATCAGCACTGATCCAGTAAGATAGCCGGCAAGCCCCCCAGAGAGACCTGTAAAGAAAGTCGCCTGTTCCGTGTTTGGTGCGTAAACGCTACAGAGCACTATATGCCGCCCCCTCAGCAGTCCCTCAACAGCCACATACCTCCCATTAGGATCCACCGTGTGCCTAGTCACCTGAAGCGGGATCCCCGCCTTAACCCAAATGAGCACCCCCCTAGCAAACGTGGAGTACACAGTGTAGAACAAATGACCTCTCCACCTGCGCTGGAGCGCTATACCCTCCTTTTTGGTTAAGTGGGTCTCTTGCAGAAATGCTATGTGCACCCCTCTACGAACCAGGTATGAATGGATCTTGTGTCTTTTCGCCATGGTGTGCAAGCCCCGTACATTCCATGATACACATTTCAACAATCCCACATTAGCCATTGTCCCGATGGAGAAAAGGAGATTTACCGGTGTGCTGCATCCTGATCACCGACCCGACCCCCCCCACCCTTCTCCAAGTAGCCCTTAACTGCCCAACCCCAAGTCAACCCCAGAGCAACCCCAACCTCTCCAGGCCCACCCTCCCCCAGAACGGGATCCAACCCCTGAGGAATCGTTCCCATCCAAACAATTGAGCAACGTGCTCACGGAAAGACTAATACACAGTCAATGCTGTGTTGGCCTTATGGGCCGCGGGGTGTGCCAACAAGCCGCTTGGGCTATCAAGCGCTGTACCCTGATCCCTCGCCCCTTCACACATTATAGGTCCCAAAAACAATCAAGTCACATAACCTTCTGCTCCAAGGGCAACAATGATCTCAGCAAGCCCCCCTCAGCCCCATTCGGTACCTTGTTCAGAAGTTCAACCCTCTATGATTTCCCCCGATGTCTGTGGCGTGACCTTCGGGCCCCTGGCTCCTCCCAGCTCAGAGCGATCAGTGTCCGAGCCCGTGCCCTGGTCCTCCGAGCCCGTGCCTTTCTCCGAATGGGCCATCCCCGCTCCCGACACTTCTTTCACCGCTTGTAGCGCTGCCTTCCGTTCGTCCACCGCTTGGAAGGTCGTCGGGCCCTTTAAGCCCTTTCCACGCCCTCTGTGACGTCTCGACCGCCGTAGCGATTGTCCCTGGCGCTCCTCCTCAGCTCGGAACCGGGCCCCATCTGTGCCAGCTTTGTAGGTGTCCCACCAGGCCCAAGCCTCCGAAGATGTCGGGAAGAACAGGGTGTTCTCGTCGATCAGCACGCGGAGTCTCGCCGGGAACAGTAATGAGTACTGTATGCCTTCCGTTCTGAGTTCTCTCTTCAGAGAAAGGAAAGAGGCGCGTTGTCTTTGGGTTTCGAATGTGTAGTCCGGGAATAGTGTCACCTTACTGTTGTCGACCTGGAATGGGCCCTTCTCCCTCGCCCGCTGCAGTAGTAAGTCTCTGTCTTTGTAGTGGAGCAGTTTGATGACCACAGGTCGCGGGGGGAGTCCCGGCTTCGGGGGTCTCGACGGCACCCGGTGCGCTCTCTCCAGTGTGAAGAAAGGGGACAGCCCCTCCGGGGCCACCACAGTTTGCAGCCATTCTTGTAGGTAGGCCACCATGTCCGTCCCTTCTGTTTTTTCCGGAAGGCCCACGAGGCGCACGTTGTTCCGGCGACTGCGATTTTCCGCGTCCTCTGCCCTCCTCTCAAGCGCTTGAATCCGGTCGAGCGCGTCCGCTAGTTTCCTGTCGATCACCTTCTGTGCTGGTGCCAGGTCCTTCAGGGTGGTCTCCGCCTCCTTGACCCTGTTCGATAATTTCGCGTGGTCAGCCCGCAGGAGCCCCAACCCCTCCGACACCTGCGCTATATCGTGGTGCAGGGCATCTTTCGTGGCCGTTATAGCTTCCAGGATCCTGTCCTGCATTTGCTGTAGGTCCGTCGCAGGGGGCACGGGGTCCTCCGATGTGTCCGTAGCCGGGGGCCCATCCCCTTTGGGGCCCTTCGGCTTGCCCATATCGCCCCCGCGGCGGCGGGTCGAACTCCCGGGGGTACGCGGTGAGGGAAAAAAAAAAAAAACCCTGTGTAGGGTCAGACCTCGTGGCCCAGTTCCGGGCCCAGAAAGCAGCCCCCCGGGTCCCCAGTTGCGGTGCCAATGGTCAAGTGCTGGGTATGATCAGGAGCCTCGTAGAAGGCCCGTCCCCGGCTGGCAGGACATAGGGTGGAACCAGGAGCAGTCAACTTTCACCGGGGTCCCACTGGGAGGAGTGTCGCAGATCCCCTCCAAGGCAATGACCCTGCGCTTTTTACCAGGGAAACCCCGGCTCCAGCCCAGGAGGGAGTCGCTGGTCAATCTCCCAGTACTCGGTGCGGTGCAGTATCTGGGGGGGGCACTCTTCTCAAGCCAGGTCCGGCGGCGGGGAGGACCGCCTCCCCACTGAGTGTCCAACGTATCCGGTGCTCCCTGGACCAGGCAGGGCTAGTCCGTTGCCGAGCTTCTGTTTTTCGTGGCACCTCAGCAGACTCAGCAGTCCGGCAGGGCCCCAGGCAGGGTCTCCCCCCGTGCTAGAACCCCTGCCCCCGGTCCAAGCGCCCCGCCCGCAGCGGCGGCGGCGCTCTCGAAATCCACGGGGCAGGCCTCGGAGCCGGGGCCTCCAGTTCAGTCCTCCGCAGTGGTGGAGCTCCGTTGTCCCCCTCCAGGGCCCGGTACCAAGGCGGCCCGCTCCCCACCTCACCCCAGGCCTCACCGGGTCTCCTCCCTCTCGCCCGGATGGGCCGCCGACGTCCGCTACACAGGCCCCAAAGCCGGGGTCTGGAGTAACAGTAGCTTCGGGCGGGGGGGCGGGGCCTCTCCCGGCTCTTCCGCCGGCCGTCTCGCGCCCCACTCCGGACCTCGATCGGGGGTCAGCCGACCCTCGGGTAGCGTCAGGACCCTCAGCTAGGGCCCGCCGGCCGCTCGCTCTGCCAGCAGTCGCCCGCAGGGGTGCCTCCTGGGTCTCGAGGCGCCCGATCACTCCGGAGCCGCCATCTTGGCCGCCACCGGCACAGTCCCCATCAGGTTCGCCACCGCCTCCGCAGCAGTCCCACCGGCCCGGGCGTCCCAGCGGAGCAGGTACAGGCTCAGTACTCGGGATCCACCCAGGTGGAGCGGGGATCCCGAGTCTCAGGCAGGATAAATTAGCAGATAGCCGGGCGGCGGGACGGGAGCCTCGCTAGGCTGCGTCCGCTTCCATCGGCTGCTGGCCACGCCCCCATTCATGACTAGGTAGATGCGTGTAACTCGCACTCATGATTGTAATGTATTGTACACTGATTGGATGCCAAAAACAGGCTACGGTGAGTAGCAGGGGATTATGATCTGAATCGTGCGTGTTAGGTATTCCGTTCGGGCAACCAATGGCAATACTTGTTGGGAGCATAGGAACGCGTCTATACGGACATGGAGGTCGTGCATGCAGGAATAGAAGGAGTAGTCCCTCTCAACAGGGTGTTGCGCGCGCCACACATCAGTGAACTGCCCCTGCCATTGCAATCTATGTTTCGCCAATCTGTGCACTGGGGAAGCGTGCAGCGGTGGGTGTGATCTATCCAAGGTGGTGTCCTCAATAGAGTTGAAGTCCCCCCTCCCAGCAACACCGGGCCCGCAAAGTAGGTTGCTAAGTGCTTGGATAGTTTAGTGAAGTAAGGCGCTTGCTCAGAGTTCGGTGCATAAACGCTGCAGAGCGCTATATGACGACCCCTCAGTAATCCCTCAACAGCTACAAATCGGCCCTCCGGGTCCACTGTATGCCTAGTGACCTGGAAGGGGACCCCAGCTCGAATCCAAATCAGTACCCCCCTAGCAAACGCTGAATATGTGGTGTAGAACAGGTGACCCCTCCACCTCCTTTGTAGTGCGGCCCCTTCTTTTTTAATCAGATGGGTCTCCTGCAGGAAGGCAATGTGAATCCCCCTGCGGACCAGGTAAGAATGAACTTTGTGCCTTTTAGTCATAGAGAACAACAAGGCATATATATATATAGAACCTTACTGGTTTTTCCATAATCTTTTAATTTTTTAAGGTTGAAGAAAAAGGGTTACTTTGGGTAGTAATAAACACTGATTGGTAAGTGCTATATAAATGGTTATTAGTGTAAAAAACTAATGGAGGGATACATCTGATATTCTAACAATGCATGCAGATTTCTTGCATAAAAAGCTTGAAAAGGTCAAAAACGTAGCCCCGCCCCTTACTCCGCCTGTAGCGCCGTTCTTATGCCCGCCCCAAACTTCACCCCCGTCTATCCCTCCTTTTGATGAGTACCTGCACTTATTTTTGTCCATTTAAAGCACTGCGTATATCGAGGCGGCCCCACCAGCAAAGAATTTAGGTACCTAGGTGTTAAAATTGTTAAGTATCTGAACAAAATTCCTTTAATAAACCTGGGAAAAATTGAAAAGGAAATTGACTACCTCTTCGCCAGATGGAGAAACCTCCCCTGACGATCTATGGGAGGGTCAATCTGGTGATGATGTGTGTCTTACCCAAGTTGACGTACCTTTTCAATGCAGTCCCTTTAAGTTTCCCCTATAAGAATATAAGTAAGATCCAGGGGAAAATTGGGAGTTTTATATGGGGACACAAAAGCTCAAGGATGTCATTTAAAAAACTAAGAAGAAAACTCTTAAAAGGTGGGTTGGCTCTTCCGGATATCACCTGGTATTCAATGGCCTTCCAATTTAAGGACATCAGGATGTTGCTTACCATCCCAGACGAAACTACGTGAGGCAGGCTATTGGTCGAAATGGCATTGGCCGAGGGAGGTAGGGGACAAGGAGGGTTTCTATACAAATTTGGGGCCCCAAGGTATTTTAAACGTGTTCGTCTTAAGGTTCTTAAGGCTGCCTTGACGACTTGGTACAAAGTGAGACGCATCTGGGGCATAGGTTACTTCTCTGATTTTGCCCCTATTTGGGATTCTCCGGAGACCCCTTCTTGCCTGTATGATAGCTTGGCGACCCCAATTAAAAGAGCCGGCTTGGTGAAGTGGTCGGATCTGGTGGATTCAGATGGGATTCTTCCATGGGAGATCTTACAAGCTAAGATAGGCCCCACATTTTCTAGGTTTAAGTTCCTCCAATTAAGATCATGGTATGAGGCAGAAGCGTGCAAAATTACAGGGAGCTGGGAACTCAAGCGGGTACTACAAGACCCTCAGTCAAAAAAGAAAGAAATATCTTTTTGATACACAAGGCTCCTTTAAGCAGAAGATCTCGAGATTCCCTCTCAAATATCGGTTTTGAACCAAACATCACTTGCCCATGGTATTGAAGATTTTTTGAGTCATCTCTTAAATTACTTTATAAATATATTAAGCCTGCCAGTTTAAAGAAGAATCATTTTTTTGTGCTCAACAGGCTCTACTATACTCCGGCCAAGATAGCCAAGTTTGCCCCGGACCGGCCCCAAGCTGCCCTAGGTGCAAATTTGTTAACACGGATGATATTCACATCTTCTTTGAATGCCCGGAGTTATGCTCTTTTTGGAAAAATGTGGGGGACTCTTTAACATCCATCTTTGAAACTGATATAGAGATTGACCTTCAACTGGTGATTTTTGGTAAAAATGATTTTATCAATGGGGTACTCTCACAGATCCATATGGGCTTGCTGTTATATGTTGTATTGTTGGCCCGGAGGGATATCAGTATAAGGTGGATGGATCCAACCCCTCCGGACATAGAAGGTTGGCTTAAAGCTGCGTGAGCATGGCACGTTTAGAGCAAGATGGTAGAGAGGAAAAACTACATAATATCTGGCACCCATTGCTAAGCTAGGGATGGCGCCTGCGATTGATAACTGGTTAAGTGTTGGTTAAGTGTTGGTCGTCCTCCTGGGTGCTATGATTACACCAGGTCTCAACCACACGAGGTAGGCCACGCTGGCCTAGACAAACACAGTTAGCCGAAGGGCGCCGAGGAACAAAAAAAAGACGGCTTGGTAAATCTGCTGATGGGATGAGGACAAAAAAAAGGTCTAGTCTAGGAAGAGAACACATAGCAGAATCACACAGAGTCTCAAGATCAATGTTTTTAGTGTTGCGGAACCAGGTAAAGCCCTTTTAGGTTGGCCGAGAGTTATAACGTGCGAAAGATGAAAATGGAAGGGAATGAGGAAATGATCTGACCCGTCTACATGGTAAGCAGGTCTGATTTAGAAATAATAAGGTCCAGAATTGAGCCCTTGGCGTGTGTAATTTCCGAGTAGTGTTGGATAAGAAGGTGGCAAGCTTGTTGGCAGCCGAGTCTTCCAAGGACCCCCAGTGGAGATTGAAGTCACCTAGGAAGATCTGCCTGTCACTTTGAGAATATTGGTCACGGATGAAGTCGGTGAGTTCCTCCATGAAGCAACAGCAGTTACCGGGCGGGTGGTAGATGACATGGAACCTGAAGGGTGAGCCGTAATGTTACTTGAAGTTCTAGGGATAGGCATTCGAATGTGCGGTTGAAGATGGTAGGAAAGGTTTAATTTGAAGGGAGTTTCTGAAAATAATAGCGACACCTCCCCCGATCTTGTCTGTTCTGTAGTTACTGAGGATAGAGTAGTCGGTAGGTATCAGAAGATCAAGAAAAGTATGAGAGGGGTCATTAAACCAGGTCTCAGTGAGGAAAAGCATGTCAAGATTGTAGTAGGTGAGTCAGAGATTTCCAGTTTGTGTTTGGTTGCAGATCTGCAGTTGTGGAGCACACACTGTAGCTCAGATGCAACTGTTTTGGTGATGGGAGTGTTTGGGCTGTTAAGGGGGATAGGGATAAGATTCTTGTATGAGGGTGTCGGGGAAGAAGAAGAAGGCTGGTTAGTTCTGACAAAAGAGATCGTCTGAATAGTGAATTGAGTAGAATTATTAGAAGAGGAGAGTGGAGGGGGATTGATGTTGGTAGTCTTGTAGCTAGCCAGTAGGTTGGCGTTGTCCATGGAGGAGAGACTGTGGTTGGCCTTATTGGGGCGCGGGAGCAAGGTACTCCGGGAAGGGGGATATCTTAGCACTTATAAGTGAAATGGACGCTTCAAGCTGGGAAATGGAAGAGCTGAGAGAATCAAGTTTATTTTCCAGGGAGAGGTGGGCTGAGCACGGAGTGTTGGGTGGGTCGATGGTTAAGGGAGGAGGGCATGCAGTAGGAGGAGGACGACAAGGGGAGGTGGGGGACCGGGTGGAGTATTGGGGTGCAAGGGTAGAAGGTGGGGAAAGATGATGGTAGAAAGGAGTGGATGGAATTACCGTGATATTTTTACTGGTGTTGAGCAAAGGTGAAGAATAGAGATCATAAGTCGGAGGAGACAGTTGAGAAGTAGAGAGGGAGGGCGAGAGGTGGAGGGGGGAGGAGGGGGGTCAAAGGAAGGCCGGGGATACAGTAAGATGAGAGGAGAAGGGGCTGTACAGGGAGGGGAAAGAGGTGTAGTGTAGTTCCTATATTCCCAATAGGCTCTGCGCATTGGAATAGTATATCCTGTAGTTTAGACGTAGGACTGAGGTCGAATAGGTCTCTACCGAATATACTAGACTTAATTGTGTATGTGCCAGCTAGCTCAGAGGTCACTAGAAACTTTCTTGAATGAACAAGAAGGGATTAGTTTCTGACAACCGCTTAAAACATGACAACTTTGTTCCCCAAGAATAAGAAATATATCTCTAGAGTCACGGAAACAATAGATAGTTATTTCACTCAGTCAATCGTGCATGCTTCGTTTCACCAGAGGTGCAGAGAAATAGAGAGACGGGCGTTTTTCAATAGAAGGTATTTATTGAACAGTCTTCTTTTTTTTTTTTTTTTTTTTTTTTTTTTTTTGGTTAAAAACTTTTATTGAGCAACAAAATCAGGGTTACAGAGATGGGCCTACAACCTCACGGGCTGGCCGCTAAAATCAAGGCACAATGTGAGAAAAACACTTGCGGCCACTCCGGCGGTCAGGTACAAATCGGATACAAAATGTCGCCCAAAGTATAAAACAAGATAAGGCATTTTTCTTTTTTATACACACCGAAGAACAACAAACAACAAGAAAGGCGAATGCATAATAAACGGAGTCAGCCCAGGAGGAGGAGGGGAAACCCACTAATCAGGAATATAAAATCATAATCAGTAGAGCAAGGCAGGGTGGGGGGGACAGCGGGGAGGACAGGCAAATCAAAGGACAGTATACGAAATTTTAGGAACGCCAGCCTAGGGAGATAAGGTAGCATCGGGGGGTTCAACCAATGGAGGAGCACAAATATCTCCGCGATAGGCGTTCCACTGACTCCAGATCTTCGTCCATGCCCTAGGTCTGCCCCTGGCTGTATAGACCGTCTTTTTGCGGAACATAGACCAGTCCATGTTTTCCTCCCACACAGAGGCAGTGGGGGGCCTGTACGAGCCCCAGAGTTGCGCTATGTCCCGCTTCGCAACCATATATCCCAGGGTCGCCCATCTGGTCTGGGCCACCGAATAGTCGGTAGGTTCCCACACGTTCAACAGGCATCTCCGGGCCTCAGGCACCAGGGCAATTCCAGTCACATCAGCCATCACCGCAAGCACCTCAGTCCAGTAGGCAGCCTCCCTCGGGCACTCCCAGATAATGTGAAGAAATGTAGCACTCATCCCGCATCCACGCTTGCATAAACCATCCGGGGAAAAACCCATCACAACCAAACGAGGACCAGTAACATACACCCGGTGGAGGATCTTGAGCTGAACCAGACGGAGACGGGCAGGAATGGCGACCTCTTTCGGAGAAGATAGTGCCGACTGCCAATCCTCGTCATCCAATTCCAGCCCGTCGCCGACCCAAGCCTCCCTAAGTCGGACAAGCAAGTCAGCGCGATTATGAATCAGCTTCTTGTAAATCAAGGAGATAGTGCTATCGGGGAGGTGGCCATCCAGGATACGATCTTCGAGGGGGGAGGACTCGGGGATGGCGGCACCAGAAGTCAGAACAGAAGCAAGGGCATGGCGGACCTGCAAATATCTAAAAAATTCCCTATCACTCAAGTCATAATCATTCCGAAGGGCCTCGAAGGACCTCACCGCTCCATTCGCACATACGTCACCCACTCTACTTATTCCAATCATATCCCAGCGGTCAAAACCCTTCGTCGTCCAAAGACATCCCAGATGCTCGGATGCATAAAGCGGAGTCGCCAGTGTCATTCGATCCTCCCATCCCAGGCTTACATTCGCAGCGCGCCACACACTAACCGCAATCCTGGTCGGTCCCGTAAGATGGCGCCCAGCCGACCTGGAGTAAAGCGCCCTATTAAAGTCCCCTCCCGGCAGTTGGAGTCTATCCATTTCAAAGGCCGGATCCCGACCCGGGGAATACATTGAGTGGTTAATGGCAGACAGTTGGGTAGCCCAATAATATCTCCTGATATCAGGAAGTGCTATGCCCCCGTCATACCAAGGGATGGTGAGCTTCGCAAGGGCGATACGTGGACGCCCGTCCCAAATCAGTTGCCTTTGTAGACTCTCGACCTCTCGGAAATAGGTAGCGGGGATGTCATCATAGGAATTCTGGAGTGCGTAAAGGAATCGCGGCAAGGACATCATCTTGAAAAGGGCAGCTCTGCCCAGCGGAGACAAAGGTAATTTACGCCAGCGAGCCACGTCCAGCCTCAGTCTAAGAAGCGGGGGAAGGAGATTACGTTCAAACCGGAGCGACGAATCAAGTGTAATAAAGATCCCCAGATATTTGAAGCCAGACTGAACAACCTGGATAGGAAATCTATTCGGCAACGGGGGCAGAACACCCGAGAGAACATATACACAGGACTTAGCCCAGTTGATAATCAAACCAGAATTTTTACCAAACGAGGTGAGAACGTCGAATAAAACATTTAAAGATTTACGCGGGGAAGTAAGGCAAAGAAGAATGTCGTCCGCGTAAAGCGAAACGCGGTCCTCAAAATCTGGGGACCAACGTATCCCCTTGAGAGAAGGCTCCCATCGAAGCCACGCAGCCAGCGGCTCTAACGCGAGAGCAAAAAGTAGCGGAGACAAGGGGCACCCCTGTCTGGTCCCCCCACCGAGGGAAAAGGGAACAGAAACTCGACCGTTAACCACAACCTGCGCCAGGGGGTCGGTGTATAGCAGCTTCACCCATCCAATAAACCCCGGGCCAAAACCAAACTTCTCAAGAGCTGCCCAAAGATAGGGCCACTCTATCGTATCAAAGGCCATCGAGGCGTCCAATGAAGCCAAAATGGCCAGCTCCGTCAGAAGCCCCGCCCTCGCAATGGCTCCGTGGAGGCGACGCAGATTAAGAGCTGTGTTACGGTGCGGGATAAATCCGGATTGGTCCGGATGAATCAAGTAACTAATGACCGTCAGGAGGCGAGTAGCCAAGAGCTTGGCAAGAACCTTGGGCTCAACATTTAACAGGGAGATGGGTCTATATGACGAACAAAGATCCCGGGGCTTACCCTCTTTAGGAATTAGAAAGATCGTAGCCAGGCGCTGGTCATAGGGGAGAGTACCCCGCTCACGGGACTCCAAAAACATTGTTCGAAGATAGGGCGCAATCTTATCAGGACGCAGTTTGTACAACTCGATTGGCAATCCGTTCGGGCCCAAAGCCTTGCCCGAACGGAGAGAGCGAATGGCAGTCGCTATTTCGTCCGTAGAGAACGGGGCCTCCATAGAGACCTGCTCCAAATCGGAGAGGCAGGGCAAAGCTATATCACGCAGCAAGAGGCGAGAGTCGTCAGCATCCCGTTCCGACACAGGGGAATAAACCGCACGAAAGTAGTCCGCAAAACATTCCACTATTTCAACTGGGTCCGTCACTCTCACACCATTCGAAGTCTGAATCACCGGCACCACTCGATTCGCCCTCTCCTTCTTATCCAACCAGGCAAGCAATTTACCCGCTTTGTCCCCAACATCATACAAACGACCCTGTTGCTCTCGAAACATCATTTTAGCCGCATCTGTGACCAGAGACTTATAGGCAAACTGCTTCAGACCCAGGGCATGGAGTTTGTCAGGAGTAACAGTCGATTCCAGGTCAGCCTCCATCTCAAGTATTTCCATCTCAAGATCCACCACCTCCCGATTCCTCGACTTTTTGGTTTCAGCAATGAGAGACCGGGCCTGCCCACGAATCAGTCTTAAAAGCCTCCCATAGGGACACCGCAGAGGAGACGGACCCCTCGTTGTCTAGAAAATAATTGTCCAGGGACTTAATCAATAGACCACGGGTCTCAGGGGAGGTCAGGTACCAAGGGTTGATAGGAGCCACCCGGCCCGCCGCCTCCACCCCCACATCAAAGCAAAGCCAGAGCGGAGAATGGTCCGAGATGCCCCGGGGAAGGTGTCTAATCTCCCGGACAGCCGATGACTGGGCAGCTGGCATTAGGAAGTAATCCAGTCTAAACAGACTCCCATGGGCCCCAGAATGGAAAGTATATTGAAGCTGAGTGGGGTGCATAAGTCTCCAACAGTCCACCAAACCAAAAGTATCCAAAAAACCACCCAGCCACAGTTGGGCCGAAGGAGTGTCCCTAGGGGGGTAACGATCACTCAGACCGGAGAACACAGAGTTAAAGTCACCAGCCATGAAAAGAGCACCATCAGGGAGGCCCAACAGCACTCGGCCCAAATCAGAGAAGGTAGAGGTCTGCAGGCCGGGGGGCACGTAAACGGCGAACAGAGAAAGGGTCCGGCCCTCATATCGTCCCACGAGGACGGCATAACGCCCCCGATCATCAAGGATCACATCATCTATCGCAAGGGGAAGGGAAGCCCGGACAAGGATGCCCACCCCCCTGGAACCCGTAGTAAACCCTGAGTGCGCGACAAGGCGATAGCCCCACCTATTCATTGCACGACAAGCATTACCCACTAGATGGGTCTCCTGCAGAAAAACAATGTCGGAAGACAAACGTCGCAGGCATCGCAACACCACCCCCCGTTTTATACGATCCCCTAGACCATTGACATTCCACGAATTAAACCTCAACCCGCTACCCCCCATCCCACAGAGTGATGCAGGAACCATCCCCCAATGAGCATGACATTGAAAATTCCATTAGCAAGATAGAGTCGCCTTGAAAAAACAAAACACAAACCTCAAACACCCCACCAACCCACCCTCCAACATCCAAGAAAACACCCCCCACCCTGCACCCCTGCAGTAAGCTAAAAAGCCACCCCAACATGCAGTGTGCCTGTCGCCCAAAAACCCCCGTTCTACAAAAAGACCCCGGAGGAGGAAAGGCCCTGTCCCACCCGCCACCCCGACAGAGATAAAGAGAGAAGAGAACACACAGAAAATAGAGGCACTCAAGTATGGAACCCCGGAAGAATTCACATGGCACGGAGACAGGGGCATAGACAATAAGTTCAGCTCTCTACACCACCCTCGGCACCACCCGGGTGTTCGGTGGGCTCAGTCCAGTTAGGCCGGTCCGGCAGAGAGTCCAGCCAGTCATTTACCGAATCAGGCCGATCAAAGAAAAGGGTCCGTTCATTGTACTCAACTCGCAGCCTGGTAGGAAAAAGCATGGCGTATCGCAGTCCCAAGTCCCGAAGACGCTTCTTGACTCCACGGAAGCCCATACGTTGTCTCTGCACAAGCTGTGAGAAGTCCGGGTAAAAGTTCACCGTGGCATTCTCGAAGGCCACCGGGCCCTTAACTCGTGAGGCCTGCAGGATAGCGTCTCGGTCCCTATAATGAAAGAGTTTTGCAACAATGGGCCTCGGCGGGGCGCCCGGCTTGCCCTGGCCACCCGGAACACGATGGGCACGTTCCACCGCAAAGAATTTGCTCAATCCAGATGGAGAAAGGTAGTTTTGTATCAAGTCCTCAACCAGAAGATCAACAGAATGTGGGTCCGGATTTTCCGGAACGCCAACCACACGCACGTTGCAACGCCGTGCTCTGTTTTCAAAATCCTCCAAGCGCCGAGTCATGAAATCATTCACCTTTCTGAGGTTGCCGATCTCCGTCTGTATCTCCGAGACGTCGGCCGTGAGGCTAGATGACTTGAGATCCAATGACTTCACCTTCTCATTGGTTTTAGATAGGTCGGCTCGAATCAAGTTCACATCGATGGCCACAGTATCAATTTTGTGGGCCAGAGCTTCATACTGTTGGCCGATGGTTTCTCTCATGCCAGAAATGGCTCCCATGATATCCTGCAGGGACGGCTCCGCCCAAGCCTCCAAAGGGTGCCCAACTGCACTCGGGCCAGGCAAGGCGGCTCCAGGGGACCCCTTCGATTGTGTGTACCGGTCCATGATGTTAGACTGGACCGGGCCCCCGCGAAGGGGCGTCTTGGTCTTCCGCCTCTCTTGGTCCCCTCTGCCAGACATGATGGAGACCGCGTCCCCGAGGGACCCACGCGACCTGGTGAAAATGGCCGCAGGAGGACAGGGCGCCGGAGCCAAAAATCAGCAGCGAGGGCACATCGAGGTGTGAACCGGTCTGGAAGGATGCGAAGCAGGCAAAAGGTGCAACAGCAACCTCGCGCCGCCGGACCCAACAACGGCCAGACACCTCTGCCAGAAGACGTAATCTGAGGCAAAATCGAAACCGAAAGTTAAGAGGGGGACCCACAAGTCGAATCCCCCTGCCGCTGTTGTTCAACTCAGACACGGCAACAGAGCCTCACCAAGACCCGGGCGCACCACCAGGGCGGGCCCCGAAAGTTCGAGTCGACGTATCTTCGGTGCCCCTGGTTCAATTCGAAATCCAAAAACGGCATTAAGATCAGCCCAGGTTCCTCTACAAGAGTCCTCGTAATTAATCAGGATATGTTCAGGATATCATGCCGGGAGTGGCGGGGGTCCGGAGAGCACTGTGCTCACGCGGCCATCACGGATGCCCGCCAAGCTCCTCCACCAACAGTCTTCTTTCTCAAGCATAAGAGATGAACAGCTACAATCGTAATACTTGTTGTAAAGTACAATGCGTAGAGTACGAAGAGTATTATAAAATAATACTGTAAAAGCATGATATGATTTCTAAGCCATATAGTACATAAAAAACATACATTGATAAATAATGACTAAAAGTACTCAACTGGTGCTTCTAAAATACGCCTACCCCAGTGTACCTAACCTAGGTCTAGTACAAGGGAAGAAGTAAGTGAGGTGTAGCTTAGTTTCAGTATTCTTTGCCAAGAATCTAATCCAAGAATTCTCTTAGGGTCAAATCAGCTCGGTACCTTGGTTTTAGAATGTAGGAGGTCTGGTATCTCTCTCTCAGGACTCGATTTCCCAGTAACCCGCAAGGGTAGCCTGGAAACACTGGAGCTGGATTTCTCGGCTGGAGAAAGTACAGCATCTCTCAGTGCGTCAGCTAGAGCGGAGGGTCGGCTTCCTTCGGCACTTGCTGCAGCAGGGCACGTCGGGCAAGTAGATAGTCGAACTGCTCCAAACCACCATGTGTTTGTTTGGACAAGTGTGGGCATATTTATACCTTGAAGGTGCCGAGTTTGACGTAAGATTGGACATAATAACGTCATTAGAGACTTCATTCTCTGAAAACTCTATGAGTTCTTGGATAAATTAATATTCATGCAGAGGGAAGTCCCTGACTGCTGAAGGCGGGTTTTTACAAGAAATTGTTGTAGATTTTCAGAACTAGTGGAAGTAGCCAAGCCGTATTAAGACTACTTGAGCTATGTCTTAATATGGTTATGATTTCTATGCCTATATAAGGATACAGTACTTTATACCTATATAAGGGCATAAATTGGGAAAATTACACTAGGGTCCTAAAACGCTTCACAACACCCACTCCACGTGTTATGTCTAATATTACTAAATCTATAAGCATAAAAACATAACTAAAGCATGTGTTCATAATCTCACCCAAAATACATGAAATGCATCAAAACATGTTTATACACATACACAAGTATTTGTCTTGCACATATTTTATAAGCAATAGCTGTCATTAAAGAATGCTATCTAAATGAATTATGAAATGACATTTATGAAATGGCTCTAAATTCACAGAAGAAAAAAAGTCGAGACCATTCCATGGCATAATATATGAAATGCCAAATATTGTCTATAGGAAGTAACAAATGAATTTCTTGTTCTCTAAGAATAGTTCTACTTTAAGCAGATAACTTTGTGCCAATTGAAAAAGGTTCTATTCTGGAATGGCGAGAAAAAATTGTCAAATGTAGACTGTAGAAACATAGAGTTCCCAAGTTAGAGGGTATGTTTTGAAAAGCCGAAGGCCTAATTTCAGAGTTCATGGAACGCTGTGTGCACTTTTCAAAAGTTAATCTCGGTGTAGGGAGAAAACATCAAATCATCTAAGCTGGCAAAAAAAACGTCTACCACAGTTGGTGAAAGTGGAACTACTTCATCAAGTGGATCAAATGCACATAGATGTGAAGCATTGCCGTCAGTGTCATTCACATCAGCAATGTTCGCTGTAGATGCTACCTGTGTGCCTGTTGTTCCACATACCTCACCAATAGCTGGATTTGCTGGTGAGATTTCAATGAATGTCGTCATCAGGATTGGCAGCCGTTGGGGGCAACACGATGCATGAGTCGTTACGGGACTCAGCAAAGTGTCAACATCCGTTGGCTGTGCTGATGGAAGTGTAAGACAAATGTCTAACACGCATTCTTCTCCGCAAAGCAGGCATCGTAGAACAGGTAAGATGCAATCTTGCCAGATTGGTCTGAATGAAAGGGACCAAGTGGTATTCAGATCTCTTAAACGAGCCAAGCCAAGAATCTGTGTAATTCTGTCACGATACCGAATGACCAGGAGAGCCCGTTCCATTGTAGTTTGGGTATCGTCGGTGACTGGATTTGCCATATCGGAGCAGAAGGAACAAAAATAGAATTCCTGCTACGATTCCCAAAATGAGAGGCAGGCCACCAAACACTGAGTGTACGAAATTTGGAAAAATGCCGAGGACTGTTTCGAATGGTGCTAACAGTCCCGAAAAGATCGTCTTAAATACATGTGCGATGCCACTGGTATCAGACATGTTTAAGATTTGACCTAACGTTTCTGCGAAATGTACTGGGCAGTTTGTTGATAATAATGCATGTATCTCTGCAGAAGTCCTTGCAACTTGCAGATCATACGTTTCTCTAGACGAGGTCAGTGGCACAGTTTTTTTGTAAAAGAATGGCTTTCATTCTGCTTAAAGTATCAATTCGTATAGAAGAGATATTCAGTGAAGGCCATAACGCCGTCTCCCCGTCTGTCTTTCTTTTTGGATACAATACTTGCATAGAACAAGTGACCCTGGCCGACACACTGACTAGATCGGCTTTTCCTGGCAACATGCCATAACAGCTGTGATCATTGAGCATAACGTAGCTACCATTGGAAAGCTGCATGAAAATCCGGTCTATCACTGCTGCTGGACTATTGTGCATGTGGCAAGAAAGGTTATTTAAAGAACCTTCGCAGGCCCCATGTAAACGAATACCTTCACATAAAAGTGTACCGCTTAGTGAGTTTTCAAAAATGTTTGTACTAAGAAATACCTCCTTTCCCCCACTCCAACATTTGTGTGTGTATGGTAAAGTCCAGGTTGACTTAATGTATCCTTTACCCAACCTTTCATACAGGCCTGCTGGTATATGTCGTAGACAGTACTGAAATTGTAAAATCGTCACTGGTATCGTGATGGTGCCATGTATTATCCATTCTACGACAGGCTTCTCAGAAACTGTTAATGGTAATCTTTCCAGTTTTTCAATGCTCAGCACCGTATAGTCTGCTCCTCTTTGTGCCAAAGAGATTTGTTTATCTGTAAGGTTAAAGACAGTAAACAATGACGTGGTATTGATTAGACGCCATGGCACGTAGTTGTAACGTCCAGCCTAGCAGCATTATAGTACGTAATTGAGACGGGCCATGTTGTAACATTAGCAAATCCTGTTCTATTATGTCAATGGCAGATGATACAATGCTGTCCAAAGAATAAATTCTGGAGGACAGAGTCGTTAACCCATTGTCCACTACAGAGAGTGCTTTCTCTAAATTAATACGATCAATTTCACGTATTTTTTTCTGCAGTTTCCATTTGTGTTATTTTCCAAGCTTCGTTGTACGCTGCGTAAATACCGGCGTATATGAAACGTTTTTGACGTTGTTTACGAGGCCCAAGTAAGAAGTCTCGCAAGTCAACGCCTTCTTTAAGTAAAGTCAAGTGTTGTTTAATTTCTGGAAGGGTGGATTTCTGTAGCCATTTTTTTTTTTTTTTTTTTTTTTTTTTAGAGTTTATTGTTTTATGCAAGGAAAGACAGCAATGGACAGTCACAATTCCGCAGTTAAATAAATTAGTTACATACTCAAATTCATACAATATCTAAATCCAATCAGCAATTGGCGCCCAAATTTTCGCTCCCATAGCCCTTCTTTTAACACCCTTGAATTTATACATAGCGGATTCTATATTGTACATAAATAATCATCTTTCCCGCCAATTAAAAAAAGACGGAGGGTCAGGATTAATCCAATCCCTAGTGATGCAGGCTCGGGCTACCGCCATGCAAATAAAAAGAAAGCACGTTAATGGTTTGGATCTTGGAGTACCTGAGCTTAAACCAATTAACACCATCTCTGCAGTTACATTGATATTACTCTTGACAATAACAACCAAAAAGCTTTCGATTTGTTGAAAGAACTTCCCAAGCTTAGGACATTGAAAAAACATGTGTAATGTATCCGCTGCAGTTGTTATTGATAAACTAAGCGCGGAGAAAGCCCCGGGCTTGGACAGGCTCCCTGGAAACCTGTTCAAGCATGAACCAACTGTATGGGCACCATATTTATTTATTTATTTATTATTTATTAAGCGACTTGTATCGCGCAAACAAAACCCGAAGGTGTCAAGGCGCCTATCAAAACAAATCAAAAAGTTTGCAGAGCGCCACTAAGGGTATGCACGTGTGAAAAGGTGGGTCTTTAGAGCAGATCTAAAAGCTTGTAGAGTGGGGCGGGACCTTACTTCCAAAGGGAGAGCATTCCACCATTTAGGGGCCAAGTTAGAAAAGGCCTTGCCTCCCCATCTTGCTTTTCTAACACGAGGTACAGAAAGAAGAAGTTTCTGAGTGGAACGGAGATTTATACTGAGATAGGATCGATCCAATGCCTTTAGAGCTAGATTTAGCTAAAGCTTTATACACCATACACATGGATTTAAAAAGGATCCGATCCTCAACAGGGAGCCAGTGAAGCTGCTTTCGGGCTTCGGTGACAGAGGCACGTTTAGGTAGATCAAGAACGAATCTCGCTGCCGCATTCTGGACCACCTGCAAGCGCTGTAGCTGACTCTTGTTCAGTCCTGCATACAGCGCATTGCCTTCTTGCCTGGGGTGACAAATAGTGCCTAATCTTCCTTAGGATGTGGAGAATCCCCCAGCAGGTCGATACAGTCCTGTTGACCTGTTGGCACATACTAAGGGTGGGGTCAATCATGACTCCCAGATTTTTTGCTGAGGAGGTAGGCTCGGGACATAGGCCCAGCGAGTTCGGCCACCACTCAGCAGACCAGATCTGTTCTTTTCCTCCGAATACCATCACCTCCGTCTTCTCCCCATTCAGTTTTAGTGAATTATGAATCATCCACTGTCCGACTGCCTCCATACAAGATCTAAAATTGGCGGCAGTCGACGTAACTGACTGGGAGAGAGAGACTAGGATCTGGGTGTCGTCCGCATAGGAAACTACCTCCATCCCAAAAGATCTAATAAGTCTGGCAAGGGGGGTCACATAGATATTAAAAAGGGTAGGACTAAGCGCTGACCCTTGGGGGACCCCACATTGCACAGACAGGGATGGAGATAGAAACGGTCCCAGCATGACCCTTTGCTCTCTGTGATCGAGAAAAGAGGAAAGGAGTCCCAGGGCTGACCCGCGAACCCCAATCTCCCTCAGGCGAGATGTTAACACCGAGGGGGATAGGGTATCGAAGGCCGCTGTGAGATCTAGAAGGATCAGGAGGGAGGTCTGTCCCTCATCAACCCTGGTGCGGATATTATCCAGCACTATGGTGAGGGCAGACTCGGTGCTATGCTCCCTCCTGAATCCATGCTGGGAGAGATCCAAACAGCCCGAACTCTCCACGAATGCAGCCAGATGTTTGTTCAGATGGGCTTCTAGCATCTTCGCGGGAGCCGGGAGCAGTGAAATGGGGCGAAAGTTTTTTAACACCCCAGGGTCCAGAGAAGGCTTTTTTAGCAGTGGTTTTACTACAGCATTCTTCCACTGCTGTGGAAAAATGCCTTCCTCCATCACCCTATTCATGATGTCGACCAGAGGGGGAAGGAGAGATTCTCTGCACTGCTTGAGGATCTTTAGCGGGCAGACATCTAGTGGAGAGCCAGATTTGGTTTTGTCAAGCAGGATCTCAAGATCCTGACAGGAAAGAGGGGGAAAGGATACCAGATCCTGATGTCGAGATGATTCAGCATCAACAGGCTCAGAAAGAACAGGCACCGAGGGCACGGCGGTCAAAGATTTTTGGGCCTCCAAAGCAGTGTAGATGTCCGCGATCTTTGACTGAAAGAAGGCAGCTATCTTGTTACATAGTTCCTGTGAGGCAACCACAGGATCCGGGGTCTGGAGGGAAGTGAGGGAGTCAACGATCCTAAAAAGTTCTCTAGGAGATGAAAGTGAGGAAGTGAGGGCCGTGAAATATTCCTGCTTGGTCTTAATCACTTCCAATTTATAGTTTTTAAGCAGGACCTTATGAGCTTCTCTATCCTTAGGGGCCCAGCTAGAGTGCCATAGGCGTTCCTGCCTCCTTACTTCCTGTCTACGAAGCCTTAGTTGTTCGGAGAACCAGGGAGCAGAAGGTTTTTTCCTAGCAGAGTAACAGGACCTAGCAGGAGCCAGCTCCTCTAGTGCCTCAGAAATGGTGTTTTCATATATAGAGACCGCTGTGGAAGCGTCCACCTCCCGAGTAATGGACAGACTAGATGTCCATGGGTGGAAAGAATCTTCCCTGATCTTTTTAAGGTTCCTTCGCACTTCCATAGTGCTCGAGGCCCTTCTAGCAGAATCCCGTGTCAGACAAGTCAAATTGAAGGGAACGGCCAGGTGGTCCGACCAAGAGAGATGGAAAGGGTTGGTGACTGTCAGCCTAAGATCATTAGAAAAGATTCCATCGAGCGTGTGTCCCGCTCGGTGGGTGGGACCATTCACCAATTGGGTGAGTCCACAGGCTGACATTATTTCCACCAAAGAGATAGTGTCATGAGCCTCCAGTAGCTCTAGGTGGAAATTAAAATCACCTAGAATAGTAAAATTTTGTCGGCCAAAGTAGGGTTCCAAAACCTGCATTAGTTTCAGCCCAAAACCTGCTCTTGGGCCGGGGGGGCGATAGACCAAGATTCCATTAAATGCAAGGTTAGCAAAGTCAAATAGGGAAAAATATAAAACTTGAAATACATCCTTGGGGTCAGAGAGAGGTACAGTATGACAGTGGAATCTGTCCTGATACAAAATGGCCCGGCCACCGCCAACACGGCCTATTCTGTCAAGTCGGGTTAAGCAGTAACCATCAGGGACCGCTTCAACAAGGTCAGGACCTGAAGAATCTTTCGCCCAGGTCTCCGTGATGAAAACCCAGGATGGCAATTTATCTAAAACAAGCTCCTTAAAAACCATGTTATTCTTAATAAGCGAGCGAGCATTTAGGAGAAGACAAGTTTCGCTTGAACTTTTAGGTGCTGAGAAAGGGCAAGGCTCCGGAGGAGCAGGAGGGAGAGAGAGTTTAAGCTCATCCGCATCTCTCTGAAAGCAAGCACAGCCGGGGCGTGTAGAAAAATCCTCAGGTCTGTACCAATGAGAGCATGGGGCACGTAGGGGCTTAAGCCGCAATATATCCTGTAGAGAATATTTCAATACGGGGGTGCCTACCTTATTTTGGCCAGAAGTCCAAATTTACAGGTTCTTTTTAATTCAATTCTGGGCCGGATGGAGGTACCTAGTACTTGGCTGGGGGCAGAGATTGTACCAATTTTCAAGAAGGGCTCTCCTCTGCTCCCAGCCAACTACAGGCCCATTAGCCTCATAGACGTCCCCCAAAAGGTTTTTGCAAGGCTTATCCTCGACCGCTTATTGGAGTGGATGCTTGAACACTCTGTCCTGAGCCCTTATCAAGCCGGGTTCAGAAAGAAAGTCTCCACTATAGACCAAATTTTCCGCCTGGCTCTCCTACATTGGAAAACGGTAAAAATGGAGGGTAGCAGCCTCTATACCGTTTTCGTAGATCTACGGGCGGCATTTGATCTCGTACCCCGTAGAAAACTCTAGTCTGTTTTGTCCAATATGGGGGTACCACAGCACCTCCTAAATATGATCATTCGCCTCCATACAAACAATTACGCGCAGGTTAGATGTGGCCGGGATGGTTCCCTTTCCCATAGATTCCCTGTTGACACGGGGTGAGACAGGGTTGTGTGCTTGCACCGACCCTGTTCTGCCTCTATGTCAACGGGGTAATCTCTCATTTAAATGAGGTACAGGACGGCGATGTCCCCAGACTTGCCGGAAGCAGGGTGCCGGCGATTATGTTCGCCGATGACACCCTGCTTCTGTCTAAGTCACCTATGGGGATTCAACAAGTCCTCAAGGGTTTTGAGGAATTCTGTGGAACCCATGGCCTTGAGATCAATGCTCTCAAGACCAAATACATGATCTTTAACCCCCCATCAAAAACACGTCCTAACCCTTGCATTGGTGGAAATAGGCTGGAGAGGGTCCGAACCTTCGAATATTTGGGGGTGACCTTAAATGAGCATATATCTTGGTGTCACCATCGGACAAAATCGCAACTTAAACTGGCCCAAATGGCGGGAGGAGTCATCGCCCTCATAAATAAAAACAAATCATCCATCAAGGCAATCGGCCCCCCGCTAGAGATATACAGAACGCAGGCTAGGGGCGCGGTTAAGTGAACTTTGGGGCCATATGTGCAATCGCGAGCTAGTGGTAACGGAGAACAAATTTATCAGGCAGCTTTTATCTCTCCCCCCTAGTACTTCCCTTTTGCCGATGAGGCTCGATTTGGGACTAAGGCCACTTGATGAAGATTTGGGGTTAGGCCCCTAATCTTTTGGCGTAGAGTTTGGACCACTCCAGAGTTGGCAAGTTACAGGTCTGAGCTCCAAGAAGTCGTGAACTATGTAAATGTAAATGTAAATGTTGTATACTTGTAAAGCGCACAGCTGCCCCAGCAAAGGGGCGTCCCGGCGCTGTATACCGCTGGGGAACCCGTCCTGGCTTTCCCTGTGGGATGGTCCCTACTGGGTATCCCCAAGGTGGAGCCAGGCATCCCCGGCGTTGATGGGGCCGTTGTGGAGATTAGGCAAGCTAATGCCCAGAGTTGCCGAGTGTGATCCCTGGTTAGAGTAGGCACCAAGGTGAGAATTGTCGAGTCTGCTGACCCTGGTCCACGACCCTGCCGCGTCGGGATTTGAACCCTGGTCCCAGGCCGACTTCTGCTCCCGGGTCTGCCGCCTCTAACCAGTGAGCCACACCACTCCATCTATCCGATCACAGGGAATATCCCCTGGTTCCAGCACATAAAAAATGAGTTTATGTGCCTGGGACTACCCAACATGTGGCTTGACCCTGCGACCACTTGCTCCACGGTTTCAGGAAACAGCTACTCTCACTCTATCATGAAAGTAAAATTGTGGCTCAGAGACAGGGCTCACAGACAGGTACCCTGACTGACTCCTTCCTAAAGACTAAGGACATCTATAAATTGGAGGGATTCCTAGATGTAATATTTCCATCAAATACTAGGAAACTGTACCTACAGTGGAGGTACGGATGTCTCCCAATCCGAGCCTTCACTAGTAAGTGGACGGATCCCTCTCTGAGTCACTGCCCTGGGTGCAACTATGATCAGGAAACCGAGTTGCACATACTCTTTTTTTGCCAATCTTATGGGCAAGCAAGAAGGAAGTGGATAGTCCCAGCCTGCAGAAATCTAGGTTTTACTCACTGCATGCAAGCATACAGGGTTCTTAAAACTGACCTTTCTCCCATGATAGTGTGTGCGGTAGCAAAATACTTGGAAACCTTCTGGCTGAAGAGAAGAAGTTTGCTACCCAGGCCTGTAGAATAACTGTACAATCTTAAAATCATCATCACATGTAATTATTTTTTTAGTAGTTTTAACCTTTTAATGGATTAATTATAGTGTTTGCCAGGCTGACATGCACCAAGAAGCTGGCCCAATGTTTTTATAATTGTTGATTAATTCTTTGAAATGTATTTCTTTGTTGTATTGTATGTATGTGTGCATTCTCTTTTATGGCAACTTAGCCGAAATAAAGATTTTGATGATGATGATGGTAAAGGGGAGCAAGGGCATCCTTGTCGGGTACCCCGGGTAATTGAAAAAAAGGAGATACTTGAGCATTAATGTGAATACACGCTTTAGGGACAACATACATAGTCTTTAGTGCGGTTTTAAAGCCCTGACCAAATCCTTTTCTAGCCAGAATATCCCATAAATAGGCCCAGGCAACCCTATCGAAGGCCTTTTCGGCATCCAATAAAATTAAGCCAATATTTTATCGGATTGCCTGGCCCAGTCTAGAAAAGTAATAAGGCGGCGAATATGGTCGGCCGTGTTGCGTACGGGAATAAATCTGTGTTGATATTTGGAAACCAGTGGGGTAATAACGCTGGAAAGTCGCGAAGCCAGGATCTTGGAGAAGATGTTACTCTTTGCATTTGTCAATGAGATAGGGCGAAAAGAGGATGGAAAAAGGGGAGGTTTGTCCTTCTTCAAGAAGACCGTGATTGTTGCTTCTTGCCAAGAGGGGGGGAGCAATACCCTGTTGCGCTACTGTAAATAAAGAGACTAATTCAGACTTTAAAATAAATCGGAAAAAAACTAAAAAACTCCAGAGGGATAGCGTCAGGCCCTACCGCTTTACCCGAAGCTAATGACAGAAGGGATAATTCTTTTTCTTCCCAAGTAATAGGTGATTCCAATTGCTCCATTCCCTCTACTGCTAAAGTACCATTAACAACAGGATCGATAAATTCAGTTACCCTGGCTTTGAAATCCCCCCCCAACATCCTCTATATATAATCTAGAATAAAAATCACGAAACACCCCCAGTATCTCTGTAGTATTATTGAGAGTTTTCCCTGAATCATCCATTATTTTGTCTATACTAGAGAAGACAGCCTTCTGCCTTAATCTCTTGGCCAGGTGCTTTCCTGAATTTTCCCCCACTTCATACACTTCCGATCTAAATGCAGCTAATTGTTGAGCAAGTTTCGTGGCAAACCCCTGATGGATCCTAACCTTCTGAGCCAATAACTCTCTTGAAATATTTTCAGTACCCAATCCCCCGCTGCATGCCTGCATAAATTGTATCTCGAGTTCTCTCAGCTTATTAATCTCCACTTCTTCCTGATCTCCCTCTGTTTTTTCAGCGAGTAGCTCAAGGTTTCACCACGTACCCCGCACTTGAACGTATCCCATACTACCTCAATAGAAGCAGATCCCCTATTATTTTCGAAAAACGCCGGAATCCATTAACTCATATGTTCAATATAAAGGGGATCATACAAGAGTTTACGCTCAAAGGACCATGGTTTCGGAATTTGTGAAAAATTTACATCAATACTAAGAGCAATGGGATTGTGATCAGAAATCACTTTAGGGAGAACATTATACCCTAAATTTACAGAAGTATTAATAAGCCCTGCAGCAACAAAAAAATAATCAAGCCTGAAATGCTTTTGATGTGGGGCGGAGAAAAAAGTGCACCCAGCTGTACCTTCAGATCTAAGATACCCTACATCTACTAATCGAGATTCTTGAACAATACCTTTAACAGCTCTATACACGTTTTTCTTCCTACCGACGTAAGGGTTACTACTAGATATATTAAATGTCTCCTCCAAGTGCATATTAAAATCCCCACACATTATTAGCAGAGGTGACCAAAGGGCTAATTCAATACTTAATTGATCTAGAACAGAGGGATCATCGGCATTGGACCCATAAACTGAGCAGATAGTCAAGATTACAGCACCAAATTTCAATTCAGCTATTACCCATTGACCCAGTGGGTCCTCTTTAATTCTTCTAACCTGCCCCAACCCAAATCGTTTCAGAATAGCAACGCCTCTTATGGTAGAGCTCTGTCGCGAGCAGCCCACAACCTCTAACCCAAGATCCTTAAGCCAACCTCTATTCTTCCAGGGCAGATGAGTTTCTTGAATACATATTATATCCATTCTCATAGTTTTCAGCATCTGACCCGTTATACCCCTATTTCTTTTATCATTAAGCCCACACACATTCCACGAACAAATCGCGATTTTACCCATTTTCCTGTCTCATTAAGAACCTATCACAAGCCAGGAAACTGAAAATACCATTAGATATAAGAAATACATTAGAACGAAAAAGCAAAAAAACGAGCACTGTATGTTGTTACTATCGCTGGATGTTGTCTCTGGGAATATCTTGGATCTGGCCTATTCATTTTGAACCCTTGTGTTCTGTTCATGAATCTATCTTGACAGTTTTTCGTGTCTATGGGCCATATTAACCATTGTTTCCAATCAGGATTGGTTCTGTTGTGTTTTAAAATCTGTTTCACGTCTACCTCCTCATCTGCAGTGTCATTGATGTCAGGCGTGGGCTTATGTATTGACGGTTTGTGTAAATCTTTTATCTTAGCTATGCCAAGACATGATGTTTGTTGAACAGTGTCATTTAAAATTTGTTCTGGGGTAATGCAGGCTCTGAACAAGGCTTCTAAACCCTGCACCTGCCAGTCTTTTGTGCCCCAGACAGTTTTTGTCTCAATGTTGTCTTTCCAAAAGTTAAACCCTAATGTAGACAGCTGAGCATAAAAGTTCGCAGAATAAATTTGTTTAGTATTGGTCAACATGTTTTTCATTCTTGTCTTATTTATACTTTTAAAATAAAACGTTTCTGGATTTGTCGCATTAAAACCTGTAAAGTATGGAAATTTGTCATAAAATGTTTTAGTGCTGCCTTCTGGTGGTGTTGGACAATGTTCCCATTGACTGTAAGTTAAAACATTTCTAGGATTTACAGATTTGTGCAAATAACGGTGACCAAAATGATTATAAAAATGCAGTTCTTCATAACTTGTTGAACCTTCTAGGTGTTCATGTTTTTGAAATTTTGCTGACATTCCTAAATCTGACATCATATTATTAACAGTTTCAAAGTCCCAATCATTAGAAAAAGTGCTTGATGAAACAAAATCACTTAAAGAAACCTTAAACTGGTGTGGATTTTTCAACAATTCCATCAGGCCATAAATGTCATAATCAGTTGTGTCCCATGCTATACCACCAGGTATAGGAACGGCTGTGATGTTCACTGATGACAGGTCTCTTCGCTCACGATGAGATGATTTGTAAGGTTGCAGGAGCAAGTTGATGTTCCTACTTGATGTGTCCATTGTACTGTATTTTCCATCTATCATTTGTCCCAAACTCAAAACAAGAATGAGCCACAGCAGGAGAAAAAGTACACCTAATCCAATCCAAAATTCAACCCATGGCGAAACCAGATATGTTCTCTCAAGTTGATGAAGGAGTTGTGTTATTTTTTCTTTAAAAAGTGTTTTTGCTGGCGTTATTTCTGGTTCACTGGGATCCTCAGAAAAGTTATCGAAGTTAATAAAATAGCCAGAGGCAGTTCTGTCAATAGTTGGTATTGCATCCGGATTCTTTGAAATCACTGGAGTTGCTTCTTCCTTTGACATGTTTGTATAGTCAGATGCTACATCATTGTAGACAGGAGTTTCTTGACGAACTAATATTTGGGTATCAAGAGGGACGAGTTCCATGGCTGTGTTGCAAAGTCCTTCTTTTCTCACTGCAGGTTTATCAAAGGTGATAAGTCTTGTAGTTTGAACCTCTTGAATAGTAGCCAGATTTGGTCGTCTGCTACTTCTTGGGAGTCCACTGGGCCTACTACTTATTATCGGCCACATGATTGTGGTTTTACCAGGTCAATTGATACTGTTCTGTTCTCCCTTTTTCCAGCAAGCGGCGGTAGTAACACTGATCTTGTTCCAAGGATTGCTAAGACAGGTACTGCTTTTCTATCAGAAGGCCCAAATTCCCTCTTTACCGCAATTTTTTCCCTGACTAGATCCCCAATCTTTGGAATCCAGACAGGTCTTGCTGGGACAGGTGGTTTTCCTTCAGTGGTCGTTGGGCTTTGTCTTGTGTTACTCAGACTTCTTGTTTCATTTAAGTCCTGTAAAACAACCAAACGGTCTTTGATATCAAAGGGTTTCTGTTGCACCACTGAAGTTTGACAATCAAGATCCTGGATAAGCATTCTAGTACCAAATAATAATTCATATGGAGTGATTCCCCCCAGAGAATTTCTTGGCATATTATTAAGACTACGTTGGACACTATTTAGATGTTTGACCCACCCGTCACCCGAACCTAATACCCTAGCTGTTATAGATTGCTTTATGTCACGGTTTTCCGCATTTCCCTCAGGATGGAAGGGACTTGAAAACCCCAATGCAACGCCCAAGTTGGCCATGGCCTCCTTGTAAGCTTGAGAGCTAAACGCAGGACCCTGGTCAGGATGTAGCGTGCCAATAGCGTATGTGCCGATAAAGACTCGCAAATCTTATATAACAGTTCTGGCGTCAGCCGAGCGCTGGGGCCACATCCAAATGAATTTGGTCTTAATATTTGTGGGACCGCATGCGTCTATAATGACGTTTGCGTGTAGATAGTCTAATGCTGTCTAAAAATGGTGTCTGTACTGGGCTGGCTACACTGTAGTCAGGAATCTGTTTGTTTTCAAAGCTATGGTCCTCGTGACAGGTATCGCAGTTAATTCCAAATTCGTAGACTTGGACGCTCATTCCTGGCCACCAGTACCTCTTTTCTAACTCTATTAGAGACATTAAGATCCCTTGATGTATCAGACCCTCTCCCATATGTGCCTCGTGAACCAAAGCACCTCTCTCGTTCCTGTTTGGAATTACTCTATCCCCCACTCCAGGAATTCGAGCAAATGGAACTGAGTTTGCGTCAATTATGTATGTATTACCGAGTGGATAATTCAGTGGTAATGCTGAATAGTTTCCTTTCATTGAGGAGTTGATTGCTAACATTGTTTCACCGTCTATTTACATTTTTGAACGAGTGATTGCAGCTACGAAATCCGTTTGCACAGCTGCCTTCGCGGCCTCGTTAGCCAATGAATTCCCTTCAACGTGAACGACATCACGCTGATGACTCAGTGTATGAATCACGTGAGTCTTTTGTAGTTCTTTTTGTAAAATAACTACTTGTTCCCACAGCAGTTTATAGCGTCTCTGAAACAGTTTTGAACCCAGTTCTGCAAATATTCGTTGTAAGACTGGGCACAGTAATACGAATCGCACACTATTAGTGTGGGGAATTCGCGATCGGTATTTTCAAGCGCCATCTTGAAAGCCTGTAGTTCAGCTCGCTGAGCTGTACAGTCTCCGAGAGATTGAGTTTTTGTGACCATAGGTCTAAATTTACCTTCACGCTAGCGACCTTTAACAATCACGCACTCAGCACTATAGGCTTGTTTACCCCCAATTGCGGATTGTGCTGAGCCGTCCGTATATATTATACAGCCGTAATGTTCAAGTGGCAGAATTTCAGATGGCAGAGGACATTCTAATTCGTATTGTAGGAATTCTTGTGTTTTTAAATATGGGTCAAAAACGTATTCAATGTCTGTTGCGACAAGAGAATTAACCCATTGTATCCGCCTTGGATGTAGAGCTTTAGCATTTGGAATGCTTGCCTTTGTCACTGCCTCTAAGGCAGGTACAGGTGTAACGATTTTAGTGCGTTTACCCTGTGCAAGGGCTCTTTCTTTTGCTACAGCAGTCTGAACCGCTCTCAGAATCTTTTACGTAGAAGTGAATTTCATTTCAGCTTGTGTGTACAAATGTGATTTGTATGCTACTGGTACTGTCTCACCTTCGTTAAAGGTTAGGTATGTGAATCCGCATATCTCTGGGATGATTCGGATCACTAGGTTACGCACGTTGTTGCGTGCTTGTAACTGTGTTTTTGCTAACATGTCTGTTTGCACTGTACACAAAATTTCTGTGTTTTTGTGTCCAACTAGTAGGTTTGAAATCAGGTTTTATTAGTTCGTAGAGAGGTTTAACCCTTTTTGCGTAATTTAGAACCTAAGTTCTTCCAAAATTCAGGAAACCTAGAATTGACTGTAAGTTTTTCAGCGTTTTTGGAGGTTGGAGCAGTGCACATTTCCCTAAAAAGTTTGCTGCCAGGCTCTTGCCTTCACTTGATAACTCTTATCCCAAAAATAGGACGTTGAGGTGGGCAATTCGTGATTTCTTAAAATTGAATTTATACCCTTCAGAAGCGAACCCCAGTATGATGGTGTTCACTCTCTTCAAGTGTACGTCCAAATCATCATCTGTAAGATAGATGTCATCGACATATGATAATGCCTCATCATCATACGTTTGTAGTAACTCTGTTACTATGGCTGAAAATAACCCTGGACTATTCTTGAATCCCTGGGGGAGACGGCAAAATTGTCGCTGTGTCCCCATAATTGAGAAAGCGGTCAAATACCTGCTTTCCGGTGCAATGTTTTGACAAAAGAAACCATTTGAGATATCTAATGTAGTTTTATTTTTTTTGCGCACAATGTTATTCATCAGTAGTGCACTATGTGCGTTTTGTACTGCAACAAGAGTTTAGATGTCTGTAATTCAAAACTAGACGATATGAATTGTCCGGTTTGGAGACAGGAAACAAAGGATTGTTCATTGATGAGGTGCATGTTTTAATCGCCCCTTGGTATTCAAGTTGATTTAAGATCTCCCTGACCTGTGTTTTAGCTTCCTGTTTTACAGGATATTGCCTTTGCATTGTTGGTTGAGTTTCCAACTGGATTTTATGGTGAGGGGAATCCTCATCATATCCTACTTGATTTTTGTATAGTACTGGGGCCTGGGCTACAGCCCATTTCCTGGCATAGGTGTATTTTTTATGAATTGGAATGTGATTTGAGAAGGCTGGCATAATTATCTCTTCGCCATGTGGGCACTCCCTGACAAATTCAGGTGGCCAGTCTTGTTTAGCTAGAAGGATGTCATAACCCTTAGAGAGCTTCTCCCAAAAGAGTGCTGTAATTTTTCTTGGTTTGTTTACCTCCATCCGGAGTGTTACTTCATATAACTTATGTGGTACACCAACCCTGGTATCTGAAGTTTCTACTTGGATGCTTTCATTCAAGTCCACTGTCTCCAGATGTTCCTTCAGGATCTTCCGAGCTATGGTTACCTCTGCTGCGCTGTCTAGCATTGTCTGGGCCCACTCCCCGTTCCTGAGTTGTGTCCTCAAGATCCTCGGCATGTCTGATCTTTAGACTTGCTAACTTCTTTTTGGTGAATTGAGTTTTCTTATTTTTTGGAACGTGTTGTTCGTCTTTGGACTTTACTCGTTCTTCTTTTTGTCCTGATCGTCCTCTTCTTTTGAATTTCTGCGAGGAAGTCTGAAATTACGAGAGAAACGTGTATCATTATCTTGATATCTATCAGGTTTTCTAAAATTATCCCTATTTCTGAGGTTGTACCTCTTTTCAGAGGGTTGCTGTTGAGGAGACCTTCCTCTGGACTGAGAACGCTTCTCTCTAGGAAGTGTCTGTTTGCTATTTTCCCTCTTCCTTTTAGTAGTGGTGAGATTATTTTTTTAATTTATTTTTTTAGTCCTCATTTTCTACCTTGGTCTTCCCGTTAGAGTCAACAGAGAGCGACACACTGCCACAGTTAAACTGGATGGGATGGCTCAGTATTCAGTCAGCCAACACCAATCAGTAATGTCACAAGCTCCAGAACCCTCGAGCAAAGACCACAAACCTCCTCTCTGGATGAGCAAATGAGGTAGCCATCTTGGAAAGGTTGTGGTCAGTCACCAGTCCTGGACTTCTCTTTTGTTCTTGTCCGCTGGCTCACCTCTGGTGATTAATAGTACCTCCTTGTTGGTCCTGATCTGCTTGCCCTCTGCCCTCCTGGGTCTCTGCTCAACTTGTAAGGCCTCCCACGAGCCTCCCCACTGGATTTGCTAACAACAGCAGCCATCTACCTGCCCAGAGAGCTGCCTTGCCCGGAGTTTCGATCCAGGTCAGGGTAGATGTCTGTACCTATCTCTGTGATCCACTAGGTGACACTCATTTCCCTACTGGATTCCATTCTTGGAGGGCCTAATCCCTGGTGGCAGGGTTGGCCCCGCTAATAGACCCTTGCCCACTCCGCCACTGGAGTCAAGCTAGCCTTCTATCCCACCGGAATGATGTATTATAGGGGAGTTGGACCAGAGTCCTTGGCCCTGCATTTCTAGTCGCCTCCTGACCACAATCTTATTGGATTATTCTCACTCAACTTCCGGAATATGCGCCCTCCTCTTATTATACTTCTATCGCTACCCTAGTGGCCCCTTTCTCTACCCCCCACATCCTCCTAACCCCCTACCGCCCTACCCCTCATCTCCCTATCATGGCTTCCATTTGAATTAAGTCTGGAGTAAACTGCTTCAAAGTCATTTATCCCCCCAATCTGTCCAAAGAAGCAGCAACACGGTTCAAGCACACCACCGTTGAACAATTCCCTGATTTCCTCTTTGTTGACCAATTCCATAATGGGCGTCTAGGGAAGCTCAAAAATTACTTAATTTTTTTCACTCACGACATCCCTTCCTAGTCCACCAGCTTCTTCAATTCCTTCAACGTCTCCTCCTCTTCATCTATCCCGCATTGACAGTGGCTAAAAATGTCCCCCTTAGCTATCTTTAATGGTTCTCTCACCATTACACTTTACAATAATGGCACTGTCATGATTCAAGCTACAGACTCCTGTCTCTCTCTCTCTGACCACCTCTTCCACTCCCTTTGTCCAACCCATACGACTATGATCATCCTAGATTCTTCTTCTGGCTCCTCTCCTTTCTCCCCCCTGACCCCACTATACTCCATCAGGCCGCTCTTCCAGGAGACACAGGCCTACCCTTTGGCCCCCCCCCTTTTCTTGCTCCCTCTCTCCCATTCTTCCCCCTTCCCAATATGATCTTCCCCCTATCTCGTCTGCTTTACCTCTGGCCTCCTCTCGCCCTCCCCACCCTGCATCTTCCCGATATTCCAATGCTTTCTCCCCCCCCTAATCCTCCTAATCCCTCCCACCTCCCCCCTACTTATTCCACCTTTCTTACAACCTGGTCTACTGATTAACTTTCCTTACCTTCCCCCTTCCCCTCATCCCTTTCCGCTCTTCCTCCTCCCCATACCCTAAATTCTTCTCTTACAGCTCCCATCTCTCTTCAACCTCCGCTTCCTCATCCTTTGCTTCACAACAATGTCTCCCCCCTCAGTAATTCCTTCCTCCTCTCTCCCTCTGACCTTTCAGTCCCTTACTCCTCCCTCAATTACCATCCAGCCCCACCCCCCCCACTCCACTTGTGCCTGTCCCCCTACATTCACCTTTCATAGCCTACATTACATGTCCAGCACCATCTTCTCTTTTCTCCCCATACCTCTGGCCTTCATTGACCCCCTCCATCCCCCAGTACAGCCCCCTCTCCTCTCTTCTCCCCGTACCTTTGGCCATCATTTGACCCCCCCCTCCCTCCTCTCCCTGTACAGCCTATTCTCCCCGTACCTTTGGCATTCATTTAACCCCCCTTCTTCCCCCCCCACCTCCCGCCCTCCCTCCCTACTCCTCAACTGTCTCCTGCTATTTATGATCTCTACTCTTCCCCTCTGTTCAACACCAGTAAAAATATTTCTCTTCCCACCACTGTATCTACATCTACTCCTATCGACCACCATCTTTCCCCACCGTCCACCCTTGCTCCCCAATACCCCCATTCCCCCTCCCGCCCTCACCCTCTGTACTCCCTCCCTTATCCCGTCCCCCCATCCTCCCTCACCCTCTGCACTCCCTCCCTTATCCACCGAGCCACCCAACACTCCGTGCTCAGTCCTCCTCTCCCTGGAAAATAAACTTGATTCTCTCATCTCTTCCATTTCCCAGCTTGTAGCGTCCATGTCACTCTTAAGCGCCAAGATGTCCCCCTTCCCTAAGAACCTCCTGAGGAGTTCCTTGCTCCCACGCCCCAATAAAGCCAAACCACAGTCAGTCCTCCACAGACATCACCAACTTACTGGCCAGCTACAAGACTACCAACGTCACTCCCCCTCCACCTTCCTCTCCTAATAATACTGAGTTCACTATTCATACCATCTCATCTGTCAGAATTAACCAGCCTCCTTCTTCCCGGGCACCCTCATTCAATAATCTTATGCCCATCCCTCTTAATAGCCCTAACATCCCATCACCAAAACAGTTGTGTCAGAGCTGCACTGTTTGCTCCACAACTGCAGATCAGCAATCAAATACAAACTGGAAATTTCTGACACTATCACCCATCATAATCTTGACATGTTCTTCCTCACTGAGACCTGGTTTAATGACTCCTCTCATACTTTGTTTGATCTTCTGGTACCCACTGACTACTCTATCCTCCGTAATGACAGCCTTTCCTACCACTTTCTTCCGTACATTCGAATGCCTATCCCTAGAACTTCAAGTACATCATGGCTCCCCCTTCAGATTCCATGCCATTTACCACCTGCCCGGTAACTGCTCTTCCTTATGGAGGAACTCACTGACTTCATCAGTGACCAATTTTCTCAAAGTGACAGACAGATCTTCCTGGGTGACTTTAATCTTCACTGGGGCTCTTTGGAAGACTCAGCTGCCAACAAGCTTGCCACCTTTCTCTCAGCCAATGATCTCTTCCAACATTGCTTGGAAATTACACACTCTAAGGGCTCAATTTTGGACCTTGTTATATCCAAAACAGAGCTGCTTACTATTGCTCCCCATCCATGTAGACTGGTCAGACCACTTCCTCATTCCCTTCCATTTTCACCTATCGCACGTTCTAGCTCTCGGCCAACCTAAAAGAGCTACTACCTGGTTTCCCAACACTAAAAACATTGATCTTGACACTCTATGTGATTCAGCTAAGCACTCACTTCCTAGACTAGACCCTAACATGGATGTCAACGATCTCACCCCCCATTGCCTCTCAGTCCTTGCAGTCGAAATCGATAATGTTGCTCCACTCCAAAGCAAAAAGAAAAGACCCACCCCCTCAACACCTTGGTTTAATAAAGCTCTCTATGATGAAAGGAAGAACCTTAGAATCTTGGAGAAACATTGGAGAAAATCTCCATCCACCTCCAATCTCTCTCTTTTATGTTCAGCAAGATCCAAATACCTCAATCACATCTTCCATAAAAAAGCATCACATTTCAGATCCCTCCTTGACTCAGCCAAAAACAGACCCAAAAAACGTTTTGACCTCATCAAAAACCCAAACAGCTCTCCCCTAACCATCAAGCCTGAGGATTCTACAAAGAAAGCAGCAGAATTAGCTATATTCTTTGATGAAAAGGTCAAAGCACTGGTGGATCAGGTCACCCACCCCCATTTAGGAGCGAAAATCCTTAGTCACCTGGCAGAACTTTGACGTCATCTCGGAAGATGACCTCCTCAAATGCATCCTCGAAACCAAACCCTTCAACCATTCTTCTGACCCCATCCCTAGTGACATCGCCATTGATTTCTACACCCATACTCTCTCTTACTGGACCAGGCTAGTTAATATTTTCTTTGTCAAGGCTCCCTCCCTGTTGCCCTCAAAATAGGACAAGTTACCCCTCTTCTAAAAAAAACCTACACTGATGCGAACGACCTCAACAACTTCCGCCCCATCACCAACCTCCCTTTTCTTTCGAAAATCACAGAAAAATGTGTTGCGAAACAACGTTCCCTACATATCATGGACAATAATCTCCTCAACGTTTTCCAGTATGGCTTCATTCAAAATTGCAGCACTGAAACAGCCCTGCTGCAAGTGATTGATGATGCGCTGCATATACTCAACTCTGGGGAATCGTGTCTTCTGATTCTTCTAGACCTCTCTGCAGCCTTTGACACTGTTAATCATAACACCCTCCTTAACACTCTTCAACAGAGAATGGGCCTGGATGGCACAGTGCTTAAATGGTTTGCCTCATTCCTCTCGGACAGATCCCAAATGATCAAGATAGCGAACAGTCTTTCATCTCCATTAGCTGTAAGTCAAGGTGTCCCTCAAGGCTCTATCCTTGCACCGACTTTGTTTAATCTCTACCTGGAACCATTAGGGAACCTCATAAGTAAATCTGGGATCCATTACCATCTTTATGCGGATGACACTCAAATCTACCTCAAGGTGTCTTCACCACACAATCTCTCACTACTCAACTCTATTCACAACTGGATGTTAGATCACCAACGCATTCTAAATCCAGCCAAAACAGAATTCTCCTCCTATCTACCGCTCTCTTCCCTCTTCCTGTTCAATCTTGGATGAATCAGCTGAACTTACTCAACAATAAACCCATCATTGTCGACAGCGCAAAATCCCTAGGTGTTATACTTCACAATAGACTCAACTAATCTCCCACATCAACTCTATTGCTAAGAACGCACGTTACCAGTTGCGCCTTCTGTGGGGGTTCGTAGGTTCCTCCAGGTGAAAGACCTAAAAACCTTGATACAATTGCTGATTCTCTCTAGACTGGATTATTGCAATTCTCCTCTGACGGGCCTACCCAAACCCCACCTCTCCCCTCTCAAATCCATCCTCCATTCAGCAGCTCGCTTTATTTCAGGGTCTAAAGGAAGCGACCACATTACTCCTATCCTGGCTTCTTTTCGATGGCTTCCCATTGAGGCAACATCTATTTACAAAACTGCCTGCATCACCCACAAAGCCCTGCACACTTCCTCCCCTCGTTACCTGGTGAATACATTTAAATTGTCCGGAGGTTCTAGACCTTCTCGCAATGCCGAAAAGCTCCTGCTTGAGCCCCCCTCCTTCAAAAGAGAAAGATCGATGGCACAATCCTTTATCGGGCAATGCTGTGAGAATCTGGAACTCGCTTCCTCCATTGCTCCGTGCCACCTCCTCTACCCGGATCTTCAAAGCTGACCTCAAATCTCTTTTCTTCCAAAGACACTTTCAGAACTAATACTTTCTTTCTCAGGCCTCTAGGAAGTTCGCTCATTATTGTACATTTAAAAAAAAAATTCCAGTACACTCCTCACCATTGCTAGCTGTGTTGGATATGAATGAAAAGGATCTTATCTTGCGCAGACTTAGCCCCAAGGGCGTCAAGGCGCCTAAATCAAATATATCAGCTACGCCCCCTACAGTAACACTCAGCAGCATGCTCTCATTGGTAGGCCCTCTTAAAGAGACAGGTTTTAAGAGCTTTTTTAAATAGCTCAATTGTGGGAAGGGTTTTTATATCAAGAGGGATAGAATTCCAAAGCTGAGGGGCAACCACGGAAAACGCTCTGGCTCCCCATCTGGCTAGTTTGAAACGCGGAACAACCAATTGACAGAGTCCCGCAGACCGAAGGCCTCTTGTAGGGACGTAGCGCGTAAGGAGAGAGCCAATGGCACTGGAGGAACCTCCCGTAACAGCTCTGTAGGCTAAGCACAGAATTTTAAAAGAGATTCTGTACTGCACCGGTAGCCAGTGGAGTTCTTTCCTAGCTGCAGTGGCAGAGGAGGTTTTAGGAAGGGCCAAGACAAAACGAGCTGCAGCGTTCTGCACAACCTGCAATCGATGCAAAAGGCTTTTATTGACTTCCGTATAAAGGGAATTGCAATAATCCAATCTCGATCCTACCAAGGCAACTGCAACCTGCTTACGAGCCTGAAGGGAAAGATACCCACGGATTTTATTGAGTATCCTAATCACACCCCAGCAAGTGGCCATGGTCCTGTTGACTTGGAGGGAAAGGGAAAGCGAGGTGTCGAAAATTACGCCAAGGTTTCTGGCAGATTGGGAGGGGGTGGGGCAGATGCCAAGAGAAGATGGCCACCACTCACTTGACCAAACATCTTGGTCCTTCCCAAAAATCAACACCTCTGTCTTTTCGCCGTTCAGTTTCAGGGAATTTATAGTCATCCAGTCTGCCACATACTGCATGCATACCCTGAAACAGGCGGCTGATGTCCTAACAGAAGAGTGAGTCAGTGACACCATGATCTGAGTGTCATCTGCATAGGATACCACCTCCATCCCCTGCGATCTTACTAGTCTTGCCAAGGGAGCCACATAGATGTTGAATAGGGTCGGACTTAAAGCCGACCCTTGTGGCACCCCACACTGCAATGACTTGGCAGGGGAGAGGTGGTTCCCCAGCATCACTCTCTGCTCCCTGTCCAACAGAAAAGAGTTGAGGAGACTCAAGGCTGTTCCCCTGACACCAACTTCCCTAAGCCGAGATGTCAGAATGGCCGGGGAGAGGGTGTCGAACGCGGCCGTGAGGTCCAACAAAACCAGGACCGTGGTTTGACCTGAGTCCACTTTAAGTCGGATGTTATTGACCACACAAGTGATAGCGGACTCAGTGCTGTGGTGCTTTCTGAAGCCATGTTGCGTGTTGTCAAGGTATTTGGATGATTCAAGGAAGGAGGACAGATGAAAATTCAGATGCGCCTCAAGCATCTTGGCAGGGGCAGGGAGGAGGGAGATAGGCCTAAAGTTCTTCAATAAGGCCGGATCTAGGGACGGCTTCTTGAGGAGCGGTTTTACAATCGCCTTCTTCCACACAGCAGGGAAGGAACCCTGAGTAATAGCCATGTTCATTACCTCAAGCATAGGAGGAAGAAGGCTATTCCTACACTCTTTAAGTTTTTTCAGAGGTAGGGGGTCCAGAGGGGAAGCAGATTTAGTCCTGTCAAGCAACAGGTTCAGTCCTTCCAGGGATAAAGATGGAAAATCCATAAGAAAGGAGGAGGGAACTGTACCTAAGGAATCAAGACTAGAAATAGCAGAACATACGCTTTGATCCAGGTCATGACAGTGAGCTTCCAAGGATAAGTGAATGCCAAGAATTTTATTGTGGAAGAAGTCAGAGATATTGTCGCAGAGTTCTTGCGAACTGACTACGGGGTCTGGGAGTTGCAGGGAGCATAAGGTGTCAGCAATTTTAAAAAGCTCCCTGGAGGAGGAGAGTGAGCTGGTAAGGTTGGAAAAATAGTCCTGCTTCACTATCACTACACTCCGTTTATACTCCCGCAGTGCGGACTTGTGAGCCTCCCGATCATTGGCGTCCCAAGATTTCCTCCAATTTCTCTCACTACTCCTACATCTCTGCCTCATGAGACGCAGCTGATCAGTAAACCAAGGTGCTGTAGGCTTTCGACGTGCGACATAGCGCAGAGAAGGAGGAGCAAGTTGTTCCACTGCCCTAGATATAGAATCCGTCAGGTGTTGAGCTGCCACCGCTACGTCTTTAGATGATAGAGATTCGGGGGTGGAGACAAGCGGGATAAGGGCCTCATCCGATATCGTCCTGAGGTTTCTCCTAAGGATAAATGGGGAAGTTCCCACATTAATAATCCCTAGGGCAGGAAGGGAAAGTTCTAATGGCACGGCACAGTGATCAGACCAAACCAGTGGTAACGGAGGGCCAGTAGAAATCCTGACGTCGTTGGAAAATACTCCGTCAAGTATGTGCCCAGCCTTATGGGTGGGACTACTCACAAGTTGGGCTAGGTCACATGCACCTAGAAAATCAACCAGCGATATTGTATCCTTTGAGTAGACCTCATCCAAGTGAAAATTAAAGTCACCCAAAATAGTGAAAGCCGTTTTCCCAAAGTAAGGTTCCAAGAGTGTCAATATTGTGTTTGTATACCCTACCATTTTAGTCTCCTGTTTATCTTTGTAATGTTCTATTGTGTAACACTTTTCTCTTTTAACGTAACTGGTTCTGTTGTACAGCGCTCTGACACCTTCGGGTAATGTCTGCGCTTTATAAAAATACACTAAATAAATAAAATGTTTATTGTTACCCAACTCAATGGTACTCATTTTATTGACTTCAGAAGGATGAAAAGCTGAGTGGACCCACCAGGATTTGAACCTGTGACCATGAGATCAAACACAGGCCCCTTTAGTGGTCGCATTAGTCCACCAGACCCGGCTGTTTCTGTGTGTGTGGATTTTGAAGGTGTTTATGTATTTTAGTCGGTATATGATGCACACAGTTATATATTGTAGGATGTGGTATATGTCAGCGTCAAGGCCACTTCTCTGTATTCATGTGATGCCAAAAAGGGGTCCACCTCCAGACTTCCCCAACTCTGAATATAACCAGCTCAGAGTAGTGAGGTAGTCAGGCGAGGGAAAAAATGGATGAATGAAGAACCAGTGGGAAGTGGGAGACCTGCAACAAAAGAATACAGTTTTAATACATATCCTGTCAATGCTTACTACTCTCATATGATCTCACTAGAAACTTGCTAGTTCCTTTTGTGAGAAGTTGGCCTGATATATGATGCTCACTAATTCTAGTGATCACCTTGTATCAGTCCAAACAACCCTTATGGTGATTGGTTGTAAAGTCAACCGTATAGACCAGCTATCCTAGTAGCGTGGACAAAAGCAGTCTTTAGGCTAAACTCTTTTGGCATGTGAAGCCAGCTGTTTTACCACAATATAACCCCTTGAATACCGGATGAAAGGACACCACACAGGTTGTTATGAAAATAAACGATATATTTATTAATAACAACAACTCTGAACTCTTTATGAGGTCAGAGGGCTAAGCACATGACAATACTACAAAAGAAATACGAGTTCGCACAATATCTACAAGTGTGCCTGAGGGGCACGGCAAACCATATACTCAAAACAATGGAATGCGAGGAAGGAAAATACTGTAAGGAGATCCAGAGGCTGGAGGATCGCTGGGACTACGCTACAAACTAGGTAAGTAAGGAGCAGGATGCCCACGGGACTCACGTGCAGAGTGGGAACTCTCACGCGGGATGCGTACCAACGTCTATGGATCTTACAGTTTGGAAAGTTACGGATTCCGGACGAACCTGGCTGGATGGAGGGAAAACAACAGTGGACCTGGACACTAGGATAGTGGACACAGACTTCAGCACCTAGAAGCTTTAGTTACCTAACCCACAGGCTGCGGGTGCATAGGGCTGAAGTTGCGTCAGGTTTGCTGCGTTGATCCCGGTGCTGCCTGAAACAAGAAGTTGCTGGCAGGCAGCCAGATGGAGGAGTCCGGTGGTTCCAAGGATGGAACTGGAAGGAAGAAGTCCTGAAAGGGAAGGGGACAGAGTCTTGGTCACTAGCCAGTGACGGTGCTGGAACCAGGAGGGAACCAGATGCTGTCGCCGCAGTCAGGTGATGGAAGGGTCGCTTCTCTCTGTAGCTGCGCGGACCAGGAGCTGCTCTTCACGACCAGGCTGGAGGCACGAGCTGTCCCACGTAGTCTGCTGCTGTCGGCGGTGTCGGATCGTTGATCTGGACAACAGGCCTTGGCTAATGCAAGCCACGCGGTGGAACAAAGATGGCGTCTAGAGTGGACCAGGAGGGTCCGGGGTGCTTCTCTTTCACAAGGAAGCAAGGGCCAGTCTGGGGGACCAGACTAGCAGTGTCGATTTCTTCGGGTCGTCGTCTCAGAGGTCACTAGCCAGCCGGCAAGTGACCGGACAACAGGAAGGGCAGCAACCAGGCAAAAGGGCCCCATGCAGATCACAGGGATGCTGGGGGGCTGGTCTTTGGTGCAGGAGCTGCGTCGGTGTGGGGCTTCTCAGTCCCCAATGCACTCACTCGAGGAACCCTCAGGCGTCGTGCTGGAAGCACTGTGCAGGTTTCTTCAAGATGGCAGTCTTCACATTGCTCGTCGCACCCACGGGTCCCAGCTGTGCTGTGGGATGTGGGTAGAGGTCAGAGAGGTCTGGAGGTCCGGGTCTTGTCGAGCTGGGTCGTCGGATTCCGGGATGGAAGGACTCTGCAGCAAACCGCACAGGAGCTTGATGGTGCCTGCGAAGCAGGATGGTCACTCCCTGACCATAGGGGAGATTCTTCAGTCTTCTGATGATCAGGAGGTCGAAGGTCAAGAGTTCTTCGTGGAAGTTGTCAAGAGTAATCTAATCTGGAATGGGACCAGCTCCTACCTTTATTCAGCTAAAGGGGGCTGCACTACGACTAGGTCCCTCCCCTGGGTGGGACCAGGAAGGGGGGTGGTTACACCCCCTATCCTTTGTCCAGTTTCCCACCAGAGCTGGGGCTGGAGTGTCCCAGCAACTGGTTGGAACCGGTGTATGCACAGGGCACCTTGTGTGCCCTAGGCATGTCTCACTCCTTTCAGCCTGAGCCTACCTAATACACAAAATCCTGTCTGGGGTGGTGCTAGCACCTCTCAAGGCAGGAAACCCTTTGTCTGAGCCTCCCTCGCTGGAAGGACTCCCAGCAGCAGGAGGTCAGACTTGTGTCTGCAGTGGCAGCATCCATTTTGTGATGCTGAGGCTGGAGTTAACTTTAACCGGGGTTTACAGTTACATACATGTCGTGTCCCTCTAGAAGGGTGGAATGCTAACCCCGTCGCCAGAATTGGCGAGGGGTTAGTATTCCAATTCGTATGACACCTTACTCGACATGTTTTGATAATGCTATGCCAAAGTTAGCATTTAAACGCGAGGATTATAATGCACTCAAGAGTATATGGTATAGCGTTATCATGGAACAGCTATAAGGACTTGGTTCCGCAAGCTGCAAACGGGCTCAGCTCATGCCAGAGCACCATCTCACATAATTCCAAGCACTCTGCCTTCAGGATTGATAAGGCCTGCCATAGGAGTGACTGATAGGAATATATGTGTCCATTTTAGGGTTAGATATAGGAATACTATATCTAAAGCAAAGGGTGATTACACCACCTTGCCCCAGCTGTCGTGCAGCCAGTTGTGTCAGATTTGGGTGGCCAGCCAGGGGTGGCATAATACATGCTGCAGCCCCTGGTAGGCCCTGTGTGCACCTATGCCCTGGGTACCTAAGGTACACTGTACAGGGGCTGATAAGGTGACTCAGTATCCAATTAGGTATGTACCTAGGGTACATGGAATCCATTTTACAGAGAGAGCAGTGGGCCTGGGGTCCTGAATAGCAGGGCCCCAGGTCAACTAAGTCGAAAAACCAGCAAAACACCAGGCAAAAAGTTGGGGGCAACCATAGTCAGATATCCACCTTCCTACATAACCCCCCCCCCCCCAAACGAAAGGAGATAAGGCTATCCTTGACCAGGTAAGCCTATATTGCCTGAGTGGCCATATGACGTGGTATATGCACTGGCATGGTTACCCCCTATCTCATGGTCCACTAAGCAATCCCTCACCCTAAGGGTATCTGAGGGTCTCCACCATAGGGAATCTCTACCTGTGGTGTGTTTTGGCAAGGTAAAAGGCTGGTGTTGGGATGGAGTACTGAAGTGAGGCTCCACTAATGTTGGGCTCAACTTCCTCCAGTCACTATCCACCATGGATGCCTTCCTTTCCAGGACTGAGTTGTTGTATGCTCTCAGGGTCAACCTCTGACTACCTAAAGGTGGAGGCTGGGTCCCTCTGTTTGGCTTACTGGAGGGACAGGTCAGGTTTGGGGCCCTTAGGTCCCAGGTTTGGCTGTGCCCAACAGTGTCCATCTGTGGGAGGTCCCTAACTAATTTTAAGGGGGATCCCTCAGGAGCTTGTTTTATTTTCACTTGGCTAGGACTACTAGCTTCAGTGCCCTTAATCTGCTGATTGGGGAGTTCTTTTGGACAGGGGGCCCTTTGGGGCCCTCCACTGGCCTCCCTGACCTCTACAGCCCTGGGCTGACTGAGGCAGGGTAGAGAGGGGCAGGTTACCTGCTCCAGACTGGGTCCCACCTTGGAAGGATCCACTGATATCAGGGGTTCTGCCAGGCTAGGCCTGACTACCTCTGGGGCAGCTCCTTCACAAGGGGCAAGATCAGTTCCCTGAGGAGGCTGATCCTTTCCTAAAGTCTGGTGGGAGGGAGATTTCTCTTCCTCCTCAATGCTCTCTGTTTGAGTGGAGTGATCCATAGTTTCAGGCTTCACAACACTATTATCTGTCTAAGTTTGAGCTGTGGCCATCACAACTCCACCAACCTTTTCAGGAAGGGACTCAGTTTGGGTATGGGCTGTTACCATCACAGCCTTCAATCAGTAGGTGGAACTCGCACAGCTTGTTCAAACGATAAAGTTGCAAGGTTGTAATGTTCTGTAGTGTGCTGAAAGGTAATCACTGTCTGGCCGAGCAGTGTAAAATCCAAGAGAACTAATACATAGCTCCCCCTCTTGGGAGAGAGCACCTTCGAGCACTACTGAAGGGGGACCACGAGGTCTTATTCTGTAGGTACACAGATCAAAAGAAGTTTTTTTCAACACACGATGGTGTTAATCCAACATTCACAGTTTATTAAACTCTCAATACATTCTTGGTTTAACATATGTCACTGGATAGTTGGTATTCAAAATGTCTTAATGAGCGATGCATTGTTACACACGATAGCAAATCCCGATGCATTTCGGGCCACGCCCTTCCTCAGGGGATTACTCTACAAGCAAAAAACAGAAATACATGGAATCAGCTAAACTTTCTCAAACTAACAGATACTACAAATGAATTCGGTGAAAGAAAATTAGACAATAAGCGACCAATGGACAAAAGACTCAAAAATATAGGGAAGAACACAAACGCGTGTGTAAACTAGGCAAGCCCGTTGAAATTAAGCTTCTAACTCAGAACTTGAAATCCACAGAATCGACACAGTGTTGCTCAGCTGAAATTCCAAGTGTTGGAACAGGTCAAGGTTACCCCGAACAATAAGAACACGTTACTAAAAAGAGAAAATTTCTGGATCCGATTTATGTCCACCATGGTGCCCCATGGGTTAAATGATCGCATGGAATTTCAATGTTACTTATAACCTTCTCACTGACTTATATTTCCTCATTTCTTTGCCTCTATAGACGAGTTTTTGCTGTTTGAATGTATTTTGTTTATGTTTTTTCATTTGCCACTGGCGAGACTTGCACGTTACATCATGGCCCCCACAGTAGCGCTCCCTATCCTAGTCCTTTTACGATGTTGATTCCCTTTGCTTATCAACTGGGTATGTTTAGCCGCGAGTTGGTTTACTGTCTGCTGCACGGAACTCCGCGGAGTTCTTACGTAGTCACGCTATTGTAAGTACCCTCACGGGACCCTGATCATTTTTACATGTTATCCAGTATGCCGACAGCCGCTGCATGTTTGGTATGCGTTGTTTGTTGCAACTACGCGCTTAACGCATGTGTACCCTACTTTCTTGATCTATGTTGCAACTGCCCTGGGGCTAACAGGGGACACTTAGAAGCTTAATTTCAACGGGCTTGCCTAGTTTACACACGCGTTTGTGTTCTTCCCTATATTTTTGAGTCTTTTGTCCATTGGTCGTTTATTGTCTAATTTTCTTTCACCGAATTCATTTGTAGTATCTGTTAGTTTGAGAAAGTTTAGCTGATTCCATGTATTTCTGTTTTTTGCTTGTAGAGTAATCCCCTGAGGAAGGGCGTGGCCCGAAATGCATCGGGATTTGCTATCGTGTGTAACAATGCATCGCTCATTAAGACATTTTGAATACCAACTATCCAGTGACCTATGTTAAACCAAGAACGTATTGAGAGTTTAATAAACTGTGAATGTTGGATTAACACCATCGTGTGTTGAAAAAAACTTCTTTTGAACTGTGTACACCATCACAGCCTTGCCAACCTTTTCAGGGAGGGAATCTACTTGAGATTGGGCTGAGACTGGCACAGCCCTCCTAACCTGTTCAGGAAGATTTACCATTTTAGAATGGGTTTCTTGTTCTACCTCAGCCCAGGCTGAGATCTCTAAATCATTCCCCAGTAGGCAATCTACAGGCAAGTTTGATGACACTGCCACTCTCTTGGGGCCAGTGACACCTCCCCAGCTGAGATTTACCACTGCTATGGGATGACTCTTCTGCACTCCATCAATGTTTGTCACCTGGTATGTGGCACCAGGTATACGTTGCCTTGAGGGAACTAGGCTGTCAGTCACCATGGTGATGCTAGCCCCTGTAGCTCTATAGGCCTCAACTTTCAGACCATTGATGAGGGGCTCCTGTCTGTACTTGCCCAAAGTGTTGGGACAATCAGTGAAATTGGCAAACCCCATGCCATCCTCACAGACAAGAGTATCTAAGGTAGGGGACCTGGTTAGGCCAGAGTCCCCAGGAACTCCCAAAGTAAAGCCACCCAAATTCTTGGGGGCACTCCCACCACCTGGGGGATTACTACTAGTAGTAACAGGAGGGTTGGGAATGTTACTTGGGGGTATGTTCTCCTTATTGTGGTTCTTTGGGCAACTGCTGTCAGTTTTGACCTACCTGTTTGCAGGCATAGCAATAAGGTTTCTACTGGGTATTGGAAGGATTCTGGGACCCACCCCCCTCAGTGGATTTTTTGGGCCCTGGTGTGGTTTGATCTGTAGATTTATTCCCACCCTTCTCTTGAGGCTTGGTTGATTCCTTCTTCTGGTCACCACCTTGGTTCTTAGGCCTAATCCTGGTTCTGACCCATTTGTCTGCCCTCTTACCCAATTTTTGTGGAGAGGTCAGATCAGAGTCTACCAGGTGCTGGTGTAATAACTGGTTCTGACAATTATTTAAGACTTGCTCTCTCATAATTAGATTATACAATCCTGTGTAATCAGTAACTTTACTACCCAGTAACCAGCCTTCCAAAGCCTTAGTGGCACAATCAACAAAGTCAGCCCAATCCTGAGACTGAATTTTCTGGGTGTCCCTGAACAGCAACCTGTACTGCTCAGTTGTTAAACCAAACCCATCAATCAGTGTATTCTTCAGGACTTGGTAATTGGTAGCATCCTCAGCTCTAGTAGTGAGGAGCTTATCTCTACCTTTACCTTCAAAGGAGAGCCACAATATAGCTGCCCACTGACTCTGGGGGATGCACTGGACAGTGCAGGCCCTCTCCAGAGCAGTCATCCATTTGTGGATGTAATCCCCTTGTTTAAAGGGGGGCACTATCTTACTCAGGTGTCTAGTATCAAAACTCCTGTCTTTATCCTTAGGGATATTGCTGCCACCAGTGGGGATTGCCCCACTCAACTGTTGCTCTCTAGCAAAGGCAAGCTTCTCCTTGGCAAGGGCAAGTTCTTCCCTCTGGATCCTTAGATTAGCTTGTTTCATCCTTGCTTCATGTTCTCTCCTCTGAGGGGAAGTCATTCTCCTCTGGGGAGAAGCCATTCTCTTCTGAGAAGAGGCATGAGAGTGCACAGATCTATTGGAGTCCCTAGAATGAGACCTATCTCTTCTAACTCCAAAGTTAGGCCTGCTTAGGGTCAGTACTGGGGGTCCCCCAGATCCTTCCCTATGTAGGTCTAAGTTGGCCCTAGTAAGTCTGCTGACTAGCTCAGGACCATTGTCTGCCTCATCCCCAGAGATACTCTCTTCATCCTCCTCCTCTGCATCTATTGTGTCATGGAGGTCTGGATCACCAAGGGCACCTTCTAAGGCTGGCATGCTCCCATCGGTCTGAGAAGCTTTTCTAGCATTATATGTCTCTAAGAGACCTTACAGAAAAGGAGTGGTAGGGTTGGAACCCTGTTTCAATTTCCTGGAGGTACACAATTGTCTCATCTCCTGGAAACTGAGAGCTGCATATCTTGAAAGGACCTGTGGAGGGTCACTAGCCACTAGGGGAGTCTCTGCAGACTCTCCATGGGTAGACATGCTTCTAGTGTGGTGTAAGTGATGCACCTACCTACACTATGGGTTTTCCTACTGATCCCTTGCTAAGAGTTGTAGTCAGGGTGTGCTAGGCTCTTTCTACTACAACAGCTGGTTCAGTAGACCTCACAGTATTTCTAAGCTTGTTATATGTACCTATGGTACCTATGTGATCTTTCAAACGATATCTCAAGATTATACGTGGTAAAAACAACAGCAAGCTCAAATCCCAACCGCTGCACACCATTGTGAGAAGTTGGCCTGATATATGATGCTCACTAATTCTAGTGATCACCTTGTATCAGTCCAAACAACCCTTATGGTGATTGGTTGTAAAGTCAACCGTATAGACCAGCTATCCTAGTAGCTTGGACAAAAGCAGTCTTTAGGCTAAAATCTTTTGGCATGTGAAGCCAGCTGTTTTACCACAATATAACCCCTTGAATACCGGATGAAAGGACACCACACAGGTTGTTATGAAAATAAACGATATATTTATTAATAACAACACCTCTGAACTCTTTATGAGGTCAGAGGGCTAAGCACATGACAATACTACAAAAGAAATACGAGTTCGCACAATATCTACAAGTGTGCCTGAGGGGCACGGCAAACCATATACTCAAAACAATGGAATGCGAGGAAGGAAAATACTGTAAGGACCAGAGGCTGGAGGATCGCTGGGACTACGCTACAAACTAGGTAAGTAAGGAGCAGGAGGCCCACGGGACTCACGTGCAGAGTGGGAACTCTCACGCGGGATGCGTACCAATGTCTATGGATCTTACAGTTTGGAAAGTAACGGATTCCGGACGAACCCGGCTGGATGGAGGGAAAACAACAGTGGACCTGGACACTAGGATAGTGGACACAGACTTCAGCACCTAGAAGCTTTAGTTACCTAACCCACAGGCTGGGGGTGCATAGGGCTGAAGTTGCGTCGGGTTTGCTGCGTTGATCCCGGTGCTGCCTGAAACAAGAAGTTGCTGGCAGACAGCCAGATGGAGGAGTCCGGTGGTTCCAAGGATGGAACTGGAAGGAAGAAGTCCTGAAAGGGAAGGGGACAGAGTCTTGGTCACTAGCCAGTGACGGTGCTGGAACCAGGAGGGAACCAGATGCTGTCGCCGCAGTCAGGTGATGGAAGGGTCGCTTCTCTCTGTAGCTGCGCGGACCAGGAGCTGCTCTTCACGACCAGGCTGGAGGCACGAGCTGTCCCACGTAGTCTGCTGCTGTCGGCGGTGTCGGATCGTTGATCTGGACAACAGGCCGGGGTGCTTCTCTTTCACAAGGAAGCAAGGGCCAGTCTGGGGGACCAGACTAGCAGTGTCGATTTCTTCGGGTCGTCGTCTCAGAGGTCACTAGCCAGCCGGCAAGTGACCAGACAACAGGAAGGGCAGCAACCAGGCAAAAGGGTCCCATCAGATCACGGGGATGCTGGGGGGCTGGTCTTTGGTGCAGGAGCTGCGTCGGTGTGGGGCTTCTCAGTCCCCAATGCACTCACTCGAGGAACCCTCAGGCGTCGTGCTGGAAGCGCTGTGCAGGTTTCTTCAAGATGGCCGTCTCCACGTTGCTCGTCGCACCCACGGGTCCCAGCTGTGCTGTGGATGTGGTTAGAGGTCAGAGAGGACTGGAGGTCCAGGTCTTGTCGAGCTGGGTCGTCGGATTCCGGGATGGAAGGACTCTGCAGCAAACCGCACAGGAGCTTGATGGTGCCTGCGAAGCAGGATGGTCACTCCCTGACCATAGGGGAGATTCTTCAGTCTTCTGATGATCAGGAGGTCGAAGGTCAAGAGTTCTTCGTGGAAGTTGTCAAGAGTAATCTAATCTGGAATGGAACCAGCTCCTACCTTTATTCAGCTAAAGGGGGCTGCACTACGACTAGGTCCCTCCCCTGGGTGGGACCAGGAAGGGGGGTGGTTACACCCCCTATCCTTTGTCCAGTTTCCCGCCAGAGCTGGGGCTGGAGTGTCCCAGCAACTGGTTGGAACCGGTGTATGCACAGGGCACCTTGTGTGCCCCAGGCATGTCTCATTCCTTTCAGCCTGAGCCTACCTAATACACAAAATCCTGCCTGGGGTGGTGCTAGCACCTCCCAAGGCAGGAAACCCTTTGTCTGAGCCTCCCTCGCTGGAAGGACTCCCTGCAGCAGGAGGTCAGACTTGTGTCTGTGGTGGCAGCATCCATTTTGTGATGCTGAGGCTGGAGTTAACTTTAACCGGGGTTTACAGTTACATACATGTCGTGTCCCTCTAGAAGGGTGGAATGCTAACCCCGTCGCCAGAATTGGCGAGGGGTTAGTATTCCAATTCGTATGACACCTTACTCGACATGTTTTGATAATGCTATGCCAAAGTTAGCATTTAACCGCGAGGATTATAATGCACTTAAGAGTATATGGTATAGCGTTATCATGGAACAGCTATTTGGACTTGGTTCCGCAAGCTGCAAACGGGCTCAGCTCATGCCAGAGCACCATCTCACAATTCCAAGCACTCTGCCTTCAGGATTGATAAGGCCTGCCATAGGAGTGACTGATAGGAATATATGTGTCCATTTTAGGGTTAGATATAGGAATACTATATCTAAAGCAAAGGGTGATTACACCACCTTGCCCCAGCTGTCGTGCAGCCAGTTGTGTCAGATTTGGGTGGCCAGCCAGGGGTGGCATAATACATGCTGCAGCCCCTGGTAGGCCCTGTGTGCACCTATGCCCTGGGTACCTAAGGTACACTGTACAGGGGCTGATAAGGTGACTCAGTATCCAATTAGGTATGTACCTAGGGTACATGGAATCCATTTTACAGAGAGAGCAGTGGGCCTGGGGTCCTGAATAGCAGGGCCCCAGGTCAACTAAGTCGAAAAACCAGCAAAACACCAGGCAAAAAGTTGGGGGCAACCATAGTCAGATATCCACCTTCCTACACCTTTCCACTGGCCGCAGAATACAGTGACTACATCTATGTATGTGGGACATCAGCTTCCGACTGCGAGCCTTCCTACAACGATAAACCACACTGTTAAAAAATTCACTCCACTAGCATACTCCTATCCTATAGGGAAAACAACATGGTGGACTTCATACATACCCCTCAAACACTCATCCAGATTTCAACTGAAAAAACCAGCTCCCAAAAACAGGGCTTCCTTCCCATCCATATACGAGATAATAATTGAGCCCAAGGATATGCACTCTACTGCTCCAGAGTACGAGTTTTGAAAAGAGGTAACAAAAATAATAAACTCAGGGTCCTTTGAAAGAGTGAGTTTTCTCCTTGAATGAGAAGAGGAACAAAAACAATCTGGCGCTTCCTATAGCGCGGGACATAGAAGCACCAACGCTCCTTCAGTGCAAATATCCAAACAGTCACTCCCAAATGGTATAAGGATTGTTTTAAGAAGAAACAATAAATTGTCAATAGAACCGAAAACAGAACAGCACTTCCTTCAGTGGTTCCGTTTTGCCAGGCTAGTCCGGAGTGTTGATGAGAGCTTACCTCAGCGCGAAGAATTCAACACCCACCAAGATTGTTCACCTCCACGGTGGGAAACAAAAGGAAGGCGAGGACTCCTTCCTTCCCAAGAGAGTGTGTGTGTTGGCGCGATGCTGCCATCAGCGCCCGAAGGTCCAGATCCAGAGGGAGTACAGCGCTTCCCAATGCGTGCGCGAAGGTCAGACGAATTATTGCAGCACAACGGGAATTGCAAGACGAGAGAGAGGGCCTCCACGCAACCCGCGTGAGGCTTGATGCAGAAGACCAGGTACAACGGCAGATTACGCGCACAGCAGCCCACGCATTGCCGGGTCAAATAGACTACGCTCCTCCCCTTCAGGCTTTCTGGGAGTTGTAGTCCATAGCGTACATGTTAGTGTTCAAGTAGGCGCTCTGTATCCTAACTGTTCCAAGTCAGCGCCTGACAGTATACATTATAATATTTCCATAGTAGCAGTGCATGCCTCATTACATAAGCAGGCACAAGTGAATCATGAATGTCCAACCATTATCTAAGAATAAATGTGGAAATATCCTCTTCAGATGAACACAAACATTTTCATGTAAAACTAAGAAAAATGATTAAGGATCTCCTTTCATATGACGTCAGCACCCTAATACAAGTGGTATCTAAAACAGACATTTCTCAACGTTATGTTATTGGATTAGTCATGTTTTACTATGGCTTTTATTATAACTCCAGCAATGTCAATCATTGTGATGTTATAAGGGTTAAGGCCATGTGGCATCACTTCGAAGGAAGATTGAGGGTCAAAGATTTTATGATGTCACTTCTTGTGATGTCATTTAGATCAAGGATGTGTGCTGTCATTTCCGCTACCCCTGGTATTTTGGTGAATCGATGTCCATCTGTAACTCTAGGGCTTGTAGTCTGCCTTCAGAATTGTTATAAATTGGGCCCCCATTGGCCCACCCAATTCAATTTAATTCAATTTATCTTTATTCGGTTATTGAATGAGAATAACAACCATAAAAGTACATTTGTTAAAAACTACAGACGGACATATATACACAATCATCATTACCATTCCACATAATAAAATCAATAAATATTTACGGTGGGGCATGAATTGATTTTCGTAGTCTAAAAACTTTTTTTTAAAAGGCAGAGACGGAAGCAATAGTTAAAATGTTATCTAGAGTCGGGGCGTGGCCAAGATGGCGACGGAGTGAGACGCTTTCTCGTGTCCCTCCGGCGCTGAGCCCAGCTACGCATTGTAATAGCACCTGAGGCGGCCTGCTCTTGCACCCGTTTGGAACTGCAGTGATCCCTAGAACTGAAGGGTCCGGCCCGGAGCTTTGGCTGTGGCCGTGGAAGCCCAGGGGCGGACATTGCCGCGACGGCGGCCTGTGGCCCAGCAATCCCCGGCCTTGCGTAAGGAGGAGCACCGGACTTCCGGTCCGCGGTCCGCGGCTGCGTGAAACTAGCACTGCCGGAGCCGCAACGAAGACGGGCGGTCGGCCCTTGGCCCGCAGCGCTTCTCCCCTACACCCCAACGGAGGCAAAGTTTGGAGAGGAGCGTCGCTAGGGAGGACCGGCTGGCCTGGGTGAGTGCGGCGCCCTCGCTGCTTCCCCTCCCCCCCGGCCACGCTTCGACGGACCTGACGCTGCGGCCTGGCCGCGACCTCCCCCCTCTGCACCCACTCCTAGGGGCGCCCTGCATTAGAGTGGGGACATCGAAGATCGCCATCGATCGGAAAGGGCCTAGAGGAGGGCCCCGGAGCACTTGCTGCTGGTGATTCGTGCTCCCGAGCCCTAGGCACTTGGCGGGCACGGGCTCTGGGCTCTGCTGGTGCCGGACGAGATCGTGGTGGTGCAGCTGCGGCATAGAGGGAGCTCCGGCCTGTTGGACTTGCGCTGCCCCCCGTGGCTTTGGAGAGCGGCTCTGAGCGAGAGGTGGAAGAGCACAGCAGGCGGAGCGGGAAGTCCGTGGTGAGGGACCAGCGGCACTGGGGGCCCCGGCAGCGGCGCTATCTTTCACCTGCCCCGTCCCTGAAGAGTGTGGGAGGCTGGGACGGCCTTCCTGAGAGCGGGCCCCCTGAGATTTGAACGCCTGGAAGGAGCCTCCGGGGGGGAACCGGTGCCCCCCTGCTTGTGCCGCGCCTGTGCCTCTGGGGTGCTGAGAGGTCGTGGAGGTGCCCTCCGTTGGGGGCCCGGCTAGAGAGCTACGCGGCCCGAGTGGTGAGTGGAGCACGTTGTGCGGCGGCGGCTGGCCGTGGTGAGGCCAGACAGAGGCCGGGACCGGGAGGCTGGGGAGCCGTGCCCCTGGAACCCTAGCAGCAACATCGACGACGCTACCCCCTGTGGCGGAGTGCTAGAGGCAGACACCTGGATTACGGACTGAGACCTGCACTTTGCGGAGCCCCGACTGTGAGGAGGCCGGTACGCGTCCTGATTCCCCGGAGCAGGTGCTGAGGCGCCCTTGTGAATACCGGAGGGGTGACGGCTACCCTCCCCGGAGGAGTCGCGATGTCCTCCTCGCTGCGCAAGGGGAAGGCCGGAAAGGATGGCGCAGCAAAGACTTCGCAACAACCACGGTCCCCTGGACCAAGCGCCTCGCCCAAGAACTCGGACGATGAGGCCCCTGCAACCAAGGCCTTCATGACGGAGCTCTTTGCCTCCATCAAGGAAGACATCTCTGAACTTCGCGCCTGTAGGAGAGTATGGTCTGCAATCCTATGATCACCCAGATTTTTGCTTTTTGCTGCACTGGTTTACGACTTTCCCTGGCTGTGGGCCTGCTAATCAGACCCACAGCCTAGCTGTTCTCTCTATCCAAATTGTACTCAGGTACTGAATTGGCACTGGGCCCTCTCCAAGTCCCTGTACCCAGGGCTGAGGTGCACCCAGAAGTCTCCCAGGGGCTGAAGCATGTATTGTGCCACCCCTGGATTGACTAACTAAACTGACACAACTGGCTGCACGACAGCTGGGGCAAGGTGGTGTACTCACCCTTTGCTTTAGATATAGTATACCTATATCTAACCCTAACATGGACACACAGATCTCCTATCAGTCACTCCTATGGCAGGCCTTAACAATCCTGAAGGCAGAGTGCTTGGAATCGTGTGAGATGCTGCTCTGGCATGAGCTAAGCCTGTCTGCCGCTTTCGGGATCTATCCCTTAGCCGTTTCCATGATATCGCATACCATATACTCTTAAGTGCATTATAATCCTCGCGGTTAAATGCCAACTCTGGTATCGCTTTATCAAAACATGTCGAGTAAGGTGTCATACGAATTGGAATACTAACCCCTCGCCAATTCTGGCGACGGGGTTAGCATTCCACCCTTCTAGAGGGACACGACATGTATGTAACCCCTAACCCCGGTTAAAGTCAAACAGAGCCTCAGCTCCACAAAATGGATGCTGCCACCGAGACACAAGTCTGCCCTCCTGCTGCTGGGAGTCCTCCCAGAGCAGGAGATAAGGACAAAGGGTTTCCTGCCAGGGGCGGTGCCAGCACCGTCCCAGACAGGGTTTTGTGTATTGTAGGTAGGCAGGGCTACAGAGGAAGGTGACTGCACGTGGCACCCCGGTGCTCACTGTGCATAGGCTGGCTTGAACCAGTTCCAGGGACACTCCAGACCCTGTGCTGGGGAAAAGCCCGCCAAGGAAGTGGGTGTAACCACCCCCCTCCTGGTCCCACCCATAGGGCAGGACCTAGTCGCGTGCCAGCCCCCTTTTCCCAGATAAAGGTAGAGACTGGCCCCCTTCCAAATCAGATCATCTTTGAATCCTGAAACTACTTTCTACGAAAGGAACTCAAGACTTCTTCCTAAGATTTCTCCCTTGTGACTAAGGAGTAGTCACCCTGCATCCGCAGGCACCATCTTAAGAACACTGCGGTCTGCTGCAAGTCCTTCCTCCGGAATCCGACTGCCCAGCTCGACGAGAACCGGCTTCCCTGGCACCTCTGACCTCTACCCACCTCTGCAGCCCAGCTGAGAACCGTGGGTGCGACGAGACCTCGAGGGACCGGCCATCTGCAAGACTGCACGACTTCTGCACAGCAAGCCCGCCGAGTAATTTCCTGGTGAGTGCTTTGGGGTCCGAGAAGCCCCGACCCTGAGCAGCTCCAGCACCGAAGTGCAGCCTCCCAGCATCTCCACGATCTGCGTGGGGCCCTTCTGCTTTTTGCTGCTCACCGCGTTGTTTGGCTACTAGCCCGCTGGCTTGTGGCCTTCTGAACGACGCCCGACGACATTTCTGCTGCTGGTCTGGTTGCTCCAGACTGGCCCTTGCTCCCTTCCAAAAGAGGAGCACCCCGGACCCTCCTGGTCCACTCAAGACGCCATTTTGAGTCCACCGCGTGGGCTTGAATTAGCCAAGGCTTGTTGCCCAATCCTGGGTAACTTCGACGCCGACAGCTTCATCCATCGTGGGACAGCTCGCCTCTCCATCCTGGTCGCCGACAACGCCTCCTGGTCCGTGAGATCTGCAGAGCCAGCGTCGCCCACTCACCTAGTCGAGGTGACTGCCATCCGGTGCCCTCCTGGTGCCCACTGACTACTGGCTAGTAGTCACGAACTTGGTCCCCTCTGCTTTCAGGTGTCATCCCTCTTCGATCCAGGCTTGGATCACTCGAACAATCTTCACTGGTCGCCTGCCAGCAACTCCTTTCTTCCAGGCTCCTGGTCCGGCAACGAGGATTCCCGACGTCTTTTGAGACCTATGCAGCTGCAGCCCCTGGGCTAGGTAACTTCGGCACTTCGGTGTCCCAGCATAGCCTCACTATCCAAGGGTCAGGATCCACTGTCGTTTTCTCCCTACCAGGTCGGGTTCGCCCGTGAACACTAACTTTACCTTTACTAGCTTCCATAGACTTTGTCCCGCATCCCGCGTGAGAGTGCACACTCTGCACCCGAGTCCCCTAGGCCTCCTAGAAGTAATCTAACGATTCCCTAGTCAAGTCCTAGCGATTCCAAAGCCTATTAGTACTGTACTTACCTGCTAGTAATTTCGCATTCCACTTTTAGAGTATATGGTTTTTCGTGCCCCTCGGGCATTTGTATATACTGTGCTAACTTAAGTATTTTCGTAAGAGTTTTGTTGTGTGCCTAGCACCCTGTCCTCATAAAGAGTACAGGGTTGTTGTGATTCTAATAAATACACTGTTTATTTTCATAACACTTGTGTGGTGTCCTTTCACTGGGTGTTCAAGGGGTAATGTGATGGTAAAACAGCTGGCTTAACACGCCCTCTAGAGTCTTAGCCTTAGACTGCTCGTATCCATGCTACTAGGATAGCTGGTCTATAAGGTTGACTTACAACCAATCATCAATAAGGGTTGTTTGGACTGATATATAGTGATCACTAGAATAGTGAGCACTGCACATCAGGCCAACTTCTCACAGCGCCCAACTAGCGTCGGACCTCCGGGAGGTGCGGAGGGACGTGGATGTCCTCGGATAGAGAGTTGCCTCGCTGGAAGACCATGACCTAAACGGGGCAAATGATATCCATCAGCTGCAGCAGGATATAATTAGGCTCACGGAGCAGAACTTGGATCTTCAGGCTCATACGGAGGACCTGGAAAACCGCTCCCGCCGGAACAACATCCGCATTCGGGCGGTACCCTGGGACGGAGAAGCGGGTGATCTGCGGAGTTATGTCCAAGCTCTTTTCTTGCATGTTCTGGAAGACGCTGATGTTCGGGAAATCAAAATGGACAGAGTGCACAGGGTCGGTCTCCCTAGACGGGGTGGAGGGCCGCCCCCGGACATCCTGGCCTGTGTGCACGATTTCCAGCTGAAGGAGAGGATCTTACGGAAGGCGCGGACTCTCTCGCCCTTGCAATTCAGAGAACATCATCCGCAGCTGTACCAGGACTTAGCAGCGACGACCCTTCAGAAGCGGCGGGAGTTCCGCCCGGTGACCACCTTCCTCCGGGAACGCAACATCTCCTACTCGTGGGGTCATCCCTTCCGCATCATCTTCCGTTGGGAGAACAGACTTGCACAGATTCGATCTCTCCAAGCGGCTAAAGACCTGTTGGGACTGGACGATGAGACTCCTTCACAGGGGTCTGGCAGATCACAGCAACGACGGCGCAGACGTTCCTCTTCATGGCAGAGAGTAGGCCCGGCCTCTGATCGTGGGCGGCCTGACCCTGCCGCTCGCCTACAAGAGAGAGGGGATGCAGTGGCTTCGGTGGCCTCGGCGACTTTGGCGTCGTCCCAGCAAAGCTCCGGTGCCGCTTGAACCTTGAGCCGCCTGCGGGCTAGTGCCGGAGGGGCGCTTGCTGCCAGGTACCGTGGGTTTCAGTGTACTTTTTGAGAAGACACCCCGTACCGTGGCCTGTGGGATCCTGCACTGGATACCACACCCCCGGCCCAAGAAGACCACTTCGAACTGTTCCCCGATGCGACTGCTAAGTACATTTTTTCTGTTCTTGTTTGTTTTTGGGTTGGGACGGGGAGGGATGGGTGAGACATGGCGGGGTACTGAGGGGGGGGGGGGGGGCCTGTTGGATTCTGGATGCTCGGACGTGTGGCAGCCGGGGGGGACTGTTGGGGGGAAGGAGGGATGGGGGGTTGGGGCGTTTGGGTGGGTTGTTCGATGGGGTGGTGATGACAGGATTGCGTGGATTGTTCTGAGTGCTGCTGTTGGTGAGTGGGTCGCTGTTAGCTGTAGGAAAGGGGGGAGTGGAACTGATGTACTGACTGGTTCGGGGAGGCGGGTGGGGGTATCGACTTCAGAGCGGGTGACTTTCCCTTACCTCTATGTCACTTAATATTGCTACTTGGAGTGTGAAGGGCTTGAATTCGCCACAGAAACGCCAAAAAATATGGAAATACTTGATAGACCATCAGCTTGACGTGGTGGGTCTGCAGGAAACCCACTTGGCGCGTAAAGATGAGCTCCGCCTTAGGCATAGGCACTTCCCGCTTATCTATAGGTCCTCGGCTTCCACCAAGCATAGGGGGGTAGCCCTTCTATTTCGAGCGGCCCTTCACTTCCAGCCACTAGGGATGCAGAGTGACAGAGAGGGCCGATGGTTGCTGGTCAAGGGGTTGCTGTATGAGAGGATTTGTACTTTTGTGGTGGTGTATGCTCCCAACTCAGGGCAGAATAGTTTTCTCCAAGAGCTGCTACGGAAAATTGAGAACTTTGTGGAGGGTCATCTGATTCTTCTCAGTGACTTTAACATGGTATGGGATAAAACCCTGGATACTTCAGGCACCCTTAGAGCCGATGCCGGCACGTTCTCCTCAGCCACGCAGCGTAAGATAAGTGAAATGGGTTTGATTGATAGTTGGCGCGCACTGCACCCCCACTCCCGAGACTACACTTTCTTTTCTGCTGTCCATCGCTCTTATTCCAGGCTCGATCATGTTTTTCTAAGCCAAGCTCTTCGGGGCGATGTCCGCGACTCCAACATCTTTCCACTCTCTGTCTCAGATCACAGCTTACTGGTCCTTGGGTTACGCTGGTCGGCGAAAGGCGACGGATTGCGCAAATGGTATTTCCCTGCTGCCTTACTCCGAGATGACACTTCTTGCAAAGCGTTACGAACGGCCATTCGCGACTTCTGGGCGCTGAACCCGGTCTCGGACACCTCCATCTTCACGACCTTGGACGCCTGAAAGGCTTCCTTGAGAGGCACGTGCCTCGCTCTCAACGCCAATCTTAACAAGTTGCGGAGAGCGGAACGTGAGAAACTGGAGGCTGAGCTGACCGATCTGGAAGCGGCGCATAAATTGAACCCCTCTCGGCTCACCCTTCGCCCTCTTACTGCGGTGCGGGGGAAATTGAGGGCTCACTACAACAATAGGGCGGAATTTACTCTACTGCGGCTGCGCCACGCTACCTACGCTCAGGGTAACAAGGTGGGGAGGCATTTAGCCTGTCAACTCCGAGATAAACGGGAAAGGGAGTACATTGGAAGCATGCAGGGCGGAGCGGGGGACCCCCTTCACCGTGACGAGGAAAAGGCTGCCCTGTTTGGCCGCTTTTACGCTGATCTCCATAGAGGTGACGCTCACGATCCCGATAAGCAATGGCGATATCTGGCCGACTTGTCGCTGCCTCAAGTCTCTGCTGACTGCAACGAACGCTTAACGGCCCCTTTCTCCCGGGAGGAAATTCTGGACGCCATCAAGGCCCTGAAGCCTCACAAGGCGCCGGGACCTGACGGATATACCGCCCTTTTTTATCAGGCTTTCGCCACCGAGATCTGTGACCATCTTACGGATCTCTTCAATGCAATGGCGGAGTCTGGCGGCATCTCTGGCTCTATGGCTGAGGCGGTGGTCTCGGTCATTCCTAAACCCGGGAAGGATCCCGCTCACTGCTCTTCCTACCGGCCGATCGCCCTTTTGAACATCGACGCGAAATTGTATTCGTCTATTATTGCACGACGCCTCCAGGAGCTGATGCCGGTCCCCATCCACCCGGACCAGTCGGGCTTTATCTCGGGATGCCAGACCCACGATAATTTACGCCGGGTGATCCATTTGATCGAAAAGGCCGATAGATTCCGCATCCCAGCGGTGTTAGTGGGATTGGACGCGGAGAAGGCCTTCGATCGCGTGGATTGGGGGTTTTTGTTTAGTACCCTGGCGGCCTTCGGTTTCTCGGATAAATTCATCACGATGATCCGGGCGAACTACAGTACTCCCCGCTCCAGGGTAACCGTTAATGGCCATTTGTCACCCTTCTTCTCCCACTCCCGCGGTACTAGACAGGGCTGTCCTCTCTCCCCTCTGCTCTTTGCGCTTAGCATTGAACCGCTGGCGTTGGTGGTGCGACAGCATGAGGGGATTCGGGGCCTTCCCTTCACGGGAGAGCAACACAAAATCTCACTCTTCGCTGATGATGTTCTGCTGTCCATAGGAGATCCTGCTCGCTCGCTCCCACACGTCCAGAAGGTCCTGTCCGAATTTGAGGAGGTAGCCGGCTTTAAGGTAAACTTTGGGAAGTCGTACATCCTGAACCTCACGCTATCACCAGCTGAGGAGGAACGGGTACGGCCTTTGACCCCCCTGTCCTGGGCGACCGGCTCCCTCTTGTATCTGGGGGTCCGTTTAACACCCACTGTGGGGGGCCTGTTTGCGGCGAATTTCCCTCCGCTGCTGTCGTCCATCCGGGCTGACTTAGCCCGCTGGCAGCCCAAGTACATCTCTTGGCTAGGTAGGATACACGCCATTAAGATGGTCCTCCTCCCTAAGTTCCTCTACCTTTTCCAGGCTCTTCCGATCCCGCTGGACCTTGCTTTTCTTAGACGCCTCAAAACCCTGATGCTCCGCTTCATCTGGCAGGACGGGCGTGCCCGCTTCTCCTTCTTTACATTGCGCCGATTGCGGTCGGATGGAGGAGTGGGTCTTCCCGATATGCACCTGTATTATAAAGCGGCGCAACTGCGAGTTCTAGTGGAATGGTCCCAGCAGCTCTCGGAGAAACACTGGCTGCATATGGACAGGAGTGTCACCGGTCGGTCCATATGGGATCTCGCTTGGAAGCCCAAGAGTGATAGGCCCAGGAATGCCTATATCAGTACCCCTACCAGCACGGTGCTGAAGGTGTGGGATACAGTCTCCGGCGATGATCATTGGACGACGTTCCCGTCGCCCTTTACCCCCATTCATTTCAACCCGGCCTTCCCCCCCGCGATGCAGGAGGGTCCCTTTCGTTTGTGGCGTGAGGGAGGCTGTCGAGCACTTACTCACCTCTTCCATGGTACCGTTCCGCTCACCTTCACTAATTGCATGAGAGACTACGGGGTTCCCCCGTCTGAAAGGTACCACCATCTCCAGCTCCTCCACTGGGCTACCTCCCCAGGGACGGGTGATGCTGCTAGGAGACCGCCTTCAAGGCCTTCCTTCTGCGCACTACCACCATGAAGGGGGCCATCTCCTTTCTCTATAAATTGCTGCTCACTACGGCGGCATCGCCCCGCCCACGCTATATGGGACATTGGGAGGAAACGATCGGGAGAGACATCTCCGATGCCGAATGGGCAGGTCTCTGGCGGGACGTCTCGGCGCATAATCGCTCGGTAGCGCTGCGAGAAGCCCACCTCAAAACGATAATGGACTGGTACTTATGCCCATCCAAACTGCATCGCATCTTTCCATCCGCTTCCGACCTTTGTTGGAGAGGCTGCGGGTTTTTGGGGGATTTCCGCCATATCTGGTGGGACTGCCCGATCATTCGCCCTTATTGGGAGGAGATCTTGTCCCACCTCAAGGACATCCTGGGCTACCCGATATCTACCTCACTAGAACATGTCCTACTCGGGCTTAGGGACCCAGGCCTTGAGCACCAAACGAGAGCCGATAAGCAAATTCTCTGGCTCTGTCTTGGGGCGGCTAAACTCACCCTTGCAGCGGCGTGGAAGACGCCGGCCGCTCCAGCGATCTCCCTCTGGCACGCGAGGCTGTGGAGACTCCTGAGTGTAGAGAGAGTGTCGGACATCTATCTGGGGAACTTTAAGAACTTCATCTTTCGCTGGGGCCCTCTGGTCCGATTCCTTTCACGAGGATTGCCCTCGGAAGTCTGCCCTTCCTCGGTGCGCGTGCTCCACCTATTTCAACTTTAACTGAGAGTAGTGTGTATGTATGAATGAATGGCTGTCATCACCACGGGGGGAGGGAGGGATGGGAGGGAGGTTTGTTCCTGTTCTGCGACGCTCATGGCACCTTTCAACGGGCTCAGCTCTTAGTGCACGAGACAGCTAGCTCGGCTCCGGCTGGCCTCCTGGATTGGACTTCGACTTTGATCTAACTATGCTGCACTGCCGTTGAAACTCTTTTTCCTAAAGTACGTTGCCCATGTGTAGACTATGATTCAGAGATGTCGCTCGTTGTACTGTTTTATTTTGTGTTTGCACACTGATAATGAAAATAAAAAATTTACAAAAAAAAAAAATGTTATCTAGCTTCTGGATAGCTAAAAAGGCAGGGCGACACTGATTAAAACGCATTGTCTTCAATAACGGCACAATCGATCTTTTCCTCTGCACAACATAGAACTTACAAAATAGCAAGATGTGCATATCCGATTGATTAGACAGTTCATCACAAGGACATTTGCTAGGCTCCTTTGTCCAATCATTCATTTTGGGGAAACTAAGAAATCTAAATAAAATATTCAATCTAAAACGAATCAATAAAAACTTTTCAAATTCTTTCATGTGCAATTTAACATATGGCTGAGTGTCATTGGTAATCATTATAATTTGGTGCGCGACCACTGTACTTTTCCTCATCTCGGTACAAGATCTTTGATCATCCAGGTATGCTATATAAAGTTTTTTTAATTCTCTCCTGGACACATGAGACAGAAGTAGTGGATCATCAAAATAATCTCGACGGCCTATTTCAGTAAGAAACATCTTTACATATGCCAACCATCTTATTTTTCTGGCGTTATCTAGATTAATCGCATCTCTCAATATTAATTGGTTAAAAGCACACTCCTCTGTAGTCCAAACCCTATGCCATAATAATACTGTTTGCACTTTGATAACATCCTCTATGTAAGGTTGGCCCAGTTCCGAGTGACAAATATATGTGAACACACTATCTGGCACTGTTGAGAGATGTCTCAGAAAACAATTTTATGCCATCTGTAAAGATTTGACATTTGCGTACCCCCATATTCCTGCACCATATGTTGCAATTGCAACACAAGTTGCTCTATATACAGTTAAAAGTTCCCTGGTTGGTTTTTTGCCCATTTTTCTGCCAAAATTTGTAAGGGCCATTATGGATTTGCAAAATAACAACCTCTGTGTCTTTATTGTTGTGTTCCATAGGCCAGTTTGGTCAAACAGTATACCTAAGTAAGGGAAAGTTGGAGTAAATTCCAATTGTTTAGAATTAATGTACATTATTTTCTTCTTGTTTTGTGCCCCGGGACCACAATTCATGCAAAACGTTTTCAGACAGTTAACCCTCAAATCTAGATTGGTCATGAAATTTGAAAAGGATGTAATTATCCTTTGCATTGCCAAAGGTGTCCGGGCCATCAATACCGCGTCATCCGCGTATAATAGTGCAGGGACCGATCTTTTAGCTATCAAAGGCATATCCCTGCACTCCTGGATTAATGTTTTTTCCAAATCATTAATGTAGATTGTGAATAGGAAGGGATCGAGTACGCACCCTTGCCGTACTCCTCTTGCAATGTTAATAGCCTTAGTGCATTCACCGTTCCTACCAAATCTAACTATGGTCCGTGCTCCCATATATAATTCACTAAGAAAGGTAATTATATTCTTCTCCACGCCCAAATTATCTAAAATAAGCCATAGCTTACTATGGGTGACACAATCAAAAGCCGACGTTAAATCGACAAAGGTTAAAAAAATGCGATTTCTCCTTACTGTGGTATATTTTTCTAAGAGAATGTGCAGGTTAAGACCCTGTTGAATTGTACCAAGGCGTTTCCTGAAACCGTATTGAAGATCACTTATTATTGAGTGTTCTTCAGCCCATAGTAGTAATCTATTTAAAATTACGCGCCCAAAGATCTTAATGGTAGAGTCTAACAGTGATATTGGGCGATAGCAAGTACAACTAGCTCTATCTCCCTTTTTAAATATAGGTATAATGTTAGACTCAAACCAAGAGGGTAACAATCCTCTCGAACAGGATGCATTAAAAAGTTTCGTAAGGATTGGACCCCATAAGGCCATGTTATGTTTATACAGATCAACTGGCACCCCATCAGAACCGGGAGCCTTCCCTCCAAGGCTAGCTTTTATACCAGAGACGACTTCATTCAGGGTAATACCCAGATCTATTTTATTGCCATTTAGAGTCGCCCCGCCCACCAGATTTACTGGTGAAATCTGATCCAAGGGCGTCGCCACGCTGTATAAGTTTGCGTAATGCTCTAACCATTCTGTATCGGTGATGGCTATCTCAATTCTGGCCTTATCTTCGAAAAAGGGTGCGTTAACTACTTTCCAGAAAGCAATAGTATCTCTGCTCAGGGACGCCTCACACAAGGATTCCCATGCCTCCCGTTTCAGGGTATCCTGTCTCTGTTTCCGCGCGTTTTTGTAAGCCCTTCGCCGTTCTTTGACTAAATTCCGGTCCCGTACTGGGTCATTTGAGGCATATTTAAGGTTGGTATAAGCCTTGGTACAGGCCGTGTCGAACCACCTATCTACATCATCTTTCAGGTTTTTCTTACCAACCCATAAAGTAGTTTTAATGTGAGAAGTTATATTTAAAAAAAAATGTAATAACTGCTGAGTCAGAAGCGTTGTCATCAAGACACACATCAAAACTGGGTTCACATTTCCTGATTAAGTTCTGAAGGAAATCTTCCGGGACCACTTCAGTCCATTTCAGAGCGTATTCATTTTGACGCTTCAGAGCAATGTCATCTACAACCTCTCTGGTTAAGCTGTCTTTATCAAGTTCATAGTCAGAATTTGAGATTTCAATGCTTAGAGGGAAATGATCACTTAGTGCGGTATCTAATATATTAAAATGTAAAACCTGATTGCTATATCTAACCGAGGTTAGAATAAAATCAATTGTTGAGAATACTCCTCTTCCATTAAATGTGGGACAAAAAAGGACCTCGGGTTGGAAAGCTTTGTTTGCAAAGCCCATGTCACATGAAAACATCATTTCATTCAAAAGATTCCCACATACAGAATGATCGAAGTGAGATAAACTTATATCTCTATCCAACAAAATACCGCATACTCCTTGTTCCCCTCTTTTGCATAATGAGCAATTGATATCCCCTCCCCAGACAGCAAAGACTTCCTTACTTTTCCCTTTGACATGTATTTAAAATCTGCACGCAGTCCTTTTAACACATCATTCATTACCTCCGCCGAAACATTATTATAAAAATTTACAATAAGCAGGCACTGCACTTTATTAATATGTATCTTAACCATATGATAATATTCGTTATTAATGGAAAACTCTATTTTAACACATTTAAAAAGGTTCGATACATAAGTGCATAGCCCCCCTTTAGCTCTGCCAGAAGCTGAACCTATAGCCGGGGAAGAGAAAGTTTTAAAACCACACAAATGGTGCGCCTCCTTAGCCCAAGTTTCTTGCAGGCTAACTATATCAAAATCATTGACAAGATTCAACCAGTTTTGATCAGACAGCTTAGATTTTATACCCGCAATGTTCCAAAACATAATTGACCAACTCCCATTTTTTGGGTTGCTGTGGGACTGCTTCATACTACTCTGGTTACAACTAACGTTAATAGGCTTTTCATTTGGGGTATTTATACCTATACCACCGACCTCCGCTGTAGACAACCTATCGGGGTCAGTAGCCCCAGCCCTTACGATAACTGGTATTTCTAAACAAATTTCTCTGTCGGGGGCAATTTCAGTCTCTAATGTCATACTCGATAGGTTAGGTTCTAGGTTAATCGAGCTAGAGTTCCCCAGACACTGTCAATCCACTCCCTCAAGTCCCTCGTGACCATAGAGGATATCAAAGCGATTAAAGGTGGGAATGTTAAAGTGATTGTTAGGTACTTCCCTGCTGCCCCTTCCCTGCATCCCCAGAGGGTAAGAACTTACTGGGACAAATGTAGAAGGAGGATAGAAGTACCTTAGATCTACAGTTTGTATCCCACTCCCTACTCTTTGTTGGCTCCATCCACAAATGTATCTCCCCACCCGTCTGTCCCTGTAGTTGACAATAACACAATCCCCTTGTTGGTCTTTCGGTTTGTGACCCACCCAGCTTATTCTACGAACATGCAAGATTCGCCATGCACGAAGGTCGGGATAGGTCTAAACTTATTCAGCCAGAAGGTTACTTTGTTCTTCAATTCAGGATAGTTTTCTAATTTACCCTCTTCCAGCTCGGGGACCCGCGTCAAAACGACGGTATATGGGAAAGATTCTGGTGGTAGATCAATACGTGGGAGTATATTCTTACATCTTACGGTATCTTGATTTCCCTTAACTGCGCCTTCATCTTTTCTAGGCTGCCCAATATCACTTGATTTCTTTGCCATCCCCCCATTCCCTGTCCCTTGTATCTCCCCTCCTTGCGTGCTTAAAGTCTTATTTTCTATAGATATAATATCCTGACTAATTCCATTCATTGGCTGCATGGATGGATTAACCGCAATTGGATTGGGCAATGGGGCAATTATTTTTGCTGAATCCTCAGTTAAATTCCTCAAACTGAGTGTAGAAGTGGATTCAGCATATTTCCTCTCTATCTCATTATTAGCTAAAGCTGTTTGTTCAAGTTTTGATAGCCTGCCGCATTTCATTTTTATCCTCTCAAGGAGGGGCAACATTAGTGATTTAAGCAAATCCTCCATTTTACCCATAAAATCCTCTGCAGATTGAGGAGGGGCATACAGGATTCTACCAAGTCCGTTGACACAGTTTTTAATGGAGGATTAGGATTATGAATCATTGAAGGTATAGATTCTAGTAAAATTGAGGTCTGTGTTGCAGTACTTATGATTATTTTTTGCTTATTGTTCAATTTCTCACTCTTCAACTTCTGTGACTTCCCTCCCTGTTTCCTTTTTACATTTAATCCAGTAACTGGCATCGGTTTTACATTGATGTTTTGGGGATTGGAAATACTTTTAGACTTTGATCTGGTCTGGGAATGTGGTATAGTCTCAGTGGATATATTAGCAGAGCCTAACTCACCAGAATCATTCATCACCTCAACGGAACTACAAGCATTTGTCATAGGTGAGTTTGTCTTTTCTAATAGCTGACAACCATCACTATGTCTCATGATGTTATCACCAGCGTTTTTCCTAAATTGCTCTGGTGTGCCTGCTGTCGCTATCCCCCCATTGATGATCGTCTAAGATAAAGTGGTTCTATTGAGAGACATCTCTCCGTTAGGGCGATTTCATGCTCTAAAACATTAGTGGCTCTAGTTATAAGATTGTCCAATGTTCCCGTAACACTCCCCCCCCCACCTTTCTCCCTTTTCGGGAACGTGCTGTCATTCTTTCTTCCAGTGCACCCTATTGCGTGCACAAACAGTTGAATAATTATATACCAACGTTGTGCTATTCAGTCCCAATTATGAGTATGCTTGGTCGTTCAAGAGGTGGCCCAGCCCAGCCTCCTCTGGCCTCGGACGGCCGCAGAAGGCCCCGCCCTTGTCCCGGGCTTCTCCCGGCGCGCGCCCGCGCAGCGGGTGCCTCGAGAAGTAATGTAGGCTGGGCGGCTGTGGGCGGGCTCCAACACAGGTGGTGACAATCCTGGGGCTCCTGGGAGACGGAGTCCTTCGGGATTCGACCCGGCCCCTGTAACGGGAAATCCGGCGGTGAGTCAGTTAGCAAAACGGCACCCGCGCAGCGGGTGCCGCGAGAAGTAATGTAGGCTGGGCGGCTGTGGGCGGGCTCCAACACAGGTGGTGACAATCCAGGGGCTGCTGGGAGACGGAGTCCTTCGGGATACGGCCCGGCCCCTGTAGCAGAAATCCGGCGGTGAGTCAGTTAGCGAAGCCAACCCAAACGCCACCTTGGCCCACCCAGATAAAAATTCCTAGAACTGGGCCTGCTCCGACCTCTGCTCCTGAGTGGGTAACAAATCATTATCCCGGTAGTTCTGTGATATACGTGGTTGTTTAGTAGTCCTTCGCCGCATGGTATGCAGGGATGGGAGTCTAAGCTCATCAGGAATTACCAGATCCAGAGAGGTTCCCTCGATCCTTGACCATGCTGTCTCTGGATCATCAAAGAAATTACTGGTATGTTTGTAAATGATTTTGAAACGAGCAGGGTGATCCCATGCTCCTCTAGGAAGTGGTAATGGAGAGGGTAAAGGGTCTGCTGGTTTTCCCTTAGTGTGGCCTATCTTCTGGTGTCCTCTAGGCTTTGCTGATCTCTCCCTTGCAATACATAGAACGCCCTCCCGTGCAGGGGGGGGGGTCCCGAACCTCTCCCACTCTGTCTGCTTCCACCCAACCCAGTAGTAAGGCGCCCAGCTCGGTGATGTGAGCCAGGGTTTGGTTCCAGAGGTGGCCTTATGTGGGAAGATTCGGTGCACAGGCTTCAAGTGAGCGTCTTCGCCTGGTGGGACTGGGACACCCTCCGTTCCCCCTGGAAAGCACAGATCACTTCGGCAACAGGGCTTCTCAGTCACAACCTGCCGCCTGATTTCTTCTCTATTTCTATTTTTTATTCTTTTTTTATTTAAAAAAAAAAAAACTACGAAAGTCTTTATCCTGCCCTTAACCCAGAGATCACCCACTTTACAGATACCAATCATATCCCATTTCTCGAATCCTTTCGTCCTCCACAGGCAGCCTAATCTCGCAGATGCATAAAGCGGAGTCGCACGGGTCAGTCGATCTCTCCAGCCCATGGCCGCAGTCGCACAATGCCACACTCGTACTGCTATTTTAGTGGGTCCCGAAAGCTGCGTTCGAAAAGCTCGAGAATAGAGCGCCCTATTATAATCGCCGCCCGGTAGTAGCCATTTATCCATTTCGAACGCTGGATTCAATGCCGAGCCAAACATCCCATGATTGATCGCTGCAAGCTGGGAAGCCCAATAATATCGCCTGATATCCGGAAGTGCGATACCGCCGTCATACCAGGGAAGTGTTAGCTTTGGAAGAGCGATACGCGAACGCCCGTCACATATCAACTGCCTTTGTAAAGTCTCCACCTCTCGGAAATACCTCGCCGGAATTACGTCAAATGTATTCTGGAGAGCGTATAAAAACCGCGGCAAGAACATCATTTTAAAAAGAGCTGCTCGCCCCAGGGGAGATAACGGCAACTTACGCCAACCCACCACGTCTGATCGTAAACGTTGAAGCGGAGGAAGCAGATTACGCTCGAAGCGAACTGCAGGGTCCAATGTTATAAAGATTCCCAGATATTTAAAGCCCGTCTGCGTCACCTGGATAGGACATCCACGCGGCAGGAGGGGAACGCCACCGGCGAGCACGTATATGTGAGACTTAGTCCAGTTAATGACGAGGCCGAAGTTTCTTCCGAACGAGTTAAGCACATCAAATAATACATTTAACGATTTTTGAGGCGACGTGAGGTACAACAAAATATCGTCCGCATAGAGCGATATGCGGTCCTCAAAGTCTGGAGTACATTGTATGGCTCTCATCGAGGGCTACCATCGTATCCAGGCAGCAAAAGGTTCCAAGGCAAGGGCGAAGAGAAGTGGAGACAGCGGGCAACCCTGCCGCGTACCTCTTCCAGAAACAAAGGACCTGGAGACCCGGCCGTTTATCACAACCTGTGCCAATGGTTCCTCATACAGAAGTTTTACCCAACTAATGAATCCAGGGCCAAAACCAAATTTTGCAAGAGCAGCCCAGAGATATGGCCATTCGATCGTATCAAAGGCCATTGTGGCGTCCAAGGACGCCAAGATGGCCGGTTCACGCAGCGACGTCGCCCTCGCGAGAACACCATGCAAGCGCCGCAAATTCAATGCTGTGTTGCGATGTGGAACGAAACCAGATTGATCCGGATGGATTAGGTCACTGACTACCTTTATCAAGCGGTTTGCAAGCAACTTAGCTAGAATCTTAGGTTCAGCATTAAGGAGCGAGATAGGCCTGTAGGACGCACAGCAGTCCCATGGCTTCCCCTCCTTATGGATCACCACAATGGTCGCAAGACGCTGATCACGAGGAAGGGAGCCAGTTTCTCGCGACGCTAAGAACATATCACGGAGATACGGTGCTAGCGTGTCAGGGCGCAACTTGTAAAGTTCGATGGGAAGACCGTTAGGGCCCATAGCTTTCCCGGAGCGTATAGAGCGGATAGCGAGAGCCACCTCGTCAACCGAGGGCGCAGCATCCATCAAGTCCCTGTCTAACTCCGACAAACGAGGCAACGCAATATCTCGTAGCAACAAATGAGAGTCTTCCTCGGGTCTGTTAGACACTGGGGAATATACATCCCGAAAATATTCAGCAAAGCACTCAACAATGTCAACAGGGTCAGTCACTCGCGTGCCATCAGATCTCTCGATCACTGGAACCACACGACTCGCCCTCTCCTTTCTGTCCAGCCAAGCAATCAGTTTCCCAGCCTTGTCGCCCACATCATACAGTTGTCCCTGCTGCTCTCTACCCATCATTTTAGCTTCATCGGTAACTAGGGTCTTATACTCAATTTGCTTGAGACTGAGAACATGAAGTGCATCTCGGGTAACACTCCGCTCCAAAACACTTTCCAACTCAGTAATTTCAGTCTCAAGGCGGACAACTGCCTCATTCCTGCTTTTCTTAGCGCACCCAATTAACGACAGTGCCTGTCCCCGGATGACCGTCTTAAATGCTTCCCACAGTAAGACAGGAGAGGACACAGACGCCACATTCTCAGCAAAGTACAGATCCAAAGACTTAATCAATTCAGTATGGGTTTTAGGGTTGTGGAGGTACCATGGATTAATCGGGGCCATCCTACCCTCAGCACCCACATTCATATTTATCTGGAACCACAGAGGGGAGTGGTCCGATATGCCTCTAGCCAGATGTCTGATCTCCCCAATTGACGAGGACTGGGCAGCCGGTATGAGAACATAGTCCAATCTAGAAAGACTACCGTGTGCACCCGAGTGGAAAGTGTACTGTGTCTGTCCTGGATGCATTAATCTCCAACAGTCTACGAGTCCCAGTGTTTCCAAGAAACCACCCAACCAAGACTGTGCTCTCGTAAGGTCCCTGGGGGGGTAGCGATCCTCCCTCCCGGAGGCAACTGAGTTGAAGTCTCCACCTAGTATCAGGACACCATTCGGGAGCCCCAAAACTACTCGTCCCAAATCTGCAAAAGTAGTGGTTTGTAAGCCAGGTGGGACGTACACCGAGAGCAACGAAATAATTTCCCCTCCCACCTACCAGTGAGAGCAACATAACGTCCCCTAGTATCCAGAACTATGTCATCGATTTCCTGGGGAAGAGAGTTCCTGACCAATATACCCACCCCTCTAGAACTAGTGGTGAACCCAGAATGTGCAGCGAGACGATATCCCCGCCTGTTCATAGCATAGCAAGCGTTTCCAATCAAGTGAGTCTCCTGCAGTAACACTACATCAGGGGAGAGGCGTCGCAACATTTGCAAGACCACCCCCCTCTTTATCCGGTCTCCCAACCCATTCACATTCCAGCAAAGTAGCCTCAGCCCCCTACCCCCCATCCAGACCTTTGATGATCTCCCACCTCATGACGAACACAACACCCAGGTCCAAAGTTGAAATAGTCCGTTGCCTTGAAAAAGAAAGAAAAAGGAACACTCCCAACATACTTCCCCCCCCCCTCCCCCCAGCAATACCCCAGAAAAACTCCCCCCACCCTGCACCCCTGCGTAGACTCAAAGGCCACCCCAACTTGCAGTGTGCCTGTCGCCCTAACAAAAACTAATCTACACAAAGAAACCCAGAGGAGGAAAGGGTCCCTCTCTCCCCCGCCACCTCCGGGCGTGTACTTCAAAGCATATGATCACAAATATCAGCAAGCCTCAGTTGTCCATTGTACTCATTGACCGGAACACGGGCCCCGTCGCTCATTCTTGTTCCAACAGGCCCCCGTCAGCTCCACCTGAATGTTCCGTACGATCGCGCCGGGCAGGCAACGTATCCAGCCAGTCACTCACCCCCTCGGGGCGATCAAAAAAGAGCGTCCGGTCATCATACTCAACACGCAGACGGGCCGGGAAAAGCATCGCATACTTCAAGTCCATATCTCTAAGTCGCCTCTTCACCCCCTGAAATCCCATCCTTTGCTTCTGGACGGATTGGGAAAAGTCCGGGTAGAAGTTCACCGTGGTGTTTTCAAACTGCGTAGGGCCGCCCATCCACGAAGCCTGCAAAATGGCGTCCCTGTCCCTGAAATTAAAAATTCTGGCGATAATCGGCCGTGGGGGGAATCCAGGCTTCGCCTTCCCTCCCGGCACTCTGTGGGCACGTTCCACCGCAAAGAATTGACTCAGTCCCTTGGGGGTGAGGTGATTGAGGATGAGGTCTTCGACAAGGAGATCAGTGGTCAGTGTTCCAGAGTTTTCAGGGACCCCAATAATACGTACGTTGTTGCGCCTTGCACGACCCTTAAAATCCTCCAGTCGACGGGCAAAGAAATCGTTGGCGGATGTCAAATTGCGAACTTCTGTCTGCAAGTCGGACATATCCGTCGTGAGGCTGGAGGTCTTCAGGTCTAGAGATTTGACCTTCTCATTAGTCTTCGCCAAATCCGTTCTGATGAGATTAACGTCGATGGCCACTGTGTCAAGCTTCAGGGCCAGGGCCTTGTACTGCTGGCCGATGATTGTCTTGATGCTAGCAATGGCGCCCATGACGTCTTCAGTGTTAAATCCGCCGACACAGTAGGATCTTCAGTTGCCTCCTCCCGGACTCTGGGTGTACCACCGGGGGACCCTCTGGGTTGAGTGTAACGATCCATAACATTTGTTTGAGTTGCACCCCCCCCGTATGGCGGTCTTGACTTTCCGTTTCTCACCATCGGGCTTGCCTTTCATGGTGGGCTGTGTGCCCCGGAGGGGCGCCTGAGATCTGGTCCAAATGGCTCCTCAGAATTCACCCACGGGGTCACCAAAGGCAAATTCAAGCCAGTGTACTTCCGCAGCCACGCACTCGTTGTTCCCAGGCCTATGTGGAAGTCACTGGATCTAGTTGCGCCCAGCCTCGGTCCCGGTGAAGAACAATGCCAGTTAGCAAAAACGAAACCGAAAGCCAACTCCGGGCCGTGGCCTGGACCCCCTTAGCCGGTGTTGTTGAATTACTGCCTGGGCACAGTAGCAACTCGAGGCCCGGGTGACTCCACAGGGTAGGCCGCAAAGGTTCAGGATGTCGTAGCTTAGGAACCCGAAGTCCAAATCAATTTCTGAAAGCAGCTATTGTATCAGCTGGGCCGCGTCATCGATAACCCATCTTCGTATTCAGGATATATTTCAGGATAGATGCGGGAGGCAGCGAGGGTCTCGGGAGCCCTGTGCTCACGCGGCCATCTCGGATGCGCGCTAAGCTCCTCCTGATGATTTCTTCTCTGTAGTGCGTAGTTCCTCCGTCAGCAGCCCAGTCAGAATGCAACACCCCTACCTTATATGCCCTCATGGAAGCGCGCTACAAATATTTCGGGCTCGTTCTGCCGACAGAGATGCCACCGCCATCTACAACCCAACCAGATGTTCAGGGAGCTGTTCGCAGCCAAGTATGACACAGACCAGGTGATGCCAGGCCACTATTTAATGTGGCACACTAGTTCCAAGCAGCCGTCAACCCCATCCATTAGCCCAGGGGTAAGGAGATGCAGCTGCCCCAAATAATCTGGCGGCGACACACGTAGGGCCCTCTCACTCTCCGTATCGTGGGCGGCCAGCGTTCTGGCCACATGGATCGTTCCTCCCGCTCAGCCACGCCTGACACTGCAGGGGGCCCGTCTCCTGGCACCGGAGCACTGTTCATTGTGGGGCAAGAGGAGAGCGAGAGCCAAGCACACCCAGCACTGGCAGGCCTCTACAGTCGTTCGCGTCGCGCTCACCTCGTTTCCCTGTAGATTGGATCTCCGGAGCCGCAGGGCAGATCGCAGATTAGTGCACTGTTCCAGTGGTGAGTAATACAGAAACACCGACCTGCAGGCGGCCCTTAGTGTCGCCGGTAGTGTGTGTGCAGTCTTTTGCAGTGTCAGTAGGTTCCAGCATGCGCCGGCCCGCAAGTGGCTCTCTAGTGTTTCACTCTTCCGCTGGCCCCCAGGCGAGAGGCCAGCACCCGCATACCCACGGAGGGATATGTGTGCGGGCGATCACTCGAGGCGTGGCCTCGTTTCTCGGGGGTCGTGTAGTCGTACAACACTGGCCCCTAGATCTGGGTGTCCAGTCGGCCGCCAGTTCGGTTTGCAGCTGAATGAATGAATGAATACACATTTATATAGCGCATGGATACCCGAGGGCATCCCAGCTATCACCCTCTGTGGGTCGTCAGACTGTCATGGTGCCTGTGCGTGTGTTCGGCAGCAGGATCTGCACCCTTCACTGTTCTAGTGTTTCACCTGTTGTACCCCACACTTTACACACACCCACCACAGGTGTCACCGGTCAGGTGACCCTGCAATTAAAGGGTCCGGGCGCACGTACCCTGGACCAGTTCTGCGCCATAGCTAAATGTGTCTGCCTGCTCCATTATTCTAATATGGTGGTCTAGCGCCCGCCAACTTTACATTGGCGACGAGCTGGCTAATCTCACGAGTGCAGCCGGCTTTTTGAAGGTGGTGAAGGGGGAAAGTGTGTTGCCCATGCTGAGGGCACCCCCTGTAGCATCAGAAGAAATTAGCAGAAGAGCAGCGGGGCGTGTGAAGAGCCCTCGGGTGAAGAGGAGGTGTTTGGGAGCCCACCCCGCACCTGACGTGCCTGCATGGAATGCATCCCCTGTGAAGAGGCGCCGGACACGCCTGATAGCCCACGGGGCGTGTGAAGAGCCCTGGGGTTGAAAGAGCCAAGCAGGAGCTCACCCCGCATCGAAGAGCCTGCTGCTGAGCTGTCTGGCATGAAGGAAGCCCCCGTAATGAAGGAAAGGAAAGGCAAGGCGAGCAAGGCCGGACTGCGTAGATCTGGCCGTCGCCGCAGACTACCAGGAGGTGAACGAGGCCTGATTCAACAACGTCGGGCAGAAGGTGAGCCCGGAGTACCGCACAAGGGTCAGCAAAGTGGACCTAAGGCGGGAGGACGGAGAGTGGAGGAGCTACGGAGCTACCCACTCTCCTGCCCCCGCGAGGAAGAGATACCTTGCCCGGGCGAGAGCCAGCAATATCGGGCGCTAGCTCAAGCCCCAGCGAGGGAAGTGAAAGAGGCTGCAGCGACTGCCGCGTGTGCGGCCGTAAATAGAAGTGAGGTCCAGACGGCTTGCTGGTGAGAGGTCCGTCACCGCATGAGGAAGGCGGTGGCAGAGCAACACCTGCATGCAGCCGTCGATGAAGAAGCAGGGTACGGGAGTATCCGTCGTACTGCCGTGACCCCCAAGCAGGCCGGGAGGTGAGAGTGCCTGCTGCGAGGGGCAGGGTACACCAAGGGACAGTGTGCACCCAGCGCCGCCACAAAGGAAAAGAAAGTGAGGAAGAGGTGTCCCTTCCCTAACAACATTGGTGGTGCGTTCGGTGCTACTGCACGGCCCCAAATAAAGGACAGACACTTACCACATTGAAAAGGTAGTGTCCTGCGCCCCGCATGTGTCCCGAGTGGCAGCCAGCGGAAAAGGAGGCCCGCCCACGAGGGCAGAAGATACCCCACCGGCAGAAGGAGGTTCGTGACAGAGCACTGCCAACTGGGGAAAGCAGCGCCATCCCCAATAACGAGGCCATGCAGCATTAAAGTTCGGCAGAGACTGGGACACGAAAATGCAGCAACACTGCCACCTAATGGCTAAATGGAGTTACTGCGCCCGAATTCAAGGCACTGAATGTGGGCATGCAACCCGACACAGGATGGAAATGCCAAAACGGAGACAATGACCGTGTTCTAGAATGAAATGAGGAGTCAGAAAAAAAAAGAATAAGTAAAAGAGAAAGTGCAACAGTAGAAGTTTATTGAGAACTGCGCATTGGTAATGAGAGAGTTCTGAGCTCGACCAATTGATCAAAAGAGGCAGAATGCCCTGCCATGTGAAGGATAGTGCCCAACAAAACTGTCTGCGAGCTCCACTAGTCTTAAAGCCACGGGAAGCGAATGTGAAAGCGAACTGATGTGCCAGAGTTATGCCAAGCCACCACACATCCTTTAAGGATTAAGAGATAATGCACATTAAGGCGCAAGGAGTTCAGGAACACAGCACCAAGCAAGTGCTCAGCAGCACAGGAACAGCTGCTACACTTCCAAGAGTGGAAAACTGAAGAGAATGCGCAGCAAGCGCGTCCAATGAAGCAAACAGAGGGCGGAGCCAGAAGCGCGCCAAAGGGAGGCGACTAGAGAGAGGTCGACAGAGTGGGAGCGCAGACCACCAGAAGCATGAATACACAGAAGTAAAAGAGAAGATAGTCGCAAGGAAGAAGCCGACCTGTCAGACGGCCACAAGGAAGACGCTGACATGCCAGACAGTCGCAAGGAAGAAGCCGACCTGCCAGATGGTCGCAAGGATGAAGCCGACCTGCCAGATGGTCGCAAGGATGAAGCCGACCTGCCAGATGGTCGCAAGAATGAAGCCGACCTGCACGATGGTCGCAAGGAAGCCGACCTGCCAGTGGGTTGCGAAGGAGGCCACCTACCAGAGGTCAGAGAGCGAAATGACCAGTGAAGAGGTCAGAGAGCAGTGACCAGTGAGAGCAATGACTAGTGAAGAGGTCAGAGAGCAATGACCAGTAAAGAGGTCAGAGAGCTGTGACCAGTGAAGAGGTCAGAGAGCAGTGACCAGTGAAGAGGTTAGAGAGCAGTGACCTGTGAAGAGGTCAGAGAGAGAAATGACCAGACACGAGGTCCGAGAAGGTGACATACGAGATGTCAGTGAGATGACCTGCCAGCAGTCGGCAGAATGGACCGGCAAAAGGTCCAAGAAGATGACCAAGGAGGGGTCTGAGAGCATGACCGGAGAGAGGTCTGACAATATTGACCTGAAGTCAGAGTCGATGACAAGAAGGTCGTGACGCCAGGTCTGGTCATCGGAGGAAAAGAAAGCATTGTCCTAGGGGTAGGACAAGACCAAGGAGACACGTGTGGAGTGCACGCCACATGGAGAGGCCTGGGTAGTGAAGACAAGCAAGAAGAGAGGACAGACTGCATCGCAAAGGAAAGAGAGAAGAAGGAAATAGCGTGGCATGAGGCCACTATTAAGAGGAAAGTTCAAAAAGAAGAAAGAAGAGAGGAGTGTGTGACAGAACAACTCACACACCCAGAAGCCCAAGGTGACATGTGCCAGAAGATCGGAACACACTGGAGCTCAAGTCCTGGAGAACAGCGGTGGTACTGGGAGAAACACATACTTCTTTTACGAGTCTTCAGAACACCGAGTGACAGCAGCGGCTAGCAGGCTGTACCATTCGCAACATCTACCTTTGGGGCCGCACGGGTGACTGGACGGTGAGACTGCTCGGACATCTGGAAGAAGAGGATCTGACTACTTCACACCAGACCGTGGCGACTCAGGGGCAAGAGCCCCAGGGACACCAGTGAGAGAGGGTCCCACCACGAGAGATGGGTCCACATCCGCTCTTCTGCAGGTCCCGGGATGATGAAGACATCGTGCGAAAAGACAGGAGACAACAGCTACCCTTCAGGTGGAGCTAAGGACTTGAAGGTGGGACTCGTATCGTCTTCTCCACACACAGACGGTGGTGTTAGAGCGATACCGCAAAGTGCACCCAGTCCAGTGGAAACCTGGAGGAGAGGACCTCCGGGACATCCTGTGAAAAGAAAACACCTGTGAGATTGGCATCCTAGTGAGAGGTATGTCCTGCAACTACTCCACCATTCAGAGAGAAAAGCAATGCTGCCCAGGTGGGAACACCAAGACAACCAGGATGGACTAGTGTGAAAATATTACATCTACCCGCTCCACCATCACTCCACCTGCACCGTCACAGAGAACGGCCTAGCAAGAGAGACGTTGGTGTCCACTTCCCGCCAGGCACCCATATCCTGTGCCAAGAGAACTGGTGGTCCCCACTGCTGATGTAATACAGTTTACAACTGTGCAAGCAGCGTAAGAGACTCAGTGGAAGTGTTGGTCACTGTTTTATTTTGGTTTAATCTCTCCCACAGGTTGGACTTGAATGTTTTGATTTTGAATAAAGTTTGGGAGGGATTTAGTTATCGGCTGATCACTGTTCTAGTGTTTTGCCTGTTGTACCCCACACTTTAGACACACCCACCACAGGCGTCACCGGTCAGGTGACCCTGCAAATAAAAGGGGCCGAGACGACGTGCTCTGGGCCAGGTCTGCACCATAACTACATGTGTCTGCATGGTCCATTATTCTAATATGCGGGCCTAGCGTCCGCCAACTTTACACCACTCAAGCTTGGCACACCATCACCGTTCCCAGTTCCAGCAAGATTCTAGCCACGGTGATGTTGGTATGCCAGTAGCAGGACAGTGGTCTTACTTCATGGGGCCTCAGCTACAATCCGACCTGCATGCTAGGGAAGGATGGCTCAGGAAGGTAAGCGTTTTGGTAGGATTGGCGTGCCCAGGCCCGGGAGCTCTTTCCTCATGTGTCCGCCATCTTGTGCGGCTGGCCACTGCCCCCCCAATCATTATTCCGTAGCATTTGTATAAAAATGCCATTTTATGGATAGAAGAATCTTCATTTTGTTATGTTGTTTATTTTTGTTTGTATTGGAATATTGTTATTTTTTAATGTGTATAAAGAGGAAGGGTGTGTGATATTGCTGCTTGCATGCAGTAGAATGTCTGAGGTAAGCTATCTATGAGGTAGTATGAATTGTGTGACAAGATAAGGTTCTGTGGAAGGAGGCTGGGAGAAGGAGCTTGTTCCAGCTGCTTTGCAGAGGTGAGTTAAAAGATCTTTTATACACCTAGCTTGAGTGTGTGTCTTCTCTACACAGCAAAACAAGTTATTGTTATTATTGGTCTTTGAACAGTTCTTGTAAAACGCACGTACGCAATGACATTTAAAACCACATTTTCTGAGTACACTTAAAGCATTATTGGAGCCGTGCCGGTGTTTTAGTTTTTAATTCCAGGAATTTATTTATTTATTTTACTGTATTAATAACGTTTTATATAGCGCTAGCTAGACCCGTAGGTATCAGAACGCTTTACATACACAAAGGAAAAGAAAGATTGCAAAGCATTGCAGGATATGAGGATGCATAAAGATATAAGCAAAGACATACTACTTATGTATCCAGTGAGGGGAGAGAGATGCAGGGGGTTGACATAGTCAGATAATCACCATCCTTGAAGGTCAAAGTGAGGGGGAAGTCCATTATTTTATTGATATCTAGGATGATTGACTTGGTCGGGAAAGTATTGGTTGAGGAGAAGGAGTTTTAGGTCCTTTTTGAAGCAAGAGAAGGAGGGGTTGCATCTGAGGTCAATCGGGTATGCGTTCCACATCCTGGGTACGTTGCCAGAAAAGGACCGGCGCTGGATCGTTTTCTTTTTCAGTTTCGGAGGGATGAGAAGAAGTGAGGTGGTGCTTCTCATAGTTAAGGATTTTCCTGCTTTTACTAGTTTGCTGTTTAGGTAGTTTGGGGTTGGGTGTGAAGGGCCTTGTGTGTGATGCAGGCCAGTTTGTAAATACATCTACCTTCCATGGGAAGCCAGTTGAGTGTGTTGAGGGCTGGTGAGATGTGCTCAAATCTTTTTACACCAGTTATGAGTCGGGCTGCCATGTTAAGGACTGTCCTTAGTGGGGCTAGGTGAGCTTTTGGTGACCCTGTTAGGATGGCATTTCCATAGTCCAGTTTAGAAAGGACTAGGGATTGTACAATTGTCTTGAGATCATCTTGAGGAATGAAAGGTTTAATTTTCTTGAGGTGTTTTATAGAGTAAAGCACACTTTTTGCAAAGTTCTTGATGTGGTCCTTCATTTACAAGTTCTTGTCCAGGGTAATAACTAATGACTTTACCGAGTCAGATAGGATGAGGGAGCAGTTTAGAACATCAAGCTCCTTGAGCCCTTCTTGAATTGGTTAGTGGTTACTTTTTGGAGAGAACAGTATTAGTTCAATTTTGTCTGGGTTCAGTTTTAAGTGGTTTGAGTTAAACCAGGTTTGGATCTTGGTTAGCATGCCATTGAGGTGTTGGATGTCGCTGGGTGATTTGATTTTGTAGTATATTTGTGTTTCGTCTGCATAAAGGTGGAATTGAACCCCTGCTTGTTTCAGAATAATTGCAAGGGGTTCCATGAAGAGATTGAAGAGGGATGATGAGAGGATCGATCCTTGGGGGACTCCAAGTTTGACTTGTGTTGGTACAGAGTGGCAAGAGTTGATTTTAATCTGTTGCGAACGGTGCTGAAGGAAGTGAACCATTCTATTACTGTGCCATTAATGCCAGATCACCTCTTCGGATACTCATGTGAAGCTTGATGGTTGATTGTGTCATATGCCGCAGATAGGTCAATAAGGATGGAGGGGCGTGGCTAGCTAGCCAACATGGCGGACGGAGTCTGCTAGAGCTCCGGTGCCGCCGGGAGAACACAGATCCTGAGTACCGTGTCTGGGGACCGCCCGCGACTCTGACGGTTGGATCCTGATCCTTGGAGGTCCGGCTCGACTCGACTGCGTTTCTGGGGCTCTGGACGCTACGAGCGCCCGACAAACCGTCGGAGAAAGTCGAGGCCTGAGCCCGTGCTGGGAGCCGGGGACTCGAGTGAGGACAGCGTCCGGTCCGCGGAGGAGCCGCCTGCCGAATCACCGGAGGCTTATCTGGACATCGCTGAATGAGGGGCGGCCCTGCGGCTGGCGAGACTGAGGAGGCGACCACACACCGTCGGTGAGCTCCCCCCCCCCGCCTTGGAGACCCTCTCTGGCGCGCTCAGAGCCTGCGCTACACTGACGACCCGGGCGCCCACACGCAGAGGTCCGTTACCGTGGTGGGCCGAAGTAAGGACACAGGGAACGGAGCTACATTGCACTGTCGGCCCCCTCTCTGGTCTCCCTTTCCCCCCTCTCCCTCTACGATGGCGGACTTGGGACGCCCTGCTGACACTGCTGCGCCGGACCAGGACAACGGTCCGAGTGTGGGGCTGCTGTTGATGCCCTGTGGGGAGCGGGGACTGAGCGGGAAGGCTCTGCAGGCTTTGCAGGCCTGAACCCACACCGAGCTGGTGGGCCGAGACGAGGGCCGACTGGAGCTGGGCCTGGTGAGGGAGATCGCCTACCGGTGCACGGGGGATTACTGCCGACCTTCTGGGCGGAGGCTGGGGTGAAGCACTCCCCGGTGGCTGTGAAGCGTTGGCCCACCTACCCCTGCCGCCCCCCTGAATTTTCGCGCCTGCAGATATTGCGCAGAGGAATGCAGGGACGCTGCCTGACTGTCGCGAGTGGACAGTACCCACGGCCAGTGACTGGACACCGATTATCTGAGACTGAGGAGAGGTTGGGGCGTTTGCCCTACAACGACCAACATGGGGCGTAGAGGAGTGAAGGCGACTGACAATAAGGATGGAACCCCTACCGAAAATATGTCTGATGAGGCCCTGGGCGGCCCCGCGTCTGGGACAGTGATCTCTAACCCCCCCAGAGGGCCACCAGGGTGACAAGCTGGACCTGATCCTTAAGGAAATTAGAGATTCTAGGGCTGCGATGGAGGCGCAAATGGGCACCCTTACCTCAAATCTCTCCCTGCTTAAAGCCGAACATGCCAAGCTGTCGGACAAAGTCAAAGATCAGGGTCTGGCACTGACAGACCTTACCCCGACGGTGGCTGAACACACGGACTCTATCCAGCGAATCCAGCACCAGGTGCAGACTCTTATAGATAGGGTGGAAGATGCGGAAGGACGCAATAGACGCAACAATATCCGCGTCATTGGTCTGCCGGAACACTGTGAGGAGCCTCACGCAGCGGAGTTTATGGAAACCTGGTTCCGAGATCATGTTGCTGCGGAAGGACTGTCCCCGTACTTCTGTGTCGAGAGGGCACACAGGATCCCCACGGGGCAACCGAGCCCGGGCCGCCCGCCTCGGCCTTTGATTGTGAGGATCCTAAATTACCGGGACAGAGACACACTGCTTCGACAGGCCCGGCTGAAATCTGTGATAGAGTACGAAAACAAACGCATCTCACTATACCCAGATTACACCAACCTAGTGCAAAAACAGAGGTCCTCATACTACGAGATCAAAAAGAAACTTCAGAAAGCCAAGCTCCGTTACGCCCTACTGTTTCCGGCACGACTCAAAGTGATCCATGACAACAAGACTCACTTCTTCGACAGCCCTACAGATGCGGAAGAGTGGCTGGAAGTGATGGATATTGAGCGAAACATGGACCCTACTCAGGGCGCAGCGTCAAGTGGAGCCAAGGATGGAGCGGTCCCAACAACTGGCGGATCGGGTCCACGAAGCGTGGAATCGAAAGGACGGGGGCCTCCGGCCCACAAGCAGAAACGGGGACAAGTGGACGCCATTGCACTGGTGGGTTCCTTCAGAGAAGACCGGGAGCAAGTAAATACGGACACCGAAGACAGCACCGTGCATTCAGACTCTGAGAACAGCCTGGTGCTCTTCCCGAATGTGACACCCAGAGCGGCGGATGAAATCTTGGACACTGCCCTGGAATAATGCTTGCTGCAGATGTACTTTGACTCGATGAGTCCAACTGGTATCCTTTTCATTCTTGTAACCTTTACGGGGATCCGTGGTGGGGGTGGGTGGAGGGGTACGGGGGCCCTGTGGGCAGGGGATGTAAGTGCTGTCTTGCAATACCTGAGAGCTCCTGAGGCGATATGGCCTTGTCTGCTGCCCCCTACCGTGTGAACTGGGCAAGGTCCGCACTCTGAACTACCACAGACACATCACATTGATTTTGCGGAGATGTGGAGGTTCCCCCCCCAAGAGACGGACGGTAACAGTGACTGATTTAACAAGCATTTGCAATGCAATAGGTCTCGCATTTACACAAGTTTGAGCTTTTGGCATTGTAAATGGCAATGCCTTTTATTTATGTTTTGGTTTTTAAAACATAAATAAAAGGCATTGTCATTTAAAATGCTAATAGTTTAAACTTTAGCAAAAGTGAGACCTATTGCATTGCAAATGCTTGTTTAAAGGACGCCTCAGACACTACTTCCCCAACCTACCAACCTTCAGCGATAGGAAAAAACTGCAAGATGCCAAAAGTAAGTAAAAAAATGTGATTCAAAAGCATCACAATGTTATATTCGTCTGGACTGTGTAAAACTTAAACCTCAATCAGAAGGTTTCTTAGTCCTTTAAAATTATCAAAATTGGTGAAATACAGACACTGGCAAAATCTCTTAATAATGCAATGCCTTTAACACAGCTCCGATCAACTTGGCTTACAGCACTATTTTTTAGGAAAGACCAACATAGCGCACCAAAAGTGCAATTATCCCAACTCAAAAGTTCTAAGCGTTGGTATTGCTTTCACCTGCTTTGTAGAGAATGTAACTGACCAACACGATAAGATAGCTGGGCCTCGTACTGTCATCAAAAACCGACACCTTCAAATAAACTTATGTAGGGAGGCCTTCGGGAGATCGTAATAGCATTGACTGGAAAAAGTATCACAATAACAGAACAACTATTAGTGTACCCAGTATAATGAAGTACTTGTTACATTTAAGGCTCACATTGACAACGCAGGGTAATGATCCTATTAAGAGCAGTCGTCTTTTCAAAAGCTACCTTTCAAAACAAGGGCTCAGCTGTTGGACCGAATGTTTCATGAATGATGACTGGGCACATAGGTAACATACTGCTAGGACCAGTTCTTCCTGTTACAGCTACAGTTTACAGAACACGTATTCAGCAAATCCTTTCAACATTTAAACCAGCGTGATCTGCGGCTCGCGCACTCGCTCACGAAGGTGATGCGCGCGTTCACAGCCCGTGTCTCCAAAAGTGCGCGAGCAGCCATTGTCTCCTATGTGACGGAAGTCCCGCCTCCTCGAGCACCCAAGAAGGGAGAGGAAAAGTCCTCCCGCGGCCCGGGGCTCCCGTGAGCTGTGGAGAGCCCCGGAGCCGCCTGCGCAGAGGAGTAGCCTTTTGTTCCGCGGCCCCGGAGAAGAGCTGCAGAGCCGAGGAGTCACACCGGGAGCAAAGAGAAGTGCTGCGGAAAGAGCCCCGAGGAGCGGGAGCTCTCGTGTAGCCCCCGCCAGCAGAGCCCGGTGAGTGTCGTGAGGGGGGAGGGGTGGAGGGGGGGGGAAGAAGAGCTCCGGACCTTGCCACAGTGCCACCGAGCAGCCCCACCTGGTCAGCAGTATTGCCCTTGCAGGCCGGTTCTGGCCTGCAAGGCATTATGGGCTGCGCCGCATATTAAATGAGCGGCTCTCCCGCTGCTCCGGGGAGAGCCACGCAGGCGCTTCGCCGCTTCCTGGGCCCTAGGTGGGGGGTCCTGTGATTGACTGAATTAGAGACACGCCGCACATTCAAGACGTGTTGACGCCAGCCCCTTTTAAGAAAAAAAACCAGTCGTGCGCGATGTAAACAGCACTAAATATAGCACATTGTATGGCACAGAATGAAATGACCAACTCGAGAAGACTGAAGATAGAATTCTGAGATGTGTAAAAGGACATACACGTCATGGCGCATGGAGTCCGGTTGTGGAGCCAGAGCGGGAGTGGTGAGAGCGAGCGGGGGGCGGGGGGCTTGTATGGCGGTGGTCTCTGTATGTGTGTGTGCGTGCGTGCGTGTGTGTAGGTGCGCTCCTGTGTGTGTGTGCGGCGGAGGGGGGGAGGGGGGGGTGCCTTCCTGCCTGCATGTGCATGTGTGTATGTCTGTGTTCAGGGAATCTGTGGCAGGGGACGTGCAAGGCGCCGGGCTGGGCGTGCGCGTTCGCGCACCCAAATCCAAACTCGTAACACCCTTTTGTCCCTCATTCCCCCGAGTCAGGTAATTAAAAGGCTCCCAGCTGGACGCATCCTTCGGATGCAGTACCAGCGAGCCCTAAAAACGACCCTCCCGGCGGTGCCGTTGAGCAGGCGGCACAGAGTGGCATGGACCAATGGTTATGGCTCAAGCCTGGCAGACCCCCCAAGAGCGTATGCACGGTTCATTGTTTGACTTTGTTGTACTGTTTCATGTTCGGCACAGCTGGGTTCCGAGGCTGCGCCTCCAGAGTTGGGGTTTGGGGTTGGGAGGGAACCGTCTTCTGGCCACCATGGTCAATACGCACATTGTACTGTATATTGTTGTCTACTCGAGCATCGGTAACTGGTTATGGCTGAAGAGAGAGGGAAGTATAGGCTGGTTACGTGGAATGTGAGAGGGTTAGGGGCGATACAGAAACGACATAGGGTACACGCCTTTCTGATTCGTCAAAATGCACATATTGTATTACTCCAAGAATCCCACCTGACACAGCCTGAAGTGCACACTCTAGGGAGAAAATGGAGGGGAACTGTTTTTTCCACAACATATTCTGCCCTCTCCAGAGGGGCCACGATTTGGGTGCGTTATGGGGTCCCGTTCGTAGAGATGGGCAGGAAAACAGACGACCAAGGGCGGTACCGCTTAGTCAAAGGCACACTAGACGGGATATTGGTAGTCCTGGGCTGTATTTATGCCCCAAATTACGACCAGGACAGGTTCCTCCCAAACGTGAGTAGGGCCCTGGCAGACTGGGCGGACATACCATGGATCCTGGGAGGGGACTGGAATATGATATTAGACACGGGGCTGGACAGATCGCACCCTCCACTTCAGGGGACAGGGGTTCATAAACTGTCTGACTCCTTTCGTACATGGCTTCAGGGGTGGGGGCTGACAGACATGTGGCGCACACTATATCCGACACATAAAGAATACTCATACTATTCCCCACTACATAACTTGCATACCCGTCTGGACAGATTTGTTTGCACCAAGTCCCTGATGACGCACTGTACGTCCTCGGCCTACCTCGCCAAAACGTTCTCGGACCATAGGCCGCTGACGCTAGACTTGCATTGGGGTAGGATTCCCTCTCCGGTGCCCACCTGGAGGCTCAACCCTTCCTTACTCGAGGACGGCCCGTTCCGTGCTCACCTGGAGGACACATTAACTGGCTACTTCAGGGAAAACTGGGACTCCTCGTCCTCGAACCTGATAGTGTGGGACGCCATGAAGGCGGTGGTGCGAGGCGCTGCGATTGGCCGGTTAGTGGGTGCCAGACAGGAGGTGCATGACAGACTTCGTACGGTAGAGGGCCGACTGAAAGAGCTTGAGACCGCAGTGGGAACGGACCCAGAACGCAGGGGGGATCTCCAACTGTGTAATATTGAACATGCAGAGCTGCTAGAATCCCTAAGGGTTATGGATTACAGAGAATACTTGCGACGACAGCAGGCGGAAGCGGATAGGTCAGGAGCACTACTGGTTCGTTTGATCAGAGATACCCCTGAGACCCGATAATTACGAGTATCAGAGATGGCACGGGCAGGCAGGTCAACACGCAGATGGAGATTAATAATGTGTTCAAGAGCCACCTGGAGAGATTGTACGCTCCCCCCCCTGCTGATAATAGGGATGCCATGAGGGACTTCCTAGACGAGCTGCCAATCCCGGCGCTGCCCCGAGAGATCCAGATGGTCCTAGACAGACCCATTACGCAGCAAGAAATTAAAATAGCCATCCACAGCCTAAACCGGGGCAAGACCCCTGGTATGGACGGCCTACCGGGTGAGTTTTACCAAACTTACTGTGATACGCTGGCTCCTATTCTGGAAAAAATCTACAAGACTGCGTATGAGGTTGGCCATTTACCGGCCTCGACTATGCAGGCTTTGGTCATCTCTATCCCGAAGCCCGGCAGGGACGCACTGGATGTGGGTAACTATAGGCCTCTGTCTATGCTCCCCTCGGAGTATAAAATCCTTAGCAAGGCTATCGCCCTGCGATTACAAGCCCACCTCCCTGGTCTGATCCACACGGATCAATGTGGCTTCCTCCCGGAGAGAAGCACTTCTCAAAATACGAGACGTCTGCATGCCCTCATGTCGACTATCCCCCCCGGAATTGCCGCATGCTGGATGCATAACCCTTGACCTACGATAAGCATTTGACTCCCTGACTTGGGACTTCATGTTTGAAGCCTTACGTCGCTTTGGAATCCCGGACGAACTGATCAAATGGATTCGTCTGCTATACACGAATCCAACGGCTAGAGCACGCACTGGCGGGCACACCTCAGACAGCTATGAAGTACATAGGGGCACCCGGCAGGGCTGCCCGCTGTCACCACTGTTATTTGTACTTACGCTGGAGCCCCTGGCGATTGCACTCCGGACTAGGGCGGCAGAGGCGGGCATTCGGGTTGGGGAAACGCATAACCTGGTCTCCATCTACGCCGACGACATAATGCTGTTTCTGCGTGACCTACAGGGTGACCATACCCACCTGGCAAATGTTTTTGCGCGGTTTGAAGGTATATCGGGCCTGGCGGTAAACCCCGGGAAATCACTGGGGTTCTTTTTCCGTGACGGACGACAGCCCACCCACATACAATTTGGAGGGCACGAGATCCAGGTGGCCCCGACTACATTTAAGTACCTTGGTATTAATGTATATCGGAACCCTGAAGACCAGATTGAGGGCAATGTGCGGAGAGCAATCGCTGGACTCCGCAGTAGTGTGACCTTCTGGACATCCCTGCCCCTGTCTGTCATGGGCCGGGTGGCAATTTCGAAGATGGTCCTGCTCCCCCGATTACTGTACTATTTTGTGAATCTGCCGGTTCTCCTCCCACAATACATATTTACCACGCTGAACTCGTTATTGACTACCTTGATTTGGGGATCGGGTAGAAGACGGATAAGCCTCCAGAAACTACAGCTGTCTACCAGACAGGGGGGTCTGGGAGTGCCTGACCTACGAGGCTACTACTACGCTAGCCAGCTTCAGTGGTTGACAAGATGGGTGGCGGGTAGAAATCTCCATGAGATTGCTTTTACGACAAACGAGCTGGTGCGTGGAGATCTCCATTCCCTTCTGCTGCCTGCGGCTAGGACTCCTAGGGATTGCCATCCCTTATTGCTCGTGGCTTTGAAATGCTGGCGGAATGCGCTTAAGTACACGGCGGGGACCCCTCCCTATGCAGACAGCATCCCCCTACTGGGCCTCCCGACTCCACAGGGACCCCTAGCGAGACGCAGACTACAACCCTGGATAGATGCCGGGGTAGACAGAGTTGGAGACCTATTTGGGGACGATAATCTGCTAGACCATGCCACCTTTACACAATCCACGGGTGCCCCGCAACGGCTGTATCTTCTACACGCCTCGGTATCCCACTATATAAGACCCGGGCTCCACAACGCACTAAACCGGCACAACACGAACTGGTCCATCTCCTCCACTACATGGGGTCGGGTGGACATTTAGTGAAATGGCTATACGTGGGCATTAGAGAACACGCAGCTGGGTCCCTCACCGCACTTAGGGAGGCTTGGAGTACGGACACAGGGGAGGCAGTTACAGATGGGGACTGGAAGACCATACTCGGACACCCTAGGAGAGTGTCCAGGAATGTTAAATTCAAATTCATACAGGCCATGGTGCTACATAGGGCTTACCTCGCTCCACAAAGATTGCATAGGATATTTCCCAACACCCCCCATTGCTGCCCTAGGTGTCGTGGTGATGACGCTGATATTGTCCACATGCTGTGGGCGTGCCCGAGACTGCGCACCTACTGGGAGACGATCCGACATACACTACACGCTATAACTGGTCTACAGATCCCGGAGGGAGTTTTACCCTGCCTGATAGGTAATAGGAAGAGATCCAAGGCCTGTAAGGCACAATTGAAGTTTATAGACCTAGCTCTCTTGTTAGCACTCCGGACCCTCACTATGAGATGGAAGTCCCTTAGGCCCCCGGATATAGGGGTGTGGAGATCCGACTTGTTGAAATGGGGAAAGGTGGAGGCAGCGGAACTGCGGAGGGAGGAGGAGAGGGGCCACCGGAAATACCCTGTTGCACAAGAATGGGACCGCATGCTATTGGAATTGGAGGATGAAGACCCGGACTTACCCCGGGATGGGGGTACTTGAATATACACCAGATATGGGGAGGAGCTGTAGACAAGCCCGACTAGCCTAGACACACAGGTGACCACGCCTCTAAATTGCAACATCCATTCATACAGCCACAAAACTGTCAGGCACGCGTTCTAGACGATGTACATAGGAATGGCCGGAAGACGGGAGTAGGGTGGAGGGAGGTGGGAGGGAACGGGGAAAGGTTGGGCGATACGGTATCATACTGAAATGTCTTAAGTATTAACCTGATTTGCTATGTGACATTATGCGAAATGTAACGGACGGATTGATGTATGGAATACTGCGCCAAAGTTGCGTTTTAGAAAACGGAAAAGACTGGGATTATGTTAAAAGATAATATGCATGATGTAATAATTGTTCCAGTCATGAATAAAGAGTTTAAAAAAAAATAAAAAAATAGGTCAATAAGGATTAGGAGACAAAGGCTCTTTGGATATCGTATGCAATATTGAGCATTGCTGTTTCAGTGCTACAACCTTTCCTGAATCCCGACTGAAAGGTGTCAAGGAGGTTGAAGTAGTCAATATATTTGTTAAGTTGTTGGAGAATGCACTTCTCCAATGTTTTAGCTAGGAACGGAAGGTTGGAGATAGGTCTGAGGTTGTTGAGCTTGTTGGGGTCGGCCCCTGGTTTCTTGAGTATAGGTGTCATTTGTCCTAGGTGAAGGGAGTCTGAGACACAACCTGATTTGAGAGAGGAGTTGATGATTTTTGTCCAGAAAAGGGAATTGACGTGGTTGAGGTTTTTTTTACGATTGTGGATGGGAGGGAGTCCATAGTGTGGGAAGTAGGCTTTAAGCTTGCAATTATATTGAAGATTTTGATTTCCGACGTGGGTTCGAAGTTCGACCAATGAGGTTTGGATAAAGGTTTGCTCAATTTTTGTGACTTTATCTGTGAAGAAGCTGGTGATTTCTTTGCATCGATCTTTAGTGGCTTTTATTTCTTGTGGGGATGTGCCGTTTGTTTGACTGTTGATCATGTTGAAGAGTTCTCTAGGTCTCTTTTTCACCTGGTCTAGTTGGCTGAGGAAGAAAGTGGACTTTTCTCTAAAAATGTGTTTTTTATATGCTGACCAGGTTAATCTAAGTTGTGCTAGGTGAAGAGTCGACAGGTTAAGTCTCCAAGTCCGTTCTGATTGTCTGAGTTGTCTTCTTTTGTTATTAAGATCCACGTTTACCCACAATTTTGATTTGGTAGATCTCACATGTTTGAGTTTGAGTGGTGCTACTTGATCTAACACCTCTGTCATTGTGGAATTAAAGTGGGCTGTGAGATCAGCTCCCGTCATATTGGAAGGCTGGGGTTGTAAATGGGCATGAATCTTGGATTCCAGTTCAGTTATGGGGACTCCGTTGATGTTCCTGGTCCAATGCTTAGGTTTTTCAGGCTGCCTTGGTTGGTTTCTGACATGTGAGTCAATATTAAACAGTATGAGGTGGTGGTCAGACCAGTCAATGGGAGAAATCGATCTCAAAGAGACCAGCTCATTTTTGGTGATGATCGTATCCAGAGTTGCTCCTTTGATGCGTGTTGGTTCATTGCAGAGTTGTTTGAGGTTGGTAATTTCAAGCTGGTTGGAGAGATTCTGGGTTGTAGTGTCTTCTGGGTTGTTCCAGTAGATATTGAAGTCACCCAGGAATATGTCTTCCGTGTCTGTTAGGGAGAAACGAGTTATTAGGTCTGTTAGTTCTTCAGTGAAGAGGGTACATTCCAAGGAGGATGGTAGATTGTGTGAAATTTGATGGGCGTGGTGCCTTTGACTGTGAGTTTAACACCTAGGTACTCAAGAGTCAGGTATTCTGTGGATTGTAATCTGGTAAGCTGTATTCCTTCTTTATGAATGATAGCTAGGCCGCCACCTGTTTTGATCGGTCTGTCGTGTCTGATGATGTTGTAGCCTGGGGGGGTGAGAAGGTCTAGGATGGGGGTAGAGTGGTCATTGGCCAGGATTTTGTGAAGCATGCGATGTCTATTTATTCCGTGAGTATAACTTCAGCAATGTCAGTGGCGTGTTGTACTGCTGATCTACAGTTGAGGAGCATGCACAATAGAGGCCGGGTCGCCTCAGTGTTGGTGTGTGCTGTATGTATAGAGTGTATTGAGCAGGGGTTCTGGGCGAGAGGAAAGGTCTAGGGATTCTATTAGTGCTCACTAAAACTGGGATTGAAAACCGGGCTGTGTTCAGGCTAATTTTGAGGTAAGAGTTGTTGATATCCTCTGCATCTCGTTCTGAAGTGGGTCGGAGAGCTCAGCTAGGTCGATGTGCCTGATTCCTCATAGGATTGGTGAGCCATGGAGTGCCAAGTGGGGGCATGGAAAATGCTGTATGGGGAGAAGGTGTGTAGTTACCCGGAGTGTTTGAGCAGGGGGGCTTAATCTGGTTGGGAAGGTTTTGTTGTAGGTGTGGGATATCTGCCGCTAGGGAGTCTATTTTCTATTCCAATCGAGTCAGTAGCTGGGCAAGTGTGCTGAAAGGGCATGTTGCCTTCGTCGGGAGCAGTGTATGACTAGAGTCGGTGGAAGGAGAGGCTACTAGGTTGTGGGATTGAATGGCATCATTGGGGGTAGGAGTGGGGATGGATTGGACGTGAGGAATCCGGTTGTTGTTGCTTCCGGTCAAGAGGTTAGGAGGGGTGTTGTGGGTTTTGGGTCCAAGGGAGGGGAGTGAGCAGTGGTAAGGAGGAAGTCCGTGTCTAGGGGATTGCCAGTGTAATTTGAAGTGGGGGGGGGGTTTGAGCATGTGGCGGTGGGACGAGGGGGGCTGTGAGCAGTGGCATGAGAGAGGTCGGTGTCCGAGTGATTATCGGTGACATTGGGTATGGAGATGGTTTGGGCAGGAGGAGTAGGGATAGTTGTGGAGTTGAGGATAATTCGCGAGGGTAGAGTAGGGTCTCCTGAAGTCGAGAGGGGGTACCTGTAGTGGGTTCAGTCACGGAAAGAATGTCGTTTGAGTCCGATCTGCCTAGCTCAGGATCAGCCTTGTGGTGTTTATTAGCTGTGTGTCGCTGTACCTGGTGGTATTGGTTGAAACTATTGTAGAGGGTGTTTGCTGGCAGAGTGTGATGATAAGGGCAGTAAGATTATAATTAGTGATGGTGGATGTCCAAGAGTTGTTGCGAGGGTCGTCTGGGGTGGGAGAATGGGTCGGACTGGGTTTTCTGTCTGGGTGGGGGGGGGGGGGGGGGGATTGGGTTTGATGGTCCGGATGAGTTAGAGAGAAGAGTAATGTTGGGAAATGCTGATCAAAAATGGTGAGGTGCGGGTCAGTGGACTGTATGAGAATGTTTTCTGTTCTGAAGATAGAAATTGTGAGTTCCCCTTTAAAGGTAGGAGTGACTGTTGTGGAGAATATTTCGCCATAGGGAATATTTATTGATTTGGTGACTTGAAAGTGAAGAAGGAAGGTGTTCTTCCACTTAGTCGGGCGATTTGTGTAAAAGATTAAGTTAGTTTCGTTTGCCGTTAGTCGCGGTGTGGTAGTTGTCTACCATAAGAGTTTCCGGGTGCTGTTTTAAGGTACTGTGCTGTAGGTTCTTTTTAGCATTACTGGTCAGATTTTCTGGGTACTTTATGGACCATGAGTTGGGTCCGTAATGCACGAGTTTGGAGTTCCGCGAGGGGTTTGGCGGGTGCATGGTTAAAGACTGAGAGATCAGGCTCTATCTGAATCTATCCGAGGAAAGGTTTGTTGCGCATTTGCGTATTATTGCTGTGAATGGTTGGACTAAATAATGAGGGAAGTGCTACTTATTGATCAATCCAAGATGGTTGCTATCTTTTTTGTCCATTGGTTGTCCCCTTTTTAGGTCTCGCCTAGCGACACAGCGCATGCACTGCTCGCCTTGGCAAGATCTATTGTTGTCGGGTACAGCGTAGGAATACAAAACATTACATAGATCCCATTATCACGGTCAGTGGGGAGTGGGTCTGTTCATCAGGTCAGAAAGCTCCCCTTGGCCCAGACATGAAGGTCCCTAAATGTATAACACTGTGCAACAAGTTTGCATCACAAACGTGACACAGCCCAAGCAAAGTGTTTAATGCACAAGTTACTTACCTTCGTTAACAATATATCTGTAAGAAACAGTAGTTAGTGTTAGATTCCTTAGCTTAGAATATCCCCAGGCGTCAGACTGGATCCGGAAAGTTTTGCGTAGCAGTACCCCTGCGCGTCGGTAGGCGTCGTCTGCAGCTCCGCGTCCGTTGTCGGCGTAGTGATCGCCGGGATGACGTCGTCGGAGAACTTAGATGCCGCCCTCGCGTGCTGACGTCTGTTCTTGTACATAGCTTTCCACGCCAGGAACGCAGAGCCATGCCAGAGACCGACATTGGTGCCATGAAACTAGAGCCCTCAAAAAGAATACCGCAACCCTAGATATCGGTTCGCAGAACAGGGAGGATGGGTGGGGCGGTAAGACATCTAACACTAACTACTGTTTCTTACAGATATATCGTTACCGAAGGTAAGTAACTTGTGCATCTGAAAGAAACAGGTTAGTGTTAGATTCCTTACCTTAGAATAGATACCCCAGCAATACCAACCCCGGTGGTGGGTCTGCAAACCAAGATCACACCAGAAAGTCCTGGAGAACGGAACGGCCGAAAAAGCCATGTCTCAAGACTTGGCTGTCCAGGCAGTAGTGCTTAGCCAACGTGTGCAGCGAGGCCCACGTAGCCGCCTGACAGATGTCCTGCAAGGGGACTCCCCGACCCAGGGCAGTAGTAGCCGCCGTGGCCCGAGTGGAATGGGCTCGCAGCCCCACAGGAGGCTCCTTTTTCGCCAAAGAGTAACAGACCTTAATGCACAAGACAACCCATCTAGAAATGGTCCGTTTGTGCACTGCCTGTCCCTTCTTAGCGCCCACGTAACCAACAAAGAGCTTGTTGTCCACCCGGAACTGGCGTGTGCGATCTAGATAGGAGAGTGCACGTTTTGGCTCCAGACAGTGGAGCCTCTCTTCCTCTTTCGAGGGATGCGGAGGCGGAAAGAAGGTGGGCAAGGTAATGGACTGCCCGATATGAAAGGCTGTAACCACCTTGGGCAGGAAATAAGGACGAGTCCTCAGAACAACCTTGTCCGGATGAACAGAGAGGAAAGGAGGCTTAGAGGAAAGAGCTTGGAGCTCACTCACTCTTCGGGCAGAGGTGATGGCAACCAGGAAAGCTGTCTTTAGAGTCAGAAGACGTAAAGGGCAGTTCTGGAGCGGCTCGAAAGGAGCACACATCAGATAGGTTAACATGAGATTCAAGCCCCACTGAGGCAATACAAAGGGAACAGGAGGAAACATGTGAGTAATGCCTTTCAAGAATCTATTTACAACAGGGGACTTGAAAAGAGAAGGCTGATCAGGCAGCCTCAAGAAGGCTGAAACGGCCGAAAGATATCCCATGATAGTGCCCAGAGCAGAGCCCTGCTGGGCCAGGGAAAGAATGAACAGGAGAACATCCGAAAGAGGGGCAGAGAGAGGATCCACAGCCTTTGCTGTGCACCATGCCACAAATGTATTCCACCTGCAGGCGTATACCGTTTTTGTGGAGGGACGCCTGGCTGCCAGACTGACATCACAGACTTCCGGAGGCAAGTCAAATGGCATCAACTGTCGCCGCTCAATCTCCACGCATGTAGGTGGAGGCTGGACAGGTTTGGGTGGAGGACCGTCCCCTGTTGCTGCGACAGCAGGTACTCCCGAAGAGGCAGACGAATCGGGGGATCGATTGACATGCTGAGTAGCTCGGGATACTAGTATCTTCATGCCCAAACCGGAGCCACAAGGATGACTTGGGCCCGGTCGCACCTGATCTTCTTCAGCACTCTGGGCAGAAGTGGTATAGGGGGAAAGGCGTACAACAGACCGCAACTCCACTCGCGACGAAAAGCGTGTGAGAAGTTGGCCTGGTATATGATGTTCACTATTCTAGTGAGCACCTTGCACCAGTCCAAACAACCCTTATGGTGATGGTTGTAAAGTCAACCTTATAGACCAGCTATCCTAGTGGTAGCATGGACAAAAGCAGTCTTAGGCTAAACTCAAGAGGGCATGAGAAGCCAGCTGTTTTACCATATGCAATCCCTTTAATACCAAATGAAAGGACACCACACAGGTTATATATTAAAAATATATATGTATTTATTTCTAAAACAACCCTCTGTACTCTTTATGAGCACAAACGCACAAGCGCATAACAAGTTACTTAATATAGCATACAATAAGTTGCACAAATAGGGATAGGCCCTGGTGACCCGCTAAACCATATACTAAAATAGTGGTATAAGAACCACGTCACGAACAATGGTAAGGCCTAGGGCCTTGGGAATCGCTGGGGCTACACTGTACTAACAATAGTTAGGGAGCAGGAGGCCCACGGGATGCGGGTGCAGTGTCTAAATGCACAAGCGTGCACACATAGAAGTCAATGGGTGCATAAAAGTTAGAAAGGTAAAGGTTTAGGAGTCTTCCGACTGGACTAGAAGACAACCACTTGAAACTAGGACACTAGGAGAGTTACTCTTTACAGGAGCACCACAGTACTCGGGTTACCTCACCCACAGGAAGCGGGTGCATAGGTGTCAAAGTGTGTCGGGTTTCGTCGTGGAGTTCTATGGAGCCTTGGAGAAAAGATGCTACAGGCAACCAGGAGAGAAGAGTCCGGTTGGATCCAAGGGTGGATCGAGGATGAAGAGTACCTGAAAGCAGAGGGGACAGAGTCTGGGTCACTAGCCAGTGACCAGGAAGGAACCAGGCGATGTCGGGAAGCAATCAGGTGATGTCGGGAAGCAATCAGGTGATGTCATGAAGCTTGTCTCTGCAGCCACGTGGACCAGGAGGTGTCGACGACCAGGAGCTGGATACGGACTGTCCCACAAAGGCTCTCGGTGTTGGCAGTATCGGATCTCGATTCGGAGTCAACATGCCTTGGCAAATGCAACCCACGCAGGAATCAAAGATGGCTTCTTACTCAGGCCAGAAAGGACTGAGGGGCTTCTCTTTTGCAGGGAGGCAAGGGCCAGTCTTGAGCAACCAGACCAGCAGTGTAGATTTCAGATTTTGTCGTCACAGAGGCCACTAGCCAACGGGCATGTGACCGGACAGATGCATTGAGCAGGAAAATGCAAAAGGGCCCCACGCAGCACTCGGTGAGTGTGGAGAGGTGATCTTCTGTGCAGTTGTATGTATGTATGTATGTATAAACCATTTTATAGCGCGCTCCGTTACTTGAGAGTATCCTGGCGCGATGTTGGTGCTCGGGGCTGGGGCTTCTCAATCCCCAATGCACAACTTCGAGGGTGCCTCAGAAGTTGCACGGAAAGCAATTTGCTGGCTTTCCAAGATGGCCGGTACCACGTCTCTCGTCGCCTCCACGGGTCTCAGCTTTGCTGTGGATCGGGCTGTTGGATGTCTGGAAGTCTGGGTCTTGTCAGGCTCTGTGTGACGAAGCAAACCGTTGAGCGCTTGATGGTGCCTGCTTGCACAGGGTGGTCACTCCTTGACCACAAGAGAGATTCTTCAGTCTTCTACGTCGAGTAGGATGTCGAAGGTCCAGAGTTTCATATCAGAGTTTCAGTCAGGATATATCTAAAGTCTAAGGACACAGCTCCTACCTATATACCAAATCTAGGGGCTGGATTACCTGCTAGGTCCTTCCTATGGGTGGGACCCAGGAAGGGGGTGGTTACACCCCTTTCCCTTTGTCCAGTTTCGCGCCAGAGCTGGGGCTGGAGGGCCCCAGCACCGGTTTGAACTGGACTATGCATGGGACACCTTGTGTGCCCCAGGCAGTGTCTCATTTCATTCAGCCCTCCCTGCCCCTATACACTATAGCCTGTCTGGGGTGGTGCTAGCACCTCCCTGTGACAGGAAACCTATTGTCCAAGCCTCCCTCGCTGGAAGGACTCCCAGCAGCAGGAGGTCAGACTTGTGTCTGTGGCAGCAGCATCCATTTTGTAATGCTGAGGCTCTGGTTAACTTTAACCGGGATTAATGGAAGTAACATGTCTTCTTACTCTAGAAGGGTGGAATGCTACCCCGTTGCCAGGACTGGCGAGGGGGTAGTATTCCAAAGCGTATGACACCATACACGACATGTTTTGATAAAGCCAAACCAAAGATAGCATTTAACCGCGAGGTTCATAATGCACTGAAGAGTATATGGTATGGCATTATCCTAGAACAGCTATAAGAACATGGTTCCGAAAGCTGCAGACAGGCTCGGGTCATGCTTGAGCACCATCTCACATAAAAAAAAGCATTCTGCCTTCAGGATTGTTAAGACCTGCCATAGGAGTGACTTATAGATGCATATGTGTCCAGAGATAAGGTTAGACATAGGAATGCTATATCTAAGCAAGGGGTGATTACACGACCTTGCCCCAGCTGAGTGATCAGCCAGTTGTGTCAGTTTGGATGGCCAGCCAGGGGTGGCAAAAGATATGCTCCAGCCCCTGGTAGGCCTCGGGTGCACCTATGCCCTGGGTACCTATGGTACACTGTACAGGGACTCATAAGAGTGACCCCAATCCCAATTGGTGATGTACCTAAAGTACATGGTGTGAATTTAGAGAGAGAACAGCAGGGCTGTGGGTCTGATTAGCAGGCCCACAGCCACATTAAGTCGAAAACCAGTGAAGCAAAAAGCAAAAAATGGGACCATAGGAAAGCAGACCCTACTCTCCTACAAAGCGTCTCTGAGCAAGTGCCGCCTTGGAAATTCCAACGAGCAGAACTGATGACATTGCGCGTTCTCTTCTGTGGCGAATATATCTAACCAAGGCTCTCCCCACTGTTGAAAGAGACCTTGCGCCACATTCGAGTTCAGACGCCACTCGTGATCCATCATGCACCGACGGCTGAGTTTGTCCGCCCTGACGTTCAGGGAACCTGCCAGGTGTTGAACCATCAGGGTGATGCCCTGATGTTCCATCCATGTCCAGAGGCTCAGAGCCTCCTGACATAGGTTCCATGACCCCACCCCGCCCTGTTTGTTGCAATACCACATGGCGGTGGTGTTGTCCGTGAACACCTGCACTACACTTCCCCGGACAGAGGTAAGGAATGCCATCAGTCCCAGAAGCCGTAGGGTCATCCTGACCGAAACTCGGGATCAAGGCTGAAAGATCGTAATCAGACCCTGAATATCTCGAACCTGTTGCTCGGGAGGATAAACCCGAAACTGCTCTGAGTCCAGAACCGCTCAAATGAAGAGGAGCTTCTGAAAGGGAATCAGGTGCGACTTCGGCACGCTGATGAAGAACCCCAGCAAATGCAAGAGGTCGGCCGTAGTCTGGAGGTGGGGGACGACTGTCTGGGGTGAGCCCGCCTTCAACAACCAGTCGTCGAGATAGGGGAAGACTGGAACCCCTGATCTGCGTAGATGAGCTGCGACCACCGCCATCACTTTTGTGAACACCCGAGGGGCACTGGTGAGGCCGAAGGGGAGCACGGTAAATTGAAAGTGCTCGTGGCCTACCGTGACCCGCAGGTAGCGCCGGTGGGCCGGTGGGCCGGCAGGACGGGAATATGGAAATAAGCGTCCTGCAAGTCCAACGCTACCAACCAGTCTCCAGGGTCTAGGGCAGCCAGAACCTGAGCTAAAGTCAGCATCTTGAACTTCTTCCGGAGGAAGACGTTGATGCTCCTGAGGTCCAAGATAGGGTGCAGGTCCCCTTTGCCCTTCTTGGGAACCAGAAGGTATTGGGAATAACAACCATGCCCTACTTCTGGTCCAGGAATGCGCTCGATGGTCCCCTTGGCCAAGAGGGCCGTAACTTCCTCCTGCAGAAGTTGCAAGGGATCCCCCGACATGCAGTAGTATTGCGGTGGCATGGCTGGAGGGGTCGCCTCGAAGGGGAGGTAGTAGCCCCTTCGGACGGTTTGCAGTACCCACCTATCTGAAGTGATTGTACCCCAGTGGAGCAGGTGATGGCGAACCCTGCCTCCCACTGGCATGGAATGGGCCTGAAAGCTCGGACTAGGAAGGCTTTGAGGCAGATGCTGCGGGAGCGGATGTGGACTGACCGGATCTCTGTCCCCCTGCTCCGCCATGGCGGAATGCACCCCCACGACCGCGTTGAGGGTTCTGCAGCCTGTGGCTGGACGAACATGCGGGTCGCCCCTTCCTTGGCCATGAAAGGGACGAAAAGCAGAAGTTTGCTGGCGCTGGGCCGAAAGTCCCAAGGACTTGGCCGTAGCCCTGGAGTCCTTAAAGCGCTCCAGCGCGCTATCTGCCTTGTCGCCAAAAAGTCGACGGCCATCAAAAGGCATGTCCATGAGAGTGTTCTGGACATACCCCGAAAAGTTGGTGGACCTCAGCCAGGCATGACGACGAATCACCACCATCCTTGCAATCGCTCTGCCCAGCGAGTCCGTGGTGTCAAGTCCACATCGAATGGAGTATCGTGCTGCATCCCGCCCCTCAGCAAGAGCTTGGGCGAGCCGCGTCTTGGCCTCCCCCTGACACTGGGGCAGCATGTTCGTCACCGTATCCCACAGAGAGTGGGTGTAACGGCCCAAAAGGCATGCAGTAATAATGGACCGCAATCCTAGACTGACAGAGGAAAACAGTTTCTTGCCAAACTGTTCCAGCCTTTTGGATTCCCGGTCTGGGGGTGCGGTAGGTAATGCGGTTTGGGACGTGGAGGCCTGGATAACCAGGCTCTCACTGGTGGAATGGGTGGGCAGAAAGTAGGGGTCGCCCGGAGCTGGGCGGTGGCGCCGGGCCACGTTCCGAACCACGGGGGAACTGTGGTGGGCTTGGACCAAGTGCCCATCAGAACGTCAGTGAGGGCCGCATTAAACTGCAGCAGAGGCTACGAAGAGCTTACTGGCGGTTGAAGCACCTCGGTGAGGAGGTTAGTCCTCATGGCCGCTGCAGGGAGCTCAAGGCCCAGGGCCGTGGCCGCCTTGCGCAGTACCACAGCATAAGTTGCCTCTCCTCCGTAGCCACGGAAGGAAGAGAGAGAAAACCAGTGTCAGGCGAAGTGTCTAGACCACTGGCCTCCCCCAGCTCATCTGCCCAGTCCTGACTTAACTGGCACTGCTGTGCCAGAGGGTCCTCAGACCCCTCCCAGTCCTCCCCTTCATCCGTGTCCTGATAGGAAGGCAAAAATGACGGAGCCTGGGCATAGGTGAAAAGCTCACCAGTCCGTGTCGGAGACAGCGCCGAGCGGTGCCGCTCCGACGCCAAGCCCGGGCTGAAACCGGGGACGGCGTCGTCCGAGGACGGCACCGGAGGTGGCACTGTGGGGGTCGGCACCAGCAGAGGAGTCGTAAGGTCAACTGGCGTCGACCGGGATCCAGGCCTGGATCCCATGGGGTCCTGCGGTGCTGGGACCGAAGTCGCCGGCGGCACCAAGGCCGAAGCGGCCGGCAACACAGGGCAAGGACCCTCAGTCGGACCCGTGGGGCCCGAAGGCGCGCCGGCAGGTCTCGACGGCAGAAAGAGAGTCCTCATGGCCACGAGGAAGTCTCTGATCTGCTCCGGAGTCGCATTGAGTCCAGGGACCGGATGGTGTGGGATGGGATGCGACGGCGTGGGCCCCGCTGGAGGCGCCACCTGAACCCTCGGCCGAGTCGCACGAGGGGAAGTCGAAGAGCGATGCTTCTTCGACTTCTTTTTGCCATGCCTCGACTTACCCGAGTGTGAGGGCTTGTATCCAGACGATCGATGATGACTGCGGCTCCACGACTGGTCCCTCGATCTCCTCCTCGACCGGGACCTCGAGCAGCCCGGAGCCGACTGCCAGAGCTCGAGGAGATTATGGGAACGCTCCCGCCTAAGCTTCGACATCAAGGCCCGGTTTTCGGGACACAACTTATCATCGTGGTCAGCCCCCAAGCAGTAGAGACACCGGCAGTAGGGGTTGGTAACCGACATCAGTCGGTGACAGGCGTCACACGGCTTGAAACCGGGCATCCCTACTGGCACCAGGAGTCGAGTCGACTCAAAAAAGATAGACAAAAATGTCCAAAAAGTTAGTCAAAAAATGACTAAGGGTACGTGCTCTTCCCAGATCTGCGTTTGTTGGCACGGAAAAAATAAGAACTGACATCAGCGCGCGAGGGCGGCGTCTAAGTACTCCAGCAACGTCATTCCGGTGATCACGACGCCCACGACGGACGCGGAGACGCAAGACGACGCCTACCGACGCACAGGGAACATCCTTTACCACAAAACTTTTACAGCGTGGTACCATTACCACGCAACTTTTACAACGCAATTCGTTACAACGAATTGCGCTGGGGGGCGCTCTAGGATAGGGAATAGTTTAATTTACTATCCAACACCTTCCCTACTATCCACGGGGACTGGAGTTGGAATAGTAAATTAAACTATTCACTATCCAGCGGCCCCCAACGCAAGTCGTTGTAACGACTTGTGTTGTAAAACCTGCGTTGTAACGGTACGCGTGGTAATACCACGCGTTGTACCATCATACATCCCCGACGCGCAGGGGTACTGCTGACCAAACTTTCCGGATCCAGTCTGACACCTGGGGATATTCTATGGTAAGGAATCGAACACTAACGTGTTTCTTTCAGATAACCATCTACAGTCAACCAGAAAAAAAGGTTGATTAACTGACTTTCGGGAGGTGCGGATAAAATAGTTGAGTAAATTAAAAGCTATCTGCTGACCTCCACGGTGGCCTTGGGTTCACAAGTTCGATTCTCAGCAAGAGCAATTCTGTCTTCCATCATGGTCTATACATTGAATACTGTTAATTTGTTTAATACTGACTATGTTATTTACAGTTCTTGAGGCACTGTATCAAAAACAAGTCATTATTATGAAATCTTCCATGACTTAGATATCAGGACTATGGAAATTCCCTATATCTAGGAAGTCCCAAGGCTGTTATCAAAAGAGGACAGACTAGCCAGAATGCAGCTGCCCAAATACTTTTCAAAATCCCCAAATATTTATTTCATGTTTATTATACAGTCAATTAAAACCGTAACGTACAAACTTCATAGTGATACTTAATACAATTTCAAAGATTAAAAATTGTATAAACATTTATAAAACCTGGCAATACGAAAAATGTCAATTCCAAAAGCAGCATTTCAGGTTCTTGGCACTATATCCCAATTACCTGATTAGTCCAAAAGGGAGAGTATATAGTGTGAAAGACAATAACAAAATGTCACAATGCTTATTACTGATAGTTAACTTTCATTAACGTTCGTTTGTGGAATAAGGATAGAACGTGTCTTCTCTTAGTACTGGGCATTATGAGGAGCAGTTAAAATAATGTTAAACTTCCCAGCCCTTGCTAGAACTTGGGATGAATTATTACTGAAGCACAAATCGGATGCTTCCCTGCAATGTCTCAGTAATTTTTCCTGATAGACTGGGACCAGTAGACGTCGACGTTTGTTGGTAAGATGGGGGCAACAACATAGCAGATGTAACCAGGACTCATGTAGACAACTGCAGAGCCTACAAGTTAACTGACCATTCCTCCGAGCCCACAGCGGGTTAAAATCATAAATTAGAAGGGTTAGCAGCCTCTTATAAATAATTTTATTGCAAGTCTGTGATTGGAGAGAGTAATTAAAATATGGCTGAGGTTTCCCCTTAATATACGAGGCATCAAGAGCTGTGAGGAATATTTTTTTGGGAAGCCGAGCAATGTCTCTCTCGAATGACACTAAAGTGATTTGGCTTTTTATCGTTTTTATACACATTGACAAGGGAATGATTGAATTAGAAAGGCTTATGATTTCAATTTTCAATGTGGAAGTGGCCAAGTGCAGCTGTATGCACCAGGGAGAGAGTTCGTCGTAAACACTGATTGCAATTGTTCTTTCATGGATGGAGCTGGTGCACGCAAAGTGTAGATATAGAATTTAATTAGGTCACCTAGACAGTGAAGGTCTGCACTTGCCAGGCCCAGCTCATGTCTCTGCCTCACCCTTCTTGCATGCTGGAGAGCCAAAAATATTGTATTTGATAATTCACAAAAATGAGTCAATTTTACCAGGGAAAGCTAGGGGACCATAGGACACTGCCGGAAGTAGTTTGGCTCGTAGGACCGCTCAGGATTGATTCGGCTGTGGGACTGTGTAAATGCCGATTCAAGCACCTCAGACTATGTATGACCCCTGCTCCCTTGGGCCGAAGGTATTTGAGATGGGCTACTTGATAACTCCTAGATAATTATAGCTAGTGCAGGTCGCTATATGTAGACCTCCTGCTCGCCAAGACAACATTTTCTTTTTTTGATGTTTCCCAAAAATCACGACTTTAGTTTTTGACTCATTCATCAGAAGATTGTTTTTTATATTGTATGTATTAAGGACAATGAGCGCTGTTTGTAGACCTATTTTTGTATGGTCCATAATTATGATGTCGTCAGCATATTGCATAATCTGTAGTCGTATACCACCCAATTGTGGAGCAACCAGAGTTGCGCCTGCCAGTTATTTAGACAAGTTGGCGGTATAAAGATTAAATAGTAGAGGGGCTGGTACACAGCCTTGCTTCAGACCATTTTTTGTTGTAATTTTTGCAAGTACTGTTGTGGCGCTTGTTTTAATCCTCACCCAAGTTTTCTGATGCAGTGATATTAGTGCAGAGAGGAGTGTGGATAGTATCCCCCAGGAGTTTAATTTGTTCCATAACGTCCCTCGATTGACTCTATGGAATGCTGCACTTTAGTCCACAAAACAGCAGAATAGAGGTAGATGATTGGCCAGAGTGGCTCTCCACGACAGGTAGGACAGTGCTATTAAATTATCTGTTGCGGAACAGCCTGATCTGACGCCTGACTGAGTGCGTTGGAGGATGCTGTTTCTGTAACCCAGTTTTCGAGTTATGCCAACAAGACGTGAGCATAAGCCTTAGCTTCGATGTCCAATAAAGCTAATAGCCTATAATTGGCCAGATCTGAGCGGTTACCCTTTTAGTAAAGTGGATGTAATATTGAGCCCTGCCAGGTAGATGGAATTGTAGCTGTAACAAAGGCTTGTTTAAAGAGCGGTGTGAGGTTCTGTGGTTTTCGACTTCGCTTCATTACATATTTAGCCGCCATTTTGTGTCCAGCCGCGCCATTTTGTGTTGCCTTTACTCAGGCAGCACGGCGAACGTAGTGTTTTTGCTTTTTCAGCTGCTATGCGTCTCTTCTGTTAAAAAGTAACCCCTTGTCCTTGTTTACGAAACCGAAGTCAGGGTCTGGCCGAGTTTGTTAATCCGTGTCTAGACTGATTGATCCTTGTCTTAGTTGACTGTTTGTGTCCCACCATTCTTCCCTTACTTTCTTATTTGACTGGCCTTCGCTATTCTCTTCTTGTATTCTCCTATTACACAACTATCCTTTGAGGCATACGAACACGTCCTACCACCTGCAAATTGGATTACAGGCACTAGCATTGATTAACTTGAGGGGAGGAGAGATACGGGGTCTGAAAGAAGGGCGTATTCAAGATACTTGCTAGCTTGTTTTCAAACTTTCCCTATTTGTCAGTTTTGTATGTTTTGGGAGTTGCCATTGTAAATATGTGTACTATAAGAGATTGTGAACCACGGAGTTAAGTGGCAGTCTCCTGAGAATATACTAATAGGGTACTTCTTGGACAACTGTGCTTAGCTGCAGCTAATAAACTCGATTTTCTACGCCTAACATAGTGTCTCGTGTCTCTGTCTGACAAGGCAGGTGAACCCGGAGATATTAGGCGTGCCCTGCGCCGCTCGGCCCATAAGGCCCGGTTCTCCAACTGGCGCCCAACGTGGGGCGGCTTCAGTGGTAGCGGTTCAGCCCGAGGGTCATGAGGAGCCTCGCAAGAAAATTCTGGAGGATTCGCGAACCACGTCAAGCGACCCCTGTATGTCGAAGTGGACCGAAAGTCTTTGCAGCGCAGCTACTCCTTTCCAACGGCTGCTGACGACTGCTGCCCTGACTGCTGCCCTGCCTTGGCCCTCTGGTGATGATTGGTATCGCTAGACGTTAGACGGACATCTGTTGGCGTGAGAAAACATTTAGTTAAGTATTCGTGGGTAGCGCCCACCCTTTTGTCTTGTTTTTGTTATTCGACTTTTGCATTAGTCGAAGCCAAGGGGTAAGTACGTTTGTGCTGTAATTATTGCTTTAACCCCTTGAGGTTTGTGAACAGTCCAGTTCGTTACGAAATGCCTGGGCTTAGTAAGTTTAGGAAGTTTTGCTGTTTTGACTGTAATAGGGATTCCCGGCTAGAGGATTCTTGTCCAATTCCTCCGATTGGAACTCCCACTTATGAGCTCTATTCGAAACATGGTCTTGGCCCCATTATTTGTAATGAAACAAGGATTAGATATACGAAGAAAGATGGTGTTCTGCATTGGCCACAAAATGGTAGCTTTGAGCCTGACATATTAGATAACCTAGAAGCCATTTTGTTTAAGAGAAAAGCCCGGCCGGCAATGTTTGACTCTTTCCGCCTATGGCGTAAGGAAGCCAAACAGAAAGAAATTAAACAGGCAAAAAGAGATAAGAAAGCGCAAGATATGGCGATTTTACAGGCTGCTCAACAGCTTAAGAATAATGAGACTGATCAGATGATTGAAGTCTCAGAAAGACAGCATCGTATGGCAATAGATAGATGTTATCCTGTATTGCCTACTCCCCCACAGAGTAAGGATCTTGACGAAGATCCCTTAATGTCTCATTTGTTGAGATTACCTCCGCCTCATGTACTAGGTGCTAATGCACCCCCATTACAACCTGTTGTTCAGCAACCTGTTGTTCAACCAGTTGTTCCGGTTCTTCCACAATTGCCTCTTCCAGTAATCCCACCTCCACCTCCTTTGCCACCGACTTCTGTACCTCAGTCTCCTTCACCGTCAGTTCCTCTTACAACTGTTGGTTCTTCTCCTGCTGTGCTTAATACATTGTCTCCCATTTTATTGTCAGATTCTCCTACGGCTCGTCAACGATTAGTCGATACTGTTTCTGATCTTTTCTCACTTTTCTTTGGGTCCCTTAACTTGACTCCTGCTTTGTCTCGAAGGCAATCCCGTAGTCAATTTCCAGGTTCTGACGAGCGAGTTAAGTTGGACTCTCTTGCTCACAATTGGATAATGAGTGGTCCACAGTGTAGTGTGCGCGATATCCTGGATACTTTTCTTCAGTGGAATGCGCCCACGCAGAGATATGTTTTTGATGTTATGTTTAATACTCTTCTTAAAAGATGGGAAGATATGAATTTGGATTTACCTCCTCAGGGTTTGTGTGACATACAGGCTAAATTTGATAAAGGACTTATTGTGGGTCCCGATGTCGAGGATGCCGTCCAGACACTTGCTACTTTTAGGTCTTCCTTTTCCTCTCAAGCTTCTCTTGAATATGATCCTGCGGCTCGGCATAGAGTGAAACACTATCCTATGCGAGAAGTTCCCCCGATATGGAGGGATGCGGTTCCACAGGCAGGCGCTATTGCAGGTATCCCTGCTCATTTCCAGTGTATATGGGTACATGGCCCTTGGAAAAGATCGGAAGTTTTGGCGCTTAAACAGTCTTTACCGGACCCTCGTAAGAATCCTACTGGGTATTTATAAAGAGCTGTCCCAGACTGTTGATGCGTGTATTATGAATTTGGCAGATATTGATTTGCTGATGGGAAATGTAGTCCCTCAGGCATTGTGGGCTCGGATCCGTAGGGAAGACCACGACCAAGCTTTAGGTGGTAATCGGGCTGCTATAACTGCTGCGGATACAGCACAAGTAGGTGGTGCTAAACCCGATGATTTTATCACAGAATTGCCTGGTAGAATAATTACTCTAATGAAAACGATGATGCCTGCCCTATGTGTTAATTGGAATAAGTTAGCTGTGTGTAAACAGAAGAAAGATGAGAGTGTCTCCGATTTCTTTACCCGTTTCGAGGAGACGTTCATCGACCTCAGTGGTCAAGATATGAGTACTGAGGGTGGACAGCGATTATTTGTGGATAAATTTGTATTTAATTTACTTCCAGAATTATCGCATAAATTGAAAGATTCCGAGAGTTCGTGGGCCGTTTCTTCATCTGCCCAGATATTAGCTACTGCTCAGTACTACGAGAATAGGGATAAGGAAGAAAAGGATAAAATTGAGAAAAAGACTAAAGAATTAAAAACGAAGGTTCTTTTGCAACAGGCTTATCCCCCTCGTTCTGCTCAGCGCCAATTGTAATTGCCTTCACAGTTTCAAAGATTGTTACAGAAACCTGAACCTTTTGTTCCGCGACCTTTGCTGGGTCCTAATCAATGTGCCTATTGTAAAGAGGAAGGTCATTTTAAGAGTAGTTGTCCGGTTTTATTGCAACGTAATGGTGGACTGCCAGGGCCACGAGGCCGTGGTGGTTTTCAGTCAGCACCTAGGGTTAGAGGGCGAGGTGCATTGTCTCAGGGACAGCGTTCTTTTCCCCTCCGAATACTATGAATTATTTTGATCAGCAGAATTCTCAGTCTGCACAATATTACAATGATGATTATTGTACTGAAAGCGAAAATCAGGATTTTCATACTAGCTAGGACAGCCATGGACAAAGCAAGGGAGTTGTAACAGTTCCAGTGGATCAGAATGGGCCTTATGTTGATGTTGTTGCCATGGGTGTTTCAGAGCCATTTCTTTTGGATACTGGTGCAATGAGAAGTTCTATCATTCACTCCAAACTCCCTGGGGCACCTTTGTCTAGCTTAATGAATGTTTCTGTAGGATTCTCTGGCACCCCAGTACGCAACCCGGTTTCTTGTCCTTTGCCTATTTCCATTGGTCCTTATGATTTGGAAGCCCCGCTCATTTTAACGACTGGTTGCGGTGAGAATTTGTTGGGTTTGGATTTGTTGAAACATCTTCATGCAACATTGTATTGTTCCCCCTCTGGTGTACATCTTACTTTGGGTGACAAACTGGTTTATCCTGTGTATTTGTCTAAGGATCAACTGCCACTTGAATTGCGTTCCCTTCCTGCTATGCTTTGGGCCACGGGTCCGAATGATGTTGGTTTGCTCGAAATTCCACCTTACATGATTACTGTCAAGCCTGATGTTAAATTACCACGCATTCCTCAGTATAAGATTTCTAACGATGGCTAAAGAGCTCTGTTGGCTATTGTTTATGATTTAGTTCAGAAGGGTGTTGTTGAAGAAACGAGAGGAAATGTTTGCAATAGTCCTTTTCTGCCTGTTCTTAAACGTACTGATCCTTCTAAGCCTCCTGTATACCGTTTTGTGATTGATCTTCGAGAGGTCAACAAAATTGTTGTCCCTCAGTTTCCTGTTGTCCCGGACATTACTGCTTTGCTCACAATGATTCCTGCTTCGGCTGTTTGGTTCTCAGTTATTGATCTTAAAAATGCTTTCTTTAGCATTCCTATTGCTGAGGAGAGTAGGGATCTCTTTGGTTTCTCTCTTGGAGGCCGAAGTTTTCGATTTAAACGGGCACCTCAAGGTTATTGTGAGAGCCCCTCCATTTATAGTCAGGCTTTGAAATCCCAGCTTGACGCTTTTTCCTTGCCTCCAGGTGCTACTCTTATTCAGTATGTGGATGATCTGTTAGTGGCTGCCAATTCAGAGGATGTTTGTAAAAATGGGACTGTTTCGCTTTTGCGTCATTTGTCTGATTTACATCATAAGGTGTCACCTTCTAAATTACAATATTGCCGCCAAGAGGTTACCTATTTAGGTCATCTCTTGTCGAATGAGGGAAGGCGATTGACCCCAGAACGTATTCATGCTATCGCACGAATGTCTGTACCATCCACACAAAGGGAGGTGCGTGCCTTTCTGGGCATTACCTCTTATTGTAGACAGTGGATTCCGAATTTTTCGTTGTTGGCTAAACCCTTGTTGGCACTTACTGTGAAAGATACACCCCAACCTCTTCCTTGGACTGATGAATGTCAGAAGAGTTTTTCTGATTTACGTACTGCTTTGTGTTCTGCTCCTGTGTTGGGTACTCCAGATTATAGTAAGCCTTTCACACTCTATGTGCATGAAAGAGAAGGTTGTGCATTGTCAGTTTTAACGCAACAATTTGGAGACAAACAAATGCCATGTGCCTATTTTTCTGCTACATTGGATCCAGTAGCCAAGGCATTACCTAGTTGTCTTAGAGCAACAGCAGCAGCAGCGATTTCCATTCGTCAATCTGCTGGATTGGTATTGGATCACACTCTTGTTGTCATGGTACCACATGCAGTGGATACTCTCTTGAACAGAACGAAAACGCAACATCTCACGAGTGCTCGCTTGTCTGGGTATGAGTTGACGCTTTTGGCTAGTCACATACATATCAAGCGATGTAATGTTTTAAATCCAGCAACATTGTTACCCATTCCAGACGAGAAAGATACACAAGAACAACATGATTGTTTTCTTCGTACAGAAGAGGAAACTAAAGGCAGAATAGATTTAAAAGATACACCACTCGTGGACCCGGATGGGATCCTATGGGTAGATGGGTCTTGTTTCAAGCTTCCTAATGGTGAGACGACTGCAGCTTATGCTGTTACCACCTTGCATACAATAGTAGAGACAGCACGCATTACACAGAATGCCGCACAAGCAGCTGAGTTGATTGCACTGACGAGAGCGTGTGTGTTGGCAAAAGGAAAAAGAGTGACTGTTTACACCGATAGCCAATACCCCTTTGGCGTGGTTCATAGCTTCGGTTGTTTGTGGAAGGAAAGAGGATTCTTTACTTCCCATGGGACTAAAATACAGCATGGTCAGTTGGTAACTGATCTTCTTGAATCACTTGCCTTGCCTATTCAGATAGCAATTGTAAAGTGCAGTGCACATAAAAGGATCACTGATGATGTGGGTCGTGGGAATGCTTTTGCAGATGAGGTAGCAAAAGAGACAGCAAAAGATGTTAAGAGTCGCATGTATGTTGCAGGTCCTGCAAGATGGGTCAGAGAAGTAGGTATGTGTGAGGACACAGTAGAAAGTGTGAAAATGATTCAAGAAGAAGCGACCGAGAAGGAATTGAGTAAGTGGAGAGAAAGTACGGGAATGTTGGACGCGACAGGGTGTTGGACGGAATTGTCAGAACACCAACGTTGGCTGTAACCAGATGCCTATGTACTGCCTGTAGTTACTATGGCACATGGTCCAGCTCATATCAGTGCGAAAGGAATATGCAAGCTTCTGGCTCCAGTATGGCAGAATGAAGGTATCCCTAAATGTGCGGAAAATGTGGTAAAGCATTGTATTGTTTGTTTGATGCATAATCCAGGAAAGGGAACCCCAACTGCGGCAGGTCATTTTGCTCCTCCTTGTGAGAAGTTGGCCTGATATGCAGTGCTCACTATTCTAGTGATCACTATGTATCAGTCCAGACAACCCTTATTGATGATTGGTTGTAAGTCAACCTTATAGACCAGCTATCCTAGTAGCATGGATACGAGCAGTCGAAGGCTAAGACTCTAGAGGGCGTGTTAAGCCAGCTGTTTTACCATCACATATACCCCTTGAACACCAAGTGAAAGGACACCACACAAGTTGTTATGAAAATAAACGTATATTTATTTCTAACAAGACTACCCTGGCTCTTTATGAGACAGGGAGCTAAGCACACAACAAAACTCTTACAAAAATACTTAAAGTCGCACAATTTACACAAATGCCCGAGGGGCACGAAAAACCATATACACAAGAAGTGGAATGCGAAATTACTAGCAGGTAAGTACTATTCTCATAGGCTTTAGAATCGCTAGGACTGGACTACTGAACCTTTATATTACAAGCAGGAGGCCTAGGGACGTCGTGTGCAGAGTGGGAACTCTCACGCGTAAGGCGGGAAAAAGTCTATGGAGGCTAGTAAAGACAAAGTTACTGTTCTCGGGCGAACCCGACTAGGTAGGTCAAAAACGAAAGTGGATCCGGACACTTAGAGTGTTGGACTACGCTGGAGCACCGGAGTACTCGGTTTACCTAGCCCAGGGGCTGCGGCTGCATAGGGTTCAAGTGGCGTCGGAAATCCTCGTTGACGAACCAGGAGCCTGAAGAAAGAAGTTGCTGGCAGGCGGCCAGTGAAGAAGTTCGTGGTGATCCAAGCCTGGATCAGGGAAGAAGAAGACCTGTAAGCAGAGGTGACCAAGTTCTGAATCACTAGCCAGTGATTTAGGGGGGCACCAGGATGGCACCGGACGAAGTCACCTCGACCAGGTGAGTGGGCGCTGCTGGGCTCTGCAGTCTCTCGGACCAGGAGGCGTTGTCGGCGACCAGGATGGAGGTGCGAGCTGTCCCACGAAGGTGTCTGCTGTCGACGTCGCTGGACTCAGGATTGGGGCAACAAGTCTTTGCAAATGCAAGCCCACGCGGTGGACTTAAAATGGAGTCTGGAGTGGACCAGGAGGGTCCAGGGTGCTCCTCTGTTGGAGGGGAGCAGGGGCTAGTCTGGAGCAACCAGACCAGCGGTGTTTATCGTCGTGAAGCGTCGTAAAAGGGCCACTAGCCAACGGGCAAGTGACCTGGACAACGCGGTGAGCAGCAAAGAGCAGAAGGGCCCCACGCAGATCTCGTGGATGCAGGGGGGCTGAACTTCGGTGCTGGAGCTGCTCAGGGTCGGGGCTTCTCTTACCTCAAAGCACTCAGTCGAGGGTCACTCGGTGGTCGTGCTGGACAAGCGTCGGGCAGTCTTGATGATGGCCGGTCCCTCGAGGTCTCGTCGCACCCACGGGTCTCAGCTGGGCTGAAGATGTAGGTTGAGGTCAGAGGTGCCAGGGAAGCCGCTTCTCGTCGAGCCTGGCAGTCTTGATCCGGAGGAGAGACTTACAGCAGACCGCGGTGCTTGGTTGGTGCCTGCTGCTGCAGGGTGACTACTCCTTAGTCACAAGGGAGAAATCTTAGGAAGAGTCTTGAGTTCCTCTCGTAGAAAGTTGGTTCAGGATTCAAAGATTGATCTAATTTGGAAGGGGGCCTGCTCCTACCTTTATCCTGCAAAAGGGGGCTGGCACGCGACTAAGTCCTGCCCTATGGGTGGGACTAGGAAGGGGGGTGGTTACACCCCTCTCCCATGCCGGGCTTTCCCCAGCTCAGGGGCTGGTGTGCCCCTGGAACTGGTTCTAGCCGGCATATGCACAGTGAGCACCGGGGTGCCACTTGCAGTCACCTTCCTCTAAAGCCCTGCCTACCTAGAATACACAAAATCCTGTCTGGGACGGTGCTGGCACAGCCCCTGGCAGGAAACCCTTTGTCCTTGCCTCCCGCGCTGGGAGGACTCCCAGCAGCAGGAGGGCAGACTTGTGTCTCGGTGGCAGCATCCATCTTGTGGAGCTGAGGCTATGTCTGACTTTAACCGGGGTTACAGGTTACCAACATGTCGTGTCCCTCTAGAAGGGTGGAATGCTAACCCCGTCGCCAGAATTGGCGAGGGGTTAGTATTCCAATTCGTATGACACCTTACTCGACATGTTTTGATAAAGCGATACCAGAGTTGGCATATAACCGCGAGGATTATAATGCACTTAAGAGTATATGGTATGCGTTATCATGGAACAGCTATTAGGACTTGGTTCCGCAAGCTGCAAACGGGCTCAGCTCATGCCAGAGCACCATCTCACATTATTCCAAGCACTCTGCCTTCAGGATTGTTAAGGCCTGCCATAGGAGTGACTGATAGGAATATATGTGTCCATTTTGGGGTTAGACATAGGAATACTATATCTAAAGCAAAAGGGTGAGTACACCACCTTGCCCCAGCTGTCAAGCAGCCAGTTGTGTCTGTTTAGTTAGTCAGCCCTTGGGTGGCATAATACATGCTGCAGCCCCTGGGAGACTTCTGGGTGCACCTCAGCCCTGGGTACAGGGACTTAGAGAGGGCCCAGTGCCAATTCAGTACCTGGGTACAATTTGGAGTAGAGAGAACAGCTAGGCTGTGGGTCTGATTAGCAGGCCCACAGCCAGGAAAGTCGTAAACCAGTGAAGCAAAAAGCAAAAATCTGGGTGATCATAGGATTGCAGACCCTACTCTCCTACACTCCTACGTACCCTTTTGAGGTATTACAAATAGATTACATTCATATGGAGCGTTGCAATAACCTCAAGTATGTTCTGGTGGTGGTTTGTGCCTTTTCCAGATGGATAGAGGCCTACCCCCTAAAGGATAATACTGCTTTGTCCACTGCCAAAGTCCTCTTGAAGGAATTCTTCCCAAGGTTTGGTTTGCCGTGCATTGTCTGGAGTGACAATGGAAGTGAATTCGTAGGCCAAATTATGCACAAGGTGTGTGCGGGTCTTGGTATTAGGCAAAGATTCCATGCGGCAAAACACCTTCAGTCAGCGGGTTTGGTAGAGTGCTATAATGGCACACTCAAGCTCAAATTAGCAAAGATTCAGGCCAGCACGGGTCTTGCTTGGCCCGATGCTTTACCTTTGGCACTTCTCTGTACGAGAACAACTGTACATTCTCATTTAGGACTTAGTCCTTATGAGGTCATTTTTGCGCACCCAGCCAATGTCTGGGGAGTCCCTCGACCTAAAAAGTATTTGGATATTCCATACCCATTGTTGGTTGATTACTTGCATGACCTCACCACTAAATTAAGTGTTATTCATCAACATGTTCAAAACGCTTTGCCGGAGGCTTCCTCAGGTCCAGGTCATTCCATCCAACCTGGAGATTTTGTTTGTCTGAAGAATTTTCAGAGGAAGAAGAATTTGGAACCTCGTTGGGGGCCGCCGCGACAGGTGCTCTTGGTGACACGTACAGCAGTGAAGGTCGTCGGAAAGAAAAATTGGGTCCATGGTGTGCACTGTAAGAGGGTACCTCTGCCTTTGCCCTACGACCAGTGGGTCCGAGAAGGCGTAGGTGATAGTGAGAGTGAAAAAGTACCCGATTTGTACCTTTCAGTAGTGCACGCCTGGACTGGACAAGTTCTGAGAAAGAAGATGACGACGTGTTGCAAGAAGCTGTACCATCACATTTGCGATTGAATACAACGAACCCAGAGACTTTGTTTCGAGATCAAACGATACCTGGCAAGATACGGTACAACCTAAGACCTAGATTGACAAAAGACAATTGAACTTTTTTTCTTTTCTGGTTATACCCTTTTATTGAAAGACATTTCTTTTTCACTATCCATCAAGTTGCAGGGTCACGGTATGAGTCTTAGGCTGTGACCTGAGTAGTGACCTAGGTCAGCAGGACTTGCAGTGTCATAGGACGGCTAATAACCACAACTAAGTGATCCAGGAAGATTACCGTGAGCAACGCCTTAGAGAATGGATATTAAAGTGGAAGAGAATGATATAAAGATTGCAATGCAAAGCAAATATAAAAAGTTATTGTTTAGTCGATGTGGCGTAACATTGTGTATTTTAGTATGTTTATGTATTTTACCGGCTTGTGTGGGTTGGGTTATCCACACTATGCAGCAAGCACCTGTTCCTACTTCTGTTTCTTTGCCTTTTTCTACTACTACCTCCCCGCATCAGTTCTACACACTCCCAGATCACGAGAAAATTAGGAGAACAGAATACTTTAACAATTAATTCATCCAGTTGTTACATCAGCATGAACTGGTAGTCAACACTACTGACTGTTGGGTTTTTGGGCTCATGCCACATAACACAGAGAAAGGGATGCCATACTTAGTCCTTCCGTTTTCGTATGAACGTTCCGCTTGGGCTTATTTGGCTATGTTTTCTAATTTATACCAGAATCAACTTCGATATTCTCCTGGTAGTCCATACAATGGTGGAGCAGATTTTAGTCATAGTCCTTTGATAAAGGGAATAGTGACTATGGCTAAAATTGCCGACATTGGTAAGATTCCAATTGATGAGAAACAAGCATATGATGGTTGGAATGTGACTCGTTACGTTACTAGCCTCACTGATAAGGCTAGGCAAAGAAGATCTTTGCCAATTTGGACCATACTTCATAAAGGTAACTTATGTCTGCAGATAAATGGTCAGAATAATAAGAATAAACAGGAAAATAATGTTTGTTCCCATACATACATGTATTCACCCTTGATTTCTTCACCGCTTGTACCATCTCAAGGTACATATTTTGTTTGTCATGATAGAGCCTACACATGGCTTCCCACCTATTTTTCAGGAACATGTTATGTGGCTTTTCTTCTTCCCCCAACATACACAGCCACTTCAGGTCATCACAGGAAAAGATATGGCAGAGGGGTTATTGATTCTAAAGACACAGCTGGACAAGAGGGAGGAGACTTTATCAAAGGGTTTCTTCCTTTCTGGGGCCCAATGGCCAATAGCAGAAACATTAGACAGCTAGTTCGTGTTGTTGAGGCTACGATAAATGTGACTTCCGGAGCCTTGAGTAATTTGACAGCCGAACTTCAGGCGGATCGTCTTATGACTTTGCAAAACCGAATGGTTTTAGACATTGTCCTTGCAGACAGAGGAGGAGTCTGTAAATTGATTGGGTCTAGTTGCTGCATTTACATTCCTGATAATGCCCCTACAGTATACCAAGCCATTTCTAAGTTACACGTGATTTCCGAGTCTATTCACCAGGACACAGGAGATTGGTCCGTGATGGGATGGTTTTGGGGACTACTGTCCACATGGGGATGGAAGGTGTTAACTTTCCTTGGAATGATTTTGGCCATCATTTTCTCTTGCTGTCTTTGTTTGCAGTGTGGCCCCGCCATCTGTGGTCTTTGTGCCACCTTGTGTGTCCCAAAGCCTGTGTCACAGAAAACAGAGAACATTAAAATGATGTTGCAGCAACAACTCAATGACCTCATGACCATTGACATTGACTCAGACTAACATGAGTCCTTTGTGCTTTGCCTGAGTAATGGCAAAAGGAGGGTCTGAGGTTCTGTGGTTTTCGACTTCGCTTCATTACGTATTTAGCCGCCATTTTGTGTTGACTTTACTCAGGCAGCACGGCGAACGTAGTGTTTTTGCTTTTTCAGCTGCTATGCGTCTCTTCTGTTAAAAAGTAACCCCTTGTCCTTGTTTACGAAACCGAAGTCAGGGTCTGGCCGAGTTTGTTAATCCGTGTCTAGACTGATTGATCCTTGTCTTAGTTGACTGTTTGGGTCCCACCATTCTTCCCTTACTTTATCTTATTTGACTGGCCTTCACTATTCTCTTCTTGTATTCCCCTATTACACAACTATCCTTTGAGGCATACGAACACGTCCTACCACCTGCAAATTGGATTACAGGCACTAGCATTGATTAACTTGAGGGGAGGAGAGATACGGGGTCTGAAAGAAGGGCGTATTCAAGATACTTGATAGCTTGTTTTCAAACTTTTCCTATTTGTCAGTTTTGTATGTTTTGGGAGTAGACGTTGTAAATATGTGTGCTATAAAAGATTTTGTACCACAGAATTAAGTGGCAGTCTCCTAAGAATATACATATGTACTTCTTGGATAACTGTGCTTAGCTGCAGCTAATAAACTCGATTTTCTACGCCTAACAGAGTGTCTCGTGTCTCTGTCTGACAAGGCAGGTGAACCCGGAGATATTAGGCGTGCCCTGCGCCGCTCGGCCCATAAGGCCCGGTTCTCCAGGTGTAAGGAGCTCTGCCCAGAAATATCGATTTGATTTAAAAAACTGTAGCTGGTATTCCATTTGGCCCTGGCGCGCCATCATTCCTCATAAGACTGATGATCTTGATCACTTCGGCTTCGTAAATGCCTGGACCCTGGATGTTTTCATGATTTAGTGCTCGAGGCGAGTTGAGGGCTGATAGCTCCTCTGTCCCACTACTGTAGAGCTGATTGATGTGATTCACCCAAACATTCTCGGGTACCCCGTTCTCCTTGGACTGGCCACTATTGCTGACTTGGTTAATATATTTAATTATTTATTTGATTTTTCATTTATTTAGAAAGGTTTTATATAGCGCTGGCTACACCCATGGGTATCAGAGCGCTTTACATAATATAGTCGAAAAGTATCTGAAGAAATACACATCGTAAAGTAAAAAATACAGTAATAAAGTGCGGTGTTAAGATAAGATCAGTATAGGGAACATAGTAGGCATACGATTTTGCATTGGTTAATAAGCGACGGAGGGAATTGCTTGAAGGAAAAGATATAGTGCGTATACACAATTATTTACAGCAACAAGAGGATTAACTACTTGGTTAGTGTATATAGGAGGCACGTTTGATGTGCATGGAGGGGTGAAGGAGTGGAGAGAAGGGGTCAGGGAGGGGGGTGAAGGGGTAGGGGAGAGGGGGAAGAAAAGTCAGAGGGGGAGGAGGGGGGCTGGATAGGTGGGAGGGAGAGGGAGAAGCAGGCGAGAAGAGAGTAGATTTAAGGGCCCCAATATTTGTTAAGCAGATAGAGTTGGAGGTCTTTTTTTGAAGCTGAAGTAAGAGGGGTTGCAGCGTAAATCAATAGGGAGTGTGTTCTATATGTTGGGAGCATTACCTGAGAAGGAACGAGATTGAGAGGCTTTCTTTTTTTGCAGAGGGGGGATGAGGAAGAGTGTGTTGGTGCTTCTCAACTGACGAGAGCAATCTGCTATTTTGAGTTTGCTTGAGAGGTAGATCCAGGACTTAAAGTGAAGAGCTTTGTGTGTAATGTAGGCAGTTTTGTAGGCAGATCTGCCTTCGCGAGGAAGCCATTTAAGGACTTTAAGGGCAGGAGAGATGCGGTCGAAATGTCTAGTGTCCGTTATAAGTCTGGCCGCCAAGTTGAGTATGGTTTTGAGGGGGGCCAGGTGGACTTTGGGGGTTCCGGAAAGGATAGCATTGACATAGTCAATTTTCGAGAGGACTAGGGATTGGACTACTGATTTGAAATCTTCAGCTGGGATGAATGGTTTAATTCTTTTGAGCTGGCGGAGTGTGCAGAGTGTTTTTTAGCTTAGTTTTTATAATATGGGAATTGAGAGTAAGCTTATTGTCAAAGGTTATGCCCAGAGTTTTAACTGTTTTTGATTTGGGCAGTTGAGGGCATTGAGGTCGGAGATCCATGATTGGATAGGGAGTGAGTTGTTTTTAGGGGAGAAAAGAATAATTTCAGTTTTATCAGGGTTGAGTTTGAGATGGTTGGAGTGGAACCAGGATTGGATCGAAATCAAGGTGTTATTTAGGTGCAGGACATCAGAATGGGATTTAATTTTACAGTAGAGTTTAGTGTCATTGGCGTATAGGTGGTAGTTAATTCTGGCTTGTTTTAGTATGGCAGTGAGGGATTCCATAAAGAGGTTGAAAAGTGCTGGAGAGAGAATAGAACCTTGGAGAACACCAAGAGAGACAGACTTGAGAAGGGTTTGAGAGACAATTTTGGATTTTGACTTGTTGAGTTCTATGTTGAAAATAGGAAGTGAACCAGTTAAGGACAGGGCCATTGAAGCCAAACCGACATTTGAGTGTGTTAAATAGGGTTGTGTGGTTGACTGTGTCAAATGCGGCAGAGAGGTCGAGGAGAATGAGGAGGCAGGACTCACCCTTATACAGGGCGTGGTGGATGTCATCATGGATTTTTAGCAATGCGATTTCAGTGCTACAGCCTTTACGGAAGCCGGATTGTAGAGGGCCAAGAAGTTTGAAAGTGTCAATGTGTTTGTCCAGTTGGAGTGGGGCACATTTTTCAAGGGCTTTGGAGAGGAGGGTGAGGTTGGATATAGGGCGGAGGTTGTTAGGGTCATCAGGATCAGCTTTAGGGTTTTTGAGAATGGGGGTGATTTCACCACGTTGGAGGGAGACTGGGACACACCCTGTGGTAAGGGAGGAATTGATGATATTGGTCCAGTATGGGACAATGACATGTTTAAGATCTTGGACAAGGTTAGAAGGGAGAGGGTCTTTTGTGTGAGAAGACGGTTTTAGTTTAGACTTCAAGTTCAGAGACCGAGAGGAAATTATGCCACGAGGCTTTGTGTTTAAGTTGTTGGTGGGCGCGGTTGGTTTCAGGTGTGATTGCGGCAGGAGGGAGTGGGTATGAAACAGGGGGCAGAGTGGGTAAGACGGGGAGTACAGGGGTGGCGTCTGGGGTACTCTGATGGTTGGGAGTGGTTTGAATTTGAGTGAAAGATTGATCAATCTTGGCAATTTTTTCTAAGAAGTAGTTGGTGATTTCATCACATTTGGTAGTGAAGCCGTAAGCTTAAGGGGGTTACGGAGGTTTGTTTTCTAACAATGTTGAACAGTTCTCTGGGTATATTTTTGGCACTTGAGAGTTGCAAACAGAAAAAAGCTTGTTTCTTGTAGGAGGATCTGGCAGCTCTGAGGAGGGCAAGATGGGAGGGAGAAGGGTGTAGTCTACAGGTTCTTTCAGTCATTCTGAGAGCATGTCTTTCGATGTTGAGGTCTGAGTTTAACCAAGATTTAGAAGGGATATTTTTTTGAGTTTTAAGTTTAGACAGGGCTATTTGGTCTAGAACCTCAGAGACCGATGTATTGAAATGCTCGGTGAACTCATTGGCGTTCAGAGAAAGAGGGGTGAGGCGAAGTTGAGCTTGGAGCTTGGATGCTAATACTCCTGGGGGGATTTAGAAGGGATATTTTTTTGAGTTTTAAGTTTAGACAGGGCTATTTGGTCTTGAACCTCAGAGACCGATTTATTGAAATGCTCGGTGAACTCATTGGCGTTAAGAGAAAGAGGGGTGAGGCGAAGTTGAGCTTGGAGTTTGGATGCTAATACTCCTGGGGGGATGACATTAAAGTTTCTAGTTAATTTTACAGTTTTGGTGTTTTTAGGTGGGGGGGATCGGGGCTGAGTGGGAGATTGTGAAAAGAATGAGGTGGTGGTCTGACCAGTCAATAGGGATGATGTTGGAAAGGGAGGCCAGGTCATTGTTAGAGATGATGACACTAAGAATGGCGCCTTTAGAGTGAGTTGGGGAGAGGCAGAGTTGTTTGAGGTCGTTATTCTCTAGGAGATTGGCAAGAAGTGTAACTGAGGGGTTATCTGGTTTGTTCCAGTGGAGATTGAGATCTCCAAGGAAGAGATTTTTGGAGTTAGAGAGAGAGGATTGAGTAAGAAGGTCGGATAGTTTGTCTTTCAATACACGGAAGGTGCTCTAGGTCTTTAGTGCAGTCCAGACACACTAGGGGAATCTCAAAGGTATTCCACAACCAAGGCTGGAGTAACAGGATAGATAAAGGGATGCAGAAGATGTGAAAAGTACCCATCAGCCCACTCAATAGTGGAGGCTCGTCATTTGGGATTTGCAAATGTAGAGAGTTGGTGTCCAACCAGCACTGCCTTCAGTAAATACTGAGGCTAGCATAGGACCCAAAAGGTTGAACCTTCAACCTAAACAAATGACAGCACAGGTGGCTGAGAAGGGCTTAGTTGCAGTGCTCAAAGATGTGAAAAAAAGGAAGATAATCCAAGTGATTGTAAAAATACCTAACTTGACGTCAACAAGAAAGCTTTATTGGGTGTGCCCGTCAAGATGGTATGGTTAAAAACAGGACAAGATTATTCTTTCTTTTTCACACGTTACGAAGTAAGTGTTGCAGTAGTGATACGTAGGTCCTGACGAAAGCCTTGACAGGCTGAAACATGTTGACCAGACAACACCACGGGTAAATAGCGAATCATCTTTCTTGCTATTGTCACTCTGTTTTTAACCATACCATCTTGACGGGCACACCCAATAAAGCTTTCTTGTTGACGTCAAGTTAGGTATTTTTACAATCACTTGGATTATCTTCCTTTTTTTCACATCTTTGAGCACTGCAACTAAGCCCTTCTCAGCCACCTGTGCTGTCATTTGTTTAGGTTGAAGGTTCAACCTTTTGGGTCCTATGCTAGCCTCAGTATTTACTGAAGGCAGTGCTGGTTGGACACCAACTCTCTACATTTGCAAATCCCAAATGACGAGCCTCCACTATTGAGTGGGCTGATGGGTACTTTTCACATCTTCTGCATCCCTTTATCTATCCTGTTACTCCAGCCTTGGTTGTGGAATACCTTTGAGATTCCCCTAGTGTGTCTGGACTGCACTAAAGACCTAGAGCACCTTCCGTGTATTGAATATGTATAGTTGGGGGACAAGGTGCGGGTAGGTCTATAATAATAATTCCCCTTGGGCCCTACTCTACTCTGTAGTTTTGCGGATAGTTTGTCTACAAACTGAGGTGTGTCACCAGAAGGGTGGTAGATATTGTGTAGGCAAATTGGGGGAGCACCTTGGACTTTGAGTTTGGCACCGAGGTATTCGAAAGTTGTAGTCTGTACTCTTGGCAAGAGAGAGTTGGAGTTGTTTTTTAAAGATTATAGCTATTCCCCCTACTTTCCCCACTGGTCTGTCCTTTCTGATGACAGAGTAGCCAGGGGGGCAGAGTAGGTCAAGGATGGGTGATAAGTAATCATTCAGCCATGTTTCAGTGAGGAAGGCGATAGCAATAGCTTCACTCAAGATGGTTTCAGAGATTTCGGATGCATGGCAAACGGCCGAACGGCAGTTGACAAGCATACAGGTTAGGGGATTAGGGTTAGTTTTGGGGGGGAGCGGGAGTGGATGGTGGTAGGTTGCGGGGGGAATCTGGGGGAGCTAGGAGAGAGGGGGATTCCACTAGTCCCCAGGCTAACTGGAGTGAGAGAGTGAGGGGGGAGAGATCTTTAGGCGGTATTGAAGGAAGGTGAGAGATTTTGGATGTATGGCAAACGGTCGAGTAGCCGTTAGCAGGCATACAGGTGAGGGGGTAAGGGTACGTTTTGAGGGGAGAGCGGGAGTGGAAGGTGGTACATTGAGGGGGGAGTCTGGGGGAGCTGGGAGAGGGGGGATTCCACTAGTCCCCAGGATAACTGGGATGAGGGAGTGAGGGGGGAGAGATCCTTAGGCGGTGTTAAAGGGAGGTATGATTTGCAAAGGGCAGAGAGGTCGGCGTACGAGAGACCGTTCAATGTGCGATGAGGCCTATGAGTAAGGCAGTGGAGGGGAGTAGTTCTTCAGTGTCTGGAATTAGTGACCTTTTGAAAGCCAGAGTAGGAAGAAGTAGAAGTAAAGTGTGGGGTCCTGGAGTTGAGGATATAAGTTGTTTATATTCCTCTCTAAGTAGAGAGAGTTCGGTCACTAAGGTGGAAATATTTCGGTCAATGTTGATGAGTGGTTGGGTAAGAAGGGTGAGCGAGGGAACGGAAGGGGCAGGGGTGGGTAAGGGTGTATTTTTAGTATTGGTTGGTAGGGGGGAGTTAATGTTCAGGGAGGGAGGGGTGTCAGGAGTATGTGAGGGACGGAGAATCATGTCGAGGGATGGGGGTGTGGAGGAGGGCGGGGCACTGAGAGGAAGGAGAAAGGGTTTAAGTAGAGGGGAAGAGGTTTAGATGAGTGTGGGGAGAAATAACATCAATGTTGGGAGAAGGAGTGTAGTTAAGAGAAGGGAGGGTCGGAGAAGGGTGTGTAGTAGAGTGAGGGGCAATGAGGGGTATTGTGGTAGTATAGCAGGGGCAGGAGGTGGGGTTGGGAGTTGGAAATGTGTGGTTGGGAGTTGGAGAGAGTATGTTATTAGAGGGCGTGGGATTTGGTTTGTTTATGAGCAAGAGAGTTGGGGAGATGCAGAGTGAGTTGGGGATGTCGAGGGGGGATTCAGGAGAGAGCGATTGATTAGAAGTAGAGGCTTGAGAAGCAGAAAGAGGAGGAGAGGACAAGAGGGGTGTGAGGAGGGGTGCCATCAGAGTTTGGGGGAGAAGTGTGGTTAAGAGCATGAAGAGTAGGGGAAAATGGGTGAATAGAGGGAAGAGCAATATGGAGGGCACAGGTGGTTGGGGGGTTAGAAATGGGATTATGAGTTTGTGGGCATTGGTTATTAGCGTAAGTGAGGGTAGAATTATTGGCAAGCATGGGAGTTGGGGAGATGTCGGGTGAGGTGGTAATGTTCTGAGGGAGTGCATCAGGAGAGTGAATGATTGGGAGTAGGGGTAGTGGGGACATCGATAAGGTTAGAGTTATTTGAGGGAGGAGGTGTTACAATAGGGAAAGGAGGGAGGAGTACAGGGAGATCGAGAGGTGGTGTGGGTGTGGGATTTGGATAGTTGGAAGGATACAGTGCTGAAATGAAGTTCAAATATGGTAAGGTGATGTTCTGATGCTTGTATGAGGATGTTTCCTGTTTTGAAGAGGGAGATGTTGATGTTCCCAGGGAAGGTTGGAGAGGCGGAGGTGGATAGTTTAAATCCATAGGGGAGTTTGCACAATTCCATGACTGGGAGGAGACGTAAGAAGATACTCTTCCATTTCGAAGGGCGTTTGGAGCAGAAGATGTAATTGGTTTTTATGGGGGAGGAGAGGCTGTGGTAGTTATCAACAATTAAGGTTTCAGGGTGGCGGATCAGTGTTTTATGCTTAAAATTTTCTTAGCATTTTTGGAAAGATTGGGCGGGTAAAGAATCGTCCAGGAGTTGGGGCCATGTTTGGTTAGTGAAGGGTCTTGGGTGTCAATGATGTGAATGGGAAGAGCCATATTCGGTGAATAAGTAGGAAGGAGACGGGGAGAGATGAAGGGAGAGTGGTGTAGAGAGCAAGGGCGGTACCAGAGATTGATGAGTAATGGGGCAGCTGTTAGAGGGGGGATACGCGCCAGCAAAGAATGGAAACAGCAACATTGACTAGTACGAAGTAAGACAGGGAAGGAAGAAGTGTTGTGTATCGATTTTAGAATTTGTATGAATTTCCTGAATCATGCCCTTATATAGGTACAATTCACATTGCCCTTATTTAGGCATAGAAATCCAGCCCTTATTCAGGCTACCCAAATACAGGCATGGCTACTTACATCCGTTCATCTACGTCAAAACGAGTTCCTGGAAAACCAGACTCTTAAGCCTTTAGGACTTCCCCTTGCTTGAGTATTGATTTCTCCAAGAACTAATTTATTATGCATGAACATCTATTCCTTAGGGGTTCATTCATGACGTTCTTATGCCCGACTTTTACGTCAATACTGGCATTCCTAAACACCTTCAAAGTATATATATACCTTCACTTGCTGTGGCAAGGCACGGTGCGGTTCGGCTACCTACTTGCACGAATCGGTTCGCCACAGCAAGTCCCGAAGGAAGTTAACTCCCCAACTGACGCACTGACCAGACGTTGTCATCCTCCTCACGAGAATCCAGCTCCAGTGTTTCTGACTCCCCTTGCGGGTTGTTAAGGATCGAGTCTCGGGAAAGAGATACCAACCTCTCACATTCTAAGGTATGGAGCTGATTAGAGCCTAGAGAAACCTTTGGCAATTCTTGGCACAACTAAACTAAACTATAGCTAAAACAGCACCTACTTCTTCCCTCGTACTTGACTTGGGTTAGGTACACTGGGGTATTTATTTTATTTATTTATTTGAAAGTTCTATATAGCGTGAACTAGACCCTTGCGGGTATCAGAGCGCTTTACAGGGAAGGTGTCATAGTTACATAAATACAAAGAAAATAACATAGGTTCAATGCTGGTCAATGATAGTATAAACTTCCTAACACAGCTACATGGGAATAAGGTACATAACAAAACATTCAATGTATATCAAGCAAAATATAGATACAGTATCCAGGACCTGGTTGGACAATAGACAATAAAATGTTCTATGTAGAAGATACGTTGGGTAGCAATATAACAGTAGTCCATGCTCAAGCGAATTTAGCCATGAGAAGCGATTTCACTTTTTTTGAAAGATGCTGTAGGGGGATTAAGTCTGGTTTCTGGGGGTAGGGCATTCCATATTCTGGGCCCCATTCCTGAAAAGGTTTGGGTATATGTTTTCTTCTTGTTGAATCTTTGCGGTTTCAGTAGAAGGTTTTTAGCACTTCTTGAAGATCTGACCCCACATGAGGGTGCCAGTTTCTCTACCAAATAGCTAGGTGCATTGTGGTGAATGGGGAAACATCCTTTACAACGCAACTTTTACCACGCAGTGCCTTTACGACGCAACTTTTACAACGCAAACCATTACAACGCATTGCGCTGCGGGGCGCTCTAGGATAGGGAATAGGTTTAATTTACTATCCAACACCTTCCCTAGTGTCCACGGGGACTGGAGTTGGAATAGTAAATTAAACTATTCACTATCCAGTGCCCCAAAGCACTATGCGTTGTAAAGGCATGCATTGTAAAAACCGTGTTGTAAAGGCATGCGTGGTAAAAGCATGCGTTGTAATGTCATACATCCTGGTGAATGGCTTTATGCATCATACATGCTTATTTCAGATGTATTCTAGCTTCCAACGGTAGCCAATTACGGGATTTTAGGTCAGGGGATAGGTGGGAGCTTCTTTTGGAGCCAGTGATAAGTCTTGCTGCAGCGTTGATGGAGGCTCTTAGAGGAGCCGTCGCAGCTCTGGGCGGGCCGCAAAGAGAGACAATCCCGTAGTCAATTCTTGGGATGACAAGAGCGTGTACTGCCAGTTTGAAGTCCTTTTCCGGCAGGAAAGTTTTCAGTTTTCTCAGAGTATGTATCTGAAAGTTTGCTCCTTTTGTTGCATTGCGTTGAGTGCAGTAAGGTGTTCGATCCATTCTTGCATTCTGGGTACTTGAGCGGGAGGAGCGATTACGAGGAATTCGGTTTTGAGGGCATTCAGTTTTAGATGATTCTCTTCCAGCCAGGTCTGAGCTTTTCCGAGAGTTGATTTGAGCACTTTGGTGTCGTCTAGGGTATGGATCTTAAGGTATAATTGTGTGTGGTCGGCGTACATGTGACATTGCACATTAGCGGAGTTGAGAATTAAGTCCGCAGGGTCAGTGGTAGGTTTCTTTAGAATGGGTGATACCTGCCCGGCTTTTAGGGTGTCAGGGATGCAACCTTGGCGTAAAGAGTTATTTATGATCTTGGTCCATAGTAGCAACAGCAACAGGGTGAAGTCTTTTACGAAGTTTGCAGGGAGCGGGTCGGTGAAGTGATTGGCCTGTGTTCAGGGCAGTAAGCATTTTGAGAATAGATTATTCATTGTAAGTATTGAAAGAAGACCATGATGTATTATTTTTTAAATCGAACTTTGATGAGTTTCGCTATGGGGCATTTAGAAGGGAAGGTGAGGAGTTTGTATGTGAGACAGTGTGTGTTATTAGGTCGTTGAGAAGGTACTTCTTTATGGTATCTGTCTTCTGAGTGAAAAAGGTAGCAAATTCTTCACAGTTTGGTCGTGAGACACATTTATCTTGGGGGCGGTGAGGTGCATCCTTCGATTGAGTTTTGATTAACTCGAAAAGTTTTCTGGGACGATTTTCTGCCTGGTCTAATTGGTGTGTGAAGAAGTCTGCTTAGTGTGTTTGATCTTTCTGTAGTATGCGTTCCTCTTCTTTCTTAGTATCTTGAGATGGTTGGCGGAGCTGATCTCCATCTGCGTTCAGTTATTCTTAGGGCTCGTCTGTCCTCGTTTAATCTTCCATCGTACCAAGGCTTAGAATCTTTTGTGGAGACTCTCTTCAATTGAAGGGGAGCTACCTCATTTAGTATTGTGTTCATGGAATTGAAGTAGTGGTTGGTGAGATCATGAATGTCTGATATCCCTTCAGGAGTAGGAAGTAGGTTGTAGCTGTGAATTGTGCTTATGTTAGGGTCAATGCTTTTCAGATCCCTCTTCTATACTTTAGGTCTTGTGGGTTGAACTGAGTTGCATTTCACTGTTTCATTGATAAAGAAGGTGATGATGTGATGATCTGACCAATCACATGGATGGATCGTACCTAGCTGGATGGAATCAACTTTAGAGATTACTAAATCAAGGATTGATCCTTTATCATGTGTAGAGATGTTGCAAATGTGGGTGAGGTCAAGGTCAGCAAGGAAGTTATTTTTTTTATAAATCTTTTTATTGTTTTAAAACAAGAAAAATAGACAGACATATCCGGTGCCACATATACATCCAATGATAACAAGGTGAATTGATACAAAAACAGGATAGACGTAGAGCAGCGAAAATTCTTCGAGAGGCCCGCACTATTAAGCACAAAACAAAATTTGCATCAGTGTAATCGCTAAACAGTTTAGATGCGGATCCTCAAAACCCTCCCACCCATAAATCAAAACAGCAGGAGAATCATGGCAACCAGACATTAGAAGTTAAGGATCAAAGTCAGGATATTTCGCAATATTACGAGTAAAGGAAAGACTAAGAAAAAAAAAATGAAAAAGGAGAAAAAACCATATGGGCGATAACAAAAAGAAAACAATAAACCCCTCCCCCCACCCTGAACCCCTGCAAACGGCTATCGCCTAACCCCCAGTAGCAGCGTGCCTGTCGCCCCAACTAACTAAGTTCTAAAAGAAGAAATGTACCAAAGTAGAAAAGAGAAGTGGAGGAGGGCATATTCGTACGGGCTCCCGGTCGCCCCTCCCCACCGCCAGAACCAAGAATCCCAAGATTGAAGTCAAGAAATCTATCGGAAAACTAATATGCATCTCTACAAGGGAAACTTCAAACACCGCCCAGCCTTCCTAAAGCATAAGTTTAGCAGATCCCGTACCAATCGATACTTAAGTCAAACCCAGCCTTTCAATCTCATCCTTGCCCCTTCCGATCAGACGCATGAGTCCCCTCCGGACAAACCACCTCTTCCACAGGACAGTCCGAGTACGAAGAAACTGTAATAAAACTCAATTCAAAACAAAGCAGAAGAACGAAGGTGCCATGAACACCGTCAGGTCCAGAGACTCCCTTCCCCGTTATGAACTCCCAGCGTTGATTCGTCCGCCATCTTAGCTGCTCCGATGTATAGGGGAGTGACGCAGTTTCATTCCGATAACAGTTCTCATCAAAAGTCTCTGGAGTGGGAACATCAATTAGTCCTTCCATAGTCGGCAACGATCGTAGGCTTAACAATCCATTGGTAATATAATCACCAAATTCGCCAATGCTGCCAACACTATTTTACCAACACATTAGTTACTTTCCTCACTTACGAATAGAACATAAGGTGGGCGGCATCTCATTTCCTTGAATCAATCTTAAATTTTTATTTTTTCTTTTACTTCATAGCTTTCTTTAGTTTGTTTAATTTTTTACAAAACAATTTTTTCAATTTACAAATAATATATAACATACAAAATTATTCATTTATGAAAACATTTACATCTCTTAAAACACTCCCTCTCTCTCATTCATACCAAAATTTAGTGAGTGAACCACTTGCATACACTAACATACACTCTCAGTAGACATCAAAAAATTAATTAACAATGTTTTTTTGAGAAAAATCATGCACTGTTAATACAACGTTGCCATAGATGCCAAATTGCTTATATTTTTCAGTTCATTAATGCAAATTAAACATTTCAAATCTTATGGCATATTATCCATACGGTCAAATGTGTTGGCAGCATTGGCGAATTTGGTGATTATATTACGTTAGGCTGTGACTTGGCCTTGCTGCTTGGGAGTCCATACCCAGTGGTGTTTTTCAGTTCTCTAACAATCCATTGGTGGCATCGAGCTTGTTCTCATTGTCCAAAACACTGGTCAAAGGCTCCGACACCTCACACAATACGGGGTCTACTTCCTCCATCAGAGTGGCCCTCTTGGGTATCTCGGTCGTCACCGTTTCTTGTAGTGGAGTAGGGTCCGGTCCAATTCGTACCATCTCAGACAAGCGCGCCACCATTGTCTGAATGCGGCCTTCGACGTACACATGAATTGACCCAATGGCTGCCAACACAGTTCGTAGCGACGGGTCACTCTCGGTTCGTTCCACCACTCTTCGATCAGTGACGGTCATGATTTCTTCCCCCAGCGAGCTCGATCTCTCAGAGGGGGACGGGCGAATAGGGAACGGTCGACTGCAGAGGGAGATTTATCAGTTGTTCCGATGATATCCTAGGTCCGCCACCACAGGCGGAGATCCCGACCCAGTGAACACCAGCGGGCCCTTTACCGGGTCACCGGGCAGGACCCCCGTCCACAGCTGCAACCGTTGGGATGACACCCCTCCTCCGACTTTCACCAAGGCAGCCGAAACGTCATCCACATCAATCCGAAAAAGCGAAAAAAAAAATTCTCCACTCCGGTAGACCGGACCCAATCGCACCACCACAGCCGATGTTGTTTAACTGAAACCCGGATGGGCCAGTACTCGAGACCCCGGCTTCCGGGCAGATCTAGGCCGCAAACTTCCACTCCACATATCTTCGTCAGCCGAACAGGTAGAGAGCCTGGGATAGCACCATTAATCTCACGGCAGGATCATACACACGGTGGCTGGGCGCAAGGACAGGATAAATGACAGGATATTCCAGCGGGAGTCAGAGGTCGGCGGAGCCAGGAGCCTACGTGGCCATCTTGGTTACTAGCGTGGCTCCTCCTCCAAGCAAGGAAGTTTTTGAGACTGTTGACCACTGCATCATTGGTGTTATTCCAGTGGAGAATGAGGTCTCCGAGAAATATTTGGGAAATTTGATGTCCGGCATTAGTAGAAACTATGTCCATGAAGTGTTTGGTAAAAGTGAGGTTATCACCCGTGGTTGATAAAGGGTGTGTAGACAGCATATTGGTTTGCCTTAGCTATTGATGTCAAGGCATATGTATTCACAAGAAGGGAATACTAGGGATAGGGATTTGTTTACTGAGATATTATTCCGGTGTATGCAAGCAATACCACCCCTGTCTTATCAATTCTATCCAGTCTGATGATGTCATAGTTCGGGGGAACTAGTATGTCAATGATGGGTGTAGAGGATTCCTTTAACCAAGTTTCGGTTAAAATGATCAAATCGGGTTCTCGTGTGAGAATGAGGTCAGCTATGTCGGCCGCGTGTCTTGAGGCCGATTTACAATTTAGTAGTATACACTTAAGGCGGAGCGTAATGAGGGATGTAATGGGATCCAGAATGAGCGGAACTTGCCTAAGGTTGTTTTCGACGATGCCTCTTGGGTTGTGTTTAGTGGGTCTGTGAGTTTTGGGGGGAATGGTTGGGATTAGAGCCAGTTTGGGCGGGCTATCCGGAAGCAAAGTGTTGTGATTTCAGTGTGGGGGCTCATATGAATGGAGTAGAGCTAGTAAATCATTCTCCGATAGCGGATTAGTCCTACTGATTGGCCGGGTAGATTTATTGTGAAAAGGAACTGATTTCCATCTGGGGGTCGAACATTTCGGCGTGATTACTGAGTGAGTCAAGTGAAAGTTTGATTTAGTCGGTCGTGCATATCTAGTGTTCCAGGGTTTGCTCAGAAGAGCCTCAGATAGGGATCTAAGTTCTTCTTTGATTTGTCGTACCGAGAGTATGATCTCGTCCAATCTGGGGTCTGGTGAGGGTGGAAGCGAGATTGGTGGATGTATTATGGGTGTGGGAGGAGTACTTATATCCCGTGGATGGTAAGAAGGAGGCACATCTTCCAGGATGATGTTGTTATGAGGCGTCCTATCTGGTTCCCGCTCCATATCGAGGAGGGGTGGACAGGAATGTAGAGAGGGTGTAGGAGGCGTAGATGTGTGTGGTGGGGTTGTGTTCATGGGAATGATGGGTTCACAGGGGGTAATGGTGACAATGGGGGAAAGAGGAGTAGATGCAGGAGGCGTAGCGGTGTGTTGTGAGGCTGTGGCCGTGGGAGTGCTGGTTTTGCAAGGGGTAATGATGACAGTAGGGGGAGATATATTCGTTCTATGGGAGGATGCTGAATCTGTTAAGGGTGTGAGTGCTGGTGCCGCAGTACGGGGGAAGTTTCTTATGGGGGAATCTGGTGGGGAGGGGAGCTTAATTGTATCTAATGGTTATGATATTGATGTGGTGGTGTGCAAGTCTGTGATGGGTGTAGATACTGGTGCAGATGGAAGGGGGGAGTGTCTTATGGGTGAGTCGAGCGGGGAAGTATTATTTTAGAAGCACCAGTTGAGTATTTTAGCCTGTGTTATTTATGTATGTCTTTTTATATATGTCATAGCTACAGACCATGCTATTACAGTATTATTTTATATTACTGTTAAGGCTGTACACATTATACTTCACATTCTGTCTTACGATTGTAGCAGTTCATATCTCTTGCATGAGAAAGAAGATTGTTCAATAAACCCTTTTTGGGTCTCGCTGGAAAAGCATCCGTAAGGATGCATCCAGCTGGAGACCAGTAGCGATCACTGTGGGAGGAATGACGGACCAGAGGGTGCACGAGCTTTTTCTCTCCTGGATTCGTGTGCGCGAACGCGCTCGTCGCGTCCGCGTCCCGCGCCGTACACATCGCAGACAGACACTCGCTCACACACACACACCCCCTCCCCCACAGTCACACACACGCACTCCAAGACACATACACACACACACACACACGCACACACACACACACACATACACACATACACAGGCCGCCTCCCCCCGCGCGCGCGCGTACATGCTTCCCCCCGCGCGCGCGCGTACATGCTTCCCCGCCCGCCCGCCCGCCCGCCCGCAGCTCAGCAACGCACTCACCGGCTCTCCTCAGCTGCAGGGCCCGGCAGCAGGACTCTTCTTCCCTCGTTAGGCACCGGGGCGCAGGGTAGGCTCCTGCCTGCTCCGGTGCACGGCTCCAATCGCGGCTCTTCCGTGGGAGGCGGGGTAGGCTCCCGCCCTCCTACTTCCTGTTTCCTGTTGTCGAGCCGGCCTGCCTGACTTCCTGGTCGCAGGCCGGCAGAGTAACGAGGATGTTTTGCGGTATTTATTTATTTATTTAATTATGCATTTTTATATAGCGCAGACTTTACCCGAAGGCGGTATTTATTTATTTATGTATTTATGCATTTTTATATAGCGCGGACTTTACCCGAAGGCGGTATTTATTTATTCATATATTTATGCATTTTTATATAGCGCGGACTTTACCCGAAGGCGGTATTTATTTATTCATGTATTTATGCATTTTTATAAAGCGCGGACTTTACCCGAAGGCGTCGGAGGCTTCACAACAGGAACAGAAATGAAACATAATGAGAAACATTACAAAAGAACAGGTTGCAAAAACATACGTTACTTACATAAGGTAATAGTGACAATTGTGAGCAAACAAAATACATGAGGTAGTAAAAACTATGAGCAACCAAAAATACATGAGGTAGTAAAGGTAATAGTGACAATCGTGAGCAAACAAAATACTTGAGTAAAAATTGTGAGCAAACAAAATACATGAGGTAGTCAAAAGTGCACCAGAGGAAATGAAAGTGACAAGTGTGCAGTTATAAGAGAAAACAGAGTATGATTAGAGGTATAGTCCTGCAATAAGTGCTAGACACTCAGGCTCAGGAACAAGCGTTACATGGGCAAGGTGGCACTTGTGCAAGTATCAAAGGTAGCCCGGAATACAGTACCACTGTGATCACAAAATTCTTAAGCACCCTGCAACACTGGGGATTTACAGGAATCCAAACACCAGCGTAAAGTACTCGAACAACAATAACGTCTGTCTTATAAATGTCACAAAAAAATGTTAATATTTCACTTCTGTTCTTGGATTTTCGTGAAAATACAACACATATTGCATTGCAAATGCTATAGGTGTCACATTTGTGAAAGTTAGAACTATTGGCATTGTAAATGACAAAGCTATTACTTTAGCTATTACTATAGCTATGTTCACAACCAACACATAAATAAAAAAAATGTAATTCGCAATACCAATGGCTCAAACTTTCCTAATGCGAGACCTATTGCATTGCAAATGCTTGTTATTTTAACGCCCCGTCTATCTATCTCTATGCAACTCTGTAGAAACGAAGTATGCACGATTGACTGAGTGAAATGGTTATCTATTGTTTCCACGACTCTGAAGATATTATTCCGACTCTAAGAGAAACAAAGTTGTCATGTTTATGCGGTTGTCAGAAACTAATCCCTTCTTGTTCATTCAACAAAGTTTCTAGTGACCTCTGAGTTAGCTGGCACACGCAAGTAATTAAGTTTAATGTACTCAATAGAGACATACTGACCTCAGTCTTATGTTAAAACTATGGTGTATATTATTCCAATGCGCAGAGCCTATCAGAGATATAGGAACTACACTAGTGCTGAAATTTGCAAAGGGCAACCAAACAGGTGAATGCATAAATATGCAAAAGGTAGTCATGCAGAAGGGGGTAAGGGATTAGTTGGAGCAGCAGATTAATTTGCCAGTTTACCACGGAGAGAGATTTCCTAGATGTAGATAAATAACATATCGTGGACAGTTTTCCTAGATGCAGATAAATAACATCTCAAGGACAGCGTAAGTAGAAGGAAACAACAAAAGGGACAAAAATTTACCCTGTGGTAGCACATGGACAAAACATGGACAGCTTACTTAGATGCAGCTAAATAACATATCATGGACAATGTATATTGAGGAAAACAACAGATCAGGGATGTGGAATTCCTATAGCCCGACGCCCAGGACATATTGTTTGGAGTCAAGGGCAACAAGTTTTAATGTGTATTTTGTCCTTGGGACAAGAAGGCCCAGCCCGCTGCAGCACAAACCCTTTGGCTGCCCGTTTGCAGTACCACATTAAAGGCCAGGGAAGGGCACTGCCTGCAGTTAAGTTATTTGTGTGCATATGTGAATGCTGTTCAAATTTGTATTCATGGTTCATTAACTTAAAGCCTTTATTAGGGTGAACGCTCTAAGTAAATGTAAATTCTGACTGCACTACTGACAGTGGTTCCAGTATAAAAATGTTTACACATGGTTTCAAAGTTGAGCAATATGAGGCTATGCATAAGGCTCCCAGAATGCTCTATGATTAGATGCAAATATTTGCAGATGCTTGAAAGCAAGATTAACGATTTTTAGCTTTCAATATAAAATGTTCCTAAATGAAAATAGGGAAAAAAACATTTTGCTAAACTACTGTAAAATTTCAGGTACCGTTTCTTTGCAGCATCATTTTGTAAAATGTGTTGATGCAAGCTAGTATTTCCCAAAGATATTCATATTGGAAAATCAGAGTAACCAGTATCAATAAGATTATGGAAAACATAAAAATAAACAAGCATTGGCAAAGCCAGTAGGTCTGAAATTGCTGGTCAATGTTTTAGTTTTAGCAATACGTGACTTGTTTTGGCATGGTTTTTATAAAACCTTATTGATGCGAGAGCTGCCAGGCCCTCATCATTATAACAAACATTACCAAAATCAAAAATAGTTTTTGGTCTCAAAAAGCACACACTGCCAAATTAGTTATTGGCACTGAACAAAACTATGTTGTGTGCCAATATGCTTCTTGTGAAAGAGCAGAATGCTGTCACTTACAGTGAAGCCAGCCAATACAGAGAGAGAATTTTAATAAACCCAAAAGGTCATGGTTACGGCCAGACAAAATTAGGGGCCCAATTATTAAAGAAAGTCTCAAAAGTGCACCCTTGCTATATGTATTTGCATTAAGTTTAGCTATATGGTTTTCGTGAATTCACAAGAATTTACAGAAGTAGGACAAGAAATTGTACTCCTAGAAAATATTTGTGAACTGCATTTTAGCATGAGCAATATGTGCATGTGTAGCAGTGGCGGCTGGTGACATTTGAAAGCGGTGAGGCGGCAAATTATTGCCGGACCGCATGGCGGCAAACGAGCGTAGCAAGTGAGCCCGAACAACCTTTGGGGAGAACATGTTGAAAAAAGAGTGGACAAATGGTGCATTTTTAAGCAAATTTGAGAAAGCAGGAAGGTTAATAAAGCAATACAATTGAATTATTTATCATTTAAGAAATTGCCAATTTTTATGAGCTCTAGAGTACAATCTTTGCCAGAAGCGCCATGGAATGCCCTACACTTCTACTGTTGCCTGTGGCCAGCCTTATGTAAAAACTCCATAGGTATGAGTGAACCTACAGAAACGTGATATTACTGAGACAGACATATAACTTAGAAAACCAACAGTAATAGCTCACTGTGACCACACAGCACAAAAATATACCATGTCAGTGTGCAAGTGCTGCAAACTTATACAGAAACAACCAGCAGTAAAATCATGGCAGAACAGCATAAACAACGCACTGTGAATTCAAGTCACAGAATCAAATTCCCTCTGTGAAATAACAGCACAGCATACCCGTAAATACACATCTCTCTGCACCATCTGATAAAAGCAAACACGTGGACAGCATAAATACACAAAAGTATATACTGTTAGCAGAGGAAATCACAAATATGTAAAACTCTTCCGGTTTTTTTGGTGCATGAAAACATGTACTTAAACATCTAATTTTCCCATCAGCCCGAATGGAATAGACCTAGACATTTCTATGACTATTAAAAAGCAAAACAGAGAGGCACACACATTTGACGGAGCAACGGCGAAAAAACAGAGACAACTTGTTGTGACTTCAGAAAAACAGAGAACACAAATAAAACCGGACTTGCTGTAGTACATTAGCAAAAAAAAAAACACATGGACCTCATTATTTTCGGTCTGTAGAACACCGTTTGACACCCCGTCCACGGAAGGCATAAGCTATGGAGTCCGCAGCTCACAGCAAGGAAGGCCGGTGCTTGAGGCGCCCCGTGTCAAAGTAGCAACCAAGTCACACTTGCCTTTGGCAAAGTACATGGCTATTGAAAGACCCCCCTACCTGGTGATTGTGCCTGGGAGTGAAAAACCACAGGCCTTGGTGTAACTGGAAAAGTGCAGTAGTTGCACAGCTGGTGTTGTAAAACACTTAGCTTCTTCGTTTGCACACGTACTGGAGGCCTCGTAAATCTGACAAAGTTGTATTAAAATAAATCCAATGAGGCGACTGGAAGCGGGCTCAAGGATGTGCGCGGCTAAACAGTAAAACTTCGAACACTCAGACAGACAAATGGAAAGTAGAAAAAACCACACAAACAGGCCCTAACACCAAAATACGACAGAAAGAAAATGTACGAGAAAAATCAAAATGTCTTTATCTGTTAATAATGGGTATTTAACAAGGTGCAGGTTCTCAGAATATCTGTTCTTAGCCGGGTACAAAGCCTCATTTTTCGCAATAATTACCCCACACATTGTCTGCATAGGAGTTGCTCGGCTCACGCCATGGGAAAACGAAAGCAGGCTTTTAGAGACAGAGGGACGGGCCATCTGCGCCTTGAACAACTAGGCTAGGCATCAGTTGCAGGGGGGTTTAATTTCAATGAATAAAATGTACTTTTCCCCAGGTCACACGCCCCGCCGCTTGAGTTCCTGCCGCTCCTGGCCGGTCCGCTTTTCCACAGGCAGCCTCGTGACTGACTCCTCGTCGAATCGTGTGACAGCGCAGAGAAATGGCCAATCACCACTGCATGGCTCACATAAGACACAGTGTGATTGGCCATAAGAAGTGCGGCACTGGGCAGTGCCACCAACCACGAGCGGCGCCGGCACCATGACCTGCAGGCTGCCTGGCTGCGCGGTGACTGCTCTCAGCCAATCCTGGCGCTGCATTAGCAGCACCACTGCGCCAGGATTGGCTAAGAGCAGGGTTAGTTCCTGCCCATAATGAGACCCAGGGGGCCCGGGTCCCTTGCACTCTGAGTGGCTGTAGGGGTAGGAGGGGAAGGTACTGTACCTTGTGCGCATGCACGGGCCAGTCCGAAAACTGAGTAGCCAAAAATTGACATGTGCACACTGCAGCTGCGCTGTTTCTGCAGACTGCTGTGCTGCGCTGTCAATCACTGCCGCAGCCCCGCCCCCAGACCTTCCGCGATGTCAGGCTTGTAAACTGAGCTAGCGTTGCCTCAGTGAATTATGCGAGTGCGCGCTCATGCTCAGATTTATAATATTTACATTTTTATTAATGCCTCAGCGTGACGGTCGTCCATGGCTAGTGGGGCAACGCCCCCAATGGACGCACCGCCACTGATGTGTAGATTTGCTCATGCGAAAACCTGAGTGTTTGCAAGCTCATTTTCCCTCCAACCACTTTTTTCCTAACTCTGGAAGAAGGTTTGCGTTTGCCATTATCGGGAGTACATTTCCAACATTTCTCAGTATGGGTAAAGATTAGAGAAGAGTTGTTGAAAACCCTTAAACATGCAGGTTGGTAGGTTTGCCCAGACTCAAAAGGGCATTCCAACCCTGAAACTATTGCTTACCACTACCTTCAGTCCCAGTATGTAGATCTGCCGAAACATGGCAATATAAAGGGATTGCTAGTATTCAAACACTACCATGGTATGAGCCCTGGCATAATCAGAGAGGCTATTTAAGAGCTCTTATATAAGGAGATTGCTGCCATAATTTGTCGCCGCACTACATGGCACCAAAGGGACAAGTGGAATTTGTTACAGGACAAGTAGATTTATGAAGCAACCTGCCCCATGGACAAGTAGATATTTTTATAAATTCCACACCCCTGTGACAGATGTACAATAATAAACCTTATGATAGCAAGCCTAGTCGGATTTCCTAGATGCAAGTAAATAACAAAAATGGACAAACGTATATTGAAGAAAACAACAGAGGGACAATAATTAACCCTGTGATAGCGCATGGGCAGCTGCAGCCGTGGCCCAAGTCGTCACTCTGAGGGGGTGGGAGAGGGCTTGGGAATGTATAATTCGGCCACTGTGGCTTTGGCAAGCCTAAACTGGTTACCTGTGATTAAAATAATACCATTTAAAACTCTTTGCCTAATTGTAGGAAAGTTCCCGTTTTTGAATGGTTACCCTCAACTTATTGCCTGACATCTGATGCAACCTGACTTGATGTGCCTTGGGTCCTTGCCAATCAGGCTCCTAGGGCCTGTGTTCTTTCCGAAAACTGTACCTTTGTGCCCACAATTGACACATCTCTAGCCACAGGTAAGCCCCTTGTAAAAAGTACCATTGGTACCAAGGGCACTGTGACCAGGGAAGGCCTCTAAGGGCTGCAACACCTATTATACCAGCCTTAGAGGCCCTGTACCGTAACACCCACACACTGCCATTGCAAGCTGTGTGTTTTGGTGCAGAGAAGTGAAGAGTCGACATGGCACTGTGTGCCATGCCTACAACCCACTGCCTGAGGCCTAGGTAAGCCACCCCTCTATCAGGGTGCACTAGCCTCAGCTGAGGGTCCAGTGGCATGAGCCCTGTACCCTTACAGTGTCTAAGTCAATTCTTAGGCATTGTAAGTGTAGTAAATGTAGGAAGGTGGATACTGGACTATGGTTACCAAAGATTTTTTGCCTTGTGTTTAGCTGGTTTTTGACTTAGTTGGCCTGGGATCCTGCTAATCAGGGCCCTGGGCTATCTGCTCTCTCTGTAAAATGGACTCCATTTACCTTAGGTACATAACTAATTGGATATTGGGTCACCTTATGAGCCCCTGTATAGTGTACTATAGGTACCCAGGGCATAGGTGCATCCAAGGCCTACCAGGGGCTGCAGCATAGCTTTTGCCACCCCTGGCTGGCCATCCAAACTGACACAACTGGCTGATCACTCAGCTGGGGCAAGGTCGTGTAATCACCCCTTGCTTAGGTATAGTATTCCTATATCTAACCTTATATCTAGACACATACACACCTATAAGTCACTCCTATGGCAGGCCATAACAATCCTGGAGGCAGAGTGCTTGGTTTTATGTGAGATGGTGCTATAGCATGAGCTGAGCCTGTCTGCAGCTTTCGGAAGCATGTCCTTATAGCTGTTCTAGGAAATTGCCATACCATATACTCTTAAGTGCATTATAATCGTCGCGGTTATTGCTATCTTTGGTTTGGCTTTATCAAAACATGTCGTGTAAGGTGTCATACGCTTTGGAATACTACCCCCTCGCCAGTTCTGGCGACGGGGGTAGCATTCCACCCTTCTAGAGGGAGAAGACATGTTACTTCCATTAATCCCGGTTAAAGTTAACCAGAGCCTCAGCATCACAAAATGGATGCTGCTGCCACAGACACAAGTCTGACCTCCTGCTGCTGGGAGTCCTTCCAGCGAGGGAGGCCTGGACGAAGGGTTTCCTGCCTTGGGAGGTGCTAGCACCACCCCAGACAGGCTATAGTGTATTGGGGCAGGGAGGGCTGAATGAAAGGAGACACTGCCTGCGGCACACAAGGTGTCCCATGCACAGTCCAGTTCAAACCGGTGCTGGGGCACTCCAGCCCCAGCTCTAGCGTGAAACTGGACAAAGGGAAATGGGTATAACCACCCCCTTCCTGGGTCCCACCCATAGGAGGGACCTAGCAGGTAATCCAGCCCCTAGATTTAGTATATAGGTAGGAGCTGTGTCCTTAGACTTTAGATATATCCTGACTGAAACTCTGATACGAAACTCTGGACCTTCGACATCCTACTCGACGTAGAAGACTGAAGAATCTCCCTGTTACTTTCCGGTCTTCCTTTTTCTCTCAAGCTCCTCTTGAACCTGAGCCTGCGGTTCGGTGTAGAATAAAACAATATCCTATACGAGAAGTTCCTCCAATATGGAGAGATGCAGATCTAAATGCTAATCCGGCTGTCCCGGCTCATTTTCAGCGTATATGGGTACATGATCCTTGGAAAAGATCGGATGTGTTGGCACTTAAACAGTCTTTACCGGACCCTCGTAAGAATCCTGCTGGGTATTATAAAGAGCTGTCCCAGACTGTTGATGCATGTATCATGAATTTGGCAGATATTGATTTACTGATGGGCAATGTAGTCCCACAGGCTATATGGGCTAAAATTCGTAGGGAAGATCATGATCAAGCTTTAGGTGGTGCTTGGGCTGCTATAGTAGCCGCAGACGCAGGACAAATAGGTGGTGCCGAACCCGATGATTTGATCACGGAATTACCCGGTAGAATAATAGCTCTTATGAAAACAATGATGCCTGCTGTACGCGTTAACTGGGATAAGTTAGCGGCATGTAAGCAAAAGACAGATGAAAGTGTCTCCGATTTCTTCACTCGTTTCGAAGAAACTTTCATCGACTATAGTGGTCAAGATATGAGTACTGAAGGTGGACAGCGATTATTCGTAGATAAATTTGTCTTTAATTTGCTTCCAGAATTATCACATAAATTGAAACAATCAGAGAGTTCATGGGCTGTTTCGTCGACTGCCCAGATATTAGCTACTGCTCAGTATTATGAGAATAGGGATAAGGAAGAAAAGGAAAAAGCAGAGAAAAAGACTAAAGAATTGAAAACGAAGATTCTTTTGCAACAGGCTTATCCCCCTCGTTCTGATCAGCCCCAATCGCAACAGCCTCCACAGTTTCAAAGGTTATTGCAGAAACCTACACCTTTTGTTCCGCGATCTCAGTTGGGTCCTAATCAATGCGCCTATTGTAAAGAAGAAGGTCATTTTAAGATTAATTGTCTGGTTTTACTGCAACGTACTGGTGGACAATCTGTGCCACGAGGTTGTGGTGGTATTCAGTCAGCACCTAGAGGTAGAGGGCGAGGTGCAGTGTCTCAAGAACAGCGTTCCTTACCTTCGCAGAAAACTATGAATTATTTTGATCAGCAAAATTCTCAGTCTGTGCAATATTACAATGGCGATTATTATGTAGAGAGTGAAAGTCCCGATTTCCAGACTAGCTAGGACAGCCGTAGACAAAGTAAGGGTGTCGTATCAGTGCCAGTGGATCAGAATGGACCTTATGTTGATGTTGTAGCATTGGGTGTTACAGAACCATTTCTTTTGGATACTGGTTGTTGGAAATGGGGGTTGCCCATGTCTCCAAGGGGGTAGCATGGCATCAAGCGGGCAGGCCAAACTCCGAGGACATGTGAAGCACTCACGCAGTACACACAGACGACCCACCAATCACACCACAAAAGAGTCACGACGCCAACTATGGTTGGAAAAAGATTAAATTTAGTTATGTCTCCAACCTGCAAGGTAAAAAGAAATAGAATAGTGGTAGTCACAACAAGGCGCCAACTGGCACCAGAGCCAAGTACTTCATGGGGAATTATTTACATGGGACAAAAAGGGTTGAGTCCAAAGTCCATGCTGAAAGGGAAAAAGGATGGGTCAAAAATGTCATTAGATCTGGAGCCCAATCTGGCGGGGCCAACTCAGACTCTCATCCTACAGGGAAGGCTGTAAATGCAAAAGTTCTACATTAGCATAGTTAACCATCATGCACATTAACACCAACCCAACCCCTGTTAGGGAAAGAAAACATTAGGGCATCACGGCATAACATGGGCAGGAACACCTGCAATAAATCAGCCTATCTGGCCCATCAATCTGGTACATAACAAGGGCCTGGAATAACATCAGGCCAAACCATTGACCAACCTAGGCGGAACATACATCGCCCAGCATAGATATCAGGTAGGAGCCCTCCTTATAGCTCAGGAACACCTGTAAGGGAATAGCTAGGCTCCCTCTACCAACAACCTCAGGGTATGAACATCAGGCGTAGCTTGTGAGGCATGAACTCTTCCAGGGTCACCTTAGGGGAAATAATAACCCACGGGGTATAGAACCTTAGGCCTACGAACCTCAGCTTAGGGTAACCCTCCCCGGGACCTAGACATGCCGTTTGGTGAACCCACAGGGTAACTTGCGTTATCATAGTCCGCAATCAACTGGGAGCACAAGGAAATGACATGGGACGTCAGGCGGACAGCACTGACCCTAGTAGCACACTTTACTGTAGGCTGTTATTCAGCACTTCCTTAACCAGGGATCACTCTATCATTAGGCCAGGATAGCCAGTTCTCTAGGGCTCAGGTAACTCTTTGTCATAATGATCTTCCAGAGCCTCTCCCTTCCCCTAAGCAGGGATTAATTCTACTTATGGCAAGAACCCGGCCTCCACTTCTCACTGTGGAGATGTTGCTCAGTCTCGGAGGTCTCATGCGTACCTCCAGGGCCTAGTCCCAATTTCCGACAGAAGAGGGGTGGGGGCGAGCACCGACCCTGTGCCCCGTTGCCCTCTCCACCCCCGTCACCGTCTAATTAAGGCCCCACTCACCGGCAGTCCAGAGGATGTCCCCTCGAGCACCGGCACTCTTCCGGCATCACCCGGGCCCCTCCTCCCTCACGGGGACCCGGGACCTCTAGAGTGGCTGCTCCGGACTCGCAGCCTCACAGACAGGATTGGGCGCTCAGGGCTCTCTTCAGATCAGGAGAGCCCCGCCAGCAGCAGCGCTCAACCGGGGCTTCTGAGGTAAAGGCAGGGCCAGCACCGATCCTGCGTCTCGCAGCCCCCCTTCCTCCCGACAGCTGGGCTCTCCACGGGGCACTCCGTCGCAGGCGGAGGCGGGGTAGGCTCCCGCCCTACGCTCTCTCTCCACACGGCGGCGACGCTTCTCGTGGCCAGTCGGGGCTCCCTCTCCACCACGGGAGCCCCGCAACACTGCCGTCGGCTTCGCCCGGGTTCCCTCGGCCTCACGGGAACCCGGGGCTTTGCAGCAGCTTCCGTGGGCTTTCCGAGCCTCTTCCTGCTGCCCGGCTGGGCAGCCAATCCGTGCACGGCGTTGGCGGGGGCGGGCCGATGACGCGGCCGGGCCCCCGTCACGTGATGGGGGATGTCGGCGGCCTCAGGGCCGAGCGCGGCCCTTCCTTCACTTCGGCGGCCCTCTCCTGGTACCGGGGGCCGCCGCAACGATTCCCACGATAGTGGGGGGGTCCCCACGATAGCGCCGGGCCGCGGCGGTGATTTCCGGTGGCAATAAGGGGTAGGCTCCCTTCTAATTAATTATTTATATAGCGACAGAAGCGCGCCTCCTCAAACAGCACTATCCACAGCGCACTGCTCCTTGCCACAGTCTCCTCAGGAAACAGCGTTTTCCACCGCGCACTACTCCTTAAACCGCAGCGCTATTCACAGCGCACTGCTCCTTGCGCCCACACGGCAGTTCTGGGGCAGATTAGCTCTTCCAGATTATAGCGCTTCCTAGGGGGAACACAGCAGGCACTCAGAACAACGCGTTTTTCTTCCCTCACGGAGAGGGGGGCGAACAGTTCCACAGCCAGCCCCAGGGGCACACTCCTCACCTCCTGGGGGGTTCAAGCCCACAGCATTTCTCCTCTTCTGGGCACCTCTTTCCCTCAGCGTTGGCGTGGTACCCGGTCAAATAGCCTCAGTGACCTGGATAGGGGCCCTCCCTTGTCAGGGGCCCATGGGGACAGCAGAGGGGGGGGTTTATAGGGGTGCAGGGCCCAGCTCACAGGCCCATGTGGCGGTAGCACCTCACAGCAGGTCCCCTCTCTTCTTTGTCCCTGCGCTGACTGACTCTCTGGTGACACTTCTCCCTATTTATACCCTCCTCCCAGGCAGTGCCAGGACCTTCTAGAATGTTGGCACATCTAGCCTAAACTGGTTCTAGGGGAGGGGGTGAGCACCCTGGGTGCCAGGCTTTCCCTCCAAAAGCTAGGGGTAGCTGGGTAATATTATCTAGACCGCTGACCTATGGCCGTCCAGTGGCAAAACTCATGGCCATGGCATCCATTTTAATACAATACATTTCAATCAGGTGCAGTTTTAAAATGGGGGATTTTACAAGTGCTCATTTTATTACATGTAATTACATTTTTCACCAGGGGTCTCACACCACTCATGGCCTATACAGGTTTAATCCCATGGGGGAGACAATCTAGATAAGGGGGTCAAAAGCGAAAAATTTGGGGGGAAAGGCCAAGTCCAACACTGGTGCAATGAGAAGTTCTATTATACATTCCAAACTCGCTGGGGCACCTTTGTCTGGCTTAACGAATGTTTCTGTAGGATTTTCCGGCGCCCCAGTTAATAACCCTATTTCTTGTCCTTTGCCTATTTCTATTGGTCCGTATGATTTAGAAGCTCCACTTCTTTTGACGACGGGTTGTGGAGAGAAGTTATTGGGTTTGGATTTGTTAAAACGCTTGCATGCTACATTGTATTGTTCCCCTTCTGGTGTACATCTTACTTTGGGTGATAAATTGACTTCTCCAATGTATGTATCTCTAGATCAACTGCCACTCGAATTGCGTTCACTTCCTGTTACGCTTTGGGCTACGGGTCCGAATGATGTTGGTTTGCTTCAAATTCCACCTTATGTGATTACTGTTAAGCCTGATGTTAAGTTGCCACGCATTCCTCAATATAAGATCTCTAATGATGGTGAGAGAGCTTTGCTGGCTATTGTTTATGACTTGGTTCAGAAGGGTGTGGTCGAAAAAACCAGAGGAAATGTTTGCAATAGTCCTGTTCTGCCTGTTCTTAAACGTACTGATCCTTCTCGGCCACCTGTGTATCGTTTCGTGATTGATCTTCGAGAGGTCAACAAAATTGTTGTCCCTCAGTTTCCTGTTGTCCTGGATATTACTGCTTTGCTCACTATGAATCCTGCTTCGACAGCTTGGTTTTCGGTTATTGATCTCAAAAATGCTTTCTTTAGCATTCCTATTGCTGAGGAGAGTAGGGATCTTTTTGGCTTCTCTCTCGGAGGCCGAAGCTTCTGATTTAAGCGTGCACCTCAAGGCTATTGTGAGAGTCCCTCCATCTATAGTCAGGCTTTGAAATCTCAGCTTCACACTTTTTCTTTGCCTCCAGGTGCTACTCTTATACAATATGTGGATGATTTGTTAGTGGCTGCCGATTCGGAAGATGTTTGTAAAAATGTGACTGCGTTACTTCTGCAACATTTGTCTGACTTACATCATAAGGTGTCACCTTCTAAGTTACAATATTGTTGCCAAGAGGTTACCTATTTAGGTCATCTCTTGTCAAAGGAGGGAAGGCGATTGACCCCAGAACGTATCCATGCAATTGCACGAATGTCTGTGCCATCTACACAAAGAGAGGTGCGTGTTTTCTTAGGCATTACCTCTTATTGTAGACAATGGATCCCGAATTTTTCCTTGCCGGACAAACCTTTGTTGGCACTTACTTTGAAAGATACACCCCAACCTCTTCCTTGGACTGATGAATGTCAGAAGAGTTTTTCTGATTTACGTACTGCCTTGTGTTCTGCTCCAGGTTTGGGTACTCCAGACTATAGTAAGCCTTTCACACTCTATGTTCATGAGAGAGAAGGTTGCGCGTTGTCAGTCTTGACACAACAATTTGGAGACAAACAAAGGCCATGTGCAGTATTTTTAGGCTACTTTGGATCCAGTAGCCAAGGCATTACCTAGTTGTCTCAGAGCAACAGCAGCAGCGGCGATCTTCATTCGTCAATCTGCTGGATTAGTGCTAGATCATACTCTTAATGTTATGGTGCCACATGCAGTAGATACCCTTTTGAATAGAACAAAGACACAGCATTTAACAAGTGCTCGTTTGTCTGGATATGAGTTGACGCTTTTAGCTAGTCACATACATATCAAGAGATGTAATGTTTTGAACCCAGCAACATTGTTACCTGTTTTAGATGAGAAAAATGTACAAGACCAGCATGATTGTTTTCTTCGTACAGAAGAAGAAACTAAGGGTCGAGTTGATTTAAAAGATACACCACTTGCGGACCTGGATGGAATTCTGTGGGTAGATGGATCTTGTTTTAAGCTTCCTAATGGCGAGACGACAGCAGCTTATGCTGTTACAACTTTGCATACAGTAGTAGAAACTGCACGCATTACACAGAATTCAGCGCAAGCTGCCGAGTTACCTACATTAACAAGAGCATGCATGTTGGCGAAAGGAAAGAGAGTGACCATTTACACAGATAGCCAATATGCCTTTGGCGTTGCTCATAGTAATGGCCGTTTGTGGAAGGAAAGAGTATTCTTTACCTCCCACGGCACTAAAATACAGCATGGTCAGTTGGTAACTGACCTTCTTGAATCACTTGTTTTGCCTGCTCAAGTAGCGATTGTGAAGTGTAGTGCACATAAGAGGATTACTGATGATGTGGGTCGAGGGAATGCATTTGCGGATGAAGTAGCGAGGGAAACAGCGAAAGATGTTGAAAGTCACATGTATGTTGCGGGCCCCGCAAGATGGGTCGCAGAAGGAGGTATGTGTGAAGACACAGTAGAAAGCGTGAAAATGATGCAGAAGGAAGCGACTGAGAAAGAATTGAGTAAGTGGAGAGAGAGTACGGGAATGTTGGACACGATGGGATGTTGGACGGAATTATCAGAGCATCAGCGTTGGTTGTTACCAGATGCGTATGTACTACCTGTAGTTACTATGGCACATGGACCAGCCCATATTAATGCAAGGGGTATATGTAAACTTCTGGCTCCAGTATGGCAGAATGAAGGTATTCCCAAATGTGCAGAAAATGTGGTGAAGCATTGTATTGTTTGTTTGATGCACAATCCAGGAAAGGGAACACCAACTCCGGCAGGTCATTTTGCTCCCCCTACGTATCCCTTTGAAGTATTACAAATAGATTATATTCACATGGAACGTTTTAACAACCTCAAGTATGTTCTGGTGGTGGTTGTGCCTTTTCCAGATGGATAGAGGCCTACCCCCTAAAGGACAATACTGCTTTGTCCACTGCCAAAGTTCTTTTGAAGGAATTTTTCCCGAGGTTTGGTTTGCCGCGCATTGTCTGGAGTGACAATGGGAGTGAATTTGTAGGCCAAATTATGCAAAAGGTGTGTGTGGGTCTTGGTATTAAACAGAAATTCCATGCGGCAAACCACCCTCAGTCAGCGGGTTTGGTAGAGTGTTATAATGGCACTCTCAAGCTCAAGTTGGCAAAGATACAGGCCAGCACAGGCCTCTCCTGGCCTGATGCCTTACCTTTGGCACTCCTTTCAACAAGAACGACAGTTCATTCTCGTTTGGGGCTTAGCCCATATGAAATTGTTTTTGGACGCCCAGCCAATGTTTGGAGAGTCCCTCGACCCAAGAAATACTCGGACATTCCGTATCCATTGTTGGTTGACTATCTGCATGACCTCACCACTAAATTATGTGTTATTCGTCAACAGGTCCAACATGCTTTGCCGGAGGCCTCCTCAGATCCAGGACACTCCATCCAACCTGGGGACTGGGTGTGTCTGAAAAACTTCCAGAGGAAAAAGAACCTGGAACCTCGTTGGGGGCCGCCGAGACAAGTCGTGTTAACCACCCGTACAGCAGTGAAGGTCGTTGGGAAGAAAAATTGGATCCACAGCGTGCACTGCAAAAGGGTACCATTACCGTTACCTTATGACCAGTGGGTCCGAGAAGGTGTTGGTGATAGCGAATGTGAGAAAGTACCCAGATTTGTACCATTCAGTAGTGCACGCCTGGACTGGACAAGTTCTGAAAAAGAAGACGGCGACGTTTTGCAGGAAGCTGTACCATCTCACCTGCGTCTGAAAATGTCAGATCCAAAGACTTTGTTTAAAGACCAAACGATACCTGGCAAGACGCGGTACAACCTGCGACCAAGGTTGACCAAGGACAATTGAACTTTGTGTTTTATAATTTTGTTTTTATTAAAAAACATTCCTTTTGCATTATCCATCAAGTTGCAGGGTCACGGTAGGAGTCTTAGGCTGTGACCTGAATAGTGACTAGGTCAACAGGACTTGCAGTGTCATAGGACGGCTAACAATCACAGCCAAGTGATTAAGGAAGATTATCGTGAGCAACGCCTTTAGAGTAATGGATAACGAAATGGAAGGGGGCGATATTAAAATGATGAAAAGAAACCATTATAAGAAGTTACTGTTTAGTCGTTGTGGCGTAGCATTATTCATTTTAGTATGTTTATGCAGTTTATTAGCATGTGTAGGATGGATAGTACACATTATGCAGCCAGCACCTGCTCCTACTTCTGTCTCTTTGATTTCCTCTACTACTATTTCTCCGCACAAATTCTATGCACTACCAGACCATGAGCAGATGAGGAGAACGGAATATCTCAACAATTCATTTATCCAATTGTTACATCAACATCAATTGGTAGTTAATACTACTGACTGTTGGGTCTGTGAGCTCATGCCCCACAATACAGATAGAGGGATGCCGTATTTAGTTCTCCCATTTTCATATGAAGGTTCTGCTTGGACTTATCTGGCTATGTTTTCTAATGCATACCAGAATCAACGTCGATATCCTCCTGGTGGGTCCTATAATGGTGGAGTGGATTTTAGCCACAGTCCTTTGATAAAGGGAATAATAACAATGGCAAAAATAGCTGACATTAGTAAAATTCCCAAGGATGAGAAGCAAGCATATGATGGGTGGAATGTGACTCGCTATATCACTAGCCTCACTGACAAGATTAAACAGAAACGATCTTCACCGATCTGGACTATACCTCATAAAGGTAATTTGTGTTTACAAATAAAGGGCCAGAACACTAAAATCAAACAGGAAAAGAGTAATTGTTCCCATACATATGTTTACACACCCTCAGTTTCTTCACCGTTAGTACCATCTCAAGGTACATATTTTATCTGCCATGATAGAGCCTATACATGGCTTCCTACATATTTCTCGGGAACATGTTATATAGCTTTCCTTCTTCCTCCGACATATACTGCTCCTGCAGAACACCACAGAAAGAGATATGGCAGAGGGGTTATCGATGCTGAAGACACAGCTGGACAAGAGGGAGGAGATTTTCTGAACGGGTTTCTTCCCTTTTGGGGTCCAATAGTTAGTAGAAGAAACATCAGACGTCTAGTCCGTGTGGTCGATGCTACCATAAACGTAACTTCTGGAGCATTGAATAATCTGACAGTTGAACTTCAGGCGGATCGTCTTATGACTTTACAAAACCGGATGGTTTTAGATATCGTCCTTGCAGATAGAGGAGTCTGTAAATTAATTGGGTCTAGTTGCTGCGTTTACGTTCCTGATAATGCCCCTACAGTATACCAAGCCATTTCTAAACTACATGTCATCTCCGAGTCCATTCATCAGGATACTGGAGATTGGTCTGTGATGGGATGGTTTTGGGGACTACTGTCCACATGGGGATGGAAAGTATTAACTTTCCTTGGAGCGATTCTAGCGATCATCTTTTCTTGTTGCCTCGGTTTACAGTGTGGCCCAGCCATCTGTGGACTTTGTGCCACTGTATGCGTTCCAAAACCAGTGTCACAGAAAATGGAGAATATTAGAATGATGTTACAGCAACAACTCAATTACCTCATGACCATTGACATCGACTCAGACTAGCATGAGTCTTTTATGCTTTGCCTGAGTATGGCAAAAGGCGGGTCTGAGGTTACGTAGTTTTTGACTCCGCTTCGTATATAGCCGCCATTTTGTGTCCAGCCGCCATTTTGTGTTGCCTCACTCAGGCAGCACGGCGAACAAGATGTTTTTGCCTTTTCAGCTGCTAAGTGTCTTGTCTGTTGAAGAGTAAACCCCCTGCCCTTGTTTATGAAACCGATGTCAGGGTCTGGCCGAGTCCACTAATCCATGGCTAGGCTGATTGATCCCTGTCTCGACTGACTGTTTGGCTCTCACTATTCTACCTGACTTTATCTTATTTGACTGGCCTTCGCTATTCTCTTCGTGTGTTCTCTAGTTACATAAACTATCCTTTGAAGCATTCAAACATGTTCTACCACCTGCAAATTAAATTACAGGCACTAGTGTTGATTAACTTGAGGGGAGGAGAGCACACAGGGTCTGAAGGAAGGGTGTGTTTTGGACATTCGATAGCTTGTTTTTGAACTATTCCTATTTGTCAGTTTTGTATGTTTGGGAGTGGGTATTGTAAATCTGTGTACTATAATAGATTGTGCGCCACGGAATTAAGTGGCAGTCTCCTGAGAATTTACCACTGGTGTACTTCTAGGACCACAGTGCTTAGCTGCAGCTAATAAACCTGATTTTCTACGCCCCCCCAGGGTGTCTCGTGTCTCTGTTCGACAAGGCAGGTGAACCCGGAGATATTAGGCGTGCCCTGCGCCGCTTGGCCCATAAGGCCCGGTTCTCCAGCACCCGCATCCCGTGGGCCTCCTGCTCCCTAACTACTGTTAGTCCAGTGTAGCCCCAACGATTCCCAAGGCCCTAGGCCTTACCATTGTTCGTGATGTGGTTCATATACCACTATTTTAATATATGGTTTAGTGGGCCACCAGGGCCTATCCATATTTGTGCAACTTATTGTATGTTATATTAAGTTCTTGTTATGCGCTTGTGCTTCTGTTCTCATAAAGAGTACAGGGGATTGTTTTAGAAATAAATACAGATATATTTAGAATATATAACCTGTGTGGTGTCCTTTCATTTGGTATTAAAGGGATTGCATACGGTAAAACAGCTGGCTTCACATGCCCTCTTGAGTTTAGCCTAAGACTGCTTTTGTCCATGCTACCACTAGGATAGCTGGTCTATAAGGTTGACTTTACAACCATCACCATAAGGGTTGTTTGGACTGGTGCAAGGTGCTCACTAGAATAGTGAACATCATATACCAGACCAACTTCTCACAGTAAAGCCATAAAGAGTATATGATCTGGGAGTTTGTCACTACGCACTCCCCAGCTCCATAATGGCTTTACTAAAACCTGGGAAGTTTGGTAGCAAACGTCTCAGCACATTAAACCCACACTGCCGCCAGTGTGGGATTTAATATAAAATGCACTCAGGGGGCCATCTTAGAGATGCCCCCTGAAAAACAACCAGCTCTTGTGTGGTTCCTGAATGGCTGCCAGCCATTTGCCACCACCAGACAGTTTTCTGGACCCCTGGGTAGAGAGCCTCCGCCCCACTGGGTCCATAAACAAAAGCCCATCCTGAGAAGAGGTGTCATGCCTCCTCCACCAGGATGGGCTGGGTCCATCGAGGGAAAGCTTCAAAGACCTGCCGCCTTTGTGAGCTGTCCCTGCCTTTTGCTGCTTCCAGCAACTGGGCCCCACCGGTTCTGCACCACTTTGGGTGGAAGAATGGGCTGGGAAACCAAGCTAGGAGGAGAGGTGTTGTGAGAAGTTGGCCTGGTATATGATGTCCACTATTCTAGTGGGCACCCTGCACCAGTCCAAACAACCCTTATGGTGATGGTTGTAAAGTCAACCTTATGACCAGCTATCCTAGTGGTAGCATGGCAAAGCAGTCTTAGGCTACAACTTCAGAGAGCATGTGAAGCCAGCTGTTTTACCATATATAATCACTTGAATACCAAATGAAAGGACACCACACAAGGTATATATCAAATATATATGTATTTATTACTAACACAACCCCTCTGCACTCTTTATGGGGTCAGAGTTCGAGATACAGCACAAGTTATTCAATAAGCATACTATAAGTTGCACAAATACAATTCTGCCCTAGGGGCCTCACGAACCATATACTAAATAAGTGGTATAAGAACCACTTCAGGAAAGGAGAGTAGGCCTAGGGCCTAGGACATCGCTGGGGCTACACTGAACAACCAAGGAATTGGAAGTAGGAGGCCCACGGGAAGTGTGTGCAGTGTCTAAACACACACACTGGTTGCCATAGAGTTTCAATGGGAACGTAAAAGTTACGAAGTAGTAGATTTTGGACACTTCCTTATGGACTGTAGTGTAGTTCCTATATTCCCAATAGGCTCTGTGCATTGGAATAACATAAACAGCAGTTTAGACGTAGGACTGAGGTCATCTAGGTCTCTACTGACTATGTTAGACTTAATTAGTTTTGCCAGCTAGCTCAGAGGTCACTAGAAACTTTCTCAAGTGAACAGGAAGGGGTTAACTTTCCTGAATAGACAAGAATGGATTAGTTTCTGAGAACCGCATAAACATGACAACTTTGCTCCCTCAGAATAAAGAGTATATCTCTAGAGTCGTGTGAAAACAATAGACAACTATTTCACTCAGTCAGTCGTGCATGCTTAATTTCACCAGGAGTGCAGAGAAATAGAGAGACGGGCGTTTTCAATAAAAGGTGTCTTTTGAACCCCAGATGGTTTTTGTTTCAATGTTGTTTTTCCAAAATTCAAAACCAAATGTAACCATTTTTTCATAAAATGTTTCTGAATAAATCAATTTAGTATTTGTCAACATTGTTTTCATTCCTGTCTTATTTAACATTTTAAAATAAAACGTTTCTGGATCAGTTGTGTTAAACCCTGAGAAGTATGGGAATTTCTCATAAAATGTTTTCGAGCTGCCTTTTGGCGGTGTTGCACAATGTTCCCATTGATTATAATTAAAAACATTTCTAGGATTAGCAGATTTATGCAAATAGTGATGACCATAATGATTAAAACAGTACATTTCCTCATATTTTGCTGAATCCTGCAAATAATCTTGTTCTGTGAATTTTGCTGACATTACTAAATCTGATATCATATTATTAATATTTTCAAAGTCCCAATCATCAGAGAAAGTACTTGGTTTTACAAAGTCACTTAATGAAACCTTGAACTGGTGTGGATATTTCAGGAGCTCAATCGGGCCATAAATTTCATAATCAGTTTTGTCCCATGCTACCCCACCGGGTATTGGATTGGCTGTGATGTTCACTGATGACAGTTCTCTTTTCTCGATGTGTGAGGATTTGTGAGGCTTTAGGACCAAGTTGATGTTCTGACTTGCTGTGTCCATTGTACTATATTTTCCTTCAGTGAATTTTCCCAAACATAGAACCATGATGAGCCAAAGTAGGAGGAAAAGTACACCTAACACAATCCAAAATTCAATCCATGGTGAAATCAGATATGTTTCTTTGAGTTGATGAAAGAGTTCAGTTACTTTGTCTTTGAAAGTTTTTGTTGCTGGCGTTTCTTCATGTTCACTTGGATCAACAGAAAAGTCATCGAAATTGATGAAGTAGCCAGATGCAGTTCTGTCAATTGTTGGAATTGCTTCCGGATTATCTTTTGTCTTTGAATCTTCTTTTGTCACATTAGTATAGTCTGAAGCTACATCATTGTAGACAGGTGTTTCTTGACGAACTGTTGCAATTTGGGTTTCAAGAGGCACAAGTTCCATGGCTTTGTTGCATAGTCCTTTTTTATTCACTGCAGGTTTATCAAAAGTGATTAGTCTTTCAGTTTGAACCTCTTGGATTGTAGCAAGGTTTGGTCTTCTGCTACTTCTTGGGAGTCCACTGGGCCTACTACTTATTATTGGCCACATGATTGTCGTTTTACAGGGTCGATGGATACAACTCGGTTCTCCTTTTTACCAGCAAGGGGCGGTAGTACTACTGATCTTGTTCCGCTGACAGCTAAGACAGGTACTGCTTTTCTGTAAGAATGCCCAAATTCCTTCTTGACCGCGATCTTCTCTCTGACCAGATCCCCAATCTTTGGAATCCAGACAGGTCTTGCTGGGACAGGTGGTTTTTCTTCAGTGGCTGTTGGCTTTAACTTTGTGTTACTTAGACTTCTTCTTGTTTCATTTAAGTCCTGTAAAACAGCCAAACGATCTTTGATATAAGTCTGACTATCTAAGTCCTGGATGTGCATTCTAGTACCGAACAATAGTTCGTAAGGAGTGCAACCTTTTAGAGAATTTCTTGGCAGATTGTTAAGACTACGTTGGACACTTGTTAAATGTTTGACCCACCCATCAACCGAACCTAATACCCTCGCCGTTATAGATTGCTTTATGTCACAGTTTTTTCTTTCCACTACCGCATTTCCCTCAGGATGGAAGGGAGAAGAGTACCGCAATGCAATGCCCATGCTGGCCATGGCCTCTTTGAAAGCTCGAGAGCTAAACGCAGGACCCTGGTCAGAATGTAGCATGCCAATTGCGTATGTGCCGATAAAGACTCGCAAATCTTCTATAACAGTTCTGGCGTCAGCCGAGCGCTGGGGCCACATCCAAATGAATCTCGTGCAGGAATCCACTACGACCATGATATATTTATAGTTGCCGTCCCTTTGTAAGGGACCACAGTGGTCCAGGTAAACACATGCTAATGGTTTATCTAAGATTAGAAGGGGCATCTGTGCTGGTCGTTTCACTGTTGATACTTTCATTCTTTGGCATATTTCACATTCTAGAACATAGTTTCTAGTCTGTTTCCTCATGCGTGGCCACCAATATCTCTGTTTTAATAATGATATTGGGGCGGGAACACCAGCGTGTGCAGAGGCGAGCCCTTCGTGTGCCGCTAAAATTAGTCCTAATCTGTGTTCCATGTTTGGAATTGCCCTATCCCCCACTCCAGGGATTCGAGCAAAAGGAACATTATTTGCATCAGTTATGTATGAGTACTTTACTGGAAAGCCTTTTGGGAGTGTTTTTCTATTATCTTTTACTGAAGCACTGACAGCTTGCATTATATTGCTGTCTATTTTTGTTTTTGACCGTGTGATAGCAGCTGCAGAAGCCGTTTGCACGGCTGCCTTCGCGGCTTCATCAGCCAATTAATTCCCCGCAACGTGAACGCCATTACGTTGATGACTCAGTGTATGTATCACGTGAGTCTTTTGTAGTTCTTTCTGTAAAAGAACTACCTGTTCCCAAAGCGTTTTATGCTTGATTGTGCCACCTTTTGCATCTTTGAAGCCGTTTTGAACCCAGTTCTGCAAGTATTAATTGTAAGACTGAACGCAGTAATATGAATCGCACACTATTAGTGTGGGGAATCCGCGATCTGTATTTTCAAGCGCCATCTTAAAAGCCAGTAGTTCAGCTCGCTGAACTGTACAATCTCCTAGAGATTGAGTTTTAGTGACCAGTGGTCTAAATTTTCCTTCGTGCCAACGACCTTTAACAATCGCGCATGCAGCACTATATGCTTGTTTACCCCCAACTGCGGGTTGTGCTAATCCATCTGTATATATTATACAGCCGTAATGTTCCAGAGGCAGGATTTCGGTCGGCAGAGGACATTCATATTCATAGTGGAGAAATTCTTGTGTTTTTAAGTTAGGATCAAATTCGTATACCACGTCTGATGCAGCAAGAGAATTAACCCATTGTATCCATCTTGGATGTAGTGCTTTAGCATTTGGAATGCTTGTTCTTGTTACTGCTTCTAGGGCAGGTACTGGTGTAACGATTATTATTTGTTTACCTTGTGCCAGGGCTCTTTCTTTTGCTACAGCAGTTTGTACCGCAGTTAGAATTTTTTCAGTAGAACTGAATTTCATTTCAGCTTGTGTGTACAAATGTGATTTGTAAGCTATTGGTACCGTTTCTCCCTCATTAGAGGTCAGGTACGTGAATCCGCATCTTCCTGGGATGACTCGGATTACAAGGTTGCGTTCGTTTGCGCGTGTTTGCAGTTTTGTTTTAGTTAACATGTCTGTTTGTAATGATCTTAAAATTTTTGTGTGTTTCTGAGTCCAATTGATTGGTTTGAAATCAGGTTTTATTAATTCATAGAGAGGTTTAACCCTCTCTGCATAATTTAGAATGTATGTTCTTCCGAAATTCAGGAAACCTAGTATTGATTGTAAATTCTTCAGCGTTTTTGGTGCTTGGAGTACAGCACATTTCTCTAAGAAATTGTCTGCTAGGCTTTTGCTTTCACTTGATAATTCATATCCTAAAAACAGGACAGTTAGGTGAGCAATTCGTGACTTTTTAAAGTTGAATTTGGACCCTTCAGCTGCGAACCCAAGTATTGTGGTGTTCACTCTTTTTAAGTGAGTCTCCAGGTCATCATCTGTTAGATAGATGTCATCGACATAAGATAATGCCTCATCATCATATATTTGTAGAAACTCTGTTACCCTTGCAGAGAATAATCCTGGGCTGTTCTTGAATCCCTGTGGGAGTCGACAGAATTGTTTTTGCGACCCCATTGTTGAGAAAGCAGTCAAATACCTGCTTTCATGTGCAATGTTTTGACAAAAGAAGCCATTTGAGATATCTAATGTAGTTTTGTATTTTTTGCGCACAATGTTATTCATTAGTGCTGCACTGTATGAGTTTTGTTCTGCAAATGTTTTGCAACAGTTTAAGTGTTTGTAGTCTAAAACTAGACGATATGAATCGTCTGGCTTGGAGACAGGAAACAAAGGATTGTTCATTTGTGAGGTGCATGATTCAATCACCCCCTGATATTCAAGTTGATGTAAGATCTCCCTTACTTGCTTTTTAGCTTCTTGTTTAACTGGGTACTGCCTTTGTGCAGTAGGTTGACTTTTTAACTGGATTTTGTGGGGAGGAGAATCCTCATCCCATCCTACATGATTTTTATATAATGCAGGAGCTTGGACCACTGCCCATTTTCTTGCAAATGTGTATTTTTTATGAATTGGAATATGATTTGAGAAGGCAGGCATAATCATTTCTTCGCCATGAGGGCACTCTCTGACAAACTCTGGTGGCCAGTCTTTTTCAGCTAACAGGATATCATAGCCTTTAGATAAGTGATCCCAAAAGAGACCCCTTATTTTCCTAGTTTTGTCCCCCTCTATACGCAATGTTATCTCGTATAATTTATGGGGTTTGCTAACTCTGGTGTCTGCAGTTTCCTCCTGAGTGTATTCATTTGTGTCCACTGTCTCCAGAAGATTCATCAGGATCTTGCGAACTATGGTTACTTCTGCTGCGCTGTCTAGCACTGTCTGGGCCCACTCTCCGTTTTTCAGTTGTGTCCTCAGTATCCTCGGCATGTTTTATTTTAATACTGGCTACCTTCTTTCTTGGATATTGTCATTTTTACTTTGATGAGCAGGTTCCTTGTCTTTGGACTTGACGTGCTCTTCTTTGTGTTCTGACCGTCCTCTTCTTTCCGATTTCTGTGAGGAATTCTGAAAAGATCAAGAGGGACGTGTATCAATATCTTGATATCTGTCAGGTTTTCTCAATTTATCCCTATCTCTAAGGTTGTATCTTTTCTCAGAGGGCTCCCTTTGGGGAGACTTGTTTCCTCGTTCTGGAGATCTATCTCTCCGTTGAGGAGACCTTCTACTGGACTGAAAACGTTTTTCTCTGGGAGTGGATTGTTTATTACCATCCCAACTCTTTTTTGGAGTATTCAGATTATTTTTAATAAAAGTTTTTTCAGGATTTTCAATTAGTTGTGGTTTTAGTGGTTTCCCACCAAACTATCTCTACCTAGTTCTTCATAGGATTTTTCTATGATTCTGGCAAGTTCAAAAGGTTGTTCTGCTATATCTGTTTCTTTCAATTTGTGCAGCAATTTTGTATCGTCAATTGAACTAATTCTCTATATGCCTTTGTTAATTCTTTTAGTTTAACTAGAAGTTCTTCGCTTGACATTTTGTTAATGTCGGGATCTGGTGTGTAGCTGGCTAGAACTGGCCATGTGGCTCCTGGTCTACCTAGTGGACCGAGCCTGGTAATGTGATTTTGATGTTTTAGGGCGCCATTAAACCAGAGCAGGTGCTCTTGGTAAGTTAGTGGGATTTCAACGTCCTCGAAAGGAGCGTATTCATCCGGAGGTTCCTCTATTTTGTAATAGTGGAAGTCTTGTGTTACAACGTTTGCTGCTGGAAAATGTATCCATGAATAGAATACCTCTGTCTGCCGATATTCATGGGCCTCTACCACAAATATGACTGTACCACCTCTCGGTGATAGTCCATTTTCTATAAGCTGAAGAGTTATAGTTCTTCTTACATTCACCGGAATGATTATAGCATTCGGGTCATTCTGTTGGAGAGTTGTGTCATCTAACAACAGTTGAGACGCTGTAGCATCTCTTTCTTCGTCACCTTCCGGCATTTTACTGACAGAAAGTTTTTTGTTTTTGCAGAGCAAGTTTCAAGGAAACAAAGATTAGATGCACAATATTTTGGAACACTGTATCCTTCAACGTTGACTAAACCAAAAACTAATACATAGGAATCTCTTCCTACTAAGTTCCGGCGGATATTAACCTTTTACCCACTCCAGACGTCTTTTGGAGTTTTTACGGGAAAAAGGGGTCTGTATGAAAAGCACGACTGAGTTACTCTAATGTCTTGCGTTAGATTATCGCCTTACCAAACGTTGGGCGCCATGTAGTTTAGTTCCTATATTCCCAATAGGCTCTGCGCATTGGAATAACATAAACAGCAGTTTAGACGTAGGACTGAGGTCATCTAGGTCTCTACTGACTATGTTAGACTTAATTAGTTTTGCCAGCTAGCTCAGAGGTCACTAGAAACTTTCTCGAGTGAACAGGAAGGGGTTACCTTTCCTGAATAGACAAGAAGGGATTAGTTTCTGACAACCTGATAAACATGACAACTTTGCTCCCTCAGAATAAAGAGTATATCTCTAGAGTCGTGTGAAAACAATAGACAACTATTTCACTCAGTCAGTCGTGCATGCTTAATTTTACCAGGAGTGCAGAGAAATAGAGAGACGGGCGTTTTCAATAAAAGGTGTTATTTATTGAGCAGTCTTCTTTCTCATGCAAGAGAAATGAGTTGCCACAATTGCAATACTTATGAGTAATAAAGGGGTTGGCCCTTGAGTACTCGGGGACCTGGGTCCATAAAGCAGTACAAAGAAAATCGGATCCGAGTAGTGATTTACTTAATGTCTAATGATATTTGAACCTTAGTTTTAACACACAATCACCATTAAATTTAATCAATTGACAATGAATTTTGCAAAATCTCTTCAAAAAACTCTCATCGTATTTATACATACAGAGTTATTAATTGATCATTTTACGATAAGTTTATCAACACGTATTACTTCAATGCAATTGTTAAGTCATTACATTTTAAAAGTGCTCTCGTGAGGAAAGGGAAGGATGTGTATAGGGAGTGAGGGACAGGGTCCCGTACTGTGGAATGAATCCTTCTCTAAGTCGGGAGAAGCAGTAGCCAGGAGTTCGCTGGGCTGCCTTCCAGCGTCTGTCTCACAGTACGGGACCCGAGCAGCGAACCTGTCAAATTCGTTTCAGCAGATGCTCCGTAACTGGCCAAGATGAATACCGTATAAAAACCCGAGGAGCCCACCACGGCCCATTCTAGGAAGACGAGAGAGCGTCTATTGATGCTCTCTCGGTTACCTTCCTGATGAAGACCCCAGCATGAGGCTTGAACTAACCCTTTAACTTTGACGGGGGTCGAAACGTAGAACTACGCCATTTCCACACACCATAGGACTTAACTAATGGAATTGATTTGAACCTATGAGTGATGTCATTCGGGAACTTTTTCTCATAATTCTGTTTGTAAAGGCGTTTTCGGATTTTAATATGATGGTTTCAATATGTCACAGCACCTTTACCCTGTCCCTCACTCCCTATACACATCCTTCCCTTTCCTCACGAGAGCACTCTAAAATGTAATGACTTAACAATTGCATTGAAGTAATACGTGTTGATAAACTTATCGTAAAATGATCAATTAATAACTCTGTATGAATAAATACGATGAGAGTTTTTTGAAGAGATTTTGCAAAATTCATTGTCAATTGATTAAATTTAATGGTGATTGTGTGTTAAAACTAAGGTTCAAATATCATTAGACATTAAGTAAATCACTACTCGGATCCGATTTTCTTTGTACTACAATTGCAATACTTATCATAAAGTAAAGTGCGTACAGTAAAAGGAGTATTATGAAATAATACTGTAAAAGCATTGATATGGTTTCTTAGCCATATGATACTTTAAAATGGATAAAATATATACATACATAAAAACATTGACTATCGTACTCAACTGGTGCTTCTAAGATACGCCTACCCCGGTGTACCTGACCTAAGCCTAATACGTGGGAAGGAGTAAGTAAGTTGCAGTTTAAGTTAAGTTGTTTTTTTGCCAAGAATCTGAATCAAGAATTCTCTTACGGGTTTAGTCAGCTCCGTACCTTGGTAATAGAATGTAGGAGGTCTTGTATCTCTCTCTCAGGACTCGATCTCCCAGCAACCCGCAAGGGTGACTGGAAACACCGGAGCTGGATTTCTCGGCAGGAGAAAAGACAGCGTCTCTCTCAGTGCGTCAAATGGGAGGGTCGGCTTCCTTCGGCACTCGCATCAGCTGGGCGTCGGGCAAGTAGATAGCCGCTCTGCTCCAAACCACCGCGTGTTTGTCTACGGCAACGTTGGTATATTTATACCTGAAAGGTGCCGGGTTTGACGTAAGGTTGGACATAAGACGTCACTAAGAACTAACAGTTCTTTCTGGACTCCAGGAGTTCTTGTGCAAATCAAAACAAAAGCAGGGGGATTTCCCGGGCTGCTGGAGGCTTGGTTTGTTTAAAGAACACGTTGTACTTTCTAGGAGTCTATGGGAGTAGCCTTGCCGTATTTGGACTGCATGGGCTATGACTAGATATGGACATGATTCCTATGCCTTTATAAGGATATGTTTTGTTATAACCATATAAGGGCATGAATCAGGGTTATCTTGATTAGGGTCCTAGATAGATTCACAACAGGACTACGGGAAAACCCTGTTAAACTAGGACACTTGGATAGTTAATACCCACAGGAGCACCGGAGTACTCGAGTTACCTCACCCAGGGAAGCCGGGTGCATAGGTGTTTTTGTGTCGGGTTTCGTCGCTGTTTCCTATGGAGAGCTGCAAGAAAGTGCTGCAGGCGACCAGGAGAAAAGTGTCCGGGTGGATCCAAGGGTGGATTGGAGTCAAGAAGAACCTAAAAGCAGATGGGACAGAGTCTGGGACACTAGCCAGTGACCAGGAAGGAACCAGGCGATGTCGCGAAGCAATCTGGTGAAGAGGTGAAGCTTGTCTCTGCAGCCATGAGGACAAGGAGGCATCGACGATGACCAGGATCTGGAGTCAAGCTGTCCAACGATGGATTTAGCTGTTGGCGGTGTCGGTATCCGGATTAGATCCAACAAACCTTGGCAAATGCAATCCACGCAGGATGGGAAGATTGGCTTCAGTTCAGACCAGCAAGGTCTGGGGAGCTTCTCCTTCGCAGGGTAGCTGGAGCAAGCCTGGAGCAACCAGGCAAGCAGTGTAGTTTTACAAAGATGTCTTCGGAGGGCCTACTAGCCAATGGGCTAGCAACCGCTAAGATGCATTGAGCTTAAATGCAGGCGCAGGCCCCACGCGGCACTCGTGGAGTGTGGAGGGCTGAGCTTCGGTGTAAATGCTGCACAGGTCTGGGGCTTCTCAAACCACAATGCACAACTTCGAGGGTACCTCAGGAGCTGCACGGGTAGCAAAAAGCAGGTAGTCCAGGATGTCCGGTCCCACGTCTCTCATGTCCGCCACGGGTCTCAGCTTTGTTGTGGATATGGGTCGGAGTCATAGAAGTCTGGAAGTCTTGTTCCTGCATCGCTAAATCTTCAGGTTCCAGCAGGAGCGTCGACAAAGCAAACCGGCAAGTTACTGTTGGTGCCTGTTTGCACAGGGTGGTCACTCCTCGACCACAAGGGAGATGTCTTCAGTCTTCCAGTCGATATGGAACATCGAAGGTTCAAGAGTTTCATTTCAGAGTTTCTTTCCAGGATAAATCTAAAGTCTCTAGACATAGCTCTTAACTTTATACTAAACTAAGGGGCTGGATTACCTGCTAGGTCCCTCCCATGGGTGGAACCTGGGAAGGGGGTGGTTACAACCCTCTCCCATTGTTCAGTTTCGCGCCAGAGCTGGGGCTGGAATGCCCCAGCAACTGGTTTGAACCGGGCTATGCATGGAGCACCTTGTGTGCCCCAGGCAGTGTCTCATTTTGCATCCCTCCCTGCCCCAATACACTAAAAGCCTGTCTGGGGAGGTGCTAGCACCTCCCAAGGCAGGAAACCTATTGTCCAGGCCTCCCCTGCCGGAGTTTCGTCCAGCAGCAGGAGGTCAGACTCGTTTCTGTGGCAGCAGCATCCATTTTGTGATGCTGAGGCTCTGTTTAACTTTAACTGGGTAAGGCAGTAACTACATGTCTTCTCCCTCTAGAAGGGTGGAATGCTACCCCCACCGCCAGAACTGGCGGGGGGGGGTGTAGTATTCCAAAGTGTTTGACACCTTACACGACATGTTTTGATAAAGCCAAACCAAAGTTAGCATTAACCGCGAGGATTATAATGCAAGGGGTGATTACACCACCTTGCCCAAGCTGAGTGATCAGCCTGTGGTGTCAGTTTGGATGGCCAGCCAGGGGTGGCATAATTCATGCTGCAGGCCCTGGTAGGCCTTGGATGCACCTATGCCCTGGGTACCTATGGTACACTATACAGGGGCTCACAAAGGTGACCCAATACCCAATTAGGTATGTACCTAAAGTACATGGAGTCCATTTTACAGAGAGAGCAGATAGCCTGGGGCCCTGAATAGCAGAATCCCAGGCCAACTAAGTCAAAAACCAGCTAAACATTAGGCAAAAAGTTGGGGTAACCATATAGTCAGATATCCACCTTCCTACAGGTGTATCCACCTTTGCCCCCCCCAGGAGGGGGAGGCAAGGTGAAGCACACATATCAGTCCCCTCCATCTTGAAGATGAGGGGCTCCAACCAATCAGGAAGAGGCTCAAGAGCTCCGGTCGCGGTCAGGGGGACCCTTCAGGTTGAGGCTGCAGGCGTTGTCTTGAGGCTTAAGGAAGGTCAGGGATCACCGGATCCCAGGTCAAGATCATTGGTGGGACCTCCTCATGGTGTTGAATCCGGATTCTGGTCTTGGAGTCTTTGTTGAGCAAATCCAGTGCTCACAGCAGACAGAGTCTGTAAGGTGAGTGCAGGGCAGCTCCTCTGGGCTCTAGGGGTAGGTGTCCTCTTCTGCCTGGGTCAGCACAGCTCTTGTGTCCTTCTTTCTTCCTCGAATCTGAGGAGGCAAGATTCAGGGTGACACCCAAATATTAGATTATGGGGTGTTAAAAGTGGCGTGCAGATCAGAAACAATGGGTCCCTTCCTTTGGGTAGGTAGACCCCCGCTGCAGAGACAAGCTTCACGACATCACCTGATTGCTTCCCAACATCGCCTGGTTCCTTCATGGTCACTGGCTAGTGACCCAGACTCTGTCCCCTCTGCTTTCAGGTACTCTTCATCCTCGATCCACCCTTGGATCCAACCGGACTCTTCTCTCCTGGTCGCCTGCAGCATCTTTTCTCCAAGGCTCCATAGAACTCCACGATGAAACCCGACACACTTTGACACCTATGCACCCGCTTCCTCTGGGTGAGGTAACGCGAGTACTGCGGTGCTCCTCTGTAGGTTTACTCTCCTAGTATCCTAGTTCCAAGTGGTTTAGTTCTAGTCCAGTCGGAAGACGCCTAACTCTTTAACTTTCTAACTTTACGCACCCATTGACTTCTATGTGTGCACGCGTGTGCATTTAGACACTGCACCCACATCCTGTGGGCCTCCTGCTCCCTAACTATTTTTAGTAGTGTGTAGCCCCAGCGATTCCCAAGGCCCTAGGCCTTACCATTGTTTGTGGCGTGGTACTTATACCACTATCTTAGTATATGGTTTAGCGGGCCACCAGGGCCTATCCATATTTGTGCAACTTATTGTATGCTATATTAAGTTATTTGTTATACGCTTGTGCTTCTCTCCTCATAAAGAGTACAGAGGGTTGTTTTATAAATAAATACATATATATTTTGAATATATAACCTGTGTAGTGTCCTTTCATTTGGTATTAAAGGGATTGCATATGGTAAAACAGCTAGCTTCACATGCCCTCTTGAGTTTAGCCTAAGACTGCTTTTGTCCATGCTACCACTAGGATAGCTGGTCTATAAGGTTGACTTTACAACCATCACCATAAGGGTTGTTTGGACTGGTGCAAGGTGCTCACTAGAATAGTGAACATCATATACCAGGCCAACTTCTCACATTGGTGTGCAGCGGTTGGGATTTGAGCTTGCTGTTGTTTTACCAATTGTAATCTTTGCAATATCATTTGAAATATCATACAGGTACCATAAGTACATATAACACAGCTTAAAATACATAAGTTCTACTGAACTTAGTTGTGGTAGACCAAAGGGCTTAGCACACCCTGACTACAACTCCTAGAGAGGTTCTAGTAGGTAAACACTCAGTATAGGTAGGTGCACACACCACACCTCACTAGACATGTCTGGCACAGGTGAACCCTCCAGTTCTCTACCTGTGGTAGGTGACCTTCCCAAGGCACCCTCCAGATATGATATGCTCAATTTCCGAGAGATGAGGTCATTGTGTACCTCAAGGAGGTTGAATCAGGGTTCCAACTCTACTATCCAACACCTGATAGAAGTCCTAGAGGCAGCTGATCTTGAGAAGGCCTCTAAACCAGGCCCCCTAGATAATACAGGTGAAGGAGTACCCTCTACAGAAGATGACTCCCTGACCCCAGAACTAGATGAGGAAGAAGTATGGGAAGATTCAGATGATGGAGATGATAGCCAGGTCCAAGTCAGGAGGCTTAGCCAGGCTAACCTAAGCTTACTTGGGAATGGAGAAGGGTTGCACCTTCCCAGGCCTAACAGTAGACTTAATCCAAGCAATAGAAGGGAAAGATCTCCTTCCAGGGAGTCTCTCCTCTCTAATGCCCCAAGGGTTTCTCAAAGGGGAATGACTTCCCCTCAGAGAAGAGAACATGAGGCTAGGATGAGAGCTGTCCAACTTCAGATAGAAAAGGAGGAAACAGCCCTGGCCCAAGCTAAACTTGCTTTAGCAAGGGAGCAAAAGTTAAGTGGATTAGATTCCACTGGTGGCAGCAATATCCCCAAGGATAAAGACAGGTCCTATGATCATAGAAACCTGAGTAAGATTGTGCCCCCCTACAAAGATGGGGATGACATCCACAAGTGGATAACTGCTTTGGAGAGGGCCTGCATGGTACTGCAGGTTCCCCAAACTCAGTGGGCAGCAATCTTGTGGCTCTCCTTTTCAGAAAAAGGTGAGACAAACTCCTCACAGTTAGCCATGAGGATGCTAAAAACTACTCTGTCCTGAAGAGTGCTCTAATTGATGGGTTTGGCTTAACCACTGAACAGTACAGGTTAATGTTCAGAGATACCCAGACGACACAGACTCAGGACTGGACTGATTTTGTTGATTGTGCCACTAAGGCTCTGGAAGGTTGGTTACTGGGAAGTAAAGTTAAGGACTATACAGGATTGTATAATTTGATCATGAGAGAACAAATCCTTAATAATTGTCAAAACCAGTTGTTGCTCCAACACCTGATTGACTCAGATCTGACCTCTCCCCAAGAATTGGGAAAGAAGGCAGACAAATGGGTCAGACCCAGGGTTAAGCAGAGACCCCAGAACCAAGGTGGTGACCAGAAAAAGGCAGACCAAAAGGGTGGAGATCAAAAACAAAAAGACCAGAAGTCTTCCTCAGGCCCCCAAAATACTTCTAATGAGGGGGGGTCCCAAAATTCCAAGAAAAAGAAGAAAGAAGGTCAATCAATCAATCAATCACAAAAATGTGTATAGCGCGCTACTCACCCGTAAGGGTCTCAAGGCGCTTGAGGGGGGGAGGGGGGTCGCTACTGCTCGAACAGCCAGGTCTTAAGTTGTTTCCTGAAGGCGAGATGGTCCGGGGTCAGCCGTAGGCGAGTGGGGAGGGAGTTCCATGTCTTGGCTGCCAGGTAGGAGAAGGATCTTCCTCCGACAGTGGATTTCCAGAATCGTGGGACGGCGGCGAGGGCGAGGCTGGCGGATCGGAGCTGGCGGGTGGGTGTGTAGAAGGTGAGGCGGCTGTTGAGGTACTTCGGGCCCGCATCGTGGAGAGCCTTGTGTGCGTGGGTGAGGAGTCTGAACGTGATCCTCTTGCTAACGGGGAGCCAGTGCAGGTCTTTCAGGTGGGCAGAGATGTGGCTGTGGCGAGGGATGTGCTGAGGCGTTGTGAATGCGCTGGAGTCTTTTCTGGAGTTTGGCTGTGGTTCCAGCCTAGAGGGTGTTCCCGTAGTCCAGACGACTGGTGACGAGGGCCTGGGTGACCGTCTTCCTGGTTTCGGTGGGGATCCATCGGAAGATCTTTCGGAGCAGGCACAGGGTGTTGAAGTAGGTGAACGGGACGGCGTTGACTTGCTTGGTCATCGTGAGGGAGGAGTCCAGGATGAAGCCCAGGTTGCGTGCGTGGTCCGTTGGCTTGGGTGCAGTGCCCAGGGCAGGGGGCCACCAGGAGTCGTCCCAGGCAGAAGGAGATGGTCCGAGGATGAGGACTTCCGTCTTGTCTGAGTTCACTTTCAGACGGCTTATCTTCATCCATTCCGCGACGTCTTTCATTCCTTCCTGGAGGCTGGCTTTGGCGGTGGCGGGGTCGTTGGTGAGGGAGAGGATCAGCTGGGTGTCGTCGGCGTAGGAGACGATGTTAAGGTTGTGTTGGCAAACGATGGCTGCGAGAGGGCTCATGTAGAGGTTGAAGAGGGTGGGGCTAAGTGAGGATCCTTGCGGAACGCCGCAGATGACTTCGGTGGCCGCGGATCGGAACGGGGGGAGGCGGACTCTCTGGGTTCTCCCGGCGAGGAACGAGATGATCCACTCCTTGGATTCCTGTGTTGCTGAGGCGCTGGGGATCAGGGTGCGGTGGCATACGGTGTCGAAGGCTGCTGAGAGGTCTAGGAGGATGAGGGCAGCAGTTTCCCCGTTGTCGAGCAGGGACCTGATGTCGTCGGTGGCTGCAATGAGGGTGGTCTCGGTGCTGTGGTTTGCTCGGAAACCGGACTGTGAGGGGTCGAGGGATCCGTTGGTCTCGAGGAAGGCGGAGAGTTGTCTATTGACTGTCTTCTCGATGACTTTGGCTGGAAAGGGGAGGAGCGAGATGGGGCGGAAGTTCTTGAGGTCTGTGGGGTCCGCGGTGGGTTTCTTCAGGAGGGTGCTCAGCTCGGCATGTTTCTAGCTCTCCGGGAAGGTGGCGGATGCGAAGGAGCTGTTGATGATGTTCCGGAGTTGGGGTGCGATGATGGAGTCGGCTTTGTTGAAGATGTGGTGAGGGCAGGGGTCGGCGGGGGATCCGGAGTGGATGGTGTTCATCAGGCGGGTGGTGTCTTCGGTGCTGACAGGGGTCCAGGTGCAGAGGGTGGTGGTAGGGGGCGCTGGTTCGGTGGTTGGGTGCATGGTTTGTGCGCCGAAGCTGTTGTGTATGTCGGCGATCTTTCGGTGAAAGAACGAGGCGAGTGAGTCGCAGAGGTCTTGCGAGGGTGTGATGTCGTTGTTGCAGGCGCTGGGGTTGGAGAGCTCCTTAACGATGCTGAAGAGTTCCTTGCTGTTGTGGGTGTTGTTGTCCAGTCGTTCTTTGAATGCTGTCTTCTTGGTGGTGCGGATCAGCTGGTGGTGTTTGCGGGTGGCGTTCTTGAGGGCTGTCATGTGTTCTGCTGTTTGGTCGCGGCGCCAGGCTTTCTCGAGGGTGCGGCAGGTTTTCTTGGAGGTATTGAGGTCGTTGGTGAACCAGGACGCTTTCTTGCTGCCTGGTCTGCTGGGAGGGTTCTTCAGTGGTGCGAGTTCGTCGACGCAGTTGGTGAGCCACTGTGTGAGGTTGCGGGCTGCTTCGCTGGGGTCTGTCGTGTTGGTGGGCGGGTTCTGGCTGAGGATGGTGGTTAGCTGGTCGGCGGTAATCTTGCTCCAGCTTCTGCGGGGAACCTGTTGCAGGTGGTGGTGGGTCGTGGTTCTTCTGAAGTTGAAGTGGACGCAGCTGTGATCTGTCCAGTGTAGTCCGGAGGAGTGGCTGAAGGAGATGTGCTTGCTGGAGGAGAAGACGGGGTCAAGCGTGTGGCCGGCGTGATGGGTGGGGGTGTTTACCAGCTGCTTGAGTCCGAGGTTGGCGAGGTTGTCCAGCAGGGTGGCAGTGTTGCGGTCCTTGTTGTTCTCCAGGTGGAAGTTGAGGTCCCCTAGGAGGATGTAGTCTGTGGAGGTGAGGGCGTGCGTACTGATTAAGTCTGCGATGGCTTCGCTGAATTGTGTGCGTGGTCCGGGGGGTCTGTAGATGAGGGTGCCTCTGAGGGTGGTCTTGGGGTCGCGGTGAATCTGGAAGTGAAGGTGTTCGGCGGCGGTGAGGGTGTCGTCAGAGCTGGTTGTGATGCGGATGGTGTTTCTGTGGACTATGGCGATGCCTCCTCCGGTTTGGTTGACGCGGTCCCTCCGGGTGATCTTGTAGCCATCCGGGATGGCTATGGCGATGTCGGGGGCTGAGGAGGCGTTCATCCAGGTTTCTGTGAGGAAGGCGACGTCTGGTGATGTTGTGTCGAGCAGGTTCCAGAGTTCGACGGCGTGCCTGTGGACGGAGCGGGTATTGAGCAGGATGCACTTGAGGTGGTTGTTGCTGGTGCTTGGCTTGGCGGGTGCCGTGCTGGTTCGGAGGCAGGTGAATTGGCAGGCTTGGCAGGTGAAGGGTCCGTGGGTGCGTTTCGGGGTAGCTCGGTGGCAGGCGGGGTTCCGGCCGGAGTTGAGTGCGTGGAGGGTGGCGGCGTCGTAGGTTTGTCGGGTGCGCTGGCAACATTGAGGACCAGGGGTTCCGGCGCTGGGCACTGTCCAGGCGCGGACAGGCGTAGACGGGCTTGCCTTTGGCGCGCCTTCGGCACACAATCAGCGCGCCCGCTGCGCGGGCGCGCAGGCTCCATATGAGGCGAAGTGGGAGGGAGGAGCAGCTGGGAGGCGGGAGCGGGGCAGACAAATGGGGTTACAGAATAGAAAAGGGGGCGGGCCGCGAAGGAGCAGCGGCGGGAAGCGGGGGGGGGCACACCAGGGGTACAATACTAACGGGCACAAAATCAATTAAACAGAAAATAAGAGATTACAATTACGAAATGCACAAAATGAGGGCAACACTACAATACAAGCGAGGCACAAAACAATTACACAGAGAAAAAGAGATTACAATCATGAGGTGCACAAAATGAGGGCAACAGTGGGGAGAGAAGGAACGAGCAGCAGCGAGGTGCATCGAGGTCAGGGGCGAGCCTGTGGCGCCGGGGTAGAGACGCGCTACAGCTGGCGAGCAGTGCGGCATAGGGGGAGTCCTGGGGTCAGGTCACCAAAAAACCTTGGTGCAATTATTGTAAAACTGCCTCTCACTGGTTTAGTGAGTGCACCAAGAAAGGTACAGCCCCTACCACTGCAGCCCCTACCACTGCAGCCCCTAAGGCACCTGCACCCCCTAGTACAGTCAGCAGTGGTAGTTCCCAACCCAAGGCTATAGTGGGGTTAACCATGGGTACTGCGGTGGATCCTGGCCTAGTCAGGATTCCTACTCAGGCTGTTCTGATCTGTGATGTGGACATGGCTATGTCCACTACTGTGAGTCCCAATACTTTGGGCAAGTACAGACAGACACCTTTGATAAATGATAAAGTGGCTCAGGCCTACAGGCACACATGTGCCAGTGTCACTATGGTGACACCTAACTTTGTGGACCCTGGACAGATTGTACTGGGTGATAATTACCTGGTGACCAATGCTAGCAATGTCACTACTACACAGTGTGGCAGTTGTTAATTTCTCCTGGGGAGGGGTACCTGGCCTCAAAAGAGTTGTGGTAAGTGCAGACCTCCCAGTTGAATGTCTTTTGGGCAATGATCTAGAAAACTCAGTATGGTCAGAAGTGGAGTATAGGACTCATGCAGAGATGCTAGGTATTTCAGCGCATGTCCTTGCTGTGACCAGGTCACAGGCCAAAAAGTGCTTACCTGAACCAGTGCTGGATCTTGAAACTATAGACCAGACACAACCCAAGTGAAAGAGCAGTAGGGTTAAGGCAGTGCCTTCCCCCCTGACCTCAAGTGTGGATCAGCCTTCTCAGGAAGCTGATTCAGAGACTCCTGAAGGAACTGTCCTGGAGGAGCTTGAACCTGAACAGGTTGAGTTTCTGGGGACAGGGGGACTTTCAAGGGCAGACTTGAGGCAGGCACAGTTAGACTGCCCCTCCCTTGAACCCCTCAGACAGCAGGCTGTTGCTGAGGCTGCTGGGAATGCTCAAGGTACCCATAAAGTGTATTGGGATGATAGGCTCCTTTATTCAGAGGCTAGAGACCCCAAGCCTGGTGCTTCCAGGAGGTTGGTCATACCTCTGCAATTTAGGGGCTTCCTCCTTACCTTGGCCCATGATATTCCCTTAGCAGGACATCTAGGCCAGAACAAGACTTGGGACAGGCTTGCCCCTCACTTTCACTGGCCCCATATGTCAGAAGATTCCAAGGAGTTTTGTCACTCCTGTGTTACATGCCAAGCCAGTGGCAAATCAGGTGGCACAACAAAGCCCCCCTCATACCACTACCTGTGGTGGGGGTACCTTTTGAGAGAGTGGGGACAGACATTGTTGGACCAATGGACCCCCAAACAGCATCTGGGCACAGATTTATACTGGTGGTAGTGGATCATACCACCAGGTATCCAGAAGCTATTCCCCCGAGGACCACAACAGCTCCTGTTGTGGCAAGGGCCCTACTTGGAATTTTCTCCAGAGTGGGGTTTCCAAAGGAGGTTGTCTCTGACAGAGGTGCAAACTTCATGTCAGGATATTTCACTGCAATGTGGAAGGAGTGTGGTGTCAACTATAAGTTCACCACCCCTACCATCCACAGTGCAATGGGCTTGTGGAGAGATTCAACAAGACCCTCAAAGGGATGATAAAAGGGTTACCTGAAAAGCTGAGGCGAAGATGGGATATCCTTTTACCCTGCCTTCTGTTTGCTTACAGAGAGTCCCACAAAAGGTGGTTGGCTACAGCCCTTTTGAGCTTTTGTTTGGGCATCCTGTAAGGGAACCCCTATGTCTTGTGAGGGAAGGATGGGAGTTACCTCTCAAAAAGCCTAAGCAAGATATAGTGGACTATGTACTTGGTCTCTGCTCCAGGATGGCTGAGTATATGGAGAAGGCTTCTAAAAACCTTGAGGCTAGCCAAGAACTTAAAAAAGCTTGGCATGACCAAAAGGCTGTGCTGACTGAGTACCAGCCAGGACAGAAGGTGTGGGTGTTGGAGCCAGTGGCCCCAGCAGCTCTCCAGGACAAATGGTCTTGACCCCACACCATTGTTGAGAAAAAGGGAGAGGTCACCTACTTGGTGGACCTTGGCACCCCTAGGAGCCCCCACAGGGTGCTCCATGTCAACAGACTCAAAGCATATGTTGACAGGGCAGACATGGGCTTGCTCATGGCTACAGATGAGGGACAGGAGAAAGAGAGTGAACCTCTCCCAGACCTGTTGACTCAGAACCCTGATGATGGTTCAGTTGATGGAGTGGCCTTGGCAGGCAGCCTCACTGACCAGCAGCAACAGGACTGCAGACAGGTTCTGCAGGCCTTCAGACATATGTTTTCATTAACACCTAGTCAGACTAACTGGTGCACCCATGAGGTTGACACTGGTGACAGTCTGCCTGTGAAGAGTAAAATCTACAGGCAACCTGACCATGTCAGGGACTGTATAAAGACTGAGGTGCAGAAAATGCTTGAGTTGGGAGTAATTGAGCCATCAGAGAGCCCCTGGGCCAGCCCAGTAGTCCTTGTACCAAAACCTCACACCCAAGATGGTAAGAGAGAGATGAGGTTCTGTGTGGACTATAGAGGTCTCAATGCTGTCACTAGGACAGATGCTCACCCAATTCCAAGAGCAGATGAGCTCATTGATAGATTGGCTTCTGCCAGGTTTCTGAGCACATTTGATTTGACAGCTGGCTATTGGCAAATCAGGTTAGCTGAGCATGCCAAGGCCAAAACTGATTTCTCAACACCAGGAGGTCATTATCAATTTGTGGTAATGCCCTTTGGCTTGAAGAATGCACCTGCCACTTTCCAAAGGTTGGTGAACCAAGTCCTTGCTGGGTTGGATGACTTTTGTGCAGCTTATCTTGATGATATTGCGGTCTTCAGCTCCACTTGGGAGGATCACCTGATCCACCTGAAGAAGGTTTTTGAGGCCCTGCAAAAGGCAGGCCTAACTACCAAGGCCACAAAGTGCCAGATAGGGCAGAGTAAGGTTGTGTACTTGGGCCACCTTGTAGGTGGGGGTCAAGTTCAACCACTGGAGAGTAAGATCCAGACCATCAAGGACTGGGCCCCTCCAACTACCCAGACACAGGTCAGAGCTTTCTTGGGCCTGTCTGGTTACTACAGAAAATTTGTCAAGAATTATGGGTCCATTGTGACACCACTCAATGACTTGCCTTCAAAGAAGATGCCAAAAAAGGTTCAGTGGACAGTTAGCGGTCAAAAGGCATTTGATGACCTGAAGAAGTCCATGTGCTCTGCACCTATCTTAAAGAGTCCTGACTACTCCAAAGAGTTTATTGTCCAAACAGATGCTTCTGAGTTGGGGGTGGGAGTTGTGCTTTCACAACTTAATGTAGATGATCAAGACCAGCCCATTGCTTTCATTAGCAGAAGGCTGACCCCTAGAGAGAAACGTTGGTCAGCTATTGAGAGGGAGGCCTTTGCTGTGGTTTGGGCCCTGAAGAAGTTGAGGCCATACTTGTTTGGCACTCACTTCAAGATTCAGACAGACCATAAGCCCCTCTTGTGGCTAAATCAGATGAAGGGTAAAAATCCCAAACTACTCAGGTGGTCCATTTCCCTACAGGGGATGGACTTTACAGTTAAACATAGACCTGGGACTGACCATGGTAATGCAGATGGTCTCTCCAGATATTTCCACTTAGAACATGAAGACTTATCTGGTCAAGGTTAAGTTTAATGTCCCTGCGTTTGGGGGGTGGGGTTATGTAGGAGAGTAGGGTCTGCTTTCCTATGGTCACCCCATTTTTTTTGCTTTTTGCTTCACTGGTTTTCGACTTAATGTGGCTGTGGGCCTGCTAATCAGACCCATAGCCCTGCTGTTCTCTCTCTAAATTCACACCATGTACTTTAGGTACATCACCAATTGGGATTTGGGTCACTCTTATGAGTCCCTGTACAGTGTACTATAGGTACCCAGGGCATAGGTGCACCCAAGGCCTACCAGGGGCTGCAGCATATCTTTTGCCACCCCTGGCTGGCCATCCAAACTGACACAACTGGCTGATCCCTCAGCTGGGGCAAGGTCGTGTAATCACCCCTTGCTTAGATATAGTATTCCTAAGTCTACCCTTAAATCTGGACACATATACACCTATAAGTCACTCCTAAGGCAGGCCTTAACAATCCTGAAGGCAGAGTGCTTGGTTTTATGTGAGATGGTGCTCTGGCATGAGCTGAGCTTGTCTGTAGCTTTTGGAACCATGTCCTTATAGCTGTTCCAGGATATTGCCATACCATATACTCTTAAATGCATTATAATCCTCGGGGTTATTACTAACTTTGGTTTGGCTTTATCAAAACATGTTGTGTAAGGTGTCATACGCTTTGGAATACTACCCCCTCGCCAGTTCTGGCGACGGGGGTAGCATTCCACCCTTCTAGAGGGAAAAGACATGTTACTTCCATTCATCCCGGTTAAAGTTAACCAGAGCCTCAGGATCACAAAATGGATGCTGCTGCCACAGACAAAAGTCTGATCTCCTGCTGCTGGGAGTCCTTCCAGCGAGGGAGGCTTGGACAATAGGTTTCCTATCACAGGGAGGTGCTAGCACCACCCCAGACAGGAGATAGTGGATTGGGGCAGGGAGGGCTGAATGAAATGAGACACTGCCTGGGGCACACAAGGTGTCCCATGCATAATCCAGTTCAAACCGGTGCTGGGGCACTCCAGCCCCAGCTCTGGCGTGAAACTGGACAAAGGGAAAGGGGTGTAACCACCCCATTCCTGGGTCCCACCCATAGGAGGGACCTAGCAGGTAATCCAGCCCCTTGATTTGGAATAAAGGTAGGAGCTGTGTCCTTAGACTTTAGATAATCCTGACTGAAACTCTGATATGAAACTCTGGACCCTTCGACATCCTACTCGACGTAGAAGACTGAAGAATCTCCCTTGTGGTCAAGGAGTGACCACCCTGTGCAAGCAGGCACCGTCAAGCGCTCAACGGTTTGCTTTGTCGTTGCTCCCGCCAGACCCTGAACACAGAGCCTGACAAGACCCGGACTTCCAGACTTCCTTCGACCCGATCCACAGCCACAGCAAAGCTGAGACCCGTGGAGGCGACACGAGACGTGGGACTAGCCATCTTGGAAAGCCAGCGAATTGCTTTCCGTGCAACTTCTGAGGCACCCTCACTCACCGAGTGCTGCGTGGGGCCCTTTTGCATTTTCCTGCTCGACGTGTCTCTCTGGTCACTTGCCCGTTGGCTAGTGGCCTCTGTGACGACAAAATCTGAAATCTACACTGCTGGTCTGGTTGCTCCAGACTGGCCCTTGCTTCCCTGCAAAGGAGAAGCCCCTCAGTCCTTGCTGGCCTGAGTAAGAAGCCATCTTTGATTACTGCGTGGGTTGCATTTGCCAAGGCCTGTTGACTCAGTATCGAGATCCGACACCGCCAACAGCGAGAGCCTTCATTGGACAGTCCATATCCAGCTCCTGGTTGTCGTCGACACCTCCTGGTCCACGTGGCTGCAGAGACAAGCTTCACAACATCACCTGATTGCTTCCCAACTTCGCCTGGTTCCTTCCTGGTTACTTCCTGGTCACTGGTTAGTGACCCAGACTCTGTCCCCTCTGCTTTCAGGTACTCTTCATCCTCGATCCACCCTTGGATCCAACCGGACTTTTCTCTCCTGGTCGCCTGCAGCATCTTTTCTCCAAGGCTCCATAGAACTCCACGACGAAACCCGACACACTTTGACACCTATGCACCCGCTTCCTGTGGGTGAGGTAACGCGAGTACTGCGGTGCTCCTGTGTAGGTTTACTCTCCTAGTATCCTAGTTCCAAGTGGTTTAGTTCTAGTCCAGTCGGAAGACTCCTAACTCTTTAACTTTCTAACTTTACGCACCCATTGACTTCTATGTGTGCACGCGTGTGCATTTAGACACTGCACCCGGATCCTGTGGGCCTCCTGCTCCCTAACGATTGTTAGTACAGTGTAGCCCCAGCGATTCCCAAGGCCCTAGGCCTTACCATTGTTCGTGACGTGGTACTTATACCACTATTTTAGTATATGGTTTAGCGGGCCACCAGGGCCTATCCATATTTGTGCAACTTATTGTATGCTATATTAAGTTATTTGTTATACGCTTGTGCTTCTGTCCTCATAAAGAGTACAGAGGGTTGTTTTAGAAATAAATACATATATATTTTGAATATATAACCTGTGTGGTGTCCTTTCATTTGGTATTAAAGGGATTGCATATGGTAAAACAGCTGGCTTCACATGCCTTCTTGAGTTTAGCCTAAGACTGCTTTTGTCCATGCTACCTAGGATAGCTGGTCTATAAGGTTGACTTTACAACCATCACCATAAGGGTTGTTTGGACTGGTGCAAGAATAGTGAACATCATATACCAGGCCAACTTCTCACACTTATGAAGTCCCATTGCAGCTTTCTGCTCCTGCCTTGACCCTCCCACCCTCCTATATTCTACACCCCCACTACCAGCACTGGCCCTAATCACTCACCTGCACCCTGCTCCTACCCTGTCCCTCCAACCTTTATACGTGCTACTCCTGCCCACCCTCCTTCCTTCTCCCTTAGCACCTCGCCCCCAATCTCAAACACTATGCCCCCCTCTCACACCCCTGCAATACAACTGGCCACAATCTTAACCCACAGAACTCACCCATCATGAGACATGGCCCAAATTCATGGTCCATCCTATACACCCCTAATCTCTCAAAAAACGCCACGAAAAACTTTACACACAAACTACTTTTTGATCACCATGAAACTCTTTTTGTTGATAACTACTATAGCCTCTCTTCTTTAATCAAAACCAACTACATTTTTTAATCTAAACGACCCTCCAAATGGAAAAGCATCTCCCTCCACCACCTCCCCATAACAAAATGTTATAAAATCCCATATGGTTTTAAATTGTCAACCTCCCCTTCTCTTATGTTCCCCGGCGAAATAGACATCTCAATCTACAAATCCGGTAACATCCTCATCCAAGCTTCTGAAAATCACCTCACCATTTTCGAACAAAACTTCAGCATCTTCTCCTACTTTTAATCCATACCTCAGCCTAACTCTTCCCCCCTCATCAGTCGGAATCCCTTTCACCCTCCCTTACCCTGCCCTCAACCCCTCAGCCCACAGACACTTCCACCTTGCACGATAATGTCTCACATACACTAATATCCATCCCTCTCCATAACTCTTTACCACCTCAAATGATTGACCCCCTCACACCCTCCCCTTCCCTGCCCTCAACCCCTCACACCTCAGTCTCCTTGCTCACCTCCACATCTTGCATAACCCCCCAAACCCTTCATCTCCCTAATGCCTCCACTAGACACCCCCCTTCCTCAATACCCCCTCCCAGTACCCTACCCCTGCAATTCCTACCACCAAACTGCCCATATCTACTTCAACGCCTCCCATCTGCCCCCCCTATACAGGTTATTACACCACCCCCCTCTCGACCACGTACCTTATCAAAGCACCGACCATGACTCCAGACACCACACCTCTGTCTGCTCAGTCCTCTTCTCACCCACCATTCAGAACACACGCCTCCACCCCTGCGCCTCCCAACTCCCACAATCCACAGGCCGCTCCCCCCTGGCAAACTTGATCCTTCTCCCCCCCAAACCCCCTTTCCCCTCCAGCCCCTACCATCCCTTTAGCTCAGACTCTATCTAACATTGAAAGCTCTCTCCCTACCCTATCATTTGAACTCTCCCTAATGCAGAAGTTACTTACCTTCGGTAATGATATATTTATTTATTTATTTATTACTGACATTTATTGAGCGCACGGCTATTTCTGTAAGAAACAGTAGTTAGTATTAGATTCCTTACCTTAGAATATCCCCAGGCGTCAGACTGGATCCGGAAAATTTTGTGTAGCAGTACCCCTGCGTGGCTATAGGCATCGTCTGCGGCTCCGTGTCTGTCGTCGGGGCCGGGATGACCTCGGAGTACTTAGACGCCGCCCTCGCGCGCTGACGTCAGTTCTTATACACAGCTTTTCCGTGCCAGAAACGCAGAGCCATGATAAAAACCAACACTGGTGCCATAAAAACTAGGGCCCTGAAAGGGGATGACCTTAACCCTAGATATCGGTTCCCAGAACGGGGAGGATGGATGGGGCGGTAAGGAATCTAATACTGTTTCTTACAGATATATCGTTACCGAAGGTAAGTAACTTGTGCATCTGAAAGAAACAGGTTAGTATTAGATTCCTTACCTTAGAATAGATACCCCAGCAATACCAACCCCGGTGGTGGGTCTGCGAACCAATGATCACACCAGAAAGTCCTGGAGAACGAAATAGCCGAAAAAGCCATCACTCCGGACTTGGCTGTCCAGCCAGTAGTGTCTTGCGAATGTGTGCAGCGAGGCCCACGTAGCTGCCTGACAGATGTCCTGCAAGGGGACTCCCCGACCCAGGGCAGTAGTAGCCGCCGTGGCCCGAGTGGAATGGGCACGTAGCCCCACAGGAGGCTCCTTTTTAGCCAGAGAGTAAAAAGCCTTGATGCACAAGACGACCCATCGAGAAATGGTCCGCTTGTGCACCGCCCGTCCCTTCTTAGCGTCCACGTAACCAACAAAGAGTTGGTCATCCACCCGGAACTGGCGTCTGCGATCCAGATAATATGAGAGCACAAGTTTTGGGTCCAGACGGTGGAGCCTCTCTTCCTCTTTCGAGGGATGCGGATGTAGGAGGATGTATATCTGACTATGGTTACCCCCAACTTTTTGCCTAGTGTTTAGCTGGTTTTCGACTTAGTTGGCCTGGGATCCTGCTAATCATGCCCCAGGCTATCTACTCGCACTGTAAAATGGACTCCATGTACTTTAGGTACATACCTAATTGGATATTGGGTCACCTTGTGAGCCCCTGTATAGTGTACCATAGATACCCAGGGCATAGGTGCATCCAAGGCCTACCAGGGGCTGCAGCACGAATTATGCCACCCCTGGCTGGCCATCCAAATTGACACAACTGGCTGATCACTCAGCTGGGGCAAGGTCGGGTAATCACCCCATGCTTAGGTATAGTATTCCTATATCTAACCTTATATATAGACACATATGCACCTATAAGTCACTCCTATGGCAGGCCTTGACAATCCTGAAGGCAGAGTGCTTGGTTTTATGTGAGATGAGGCTCTAGCATGAGCTGAGCCTGTCTGCAGCTTTCGGAACCATATCCTTATAGCTGTTCTATGATATAGCCATACCATATACTCTTAAGTGCATTATAATCCTCGCGGTTATTGCTAACTTTGGTTTGGCTTTATCAAAACATGTCATGTAAGGTGTCATACGCTTTGGAATACTACCCTCTCACAATTCCTGGCGACGGGGGTAGCATTCCACCCTTATAGAGGGAGAAGACATGTTGTTCCTGTTAATCCCGGTTAAAGTTAACCAGAGCCTCAGCATCACAAAATGGATGCTGCTGCCACAGACACAAGTCTGACCTCCTGCTGCTGGGAGTACTTGCAGCGAGGGAGGCTTGGACAATAGATTTCCTGCCTTGGGAGGTGCTAGCACCACCCCAGACAGGCCTTAGTGTATTGGGGTAGGGAGGGCTGAATGAAATGAGACACTGCCTGGGGCACGCAAGGTGCGCCATGCATTGCCCGGTTCAAACCAGTTGCTGGGGCACTCCAGCCCCAGCTCTGGCACAAAACTGGACAAAGGGAAAGGGGTGTAACCACCCCCTTCCCTGGTCCCACCCATAGGAGGGACCTAGCAGGTAATCCAGCCCCTTTGATTAAGATAAAGGTAGGAGCTGAGTCTAGAGACTTTAGATTTATCCTGAACTGAAACTTGAAACGAAACTCTGGACCTTCGACATTCTACTGCAACTAGAAGGCTGAAGAATCTCCCTTGTGGCCAAGGAGTGACCACCCTGTGCAAACAGGCACCAACAGCGACTTGCCGGTTTGCTTTGTCGACCCTCCCGCCGGAGCCCGAGCACAGAACCAGACAGGAACTGGACTTCCAGGCTTTTCTGACCCCGATCCAGAGCCACAGCAGAGCTGAGACCCGTTGAGGCGACGAGAGACGTGGGACCGGACATCTTGTAAAACCTGCTCATTGCTAAATGCGCAGCTTCTGAGGCACCCTCGAAGTTGTGCATTGGGGATTGAGAAGCCCTAGCCCCGAGCACCTTTTGCACCGATGCACAGCCCTCCACACTCACGAGTGTCGCGTGGGGCCTGCTTGTGTTTTTGTGCTCGACGCGCCTTTCCGGTCACTTGCCCGTTGGCTAGTGGCCTCTGTGAAGGTGAACCTTTGAACTTGCACCACTTGCCTGGTTGCTCCAGGCTTGCTCCTGCTTCCCTGAAAAGGAGAAGCCCCCCAGACCTTGCTGGTCTGAACAGAAGCCCATCTTCGATTCCTGCGTGGTTTGCTTTTGCCAAGGCCTGTTGACTCCGATCCGGAAGCCGACACCGCCGACAGCGAGATCCTTCGTGGGACAGTCCGTATCCAGCTCCTGGTTGTCGCCGACGCATCCTGGTCCATGTGGCTGCAGAAACAAGCTTTGCATCTTCACCTGATCGCACCCGACATCGCCTGGTTCCTTCCTCATTCATTCCTGGTCACTGGCTAGTGACCCAGACTCTGTCCCCTCTGCTTTCAGGTACTCTTCATCCTCGATCCACCCTTGGATCCAACCGGACATCTTCCTCCTGGTCGCCTGCAGCATCTTTTTACAGGTCTCCATAAGATTCAGCGGCGAAACCCGACACAACTTGACACCTATGCACCCGGCTCCTGCGGGTGAGATAACGCGAGTACTCCGGTGCTCCTGTGGGTATTGACTATCCAAGTGTCCTAGTTTTCAGTGGCTTCCTCCTAGTCCATCCGGAAGTCTCCTAATCAACTAGTTTCTAATCTTTAAGTTCCCATTGTATCCCTATGGTAACTCGCCTGTGTGTTTAGACACTGCACACGCATCCCGTGGGCCTCCTGCTTCCTAACTATCATTAGCTCAGTGTAGCCCCAGCGATTCCCTAGGCCCTAGGCCTACTCCCTGTTCGTGACGTGGTTCTTATACCACTATTTTAATATATGGTTTGCAACGCCCCTAGGGCTCGACTGTATTTTGTGCAACTTATTGTATGATAATTAAGTAACTTGTTATGTGCTTTGGCCTCTGACCTCATAAAGAGTTCAGAGGGGTTGTGTTAGTAATAAATACGTATATATTTTATATATAACCTGTGTGGTGTCCTTTCATTTGGTTTTCAAGGGGTTACATATGGTAAAACAGCTGGCTTCACATGCTCTCTGAAGTTTTAGCCTAAGACTGCTTTGTCCATGCTACCACTAGGATAGCTGGTCTATAAGGTTGACTTTACGACCATCACCATAAGGGTTGTTTGGACTGATACAGGGTGCCCACTAGAATAGTGGACATCACATATCAGGCCAACTTCTCACAGCGGAGGCGGAAAGAAGGTGGGCAAGGTGATGGACTGCCCGATGTGGAAGGCTGTGACTACCTTGGCAGGAAAGAGGGTCGCGTCCGCAACATAACTTTGTCCGGACGGACAGAAAGGAAGGGAGGTTGAGAAGAAAGAGGCTGGAGCTCACACACTCTCCTGGCAGAGGTGATGGCAACCAGGAATGCAGTCTTAAGAGTAAGGAGACTAAGAGGACAGTTATGAAGTGGCTCGAAGGGAGCGCACATCAGATAAGTAGGAACAAGGTTCAAGTCCCACTGAGGCATCACGAAAGGAACAGGAGGAAACATATGAGTGATGCCCTTTAAAAACCAATTTACAACCGGGGACTTGAACAAAGAGGGGTGACCAGGGAGCCTTAAGAAGGTGGAAATGGCAGAGAGGTAGCCCTTTAGAGTGCCCAGAGCAGAGCCCTGCTGTGCAAGAGAAAGAAGAAAGAGGAGAACCTCTGAAAGAGGGGCAGAAAGGGGATCCACGGCCTTTGCTGTGCACCATGCCACAAATTTGTTCCACCTGCAGGCGTATACCGATTTTGTGGAGGGATGCCTGGCTGCCAGAATCACATCACAGACTTCAGGAGGCAAGTCAAATGGGCTCAAATGCCGCCGCTCAATCTCCACGCATGTAAGTGGAGACTGGACATGTTCGGGTGGAGGACCGTCCCTTGCTGCTGCGACAGAAGGTCCTCCTCGACAGACATGCTGAGTAGCTCAGGATACCAGTATCTTCATGCCCAATCCAGAGCCACAAGGATGACTTGGGCCCGGTCCCGCCTGATCTTCTTCAGCACTCTGGGCAGAAGTGGTATAGGCGGAAAGGCGTACACCAGACCGCAACTCCACTCGCGAGGAAAAGCATCTTCAAGCGAGTGCCGCCTTGGAAATTCCAACACGCAGAACTGATGACATTGCGCGTTCTCTTCTGTGACGAATAGATCTAACCAAGGCTCTCCCCACTGCTGAAACAGGCCTTGCGCCACGTCCGAGTTCAGATGCCATTTGTGATCCATCATGCACAGAAGGCTGAGTTCGTCCGCCCTGGCGTTCAGGGAACCTGCCAGGTGTTGAACCACCAAGGTCACGCCCTGATGTTCCAGCCACTGCCAGAGGCGCAGAGCCTCCTGGCAAAGGGTCCACGACCTAACCCCGCCCTGTTTGTTGCAGTACCACATGGCGGTGGTGTTGTCCGTGAACACCTGCACTACACTCCCCTGGACAGAGGGGAGGAATGCCTTCAGTGCAAGCCGGATCGCCCGCAGGTCCAGAAGGTTGATGTGGAGCCGGGACTCCGCCGAAGACCAGAGGCCTCTGATCTCTGCTTCTCCCATGTGGCCCCCCAGCCCTGGAGGGACGCGTCGGTCACAACTACGTGCTCCGGTTGGGGTAGGGAGAGGGATCTGCTGCCGACCCAATCACGGTCCGTGAGCCACCACTGCAACTGTCTTGCAGTGCCCTCCGAGATCAAGACATGGTCGGACAAGTTGCCCTGATGCTTGGCCCGCTGAAACTCCAGGTCCCACTGCAGAGCCCGCATCCGCCACCCGGCGTGATGCACCAGAAGGATGCAGGAGGCCATCAGCCCCAGAAGCCGCAGCGTCAACCTGACCGAGACTCTGGATAAAGGCTGAACGATCGAAATCAGAGCCTGAATATCCCGAACCCGAGGATAAACCCGAAACTGCGCCAAGTCTAGAACCGCTCCGATGAAGAGTAGCTTCTGAGAGGGACACAGGTGCGACTTCGGCACATTGGTGGAGAACCCCAGCAGGTGCAGGGGGTCGGCCGTAGTCTGGAGGTGGCTGACGACTGCCTGGGGCGAGCCCGCCTTCAACAACCAGTCGTCGAAGTAGGGGAAAACTGAAACCCCTAACCTGCGCAGATGAGCTGGGACCACCGCCATCACTTTTGTGAACACCCGTGGGGCACTGGTAAGGCCGAAGGAGAGCACGGTAAACTGAAAGTGCTTGTGGCCTACCGTCAACCGCAGGTAACGCCGGTGGGCCGGCAGGACGGGGATCTGGAAATAGGCATCTTGCAAGTCCAACGCTACCATCCAGTCTCCTGGGTCTAGGGCAGCTAAGACCTGAGCCAAAGTCAGCATCTTGAACTTCTCTTTATCGAGGAAGCCGTTGACGTTCCGGAGGTCCAAGATAGGGCGTAGGCCCCCTTTGCCCTTCTTGGGAACCAGAAAGTAGTGGGAGTAACAACCACACCCTACTTCTGGCCCAGGAACGCGCTCAATGGCCCCCTTGGCCAAGAGGGCCGTAATTTCATCTTGCAGAAGTTGCAAGTGATCCCCGACACGCGGTGGTACTGCGGTGGCATGGCTGGAGGGGTCGCCTTGAAGGGGAGGGAGTAGCCCCTTTAGACCATTTGCAGCACCCACCTGTCTGATGTGATGGAGCGCCAGTGGAGGAGGTGATGGTGAACTCCTGCCTCCCACTGGCGTCAAATGGGCCTGAAAGCTCGGACTAGGAAGGCTTTGAGGCGGATGCTGCGGGGGTGGATGTGGACTGTGGACTGGCCGCGTTGTTGTCCCCTGTTACCGCCGCGACGGTAACCACGTCCGCCACCGCGCTGAATGTTAGTCTGCGGCCCGTGGCTGTCAGGACGTGTGGGAGCACCCCTTCTGTGACCACAAAAGGAGGGTTGGGCAGAAGATTGCTGGTGCGGGGCCGACAGGCCCAAGGACTTAGCCGTAGCCCTGGAGTCCTCAAAGCGTTCCAGCGCATGATCTGCCTTGCCACCGAAGAGGTGGCTGCCATCGAATGGCATGTCCATAAGAGTGTTATGGACATCGGCCGAACAGTTGGCGGACCTCAGCCAGGTGTGGAAATCGCTCTTCCTTGCGAGTCCGTGGTATCCAGTCCACATCTAATAGAGTATCGCGCTCCGTCTCTTCCCTCCGCTAGGGCTTGAGCGAGTTTCGCCCGGGCTCCCTCCGGGCACTCAGGCAGCATGGCCGCAACCGTATCCCACAGACAGTGGGTGTAACAACCCAAGAGGCACGCGGTGTTGACTGACCGCAACCCCAAACTAAGGGAGGAGAACATCTTCTTTCCGAGCTGTTCATACCTCTTGGATTCCCGATCTGGTGGTGCCATCGGGAATGCGGATTGGGAGGTAGAGGCCTGGATAACCAGACTCTCGGGGTGGGGTGGGTGGACAAGAAACTAGGGTTGCTCGGAGCTGGGCGGTGGTGCCTAGCGATGTTCCTATCTACAGGAGGGCCTGTAGTGGGCCTGGACCAGTGCCCAACAGGACGTCTGTGAGAGCCTCATTAAACGGCAGTAGAGGCTCTGGGGAGCTTACCTGTGGTTTAAGGACCTCTGTGAGGATGTTGGACCTCACTGTTGCGACGGGGAGCTCAAGAGCCAAGGCCTTGGCTGCCCTCATCAGTACCACACTTTAAGCTGCCCCCTCCTCCGTAGCCACGGTAGGAGGGGAGACAAAACCAGTGTCTGGGGAGGTATCCAGGCCACTGGCTTCCCCTAGTTCCTGTGTCCAGTCCTCATATGACTGGCACTCACGTGCCAGGGGGTCCTCAGACCCCCCCAGTCTCTCTCGTCGAGGGTCGGACCAGGGACGGCATCGTCTGAGGACTGCGCGGGGGGTGACACCCTAGGGGTCGACGCCGGCGGAGTCGTAAGGTCGACCAGCGGCGACCCAGACCATGAACCGGATCCAGTGGGGCCTTGCGGCGTCGGGACCGAAGTCGCCGACGGCGCCGGGGCCGAAGCACCCGGCCCGGTTGGGCTCCCATTTGGGTCCGCTGGGCCCGAAGGCGCCGCGGAACCCGACGGAGGAGAGAGCGACCTCATGGCCATGAGGAAGGCATCGATCTCCGGCGTAGCGTTCTGCCCAGGGACCGGCGGGTAAGGAGCAGGCCGCGACGCCTGCGGCTCCGGCAGAGCCGCGTGGGCAGTGTCACCCGAACCCCTGGCCGTGTCGGGGAGAGTCAGAAGAGCGATGTCGTCTCTTTGACTTCTTGTGCCTCTTACCTGAGGACTTGGAGCCCGACGAGTGGTGTCGACTCGCTGAGCTGTGATGACTCCGGTCCCGCGACCGGTCCCTCGACCTCCTTCCGGACCGGGACCTCGAGCAGCTCGGGGCCGACTGCCGGAGCTCGAGGCGCTTGCGGGACCGCTCCCACCTAGCCTTCGACGTCAAGGCCCGGCAGTCGGGGCACGACTTGTCATCGTGGTCGGACCCCAGGCAATGTAGGCACCGGTGGGGGTCGGTAACTGACATCAGTCGGTTGAAGTCGGCACAGGGCTTGAACCCGGGCATCCCTACCGGCACCGATGGAGTCGTAGACTCGAAACGGATCCAAAAAGGATCGAAAAAGCTTAGTCAAAAAGTGACTTAAGGGTACCACTTTCTCCGGACCCGTGCTTGCTGGCGCAAAAAATGAAGAACTGACGTCCGTACGCGAGGACGGCGTCTAAGTACTCCGACGACGTCATCCCGGCGCCAACGATGCCCACGACGGACGCGGAGCCGCAGACAAAGCCTACCGACGCGCAGGGGTACTGCTACGCAAAATTTTCCGGATCCAGTCTGACGCCTGGGGATATTCTAAGGTAAGGAATCTAATACTAACCTGTTTCTTTCAGATCAGGAAAGATCTTAACCTGTCGCACCAACTTGATCAACTCCCAAAAGATTTTAACTCCCTCTCCTCTGAAGTCTGTCTTAACCTCTCGATCCACCTAAGCAGTGACTCCCCTAACAGCTCCAAATCTCAACAATGGAGATCCGTTCCCCGCTGCAACTGTTCCCATAGGCCCTCCCGTGTCGCAACCCCTCTCTCCTCCTCAGACCTACTTGACCTCTGTAACTCTTACATCCCTAACTATGCTGCTGACCCCCCACCACCAAGCTACCATCCCAGTGATCTTGGGGACGAGTAGAATCCTTTCATCCCCCTTGACCCCCTACTCAACTTACCACTATCCGAACTTGCCCCCCACAACCAACCTGATTCCCCTTACATGCATGCTAATCAATTGCCGCTCAGCTGTTTGGCATGCGACTGAAATTGCTGAAACCATCCTCAGCGAAGACATCGACATTGCCTTCCTCACGGAAACCTGGCTCAAGGACCACTGTACTCCTATCCTCGACCTACTCTCCCACCCAGGTTACTCCATACTCAGGAAAGATAGACACGATAAAGTTGGAGGTGGCCTGGCCATCATCTACAAAAATTAACTCCAAATCTCGCTTGTTAAAAATACTGACCCCATTACTTTTGAATACCTCGGAGCTGAACTTAAAATCCAGGGCGCCCCCCTATTCGCCTACATAACATCTACCATCCTCAAGGCGAATCCCTTCCCTTCGCTGGGGAACTTTCCGCCCTCCTCTCCCAATCTTCACTCTCCAACTCAAAAAACCTCTTCCTTGGGGACTTCAACCTCCACTGGAATGACAGCAAAGACCCTGCAGTCTCCCTCCTCTCGAATCTCCTAGAGATCAATGACCTCAAACAAATCTGTAATTCTTCAACCCACGCTAAAGGGGCCACTCTTTATGCCATCATCACTAATGACAATCTGGCCTCCCTTACAAACATCATCCCTATCGACTGGTCCGACCATCACCTCATCCTCTTCTCGATCTTCACCATGAACCCACCCACGTCAAAAGCTTCAAACTCAAGAAACTGACCAGAAACTTTCACCTTATCCCCACAGGTGAACTAGAACTGAAAATTAAAACAACTCCTGCTAGCCCCCCCTCCCAAAATGGTAACGCCCTCACCGAACATTATATTAGTTCAGTTACTGAGGTCCTAAACCAATTGCTCCCCCTCAAACTTAAAACCCAAAGAAACATTCCCTCCAAATCCTGGTTCAACTCTGATCTCAACAATGAAAGGCGCTCTCTTAGACACTCTGAAAGAACATGGAGGCAACACCCGTCCCCCTCTCATCTAGCCCTCCTCCGTTCTGCTAGGTCCAATTACAAGAAACACATCCTCAATGAAAAATCAGCCTACTTCCGAACACAGCTTGATAGGGCCAAAAATAGACCTAGAGAACTTTTCAGCATCGTCAAAAACCGAACATCCTCCGCCCCCCAAAAGATAACTGCCACTAAGGTGAAATGTGAAACTATTGCTAAGTTCTTCTCTGACAAAATCACTGAAATTGACCAATCCTTCATCTTAAACCCTCTCCCTCCTCCCTCTCCCAACTTTACCCCAGTTTCCCCACCCCATCCAAATCACCTCCCTGTTCCTGCCCATCTCCCGTCTACTCCCCTCCCTCCGGAACCCAACCCTTCTCTCCCCCAGCAACTTAAAATCAACGCCTCCTGGCAGAACTTCATCCCTGTGACCGAACATAAAGTCTATAACATCATCGCTAAGCTGAAACCATCCTCCCAAACCAAAGACCCTATGGCCCCTAACCTCGTCCAAGGACTCAAACATATTATTGCCTCTTTTTAGACCACCATTATTAACTCCTCCCTGGCCTCAGGGTTTGTTCTTGCCTCCCTCCAACTGGGGCAAATCACACCCATTCCCAAAAATCCCAAGGCTTATCCCAACAACCCAAACAACCTCCGCCCCATCTCCAACCTCCCTCTTTTCTCCAAAGCCGTTGAAAAATGTGCCCTGTTACAATTAGATAATCACATCAACACTTTTGACCTCTTTGACTCAATGCATTCTGGATTCAGAAAAGGTTGCAGCACAGAATCTGCCATGCTCAACATAGTTGACGACATACATCACTCTCTTGACAAAGGTGAGTCATGCCTGCTCATTCTCCTGGACCTATTCGCTGTCTTTGATCCTGTCAACCACACTGCCTTAATAAACACTCTCAAAATCCGCTTTGGACTCAATGGCCTTGTCCTCAACTGGTTCTCCTCTTTTCTCCAACACAGACCCAACAAATATAAATTGGGAACTGCCTCTCTAACCTTACTCCGACCTCTCTCGGTGTCCCCCAAGGCTCCATTCTCTCTCCTGCTCTCTTTAACCTCTTCATGGTACCCCTCACACTAATCCTCAAACGTGCAGGAATCAATTACCACCTCTATGCTGACGACACTCAACTACTATAAGATAAAATCACACTCTGATATCGTCCACCTTAATGACACTCTGACCAAGATCCAATCCTGGTTCCATCACAACCATCTCAAACTTAACCCTAAAAAAAACGAAATCATTTTCTTCTCGCCTAAAAATAACCCACTCCCCATACAAGACTGGATCTCCGATCTTAATGCTCTCAACTGCTCTCTCACCCCTTCTAACTCAGTTAAATCTCTTGACATCACCATTGATAATAACCTCGCCCTCATCACACATATAAAATCATCAGCAAAAGCTCTCTTCACTCTCCGTCATCTCAAGAAAATTAAACTCTTCATCCCAGCTGAAGACTTCAACACCATTGTCCAATCACTGGTCTTGTCGAGAATAGACTATCGCAACGCTATCCTTACCGGGACTCCAAAAATTCACCTTACTCCACTCAAATCGGTGCTCAACCTAGCTGCTAGACTCATCTCTGGCTACAAACGCTTCGTCCACATCACCTCTGCCTTGAGAACCCTCAAATGGCTCCCCATCGAAGGCAGATCCTCCTATAAGATTGTTTGTATCACACACAAAGCCCTTCACCAAAATACTCTACGCTACCTCTCTGACAAACTGCACAAAGCAGGCTGCGCCCGAACGATGAGGAACACCAATGCCCTCATTCTTATCCCCCCTCCTGTTAAAGAAGGAGCGCACACAAGTTTGTTCCTTCTCTGGAAGTGCTCCCACCATATGGAATTCTCTGCCTAAATACCTACGCTGCAACCCCTCCTACTCCAATTTAAAAAAAGAACACAAAACATACCTCCTCCACAAATACTGGGATCCATCATTTTTCCTACTTCGGATTCTGTTCTCATGCTCCACACCCCCGCCAGGGTCCCCACTATTTCTCCTCCACATCTATCCACCCCCACCCTCTCCTTCCATTCCCCCACCCACTCGCTACTCTACTCCCACCCAACCACCCTCCCTGTTCTCTGTATCCACATATGACCTCTTACCACACACACAACCTCCCACTGATTCTCTAACCCTCTATTTCCCTATTCTCCCTGTCTCCCTCTCACCCCTTCTCTCACCCCCTCCCACCTACCCCAAACGTAGTTTGAATTTCGCAAGTTAACTAATCTGGATCTCCCTTGTAAATACCATTCTTACTATTCTTTGTATGCTTTCTTGGCTATATGGACTTTTTGTGAATTGTTTATTATTATTATGTTTATTATTATTATTATTATTATTATTATTATTATTATTGTGTTCTTGTATACTGTATCTCCTCACATCCCTGTAAAGCGATCTGATACCTCTGGGTCTAGCCAGGGCTATAGAAAACCTTTAAAATAAAATAAATAAGTAACTTCTTCATCAGCTAGAGACTTCTAGCTGCAGATTCCTTACCTTTGAATCAGATACTCGAGCCATAACATCCGGCGGTGGGTTGCGGACTCATAACCTAGACTAAGAAGTATTGCAGGACTGAACGGACAAAGTGCCCATCCCAGTGCACTTGGCCATCAAGGCAATAATGTTTGGTGAATGTGTGCAATGATGCCCACGTCGTGGCCTGACAGATGTGGTGTTACACAAAAGGGGTTAAACCCATGTAGTCACGGGGACCTGGGTGCTAAATGATACATTCGTAAGGGGGTCCCCGTAAGAAGGGAGGTGTATTGTAGACAACATACACGAAACAATTTTCAATATGACTCAAACACAAATTCAAAAACTAATTTACAATTGGTAATTTGATTTATTTCCAATATGCTGTGATTGCCGATTGGCAAGGGTTGAATCACATCGATTCATAAGTAGTAAAGCCCCAAGGGGAAGAAAGGAGGAGGGGGGTGGTGCTCGAGGGAGTGTTAAGAGTAGAAAAGAATGACACAGTATCAAAAAGGGTAATACCAAATTCAAACGCAGATCACAAACAATTATAACACAAAAGCCATCATACAGGTAAAATTCAAGAAAAATACATGTAAGAAAATTCAACGGTCACAGTTAATTATTAAATCAATCGTGGGTGTGCCGGATTTTCAACAGCAAAGAAACAAGTCGACGTTTCGACCCCTAGTAGTAGGCCTAATAAAGTCCTTTCACGGGGTCTTCATCAGGACGTCACAGAGGGAAGGGAAGGGTGGGGCAATTCTGTGTGAAAAGATGTAAGGGAAATTATACTTTAGTGTATATCCAACTAATGAATTGAAAAACCAAATTATTTCTCAAAGAGTCATTTCTCAAATAAGATTTACCATGGGGTACGGCCCTGCCGGGCTCTGTACAGGGGAAGACCAGCCACGTTAACGTAGGAGGATTTTTCAGCAGTCAGACATCGTCTCTGCCCTATTAGTGTTAAAACGCATTGGAACCTTGTTGTCCTGAGTCTCACTGACGCAAAGGTACTTTTTATAAATCAGCAATTCATTGTTGCTATCTGACACTGCCATGTTGAAGTACAATTTTTCATGAGTGTTTTTTTTTTTTTTAAATGTTACTGGCGACAGTGGATACTAATTCTGGAAGCCAAAACCTTGGTTAACTCATAACATCTACTATTGTAGTATGTAAATGAAATCACAACCAGTTTAACCTTTGATTCGCTAAGAACTTTATTGATTACTCCTTCTCCTCTCTTTTCTCGAGGTTTCCACTTTGAGATTTGATCACGACAGCTAGCGTGGCTCGTCTTCCCCTGTACAGAGCCCGGCAGGGCCGTACCCCATGGTAAATCTTATTTGAGAAATGACTCTGAGAAATAATTTGGTTTTTCAATTCATTAGTTGGATATACACTAAAGTATAATTTCCCTTACATCTTTTCACACAGAATTGCCCCACCCTTCCCTTCCCTCTGTGACGTCCTGATGAAGACCCCGTGAAAGGACTTTATTAGGCCTACTACTAGGGGTCGAAACGTCGACTTGTTTCTTTGCTGTTGAAAATCCGGCACACCCACGATTGATTTAATAATTAACTGTGACCGTTGAATTTTCTTACATGTATTTTTCTTGAATTTTACCTGTATGATGGCTTTTGTGTTATAATTGTTTGTGATCTGCGTTTGAATTTGGTATTACCCTTTTTGATACTGTGTCATTCTTTTCTACTCTTAACACTCCCTCGAGCACCACCCCCCTCCTCCTTTCTTCCCCTTGGGGCTTTACTACTTATGAATCGATGTGATTCAACCCTTGCCAATCGGCAATCACAGCATATTGGAAATAAATCAAATTACCAATTGTAAATTAGTTTTTGAATTTGTGTTTGAGTCATATTGAAAATTGTTTCGTGTATGTTGTCTACAATACACCTCCCTTCTTACGGGGACCCCCTTACGAATGTATCATGACAGATGTGGTGGACTGGGACACCCCAGCCAAGGCCGTAGTCTCAGCCTTTCCCCTGGTGAAATGGGCCATTAATCCCTCAGGGGGCTGCTTCTTCCCCAAGGCGCAACATATTTTGATGCAGAGAACGACCCAGCAAGAAATGGTCCTTCTCTGCACTACCCTTCCCTTCTTTGCTCCCACATACCTCACAAAGAGTTGATCATCCACCCGGAACTCTTTTGTGCGGTCAGGGTAGGAAGACAATGCTCTTTTTGAGCCCAGTCGGTGGAGACGCTTGTAGGAGAGTAGGGTCTACTTTCCTATGGTCACCCCATTTTTTGCTTTTTGCTTCACTGGTTTTCGACTTAATGTGGCTGTGGGCCTGCTAATAAGACCCACAGCCCTGCTGTTCTCTCTCTAAATTTCACACCATGTACTTTAGGTACATCACCAATTGGGAATTAGGTCACTCTTATGAGTCCCTGTACAGTGTACCATAGGTACCCAGGGCATAGGTGCACCCAAGGCCTACCAGGGGCTGCAGCATATCTTTTGCCACCCCTGGCTGGCCATCCAAACTGACACAACTGGCTGATCACTCAGCTGGGGAAAGGTTGTGTAACCACCCCTTGCTTAGATATAGTATTCCTATATCTAACCTTATATCTAGACACATATACACCTATAAGTCACCCCTATGGCAGGCCTTAACAATCCTGAAGACAGAGTGCTTGGTTTTATGTGAGATGGTGCTTTAGCATAAGCTGAGCCTGTCTGCAGCTTTCGGAACCATGTCCTTATAGCTGTTCTAGGATATTGCCATACCATATACACTTAAGTGCATTATGAACCTCGCGGTTAAATGCTAACTTTGGTTTGGCTTTATCAAAACATGTCGTGTAAGGTGTCATACGCTTTGGAATACTACCCCCTCACCTGTTCTGGCGACGGGGGTAGCATTCCACCCTTCTAGAGGAAGAAGACATGTTACTTCCACTAATCCCGGTTAAAGTTAACCAGAGCCTCAGCATCACAAAATGGATGCTGCTGCCACAGACACAAGTCTGACCTGCTGCTGGGAGTCCTTCCAGCGAGGGAGGCTTGGACAATAGGTTCCCTGTCTTGGGAGGTGCTAGCACCACCCCAGACAGGCTATAGTGTATTGGGGCAGGGAGGGCTGAATGAAATGAGACACTGCCTGGGGCACACAAGGTGTCCCATGCATAGTCCAGTTCAAACCGGTGCTGGGGCACTCCAGCCCCAGCTCTGGCGTGAAACTGGACAAAGGGAAAGGGGTGAAACCACCCCCTTCCTGGGTCCCACCCATAGGAGGGACCTAGCAGGTAATCTAGCCCCTAGATTTGGTATATATGTAGGAGCTGAGTCCCAAGACTTTAGATTTATCCTGACTGAAACTCTGATACGAAACTCTGGACCTTCGACATCGTACTCGACGTAGAAGACTGAAGAATCTCCCTTGTGGTCATGGAGTGACCACCCTGCACAAGCAGGCACCATCAAGCGATCAACGGTTTGCTTTTTTTTTTTTTTTTTTTTTTTTTTTTTAAACCTTTATTGTTATGGCATGGAAATACAAATACGGGCCTACAACCAAACCGGCCGGCCGCTAATCAGATCAGCAAAGAGGAATAGAGTGTACAAATATACAGCGGTTCGGGGGTCGAAGGTTGAGCAGCATCAAGGATATGACAAAATTTAAATTACCATACAATAATAAGGATCTGAGACGGTTCATTTTACAATAATGAAAAAGAAAAAGAAAATCGATGTCGCACAGTCACACACGCCCCAGTACAGCAAAGTGGAAGCAAAAAGTTTTACGCCAGTGATGTACACATATTGGGAGTGACGGGGGAGGGAGCATAAGAGTCAGGATAAATGTGATAAACACGGAGCAAACATGGCGAGCTAATCCCGCCCCTCGATGCGCACCACACTATAGGAAACATGGAAGGCGACGACATCGAAAAAGGAAAAGGGCAAAGGGCCATAGAGACAAAGAGAGAACAAAATAACAAGCCCATCCCCCAACCCCCAACCCTGCACCCCTGCAAAAGGCTACGGCCTACCCCCCCCAGCAGCGTGCCTGTCGCCCTAAATAAGAGACCCGAAATACAGAAAAGAAAAAGAGAAAAAGAAAGAGAGAGAAAAAAGACAGGAGAAGGGCCCTCGATCTGGTCATCCGGCCCCTCCCACCTCCGAATCAAAAATCGTCTAAACAGCAACGGTAGAAGAAGTACAAGTAACAGCAATCACGTATAGCGCAATCAATTACAACTCCGCTAAGCACCCCTCAAATCACCAGCAACCATCTATGGGTCCCTCCATGTCCCCATCAAAGTCACCCCTGGCCACTTCTGTCTATAATACCAACGTTGAACAGTCCCTCAGACGGGATGCAAAGTAGCACAAAGGGTCTGAATGCACCGGGAGAATCAGGCAGTATCGTTGCTCCATAGGATCCCAGCCACCAAAATCTCGCAGATGATGCATGGCGAAAGTCTGAATACGACAATATCGACACCGCCATCAGTCTCGAGTCAGAGCACAGTTCCGCCAAGCATGGAAAAGGGATCACACGATGAGGGAAGCGTCGAAACTCCGCCGGGGCCACCCAAACCATGGAGCGATGCTGTTCCTCCACTCGCCGATCGGAGAGAGGCCCCAATGAAACAGTCACACGTGCAACAGGGGAATCTACTGCGAGCTCATGTACCATACCTATCCGCAGCTCCAAGAACGTAGACTCATCCGGGGAATACGTCAATGAATCAGAGGCAAACACCTCGGCGCCTTCTCGAGAGCGATCCATGTCGTTACAAAATGGCGGGCCAACAATGGCGGCCACCTTTTTTCCCAATTCTTGGGCCCCTCGGAACAGGGCAGTCTGCAGAGTTGTTAATGCAGCCAAAATATTGCCGGGTGTGGGTATTTCCTCGCTCTGCCAAACCCCGGGATTCTCTTGAGCACCGGTTTCTCTGCCCGGACGGTGGGTACGCGAGAGGGTAGCATCCGCCATTTCAGCCGTTGCGATCTCTTCCTCCTCCACCTCACCGCGGGATCGGGACCAACCCCCGGAACCAGCAGGATCCACAGCGGGATTTCAATAGTCGGGGCAGGGAACAGAAAGGAGAGTCACCAAAAGGCTAAACAAGCTCCCTACTGCTCTCCAGGAGTCTCCCATCGGCTCCCGGGGGGGCTGTTAACATGACCGGGCGTCACATCGAAGGGGAACTGGGCACCATGGACTCTCTCCGGCCCAGCTATATCGCACCTCTCGCAGGGCAACCCGCTATTGGGAGCGGGTTGGTATCATTTCTTTCGGCTCGCAGATCTCAGGTTCTCTCCGAGTGGCTTCCCATCGCGACCAGAGGCCGCTGGAGTCGCAGTCACGGCCGGACACTCTCCTCACTCGAGATCCCTGTCTCAGCACCCCGAAGGCCGCCAAACAGCCGGGGACATTTCTTCGGGTCAACTGCACGGTGGAGCCACAGAAGCGGATGGTAAGTGAATGCTTTCCTTCCCCTACTCGAATTAACAAATACTGCTCAGGTTAATCGCCAGGATGTATGTGCGGGGCGGGAGGGCTCACGGAGCCGAGCGTCTATGCAGCCATCCCGATCGCCATCTTGGCTCCTCCCAACGGTTTGCTTTGTTGACGCTCCCACCGGAGCCCGAGCACAGAGCCTGACAAGACCCGGACTTCCAGACTTCCAACAGCCCGATCCACAGTCACAGCAGAGCTGAGACCCGTGGAGGCGACGAGAGACGTGGGACCGGCCATCTTGGAAAGCCAGCGAATTGCTTTCCGTGCAACTTCTGAGGCACCCTCGAAGTTGTGCATTGGGGATTGAGAAGCCCCCGCCCCGAGCACCGACTGCACCGAAGATCAGCCCTCCACACTCCACAAGTTCTGTGTGGGGCCTTTCTGCATTTTCCTGCTTGACGCGTCTGTCCGGTCACTTGCCCGTTGGCTAGTGGCCTCTGTGACAACAAAACCTTTGAACTACAATGCTAGTCTGGTTGCTCTAGACTGGCCCTTGCTCCCCTGAAAAGGAGCAGCCCATCAGACCTTGCTGGTCTGATTAAGAAGCCATCTTCCTTTTCTGCATGGGTTGCCTTTGCCAAGGCTTGTTGACTCCAATCCGGAAGCTGACACCGCCGACAGCGAGATCCTTCATGGGACAGTCCGTATCCAGCGCCTGGTTGTCGTCGACACCTCCTGGTCTACGTGGCTGCAGAGACAAGTTTCACGACATCACCTGATCGCATCCCGACATCGCCTGGTTCCTTCCTGGTTCCATCCTGGTCACTGGCTAGTGACCCAGACTCTGTCCCCTCTGCTTTCAGGTACTCTTCATCCTCGATCCGCCCTTGGATCCAACCGGACACTTCTCTCCTGGTCGCCTGCAGCATCTTTCTCCAAGGCTCCATAGGAATCAGCGACGAAACCCGACACACTTTGACACCTATGCACCCGCTTCCTGTGGGTGAGGTAACGCGAGTATTTCAGTACTCCTGTGGGTATTGACTATCCTAGTGTCCTGGTTTCAAGTAGCTTTTCCCTAGTCCATCCGGAAGTGTCCTAAAAGAACTAGTTTCCATTTCTTTCGTTCCCATTCTAACTCTATGGTAACTTGCGTGCGTGTAAAGACACAGCACGCGCATCCGGTGGGCCTCCTGCTCTCTATCCATTGGTAGTACAGTGTAGCCCCAGCGATTCTCCAGGCCCTAGGCCTTTCCTTTGTTCGTGACGTGGTTCTTATACCACTATTTTAGTATATGGTTCGAAGTGCCCCTAGGGCATTACTGTATTTTGTGCAACTTATTGTATTTTAATTAAGTATCTTGTATTGTGCTGGTGCCTCTGACCTCATACAGAGGTCAGAGGATTGTGTTAGAAATAAATACATATATATTTTGATATACATCCTGTGTGGTGTCCTTTCACTTGGTATTAAAGGGATTGCATATGGTAAAACAGCTGGCTTCACATGCCCTCTTGAGTTTAGCCTAAGACTGCTTTGTCCATGCTACCACTAGGATAGCTGGTCTATAAGGATGACTTTACAACGATCACCATAAGGGTTGTTTGGACTGATACAAGGTGCCCACTAGAATAGTGGACATCACATATCATGCCAACTTCTCACAACGCTCCTCTTCCTTAGAGGGATGTGGGGGAGCAAAGAAGGTGGGCAAAGAGAGGGACTGACCCAGATGGAATGTGGTCACAACCTTGGGTAAAAATGGTGCCCTGGTGCAAAGCACCACCTTGTCCGGAATGGACATAAGATAAGGAGGCTAGCTGGATAACGTCTGCAATTCACTTACCCTCCGGGCCGAGGTAATCACCACTAAAAAAGGCTGTTTTGATGCTCAACAGCCGGAGGGTACAATTGTGCAAAGGCTCAAAAGGAGCACACATCAGATAAGTGAGGGCCAAATTAAGGTCCCATTCTGTCATAACAAAGTTCGTGGGTGGAAACATGTGAGTCAGCCCTTTTAGAAACTTATGTACAATTGGAGATTTGAAGAGACCATGCTGGTCTGGCAACCGCAAAAAAACAGACAGAGCAGAGAAGTAACCCTTAAAAGTTACCAAAGCAGAGCCCTGCTGGGCAAGAGATAGAATGAATAAAAGAACAGTAGAAAGAGCAGCAGAAAGAGGGTCAATGGACCTGTCTGAACAGTACAATGTAGGAGAGTAGGATTTGCTTCTTATAGTAACCCCCACTTTTTGCTGATGTTTCAGCTTTTCGACTTTAGTCTGGCTGGGGCCCTGCTATCCAGGACCCCAGCCTAGCTGCTTCCTCTCTAAAATGATTCTATGTACTTTAGGTACACTTCAGTTTGGTTACTGGGGTACCCTTACGAGTCCCTAGTACATGGTACACTAGGTACCAAGGGCATAGGTACCCCAGAGGCCTACCAGGGGCTGAAGCATGTATTATGTCACCCCTGGGCAGTTCCAAAATGACACCACAGGTCTGCTACAGCAGCCTCTGTAAGGTGGTGTATGCACCCCTTACTTAGATATAGGTTCCCTATATCTACCTTATATCACTGCACATATAAACCTATCAGTCACCCCTATGGCAGGCCTTATCAATCCTCAAGGCAGTGTGCTGGGTTTTGAGTGAGAGGGTGCCCATGCATGAGCAGAGCCCCTCTGCAGCCTTCGGAATCTATTCTCCAGGGTTGTTTTGTGATGCAGCCAGACCAAATACTCTTAAGTGCATTATAACCTTGCGGTAAATGCTAACTTTGGAATGGCTTCAAGGAAACATGTTGTGTTTGGTGTAAAACCCCTAGGAATCATATCTACCCGCCAGTACTGGCGGCGAAGGTATGATTCCACCCTCCTAGAGGGAGAAACATGGCCACACCGGTACCAGCTTAACAAAACCCTGGCATCACAAAATGGATGCTGCAGCCACAGACACAAGTCTGGCCTTCTGCTGCTGGACGAAAATCCGGCAGGTGAGGCCTGTACAACTGGTCTCCTGTCACAGGGAGCTGTCACCATCTCCCAGACAGGCTTTAGTGTTTTGGGGCTGGGTGGGTGCACTCCAAGAGTACTTTGAAGTCAGCACTGGGGGCACATTTGGTGTCCCTGTGTATAGCCAAGTTCAAACCGGTTACAGGGGCTACCAGCCCCTGCTCTGGTGCAAAAATGGACAAAGGAAATGGGTGTAGCCACCCCTCTTTCCAAACCCTCCCATAGGTGGGTCCCCCAGAGTTTGTCCCACCCCTTCCTTGGGTATAAAGTAGGTACCCCGGACTACAGGACTTTAGATTTACCTGGACGAAACTCTGCCACTGAATCCTGGAACTTCGATGATCTACAAGGCGCTAGATGACTGAAGGATCTCCCTTAGAGTAAAGGAGTTACTCCCCTGCGTGGCAGGCACCAAAGACGCACCTGACCGGTTTGCATCTCCGAAGCTTCCGCCGGACTCCGAAGAATTTGCAACACAGGAGGTGGGCTCCCAGAGGTCGACCCGAGTCCCCAGCAAAGCTGAGACCTGTAGCCCTCGTGGGTACCGTGGAACCGGAACCCCTGGACACCGTGCACATTTGCAAGTGCATATGCTTCTTGACGATCCTTGAGGCTGTGCATTGGGTTACTTGTCGCCCAGACCCCGAGCAGCATTTCCACCTTAGATTGCCGGCCTACACTCCACGAGTGTTCCGTGAGCCGGCCCTTTGTGTTTTCTCTCGAGGTACCTTCGCGATCCTTGGTCCGTCGACTGGTGGGTCCCTGACAAGGCAACTTTAACTTTCCTTGGGCTTCCCTGGTTGTTCCAGACGTGCCCTGACTCTCCATATCTTGGGGACTCCCCAGGACCTTGTTGGTCCACACTGAAGCATCTGTTCTCTTCCTGTATGGGTTGCTGTTGCCAAGGCTTGTTGTGTTCAATCCGAGCACTGACACCGCAGCACTCGATATCCTTCATGGGACAGCTCGAATCCAGCTCCTGGTCGTCATTGATGCCTCCTAGTCCTCGTGGCGGCAGAGTCAAGCTTCACCTCTTCGCACCTGAAGCCCCTGACATCAGTGGGCATTTGTCTACTATGCCCCTGGTCACTGGCAAGTGACCCAGACTCTGACCCCTCTGCTTTCAGGTTCCTCACATCTTCGATCCAGGCTTGGATGACACCCGACACTTTCCTTCTTCACGGCAGCAGATCGCCATTGAAATCAACGAAGATTCCCGACACCATTTGACAACAATGCACCCGGCTTCCCTGGGTGAGGTAACTCGAGTACCCCAGTGCTCTAATGGGTGTTAGCCCTAGAACCCCTAAAGTCTAAAGGGGTTTGCTCAAAGTCCTCTCCTAAGTGTCCTTAAACTTTAAAATTCCAACTGCGACTTTCCCCATCGAAGCTAACGGTACTTGCGGCTGTGTTCCCACACTGCACACGTCCCCCGTGGGTCCCCTGTGTCACTACTTTGGGTGGTTCGTTGGGGTCCCAGCAATTCTACGTGCTCTAGGCACTGTGTCTAGTCAAGTCATGGTTCTTATACCACTTTCTTAATATATGGCTTGGTCCCCCCCTGGGGCCCAGTGTATATTGTGCTATTTACTGTGTTCTTTTTTTTTCTTCCTTTTCTTTTGGTCTCATGTCAGCATGGCATCTTACAAGTCAAGGACCGTATCCTGGCGCCCTTTTATTGTATGGGCCCTTGCCTCTTCTCAGCCAGACCCTTGAAGAAGGTTCTTTCATCCCAAAGGATAGACACCTTCTCCCTTTTATTGCTGTAATCATAGGACACCAGATAAAAGAAAAAAAAGTAAGGAGAAAAGAGGCATCCCAGCTAACTCAACCAGTCAGCGAAGGCCTTCCACATTTCCCTTATTCGTGGTAAGCTACCATTTGTTATTCTTTTACATATCCACCTGGCCCCATGTCAACCAACCGTTAGGGTGAGGTGGTGCGGGATCTTTCCAATATTTGCATATCTCTCGTCTAGCCAACAATATCAAATAGAAAAGCAACTCTCTTGATTTATTGTCAAGCGCTGTACCCCAAAGAGCACAAGATTCACTGACAGTGTTAGCGGTGTCCTCAGGATGACACAGAGAGTAGATTCTACCACCTTCCAATATTCTTCTATTTCAGAACATGTAAAAAAATATGTATATCGTTGGCTTTTGTTGTTTTGCATCTATTACAACTGGTAATTGGTTGAAATACAAACTTGGCTATTTTATACGGTGTCCAGTACAATCTATTTATTGTGAAGAAATTACGTCTTTTAAGATTTGCTGTGTGACCAGAGAGTATAGCATTTTTAAAGAGCTCTTCCAGGTTATTAGGATGTCTTCTTCCTGGAGTGTGTCTTGCCGGATAGTATATGGGGGGGTCTAGTTTCCTATCTTCCGCTTCCCCCAATGGCGTATACCACTTGGAGACTTCCTTATTCTTTGCCCTTGTATCTTGAATATCGTTCTCGAAGTCTCATTATGATCCTGCCTCTTGGGAATTTGTGGTAAGCCATGAGCTCAGCTGAATAAATTTAAATAGATAGTTTATTTTCGGTTTGGATTTTCAATACTTCCCAAGAAACTAGTTTTCCTTCAGATAATAGTTCGGCCCACTTCATCAACCCGGCTTGCTTCAATGGTAGCGCCAGACCATCTTTTAAGCATTCCGAAGTACCGGGTGAGTCCCAGATAGAGGCAAACTCCGAGAAGTATCCTATATTTAGCATTTTTTTCATTGTGAAGCAAAGATTTAGAGATGCCATCATCTTCTGGGCCCCAAATTTATACAAAAAAGCTGCTCCGTACTCATTTGTCATTTCCCGCAATATTAGTCCCCATGTAGTTAAATCGGGTTCTTCTACAAGCATTCGAAAGTTTTAAAATTGGAATGCCATGCAATAAATCTTACGATCTGGTAACGCTAGACCACCCCCATGGAGTCATCTTCTTAGCTTCTTCCATGTAAGGCGTACTCCTCGAGAGGCCCAGATAAAATAGTTATCTTACCCTGGATTTTACTTATCATTTCTTTGGGGAATTTTAGCGGGATACAGTTAAATATATACGTTAACTTGAGGAGGATAGACATTTTTATTAAATTCACCCTCCCATAGGAGGTTTTTCCATCTAGCCAAAGTTCTGTCTATGTCGTTTCCCACTCTAAGTTCCTAGCCGGAATATCCTTGATATGCGTCATTATATTGATCCCCAAATATTTCATCTCCATACAGCTTCTATCTTCCCATCCGTCCAAGTTCCACACCATTACCTCGGTTTTAGTAGTGTTTACTAAATACCCTGAAATTCCCCCGAATTCTTTAGTTAACTGTTCCATCCTTGGTATCGTTTTATCTGGATCGGAGGTGTATATTATAAGATCATCTGCAAATAGGGCTATTTTGCTGCAGAAACCTAGTGAGTGAATAGGGACTATCTGATCATCCTTCCGCAGAAGCTGAGCTAGGGGTTCAATGTAAAAATCAAAAAGGAGGGGGGATAATGGACAGCCCAGCCTCGTACCACTAGTGATCTTAAAAAGTTCAGTCAACACTCCATTTAACAGGATCTTGGCTGTAGGGCTTTGGTATAATTTTTTTATGGCCTTAATAAATCCCATACTGATGCCCATTGATTCCAACACCGCCCATAGGAATGTCGAACACACAATCCAATGCATCTACAGTGATTACCGCCAAGGGAAACGATCGTACAGTTGCTAAATCAATTATCCCTATCACGGACAGAGTCAATTCTTAAATCTGTCTCCTAGGAACAAATCCCTTTTGGTCTATATGGATTAGCTGAGGAGCTACCTTGGCCAATCTCCCCGCCAAAATGTTGGCATAGATTTTGTAGTCGACATTTAGCAGGGAGATGGGCCTGTATGAATCCGCACTCTTTGGATCTTTTGTGGGTTTGAGGATCAGCTATTTACTGAAGTTCTATTGTGTTTAAATTGTGTACCTTGCTCTGTAATCTCATAAAGAGATTACTAGCGAGTGTTTAGTAATAAATACATATGTTTTATATATACCTTGTGTGGTTCTCCTTTCACTTAGACATTCAAGTATTACAATCTGGTAAACCAAGCTGTTTTACACTCCTTCAAGATTTAGCCTGAAGCCTGCTCTCCAAAGCTACCACTAGGATAGCTTTCAATAAAGGTTATCTTTAAACTTATCATCAATAAGGGTTGTTTGGACTGGTGCAAGGTGCCCACGAGAATTAGTGGATAGCATATGCCAGGCCAACTTCCCACATATAATAAAAAATTTTGCCAATGGCAGGCGTATACCATCTTAGAGGAGGGCAGCCTGGCCGCCAGAATATTGTTACAGACTTTGGGAGGAAGGTCAAAAGCTTTCAACTGTTGCCGCTCAATCTCCATGTATGGAGGCGTAGAGTTGATCGATTCGGGTGGAGAACCCTCCCCTGTTGCTGCGACAGAAGATCTCCCGAAGAGGCCGCCTGATCGGAGGATCGATACTCCGGCTCAGAAGCTCTGGATACCAGACTCTCCATTGCCAAGTCCAGGGCCACAAGAATAACTTGTACTGCAAAACTGTTTATCACAACATCAACCTGAAGAAACGAGTTAAACCACTTCTTCAGAAAGAAACAATCATTTGAATTAATCCATTTATTTGAAGTAATAAATCAAAAGATCACGTTTTTTCTTTTTATCAATAAAGTCACATATTAAATCCACAGGAGAGAGAAGAAAAACAGGGGGGGGGGGAAAGAATCCCTTATCTAAAAAATGTTTGTGTTTTCTAAAAAAGGACACACTCTTATAATCATTCAATCATTTTCCACATGCATACTCATATATACAGCGTTTTGAACGTCGAAAATGTGGTGTTTAAAGAAAGAAAGAGGGAAGGGGGTTAAGAAATCTTCACAAAACTAGAAAAATCTGACTATACAACCTCAGATAAAAACGGGGGGGGGGGGGGAGAACATTTAGAATTCAATTTGTAAGTTTTCACAATAGGCCATCTAAACCGTTAGACATAATTTCAAAACGATTTTTTCTCTATACACAACGACGCGTTTCGAGTTCCCAGTGTGAGGAACTCTCTTCAGGACCTCTGATGGTTCTTAGCTAATTTCCTTATACATGGTCACTTCTACATGGTCACTTCCATAGTGTCATTCATTCTTTGTGACTGCTTTCAGTTAAATTGTCCTGCACGCTTCTATTGTCCGCTGGTCTAGGCTTGTGGCAGATTTGGATGAGATCTGCCGGATGCGAGCAAAAACAGAGGCAACGCCAGGCTGAGAGAGACAGGACATTGAACTGCTATCCCAGATTGTTCACCAAATTAAGGAAAGGCTTTGACCACGCTGGATCAAAGTGACAGTCGAGGCTTTCCACAAGCCTAGACCAGCGGACAATAGAAGCGTGCAGGACAATTTAACTGAAAGCAGTCACAAAGAATGAATGACACTATGGAAGTGACCATGTATAAGGAAATTAGCTAAGAACCATCAGAGGTCCTGAAGAGAGTTCCTCACACTGGGAACTCGAAACGCGTCGACCAGCATTGTGTTAGGCCAATCGTCAATCGTTGTGTATAGAGAAAAAATCATTTTGAAATGATGTCTAACGGTTTAGATGGCCTATTGTGAAAACTTACAAATTGAATTCTAAATGTTCTCCCCCCCCCCCCGTTTTTATCTGAGGTTGTATAGTCAGATTTTTCTAGTTTTGTGAAGATTTCTTAACCCCCTTCCCTCTTTCTTTCTTTAAACATCACATTTTTGACGTTCAAAACACTGTATATATGAGTATGCATGTGGAAAATGATTGAATGATTGTAAGAGTGTGTCCTTTTTAGAAAACACAAACATTTTTCAGATAAGGGATTCTTTCCCCCCCCCCTGTTTTTCTTCTCTCTCCTGTGGATTTAATATGTGACTTTATTGATAAAAAGAAAAAACTTGATCTTTTGATTTATTACTTCAAATAAATGGATTAATTCAAATGATTGTTTCTTTCTGAAGAAGTGGTTTAACTCGTTTCTTCAGGTTGATGTTGTGAAAACAGTTTTGCAGTACTGGCATATTGTGGTTGTTTTCAAACTTTAAGGCTTCGCCTTACTGCAGATGCGCCAAACCCTTGATTGTTTTTTACAAGAATGACTTGGGCCTGGTCGTTTCTGATCATCTTCAGAACCCTGGGCAGGAGTGGTATGGGCAGAAAGGCGTATAACAGGCCTGAGCTCCACTCGCGACGAAACGGGTCGCAGAGTGATAGCCGCCTTGGAAACTCCAGCGTGCAGAACTGCTGACATTGCATGTTCTCTTCGGAGGCGAACAAATCTAACCAAGGTTATCTCCACTGCTGAAAGAGACCATGGGCCACCTCTGTCTGGAGGTGCCATTCGTGATCCGCTAGGCATTGACGGCTGAGATAGTCTGCCCTGGTGTTCAGAGATCCTGCCAGGTGTTGAACCACCAGGGTTATGCCCTGCTGTTCCAGCCATGTCCAGAGACTCCGGGCCTCTCGACTAAGTGTCTACGACCCCACCTGCCCTGTTTGTTGTAGTACCACATGGCAGTGGTGTTGTCCGTTAACACCTGTACCAACTTTCCCTTGGCAGAGGGAAGAAATGCTTTTAATGCCAAGTGAATCGCAGAGAGCTCCAACAAGTTTATGTGGAGGCCCGTCTCCGCTGGAGACCAATGTCCCCTGATCTCCACCTCTGCCATGTGGTCACCCCATTCCAGAAGTGATGCATCTGCCACTACTGTGGAATCTGGTTGGAGAAGGGAGAGAGGTCTGCCGCAGACCTAATCGCGGTTCGTTAACCACCACTGCATATCCTTCGCAGTTCCTTCCGAGATCTGAACCACGTCAGTGAGATTTCCCTGATTCTGTGCCCATTGGAACTTCAAGTCCCGCTGCAGAGCCCGCATACACCATCTTGCTTGTATTACCAGCAGGATGCAGGAGGCCATGAGACCCAACCGACTCCGAGTCAGTCTCACCAAAATCCAGGATAGAGGCTGAAATATCGGAATCATAGCTTGAATATCCTGGACTCGCAGCTAGGGAGGATAAGCCCAAAACCGCGGGTAATGCCTGTGGCCCGGCAGGATGGGGATGTGAAAATACGCATCCCGCAGGTCCAACGCTACCATCCAGTCCTTTCGGTCTTGGGCAGTAGCTCTTTGTTCTTCTTCGGAATCAGAAAGTAGTGGGAATAACAGCCACTGCCTACTTCTGAAACTGGGACCCTTTCTATAGCTCCTTTGGCCAAAAGAGCTAAAACTTCCTCTTGGAGCAACTTTAAATGATCCACCGTCAGCCGTTCCTGACTTGGCAGAATAGTAGGAGGGAAAAAAGGAAAGGAAGAGAATAGCCCTCCTGGACGATCTGCAAGATCCACTTGTCTGATGTTATGGATCTCCAGCGGGGGAGATGATGACGAATCTTCCCACCTACCGGAGTAGTGTGGTCCTGCAGAATCAGCCTACAAGTGCTTGGAGGCTGCGGCTGCTGGGGGCAGTGTGATAGACGACTTCTGGCCTCCATTCCGAGGTTAGAATGTACTGTGTCCAAGCACGGCTTGGACAGTCTGTGTGGGACGGTGGCTAGGATAGGGCTGACGTGGCTGGAAACCCCTTCCGTTGCTGCGAAAGGGGCGAAAGGAAGACTGGCCAGGAGGAGTAGAGGAGATGCCCAAGGATCTGGCTGTAGCTCGAGAGTCCTTGAACCTGATCAAGGCAGGTGCCATCGAAGTGCATGTCCATCAAATTGGCTTGGACATTCCCCAAGAAGCCAGTTGTACAAAGCCAGGCGTGGCGTCTGAAGGCCACCATCGTGGAAATCAATCTGCCCAGCGAATCGGTTGTGTCTAATCCACATCGTATGGTGAATTTTCCAGAATCTCTCCTGTCTTTGATAGCTTGGGAGAGCACAGCCTGGGCCTGCTCCGGGACTTGTGGCAGCACACTCGCAACCGTCTCCCAAAGGGAGTGGGAGAAACGGCCCAATAAGCATGCGGTATTCACTGACCTCAATGCTAGACTGGAAGAAGAAAACACTTTCTTCCCAAATGCATCCAGTCTCTTGGATTCCCTATCCGGAGGTGCGGAAGGGAATGTGCCCTGGGATGTAGAAGCCTGCACCACCAAACTTTCTGTGGTGGGGTGTTGGCTGAGGAACTTTGGGTCGCCTGGAGCTGTGTGATGGCAGAGTGCAATTGTCCTATTCAGAGGAACCCCTGTGCTATGTTTTGACCATGTTCCTAAAACGATGTCCGTTAGTGCCTCATTAAAGGGCAAAAGGGGATCAGAAGTGGAAGCCCCAGGTTGAAGCACTTCTGTTAGGAGATTAGTCCTGATCTGCACTGAGGGCAGCTCCAGTCCAAGGACCTCAGCTGCCCTCTTATCCACCATGGCATAGGATGCCCCCTCCAACATAGCCACTGTAGGTGGAGAAAGCATGCCAACATCTGGAGAAGTATCCAGACCAACTGGCTTCCCCAAGTTCCCCATATAAAGTAAAGTCCACATTTGTAAAGCGCACAATCACCCGTAAGGGTCTCTAGGCGCTGGGGGCCGTCGGGAAGATTAAGCGAGCTATTGCCCAGAGTCACATGGTGCTGGGCTAACCTGCCGCCGGAGCCGGGGATCGAACCGTGGTCCCCAGATTCCAGCGTCAGTCGCCCTGGCCGCGGCGCCACACCTCTCCCCATTGTCTCCTCGGAGACATCCTGGTTCTCTAGAGGGTCTCCAGACTCCTCCCAATCCTCTCCTGAGCCTAGCACCTCCTCAAATTGCTCATTCAACAACATCAAATCAAATCAACTTTCTTAGATTTTTTGCATTCAAAAATCATAAAAGTCACATAGTAAAATTTACAAAATACTGTTTTAAAAAGAATTAAAATATTACATACAAAAATTACATCTTTTTATACCACTGGTATCTTTATATACCACTGGTATCTTAATATCCCTTCTTCAGTTAATTCATATTTATTTAACCAGTCATTTTAAACATTGGTCCTCCTCAGACTGGGTCTCCCACATTAGACTCATCCTTTTTTCAATATGGATTTCAAAAGACCAGACATAACACCCGCACAGTATACATTGTCCAATTTTTGTAAATATAGGAAGGCAGGGCGACATTGCCTCCAGCCCCCTCTCTTCAGCAATGGCAAAATCCACCTCGTTCTTTCCACACTATAAAACGTACAGAATAAAATCACGTGTATTGTCGTCTGAGGAGAGCTTTTATCACAGGGGCACCTGTAAAGGTCACTTGTCCAATCATTAGGTTTTGGGAAGCTGACTGATCGATGGAAACTGTCAAATCTGAGTCTTGTTAGGACATACCTGTCATATCCTCCAATACACCATTCCAAATATGGTTAAACATTGTAGGATATGAGTTAGCTGGTGTGGGATTACAGTACTTTTCTTCATCTCTATGGCCGCCTTTAACGCCTCTAAGTGAGCCTGACAAGTAGTTTTAAAATCCTTCCCGGAAATTGTACTCAGAGTTTCGGGGTTATTATAAAAGTCAGGTTTACCCATGTCTATTAAAGTTCTACTAATATAATTTAAACATGGAATCCTATTTGCATGGGTTAAACTCATAACATCTCCAATTATGTCTCTGTTTAGCTCAGTGTTGTTGGCCGTCCAGACTCTGTGCCATAGTAGTAGTGGCTGCATCTTAATCAGGTCAGAGATATAGGGAATCCCCAATTCATTGTGACAGTTATAGTTGTGCTGGTAAAAACCTTAAAAACAAATTTTCCTCTCTTTGTAATATCGCTACATCCCGGTATCCCCATACTCCCACCCCATACATAGCTATACCCATGCATTTTGCTTGGTAAATTTTAAGTAGTATCTCCGGGGGTCTTTTATCTAATTTATTAGAAAAGTTCACCAGTGCCCCAATTTACCTTTTAAAAAGAAGAGTTCTATTTTTAACCGCCGGGATCGATGTCCCTGTATTATCAAGCAAGACACCCAGATAGGAGAAAATATTGGTTGCGTTAATCCTATCGTGCCCTAGAGGCAAACTTTTAGAATTGTTTCTCCCCTTTCCACATGTCTTCACATATGTCTTCTTGACACTAAGTTTTAGGCCCCGGCTATCCATGAATTCAGTGTATGTTCTAAGGGCACTCTGTAGGCCTAGCTGGGTTCTGGCCATAAGCACTGGGTCGCCCGCGTAGAGCAGAGACACACTGGGCTTATTGCTGTAATAAGGAGAGTCTTTTGTCCTGGCCGTTAATACCTCCTCTAAATCGTTGGTATATAAGGAGAAGAGGAATGGGGCCAGGACGCCCCCCAGCCTCACGCCCTTCTCCACGGGGAATGACGCGGTGCATTCGCCCCCTACTCCATACCTCACTTTTGCTGAGGCCCCTGCGTACAATTGCCTCAGAAACTGTACTAAAATTGGGTCTACTTTTATGTCTCGCAAAATATCCCAAAGTTTATTATGACTGATGCAGTCGAAAGCGGCCGTAAGGTCCACAACCGCTTCATACATTTTCCCTTCTTTGGCTTGAGTATATTTCCCTGACAACATTATAAAATTCAACATCTGCTCAATAGTCCCTAACCCGTAGGGGAGGAGCCAAGCTCGCGACCGTGATGGCCGCGTTGTAGCTCGGCTCCGTCAACCTTCCTGCCTGAACTATCTATCCTGCGCCTTATCCTGCCCCGAGAAGTCTTATTTGCTGGAATATGGACTTATGACGTTTTGCTGGCACTCACCGTCTGATCCGGATGATCCTAGGTGCCGCGGATCCTGAGCTGCGCCCTTGTTCGCTTCGGAGCCTCCGGGGCGGGCGGGCCTGGGACTCGTCTGCGGCGCCCAGGCGGGGCGGAGCGCCGGGCCGACCCCTTGGTGGTGGAGTGGGGTCGGCCGGAGTGGCCACTGTGCGGTTGGACCGGTGGCGACTGACCGGGCCTGGTCTGGCTGTCTTGGGACCTGGTGGTGGAGCGCTGCCTTCCACGGACGGGGGTTGACCGCATGGGCGACTCGTCTCCCCTTTGTTCTCCTGTCCGGCCATCTTGAAACCCTCCGCCCGGTCTCGGCGGGCGGCGCCCGTGGGCCGGTGGCACCGGCTGCCTCAATATTCTGGTGGCCCGCCTTTCTGCCCTGGGGGTTCCATTGCTTGTTGCCGGCTTGATCCCATCGAGCTCCGTTGGTGGCCGGATTGGGGTCGGAGATTGCCGCGGCCGCGCCGGGCTGCAAAGATGGCGGCCTGCACCCTGCATCTACGCCTAGTTGGGGACGGCGACATTGGCTCGCCGCACGGCACGTTTGCTGAATACCGTAAAGGTGAGCCTACAGTTGGCGACGTCTTCGCCGCCTTGTGTTCCTGGCGTGCTTCCATGACTGTGCCCGTCGCTGGGCTGGATGGTAGCCTTTGTACCGGGCTCGTTGGGCCGTCCCCTGCGTGTATGGCTTCGCCGCTTCAGTGTGCTGCGGTGCCTTTCCTGGACATTGAAAATACTAAGGCCACCGCTTGTTTGGACGTACAGATGCCTGCTGCCTTGTATCGTCAGGAGTTCTTCCCTGTGGTGGATGTACTGGAGGGCCTCCAGCCGAGATCCGTCCGGATCTGTCTCGCCGGGTCTCCCGGTGATTTTTTGCCTCGGCCTGCCGAGCGGAGATCCTGTGACTGTTTCACCGGGGCAATTTTTTCCCCTTGGTCGGCGGAGCTGCGCTTGAATCGCCTGCTGCTGTTGCCGTCCTTTTTTGCTCATCCGGTCCGAAGCCGTTATAACTTGTGTAGTAGATCGACGATTGGAATCCCTGCTTTTCACCTCTGGCCCCTCATGTTCTGGTTCTTTGTGCACTCTGTGCCTATGGCGCTGGACAGACGAGGACAGGGTTGAGATGAACTTGTACCGCCGGACTATTACTTTGTGGCGTGGCCGGATGACCGCCTTGCGGCTATACATGTATGATTGATTCCTCTTCATATTCCTGGTGCCTGGTTTTTTCTTTTTGAAATGACTTCATCTTCTCGTGGGCTCTAAATGTGCTCGGACGGGGGGGTTGGTAGCTGATAGTTTTGATTATGTTTCTCCTCTCCCGATAGTTTTTTCCTTCCTTTCCCCTTCCTCTCTTTTTGCCTATACGGTTCCTTCCTTACTTTTTGACTCCTCTATATTTCGGGTTTCCGGTTAGGGCGACAGGCACGCTGCTGGGGGGGTAGGCCGTAGCCTTCTGCAGGGGTGCAGGGTGGGGTGGGTGGGGGGGGTCTGTATTTTTGTTTTTCTTTTGTTCTTGGTTCTATGGCTCTTGTGTATTCTTTTTTCTGGACGCTGCGTCTGCATGTAGGCCTCATGGGGTGTTTTTGCCAGCGTGGGCCTACGGCCTCCCTGCCACCGATGTTCATTGCGCATCCATTACTCCTGTTTCCTTTGGTTCCATAGGCTGCCCCTTTTTCGTATGCTTTACTTGCCATGGGGCACATGCTGTGGGGCCGCGTCCTCTTTTCCCTGTTTTTTCAACCCTTTTTACCTGATGTTCTTTCCCCTTTTTCCCCTTCCTTCTCTCTTTCCCTGCGTCGATGTAGCGGATGGCTTTGTATTGCAATCCTGACTTCCTTTCTATGTATTGATGCGTATTTTTGTAGTAACGGGTGGGCGTTGGGCAGTGGTTGGACTTGCTTGCTGATGTGGGACTCACGTTTTGCCCTTGCTATACTGTAGCTGTTCTTTTTTGAAACTCGCTGTGTTTTGTTTCACTGCCTGTTGACGACCCGCCACGGACTTTTGGACCCTAATAACTGCAATATTCCTGCTACTCACCCTATTATATTATAAAATTAACCTTCACTTTTCCTACTCATGGTGGTTTCCTTGTGGCTTTCTGCCTCGCCTTGTTGCATTTCTTATATCGGAGACCTGCTGGAGCTTCTTTCCTGGCCTATGTGCTATTACAGTGTGGTGGCCGGCCCGATGGGTTGTAGGCCCGTATTTGTCAGCTATATCTGCACAATAAAGGTTTAAAAAATTAAAAAAAAATAGTCCCTAACCCCTGTCTAAAACCGTACTGTACATTAAATAAAATTGTATTATCCTCGGCCCATGTTTGCAATCTGTTCAAGACTATTCTACCCACAATCTTAACCAGAGAGTCCAGCAGGGAAATTGGGTGGTAGCACACCAGATTTTCCCATTCACCCTTCTTAAATATTGGATTGATCACGGATTCGGACCATGTTGTGATAAATCCCTTCTCACAACAGGCCTTTATGTAGGAGGGTGGATACCTGACTATGGTTACCCCAGATTTTTGCCTTGTGTTTAGATGGTTTTCGACTTAGTTGGCCTGGGATCCTGCTGATCAGGGTCCCAGGCTATCTGCTCTCTCTTTAAAATGGACTCCATGCACCCTAGGTGCATAACGAATTGGATATTGGGTCACCTTATCAGCCCCTGTACAGTGTACTATAGGTACCCAGGGCATAGGTGCATCCAAGGCCTACCAGGGGCTGCAGCATATCTTTTGCCACCCTGGCTGGCTATCCAAACAGACACAACTGGCTGATCACTCAGCTGGGGCAAGGTCGTGTAATCACCCCTTGCTTAGATATAGTATACCTATGTCTAAACCTATATCTGGACACATTTGCACCTATAAGTCACTCCTATGGCAGGCCTCAACAATCCTGGAGGCAGAGTGCTTGGTTTTATGTGAGATGGTGCTCTAGCATGAGCTGAGCCTGTCTGCAGCTTTCGGAACCATTTCCTTATAGCTGTTCCAGGATATTGCCATACCATATACTCTTAAGTGCATTATAATCCTCGCGGTTATTGCTAACTTTGGTTTGGCTTTATCAAAACATGTCGTGTAAGGTGTCATACACTTTGGAATACTACCCCCTCGCCAGTTCTGGCGACGGGGGTAGCATTCCACCCTTCTAGAGGGCTAAGACATGTGGGTAACAGTAAATGCGGTTAAAACTAACCAGAGCCTCAGCATCACAAAATGGATGCTGCTGCCACAGACACAAGTCTGGCTTCCTGCTGCTGACCGAAACCTGGCAGGGGAGGCTTGTACAAAGGGTTTCCTGTCACAGGGAGGTGCTACACCACCCCAGACAGGAGATAGTGGATTGAGGCAGGCAGGGCGAGTGAAACTAGACACTGCCTGGGGCACACAAGGTGTCCCATGCATAGCCCAGTTCAAACCGGTCCTGGGGAACTCCAGCCCCAGCTCTGGCACGAAACTGGACAAAGGGAAAGGGGTGTAACCACCCCCTTCCTGGGTCCCACCCATAGGAGGGACCTAGCAGGTAATCCAGCCCCTTGATTTGGAATAAAGGTAGGAGCTGTGCCCATGAGCATTAGATGTATCCTGACTGAAACATTGACACAGAACTCTGGACCCTTCGACATCCCACTCGATGTGGAAGACTGAAGAATCTCCCTTGTGATCAAGGAGTGACCACCCTGTGCAAACAGGAACCATCCAGCGCCCAACGGTTTGCTTTGTTGCAGTTCCCGCCGGAACTCGAGCGACAGAGATCAACAAGACCCAGCTTCCCTGACTTCCAACAGCCCCATCCACAGTCCCAGCGAATCTGAGACCCGTGGAGGCGACGTGAAGCGTGGGGCCGGCCATCTTGAAAAGACTGCGAAGTGCTGACCGTGCAGCTCCCGAGGCACCCTCGAAGCTGTGCAATGGGGTTTGAGAAGCCCCAGCCCCGAACAGCTCGTGCACCGAAGACCACCCCTCCACACTCACCGAGTGCTGCGTGGGGCCCTTTTGCATTTTCTGCCTCGACGCATCTGTCCGGTCACTTGCCCGTTGGCTAGTGGCCTCTACGACGACGAATCTTTGAAACTACACTACTAGTCTGGTTGCTCCAGACTGGCCCTCGCTCCCCTGAAAAGGAGCCACCGCTCTGACCTTGCTGGTCCGAGTAAGAAGCGATCTTCCAATCCTGCGTGGGTTGCCTTTGCCAAGGCCTGTTGACTCCGATCCGGAAATCAACACCGCCGACAGCGAGAGCCTTCGTGGGACAGCTCGTGATCCACTCCTGGTCATCCTTGATGCCCCAGAGTCCAAGTGGCAGCGGAGTCAAGCTTCCCGTCAACCACCCGATTGCGCCCGACATCGCCTCGTTCCTTCCTGGTTCCATCCTGGTCACTGGCTAGTGACCCAGACTCTGTCCCCTCTGCTTTCAGGTACTCTACATCTTCGATCCACCCTTGGATCCAACCGGAGTCTTCTCTCCTGGCCGCCTGCAGCATCTTCATCTCCAGGCTCCATAGAACTCCACGACGAAGCCCGACACACTTTGGCACCTATGCACCCGCTTCCTGTGGGTGAGGTAACGATCTAACGCCGGTGCTCCTGTAGTGGTTTACACCTCTAGTGTCCTAGTTTAAAGTGGCATAATTCTATTCCAGTCGGAAGACTTCCAAAACAGTAACTTTGTAACTTTTACGCACCATTGACTTTGCATTGGTGCATGCGTGTGCTTTTAGCGCTGCACCCGAATCCCGCGGGCTACTCCCATCCTAACTGCTGTTAGTCCAGTGTAGTCCCAGCGATTCCCAAGGCCCTAGGCCTTACCATTGTTCATAAAGTGATACTTATACCACTTATTTAGTATATGGTTTGAATGGCCAACGGCCCTATCCATAATTGTGCAACTTGTGTATGTTTAACTGTGCTTTTGTTTAAACGCTTGTGCCTCTGGACTCATAAAGAGTACAGAGGATTATTCTAGTAATAAATACATATATTTTTATAATATATAACTTGTGTGTTTTCCTTTCATTTGATATTACAGGATTGCATATGGTAAACCAGCTGGCTTCACATGCCCTCTTGAGTTAAGCCTAAGACTGCTTAGTCCATGCTACCATTAGGATAGCTTGTCCATAAGGTTGACTTACAACCACCACCATAAAAGATTGTTTGGACTGATACAAGGTGCTCACTAGAATAGTGAATATCATACATCAGGCCAACTTCTCACAGCCTTCAATACCTGTGTCAGCAAAGGGGACCAAAGTGCGGGGGTGTTCTTAAATAAATCCATAGGGACGCCATCTGGCCCGGGAGCTTTGACACCTTTACTTGCATTTATTGCTGCTGTGACTTCGTCTAGAGTGACATTTATCTTTGTGGGCGTGAAACTTTCCGCCCCTCCTTGTGCCTGCAAATAAGTATCAGTCTTAAAATCTTTGGCCCCCCTATCGCTATAAACGGCAGAGAAGAATTTTATCCAAGCCTCTTCGTCTATAGCCACTCCTATCCTGGGTCCATCATTGTTTGCAAAGAAAGGGGCATTTACTGCCCGCCAGAATATAGTGCAGTCCCTTTTTTGTGAGGCCTCATATAATAGATCCCACGCCTGATCTTTTAGTTCTTTTTTTCCTGTTTTTTCTGGCCAAATTGTAGTTCTTTCTATATGCACTAATTTCTCCCTGATTTCTCTCAGTCTTGTGGAGGACCGCCTTCAGTTGGTTATAGGCTTTCGTACATTTAGTATCGAACCATCCATTTACCTTCTTTGGAGGTGCCTTCTTGTGGGCTCCTAACAAGTTTTGGATCTCAGTTGTAATTAACGAGTATTCCCTCAAAATTTTGATATAATCCGCGCTATCCTGGAGACATACCACTATTTGATCATGTGCATTTCCAATGATCCTTTTAGTCACCTCTTCAACATTTATCTTACCCCAACTTAAAGAATAGTCAACAACATAGAACCCCTGGGTTCTGTCGACGTCGGAATCGGCGTCGGTCGAGTCTGTTCCGGCTCGGTGTCATTGGGGATGATGATGGGGCTCGCGCCATTGATGGGTATGGGTGACATCGTAGGCACTGACTTTGAATTCGACGCCGGGTAAGGTCCCATTGGCATGACTGGCGTCGATCCGGATCTTGGATCGGATCCCTGAGGTCCCACCGGCGCCTTGGCCAGAGCAGACGGCTTTGAACCCAATGGGGCCCCTCCGAGCCCGCGGGGCCCGAAGGCTCACCAGCGGGATTGTTCCGCTCAAATACGCGGCATATGGCCCCGTAAAAATCCTTGATTTAAGTGGGAGTCGCTCCGGCTCCCAGGAAAGGGTGGGAGGCTCAACATAGACTCTAACTCAGCAGAACCATGCCTAGAGCTTTGGTGCTCCTTACCTCTCTCGACGACAGACGCCAGTTGAGGGGAAGTCAAAGTCAACTTGGTCGTCGTCTTCATCTTGTGCCTCTTCCCCGAGTGTGAAATGGACCTTGAATGGGACCTGTCCCTCGACATGCTCTTTTTCAAAAGGGACCTTGACTTTCTCAGAGTTGACTGCCAGGCGGCAAGAAACTTCATCTCTCGCTCCCTTAAGGCCTTCGATGCCACCGCCTGACACACAAGTTACTTACCTTCGGTAACGATATATCTGTAAGAAACAGTAGTTAGTATTAGATTCCTTACCTTAGAATACCCCCAGGCATCAGACTGGATCCGGAAACTTTTGGGTAGCAGTACCCATGAGCGTCGGTAGGCGTCGTCTGCGGCTCCGCGTCCGTCGTCGGCGCTGGGATGACGTCGTCGGAGTACTTAGATGCCGCCCTCGCGCGCTGACGTCAGTTCTTATACACAGCTTTTCCACGCCAGAAAACGCAGAGCCATGATAAAAACCAACACTGGTGCCATAAAAACTAGGGCACTGAAAGGGGATGGCCTTAACCCTAGATATCGGTTCGCAGAACGGGGAGGATGGGTGGGGCGGTTAGGGATCTAATACTAACGAACAAGTTACTTACCTTCGGTAACGATATATCTGTAAGAAACAGTAGTTAGTATTAGATTCCTTACCTTAGAATATCCCCAGGCGTCAGTCTGAATCCGGAAACTTTTGCGTAGCAGTACCCCTGCGCGTCGGTAGGCGTCGTCTGCAGGCGTCCCCTGCGGCTCCGCGTCGTCGGCGTCGTGCGCCGTGATGACATCGCTGGAGTATATAGACGCCACCTCCGCGCGCTGACGTCAGTTCTTTGCACACAGCTTTTCCGCGCCAGAACACGCAGAGCCATGTGAGAACTAACACTGGTGCCATTTGAAACTAGGGCCCTGAAAGGGATGTCCTTAACCCTAGGTATCAGTTCGCAGAACGGGGAGGATGGGTGGGGCGGTAAGGAATCTAATACTAACTACTGTTTCTTACAGATATATCGTTACCGAAGGTAAGTAACTTGTTCATCTGAAAGAAACAGGTTAGTATTAGATTCCTTACCTTAGAATAGATACCCCAGCAATACCAACCCCGGTGGTGGGTCTGCGAACCAATACAATCCTACACCAGAAAATCCTGGAGGACCGAACGGCCAAAGAAGCCGTCCCTCCGGACTTGACTGTCCAGGCAGTAATGCCTCGCAAAGGTGTGCAGCGAGGCCCACGTAGCCGCCTGGCAAATGTCCTGCAAAGGGACTCCCCGGCCCAGGGCAGTAGTAGCCGCCGTGGCTCGAGTGGAATGGGCCCTCAGCCCAACAGGAGGCTCCTTCCGAGCCAAAGAGTAGCATGCTTTGATGCACAGGACGACCCACCGAGAGATGGTTAGTTTCTGTACCGCCCTTCCCTTCTTCTCACCCACGTAGCCAACAAATAGTTGGTCATCCACCCGGAACTGGCGTGTGCGATCCATATAAAATGAAAGCGCACGTTTTGGGTCCAGACGATGGAGCCGCTCTTCATCTTTTGAAGGATGCGGAGGCGGGAAGAAGGAGGGTAAGGTGATGGACTGCCCGATGTGAAAAGCAGAAACTACTTTGGGCAGGAAAGAAGGTCTAGTTCTAAGAACCACCTTGTCAGGATGAACGGACAAGAAAGGAGGTTTCACAGAAAGAGCCTGGAGCTCACTCACTCTCCTGGCAGAGGTGATGGCAACCAGGAAGGCCGTCTTTAAAGTGAGAAGACGGAGAGGACAGGAATGAAGCGGCTCAAAGGGAGCGCACATCAAGAAAGTCAGAACCAGGTTCAAGTCCCACTGAGGCATCACGAACGGAACAGGTGGATACATGTGCGTGATGCCTTTCAAGAATCTCATTACAATAGGGGACTTGAATAAAGATGGCTGATCAGGTAGCCTTAAGAAGGCAGAAAGGGCAGAAATGTAGCCCTTGATAGTGCCCAGAGCAGAGCCCTGCTGGGCAAGAGAAAGAAGGAAGAGGAGAACCTCAGAAAGGGGAGCAGAGAGAGGATCCACAGCCTTTGCTGTGCACCATGCCACAAATCTGTTCCACCGGCAGGCGTATACCGACTTTGTGGAGGGACGCCTGGCTGCCAGAATCACATCACAGACTTCAGGAGGCAAGTCAAATGGCCTCAACTGTCGCCGCTCAATTTCCAAGCATGGAGGTGGAGACTGGACAGGTTCGGGTGGAGGACCGTCCCCTGCTGCTGTGACAGAAGGTCCTCCTGAAGGGGCAGGCGGATCGAGGGACCGACCGACATGCTGAGTAGCTCGGGATACCAGTACCTTCGAGCCCAGTCCGGAGCCACAAGGATAACTTGGGCCCGGTCGCGCCTGATCTTCTTCAGCACTCTGGGCAGAAGTGGTATAGGCGGAAAGGCGTACAACAGACCGCAACTCCACTCGCGCCGAAAGGCGTCGCCGAGCGAGTGCCGTCTTGGAAACTCCAACGCGCAGAACTGATGACATTGCGCGTTCTCTTCTGTGGCGAATAGATCTAACCAAGGCTCTCCCCATTGCAGAAAGAGGCCTTTCGCCACGTCCGAGTTCAGACGCCATTCGTGATCCACCGAGCACCGACGGCTGAGTTCGTCCGCCCTGGCATTCAGAGAACCTGCCAGGTGTTGAACCGTCAGAGTCACGCCCTGACGTTCCAGCCATTGCCAGAGGCGCAGAGCCTCCTGGCAAAGGGTCCACGACCCCACTCCGCCCTGTTTGTTGCAGTACCACATGGCGGTGGTGTTGTCCATGAACACCTGCACTACACTCCCGTTGACAAAGGGGAGGAATGCCTTCAGTGCTAGGCGAATCGCCCGCAGCTCCAACATGTTGATATGGAGCCGGGACTCCGCCGGAGACAAGATGCCTCTGATCTCCGCCTCTCCCAAGTGGCCTCCCCAGCCCTGGAGGGACGCGTCCGTCACAACTACGTGCTCCGGTTGGGGAAGGGAGAGGGATCTGTCTCTGACCCAATCGCGGTCCGTAAGCCACCACTGCAACTGTCTCGCAGTGCCCTCCGAGATCAGGACATGGTCGGATAGGTTGCCCTGATGCTGGGCCCACTGAAACTTCAGGTCCCACTGCAGAGCCCGCATCCGCCACCTGGCGTGATGCACCAGAAGGATGCAGGAGGCCATCAGCCCCAGAAGCCGCAGCGTCAACCTGACCGAGACCCGGGATAACGGCTGAAAGATGGGAATCAGAGCCTGAATATCCCGGACCCGCCGTTCCGGAGGGTTAACCCGAAACTGCGCCGAGTCGAGAACCGCTCCGATGAAAAGGAGCTTTTGAGAGGGACACAGGTGTGATTTCGGCACATTGATGGAAAACCCCAGCTCGTGCAGGAGGTCTGCCGTCATCTGAAGGTGGTGGACGACTGTTTGGGGCGAGCCCGCCTTCAACAACCAGTCGTCGAGGTAGGGGAAGACTGAAACCCCTAACCGGCGCAGATGAGCTGCGACCACCGCCATCACTTTCGTGAACACCCGTGGGGCGCTGGTAAGGCCGAATGGGAGCACGATAAACTGAAAGTGCTCGTGGCCTTCCGTGAACCGCAGGTAACGCCGGTGGGCCGGCAGGACGGGGATGTGAAAATACGCATCCTGCAAGTCCAACGCTACCATCCAGTCTTGTGGGTCTAGAGCAGCCAAGACCTGAGCCAAAGTCAACATCTTGAACTTCTCCTTCCGGAGGAAGCCGTTGACGTTCCGTAGATCCAAGATAGGACGTAGGCCCCCTTTGTCCTTCTTGGGTACCAGAAAGTAGTGGGAATAGCAACCACACCCTACTTCTGGCCCAGGAACGCGCTCGATGGCCCCCTTGGCCAAGAGGGCCGTAACTTCCTCCTGCAGAAGTGTCAAGTGGTCCCCCGACACACGGTGGTTCTGCGGTGGCATGGCTGGAGGAGTGGTCTCGAAGGGGAGGGAGTAGCCCCTTCGGACGAGCTGCAGCACCCACCTGTCCGACGTGATAGTGCGCCAGCGGGAGTGGTGATGGCGAACCCTGCCACCCACTGGCGTCACATGGGCCTGAAAGCTCGGACTAGGAGGATTTGGAGGCTGCTGCGGGGGGAGGTGTGGACTGACCTCGCCGCTGTCCCCGACCGCCACCACGGCGGAATCCACGGCCGCCACCGCGTTGAGAAGTGTTCTGCGGTGCGTGGCTGGCAGCACGTGTGGGACCGCCCCTTCCGTGGCCACGAAAGGAGCGAAACGAACCCGTTTGCTGGCGCTGGGTCGAGAGACCCAAGGACTTGGCCGTAACCCTGGAGTCCTTGAAGCGCTCAAGCGCGTTGTCAGCTTTGTCGCCAAACAGGCGACTGCCATCGAACGGCATGTCCATCAGGGCATTCTGGACATCCGGCGAAAAATTGGCGGATATCAGCCAGGCGTGGCGACGAATCGCCACCGTCGTGGACATCGCTCTGCCCAGCGAGTCGGTCGTATCTAGACCACACCTGATCGAATACCTCGCCGCATCCCGGCCTTCAACCATAGTCTGGCCGAGCTTGTCCCGTACCTCCTGCGGGCATTGCGGCAGACACTCCGCGACCGTATCCCACAGAGAGTGGGTGTAGCGGCCCAAGAGGCATGCGGTATTGCAAGACCGCAGTCCCGCACTCAGGGACGAGAAGACCTTCTTGCCAAACTGGTCATACCTCTTTGACTCCCGGTCGGGCGGGGCCGACGGGAATGCGGATTGGGATGTGGAGGCCTGGATCACCAGACTCTCAGGGGTGGGATGGGTGGACAGAAACTTAGGGTCGTCCGAACACGGACGGTGGCGCCTGGCAACGTTCCTGTCAACAGGCGAACCTGAAGCGGGCCTGGACCACGTGCCCAACAGAACGTCCGTCAAGGCTTCATTAAACGGCAGCAGAGGCTCCTGTGGGCATGACTGCGGTTTGAATACCTCGGTGAGGATGTTAGGCTTCACCTTTGCGACGGGGAGCTCAAGGTTCAAGGCCTTGGCAGCCCTCATCAGCACCACAGAGTAGGCAGCCCCAGCCTCCGACGCCACAGTGGGAGGCGAGACAAAACCAGGGTTAGGTGATTCATCTAGACCACTGGCATCACCCAAGTCACCTGCCCAGTCCACGTCGTACTGACAGTCGCGTGTCAGAGGGTCCTCAGACCCCTCCCAACCCTCTCCATAATCTTCATCATCTCCGTACTCTGATTCGACGATGTAGACCGGCTCCTCGGGGTCAATGGGCCCCATCGGCGCCGGACTCGGCGTCGGGCGACGCCGGTCCGACTCCGCGTCCGGAACTGGAGAGGAAATGGGGGTGGCGCCGCCCGGAGCCGGCGCCGGAGCCCCGACGCCGGCCGGAACCGGCGTCGGAGTCACGGCGCCGTGCGGAGGCGGCACCACGGGTTGCCCCGATGGAATCGACGCCGGAGAGGCCGGGTGACCAGCCGGCGACGACCCTGAAGGGCCCAGCGGCGCCGGGGCCGGAGCCGCCGGCGGCGTCGGGGCCGGAGCACCCGACGGCGTCGGTGGAGGAGCACCCGAACCGCTCGGGCCCCCGGACGGAACCACCGGGCCCGCAGGCGCCGTAGGCCCCGTCGGAGGAGACAGCGCCCTCATGGCCATGAGGCACTCCTCTATCTCCTCGCGCGACGCGCCTTGCCCAGGGACCGACGGGTATGGAGCAGGCAGCGTCGGCGACCCACGCGGAGCCGCGGGGGTGGGGCCACCCGAACCCCCGGCCGCATCGCGCGAGCGTTGGGGGGAGTCGGGGGTGCGATGACGACGCCCCGACTTCTTGTGTCGCTTACCTGAGGAACCGGAGGAGTGGTGACGACTTCCGGAGCGCTCGTGGCGGCTCCGCGACCGTTCTCTCGACCGCTCCCTCGACCTCCGGCCGGACCGGGACCGCTCTCGACGCGGGGCCGACATCCGGAGCTCGAGCAGCTTGCGGGACCGCTCCCGCCTAGCCTTACTCGTCAAGGCCCGGCAGTCGACGCAGGACTCGACGTCGTGGTCCGCGCCCAGGCACCGGAGGCAGAGTCGATGGTGGTCGGTGACCGACATCAGGCGGTCGCACCCGTCACAATTTTTAAACCCGGGCATCCTACCGGCACCAAAAAAGAGAGTTAGAGTTATCAAAAAACTAGGTCAAAAGACCGGAGTACTGCTCTTCGGATCTGCGCTAACTGGCGCGGAAAAAAGAAGAACTGACGTCAGCGCGCGGAGGCGGCGTCTATATACTCCAGCGACGTCATCACGGCGCACGACGCCGACGACGCGGAGCCGCAGGGGACGCCTGCAGACGACGCCTACCGACGCGCAGGGGTACTGCTACGCAAAAGTTTCCGGATCCAGACTGACGCCTGGGGATATTCTAAGGTAAGGAATCTAATACTAACCTGTTTCTTTCAGATTACTGTTTCTTACATATATATCGTTACCGACGGTAAGTAACTTGTGCATCTGAAAGAAACAGGTTAGTATTAGATTCCTTACCTTAGAATAGATACCCCAGCAATACCAACCCCGGCCGAAAAAGCCATCTCTCCGGAATTGGCTGTCCAGGCAGTAGTGTCTTGCGAACGTGTGCAGCGAGGCCCACGTAGCTGCCTGACAGATGTCCTGCAAGGGGACTCCCCGCCCAGGGCAGTAGTAGCCACCGTGGCCCGTGTGGAATGGGCACAAAGCCCCTCAGGAGGCTCCTTTCGAGCCAAAGAGTAACAAGCCTTGATGCACAAGACGACCCATCGAGAAATGGTTCGTTTGTGCACCGCCTGCCCCTTCTTAGCGCCCACGTAACCAACAAAGAGTTGGTCATCTACCTGGAACTGGCGTGTGCGATCCAGATAGAATGAGAGCACACTTTTTGCGTCCAGACGGTGGAGCCTCTCTTCCTCTTTCGAGGGATGCGGAGGCGGAAAGAAGGTGGGCAAAGTGATGGACTTCCCGATGTGGAAGGCTGGGACTACCTTGGGCAGGAAAGAGGGTCGCGTCCGCAACACAACTTTGTCCAGATGGACTGAAAGGAAAGGAGGTTTATAAGAAAGGGCCTGGAGCTCACTCACTCTCCTGGCAGAGGTGATGGCAACCAGCAAGGTGGTCTTCAGAGTAAGAAGGTGAAGAGGACAGTTATGATGTGGCTCAAAGGGAGCGCACATCAGATAAGTTAGAACAAGGTTCAAGTCCCACTGAGGCATCACGAAAGGAACTGGAGGAAACATATGGGTGATGCCCTTCAAAAACCTATTTATAACTGGGGACTTGAACAAAGAGGGCTGATCAGGTAGCCTTAAGAAGGCGGAAATGGCCGAGAGGTAGCCCTTTAGAGTGCCCAGAGCAGATCCCTGCTGGGCAAGAGAAAGAAGAAAGAGGAGAACCTCTGAAAGAGGGGCAGAAAGGGGATCCACAGCCTTTGCTGTGCACCATGCCACAAATTTGTTCTACCTGCAGGCGTATACCGATTTTGTGGAGGGACGCCTGGCTGCCAGAAGACATTACAGACTTCAGGAGGCAAGTCAAATGGCCTCAACTGCCGCCGCTCAATCTCCACGCATGTAAGTGGAGACTGGATAGGTTCGAGTGGAGGACCGTCCCCTGCTGCTGCGACAGAAGGTCCGCCTGAAGGGGCAGGTGAATCAGGGGATCGACAGACATGCTGAGGAGCTCGGGATACCAGAACCTCGGTGCCCAGTCCGGAGCCAAAAGGATGACTTGGGCCCGGTCGTGCCTGATCTTCTTCAGCACTCTGGGCAGAAGTGGTGTAGGCGGAAAGGCGTACAATAGACCGCAACTCCACTCACGACGAAAAGCGTCTCCGAGCGAGTGCTGCCTTGGAAATTCCAACGCGCAGAACTGATGACATTGCGCTTTCTCTTCTGTGGCGAATAGATCTAACCAAGGCTCTCCCCACTGCTGAAAGAGGCCTTGCGCCACGTCCAAGTTCAGACGCCATTCGTGATCCATCATGCACCGACGGCTGAGTTTGTCTGCCCCGGCGTTCAGGGAACCTGCTAGGTGTTGAACCACCAGGGTCACGCCCTGATGTTCCAGCCACTGCCAGAGGCGCAGAGCCTCCTGGCATAGGGTCCACGACCCCACCCCGCCCTGTTTGTTGCAGTACCACATGGCGGTGGTGTTGTCCATGAACACCTGCACTACACTCCCCGGACAGAGGGGAGGAATGCCTTCAGCGCAAGTCGGATTGCCCGCAGCTCCAGAAGGTTGATATGGAGCCGGGACTCCGCCGGAGACCAGAGGCCTTTGATCTCCGCCTCTCCCATGTGGCCTCCCCAGCCCTGGAGGGACGCGTCTGTTACAACTACGTGCTCCGGTTGGGGTAGGGAGAGTGATCTGCCGCTGACCCAATCGCGGTCCGTGAGCCACCACTGCAACTGTCTTGCAGTGCCCTCCAAGATCAAGACATAGTCGGACAAGTTGCCCTGATGCTGGGCCCACTGAAACTTCAGGTCCCACTGCAGAGCCTGCATCCGCCACCTGGCGTGATGCACCAGAAGGATGCAGGAGGCCATCGGCCCCAGAAGCTGCAGCGTCAACCTGACCGAGACTCGGGATAAAGGCTGAAAGATCGGAATCAGAGCCTGAATATCCCGAACCCACTGTTCGGGAGGATAAACCTTTAACTGAGCCGAGTCTAGAACCGCTCCAGTGAAGAGGAGCTTCTGAGAGGAACACAGGTGCGACTTCGGCACATTGATGGAGAACCCCAGCAGGTGCAGGAGGTCGGCCGTAGTCTGGAGGTGGCTGACGACTGTCTGGGGCGAGCCCGCCTTCAACAATCAGTCGTCGAGGTAGGGGGAAGACTGAAACCTCTAACCTGCACAGATGAGCTGCGACCACCGCCATAACTTTCGTGAACACCCGTGGGGCGCTGGTAAGGCTGAAGGGGAGCACGGTAAACTGAAAGTGCTCGTGGCCTACCGTGAACCGCAGGTAGCCCAGGTGGGCTGGCAGGACGGGGATGTGGAAATAAGCGTCCTGCAAGTCCAACGCTACCATCCAGTTTCCCGGGTCCAGGGCAGTAAAGACTTGAGCCAGTGTCAGCATCTTGAATCTCTGCTTCCGGAGGAAGCCATTGACTTTCCGCGGGTCCAAGATAGGGCGTAGGCCCCCTTTGCCCTTCTTGGGAACCAGAAAGTAGTGGGAGTAACAACCACACCCTACTTCTGGCCCAGGAACGCGCTCGATGGCCCCCTTTGCCAAGAGGGCCGCAACTTCCTCTCACAGAAGATTCAAGTGATCCCCCGACACGCGGTGGTACTGCGGTGGCATGGCTGGAGGGGTCGCCTCAAAGGGGAGGGAGTAGCCCCTTCGGACGATTTGCAGCACCCACCTGTCCGATGTGATGTCGAGCCAGTGGAGGAGGTGATGGCGAACCCTGCCCCCCACTGGCGTCTTCTGGTCCTGAAAGCTCGGACTAGGAAGGCTTTGAGGCGAATGCTGCAGGGGTGGATGTGGACTGGCCGCGCCGTTGTCCCCTGTTACCGCCGCAATGGTAACCATGTCCGCCACCGCGCTGGATCTTAGTCTGCGGCCCGTGGCTGGCAGGACGTTTGGGGACGCCCCTTCCTTGGCCAAGAAAGGGGCGAAAGGCAGCAGATTGCTGGCGCGGGGCCGACAGCCCCAAGGACTTGGCCGTAGCCCTTGAGTCCTTAAAGCGCTGAAGCGCACTGTCTGCCTTGTCGCCAAAGAGGGGACGGCCATCAAACGGCATGTCCATTAGGGTGTTTTGGACATCAGCCGAAAAGTCGGCGGACCTCAGCCAGGTGTGGCGACGAATCGCCACCATCGTTGCCATCGCTCTACCCAGCGAGTCTGTGGTATCCAGTCCACATCTGATGGAGTAACGTGCCGCATCTCGACCCTCCGCAAGGGCTTGGGCGAGTTTAGTCCGGGCCTCCTCCGGAGATTGTGGCAGCACGTCCGCGACCGTGTCCCACAGAGAGTGGGTATAACGGCCCAAGAGGCACGCGATGTTGACTGACCGCAACACCAAACTCAGGGAGGAGAATATCTTTTTGCCATATTGTTCGTACCTCTTGAATTCCCGATCGGGGGGAGCGGTCGGGAATTCGGTCTGGGAGTTGGAGGCCTGTATGACCAGGCTCTCGGGGGTGGGGTGGGTGGACAGGAAGCAAGGGTCGCCCGGAGCCGGACGGTGGCGTCTGGCCACGTTCCTATATACAGGAGGACCTGTAGCGGGCCTGGACCAGGTGCCCAGAAGAACGTCAGACAAGGCCTCATTAAACGGCAACAGAGGCTTCGAAGAGCTTGCTTGCGGTTTAAGGAGCTCAGTGAGGAGGTTAGTTCTCACGGCCATGACGGGGAGCTCAAGGGATAAGGCCTTGGCCGCCCGCATCAACACCACACTATAGGCTGCCCCCTCCTCCGTAGCCACGGTAGGAGGGGAGACAAAACCAGTGTCTGGCGAAGTGTCCAGACCACTGGCGTCCCCAAGCTCACCTGCCCAGTCCTGATAAGACTGGCACTCCCGTGCCAGAGGGTCCTCAGACCCCTCCCAATCCGCCTCGCCACCCATCTACTGGTATTCAGGGTCAAAAGATGGGGTCGGATCATAGAAGTAAAAATCTCCCATCGGCGTAGAATGCGGCGTCGGAACCGGACCGAGGGGGGGACTGGGGACAGCGTCGACCGTGTTCGGCGCCGGGGGCGACACCCTAGGAGCCGGCACCGGCGAGGTCGTAAGGTCGACCGGCGATGACCCAGATCCGGGCCCGGATCCAGCTGAGTCCTGCAGCGTCGGGACCGAAGTCACCGACGGCGCCGGGGCTGAAGCACCCAGCCCGCTTGGGCTCCCAGTCGGGGCCGCGGAACCCGACGGAGGAGTGAGCGACCTCATGGCCGTGAGGAAGGCGTCAATCTCCTCCAACGGAGCCGCGTGGGCGGTGTAACCCGAACCCCCGGCCGCGTCGCGCGAGCGTCCGGGGGGGGGGTCGGAAGAGCGATGTCGTCTCTTCGACTTCTTGTGCCTCTTACCTGAGGACTTGGAGCTCGAGGAGTGGTGTCGATCCTCCGAGCCGTGATGACTCCGGCCCCGCGACCGGTCCCTCGACCTCCTTCCGGACAAGGACCTCGAACGGTGTGTGGCCGATTGCCGGAGCTCGAGGCGCTTGCGGGACCGCTCCCGCATAGCCTTCGAGCGAACAAGGGCTCCAGGATAATATCGATTGTGAGAAGTTGGCCTGGCATACGCTGTCCACTATTCTAGTGGGCACCTTGCACCAGTCCAAACAACCCTTATTGATGGTAGGTTTAAAGACAACCTATATAGAAAGCTATCCTAGTGGTAGCTGTGGAGAGCAGCCTTCAGGCTGAGTCTTGAAGGAATGTAAAGCAGCTTGTTTTACCAGTCTATAATCTCATGAATGACCACATGAAAGGAGAACCACACCTGGTATATATATAAAATATATGTATTCTAAACACATCCCTCTAGTCTCTTTATGAGGCTAGAGGCAAAAGTACATTCAGTAAACTTATTTAGCACACAGTAAATTAGCACAACACACGTTGAGCCCTAGGAACGTACCAAACCATATATTAAGAAAGTGGTATAAGAACCACGACTGACATAGATACAAGGCCTAGAGACTTTAGAATCGCTGGGGCCACCAGGAACCATCCAAGCTAGTGACACAGGGGACCCATGGTGGACGCGTGCAGTGTCTAAACACAGCCGCAAATCACCATTAACTTCTATAGGGAAAGTCGCGGTTGGAATTTTAAAGATTAAGGACACTTAGAAGAGGACTTGGAGCAAACCCCTTTAGAACAAGAAGGTTCTAGAGTCAACACCCACAGGAGCACCAGAGTACTCACGTTACCTCACCCAGGGAAGCAGAGTGCAGAGGTGTCTTTTCGTGTCAGGTTTCGTCATCTATTTCAATGGAGAGCTGCTGCAAAGTGCTGCTGGCGTCCAATTGGAAAGTGTCCAGGTGGATCCAAGGGTAGATCTGAGATGTGAAGAACCTGAAAGTAGAGGGGACAGAGTCTGGGTCACTTGCCAGTGACCAGGAAGGCGAGGAGAAGATGCCCACCAATGTCGGGTGATTTCAGGTGAAGAAGGTGATGCTTGACTCCTCAGCCACGAGGACCAGGAGGTGTCAAGGATGACCAGGAGCTGGATTCGAGCTGTCCCACGAAGAATATCGAGTGCTGCGGTGTCGGTTCGGTGCAGACCTGCAAGGTCTGAGGGACTCACCTCTTGGTAGGCAGTCAGGGCACGTCTGGCGCAACCAGGGAAGCCCAAGAAACAGAACAGTTACCTTTGTGGCGATCCACCAGTCAACAGACCAGGGATCGCGAAGGGGCCTCGAGCAGAAATGCTAGAAGCGGGCCCACGGAACACTCGTTGAGCATAGGATGACAATCTTTGGTGCAAATGGTGCTCGGGGCTTGGACTACAAGTAGCCCAACGCACAACTTCGGGAAAGCTCGTGAAGTCGATGCACTAGCAAATGTGCACGGTGTCTAGGGGTTCCGGTCCCACGTCACTCGTGAGGGCTGCGGGTCTCAGCTTTGCTGGGATATCGTGTCGGACTCTGAGAAGTCTGGAAGTCCGTGTCCTGAGTCGCAAACCCGTTGGGGGTTTTCGGCGGGAGCCTTGGAAATGCAGACCGGCAAGATGCTTCTTTGGTGCCTGTTTGAACAGGGGAGTCACTCCTTGACCCCAAGGGAGATTCTTCAGTCTTCTAGTCGTGTAGAATGTCGAAGTTCCTGGATATATGTTTCAGAGTTTCGTCCAGGTGCAATCTGAAGTCCTAAGGACTGGGGTCCCATACTTATACTAAGAAAGGGGGTTGGATATACTGTGGGGGATCCACCTATGGGAGGGTCTGGGGAGAGGGGTGGTTACAACTCTTTCCCTTTGTCCAGTTTCGTGCCACAGCAGGGGCAGAGTGCCCCTGCAACCGATTTGAACTGGGGTGTGCACAGGGACACCAAGTGTGCCCCCAGCACTGTCTGAAAAGCATTCACTGAATGCACCCACCCAGCCCCAATACACTAAAGCCTGTCTGGGAGGTGGTTACACCTCCCTGTGACAGGAAACTTATTGTCCAGGCCTCCCCTGCTGGAGTTTCATCCAGCAGTAGGAGGTCAGACTCATGTCTGTGGCTGCAGCATCCATTTTGTGATGCTAGGGCTCTTTGAAACTATTACCGGTTAGGTCAGTGTGTACATGCCTTCTCCCTCTAGAAAGGTGGAATTCTACCCCCGCCCCCAGGACTGGAGGGGGGAAGAATTCCAAAGTGTTTGACACCAAACATGACATGTTTCCAAGCAGCCATTCCAAAGTTAGCATTTACCGCGAGGTTATAATGCACTTAAGGGTATATGGTCTGACTGCCTCAGAGAATAGGCTCTGAAAGCTGCAGAGGGCCCCAGCTCATGCATGGGCACCCTTGTAGGAAGGTGGATACCTGACTATGCTTACCCCAGATTTTTTTGCCTTGTGTTTAGCTGGTTTCCGACTTAGTTGGCCTGGGATCCTGCTAATCAGGGTCCCAGGCTATCTGCTCTCTCTATAAAATGGACTCCATGTACCTTAGGTACACACCTAATTGGATATTGGGTCACTCTTGTGAGTCCCTGTACAGTGTACCCTAGGTACCCAGGGCATAGGTGCACCCAAGGTCTACCAGGGGCTGCAGCATATCTTTTGCCACCCCTGGCTGGCCATCCAAACTGACACAACTGGCTGATCACTCAGCTGGGGCAAGGTCATGTAATCACCCCTTGCTTAGATATAGTATTCCTATATCTGACCATATATCTAGACACATATATACCTATAAGTCACTCCTATGGCAGGCCTTAACAATCCTGGAGGCAGAGTGCTTGGTTTTATGTGAGATGGTGCTCTAGCATTAGCTGTACAAAAGGGGGGTGGTGATGGACCTGTATAGTGTACCAATGGTACCCAGGGCATAGGTGCATCCAAGGCCTACCAGGGGCTGCAGCATGTATTATGCCAGCCCTGGCTGGCCATCCAAACTGACACCACAAGCTGATCACTCAGCTTGGGTAAGGTGGTGTAATCTCCCCTTACTTAGACATAGTATATCTATATCTACCTTATATATAGACACATAGTGGCCTATAAGTTACTCCTATGGCAGGCCTTAACAATCCTGGAGGCAGAGTACTTGGTTTTATGTCAGAGGGTGCCCTAGCATGAGCTGAGCCTGTCTGCAGCTTTCGGAACCATGTCCTTATAGCTGTTCTAGGATATTGCCATACCATATACTCTTAAGTGCATTATGAACCTCGCGGTCAGATGCTAACCTTGGTTTGGCTTTATCAAAACATGTTGTGTAAGGTGTACTACACTTTGGAATACTACCCCCTCGCCAGTTCTGGCGACGGGGGTAGCATTCCACCCTTCTAGAGGGAGAAGACATGTTACTTCCATTAATCCCGGTTAAAGTTAACCAGAGCCTCAGCATCACAAAATGGATGCTGCTGCCACAGACACAAGTCTGACCTCCTGCTGCTAGGAGTCCTTCCAGCGAGGGAGGCTTGGACAATAGGTTTCCTGTCACAGGGAGGTGCTAGCACCACCCCAGACAGTCTATAGTGTATTGGGGCAGGGAGGGCTGAATGAAATGAGACTGTACTAATCCTACACCGGCCCTAAGTATGAGCTTAACCTCCGCTAAGACCCCAAGCCCAAGCAGGGTGACCATTGACTTAATTTCCCAACCCCCTCCAGCCCTCAAAGCTAGGAAAGCTAAATCCAAGCTAACCTTTGTGCAAGGAGCATTTGGGCCCCCTCAAAAAAAACGTAGGAGGAAGTCGAGGGGTGCCCAGGGTAAAAACACACCCAAAATCCCTCATTCCGAGTTTGGGAAGACATTAAAACTCACCCTACCCACTGAGAGATTAGTGGACGAATTACCCCCCAAACCCACTGTGCAGGTGCCCATTACTCCCGCTTTGATTAATGACACAGGAAATAACATCGCTAGTGTCCCCCTTTCTGTTGTCCCGTTAGGCAATTTGGAATTTATGCTCAGGTCGCTATTATTACCAATTAGCGAGAGCATCAAAAAGGTCGAGATCAGACTTACTATCCTGGAGGCCACATTAAACTGCATGAAAACCTCGGCTGGTTGCCAGGGAAGATCTCCTGAGCTCATTCCCACTTCCATGGCTTCCCAGCAGCCCCCAAATAAAGCAGTGACCTCTGCCCCCCCACAGGCTGTGAATGCCGAGGCCCCCCCACAACCTCCCAGGACTAATCCTGTACCAGTCAAGTTACTTAATTCCAATAGGTCATCTCCCACTGAAGACCCAGGCCCTTTAATACAACCCGCAGACAGCATTGCCCCAACACCTTTAATGAAGCCCCCCCCCAGGCCACGTAGGCCTAATCTACCTCCAGAGGCTAATGATTACACGGTAGTCATGGCAGGCGTCCCTCCACTTGAAGCGGGCGAGGTTGAGGACTTTTGCTCACTAAAAAGTAGGGTAATCAAGTGGCTGAATGTGAATAGACCTCTCCCGGTACATCTAAATAACGAAATCATAATGGTTAGAAGGGTGCCTTGGGTGGGCAAAACATATAAATCCATAATAGGGGATTGCATATTGGTGAGTCTCAGGGATGCTGGAACTGTCTCCCATATATGTCAAGGAAAGAATAGATCACGGGAATCAACTATTCAAACTCTCCGTGTGTCTTTCTTTTTTCCCCCTACCCTTACCCCTGTGCACCCGACTCAAACCCATGACAGCTGGATGAGGGTTGGTAGGCGGGGAAGACATCAGGAATTTAACCCCTGGCCACTACACAGTCGCTCAGAGTTACCCTTTCATACCTTCAACCGGTTCAGTTGTTTGAATGGCCTGGAGGGGGTTGATTGACAAAGGGGCAGGCTGTCCAACTCTGCGGGCACTGTCCCTCCAGGAGAAGGGGTAAGAGGGGCCTTAGCAGGGGAGACGGTGCAGCTAAGCCCCCTTGTACAGCAAATTTCACCTAGCGGTGTTGGGAGGTTAGTGTCAGATGTGTCCACGGTCATAGATATCGAAATTATAGGAGGAAGATACGGGTCGGATACACAAGGGTTAGAGACAGAGACACAAATGGGGTCCCAAGGGGGGACAGTGCAGAGCTATGAGGCATTGAAAATTATTTCCTGGAACATAGCAGGTTTGGCAGCTAAATTCAATAACAAGGAGTGGCTTGATTACATTAGAAAATTCCATGTAATCAGCCTACAGGAGACATGGGCCCCAGAAAACAATTTCCACTTGCAGGGGTATAAGTGCTTCTTCGTACCTGCGCAAAAATCTAGATCAGGGAGAGCCATGGGAGGACTATCCATGTATGTAGACTTAGACCTCCCGGGCAGTTGGTCTACCCCAGATTGGAATTCCCAAGTGATTCAAGCAGTACGGTTTACCGGGAAGGGGTTGAGATCCACCGTTTTGAACATTTATAACAACGAGGTTGCGGGCGACCGTACATCATTTGTAGCAGAATTGGAATATAGGCTGGCCCAGGAAATAACAGTCCAAAAAAAGGGGCAGTCATATGCGCTGCTGGTCATGGGAGATTTTAATTGCCACCTTTGTCCGGCACTGGTCACAACAAATACAGACTGGTCCCAATGTTCCGTGGAGAAGGGGCCGCACTTCTCCCACACACCGACAGGGCTAGCTTTTAGTATGCTCCGGCATAAGTATGACCTTCAGCATACTATTAGTATGATGGGTACACAGAAGGATGGCACACTCCCACCCACCTTTAAGGGCAGAGGATGCTCATCTGTTATAGATTACATCTTGGTCTCAAGATCCCTGCTAAATAGAATTATTAGCGTAGGGATCGATTGGAGCAGTTTCAGCGACCATAACCCACTTGTACTGGAGTTGATGTACCGGGTGGGCTCAAAAAGCAGAGACCAGCGTACAACCACGGAGAAGGTAACAGATCAGGGTAGGAGATTAAGATGGTCCAAAATAGATGGGGAAAGGTTCTATAAGGCCCTTGCGGACGTTGGTAAATCCGCTTTTAATGACTGTTTAGATGCAGAAGTTCACGGACCTAGGTTACTTGAAGCATTCGATCAGATTGCCAACCTGATTGACAACTTATTAAAAACTAGTGCGCCCACAAGGATCCATGATAATCCTCGATGGTTCAACAGAGATTGCTCTAAAGCACTGAGGGAGCTCAAAAGCAGCCTTAAATCCAAACCTAGGGACCCCCAAAAAACTAGGGTGTGTAGGGAGAATTACAAGAAAGAGACTAAGAGGAGAAAACTTGCTCTACAGGGAGAAGCGTGGGCAGACTTAAGAGAAGCAGGGGAAAAAAAGGATATAGCCGGATTCTGGAAAATTATTAACAAACCTACTTTCACAATTGGAAGTCACATAGTAGAAGAGGTTAAAACATTTCCTTACCTAGGTGTAACTTTTGATGGTGCCTTACAGTTTAATTCCCTGGTTGAGGAGCGTTGCAGTAAAATGATCGCTTCTAATGGGGCTATAGCAAGTTTTGGCAGGAGGTTAGGTAGATGGAGTCCGGAACAGGTGATGAACCTGTACAGCTCCATATCCTGCTCTAGAGTAATTTATGGGGCTGAAGTTTGGGGCTTCGTTAACACCACAAGAATCCAACGGGAGGAAAACAAATACCTAAAAACCATCCTGAGGGTACCCCCAAGTACTGCCGGCTTCATAGCACATAGGGAATTAGGGAGGCCGCACCTAGATGATTTGGTAAAACTCAGGCCAATTGTGGCCTGGTTAAAGATCTGGGTTAACCCTGATGCGTCTCTAAGCAGAGAAATTTTAAAGGACTGTTTAGAGAGGGACAAATGTATGCGCATACCATGGCTCAACTATGTGAAGAACATTCTAGAGGAACTAGGCTATGGAAACCTCTTCACTAACCCTGCAACAATTTTAGCCCAGCACAAGATGCAAGTAAAGAAAGTTTTTCTTGAACTGAAAAGCCAACGTAGAGCTGAGGCGGAAGGGCTTAAAAAGACAGTGAGGGCCCATAACCTGGTCAAGAGTATTGAGGGAATGGAGCCATATTTGTACCTTATGCATAATGCACAGGACAGATTTTTGATGTGCCGTTTTAGACTCAACCTACTCCCATTTATATTGGCATCACCAGCAGGGTTTTCTACCTCAATTGAACAGAAGGGACCCTGCGGCTGCGACAATAGGTCTCCGCAGGATTCCCTTCACCTAGTCTTACTGTGCCCTCTTTTTACAATGCCCAGGCGTAGATTTCTAGTAAAAGTCCTAAAACAAGCCAAATTGGAACACGCTAGTGAGGCACTAGTCTTTTTACAAAAAGCTTCGGACCCTTTTACACTGTGTTGTATAATGAATTTTATCAAAGTGGCGGTCCGTTTAAGGGTAACTAGGGGGGATTAATGATGTGTTCTTGATTTTCTTTTTAGTAGTGTGATGTACTTTTCTCCTGCTTTGTGTCCCATGTTAATACCAATATTTTAGCAACAGGATCTTGAAAATGTTTAATGACTTTTATCCATGTAAATATGTTTGTGCTTTTATGGTGATTTTTAATCACCGAATAAAGATTCTTTGAAGTTGAAGTTGAAGTTGAGACACTGCCTGGGGCACACAAGGTGTCCCATGCATAGTCCAGTTCAAACCGGTGCTGGGGCACTCCAGCCCCAGCTCTGGCACGAAACTGGACAAAGGGAAAGGAGTGTAACCACCCCCTTCCTGGGTCCCACCCATAGGAGGGACCTAGCAGGTAATCCAGCCCCTAGAATTGGTATATAGGTAGGAGCTGAGTCCCAAGACTTTAGATTTATCCTGACTGAAACTCTGATACGAAACTCTGGACCTTCGACATCCTACTAGACGTAGAAGACTGAAGAATCTCCCTTGTGGTCAAGGAGTGACCACCCTGCACAAGCAGGCACCATCAAGCGCTCAACGGTTTGCTTTGTCATTGCTCCCGCCGGAGCCCGAACACAGAGCCTGACAAGACACGGACTTCCAGACATCCAACAAAGCTGAGACCCGTGGAGGCGGTGAGAGATGTGGGACCGGCCATCTCGGAAAGCCAGTGAAATGCTTTCCGTGCAACTTCTGAGGCACCCTCGAAGTTGTGCATTGGGGATTGAGAAGCCCCAGCCCCGAGCACCAACTGCACCGAAGATCAGCCCTCCACACTCCACGAGTTCTGCGTGGGGCCCTTCTGCATTTTCCTGCTCGACGCGTCTGTCCGGTCACTTGCCCGTTGGCTAGTGGCCTCTGTGACAACGAAATCCGAAATCTACAGTGCTGGTCTGGTTGCTCCCGACTGGCCCTTGCTTCCCTGCGAAGGAGAAGCCCCTCAGTCCTTGCTGGCCTGAGTAAGAAGCCCTCTTCGAATCCTGCGTGGGTTGCCTTTGCCAAGGCTTGTTGACACCAATCCGGAAGCCGACACCGCCGACAGCGAGAGCCTTCATGGGACAGTCCATGCCCAGCTCCTGGTTGTCGTCGACACCTCCTGGTCCACGTGGCAGCAGAGACAAGCTTCACGACATCACCTGATTGCTTCCCGACATCGCCTGGTTCCTTCCTGGTTCCATCCTGGTCACTGGCTAGTGACCCAGACTCTGTCCCCTCTGCTTTCAGGTACTCCTCATCCTCGATCTGCCCTTGGATCCAACCGGACTCTTCTCTCCTGGTGGCCTGCAGCATCTTTTCTCCAAGGCTCCATAGAACTCCACGACGAAACCCAACACACTTTGGGACCTATGCACCCGCTTCCTGTGGGTGAGGTAACGCAAGTACTGCTGTGCTCCTGTGAAGATTAACTCTCCTAGTGTCCTAGTTTCCAGTGGTTAGCTTCTAGTCCAGTCGGAAGACTCCTAAACCTTTAACTTTCTAACTTTACGCACCCATTGTCTTCTATGTGTGCACGTGTGTGCATTTAGACTCTGCACCCGCATCCCGTGGGCCTCCTGCTTCCTAACTACTGTTAGTCCAGTGTAGCCCCAGCGATTCCCAAGGCCCTAGGTGTGGTTCTGAAAATCTGGACCCTGTTGTTATCCCGATATCGAGGTCCAATACCCGTGTCACAAAACATCAACATACCATGACGAATTTAGTATCGACGAACCGATAATGACTAGGACATCATCCCTATGCATTTGCGTCATGATCGGAGGTTGCCAACACCCCTAAATCATAGTTTCCGTTCCGACCCTTTAAACTCCATTTTGTAAGCAGCATCCATCTTGTACCTTGCCCTCATGATAAGTCAATTAAAGGTCGAGCTTGATCCAAAAGGACACGTCCACCTTCCCTGACTTCCCCCTGACCTGTCCCAACTGACTCCACTGCCTTCAGCCAGACCTGTTTGGGCAGCTCCTCGCCCAGTGGCCGAATACGATAGCATCAATGCATAACATTCCACAAACCATTCACTACATACAGACCATGCTTTCTGCAAACATGCACCTGTCCACGTTCCTTGTTTATGGCCAGTTTTATGACTAGGAGGTGCCCTTCTTTATTGAGGTTTCATCGATATCTGATGGGAGTTCCGGGCCTAACTGGGTAATCTATCAACGAACTGGACATCTAAAATGTGGGCTTGCTTACATGACTTCGCTCTTTGTATTATTGTAGAAATATGTGTATAGCCATATCATAAACTCAAGAATTCTTGCTCGAAGCTATTATTTTTGTATATAAGGAGAAGGCTGGTTCTGGAAAAACGAACAGTCTCCCGAGAACCTACTATCCGTGTGGTGTACTTCTGGGACACGTGTTACTTGGTAGCTACCAATAAAACTTGATCTTTGACTGCGACTAGAAGACTCCGTGTTTCTGTGGTCCGGAACAAGGGAGAACTCAGAGGTCTTCGGGTGTTATCCCCTGGCACCAACGGGTTCCTAAAAACCCGTTACCTCAGTTGGCGCCCAACTCGGGGCGATATCAAGCGGCGACGGTCCAAGCCAGATGTTCGTGAGGAGCTTCGTGTGAAAATTCCAGAGGACGGCCAGCCACTCCAGCGACCCCTGTATGTCGACGTGGTTCCGAAGGTCTTTGCTGCGAGGTTCCCCGCGTCCCGACGGCTACGAAGGACTGCTGCCCTGACTATCGCCTTGTTTTGGACCCAGTGATCCTTGGTAGAGCGAAACGATAGACGAGTCTTCTAGCGACGTCACAGATCTTCAAATACTTCAGTTAAGTATAAGTGGAGCGTCTCCCAGTCCTTAGTTTGTCCTTAGTTTTTGGTATCCTTGAGATACGCTTTGATTTGGTACTTGCAAGCCCCAAAGCCGAAGGACTCGTGTATTCACGAGAAGTATCGTAATAGATCATCCTTTGAAGTTTGAAGCTAGACTAGTGAGCGAAGATGCCTGGTTTTAGCAGACTTGGAAACTTGTTTTGTCTTGGTTGTAGTAAGGACTCCCGATTAGAGGATTCTTGTCCGGTTCCTCCAATTGGAACTCCAACGTATGAGCTCTATGTAAAGCATGGCGTAGGTCCTATCGCATATAATGAAGTATGGATAAAATACACCCGCAAGGATGGTGTTTTAAAATGGCCCCAATATGGTAGTTTTGACTCAGAAATTTTAGATAATTTAGAGGTCAAATTGTTCAAGAAGAAAGCCCGGCCGGCGATGTTTGACTCTTTCCGTTTATGGCGTAAAGAGGCCAAACAAAAGGAAATTAAATTAGAAAAGAAAAATAAGAGAGAAAGAGGTATGTCGGTAATGGAAGCCGCGATAAAATTTAAAGACAACGAAGAAGGTCAAATGAGTGAGCAGTTGCACAGGCAACGTAAAATGGCAATAGATAAATGCTATCCTGTTTTACCATCTCTTCAGCAATAGACAGTAAAGGAGTGCGAAAAAGATCCATTAATGGCGCATTTGCTAAGTTCGCCACCACCCTATGCACAAAATGCCACAGCACCTCCGCAACCTTTAGTTGCACCTCTGGTAGCTGTTATACCGGCTCCTTCACAGCACCCACCAGCTGTTCTTCAGCTGGCTCCTGTTTCTCTGGTGCAGCCTCCTCAAGGCTCACCGATCACATCTACTTCTCCTACTGTTCCTTCTACAACTTCGCCTAGCGCACCTTCTATTTTCTCTGATACTCGTTCTACGAATGTTTCTGTTTCTGCTCTGCGTGACTCTGTTCTACCACCAGTTATTCCTCCACTTTCGCCTTCCGTCTGGCATAAAATGGCCAGCATTGTTACTAACTTTCCTTCACCACTTTTTCGGTCGCCTAAAACGACCCCTAATACGGAACAAAGACAATTACGAAGCCAAATGCCTGATTATCAGGAAAGGGAGTCATTGAATAAGTTAGCACGGAATTGGGCTATGGATACAGCGAGATATGATGTAGAGTCTGTCATGAACGTCTTCCGTCAATGGGATGAACCAACGCAAAGATACGTCTTTGAGCAGATGTGTGTTTTTCTGTGTGAGGATTTGGAAGATAATGGTCAGAAGAGCAACCAGCAAGAGTTGTGTAGTGTACGATTTAAATTTGGGGAGGGTATGATCGTAGGTCCCGATGTTGAAAAAGCAGTTGAGATATTATTATCACATCGAAGTACGGGTGGTAATTCTGGGTCATCATCTGAATGTGGTACATCTAGTAGGAAAAGAGCGAGACAGTACCCCATGAGAGAGGTTCCTCCGGTTTGGAGGGAAGGCGATGCAAATGCAGTACCGCCAATTCCGCCTCATTTCCAGCGTGTATGGGTACATGTCCCCTGGAAAAGATCCGAAGTTTTAGCACTCAAGCAGACACTACCCGATCCCCGTAAAAACCCGACTGGGTATTATAAGGAGTTGTCGCAAACTGCAAGCTCATGTATAATGAATTTAGAGGATATAGACATGTTGTTTGGGAACGTTTTTCCCCATCCTTTATGGAGTAAAATCCGTCATACGGATCATGACCAAGAATTAGGTGACTCGTGGGCGAACATTACAACTACAGATGCTAGACAAGTTGGTGGTTTTAAACCTGAGCCGTTAATAGCTGAACTTCCCGGTAGAAATATAGCGTACATGAAGACAATAATGCCTGAAGTACGCGTAAACTGGGACAAACTTTCTGCGTGCAAGCAAAAGAAAGATGAGAATGTGTCTGACTTTTTCACGAGATTTGAGGAAACTTTCACCGACCATAGTGGTCAGGATATGGCTACCGAGGGTGGCCAAAGATTGTTCGTAGACAAATTTGTACATAATTTGCTTCCTGAACTGTGTACTAAACTAAAAGATTCAGAAAGTGCTTGGGCTGTCTCCACGTCAGCGCAGATTTTAGCAACAGCCCAGTACTATGAAAATAGGCGCAAAGACGAGCTAGATAAGGCAGACAAAAAGACGAAAGATTTAAAAACTAAAGTTCTTCTCCAGCAGGCCTATCCGCCTCGTATGGCTAGTCAGCCCAATTATCAGCAATAACAGCAGTATTCGAGAAACGCGCAAGGAAACGAGTTTCCCCATCAGCGTGTTCCGTATGGCCCGAATCAATGTGCGTATTGCAAGGAAGAGGGTCACTTCAAAAGTAATTGTCCGGCTCTTGCGCGACGCTTGAACGGTGTTTCAGGTGTAAGGGGAAGAGGTGTTCAACATGCGCCTAGAGGTAGGGGCCGTGGAAATTTCTCCCAGAACACAGCTTCTTTTCCGCCTCAGAATTCCATGAATAGCTTTGACCAACAGAATAATGCATCGTCTAAGTCAGCTCAGTACTATGCTGACGACTATTACACCGAACACGAAAATGAGGGTAACGATTGCTAGGACAGCCATGGACAAAGAGAGGGAGTTGTTTCAGTTCCAGTAGATCAGAATGGACCTTATGTCGAGGTAATTACATCAGGAGTGTCAGAGCCATTTCTGCTGGATACTGGTGCTACAAAAAGTTATATTATGCACTCGAAACTTCCTGGCGCACCTTTGTCTGGCGAAATGAATGTCTCAGTAGGTTTCTCTGGCGCCCCTGTTAGAAATCCGATCTCTAGTCCTATATTACTTTCTGTTGGCCCATGCGAGTTGGAAGCACCCCTCATTCTTACGACAGGTTGCGGTGAAAATTTGTTAGGTTTGGATTTGCTAAAAAGGTTATATGCGACTCTATACTGTTCCCCCTTGGGAGTACAACTTACTTTAGGTAAGAAAGTCATTTCTCCAATGTATTTGTCAAAGGAAAATATTCCAACTGAATTGTCATCACTCCCTGATATACTTTGGGCTAATGGTTCTAATGATGTCGGTCGTTTGGAGATAGCACCCTATGTCATAACTTTGAAAGCCAACGTTAGGTTGCCACGTATTCCCCAATACAAAATATCTAGCGAATGCGAAAAGGCGTTGTTAACGATCGTTTATGATCTGATCGATAAAGATGTTATCGAAGAAACAACAGGTAACGTTTGTAACAGTCCAGTTTTGCCAGTCTTAAAACGTACTGATCCTTCACAGCCCCCTGTGTATAGGTTTGTGATTGACCTCAGAGAAGTAAATAAGGTAGTTATCCCACAGTTTCCAGTTGTCCCCGACATTACTGCTTTATTGACAATGGTTCCAGCTTCAGCAGCTTGGTTCTCGGTGATTGACCTGAAGAACGCTTTCTTCAGCATCCCGATTGCTGAAGAGAGTAGAGACCTTTTCGGCTTCAATTTAGGAGGACGAAGCTTCCGCTTCAAGTGCGCTCCTCAAGGCTACTGCGAAAGCCCATCAATATTCAGTCAGGCTCTGAAAACACAACTAGACACAATTGTGCTGCCAGATGGGTCAACTTTGATTCAGTACGTAGACGATCTGCTGATCGCTGCAGACACTGAAGAAATTTGCAAGCAAGCCACGTTGTCATTATTGCATCACTTATGTGACATGAAGCACAAAGTCTCTCTTTCCAAACTACAATTTTGTCGACAAGACGTAACCTACTTAGGTCACATCTTATCGAAGGAGGGAAGGAGACTGACACCAGAAAGAATACAGGCAATCGCAGAACTAAGTGCCCGAAGGACACAGAGAGAGGTTCGAGCCTTCTTGGGCATTACATCGTACTGTAGACAATGGATACCGAATTTCTCATTACTAGCTAAACCCTTGCTGACACTACTCTGTAAGGACACGCCCAATCCTATGCCCTGGTCTGAAGATTGTCAGACGAGTTTCCACGAGTTGCGTGATGCATTATGTTCGGCTCCTGTGTTGGGAAACCCCAACTACAGAAAGCCTTTTACATTATATGTCCACGAAAAGGAAGGTTGTGCATTATCAGTCTTAACGCAATACTTTGGGGACAAACAGCGCCCATGCGCGTATTTTTCGGCAACTCTAGATCCTGTGGCTAAAGCCCTTCCAAGTTGTCTGAGAGCAACCGCCGCAGCAGCTGTCTGCATTCGACAGTCTGCTGGATTAGTCATGAATAATACTCTGATCGTTATGGTTCCGCATGCAGTAGACATTTTGCTAAATAGGACAAAGACACAACACCTCACTAGCGCTCGACTATCCAGTTACGCAGTTACACTGCTAGCAAGTCACATCCACATAAAGAGGTGTGATACACTCAACCCCGCTACGCTACTTCCCATCCCGACAGAAACAGACACAGACAAAATTGATAACCATGACTGCTGCTTTAGGACAGAAGAAGAGACAAAAGGGAGAGTAGACTTACAGGACACTCCCCTTCCCGAATGCAATGATACTTTATGGGTTGATGGTTCATGCTTCAAGTTGCCGAATGGTGATACGACTACAGCATATGACGTAACGACATTACACACCATTATAGAGACCGCGCGTATTTCCCACAATTCTGCACAAGCCGCAGAACTTATTGCACTTACCAGAGCATGTGTGTTGGCGAAAGGAAAGCGAGTGAATGTGTACACTGACAGCCAATACGCCTTTGGTGTGGCTCACAGTTTTGGGAGATTGTGGCTTGAACGTGGGTTCCTTACGTCACATGGTGCAAAGATACAACATGGTCAGCTAGTTAATGAGCTCCTTGAGTCACTGACCTTGCCACTACAAGTTGCCATCATAAAATGCAGTGCACACAAAAAGATTCAGGATGATGTTGGCCGCGGGAATGCATTTGCAGACGAGGTTACGAAAGAAACTGCAAGGAACACAATGAGTCGAATGTATGTTGTGGGTCCCGCTAGATGGATTGCTGATGTGGGAATGTGTGAGGACACCATTGACAGCGTGAAATCGATACAAGCCGAGGCCACTGAGAACGAGGTGAATGAATGGAGAGAAAGCACAGGTAGATTAGATGCGAATGGTTGTTGGGTCGAACTATCAGAACACCAGCGATGGCTATTACCTAATGCATACGTACTTGCAGTAGTAACGATGGCTCACGGAATTGCGCACATCAGTTCGAAAGGAATATGTAAACTATTGGCCCCAGTATGGCAGAATAGTAATATCCCAAAATATGCAGAGAATGTGGTCAGAAACTGTATGGTGTGTTTGAAGTACAATCCCGGTAGGGGAACCACAACTCCAGCTGGTCATTTTGCGCCTCCAACGTACCCGTTCGAGGTTTTGCAGCTCGATTTCATCCACATGGAGAGGTGCAACAATCTGAAGTATGTGCTCGTCGTTGTTTGCGCCTTCTCCAGGTGGGTGGAAGCGTACCCCCTTAAGGACAATACCGCCTTGTCAACTGCCAAAGCCCTTGTCAAAGAGTTCTTCCCGAGGTTTGGTATACCTAGAATTGTCTCGAGTGATAATGGAAGTGAATTCGTAGGATGCGTGATGAAGAGAGTGTGTGAGTGTCTAGGCATACACCAAAAATTCAACGCTGCAAATCACCCCCAATCAGCTGGATTAGTAGAGTGCTACAATGGCACTTTAAAACTCAAACTAGCCAAGATCCAAGCCAGTACAGGTCTTAAATGGCCCGACGCCTTGCCTCTAGCACTCTTGTCAACCAGAATGACTGTGCATTCCAGATTAGGACTTAGCCCCCACGAGATAGTGTTTGGCCGCCCAGCCAACGTCTGGGGCGTGCCAAGACCAAAGAAACTCAGTGAAAGAACACCCCGTACTGCTTGACTATTTGTGCGAATTGACAACTAAATTGCGTGTTTTACACCAACAGGTTCACAGTTCCTCTCCGCCAGCCTCTGACGATCCAGGCCACCTCATCGAACCCGGCACGTGGGTCCTGGTGCGGAACTTCCAGCGCACCAACAACGAACAACCGAGGTGGACCGGACCGCACCTGGTACTTCTTTCCACGAGATCTGCCGTTCGGGTGGAAGGCAAAAAGAACTGGGTACATGGGACCCATTGTAAACGGGTCCCTCTACCCCTTCCATACGACCGGTGGGTCAATAAAGGACTTGCCGACTCCGAGACAGAATCCGTACCTCGCTTCATCCCTTTCAGCGATGCACGTTTGAAAGAAACTAGTACCGAAAAGGAGAGTGATCATATTTTACAAGGACTTGTGTCACCGTCTATGCAATTGGACACTACCGAACCCGAGACATTGTTTGAAGACCACACCGTACCTGGGAAACGACGGTACAACCTAAGGTCTAGACAAAGAGACTAATTACAAATGCAAACTAATGTGAATTTCTTTTCCCCTAAGAACTATTTTTGATTTTTCAGCTCTCTCGTCCCAGGGAACTTGCTCATTTTTGATTTTCGAACCGCCATCCGGTTCTGCTGCTAGGGTCGCGGTTGAAGTCTGGGGCGTGCAACTGGGGAAGTTTTAGGTCCACGGTTCTGGTTGGTCCACGGGAGTTACCCCGGACTGAACAGAGCGCGCTCCCTGGCAGAATCAATCTACCACCGCGGGCAGCAACTAGAGGATGGAGTTTCCTAGGGTAGAGAGACCTATCAGACTCACGAACTTTGAAAAACAGTTATGCACGATACTGTCCAAAAGAAGATTCCTGATAATATGTGTTTTAATGTCATGTAGCATAGTTGTGTTTTTGACTGGTTATACTCTATTCGTATTTAAAGTTACCTTTTTGAATGACACCCAGCCACCACCTCCTCCTACTATTTCTCCACACTACTTTCACCCTCTACCTGAACACGAGTCTGCCCGAAGACTCGAATTTGTAAATAACTCTTTCATTCAACTTCTACACCAACACCAGTCCATAATGAACACCTCGAACTGTTGGATATGCGGACTCATGCCACACACAACCGATAAGGGGATCCCATACTTCATTCTGCCATTCAGTTATTATGGCTCTCTGTGGGCTTTCCAGACCATGTTCCTATTCGCCCTAGAACCATACCCGACCCGTTCCACTGAGAGCGATTCCAGTAACAAGGCACTAATTGCAGGGATAAGAAATATGAGTAGGGATATCGACACATATCTGACAATCCCCAAAGATGAACTCAGTCCCTACACCCGTTGGAACGTGACCAAACATGGGGTTTACCTGATCAAGAGCCAGGCAGCAAAGAAATCCCGCCCAGTTTGGGTAGTGCCCCACCGAGGTCATTTATGTTTACAGGGTATTGTTAGGGATCCCACGGCACAGTTAGGAAAGAGCATTTGCACAGAAACATATGTGTTCGCTTCCCGAACTTCCCCTATACTCTTAGCAGCCAAAGGCACGTATTTCGTCTGCCACGACCAAGCCTACACGTGGTTGCCCCCTGACTTCTCAGGTACATGTTTCATCTCATTTCTGCTGCCTCCCACCTACACGGCCAGAGCAGATTACCATCGGACAAGGACAGCTAGGGGTGTCGTGAGTAAAGACGACACCGCAAGTCAGGAATTCGCTGACTTTGCAAAGGGTTTTCTGCCATTTTGGGGGCCTATGGTGAACAGCAGGAATATTCGTCAGTTAGCAAGGATAGTTGAATCTGCCGTGATTGGAACGGCCGGAGCCCTTGGCAATTTGACAACCGAGCTTCAGTCGGATCGACTTATGACCCTTCAGATCCGAGTTGCCCTAGATATCATACTCGCCGATCGTGGTGGTGTGTGTAAAGTCATCCAATCCAGTTGTTGTATATTCATCCCTGATAATGCGCCGACAGTGTACCAGGCCATCTCTAAACTACAGGAAATATCTGGTTCCCTTCACGTTGAGAAAGGGGATTGGTCCTTGCTGGGGTGGTTCTGGGAACTGATCACCGGCTGGGGATGGAAAACACTGATCTTCATTGGGATGATCTTAGCACTTCTGTTTATGTTCTGCCTATGTGTACAGTGCGCTCCTGCACTATGTGGCCTCTGTGCTACTTCGTGTGTACGGAAGCCTGTGTCAAGGGACGAACGGAGTAACAGAATGATGCTACAGCAGCATCTCCACGAATTTCTCCATACCGATTTTGACTCAGATTAACGTGAGTTATTGCCTTACATAAGGGCAAAAGGAGGGACTGTGGTTCTGAAAATCTGGACCCTGTTGTTATCCCGATATCGAGGTCCAATACCCGTGTCACAAAACATCAACATACCATGACGAATTTAGTATCGACGAACCGATAATGACTAGGACATCATCCCTATGCATTTGCGTCATGATCGGAGGTTGCCAACACCCCTAAATCATAGTTTCCGTTCCGACCCTTTAAACTCCATTTTGTAAGCAGCATCCATCTTGTACCTTGCCCTCATGATAAGTCAATTAAAGGTCGAGCTTGATCCAAAAGGACACGTCCACCTTCCCTGACTTCCCCCTGACCTGTCCCAACTGACTCCACTGCCTTCAGCCAGACCTGTTTGGGCAGCTCCTCGCCCAGTGGCCGAATACGATAGCATCAATGCATAACATTCCACAAACCATTCACTACATACAGACCATGCTTTCTGCAAACATGCACCTGTCCACGTTCCTTGTTTATGGCCAGTTTTATGACTAGGAGGTGCCCTTCTTTATTGAGGTTTCATCGATATCTGATGGGAGTTCCGGGCCTAACTGGGTAATCTATCAACGAACTGGACATCTAAAATGTGGGCTTGCTTACATGACTTCGCTCTTTGTATTATTGTAGAAATATGTGTATAGCCATATCATAAACTCAAGAATTCTTGCTCGAAGCTATTATTTTTGTATATAAGGAGAAGGCTGGTTCTGGAAAAATGAACAGTCTCCCGAGAACCTACTATCCGTGTGGTGTACTTCTGGGACACGTGTTACTTGGTAGCTACCAATAAAACTTGATCTTTGACTGCGACTAGAAGACTCTGTGTTTCTGTGGTCCGGAACAAGGGAGAACTCAGAGGTCTTCGGGTGTTATCCCCTGGCACCAACGGGTTCCTAAAAACCCGTTACCTCATAGGCCTTTCAACTGTCCGTGACGTGGTTCTTATACCACTATTTTAGTATATGGTTTAGCGGGCCACCAGGGCCTATCCATATTTGTGCAACTTATTGTATGTTATATTAAGTTACTTGTTATACGCTTGTGCCTCTGTCCTCATAAAGAGTTCAGAGGATTGATTTAAAAATAAATACATATATATTTTGAATATATAACCTGTGTGGTGTCCTTTCATTTGGTATTAAAGGGATTGCATATGGGAAAACAGCTGGCTTCACATGCCCTCTTGAGTTTAGCCTAAGACTGCTTTTGTCCATCCTACCACTAGGATAGCTGGTCTATACGGTTGACTTTACAACCATCACCATAATGGTTGTTTGGACTGATACAGGGTGCCCACTAGAATAGTGGACATCACATATCAGGCCAACTTCTCACAACCCTCTCACGCAAAACCGAGCACTCTGCCTTCAGGATTGATAAGGCCTGCCATTGGAGTGACTTATAGGTTTATATGGGTCAGTGATTAAAGGTAGATATAGGTAACGCACAAGTTACTACTTGTGTAATGATATATCTGTAAGAGACATTAGTTAGTGATAGATTCCTTACCTTAGAATATCCCCAGGCATCAGACTGGATCCGGAAAGTTTTGCTTAGCAATACCTCTGCGCGTCAGTAGGTGACGTCCTGCGGCTCCGCGTCCGTCACTGGCGTCGGAAGTGACGAGATGACATCATGGAGACTACTTAGGCGCCACCCTTGCGCGCTGACGTCAGTTCGGTACACGACTTTCTGTGCCAGGAACGCAGAGCCATGCAAGATACTGACCATTGGTGCATAAAACTAGGGTCCTAAAAGGGGATGACCATAACTCTAGTAATCAGTTCGCAGAACGGGGAAGATGGGTGGGGCGGTAAGGAATCTATCACTAACTAATGTCTCTTACAGATATATTGTTACACAAGTAGTAACTTGTGTGAGAAGTTAGCCTGGCATATGATGTCCACTATTCTAGTGGGCACCTTGCACCAATCTAAACGAACCTTATTGATGGTGGTTGTAAAGTCAACCTTATAGACAAGCTATCCTAGTGGTAGCATGGACCAGCAGTCATAGGCTAAGACTTCAGAGAGCATGTGAAGCAAGCTGTTTTACCAATTTTAATCCCTTGAATACCAAATGAAAAGACACCACACAAGGTATACATCAAAGATATATGTATTTATTTCTAACACAACCCCTCTGAACTCTATGAGGTCAGAGATCGAAATACATCACAAGTTACTCATTAAGCATACTATAAATTGCACAAATAAAGTTCTGCCCTAGGGGCCTCACAAATCATATACTAAGTAAGTGGTATAAGGACCACTTCAGGAATAGTGAATAGGCCTAGGGCCTAGGGAATCGCTGGGGCTACACTAAACAACCAAAGGTTAGGAAGTAGGAGACCCACGGGAGATGCTTGCAGTGTGGGAACACAGTCACGAGTTACCATTGACTTATAATGGAAAATGAAGAAGTTACAAAGTTACCGATTTAGGGCACTTCCGGATGGACTACGACAAAACCCCTTTAAACTAGGACACTTGGATAGTCAATACCCACGGGAGCACCGTAGTACTCGAGTTACCTCACCCAGGGAAGCCGGGTGCATAGGTGTCTTTTCGTGTCTGGTTTCGTCAATGCTTTCAATGGAGATCTGCAAAAGAAGTGCTGCAGGCGGCCAAACGAAGAGTGTCCGGGTGGATCCAAGTGTGGATAAAAGAACTGAAGAACCTGAAAGCAGAGGGGACAGAGTCTGGGTCAGTAGCCAGTGACCAGGAAGGAACAAGGCGATGTCAAGTTGATTTCAGGTGAAGAGGTGAAGCTGTCTCTGCAGCCACGAGGACCAGGAGGTGTTGACGACGACCAGGAGCTGGATTCAAGCTGTCCCACGAAGGCTCTAGTTGACTGCGGTGTCGGTATCCAGACTGGACCCAACAAGCCTTGGCAAACGCAATCTATGCTGGAAGTGAAGATTGGCTTCAGGTCAGACAAGCACGGTCTGGGGAGCTTTTCCTTTGAAGGTAAGCTGGAGCAAGCCCGGAGCAACCAGGAAAGTGGTGTAGTTTCAAGAGAAAGTCTTCGGAGGGCTAACTAGCCAGCAGGCTAGCAACCGGGAAGACGCGTTGAGCTGAAATGCAAGAGCAGGCCCCACGTGGCACTCGTGGAGTGTGGAGGGCTGAGCTTCGTTGCAAATGGCGCTCGGGTCTGGGGCCTCTCATACCCCAATGCACAACTGCGAGGGTGCCTCGGTAGTTGCACAGTTAGCAAGATGTAGGATGTCCAGGGTGTCCGGTCCCACGTCTCATGTCCACCACGGGTCTCAGCTTTGCTGTAGATGTGGGTCAGAGTCAGAGAAGTCTGAGAGTCTAGTTCCCGAGTCGCTGAGTCTTTGGGATCCGTCGGGAGCGTCGACAAAGCAGACCGGCAAGTTACTGGTGGTGCCTGTTTGCACAGGGTGGTCACTCCTTGACCACAAGGGAGATGTCTTCAGTCTTCTAGTCAGTATAGAATGTCGAAGGTCCAAGAGTTTCGTTTCAGAGTTTCGTTCCAGGATAATCGAATGTCTCTAGACACAGCTCCTATCTTTATACTGATTTTAGGGGCTGGATTACCTGCTAGGTCCCTCCTATGGTTACACCCCTTTCCCTTTGTCCAGTTTCGCGCCAGAGCGGGCTGGTGTGCCCCAGCAACTGGTTTGGACCGGGCTATGCATGGAGCACCTTGTGTGCCCCAGGCAGTGTCTGGAAAAGCATCTTTCCATTCAACCCACCCTGCCCCAATGCACTACAGGCTGTCTGGGGAGGTGAAGCCTATTGTCCAGGCCTCCCTTGCTGGAGTTTCCCCCAGCTGCAGGAGGTCAGACTAGTGTCTGTGGCAGCAGCATCGATTTTGTGATGCTGAGGCTCTGTTTAACTTTAACCGGGTAAAGGGCAGTAACATACATGTCTTTTCCCTCTAGAAGGGTGGAATGCTACCCCCGCCGTCAGCTTCCCATACCCCAATGCCCAACTGTGAGTTACCGCAGGAGTCGATGCAGTTAGCAATTTGCAGGATGTCCAGGGAGTCTGGTCCCACGTCTCTCGTGTCCGCCACGGGTCTCAGCTTTGCTGTGGATGTGGGTCGGAGTCCAAGAAGTCTGGAAGTCCAGTCCTGCGTAGCTGAGTCTTCGGGTTCCTTCGGAAGCGTCGACAAAGCAAACCGGCAAGTTACTTTTGGTGCCTGTTTGCACAGGGTGGTCACTCCTTGGCCACAAGGGAGATGTCTTCCGTCTTCTAGTTGATGTAGAAAGTCGAAGGTCCAAGAGTTCATTTCAGAGTTTCAGTCCAGGATAATCTAATGTCTCTAGACACAGCTCCTATCTTTATACTAATCTAAGGGGCTGGATTATCTGCTAGGTCCCTCCTATGGGTGGACCCTGAGAAAGGGGTGGTTGCACACCTTGCTCTTTGTCCAGTTTCGCGCCAGAGTGGGGCTGGAGTGCCCCAGCAACTGGTTTGAACCGGGCTATGCATGGAGCACCTTGTGTGCCCCAGGCAGTGTCTCATTTTGCAGCCCTCCCTGCCCCAATACACTAAAAGCCTGTCTGGGGAGGTGCTAGCACCTCCCAAGGCAGGAAACCTATTGTCCAGGCCTCCCCTGCCGGAGTTTCGTCCAGCAGCAGGAGGTCAGACTCGTGTCTGTGGCAGCAGCATCCATTTTGTGATGCTGAGGCTCTGTTTAACTTTAACCGGGTAAAGCAGTAACCAACATGTCATCTCGCTCTAGAAGGCTGGAATGCTACCCCCGCCGCCAGAGTTGATAAAGCCAAACCAAAGTTAGCATTAACCGCGAGGATTATAATGCACTTAAGAGTATATGGTATGTCTATATCATAGAATGTAGTGTAGTTCCTATATTCCCAATAGGCTCTGCGCATTGGAATAATATATCCTGTAGTTTAGACGTAGGACTAAGGTCAACTAGGTCTCTACCGAATATATTAAACTGAAAATGTGAGTGCCCGCTAGCTCAGAGGTCACTAGAAACTTTCTCGAATTCACAAGAAGGGATTAGTTTCTGACAACCGCATAAACATGACAACTTTGTTTCCCAAGAATAAGAAATCAATCTCTAGAGTCGCAGAAACAATAGATAGCTATTTTACTCAGTCAATCGTGCATGCTTCGTTTCACGAGAGGTGCTGAGTAAATAGAGAAACGGGCGTTTTTAATAAAAAGTATTTATTGAGCAGTCTTCTTTCTCACGCATAAGAAATGTACTGCTACAATCGTAATGCTGGTTATAAAGTACAAGGCATATAATACGAGAAGTATTATAAAGTAGTATTGTAAAAGCATGGTATGGTTTCTAAGCCATATAAAATAACATAATACTTGGAATACATACAGTGATAAATAATGACTAAAAGTACTCAACTGGTGCTTCTAAAATATGCCTACCCCGGTGTACCTAACCTAAGTCTAGTACAAGGGAAGAAGTAAGTGAGGTGTAGCTTAAGTTTTAGTATCTCTTGCCAATAATCTATTCCAAGAATTCTCTAAGGGTCTAATCAGCTCTGTACCTTGGTTTTAGAATGAAGGAGGTCTTGTATCTCTCTCTCAGGACTCGCTTTCCCAGCAACCCGAAGGTTAGCCTGGAAACACTGGAGCTGGATTTCTCGGCAGGAGAAAAGACAGCGTCTCTCAGTGCGTCAGCTGGAGGGTCGGCTTCCTTCGGCACTTGCTGCTGCAGGGCGTCGGGCAAGTAGTTAGTGGATCTGCTCCAAACCACCGTGTGGTTGTCTGGGCAAATGTAGGCATATTTATACCTTGAAGGTGCTGAGTTTGACGTATGATTGGACATAATAACGTCATCAAAGACTCAGTTCTTTGAAAACTCCATGATTTCCTAGATAAATTAGTATTCAGGCAAGGGGAAGTCCCTAGCTGCTGAAGGCTGGTTTTTCTAAGAAATCGTTGTTGATTCTCCGAACTTAGTGGAAGTAGCCATGCCGTATTTGGGCTGCATAGGCTCAGTCTAAATATGGTAATGATTTCTATGCCTATATAAGGATAGGGTAATTTATACCTATATATGGGCATGAATCGGGAAAATTACACTAGGGTCCTAGATTCCTACACAACACCCATGTTACCTTTACCATCCGGATATGCCCAACGCTGCAGAGGCGACGATTAGCCCAGTCCCCTACCTCCAACCCTGTGCGGGGTACTGAATATTAAACACAGCACACCAGTCACTGGGGCGCAGGGAGAGGGTGGGAGAAAAACAAAACGAGAGGAGAACTGGCCTTCGGAAGGACTAAGGGCTTCTACTGTAACGGAATCCCACAAATGAAGAGATACCTGGAGTGGGGGACAAGAAAGTGCACAATTCAGGCTTAAAAAAAGGGACCACTAACATGCAGTCAATTCTCTGATCGTGTACAACACAGATTCCCCCCTGTCTCCTTTAACCATTCTCTTACCAGAAAGAGCAGGTGAATATGTATGCTAGGGCACTGAACTGGTAGATGTAGCACAGGAGTCCATCAACGAAGAGTGTTTCCTCGAGGAATCCAAAGTCCATTACTTCAATAATAACCACTCTCCTTATAGGCTAGGGGAAAAAGTCAAAAGACAAAAAAAAACTTTCTTCAGTTCCAATCACGGGGAAAAACAAAGTAACAACTCCACTAATAGCGCGATACAGTGGCCACTCGCGCTGAAAACAAACAAACAAAATATCCTCCTGTCTTGCGGTAGTCCGTCAAAGCACCTGAATCTTCCGGTAAGGACGTGGAGCGAATGCAGAAAATACCGGAAGTGATCTCCTGATTCACTACGCAGCCGCGTATGAACCACCACTGCCCGGTAGAGGAGCGTAAAAAACCGGAAACACTGGATAAATGCACTCCAAAGCGCAGCGAGTTTCACGGGCAAAAAGGATAAAAAGGTCCGAAAATCGGGTCCGACAGCCGCCGAACCCACAGATCCACAAAAAGAATCCAACAATCCAGTAAGAATGAGGCAAAGGGTTCCAAACCTGAAATCCGAATCCAGGCAAAGGTGACCGGGAACAAAACCAAGTAAAACAAGCATTTACAATGCAATGGTTTCGCCTTTGGAAAAGTTAGAGCTTTTGGCATTGTAAATGACAAAATTTGTATTTATGTGTTGGTTTTGAAAACAAATAAATAAATGGCATTGTCATTTACATTGCCATTAGCTTAATCTCTCGCAAATGTGAGACCTATTGTACCCTACGGACGAGCTCAGCAGACAGCAATTACTACCACACACACACACCCAGAGCCACACACACCCAGAGACAGCCAGACACACACACCCAGAGCCACACACACACACCCAGAGCCAGCCACACACACACACACCCAGAGCCAGCCACACACACACACCCAGAGCCACACACACACACACACACCCACCCAGAGCCACACACACACACACCCACCCAGAGCCACACTCACCCACACTCAGGAGAGCAAGCACAGCGAGGGGGCAGGGAAGCAAGCACAGCGAGGGGGCAGGGAAGCAAGCACAGCGAGGGGGCAGGGAAGCAAGCACAGCCAGGTGGCAGGGAAGCAAGCACAGCCAGGTGGCAGGGAAGCAAGCACAACCAGGTGGCAGGGAAGCAAGCACAACCAGGGGAAGGGGAACCAGGGGAAGGGGAACCAGGGGAATGGGAACCAGGGTAAGGGGAACCAGGGGGCGGGGGAGCAACCCACCGAGAGCCACACACACCCACCGAGAACCACACACACCCACCCAGAGTCACACACACACACTCAGGAGAGCAAGCAGAGCCAGGGGGCGGGGAAGCAAGCACAGCCAGGGGGCGGGGCAGCAAGCACAGCCAGGGGGCGGGGCAGCAAGCACAGCCAGGGGGCAGGGGAGAAAGCACAGCCAGGGGGCAGGGAAGAAAGCACAGCCAGGGGGCAGGGAAGAAAGCACAGCCAGGGGGCAGGGAAGAAAGCACAGCCAGGGGGCAGGGAAGAAAGCACAGCCAGGGGGCAGGGAAGAAAGCACAGCCAGGGGGCAGGGAAGAAAGCACAGCCAGGGGGCAGGGAAGAAAGCACAGCCAGGGGGCAGGGAAGCAAGCACAGCCATGTTTCCAGTGCATGGCTATTCTGAACAAACCACACGTGAGGGTGTTACCATCATAAATTGATTACTGCAAATATTCCTCTCATAAATGTATAGCTGCTAGCTCCAGTAATGTGGATGCATATAAATGTTGATATCTTTTAAAAGGAAAAATGTATACAATTAATTTTTAACTGTTTTGAATTATTCCTTGATCAATTCGTACTGTGATAACTACTTGTACTTTTATGCATTTACTAAATGCGAATAAAGTTATTTGACTGATTGACTCAGTTCGTCATCCCACCTTTGTACCAGCGTCAGAGAAGGACTCGACATTACCTTTAATACGTAGCTCACACCTGTGACACACCTGGCACATTTCCTCCTTGCCTAGTTAAAATGCTCCCTAAAAGTCCATAATGCGCCACATGATGTCATGACGTGAAACTCAGGGCAACATGTTGCACACCCAAGTCTGTTCCATGCCAAACACAGCGATGTGAGCATCAGAACCATAACATTTGGTGACATTTTGTTCTAATGCCATGCTAGGTACCATGTACGCATTTTAATGCACACTGTTCCATGGAGCTGCCAACCACAATGACATGCTCAGCCCATTCCAACTCCTTAAGGATCCTCAGCAGAGGCCTGGTTTCCCTTATGCCAACTCCAAAAGTTCACTTCATCCTGTTTTGATGCCAAGTCACGCTAAACAAATGCCACGGTGTCATGATGCCAGCCCCAGAGTCACCTTCATCACATACCAGCCGGTCCTGTGGCTATTCCAAGTGACACAATCTTAACACCAACCGCAAAGACACCATCAGCACATGCCCCTTATGCCAGCCACGCAGACATTCAGCCCATGCCAGCCTACTCTCATGTCAAACCCAGAAAACACTCTTCGTATGCCATTCCTCGTTAATGCCAACCTCAGAGTAACACTCAGCATGTGGCTTCCTACCTTATGGCAACTGGAAAGACACATTCAGCACGTAATGCCTACCTCAGAGGAATACCCAGGACATGCCATGGTGCCCTCATTCACACCCATGCCTACTTTGGGCATGCCATCTTAACTTAATGACAACTCATGAAAGCACTTGGTACATTCCATCCTCTCCTTTAAACACCTCTGAACTCTGCCAGGTGGCCATGATGCCAAACCCAGGGTTACATTCTGCACATGATGCGAGCCTGTCTTAATGACAACCTCTGAGGGCACGATCACGACATGCCACTCTGCCCCCCTTACATCTTGCTCAAAGTCACCCACAACACATTGTACATCCCGGATGCCACTGGAGAGGCAGTTCAGAGTCGCCAAACAAGCACCTCCTGACAGTAGTGCCCCGGGCCGCCACCCGCCATCAGCTGCCCCCTTACCGGTCTGGGCGCGCAGCACAGGATCCCAAAGGTGAGCCAGAGCAGGGCACGCTGCGGCGGTGGGCGCCAGGGTGCCATGGTGGCGCACCCTCCCGCGCTGGACAGGACGCCGCCTGTCGGCCGGAACTATCCCTTGCTCTCCGGATTCCCCAACCAGGTTATGCTCCCTACGACAGCCCTGCAGCGGCGAGAAGCCCTCCTGACGTTATCTGATGCTGGGGTAGGGGACCCTCTTCCACACAAGGCACCTCAGACTCCAGCCATGCTGTCTCCGCTCTGCACCGCAGGGTTCAAATCCCTCCCGGACTCACACGCCCCGCTCTGGCAGGCAGTCAGTCAGCGGCGCGCCACGCCACAGCAACTCCACGCTGTGCTCGTGGCCAGGGGCAGCGGAGTGCTCGAGGAAGCGCCGTGACTAAAGGCAGGCCCAGGCTGATCCTTACCTGATCGCTGCTGCCCTCCTCCTTGCTGCCGGTACGGATTTGCGGTGGGGGCGGGCACCACAATGTGCCCCGCGCCCCCTCCGCTCCACCCTCGTCAGGCTCCTCTCCGGTCTCCCTCCAGGCATGGGAGACCGGCAACACCGACAAAGGCTTCCCCCAGGCAGGGGGAAGCGGCAAACAGCAAGGCTTCCCTTTCCCTCCCCCGGGCTGCGGGTGCGGGACTTCCGGCCGGCCGCGAAGGGATTGGCCGGCCGGCCAGGTACTTCCGGGTCGCCGCGGGCAGCGCGGCGGCCCTCGCTAGGCAGGCAGGCGGGCAGAAATCGCGAGGTGGGCACTCGCTGGTGGCGTGAGAGGACACGGACGGCGGGAGGGGGCGGGAGAGGACACGAACGGCGGGAGGGGGGCGGGAGAGGACACGAACGGCGGGAGGGGGGCGGGAGAGGACACGGACGGCGGGAGGGGGCGGGAGAGGACACGGACGGCGGGAAACGTGCACAGGACAGCAAGGGCGGCGGAAAGGCACACGGAGGGGGCGGGAATGGACAGCGCATCTGAATTCACTTTCAGTGAAAGGGGAGGGAACGGAAAAAACGTAACTCCGCCCTGGGAAAAAATCTCCGGAACGCCCCCGAATCTGGTCCAGCCTTGATGGACAGATCCGGCACTCAATGGCTAGCCTCCATTTATGGAGCTAACCAATGAGAGCCGGGGGACGTTCCAGGAGTCCTTATTGACGACATAGGATTTCACCTGCGCTGAAGAGCTGCGCAGAGCGCAGCCTTCGGCAGGCGAAACCCAAAAAGGGAGGTAGGTGCGGCCATTTAACCCCCTTAGCCCCGCCTTCTTAGAATCAGGTGACTGGTCTTACATGAGCATAGAAATAAGACCAAGGGTACCCCCCCCTCCCCTCCCCCAAAGGTCGCCCTACAGGACGGGGCTTAGAAGGATGAGCCACATGGAACCTACGCACCAATCTAGGAGCATGAACTCCACTAGCTAACTCCCACGACCTGTCTTCTGGTGTATAACCCTTCCAGTCGACTAGATAATTCAACCTCCCTCTCCTACACCTGGAATCCATGATGGCATTCACCTCAAACTCTTCTTGACCATCAACCACCAAGGGAGAGGGAGGAGGCAACTTCTGAATGGTTTCCACATAAGGTTTAATGAGGGAAGTGTGAAAAACAGGATGAATCCCATACTCATCGGGAAGATCCAATTTCATTGCCACAGGATTAACCACTTTACAAATAGGAAAGGGACCAATATACCGGGGCTGTAACTTCCTAGACCCCTTAATCCGTAAATTCTTAGTGGCCAGCCATACTCGGTCACCTACTGCATATAATGGGGCGGGCAACCTGTGCTTATCAGCCTGAACCACCTTAGGCTTCTGCAACTGTAGCTGGGTCATCTCCCATATGTGTGTCAAGGATTTACTCAAAGCATCTATAGCCGATACGTGCCCTGACGGCTGTATAGGTATAGCTCTAGGATGGTAACCCATGGAACAAAAAAAAAGGGGGTCATACCTAAGGCAGAATGCACACTGTTATTATAAGCAAATTCTGCCAAGGGGAGAGCTTCAACCCACGCACAGGATAAAGATGATAAAAGGCAACGGAGATACTGCTCCATCGTCTGATTGGTGCGTTCTGTCTGGCCATCTGTTTGTGGATGATACGCAGATGATAAACGTATCTCCGTTTGTAAAAATGAGCATAACTCTGTCCAAAAATGAGATATAAACTGAGCCCCCCTATCTGATATTGTGGGACACCCCCGCGCCGCACGGCCACCAACTGCTGTGTGTGCCCCTGCCCGCCCTCTGCCTCGCTACTGCCTCGTTTTGCCGGCTGCCGGCTGCCCCTGCAGTAGAGTTGTTTTGCCTAACATTTGTGCCTGTTTGCTTTCTCCTGAATACTCCGTGCATCTCCTGTTTTTTCCCCCTCATTTTCCTGTTTTGTTCAACAGTTGTGCTTGTCTAAATTTTCTCCGTGTTCCTGGTATCTTTCCCCCTCACACCCCTTGTTTTGTTGCTGATCGCGCCTGTTTTGTGATTCCTTCGTGTTTTCCGCCGCCCTCCACCCTCCCTTCCCGCCACCGCCGCTTGGCCCCGCCCCTTTCTTCTCTTCTGTATCCCTCCCCGCTCCCGCCTCCCAGCTGCCCCGCCCACCCGCGCACTTGGCCTTAAATGGCGACCGTGCGACGCAGGTGAGTGTGACCCACTTGTGGGACACCCCCGCGCCGCACGGCCACCAACTGCTGTGTGTGCCCCTGCCCGCCCTCTGCCTCGCTACTGCCTCGTTTTGCCGGCTGCCGGCTGCCCCTGCAGTAGAGTTGTTTTGCCTAACATTTGTGCCTGTTTGCTTTCTCCTGAATACTCCGTGCATCTCCTGTTTTTTCCCCCTCATTTTCCTGTTTTGTTCAACAGTTGTGCTTGTCTAAATTTTCTCCGTGTTCCTGGTATCTTTCCCCCTCACACCCCTTGTTTTGTTGCTGATCGCGCCTGTTTTGTGATTCCTTCGTGTTTTCCGCCGCCCTCCACCCTCCCTTCCCGCCACCGCCGCTTGGCCCCGCCCCTTTCTTCTCTTCTGTATCCCTCCCCGCTCCCGCCTCCCAGCTGCCCCGCCCACCCGCGCACTTCGCCTTAAATGGCGACCGTGCGAACGCGCAGCGGTCACGCGCAGCGGGCGCGCCGATTGTGCGCCGAAGGCGCGCCAAAGGTAAGCCCGTCTGCGCCCGTCCGCGACCGGATCGCGACCAGCGCCAGGACCCCTGGCCCCCACCGACGGAAGCCGACCCGACGAACCTACAGCGCCGCCGACCTCAACGCACTCAACACCGGCCGCATCCCAGGATGTCACCGAGCCGCCCCGAAGCACACCCACGGACCCTTCAGCTGCCACGCCTGCAAGTTCACCTGCATCCGGACCTTCCCTGCACCCGCCAAGCCGAACTCCAGCAGCACCCACCTCAAGTGTATCCTGCTCAACACCCGCTCCGTCCACAGACACGCCGTAGAACTCTGGAACCTGCTCGACACCACCGTCCCCGACGTTGCCTTCATCACCGAGACCTGGATGAACGCCTCCTCTGCCCCAGACATCGCCATCGCCATCCCAGAGGGCTACAAGATCACCCGGAGGGACCGCGACAACCAGACCGGAGGAGGCATCGCCATCATCCACAGAGACTCCATCCGCATCACTACCAACACCGATGACACCCTCACCACCGCTGAACACCTGCATTTCCAGATCCACACCAACCCGACCACCACCCTCAGAGGCACCCTGATCTACCGACCCCCGGGACCACGCACACGATTCAGCGAGGACATCGCCGACTTCGTCAGCCCGCACGCTCTCCCCTCCGCCGACTACATCCTCCTGGGGGACCTCAACTTCCACCTGGAGAACAACAACGACCGCAACACCATCAGCCTGCTCGACAACCTCGAAAACCTCGGACTCAAGCAACTGGTGACCACCCCCACCCACCTCGCCGGACACACACTCGACGCCGTCTTCTCATCCAGCAAAGACGTCACCTTCAGCCACGCCACAGAACTCCACTGGACGGACCACAGCTGCGTCCACTTCACCTTCAAAAGAACGACGATCCACCACCACCAGCAACAGGTTGCTCGAAGATGCTGGAACAAGATCACAGCCGACCAGCTCACCGCTTCCCTGAGCCAGCACCCCCCCGCCAACTCAGCGAACCCCAGCCAGGCCGCCGACAACCTCACGAAATGGATCAACGACTGCGCGGACGAACTCGCCCCTCTGAGAACCCCACCCAGCAGATCCTGCAGCAGGAAAACACCATGGTTCACCGACGAACTCAAGAGCTCCAAGAAGAACTGCCGAGCCCTCGAGAAAGCCTGGAGAAGGGAACCAACGACGGACAACATGACCACCCTCAAGCTCGCCACCCGGAAGCACCACCAACTGATCCGCGCCACCAAGAAAAATGCATACAAGGACCGGCTGGACAACAACGCACACAACTGCAAGGAACTCTTCAACATCGTGAAAGAGCTATCCAACCCCAACGCCGGAAACAATGACATCACCCCGTCGCAAGAACTCTGCAACTCCCTCGCGTCCTTCTTCCACAACAAGATCACGGACATACACAACAGCTTCAACAACCAACCAACGCAAGCCACAACCGCAACGACGCCACCCACCACCACCCTCCGCACCTGGACCCCGATCAGCACCGAAGACACCATCCGCACCATGAACTCCATCCATTCCGGATCTCCTACTGACCCCTGCCCTCACCACGTCTTCAACAAAGCCGACGCTGTCATCGCACCCCACCTACGGGACATCATCAACACCTCCTTCGACTCCGCCACCTTCCCTGAGAGCTGGAAGCACGCCGAACTCAGCGCTCTCCTCAAGAAACCCACAGCAGACCCCACCGACCTCAAGAACTACCGGCCCATCTCGCTCCTCCCGTTCCCGGCCAAAGTCATCGAGAAGACCGTCAACAAACAGCTGGCCGCCTTCCTCGAGACGAATGGATCCCTCGACCCCTCACAGTCCGGCTTCCGAGCGAACCACAGCACCGAGACCGCCCTCATCGCCGCCACCGACGACCTTCGAACTCTGATGGACAACGGAGAAACAGCGGCCCTCATCCTCCTGGACCTCTCCGCGGCTTTCGACACTGTCTGCCACCGCACCCTAGTACAGCGCCTCAGCAACATCGGAATCCAGGAGAAGGCACTGGAATGGATCACCTCCTTCCTCGACGGAAGAACACAAAGAGTCCGCCTACCACCGTACAAGTCAGAGGCCACCAAAGTCATCTGCGGCGTCCCACAAGGATCCTCACTGAGCCCCACCCTCTTCAACATCTACATGAGCCCCCTCGCGGCCATCGCACGCCAACACAACCTCAACATAATCTCCTACGCCGACGACACCCAGCTGATCCTCTCCCTGACCAACGACCCCGCCACCGCCAGAGCCAACCTGCACGAAGGGATGAGAGACGTGGCCGAATGGATGACGACCAGCCGCCTGAAACTGAACTCAGACAAGACGGAGGTCCTCATCCTGGGCTCCACGCCCTCCGCCTGGGACGACTCCTGGTGGCCCCCCGCCCTGGGCACCGCGCCCAAACCGACGGACCACGCACGCAACCTGGGCTTCATCCTGGACTCCTCCCTCTCCATGACCAGACAAGTCAACGCCGTCTCCTCGTCATGCTTCAACATCCTGCGCATGCTACGTAAGATCTTCCGGTGGATCCCCACCGAGACGAGGAAGACGGTCACCCAAGCCCTCGTCACCAGCCGACTGGACTACGGCAACGCCCTCTACGCCGGAACCACGGCCAAACTCCAGAAGAGACTCCAGCGGATCCAGAACGCCTCGGCGAGACTCATCCTCGACATCCCCCGACGCAGCCACATCTCCGGACACCTGAGAGATCTGCACTGGCTCCCGGTCAACAAGAGAATCACCTTCCGTCTCCTCACCCACGCGCACAAAGCCCTACACGACCAAGGCCCGAGCTACCTCAACAACCGGATCAACTTCTACACTCCCAAGCGCCTCCTCAGATCAACCAACCACGCCCTCGCCGCCGTCCCCCGCATCCGAAGAGAGAGAACAGGAGGAAGGTCCTTCTCCTACCTGGCCGCCAAGACCTGGAACTCACTTCCCACCAATCTGCGCCTGACCCAAGACCACCTCTCCTTCAGGAAGAAGCTCAAGACTTGGCTGTTCGAGCAGTAGCGGCACCCCCCCCTCCCAGCGCCTTGAGACCCTACGGGTGAGTAGTGCGCTTTACAAATGACCTGATTGATTGATTGATTGATATTATGGCTGAAGGCAGCCCATGAAGCTTCACAACTGCGTTAATAAACACTGCTGCCATTTCCCTGGCTGTTGGTATTTTGGATAATGGAACAAAATGAGCCATCTTAGTAAATAAATCCACCACAACCATTATTGCGGTGTACCCAGCCACATCAGGCAGATCTGTTACAAAGTCCATGCTGATAGTGTGCCAGGGGGCCGGAGGGACAAGCAACGGATGCAACTTTCCGAAAAGACTTAAATGTGAAGGCTTACTAATAGCGCAAACAGGACATGATGACACATAAACCTGAACATCATGCGCCAACGTATCCCACCAGAACCAACATAGACAAAACTCCTTAGTCTTATGAATGCCAGGATGTGCTACCAAAGCAGAGGAATGGCACCATTGAAGAACCAGATTTCTCAGTTCAGGGGGTATAAGCAAGCGATTCTGACGGTACAATAACCCCTCTCGAACCTCAAACAATGAGTGAGATAACCAAGGCACCAAATCAACGTTCTGCATCTTTTTTTTTACCATTGCACAGAAGTCATCAGCAGACACTGCTCCTACTATCCTTTCGCCTGCGATCATAGGCTGTATCTCCTTCTCTTGTCCTGCATCAGCCTGTTCTACATGGATGCGGGACAGGGCATCTGATTTTACTTGCTGGGCTGCTGGTCTATTTGTAATGACAGTCATTTCATTAAAAAACAAAACCCAACGCATCTGCCTAGGTGTTAATGCTCTGGCAGAGCGAAAAAACTTTAAGTTCTTAATATCTGTGTAAATAGTAACCAGATGCCTGGCTCCCCACAAATAATGTCTCCATTCCTCGAACGATAGTTTAATTGCCAGTAATTCTCGTTCAGCCACAGTATAGTTGCGTTCAGCTGGCAACAAAGTTTTTGAAAAGAACGCAACAGGATGCATAAAACCTGTTTCCTGATCTCTCTGTGATAACACCCCTCCTACGGCACACAAGGAAGCGTCAGTTTCTACAAAATACGGCAAAGCCGGATCTGGATGCACCAAAACCGGAGCAGATGTGAAGTTGTATATTATTTGCCTGAAGGCAGCTTGTGCCTCAGCTGACCAAACAAACTGAACCCCCTTCTTCAGTAAGGCAGTCATTGGAGCTACCCCATCCGAAAAATGCGAAATAAAACGCCAATAGAAATTGGCGAATCCTAATAGAACCTGCACGTCCTTAACACAAGTAGGTCTTGGCCATGTGACAATAGATTCTATCTTTCTTGGATCCATCTTGATACCACCTGATGAAATAATAAACCCCAGAAATTCCACACTTGTAGCATGAAAACGGCATTTATCCAACTTAACGAACAACTGATGTTCCTTCAATTTCGCAAAACCTGAATTACGTGTGACTCGTGCTCAATAGAAGACTGAGAAAAAATCAAAATGTCATCAATATAAACTATAACACTTAAATCCAAAAATTCACTCAACACCTCATTTATAAAAAACTGAAAAGCTGCCGGAGCATTACATAAACCAAAAGGCATAACACAATACTCAGATAAACCAAACTTTGTCTTAAATGCAGTCTTCCATTCATCACCTGGTCGAACACGAATCAGATGGTAGGCTCCCCTAAGATCTAATTTAGTAAAGATGATAGCTTTTTTCAACTGGTCAAATAATACCGGAATCAATGGAAGGGGATATTTATTTTTTACGGTAACCTTAAGGGCCCTGTAGTCTACACAAGCACGCAGACTACCTTCCTTATTCGGTATGAAAAAGATAGCTGAAGACGCAGGCGAAGAAGGACGAATAAAACCCTTGGCCAACATGTCATCAACATATGTCTTCAAATGTCGTTCCTCTAGCTGAGACAAGAAGTATATGCGGCTGCATGGCAGATTAGCACCTGGTACAAGATCGATACGGCAATCGAAAGACCGTTGGGGTGGAAGGCTATCAGCTTGACCCTTATCAAAAACATCCCTGAAAGCGGAGTAAGGAGCTGGTAATACTGGGACTTCTCCACCCTCACTACCTGCACAAGTCAAAGGAGATATCCAATCAGTAGCCACCTTGTAGCAGTCTTGTAAACAATGGACAGAGTCCATAGTCACTGTTCGCCGCACCCAATCTATTCTAGGATTATGCAGCTGCAGCCAGGGCACACCTAGGACAACACCAAATGAAGGAGCATCAATCAAATCAAAACTTATATACTCTGAATGACCGTTATCAAACAACAAACATGAAGGTTCAGTCTGCTGAGTTATGGATCCAGATGACAATTCAGTTCCATCAATGGCACGTACAGGTTCTGGCTGTTCCTTATTCACACAAGGCACCATCAGTCTCTCGGCCAACCGAATGTCCATAAAGTTGCCTGTTGCTCCTGAATCAATCAACACTGAAATAGTGGCCCTATTAGTATTAGAAATCACTAAACAAGCCGGTATAGTAAAGTGTCGCGGAACTCTCTGCACGGCCCCTATGACCTCATATGATGTATTATAATCCTCCACTGTAGTGGCTATCCCCTGCTTCTCTATGAATGCCACGGTATTTCTAGGTGGAATCTCATTAGAAGGTTTCAATGGACAGTCGCTGGCAAAGTGACCTGTACCTCCACAATATAAACACAAATTCAGGTCTCGCCTTCTCTTTTTCTCTTCAAATGTTAGTGGACCTCTAACACCACCAATCTCCATTGGTTCAGGTCCTGACTGCTTAATCTCAACAGTGTGTTTCCCTTCATTCTTTACCCAAGCAGTTCATGAGGACTGAAAACTGTTTGGCTCACCACGTCTTTCTAACAGCCGATGGTTTAACTTCACCACCAAATCAATAAATGCTACACAATCAGTGGGAGGATCAAGAACTTGAGACACCACATCTTTCAGATCTTCGCACAACCCCTGATAGAACAGAGAAGTCCTTTTCTCCATCGGCCATTGTGTTTCTGATACCAGACGATTAAAGGTGGCTATATATGTCAATAAATCCTGCCTACCCTGCCTCAATTTCAGTAATTCAACGTCACTAGCTTGCATAAAGGCGTGTTTTGCGAATAAACATCGCATCTGATCTTTAAAGGCCTGATAGTTATACAGAACCCTATCATCATTGTCCACTAATGGGACTGCCCATAATGCTGCTGTACCCGCTAAATATGAAATTATGAATGCCACTTTCGCAGAATCGTCTGGGAATGCATTAGGACGACACATGAAATGCAAATGGCATTGATTCATAAAGGTGCTGTATTTATTGCAGTCCCCAGAAAAACGTTCTGGCGCCGCCAAAGGTACTGGAAATGGAGTCGTTACAGTCACTGCTATGGGAGTCCCTCCACTAGATGACGGGCCTGCACCTCTCTCAAACTGGAAGGTAGCAGGTTGTATTATCGGTCCCTGGCCTCTAGCCTGATCCCTCGCCTTCACTACATTAAGCTCCTGTCTCGAACCCAGATTCTCTGGTCTCAATTCCTGCACCTGGGATTGTAGAGAGGTCATGGCACACATCAAATCCTGTAAAGTAGGGCCATTATCCTCACCCATTGTATTCCCCGCCTCGTTCATCTTCGCCCGGGCAGCGTATAAATTTGTGGGCTTGGTTTTCTGTTACCTTTACCATCCGGCTATGCCCAACGCTGCAGAGGCGAAGATTAGCCCAGTCCCCTACCTCCAACCCTGTGCGGGGTACTGAATATTAAACACAGCACACCAGTCACTGGGCGCAGGGAGAGGGTGGGAGAAAAACAAAACAAGAGGAGAACTGGACTTCGGAAGGACCAAGGGCTCCTGCTGTAACGGAATCCCACAAATGAAGAGATACCTGGAGTGGGGGACAAGAAAGTGCAGAATTAAGGCTTAATATAAGGGACCACTAACATGTAGTCAATTCACTGATCGTGTACAACACAGATTCCCCCCAGTCTCCTTTAACCATTCTCTTACCAGAAAGAGCAGGTGAATATGTAGGCCAGAGCACTGCACTGGTAGATGTAGCACAGGAGTCCATCATCGAAGAGTGTTTCCTCGGGGAATCCAAAGTCCATTACTTCAATAATAACCACTCTCCTTATAGGCTAGGGGAAAAAGTCAAAAGACAAAAAACCCCTTTCTTCAGTTCCAATCACGGGGAAAAACAAAGTCACAACTCTACTAATAGCGCGATACAGTGGCCACTCGCGCTGAAAACAAACAAAATATCCTCCTGTCTTGCGGTAGTCCTTCAAAGCACCTGAATCTTCCGGTAAGGACGTGGAGCGATTGCAGAAAATACCGGAAGTGATCTCCTGATTCACTACGCAGCCGCGTATGACCCACCACTGCCCGGTAGAGGAGCGTAAAAAAACGGAAACACTGGATAAATGCACTCCAAAGCGCAGCGAGTTTCACGGGCAAAAACGATAAAAAGGTCCGAAAATCGGGTCCGACAGCCGCCGAACCCACAGATCCACAAAAAGAATCCAACAATCCGGTAAGAATGAGGCAAAGGGTTCCAAATCTGAAATCCAAATCCAGGCAAAGGTGACCGGGAACAAAACCAAGCAAAGAAAGGAAGGTAGGTGCGGCCATTTAACTCCCTTAGCCCCGCCGTCTTAGAATCAGGTGACTGGTTGTACATGAGCATAGAAATAAGAGCAAGGGTACCGCTAATCCCGCTAAATCCTAACAACCCACTCCACAATATTAAGTTCAATAAAATTAAATGTATAAGCACTGAACATATCTAAGGCAAGTATTTACAATCCCACCCAAAATACAAATTGTATTTGAAAGGTTTGTTCACATGAAATGAGTATAAACTGTATGAAAAAATAGGTCTCAACCGATATTAAGCATAGTATGAGAACATACATTCTAACATTTATGAAAAACGAAATTACATTCATGAAATGTCTTTTTAAGGTACAGAAAAAAAAGAAAATCGAGACTATCCCATAGCATAATATTTAAACTGTTTCGTTTTTTATGACAAGGCCAAATATTGTCATTTAGGAAGTTTTTAAAAGAAATCTTGTTCTCTAAGAATAGTTCTACTTTAAGCAGATTACTCTGTGCCAACAAGTTCTATTTTGGAAAAAGTTCAAATTTGTTAGACGGTTTGTTTTGAAAAAACGAAGGCCGAATTTCAGAGTTCAGGGAACGCTGTGTGAATTAGTCAAAAGTTATTCTCGGTGTCAGGAGAAAACATCAGATCGTCTAGGCTGGCAAAGAAACCGTCTACCATAGTAGGTGAAAGTGGAACCACTTCAGTTAGCAGGTCAAATGTGCATAGATGAGAATCATCACCGTCAGCGTTTGATGCATTAGCAATGTCCGCAGTAGGTGGTACCTGTGTGCCTGTAGTGTCACGTATCTCACCATCAATTAGATTTGCCGGTGAGACCTCAATGAATGCCGTCATCAGAATGGGCAGGAGTTGGGGGCAACATGATGCATGAGTCGTTACCGGACCTAGCAAAGCGTCAACATCCGATGGCAGGACTGATGGAAATGTAAGACAAATGTCCAACACGTATTTTTCTCCGCAAAGCAGGCATCGTAGAACAGGTAAGATGCAATCTTGCCAGATTGGTCTGAACGAAAGGAACCAAGTTGTGTTCAGATCTCTTAAACGAGCCAAGCCAAGAATCTGTGTAATTCTTTCACGATACCTCATGGCAAGAAGGGCTTGTTCCATGGTAGTCTGGGTATCGCCGGTGACTGGACTTGCCATATCGGAGCAGAAGGAATAAAAATAGAATTCTTGCTACGAGTCCCAAGATGAGAGGCAGGCCGCCGAACACAGAGTGCACGAAATTCGGAAAAATGCCAAGGACTGCTTCAAATGGTGCTAACATCCCGAAAAAAATGTCTTAAATACATGTACGATGACACTGGTATCAGACATATTTAAGATTTGACTTAACATTTCTGCGAAATGTACTGGGCAGTTTGTTGATAATAATGCATGTATCTCTGTAGAAGTCCTTGCAACTTGCAGATCATACGTTTCTCTAGACGAGGTCAGTGGCACATTTTTTTGTAAAAGAATGACTTTCATTCTGCTTAAAGTATCAATTTGTATAGAAGAGATATTCAATGAAGGCCATAACGCCGTCTCCCTTTCTGTCTTACTTTTTGGATACAATACTTGCATACAACAAATGACCCTGGATGACACACTAACAAGATACGCTTTTCCTGGCAACATGCCACAACAGCTGTGATCATTGAGCATAACGTAGCTGCCATTGGATAGCTACCTGAAAATTGGTTCTATCACTGTGGAGGGTGAACCGTGCAGGTGGCAAGAAAGGTTATTTACAGAACCATTGCAGGCTCCGTGTAAATTAATACCTTGGCACAAAAGTGTACCACTTAGTGAGTTCCTACAATTTTTACCACTAAGGAATACCATAATGTCCCCCATTCCAACATTTGTGTGTGTATGGTAAACTCCAGGTCGACTTAATGTATTCTTTACCCAACCTTTCATACAGGCCCGCTGGTATATGCTGTAGACAATATTGAAATTGGAAAATCGTCACTGGTATCGTGATGGTGCCATGTATTATCCATTCAATGACAGGCTTCTCAGAAAATGTCAATGATAATCTTTACAGTTTCTCAATGCTCAGCACCGTATAGTCTGCTCCTCTTTGTGCCAGAGAGATTTGTTTATCTGTAAGGTTAAATACAGTAAATAATGACATAGTGTTGATTAGACGCCATGGCACGTAGCCTGAACGGAGATTTTGTAACGTCCAGCCTAGCAGCATTATGGAACGTAATTGAGTCTGGCCATGTTGTAACATTAGCAAGTCTTGGTCTATTATGTCAATTGCAGATGATACGATGCTGTCCAAAGAATAAATTCTGGAGGACAGAGTCGTTAACCCATTGTCCACTACAGAGAGGCTTTTCTCTAAATTAATACGATCAATCTCTCGTATTCTTTCTGCAGTTTCCATTTGCGTTACTTTCCATGCTTCATTGTAAGCAGCGTATATACCGGCGTATATTAAATGTTTTTGCCGTGGTCTGCGAGTCCCCATTAAGAAATCTCGCAAATCATTGCCTTCTTTAAGTAAAGATCAGTGTTGTTTAATGTCTGGAAGTGTAGATCTCTGTAGCCATTCAAGGCATAGCTTTCCTACACTATAAGTAGTTACTATCCCTGGATGTTGTCTCTGGGAATATCTTGGATCTGGCCTAGTCAATGTGAAACTAGTACAAAAAAGGACCTAGACTATATAAGCACTTAATAACTTCACCCTTGTTTAGGATATATCGTTTGTTGCATTCTTTTTGCAAACCTTACTCCCCTTTTAAACGTTAATGGGGTCGTCGATATGCCCTGGGGTAGTGCTTTATTTAAACCATTGCCTGATTCTCAAAAACTAAGATACAGTTGTGAGACCATTCATACCACACCTGCTTTCGTGTCCAAGGTATATTGTGCTAAACCGAAAGAAAGGTGTGCAAGAGCGAGATGGCACCTCACGGGCGCACCACCAACGGGAACCTGACTGGTACTCGCCAGGATAGCCCTGTTCTCATCATTGGTACCATCAAGCTCGAAAAGGAAAAAATAGTGTCCAGAAACTCAACACATAAAGTTTGTGAAAAAATGCAGTGAAAGCAAAGAAAGAAAGTGACCAGTAAAGTGTCAAACAACACAATAAAACACTCACACTCCAACACAGATATACAATTTTATTCTGTCTCTTGTGTTGGGTATGGAGGATAAAAAAGAAAAAGTAGTCGTGGTTATCACCTATTTAACCAACCCTACTTTACTTGCCGACATGTTTCATTGCCCATTGAATTTTAGGCAATTTCTTCAGGGCGTCATGTATATTAAAGCCACTGCATATGGACCCAAACGTCTTCACAACCTCATCTGGCCATAGGTGCTCCTACCAGCCGGGGGGGGACAAGGTTGTTGATCACAATCAATGAAAAAATCGCCTACGTTCGATTATTCAATCTTCCCCTTCAGTTTACAGAATGGTGGAAGATCACCGGCCGTGTCTCAGCCCCTGACACGGACGGTGATCTTCCACCATTCTGTAAACTGAAGGGGAAGATTGAATAATCGAATGTAGGCGATTTTTTCATTGATTGTGATCAACAACCTTGTCCCCCCCCCGGCTGGTAGGAGCACCTATGGCCAGATGAGGTTGCGAAGACGTTTGGGTCCATATGCAGTGGCTTTAATGCACAAGTTACTACTTGTGTAACGATATATCTGTGAGAGACATTAGTTAGTATTAGATTCCTTACCTTAGAATATCCCCAGGCGTCAGACTGGATCCGGAAATTTTTGCGTAGCAGTACCCTTGCGCGTCGGTAGGCGTCGTCTGCAGCTCCACGTCCGTCGTGGGCGCCGTGATGACGTCGTCGGAGTACTTATACGCCGCCTCCGCGTGCTGACGTCAGTTCTTAGACACAGCTTTTCCGCGCGAGAAACGCAGAGCCATGTTAAAAACCAACACTGGTGCCATTGAAACTAGGGCCCTGAAAGGGGATAACCCTAACCCTAGATATCGGTTCGCAGAACGGGGAGGATGGGTGGGTCGGTAAGGAATCTAATACTAACCAATGTCTCTTACAGATATATCGTTACACAAGTAGTAACTTGTGCATCTGAAAGAGACACGTTAGTATTAGATTCCTTACCTTAGAATAGATACCCCAGCAATACCAACCCCGGTGGTGGGTCTGCGAACCAATAATCACACCAGAAAGTCCTGGCGGACGGAACGGCCAAAGAAGCCATCCCTCCGGACTTGGCTGTCCAGGCAGTAGTGTCTTGCAAACGTGTGCAGCGATGCCCACGTAGCTGCCTGACAGATGTCTTGTAAGGGCACACCCCTGCCCAGAGCAGTGGCAGTCGCCGTGGCTCGGGTAGAATGAGCCCGCAAACCAGCAGGGGGCTCCTTCCTAGCCAAGGAGTAGCATGCCTGGATACACAAGATGATCCACCGGGAGATGGTCCTCTTGTGTACCGCTTTTCCCTTCTTAGCGCCCACGTAACCAATGAAGAGTTGGTCATCCACCCAGAACTGGCGTGTGCGATCCAAATAAAATGAGAGCGCACGTTTTGGGTCCAGACGGTGGAGCCGCTCTTCCTCTTTAGAGGGATGCGGTGGCGGAAAGAAGGTTGGCAAGGTGATAGACTGCCCGATGTGGAAGGCCGTGACAACCTTGGGCAGGAAAGAAGGTTTGGTACGTAGCACCACTTTGTCCGGATGGACAGAAAGGAAAGGTGGAGTACAAGAAAGGGCCTGGAGCTCACTCACTCTCCTGGCAGAGGTGATGGCAACCAGGAAAGCAGTCTTCAAAGTCAGAAGGCGAAGAGGACAGTTGTGAAGTGGCTCAAAGGGAGCGCACATCAGAAAAGTAAGAACCAGGTTCAAGTCCCACTGAGGCATCACAAACGGAACAGGAGGAAACGTGTGTGTGATGCCCTTAAGAAATCTATTCACAATAGGGGACTTGAAAAAAGAAGGCTGATCAGGTAGCCTGAGAAAGGGTGAAAGGGCAGAAAGGTAGCCCTTGATAGTGCCCAGAGCAGAGCCCTGCTGGGCAAGAGAAAGAAGGAAGAGAAGAACCTCAGAAAGAGGGAAGGCAAGAGGATCCACAGCCTTTTCTGTGCACCATGCCACAAATCTGTTCCACCTGCAGGCGTATACCGACTTCGTGGAGGGACGCCTAGCTGCCAGAATGACGTTACAGACTTCAGGAGGCAAGTCAAATGGCCTCAACTGTCGCCGCTCAATCTCCAAGCATGGAGGTGGAGACTGGACAGGTTCGGGTGGAGGACCGTCCCCTGCTGCTGCGACAGAAGGTCCTCCTGAAGAGGCAGACGAACCGGGGGATTGACTGACATACTGAGTAGCTCTGGCTACCAGTACCTTCTCGCCCAGTCCGGAGCCACAAGGATGACTTGGGCCCGGTCGCGCTTGATCTTCTTCAGCACTCTGGGCAGAAGTGGTATAGGCGGAAAGGCGTACAACAGACCGCAACTCCACTCGCGACGAAAAGCGTCTGCGAGCGAGTGCCGCCTTGGAAATTCCAACACGCAGAACAGTTGACATTGCGCGTTCTCTTCGGTGGCGAATAGATCTAACCAAGGCTCTCCCCATTGCTGAAAGAGGCCTTGCGCCACGTCCGAGTTCAGACGCCATTCGTGATCCATCATGCACCGACGGCTGAGCTCGTCCGCTCTGGCGTTCAGAGAACCTGCCAGGTGTTGAGCCACCAGGGTCACGCCCTGGCGTTCCAGCCATTGCCAGAGGCGCAGAGCCTCCTGGCAAAGGGTCCACGACCCCACCCCGCCCTGTTTGTTGCAGTACCACATGGCGGTGGTGTTGTCCGTGAACACCTGCACTACACTCCCCCGGACAGAGGGGAGGAATGCCTTCAGTGCTAGACGAATCGCCCGTAACTCCAACAGGTTGATGTGGAGCCGGGCCTCCGCCGGAGACCAGAGGCCTCTGATCTCCGCCTCTCCCAAGTGGCCTCCCCAGCCCTGGAGGGACGCGTCCGTCACAACTACGTGCTCCGGTTGGGGAAGGGAGAGGGATCTGCCGCTAACCCAATCGCGGTCCGTGAGCCACCACTGCAGCTGTCTCGCAGTGCCCTCTGAGATCAGGACGTGGTCGGACAGGTTGCCCTGATGCTGGGCCCACTGAAACTTCAGGTCCCACTGCAGAGCCCGCATCCGCCACCTGGCGTGATGCACCAATAGGATGCAGGAGGCCATCAGCCCCAGAAGCCGCAGCGTCAACCTGACCGAGACCCGGGATAACGGCTGAAAGATGAGAATCAGAGCCTGAATATCCTGGACCCGCTGTTCGGGTGGGTAAACCCGAAACTGCGCCGAGTCTAGAACTGCTCCGATGAAGAGGAGCTTCTGAGAGGGGCACAGGTGTGACTTGGCACATTGATGGAGAACCCCAGCTGGTGCAGGAGATCTGCTGCAGTCTGGAGGTGGCTGACGACTGTCTGGGGCGAGCCCGCCTTCAACAGCCAGTCGTCGAGGTAGGGGAAGACTGAAACCCCTAACCTGCGCAGATGAGCTGCGACCACCGCCATCACCTTTGTGAACAACCGTGGGGCGCTGGTAAGGCCGAAGGGGAGCACGGTAAACTGAAAGTGCTCGTGGCCAACCATGAACCGCAGGTAGCGCCGGTGGGCCGGCAGGACGGGGATGTGGAAATAAGCGTCCTGCAAGTCCAACGCTACCATCCAGTCTCCTGGGTCCAGGGCAGCCAAGACCTGAGCCAGTGTCAGCATCTTGAACTTCTCCTTCCGGAGGAAGCCGTTGACGTTCCGCAGATCCAAGATAGGGCGTAGGCCCCCCTTGCCCTTCTTGGGTACCAGAAAGTAGTGGGAGTAGCAACCACACCCTACTTCTGGCCCAGGAACGCACTCGATGGCCCCCTTGGCCAAGAGGGCCGTAACTTCCTCCTGCAGAAGTCGCAAGTGATCCCCCGATACACGGTGGTTCTGCGGTGGCATGGCTGGAGGAGTCGCCTCGAAGGGGAGGGAGTAGCCCCTTCGGACGATCTGCAGCACCCACCTGTCCGAAGTGACAGTGCGCCAGTGGAGGTGGTGATGGCGAACTCTGCCCCCCACTGGCGTCACATGGGCCTGAAAGCACGGACTAGGAGGGTTTTGAGGCGGATGCTGCGGAGGAAGGTGTGGACTGACCTCGCCTTTGACCCCTACCGCCCGGACGGCGGTTACCACGGCCGCCACCGCGTTGGGTATTGCCCTGCGGAGCGTGGCCACGAAAGGAGTGATAAGCAGCCGATTGCTGGCGCGGAGCCGAGAGGCCCAAGGACTTGGCCGTAGCCCTGGAGTCCTTAAAGCGCTCGAGCGCATGGTCTGCTTTGTCGCCAAAGAGGCGACGGCCATCGAACGGCATGTCCATGAGTGTGTTCTGGACATCTGCCGAAAAGTTGGCGGACCTCAGCCAGGCGTGGCGTCTGACCGCCACCGTCGTTGCCACCGCTCTGCCTAGCGAGTCGGTGGTATCCAGCCCACACCTAATGGAATACTTGGCTGCGTCCCGGCCCTCCACAAGGGCTTGGCCGAGTTTGGCTCGTACCTCCAACGGGCACTCTGGCAGCACATCCGCGACCGTATCCCACAAAGAGTGGGTGTAGCGGCCCAAGAGGCATGCGGTGTTGGAAGACCGCAGACCCAGACTAAGGGATGAGAATATCTTCTTTCCATACTGCTCATACCTCTTGGATTCCCTGTCCGGCGGGGCGGACGGGAATGCGGTCTGGGAAGTGGAGGCCTGGATGACCAGGCTCTCGGGGGTGGGGTGGGTGGACAGGAAACATGGGTCGCCCGGGGCTGGGCGGTGGCGTCTGGCCACGTTCCTATCTACGGGCGAACCCGTAGCGGGCTTGGACCAAGTGCCCAGAAGAACGTCGGTCAAGGCCTCATTAAAGGGCAGCAGAGGCTCGGCCGAGCTTGACTGCGGTTTAAGGACCTCAGTGAGGAGATTAGTCCTCACGGCCGCGACGGGGAGCTCAAGGCCCAAAGCCTTGGCAGCCCTCATCAGCACCACACTGTAGGTTGCCCCCTCCTCCGAAGCCACGGTAGGAGGGGAGACAAAACCAGTGTCTGGAGAAGTGTCCAGGCCACTGGCTTCCCCAAGGTCTCCTGCCCAGTCCTCATGAGACTGACACTCCCTGGTCAGAGGGTCCTCAGACCCCTCCCAGTCCTCTTCATCACCCATCTCCTGAAACTCAGGGTTCTCAACCAATGGGGCCTGATCATAAAAGTGAAATTCACCAAACGACGTCTGGAGCGGCGCTCATCGGGGCCGTCCAGACGGTTGAACAGGAACGAAGGTGGAACCGGGGACGGCGCCGCCCGAGGACGGCGCCGGAGGCGACACCTGAGGGTCCGACGCCGGGGAGGTCGTAAGATCCACCAGCGACGAACCAGATCCCGAAAGAGGTGCAGCGGCGTCATGCGGCGCCGGAACAACTGAACCCCTTGGCGCCGGGCCCGAAGGCGCCGGCGGCGTCGGGATAGTGGGGACCTGCGGCGCCGGGCCCGAAGGCGCCGGCGGCGTCGGGGCCGAAGCACCCGACGGCGTCAGGGCCGGAGCCGCCGACCCGCCAGGGGCCCCAGACGGGTCCGCTGGGCCCGAAGGCGCCGCGGAGCCCGCCGGAGGAGAGAGTTTCCTCATGGCCATGAGGAAGCGCTCGATCTCCTCCTGCGTCGCGTTTAGCCCAGGGACCGGAGGGTGTGGAGCTGAACGCGGCGCCCGCGACTCCAACGAAGCCGCGTGGGTGGTGTCACCCGAACCCCCGGCCGCATCCCGCGAGCGTCGGGGGGAGTCCGAAGAGCGATCACGCCGCTTGGACTTCTTGTACCTCTTACCTGACGACGACTTCGACCCGGAGGAGTGCGCCCTACTCTCGGAGCTGTGGTGTATCCGAGCCCGCGACCTGTCCTTCGACCTCCCGTGGGACTGGGACCTCTCGCGGCGTGGGACCGACTGCCGGAGTTCGAGTCGCCTGCGGGACCGCTCCCGCCTGGCTTTCGAAGAGAGGGCCCGGCAGTCAGAGCAGACCTTGTCGTCGTGGTCGACGCCGAGACAAGACAAACACACGCGGTGAGGATCCGTGACCGACATCAGGCGGTCGCAATCGTCACAGTGCTTGAAGCCGGGCATCCCTACGGCACCGTTCGGAGTCGAGAGACTTCGACAACAATCAAAAAGTGATCAAAAAGTTAGTCAAAAATTGACTAGGGTTACTGCTTTTTCCAGCTCTGCGCTTGCTGGCGTGGAAAAAAGAAGAACTGACGTCAGCACGCGGAGGCGGCGTCTAAGTACTCCGACGACATCACGGCGCCCACGACGGACGCGGAGCCGCAGACGGCGCCTACCGACGCGCAAGGGTACTGCTACGCAAAAATTTCCGGATCCAGTCTGACGCCTGGGGATATTCTAAGGTAAGGAATCTAATACTAACGTGTCTCTTTCAGATATACATGACGCCCTGAAGAAATTGCCTAAAATTCAATGGGCAATGAAACATGCCGGCAAGTAAAGTAGGGTTGGTTAAATAGGTGATAACCACGACTACTTTTTCTTTTTTATCCTCCATACCCAACACAAGAGACAGAATAAAATTGTATATCTGTGTTGGAGTGTGAGTGTTTTAATGTGTTGTTTGACACTTTACTGGTCACTTTCTTTCTTTGCTTTCACTGCATTTTTTCACAAACTTTATGTGTTGAGTTTCTGGACACTATTTTTTCCTTTTCGAGCTTGATGGTACCAATGATGAGAACAGGGCTATCCTGGCGAGTACCAGTCAGGTTCCCATTGGTGGTGCGCCCGTGAGGTGCCATCTCACTCTTGCACACCTTTCTTTCGGTTTAGCACAATATACCTTGGACACGAAAGGAGGTGTGGTATGAATGGTCTCACAACTGTATCTTAGTTTTTGAGAATCAGGCAATGGTTTAAATAAAGCACTACCCCAGGGCATATCGACTACCCCATTAACGTTTAAAAGGAGAGTAAGGTTTGCAAAAAGAATGCAACAAACGATATATCCTAATTAAGGGTGAAGTTATTAAGTGCTTATATAGTCTAGGTCCTTTTTTGTACTAGTTGCATATTGAGTGGAGGGCGACCTATGACTAGTTTTACCCTCTAAGCTCCTATTTTTTTTAAAACTAGTCAATGTGAACCCGTGTTTTGTTCAGGAATCTATCTTCACAGTTATTTGTGTCTGTGGGCCAGATTAACCATTTCGTCCAATCAGGATTAGTTATGTTTTGTTTAAAAATATAGGGTACTTCTATCTCTTCATCTGTAGTGCTATTACTGTCAGATGTCGGTTTAGGTATAGACGGTTTGTTTAATTCTTTCATCTTAGCCAGGCCAAGACAAGACGTTTGTTGAACAGTGTCATTTAAAAACATCATTTGTTCCGGGATGATGCAGGCTCTGAATAGGGCTTCTAAACCTTGTACCTGCCAATCTTTTGTGCCCCAGACAGTTTTGCCTCAATGTTGTCTTTCCAAAAGTCAAAACCTAATGTAGACAGCTGAGCACAAAAGTTTGCAGAGTAAATTTGTTTAGTATTGGTCAACATTGTTTTAATTCCTGTCTTATTTATATTTTTTAAATAAAACGTTTCTGGATTTGTAACATTAAACCCGGAAATTTTCCATGAAATGTTTTTGAGCTGCCTTTTGGCGGCGTTGGACAATGTTCCCATTGATTGTAATTATACACATTTCTAGGGCTTGCAGATTTATGCAAATAATAGTGACCATAATGATTAAAACAATACATTTGTTCATATCAGATAAACCTTCTAAAAACTCATGTTCTGTAAATTTAGCTGACATTTCTAAATCTGTCATCATATTGTTAACAGTCTCAAAGTTCCAATCAGAAAATGTGCCGGGTGCGACAAAGTCACGTAAAGAAACCTTAAACTGGTGTGGAATCTTCAGCAGTTCCACCGGGCCATAAATGTCAAAATCAGTTCTGTCTCATGCTATACCACCAGGTATAGGAACGGCTGTGATGCTTACTGATGACAGGTCTCTTCTTTCACGACGAGATGATTTGTGAGGTTTCAGGACCAAGTTGATTTTCTTACTTGCTGTGTCCATTGTACTGTATTTTCCATCTATCATTCTTCCCAAGCTTAACACCAGTATGAGCCAGAGCAGGAGAAAACGTACACCTAAACCAATCCAAAATTCAACCCATGGTGAAACCAGATATGTTTTTTCAAGTCGATGAAAGAGTTCTGTTATTTTTTCTTTGAAAGTTTTATTTGCTGGCGTATTTTCAGGTTCACTGGGAACCTCAGAAAATGTATCAAAGTTGATGAAATAGCCAGAGGCAGTTCTGTCAATTGTTGGAATTGCATCCGGATTACTTGAAATCTCTCGAGTTTTTTCTTCTTTTGCCATGTTGGTATAGTTCGATGCTATATCATTATAGACAGGTGTTTCTTGACGAACTATTATTTGGGTATCCAGAGGCACAAGTTCCATGGATTTGTTGCCTAGTCCTTCTTTTCTTGCTGCAGGTTCATCAAAGGTGAAAAGTCTTTCAGTTTGAACCTCATGGATTGTAGCAAGATTTGGTCGTCTGCTACTTCTTGGGAGTCCACTGGGCCTACTACTTATTATCGACCACATGATGTGGTTTGACCAGGTCGATGAACACAACTCTGTTCTCCTTTTTACCAGCAATGGGCGGTAGTAATACTGATCTTGTTCCGTGGATAGCTAAGACAAGTACTGCTTTTCTGTAAGAAGGCCCAAATTCCTTCTTTACCGCGATCTTTTCCCTGACTAGATCCCCAATCTTTGGAATCCAGACAGGTCTTGCTGGGACAGGTGGTTTTTCTTCAGTGGTCGTTTGCTTCTGTATTGTGTTACTCAGACTTCTTCTTGTTTCATTTAAGTCCTGTAAAACAGCCAAATGATCTTTGACATCAAAGGGTTTTTGTTCCACCACTGAAGATTGACAATCGAGGTCTTCGATTATCATTCTAGTACCAAACAATAATTCATATGGAGTGATTCCACCCAGAGATTTTCTTGGCAGATTATTAAGACTACGTTGGACACTTATTAGATGTTTGACCCACCCATCACCCGAACCTAATACCTTAGCTGTTATGGATTGCTTTATGTCACAGTTTTTTCTTTCCACTACCGCATTACCCTCAGGATGGAAGGGACTAGAATACAGCAATGCAACGCCCCAGCTAGCCATGGCCTCTTTGTAAGCTTGAGAGCTAAACGCAGGACCCTGGGCAGAATGTAGTGTGCCGATTGCGTATGTGCCGATAAAGACTCGCAAATCCTTTATAACAGTTCTGGCGTCAGCCGAGCGCTGGGGCCACATTCAAATAAATCTTGTGCAGGAATCCACTGCGACCATGATATATTTATAGTTACCATCCCTTTGTAAGGGTCCGCAGTGATCCAGATAAACACACGCTAGTGGTTTATTGGAAATCAGGAGGGGCGTCTGTGCAGGTCGTTTCACTGTTGAAACTTTTATTTTTTGGCAGATTTCACATTCTACAACATAGTTTCTAGTTTGTTTCCTCATGCGCAGCCACCAATATCTTTGTTTTAATAATGATACTGTGGCGGAAATTCCTGCGTGTGCAGAGGCGAGCCCTTCATGTGCTGCTAGGATTAGTCCTAACCTATGTTCCATGTTTGGAATTGCCCTATCCCCCACTCCATGGATTCGAGCAAAAGGAACATTATTCACATCAGTTATATATGAGAACTTTACTGGAAAGCCTTTCGGGAGTGTCTTACCACTGTCTTTAATTGAAGCAGTGACAGCTTGCATTATTTCGCTGTATATTTTTTGTTTTTGATCGAGTGATCGCAGCTACGGAAGACATTTGCACAGCCGCTTTCGCGGCTTGATCAGCCAATGAATTCCCTGCAACGTGAACGCCATCACGCTGATGACTCAGTGTATGTATCACGTGAGTCTTTTGTAGTTCTTTTTGTAAAAGAACTACTTGTTCCCAAAGCATTTTATGCATAATTGTGCCACCTTTGCATCTTTGAAACCGTTTTGAACCCAGTTCTGCAGATATTCATTGTAAGACTGGACGCAGTAATACGAATCGCACACTATGAGTGTGGGGAATTCGCGATCAGTATTTTCAAGCGCCATCTTGAAAGCCTGTAGTTCAGTTCGCTGAGCTGTACAGTCTCCGAGTGATTGAGTTTTAGTGACCATAGGTCGAAGTTTACCTTCGCGCCAGCGACCTTTAACAATCGCACACGCAGCACTATTGGCTTGTTTACCCCCAATTGTGGGTTGTGCTCATCCATCTGTATAGATTATACATCCGTAATGTTCCAGAGGCAGAATCTCGGTTGGCAGAGGACAAGCGTGTTCGTATTGTAGGACTTCTTGTGTCTTCAAGTAGGGGTCAAAAACGTATTCAACGTCTGTTGCAGCAAGAGAGTTAACCCATTGTATCCATCGCGGATGTAAAGCCTTAGCATTGGGAATGCTTGTTTTCGTCACTGCCTCTAAGGCAGGTACAGGTGTAACGATCATTATGCGTTTACCCTGTGCGAGGGATCTCTTTTGCTACTGCAGTTTGAACCGCTGTCAGAACTTTTTCTGTAGAAGTGAATTTTATTTCCGCTTGTGTGTATAAGTGTGATTTGTATTCTATTGGTACCTTTTCACCTTCATTAAAGGTCAGGTATGTGAATCCGCATCTCCTTGGGATGATTCGGATCACAAGACTGCGCGCATTATCGCATGTTTCTAACTGTGTTTTTGCTAACAGTTCTGGCGGCAGGGGTAGCATTCCACCCTTCAAGAGGGAGAAGACATGTAGTTGTGGGTTTACCCGGTTAAAGTTAAACAGAGCCTCAGCATCACAAAATGGATGCTGCTGCCACAGACACGAATCGGACCTCCTGCTGCTGGGAGTCCTTCCAGTCACGGAGGTTTGGACAATAGGTTTCCTGCCTGGAGAGGTGCGAGCACCACCCCAGACAGGACTTTGTGTATTGGGACAGGGAGGGCTGAATAGAATGAGACACTGCCTGGGGCACACTAGGTGCTCCATGCATACCCCAGTTCAAACCGGTTGCTGGGGCACTCCAGCCCCAGCTCTGGTGCAAAACTGGACAAAGGGAAGGGGGTGTAATCACCCCCCTACCTGGTCCCACCCATAGGAGGGACCTAGAAAGTAATCCAGCCCCTTTTAGTTGTATAAAGGTAGGAGCTGAGTCCCAGGACTTTAGATTTGATCCTGAACTGAAACTTGAAACGAAACTCTGGACCTTCGACATTCTGCTGAAGCTGAAGACTGAAGAATCTCCCTTGTGGCCAAGGAGTGACCACCCTGGGCAACCAGGCACCATACAGCAAATCAACAGCTTGCTTTGTCGATGCTCCCGCCGGGACCCGAGCACAGAGCCTGACAAGACCCAGACTTTCAGACCTCTCTGGCCCTCTCTTCACGTCTGCAGCATAGCTGAGATAAGTGGAGGCGACGAGACACGTGGGACCGGACATCTTGAAAAGTCTGCGACTTGCTAACTGTGCAGCTCCTGAGGTATCCTCGCAGCTGTGCACTGGGGATTGAGAAGCCCCGAATCCGAGCTCCACCTGCACCGAAGATCAGCCCTCTACACTCCACAAGTTCTGCATGGGGCCCTTCTGCTTGTGTTCTGCTCGACGCGTTGTCCGGTTGCTGGCCCGTTGGCTAGTAGCCTCTGTGACGACAATCCTTTTGAATTATCTCAGTGGTCTGGTTGCTCCAGACTGGCCCTTGCCTCCCTGCAAAGGTGAGGCACCTCAGACCTTGCTGGTCTGCACCAGAAGCCTTCTTTGAATCCTGCGTGGGTTGCCTTTGCCAAGGCTTATTGACTCCAATCCGGCGGTCGACCTCTCCATCTGTGAGAACCTTCGTGGGACAGCTCCTCTCCAGCACCTGGTCGTCCTCGACGCCTCCTGGTCCGCGTGGCTGAAGAGACAAGCTTCACGACAGCACCTGATTGCTCCTCTACGTCGTCTGATTCCTTCCTGGTTCCGCCCGGTCACTGGCTAGTGACCCAGACTCTGTCCCCTCTGCTTTCAGGTCTTCTTCATCCTTGATCCACCCTTGGATCCACCCGGACATCTTCCTCCTGGTCGCCTGCAGCATCTTTCCTCCAGGTCTCCATAGGCTTCAACGGCGAAACCCGACACATCTTCACACCTATGCACCCGCTTCCTGTGGGTGAGGTAACGCGAGTACTTCGGTGCTCCCACGGGTATTGACTATTCAAGTGTCTAAGTTTTTAGTTGTTTCCTCCTAGCTAAACCGGAAGTGTCCTAAATCCTTCTTTATCTAACTGCTAAGTTCCCATTGACTTTACATTGACTCCCGCGTGTGTGTAAAGACACTGCAAGCGCCGCCTGTGGGCCTCCTACTTCTAAACTTAGGTTCAGATAGTGTAGCCCCAGCGATTCCCTAGGCCCTAGGCCTTTCCTTTTCTCGTGACGTAGTACTTATACCACTTTCTTAATATATGGTTTGCTTCGCCTCTAGGGTCTAACTGTAAATTGTGCAACTTAACGTATTCTGACTAAGTAACTTGTTATGTGCTTTGGCCTCTGATCTCATAAAGAGTTCAGAGGATTGTGCTAGTAAATACATATATATTTTATATATATTCTGTGTGGTGTCCTTTCATTTGGTATCCAAGGGGTTACATATGGTAAAACAGCTGGCTTTACACGCCCTCAAGAGTCTTTTAGCCTAAGACTGTTCTGTCCACGCTACCACTAGGATAGCTGTTCTAGTGAACATCATATATCAGGCCAACTTCTCACAATCACCCCTTGGTATTCAAGTTGATCTAAGATCTCCCTGACTTGTTTTTTAGCTTCTTGCTTAATTGGATACTGCCTCTGAGCAGTAGGTTGATTTTTTAACTGGATTTTATGGGGAGGAGACTCCTCATCCCATCCTACGTGATTTTTATATAATGCTGGAGCCTGAGCTACTGCCCATTTCCTAGCATATGTGTATTTTGTATGAATTGGAATGTGATTTGAGAAGGCTGGCATAATTATCTCTTCGCCATGTGGGCACTCCCTGACAAATGCAGGCGGCCAGTCTTGTTCAGCTAGAAGACTGTCATAACACTTGGAAAGCTTATCCCAAAAGAGAGCTTTTATTTTCCTAGTTATGTCTCCCTCTATCCAGAGTGTTACTTCATACAACTTGTGGGGTACACTAACCCTGGTGTCGTCAGTTTCAACTTGAATGCATTCATTCAAGTCCACTATCTCCAGATGATCCTTCAGGATCTTGCGAACAATGGTACTTCTGCTGCGCTGTCTAGGATTGTCTGGGCCCACTCCCCGTTCTTGAGTTGTGTCCTCAAAATCCTCGGCATGTCTGATCTTTACACTTGCTACCTTCTTCTTGGAGAATTGAGTTTTCTTCTTTTTTGGAGCGTGCTGTTCGTCTTTAGACTTCACGCGTTCTTTTTTTTGTTCTGATCGTCCTCTTCTTTCTGATTTCTGCGAGGAAGTCTGAAAGGTACGAGAGGAACGTGTATCAGTATCTTGATATCTATCAGGTTTTCTTAAGTTATCCCTATTTCTTAGGTTGTACCTCTTTTCTGAAGGCTCCTGTTTGGGAGACCTACCTCCCCGTTGGGGAGCTCTTCCTCTGGACTGGGAATGCTTCTCTTTAGGAAGTGTTTGTTTAGTGTTTCCCCACTTCTTCTTAGGAGTAGTGAGATTATTTTTAATAAAAACTTTTTCAGGATTTTCTGTTAGTTGTGGTTTCAATGGTTTCACACCCAAACTATCTCTACCTAGTTCTTCATAGGATTTCTCAATAATTCTGGCAAGCTCATACGGTTGTTCAGTAATATCTGTTTCTTTTAGCTTCTGGTGGATTGCCACTGATGCTGCTTCACCATTAATATTGGCTAATAATGTAGCCAAGACCTGTTTGAAATCTTTTAGTAATTTCATACCAAGATTTAAGGCAGGTTCTGGTCCGTATTCATTTTGAATCTGTCTTAGGACGTCTGGTATTACCGACATGGACGGAACACCATGTGTTTTTGTGTAGATTGAAGCAAAGACTGTGCCCCAAGTGTCACAGTCCTCCACATGTGGTGCTATCCCCATTGGTAAACAGATTGTCAGAATTCTGTGTTTCTCATGAGGTGTACTGTCAGGGAATACTGCCTCTATTTGAGTAATTTTTTGAGCTAACCAGAACGGAATTTGTTCCCTTTTTGCTGGTAATTTACCAATGACTGATTGTATAGTCTTTGGTGTGATTTTGTTTGTGTTCCCCTGGTGAGGGGTGTGCTGTGGAATCCTCACAGTAGGTTGGACTGTTAAGGTCCGCATGACATATTGAACCAATTGTCTATGTATTTTAATTAACTGTTTCAGCTGTACTAACAATTCTGGACCTGTCATGTTTTCAATGTCAGGATGTGGTGTATAGCTGGCTAGTACCAGCCATGTTGCTCCTGGTCTACCTAGTGGACCAAGCCTGGTTATTTGATTTTCATGTTGTAGGGCGCCTTTAAACCAGAGATGATGCTCTTGGTAAGTTAATGGATTTTCAACGGTTTCGTAAGGAACGTATTCTGTTGGAGGTTCCTCTACTTTGTAGTAGTGAAACTCGTGTGTTCCTGCATCCTCTGCAGGGAACTGAATCCATGAATAGAATACCTCTGTCTGCCGATATTCATGTGCCTCTATAACAAATATTACTTTACCACCTCTCGATGATACTCCATTGTTTATGAGTTTGTAAGTTATAGCTTTTCTTACCTTTACCGGGATGATTATAGCATCCGGGTCATTCTGTAGGACATTTCTGTCATCTAAAACTACTTGAGCTGCAGCTGTAGCTAATTCTTTGTCACTAATCATTATTTTGTTGACTGAAGGGTTTGCCAAACAAGTTTCAAGGAAACAAAGATTAGGTGCACAATATTTTGGAACACTGAATCTTTCAACGTTGAAAAAAACCAAAAACTAATACATAGGATTTTCGTCCTACTCAGTTTTGGCGGATTTCATCCTTTAACCTACTCCAGACGTCTTTTGGAGTTTTTACGGGAAAAAGGGGTCTGTGTGAAAATCACAACTGAGTTACTCTAGTATCTAGCATTAAATTATCGCCTTACCAAACGTTGGGCGCCATGTAGTGTAGCTCCTATATTGCCAATAGGCTCTGCGCATTGGAATAATATATCCTGAAGTTTAGACGTAGGACTGAGGTCAACTAGGTCTCAACCGAATATATTAAACTTAATTGTGAGTGCCAGCTAGCTCAGAGGTCACTAGAAACTTTCTCAAATTCACATGAAGCGATCAGTTTCTGACAACCGCATAAACATGACAACTTTGTTTCCCAAGAATAAGAAATCAATCTCTAGAGTCGCGGAAACAATAGATAGCTATTTTACTCAGTCAATCGTGCATGCTTCGTTTCACCAGAGGTGCTGAGAAAATAGAGAAACGGGCGTTTTCAATTAAAAGTATTTATTGAACAGTCTTCTTTCTCAAGCATAAGAAATGTACTGCTACAATCGTAATACTGGTTATAAAGTACAAGGCATATAATAAGAGAAGTATTATAAAGTAGTACTGTAAAAGTATGGTATGGTTTCTAAGCCATGTAAAATAACATATATTACATGGAATACATACAGTGATAAATAATGACTAAAAGTACTCAACTGTTGCTTCTAAAAACGCCTACCCCGGTGTACCTAACCTAATTCTAGTACAAGGGAAGAAGTAAGTGAGGTGTAGCTTAAATTTTAGTATCTCTTGCCAAGAATCTATTCCAAGAATTCTCTAAGGGTCTAATCAGCTCCGTACCTTGGTTTAGGAATGAAGGAGGTCTTGTATCTCTCTCTCAGGGCTCGATTTCCCAGCAACCCGCAAGGGTAGCCTGGAAACACTTGAGCTGGATTTCTCGGCAGGAGAAAAGACAGCTTCTCTCAGTGCGTCAGCTGGAGGGTCGGCTTCCTTCGGCAGTTGCTGCTGCAGGGCGTCGGGCAAGTAGTTAGTCCATCTGCTCCAAACTACTGTGTGTTTGTCTAGGCAAATGTAGGCATATTTATACCTTGAAGGTGCAGACTTTGACGTATGATTGGACATAATAACGTCTTCAAAGACTCAGTTCTTTGAAAACTCCATGATTTCCTAGATAAATTAGTATTTAGGCAAGGGGAAGTCCCTAGCTGCTGAAGGCAGGTTTTTCTAAGAAATCGTTGTTGATTCTCTGAACTTAGTGGAAGTAGTCATGCCGTATTTGGTCTGCATAGGCTCAGTCTAAATATCTTAATGATTTCTATGCCTATATAAGGATCGGGTAATTTATACCTATATATGGGCATGAATCGGGAAAATTACACTAGGGTCCTAGATTCCTACACAACAAGAACAGCTATAAGGACATGGTTCAGAAAGCTGCTGAGGGGCTCAGCTCATGCTAGGGCACCCTCTGACATAAAACCAAGCACTCTGCCTCCAGGATTGTTAAGGGAGGCCATAGGAGTGACTTATAGGCCACTATGTGTCTATATATAAGGTAGATATAGATATACTATGTCTAAGTAAGGGGAGATTACACCACCTTACCCAAGCTGAGTGATCAGCTTGTGGTGTCAGTTTGGATGGCCAGCCAGGGGTGGCATAATACATGCTGCAGCCCCTGGTAGGCCTTGGATGCACCTATGCCCTGGGTACCTTTGGTACACTATACAGGGGCTCTCAGAGGTGACCCAATACCCAATCAGGTATGTACCTAAAGTACATGGTATCAATTTAGAGAGAGAACAGCTGGGATGTGGGTCTGATTAGCACTAAAGACGAAAAACCAGAGAATCACAGCAAAAAGTGGGGGTGACCATAGGATGCAGACCCTACTCTCCTACAACTTGGGCATCTTAAAGAGACACGTTAGTGATAGATTCCTTACCTTAGAATGGATACCCCAGCAATACCAACCCCGGTGGTGGGTCTGCGAACAAGATTACACCAGAGTCACGGAGCACAGAACGGCCAAAGAAGCAGTCTCTCCGGACCTGACTGTCAAGGCAGTAGTGCTTGGTAAACGTGCACAGCAAGGCCCACATAGCTGCCTGACATATGTCCTGCGAGGAAACGCCACGTCCCAAGGCAGTAGTGGCTGCCATTGCCCTGGTGGAATGGGCACGCAGCCCCAGAGGAGGCTCCTTCTTAGCTAAGGAGTAACATGGGTTGATGCACAGAATGACCCACCGGGAGATGGTCCGCTTGTGCACGGCTCGACCTTTTTTGGCACCCAAGTATCCAAGAAAGAGCTGGTCATCTACCCGGAACTATTGTGTACGCTGCAGATGGAAAGTGAGTGCACGTTTTGGGTCCAGACGGTGTAGCCTCTCCTCTTCCCTAGAGGGATGGGGAGGTGGAAAGAAGGTGGGCAAAGTGATAGTCTGCACAATGTGGAAGGGCGTGACAATTTGGCAAGAAAGAAAGACGGGTCCTTAAACCACCTTGTCCAGATGAACAGAGAGGAAAGAAGGTTTAGAAGAGAGAGCCTGGAGCTCACTCACCCTTCTGGCAGAGGTGATAGCTACCAGGAAAGCAGTCTTCAGAGTGAGAAGACATAAAGGACAGTTATGAAGGGGCTCAAAAGGAGCACACATCAGAAAAAGGTCAAGGCAAGATTCAAGTCCCACTGAGGCATTATGAAAGGCATGGGTGGGAACATATGCGTAATGCCTTTGAGGAAACAGTTAACAACTGGGGACTTTAAAAGAGAAGGCTGATCTGGAAGTCGTAGAAAGGCATAGATGGCCGAAAGGTAACCTTTGATAGTGCCAAGAGCAGAGCCCTGCTGGGCCAAAGATAGAAGGAACAGAAGGACCTCAGAATGGAGATCCACAGCTTTTGTTGTGCACCATGCCACAAATTTGTTCCACCTGCAGACGTATACCGTTTTAGTGGAGGGGCGCATGGCTGCCAGAATGACACCGCAGACTTTGAGAGGAAGGTCGAAAGCTGTCAACTGTCGGCGCTCACTCTCCACCCATGGAGGTGAAGGCGGGACAAGTTCGGGTGGATTACCGTCCCTTGCTGCTGCGACAGAAGATCCTCTGAAGAGGCAGTCGGATCGGGGGATCGATCGCCATGCTAAGTAGCACAGGATACCAGTATCTTCGTGCCCAATCCGGAGCCACAAGGATGACATGGGCCCGGTCACGCCGAATCTTCTTCAGCAGTCTGGGTAGAAGTGGTATAGGCGGAAAGGCGTACAATAGACCGCAACTCCACTCGCAACGAAAAGCATTACCTAGCGAGTGCTGCCTTGGAAATTCCAATGCGCAGAACTGATGACATTGCGCGTTCTCTTCGGTGGCGAATAAATCTAACCAAGGCTCTCCCCACTGCTGAAAGAGACCTTGCGCCACATCCGAGTTGACGCCATTCGTGATCCATTCATGCACCGGTGGGTGAGTTTGTCCGCCCTGGCATTCAGAGAACCTGCCAGGTGTTGAACCACTAAGGTTATGCCGTGATGTTCCAGCCATGTCCAGAGGAGCAGAGTCTCCTGACATAGGGTCCAGGCCCCACCCGCCCTGTTGCACAAGTTACTACTTGTGTAACGATATATCTGTAAGAGACATTAGTTAGTGATAGATTCCTTACCTTAGAATATCCCCAGGCGTCAGACTGGATCCGGAAAATTTTGCACAGCAATACCCCTGCGCGCCGGCAGGCGTCGTCCACGGCTCCGCGTCCGTCGTCGGCTTGGTTAAACCCGGAATGACGTAGTCGGAGTACTTAGACGCCGCCCATGCGCGCTGACGTCAGTTCTGATACTCAGCTTTTCCGCGCCAGATACGCAGAGCCATGATAGAACCAACACTGGTGCCATGAAACTAGGGCCCTGAAAGGGGATGACCGTAACCCTAGATATCGGTTCGCAGAACGGGGAGGATGGGTGGGTCGGTAAGGAATCTATCATTAACTAATGTCTCTTACAGATATATCGTTACACAAGTAGTAACTTGTGCTTCTGAAAGAGACATGTTAGTGATAGATTCCTTACCTTAGAATAGATACCCCAGCAATACCAACCCCGGTGGTGGGTCTGCGAACCAATAATCACACCAGAAAGTCCTGGAGGACAGAACGGCCAAAGAAGCCATCCCTCCGGACTTGGCTTTCCAGGCAGTAGTGTCGTGCAAACGTGTGCAGCGAGGCCCACGTTGCTGCCTGGCAAATGTCCTGCAAGGGCACTCCTCGGCCCAGGGCAGTGGTAGTCGCCGTGGCCAGAGTGGAATGAGCCCGCAATCCTACCGGGGGCTCCTTCTTAGCCAAGGAGTAGCATGCCTGGATACACAAGATGATCCACCAAGAGATGGTCCACTTGTGCACCGCTTTTCCCTTCTTAGCGCCCAGGTAACCAACAAAGAGTTGGTCAGCCACCCGGAACTGCCGTGTGCGATCCAGATAGTAAGAGAGCGCACGTTTTGGGTCCAGACGGTGGAGCCTCTCTTCCTCTTTCGAGGGATGCGGAGGCGGAAAGAAGGTGGGCAAGGTAATGGACTGCCTGATGTGGAAGGCCGTGACAACCTTGGGCAGGAAAGAGGGTCTCGTTCGTAACACAACCTTGTCTGGATGGACAGAGACGAAAGGAGGTGTAGAAGAAAGAGCCTGGAGATCACTCACTCTCCTGGCAGAGGTGATGGTAACCAGGAAAGCAGTCTTCAAAGTAAGAAGACGGAGAGGACAGTTATGGAGCGGCTCAAAGGGAGCACACATTAGGTAAGTAAGTACAAGATTCAAGTCCCACTGGGGCATCACGAAAGGAACAGGAGGGAACATGTGTGTGATGCCCTTTAAAAACCTATTTACAATGGGGGACTTGAACAAGGAAGGCTGATCAGGTAGCCTTAAGAAGGCGGAAAGGGCAGAAAGGTACCCCTTGATAGTGCCCAGAGCAGAGCCCTGCTGGGCAAGAGAAAGAAGAAAGAGGAGAACCTCAGAAAGGGGTGCAGAGAGTGGGTCCACAGCCTTTGCTGTGCACCATGCCACAAATCTGTTCCACCTGCAGGCGTATACCGACTTTGTGGAGGGACGCCTGGCTGCCAGAATGACATTACAGACTTCGGGAGGCAAGTCAAATGGCCTCAACTGTCGCCGCTCAATCTCCAAGCTTGTAGGTGGAGGCTGGACAGGTTCGGGTGGAGAACCGTCCCCTGCTGCTGTGACAGAAGGTCCTCCCGAAGAGGCAGACAAATCGGGGGATCGACTGACATGCTGAGTAGCTCGGGATACCAGTATCTTCGTGCCCAGTCCGGAGCCACAAGGATAACCTGGGCCCGGTCGCGCCTGATCTTCTTCAGCACTCTGGGCAGAAGTGGTATAGGCGGAAAGCCGTACAATAGACCGCAACTCCACTTGCGACAAAAAGCGTCTCCGAGCGAGTGCCGCCTTGGAAATTCCAACGGGCAGAACTGATGACATTGCGCGTTCTCTTCTAAGGCCGAAGGGGAGCACGGTAAACTGAAAGTGCTCGTGGCCCACCGTGAACCGCAGGTAGCGCCGGAAGGACGGGAATGTGGAAATAAGTGTCCTGCAAGTCCAACGCTACCATCCAGTCTCCCGGGTCTAGGGCAGCCAAGACCTGAGCCAAAGTCAGCATCTTGAACTTCTCCCGGAGGAAGTCGTTGACGTTCCGCAGGTCCAAGATAGGGCGTAGGCCCCCCTTGCCCTTCTTGGGAACCAGAAAGTAGGGGGAGTAATAACCACACCCTACTTCTGGCCCAGGAACGCGCTCGATGGCCCCCTTGGCCAAGAGGGTCGTAACTTCCTCTTGCAGAATTTGCAAGTGATCCCCCGACACACAGTGGTACTGCGGTGGCATGGCTGAAGGGGTTGCCTCGAAGGGGAGGGAGTAGCCCCTTCGGACGATTTGCAGCACCCACCTGTCCGATGTGATGTCACCCCAGTGGAGGAGGTGATGCGAACCCTGCCCCCCACTGGCGTCAAATGGGCCTCAAAGCTCAGACCAGGAAGGCTTTGAGGCGGATGCTGCGGGGGTAGATGTGGACTGGCCGCGCCGTTGTCCCGTTACCACCGCGATGGTAACCCCGCCCGCCGCTGCGCTGAATGGTAGTCTGCGGCCCGTGGCTGGCAGGACGTGTAGGGGCGCCCCTTCCGTGGCCACGAAAGGAGCGCTGGGCAGAAGATTGCTGGCGTGGGGCTGACAGGCCCAAGGACTTGGCCGTAGCCCTAGAGTCCTTAAAGCGTTCCAGCACACTATCTGCCTTGCCACCGAAGAGGTGGCTGCCATCGAACGGCATGTCCATAAGTATGTTCTGGACATCGGCCGAGAAGTGGGAGGACCTCAGCCAGGCGTGGCGGCGAACCGCCACAGACGTGGAAATCGCTCTCCCCAGCGAGTCAGTGGTATCCAGCCCACATTGTATGGAATACCGCGCGGCATCTCGTCCCTCCGCGAGGACTTGAGCGAGCTTCACCCGGGCTCGCTCCGGGCACTCAGGCAGCACGGCCGCAACCGTATCCCACAGGGAATGGGTGCAACGGTCCAAGAGGCACGCGGTGTTGACCAACCGCAACCCCAAACTAAGGGAGGAGAACATCTTCTTGCCGAATTGCTCATACCTCTTAGATTCCCGATCTGGAGGTGCAGTCGGGAATGCAGATTGGCAGGTAGAGGCCTGGATAACCAGGCTCTCGGGGGTGGGGTGGGTGGACAAGAAAAAAGGGTCGCCCAGAGCAGGGCGGTGACGCCTAGCGACGTTCCTATCTACAGGGGGACCTGTAGCGGGCCTGGACCAGGTGCCCAACAGGACGTCCGTGAGAGCCTCATTAAACGGCAGTAGAGGCTCTGGGGAGCTTACCTGTGGTTTAAGGACCTCTGTGAGGATGTTAGACCTCACCGCTGCGACAGGGAGCTCAAGAGCCACGGCCTTGGCCGCCCTCATCAGCACCACACTATAAGTAGCCCCCTCCTCTGTAGCCATGGTAGGAGGGGAGACAAAACCAGTGTCTGGGGAGGTGTCCAGGCCACTGGCTTCCCCTAGTTCCTGTGTCCAGTCCTGAAATGACTGGCACTCACGTGCCAGAGGGTCCTCAGACCCCTCCCAGTCTCCCTCGTAGTCCATCTCCTGGTATTCAGGGGTAAGGGATGGACCCAGATCCTCGAAGAATTCCTCTTCGGCCGACGCCGGATCTGGACCGAGGGGTGGACCAGGGACGGCGCCGTGCGGGGACGGCGCCGGGGGCGACACCCTAGGGGTCGACGCCGGCGGGGTCATAAGGTAGACCAGCGGCGACCCGGATCCGAATCCAGTGGGGCAGTGTGGTGCCGAAGTACCTGACGGCGCCGAAGGACCCGGCCCGCTTGGGCTCCCAGTCAGGGCCGCCGAGCCCGAAGGCGCCGCGGAACCCGATGGAGGAGTGAGCGACCTCATGGCCATTAGGTAGGCATCGTTCTCCTTCGGCGTCGCGTTCTGCCCAGGGACCGGCGGGTATGGAGCAGGCCGCGACGCCTGCGGCTCCGGGTGGGCGGTGTCACCCGAACCCCCGACCGCGTCGCGCGAGCGTCGGGGGGGGGGGGGGGGAGTCAGAAGAGCGATGACGCCTATTCGACTTCTTATGCCTCTTACATGAGGACTTGGAGCTCGACGAGTGGTGTCGACTTGCCGAGCTGTGATGACTCCGGCCCCGCGACCGGTACCTCGACCTCCTTCCGGACCGGGACCTCGAACGGCGCGGGCCGACTGCCGGAGCTCAAGGTGCTTACGGGACCGCTCCCGCCTAGCCTTCAACGTCAAGGCCCGACAGTCGGGGCACGACTTGTCATCGTGGTCGGGCCCCAGGCAATGTAGGCACAGGCGATGGGGGGCGGAAGCCGACATCAGTCGGTTGCAGTCGGCACAGGGCTTGAACCAGGGTATCCCTACCGGCACTGATGGAGCCGTACGACTCGAAACGGATCCAAAAAGGATCGAAAAAGTTTAGTCAAAAAGTGACTAAAGGGTACCACTTTCTCTGGATCTGCCCTTGCTGGCGCGGAAAAAAGAAATACTGATGTCAGCGCGCGAGGGTGGCGTCTAAGTTCTCTGGCGATGTCATCCCGGCGCCGACGACGGACGCTGAGCCGCAGACGACGCCTACCGACGCGCAGGGGTACTGCTATGCAAAAAATTCCGGATCCAGACTGACGCCTGGGGATATTCTAAGGTGAGGAATCTAATACTAACCTGTTTCTTTCAGATAATATCCCACACCTGTTATAGACAGGGCCATGAAAAGGGCTCGCAACAACAATAGAGAAGCTCTCCTGGAAGAGAAGGTACAAAAAGAACCAAACAAAAGGCTCATTTGTGAGACCACCTTCAATACACACTCTAATGAAATCTCCAAGATCGTAAATAAACACTGGCGGACCCTTGTATGTGGCCAATTGGACTTTGAAAAAAAAACACTTTTTGCCCACAAGCGAGGCAGAAACCTCAAGGACATTCTGGTTCATACCCGTCCACGCACAAACCAAAAAGAACAACCTGCACTCCAATGCGTACAAGGCCACCACCCTTGTGGCAACTGTAGCAGCGGCCACCTAAAAAAAAAAAGAGTAGACACTTGACTTTTAGGAATGGTAACACATGGGAACAAAGAAAGTTTACACATTGCAACAGTAAAGACGTCATATCCATGATTACCTTCCCAGGTGGGCTCGAGTATATCGGGATGACGACAAGACCAGCAAAAACGAGAATCGGCGAATATAAGAGCAATGTGAGGTGCAAAAAAAGTAAGACCAAAATGGCATCCAATTTTTTGACCAAAATGCACTCTGAATGATTTCAATTGGACTATAATTGAGCAACTGCCATCAGAAAAGGGACTTTTTGAGAAAGAACAACGCTGGGTGTTCCGTTTAGGCACCCATATTGATGGACTGTGCGATGACAATCCTTGGGGCCAGCTGAACTAATCATTTCTGAAGATTCTTTTGTCAATTTATTAGTCTCTGCCCCTAAATTATGATACACAACCACATGGGATATCCTCGTCTCTTTTGGCCGGGGGTGGTATACCAGCTTCTGGGTCATAGGATAACCCGTCATCAAAGTCTCATAGTCTGTCCATTTAACCTCTGTGGACACTGTATAATCCGTTTTTTTAGGGGGGTTGTTTCATGAACCTTGACCCCATTAGCACAGCCCTAATAACGTGCCAATCGGTACACATTTGAAGGTGTTATACTTCCCTTCCCACCTTGTGTACCATTGATGATTATTACCTTTCCACTTTCATGGGATGTTTTTTTAACCAGAGAAACAGGTCCCCTTTCTCTGGGGTACCGGTGCAAAATATTGTTTCACTCCCACCTTGCACATACGCTCCCCATTTATCAAGCATCGTGCCTATTACGGGTCTATTTATCGTTATTAACTTCGGGAAACGATAAGGCAAGCAAGGATAGTATTTCTACTAGTTAACAAAGCGCCACTGCTCTAATCGCGCAGGCGCGAACGCAGCCAACTAGTGTCCCTCCCTTCGCGCAGCCGCACGAGCTGCTTTTCCTACCGCGCAGGTGCGGACCGTGTCCACAACATGGCATGGGCCGGTACGAGCATGATGAAGACATGGAAATACCTTGTATGGCCCGTAATGTTTCCCGGTTTTTACCAACTAACGATGATTGGAGGGTGTATTTAAAAAGAGAAAACCAGGCTACAAACACTATCGTCGGAGCCGCGGTTGGGGGCAGACATACACTGGGATTCTCCTGCTTTAGTGAGTATGACGAAGCTGAGATAGATCGCAGGGCCAACTCTTTCAACAAGTGAGTAAATACGAAGCCTTGAATTTGATTCTGATCATTTTATCCATCTGTTTTTTTAGGATGCTATTAAGCATTTCAACCCCACCGTCCTGGAGGCTCATGAAGCTAACCACTTTATTGGCAGCAAGTATGCACTAAAATGATTTGTTGACTTTTTTTAAAACTCCAGTAACATATTTAGTTCCCTGATCATTATATCATCTAAATGGATATCCTAATAGAGCGTGTGTTTTATGTTACACATAAATAGAATGACATAATCTGTCTTCATGGCGCTGCCCTCACTTCGGGGGATCGACTGACATGCAGAGTAGCTCGGGATACCAGCATCTTCTTGCCCAGTAGGGAGCCACAAGGATGACTTGGGCCCGGTCGCACCTGATCCTCTTCAGCACTCTGGGCAGAAGTGGTATAGGCGGAAAGGCATATACCAGACCGCAGCTCCACTCGCGACGAAAAGAGTCGCCGAGCGAGTGCCGCCTTGGAAATTCCAACGCGCAGAACTGATAACATTGCGCGTTCTCTTCTGTGGCGAACAGATCTAACCAAGGCTCTCCCCACTTCGGAAAAAGACCTTGCGCCACGTCCGAGTTCAGACGCCATTCGTGATCCATCATACACTGACGGCTGAGTTTCTCCGCCCTGGCATTCAGGGAACCTGCCAGGTGTTGAACCACCAGGGTGATGCCCTGGTGTTCCAGCCATGTCCAGAGGCGCAGAGCCTCCCAACAAAGGGTCCACGACCCCACCCCGCCCTGTTTGTTGCAGCACCACATGGCAGTGGTGTTGTCTGTGAACACCTGCACTACACTTCCCTAGACAGAGGTAAGGAATGCATTCAGTGCAAGCCGGACCGCCCGCAGCTCCAGAAGGTTGCTATGGAGCCGGGACTCCGCCGGAGACCAGAGGCCTCTGACCTCCGCCTCCCCCCATCCCAGGAGGGACGCATCCGTCACCACTGTGTGTTCCGGTTGGGGAAGGGAGAGGGATCTGCCGCTATCCCAATAGCGGTCCGTGAGCCACCACTGCAATTGCCTCGCAGTGCCCTCCGAGTTCAGGACATGGTCGGACAGGTTGCCCTGATTCTGTGACCACTGAAACTTCAGGCCCAACTGCAGAGCCTGCATCCGCCACCTGGCGTGATGCACCAGTAGGATGCAGGAGGCCATTAGCCCCAGGAGCGCAGCGTCAACCTGACCGAAACTCTGGATAAAGGCTGAAAGATCGGAATCGGAGCCTGAATATCCCAAACCCGCTGCTCGGGAGGATAACCCCGAAACTGCGCAGACTCCAGAACCGCTCCGATGAAAAGGAACTTCTGAGAGGGGCACAGGTGTGACTTCGGCACGTTGATGGAGAACCCCAGCGAGTGCAGGAGATCGACCGTAGTCTGAAGGTGGGGAAGACTGGAACCCCTGATCTGCACAGATGAGCTGCGACCACCACCATCACTTTCGTGAACACCCGAGGGGCACTGTTGATCACGAAGGGGAGCACGGTAAACAAAGTGCTCTTGGCCTACCGTGAACCGCAGGTAGCGCCGGTGAGTCGGCAGGACATGAATGTGGAAATATGCGTCCGGCAAGTCCAACGCTACCATCCAGTCTCCAGGGTCTAGGGCAGCCAGGACCTGAGCTAAAGTCAGCATCTTGAGCTTCTCCTTCCGGAGGAAGCCGTTGACGCTCCGGAGGTCCGAGATAGGGCGCAGGCCTCCTTTGCCCTTCTTGGGTACCAGAAAGTAGTGGGAGTAGCAACCACGTCCTACTTCTGGCCCCGGAACGTGCTCTATGCCCCCCTTGGCCAAGAGGGCCGAAACTTCCTCCTGCAGAAGGTGCAAGTGATCTCCCGACATGCAGTGGTATTGCGGTGGCATGGCTGGAGGGGTTGCCTCGAAAGGTAAGGGAGTAGCCCCTTCGGATGATCTGCAGCACCCACCTGTCCAAAGTGATGGTACGCCAGTGGAGAAGGTGATGGCGGACCCTGCCCCAACTAGCGTCGAATGGGCCTGAAAGCTCGGACTAGGAAGGTTTTGAGGCAGATTCTGTGGGAGTGGATGTGGACTGACCTTGCCGTTGCCCCCTGGCACAGCCACTGTGGTTACCACATCCGCCACCACGTTGAGGGTGGTTCTGCGGACTGTGGCTGGCTGGACGTGTGAGGGCGCCCCTTCCTTGGCCACGAAAGGGGCGAAAAGGAGCAGTCTACTGGCTCTGGCCTGACAGGCCCAAGGACTTGGCCTTAGCCCTGGAGTCTTTGAAACGCTCAAGCGCACTGTCTGCTTTGTCGCCAAATAGGCGACGGCCATCGAAGGGCATGTCCATGAGCGTGGACTGGACATCCCCTGAAAAATTGGCGGACCTCAACCAGGCGTGGCGACGGATTGCCACCGTCGTGGAAGTCGCTCTGCCCAGCGAGTCTGTGGTATCAAGTCCACATCGGATGGAATAACGTGCTGCATCCCGCCCCTCAGCAAGAGCCTAGGCGAGCCATGTCTGGGCCTCCTCCGGACACTGGGGCAGCACGTCCGCAACCGTATCCCACAAGGAGTGGGTGTAACGGCCCAAAAGGCAAGCGGTGTTGATAGACAGCAACCCCAGACTAAGTGAGAACAGTTTCTTCCCAAACTGGTCAAACCTTTTGGATTCCCGATCTGGAGGAGCAGTCGGGAATGCGGTCTGGGACTTAGAGGCCTGGATGACCAATCAATCAGCAAATTTGTAGAGCGCGCTACTCACCCGCTAGGGTCTCAAGGCGCTTTGAGGGGGGGATTCGCTACTGCTCGAACAGCCAGGTCTTGAGTTGCTTTCTGAAGGAGAGATGGTCCTGGGACATCCGAAGGTGGGTGGGGAGGGAGTTCCATGTCTTGGCCACCAGGTAGGAGAATGATCTTCCTCCGGCGGTGGATTTGCGGATTCATGGGACAGAGGCGAGGGCGAGACTGGCGGATCGGAGCTGGCCGGTGGGTGTGTAGAATGTGAGGCGGCTGTTGAGGTATTTCGGGCACATGTCGTGGAGAGCCTTGTGTTGTGGGTGAGGAGTCTGAACGTGATCCTCTTGGTGACGGGGAGCCAGTGCAGGTCTTTCAGATGGGCAGAGATGTGGCTGTGGCGAGGGATGTCCAGGATGAGTCGTGCAGAAGCGTTCTGTATTCGCTGGAGTCTTTGCTGGAGTTTGGCTGTGGTTCCGGCGTAGAGGGTGTTCCCGTAGTCCAGACGGCTGGTAACGAGGGCCTGGGTGACCGTCTTCCTGGTTTCGGTGGGGTTTAACTGGAAGATCTTTCGGAGCATGCGCAGGGTGTTGAAGCAGGAAGATGAGACGGCGTTGACTTGCTTGGTCATCGTGAGGGAGGAGTCCAGGATGAAGCCCAGGTTGCGTGCATGGTCCGTTGGCTTGGGTGCGGTGCCCAGTGCAGGGGGCCACCAGGAGTCGTCCCAGGCGGAAGGGGATGGTCCGAGGATGAGGACTTCCGTCTTGTCTGAGTTCAGTTTCAGACAGGTTATCTTCATCCATTCCGCGACGTCTTTCATTCCGTCCTGGAGGCTGGCTTTGGCGGTGTCGTTGGTGAGGGAGAGGATCAGCTGGGTGTCGTCGGCGTAGGAGATGATGTTAAGGTTGTGTTGGCGTGCGATGGCAGCGAGAGGGCTCATGTAGACGTTGAAGAGGGTGGGGCTGAGTGAGGATCCTTGCGGGACGCCGCAGATGACTTCGGTGGCCGCGGATCGGAACGCGGGGAGGCGGACTCTCTGGGTTCTCCCGGCGAGGAACGAGATGATCCACTCCTTGGATTCCTGTGTTGCTGAGGCGCTGGATCAGGGTGCGGTGGCATACGGTGTTGAAGGCTGCTGAGAGGTCTAGGAGGATGAGGGCAGCAGTTTCCCCGTTGTCGACCAGGGATCTTTTGTTGTGGGTAGCTGCGATGAGAGCGGTCTCGGTGCTGTGGTTTGCTCGGAAACCGGACTGTGATGGGTCGAGGGATCCGTTGGTCTCGAGGAAGGCGGATAGTTGTCTGTTGACGGTCTTCTCGATGACTTTGGCAGGAAAGAAGAGGAGCGAGATGGGGCGGAAGTTCTTGAGGTCCGTGGGGTCCGCGGTGGGTTTCTTCAGGAGGGCGCTCAGCTCGGCATGTTTCCAACTCTCCGGAAAGGTGGCGGATGCGAAGGAGCTGTTGATGATGTTCCGGAGCTGGGGTGCGATGATGGAGTCGGCTTTGTTGAAGATGTGGTGTGGGCAGGGGTCGGTTGGGGAGCCGGAGTGGATGGTGTTCATCAGGCGGGTGGTGTCTTCGGTGCTGACAGGGGTCCAGGTGCAGAGGGCGTTGGTTCGGTGGTTGGGTGCGTGGTCTGTGCACCGAAGCTGTTGTGTATGTCGGCGATCTTGCGGTGGAAGAACGAGGCGAGTGAGTCGCAGAGGTCTTGCGAGGGTGTGATATCGTTGTTGGAGGCGCTGGGGTTGGAGAGCTCTTTAACGATGCTGAAGAGTTCCTTGCTGTTGTGGATGTTGTTGTCCAGTCGTTCTTTGAATGTTGTCCTTTTGGTGGTGAGGATCAGCTGGTGGTGTTTGCGGGTGGCATTCTTGAGGGCTGTCATGTTTTCTGTTGTCTGGTCGTGGCGCCAGGCTTTCTCGAGGGTGCGGCAGGTTTTCTTGGAAGTTTTGAGGTCGTTGGTGAACCACGAGGCTTTCCTGCTGCCGGATCTGCTGGGAGGGTTCTTCAGTGGTGCGAGGTCGTCGGCGCAGGTGGTGAGCCACTGTGTGAGGTTGCGGGCTGCTTCGCTGGGGTCCGTCGTGTTGGTGGGTGGGTTCTGGCTGAGGGCGGTGGTGAGCTGGTCGGCGGTGATCTTGCTCCAGTTTCTGCGGGGGACCTGCTGCGGGTGGTGGTGGGTCGTGGTTCTCCTGAAGTTGAAGTGGACGCAGCTGTGATCTGTCCAGTGTAGTCCGGAGGAGTGGCTGAAGGAGATGTGCTTGCTGGAGGAGAAGACGGGGTCAAGCGTGTGGCCGGCGTAGTGGGTGGGGGTGTTCACCAGTTGCTTGAGTCCGAGGTTGGCGAGGTTGTCCAGCAGGGCGGCGGTGTTGCTGTCCTTGTTGTTCTCTAGGTGGAAGTTGAGGTCCCCTAGGAGGATGTAGTCTGATGAGGTGAGGGCGTGTGGACTGATGAAGTCTGCGATGGCTTCGCTGAATTGTGTGCGTGGTCCCGGGGGTCTGTAGATGAGAGTGCCTCTGAGGGTGGTCTTGGGGTCGGTGTGTATCTGGAAGTGAAGGTGCTCGGCGGCGGAGAGGGTGTCGTCGGAGTTGGTCGTGATGCGGATGGTGTTTCTGTGGACGATGGCCATGCCTCCTCCGGTTTGGTTGACGCGGTCCCTCCGGGTGATCTTGTAGCCATCCGGGATGGCTATGGCGATGTCGGGGGCTGAGGAGGCGTTCATCCAGGTTTCTGTGAGGAAGGCGACGTCTGGTGATGTTGTGTCGAGGAGGTTCCAGAGTTCGATGGCGTGCCTGTGGACGGAGCGGGTGTTGAGCAGGATGCACTTGAGGTGGTTGTTGCTGGTGGTCGGCTTGGCGGGTGCGGTGCAGGTTCGGAGGCAGGTGAATTGGCAGGCTTGGCAGGTGAAGGGTCCGTGGGTGCGATTCGGGGTGGCTCGGTAGCAGGCGGGGTTCCGGCCGGCGTTGAGTGCGTGGAGGGTGGCGGCGTCGTAGATCAGTCGGGTGGGCTGGCATAGTTGAGGACCAGGGTTCCTGGCGCTGGGCTTGGTCCAGGCGTGCGCAATCGGCACGCCCGCTGCGCGTATGCGCGGCCCCCGCCATTTATGGCGAAGTGGGAGGGAGGAGCAGCTGGGAGCGGGGCGGCGAATGGGTAGCGGGAGACAGGAGAGGGGGGCGGGGCCGCAGGAGAGCAGCAGCGGGGAGCAGAGGAGGGGAAAGAGCGGGAAAGCGGAGCAGGGGAGAGAGAGGGCAAGCCTGGGCAAGACTGGAGATCGGGGCAAGCCTGGAGAGTGAGGGCAAGCCTGGAGAGCAGGGGCCCTAAGGAGAGGCGGCAGCAAGAGGGCCAAGCAGGCAGCGGCAGCAGAATCCGGGCACACGGGGGCCGTGCGGTAGTGGAGTGACCAGACTCTTGGGGGTGGGGTGTACGGACAGAAAGCAGGGGTCGCCCGGATCCGGGCGGTGGCGTAGGGCCACGTTCCGATCCACAGGGGGCACTGTGGATGGCTTGGACCAAGTGCCCATCAGAACGTCCGTGAGGGCCTCATTAAACGGCAGCAAAGGCTCCGAAGAGCTTACTGGCGGCTGAAGCACCTCAATGAGGAGATTAGTCCTCACGGCCGCGGAAGGGAGCTCAAGAGCAAAGGCCTTGCCTGCCCTGCGCAACACCACACCATAAGTAGCACCCTCCTCCGTAGCCACGGCAGGAGGAGAGATGAAGCCAGTGTCAGGCAATGTGTCAAGACCACTGCCCCCCCCCCCCAGCTCATCTGGCCAGTCCTAAGATAACTGGCACTGTCATGCCAGAGGGTCCTCAGACCCCTACCAGTCCTCCCCTTCATCCGTGTCCTGATAAACAGGCAGAAATGACAGAGCCGGGACATAGGTGAATTGCTCACCCACCAACGCCGGAGACGGCGCCGAGCAGCGCCGTTCCAACGCTGTACCCGGGCTGAAACAAGGGACGGCGTCGTCCGAAGACGGCGCCGGGAGCGACACCAAAGGGGTCGGCGCCAGCGGAGGAGTTGTGAGGTCAACTGGCATCGACCGGGATCCAGGCCTGGATCCCATGGGGGCCTGCGGCGTCGAGACCGAAGTCAAAGACGGCGCCGAAGCCGCAGGCTCGCTAGGACCCCCAGTCGGGTCTGTGGGGCCCGAAGGCGCGCCGGCAGGCCTCAACATAGGGAAGTGAGTCCTCATGGCAATGAGGAAATCACGAATCTCCTCAGGCGTCGCACGCAGTCCAGGGACCGGAGGGTATGGGACCGGATGTGACGCCTGCGGCGGAGCAGCGCGGGCAGTATCACCCGCACCCTCGGCCGAGTTGCGCGACCGGAGAGGGGAGTCGGATGAGCAATGTTGTCTCTTCTACTTCTTTTTAGAGTGCCTCGACTTACCTAAATGCGAGGACGTGGAGCCCGTCGAACGGTGTGGGCTCAGGCTGCGCGACCGGTCCCTCAACTTCCTCCTCGACCGGGACCTCGAGTGGCGTGTAGCCGACTGCCGGATCTCGAGGAGCTTACGGGAGCGCTCCCGCCTAGCTTTCGAGGTCAAGGCCTGGCAGTCGGGGCACGACTTGTCGTGGTCGGACCCGAGGCAGTAGACACCGGCAGTGGGGGTCGGTCACCGACATCAGGCAGTGACAGGTGTCGCACGGCTTGAACCCAGGCATCTCTACCGGCACCAGGAGTCGACTCGAAAATAGATCCAAAACAGATCAAAAAGTAAGTAAAAAAATGACCAGGCGTACTGCTCTTCACGGATCTGCGCTTGCTGGCGCGGAAAAAATAAGAACTGACTTCAGCGCACGAGGGCGGCGTCTAAGTACTCTGACGACGTCATCTCTGCGAGCAGGACGCTGACGACGGACGCGGAGCCGCAGACGTCGCCTACCGACGCGCAGGGGTACTGCTGACGAAAACTTTCCGATCTAGTCTGACGCCTGGGGATATTCTAAGGTAAGGAATCTAACACTAACCTGTTTCTTTCAGATCTCGCTAAATAAAAATTTGAAAATTAAATGAAGCTAATAAGAATCATTCACTTCTGGGAAAACTGTACATCTTTTTAGCAGGAGGTCATTGGGTACCGAAGTTCAGTTTCCAAAGAAGAAAATAGAAATGTGCAACTTACCGATGATGTGAAGGATGTGCTCATGCTGTTAGGGCATAGATTTGTGAAGACCGCCCAGCAGCCTTATTACTCTTTAAACTGGCAAAATAATGAAATGGCGAATAACTGTAAAATAAATTGTAGTTATGGAAAGGATGACTCCTCGAAGAACGAATGAAAGAAGAGATGAAAGTGGTGTTTTTAAAAATTGTTTTATTCATCCATTCACAATGTAGCCCACAACAAGGGGACATTACATGCCATCAGTCAAGTGGATGATTCAATGTTTTCTGTGTACACTTTGATGTGGCAAACGGTATTCTTGATAAATACACTTATGAATATTTATAGATTTCTTTTTACTGGTATCAAAATTAGACTTTAGCAATTACAGAGGAAAGACAAACATTACAAGACTGCTTTCTGCGTATACAAATATTAAATTACAGTGGCGGAAACCAACCACTGTCATTTAAATTAATGACAAATTAGGAGCTGTTTTGCATTAAAAGATTCCCTTATTGAGGACTTGTGAAAGTTGTAAGGATGTCTACAAGACTTTCCAATGCCGATAAATCCTGTTCATGAGCAACTTTTACTTATCAAAAATAAAACGCATCCTTCATAAAACTGTTCCATGCGTTTTTATGGAAGTGTCAAAAGGAAGAGCCACCACAAACAAAGGGCTTGCCATCTTTTGCTCCAAAAATGAGGATACTAAACACTACACCACAGAAGTTTCTTGTGGCGCTTGTTCTATTGCTACATGGATGCCATTTTACATTTTTCTTGCTTACATAAATCCCAAAATTTTAATGTACATAATTCTTCTATGAACTAAAATCCATATTCTTATTTGTCGAGAGGGCTGGTGTGATCAGAGAGCTGACACAACGAGGTTTGCAGAAAAAAGTGATTTAAAAAATGTGTCTATTACTAACCTCTATATATTTAGCAGTAAACTGTTCAGTAAAATCGACATTCCACAAACAGAATGAATTTTCTGATTGCATGCCCCCACCTATGCACAGGTGTAGGTAAATTAGAAATTCCCATTTTATAGTGTGTCTCATGACTCACTTTTCGAGATGGAAATACAAACCTATGGTCCGTTTCATTTATTTACAGCAAAAACAGTGCTAAGGAACAGGAACTAACTAGCAAAAATTAACAAGAACTAAAAAGCAAAAATTAACAGCAGCATGGCATGAATAGAATTTTCAATTTGTGTTACCAATAAGCCAAAAGTCAAACATGTAAATGATCTTGTATTTCACAACTACGTGATCTAGCCATTGAACTGGACCTTACTATTGCCTGACAAACAGAATAAAGTATGAAGGAGTTCAGCAAAGAAGACATCAGAAGTAATCTTTGTTCAAGTAGTACTCTGCACTATTACTCAATCAAGAAGTTAAAAGGGACACACTTATAGCAATATTATGCGTCAAAGACGCAAAACCAAAGGATGACTTGAAACAAAACAATGGATTTCTGCCCGTAGCCAATAATCACACAATGATTGTCAGTGGCAACTTAGCTCTGCCAAGAGGTGCTCAAGTTGTAAACATATTGCCCTCTCCAAGCAAAAGTCACTAATATAATGGTCACTGTGGAAAATATTACAAAAAATCCAATAAAACTAATGCAGAAATTGCATGCAAAACTGAGTTGAGAAAACAAAAAAATGCATTTTAAAAGTGATGACCTAGATGTTCTCCTTGTATTTATTTGTGAAGCAGAGTTGATAGTGCCTCACATTAAGCATGATTCCAAGCTAATGTTTTATAGCTAATACTCAGATATTTTGAACAGACTATCAACAAGATCTAAGAGATCAGAAACATTCAACCCATGTACTTCACTGCTACGCCTGGTTGCTTACAGTGTGGGTAGTCCTAGAGGTCCAACCACTTTGTTACAAACACTATTCGGAGAATGTCACTTCAATACGTGCATTTATCAGAAAGGAACTAATGAATACCTATGAGACAGAGACTGTTAAATACTGCAGTTTAGTCTGCACAACAGCATACTTGAAACCCTGCACCAATCCAGTAAATGTGTAAGCCCCTGAGCTGAATGGTATTGTTTTCCTTTTGAGAGTCCTAGTTAGTTCTGTGTCCCTCAGTATTCAAAACAATATACAATCCCCTTCGGTGATAAAATGTGTGGTATATGAGTGCAACAAACTGAATATTATCATTGCCAAAAAAAGAGCAGGAAAAACTCTGCCAATAAGTAAAAGCATAAACATGTTAAGTATAGCTAACAATCGCTAAGGTGCATGAACTAGTTGTCTGTGACGTGAAGACAATGACAATGGATTCAATTTTAGCATTTAGCCATAGACATGGAATCCGAGGTGACTGTACTTTTCTTTAAATCACTGAAGCAGGGTTGAGAACCAGGGTCAGCTTTAGCACTGGTGGCACCCCATGCAACAATATTTGTTAGCGCCCCCTAAAGACCTCCTTCGGGGATTCCCTTTCCTATAAGCTCATTTATACATGTATGATTCATTGTCTCTGTGTGATGTTAAATGTTAAATGTCGTATACTTGTAAAGCGCACAGCTGCCCCAGCAAAGGGGCGTCCCGGCGCTGTATACCGCTGGGGAACCCGTCCTGGCTTTCCCTGTGGGATGGTCCCTACTGGGAATCCCCAAGGTGGAGCCAGGCATCCCCGGCGTTGATGGGGCCGTTGTGGAGATTAGGCAAGCTAATGCCCAGAGTTGCCGAGTGGGACCCCAGGTTAGAGTAGGCACCGAGGCGAGAATTGTCGAGTCCGCTGACCCTGGTCCACGACCCTGCCGCGTCGGGAATTGAACCCTGGTCCCGGGCCGACTTCTGCTCTCGGGTCTGCCGCCTCTAACCAGTGAGCCACACCACTCCACTATGTAAAGTGCTCTGACACCCTACACTGGTATGAGTGGTGCTATAAAACAAAAGAAATGCATGTGAGACAAAGTGGTAATGAGAACTAACGGGCACTGTTAAAGGATCGTGGTGAGGGAATACACAAAGGAGGAGGTCATTGGGGGTTGCAAACACACAAGGTTGCACGTTGCGCCAACAGTGCTAAAGCCGGCCCTGTTTCAAGACTTACTGCATCGCTGTTGAACTTTCAAAAAAATTCGGAAATGTACAGACTGCATTGCGTATTAGTGTTTGCTTGACATGAGGACAGCTCCTGGTGAAAGGAACACTGGCCTGGTTTCTCTGGTGCGGCCCTCCATACATCCTGGAGTATACAGGATAAAGCAAGGTATGGGGAGGTTGGTAGAGAAAAACCCACACGTTGCTCCCCTGTATCCTTTTGATCACTCTTCAACCTGCGGAAAAAAATGCCTGTCAATACACTTTTTTCACCTGAGTATAGTAGAATGGAACTGCAACATAATCACATTGCACATATAGAGTTGAATACGAAATAGAGGTAGCAAGTACCAATTTCCTGTGTAAAAAGACTCGGAATGTCTAAAGCTTCTGAAATGACAATATTTTCCTATGGTGTAGAATACTGCGACAAAGACAAGAGCGCCATGATACACAGTTTCAACAGACAATAAATACCCAAACTGCTGACATCCAATATTCAGAAGAATAAATGTATTCTACTGCTGAATGTTTTCATAAACAATATGTATCCATTTGCAAAAAATTCTGATGGAACACAATATTAATACAAAATAACATTTTCACATTGCCTCAAGTAGTATGTTAAAATTGATGTAACATCTCGCTAAAATGTATGTCAACGATAGTCGATTTGACTTAAAAACAAACAATAATTCTGTCTGTGCTTCCAACGACCAGACCATAAATAGAACTTGCAAACAAAAATATTTATAGAACTAAAGATTAGCTTTCGAGTTTAGACACTGAAGTATGCTAAAAAAAAATTCATGCCAAGGAACACCTATTTTAAGGAATGGAGCTGGTAACAGAAATGTTTTAATTATTCACAGAATAACAACAAAGATTATCAAATACAAGCAAATAAAATGTACACAAATTGTAGAAAGAGTATGTGTAGCAAGTTCAACGTGAAGAATGCACTTCATTAGCGGACACAGAGCACTAAAAACTAAAAAAGGAAAGTAAAAATTGATGAATGTGAGGAAAGTACAATAGTTTGAGGAGCGTGTTTTCTCTTAAGAAAATCAAAAAGGTGTTAAGGAACCAAATTTTGTCCCGAGAAAGCCATCTCACTCAGAAGCTGCAGATCACTGACAAAAACTACAACTAAAATAAAAGTGAGACTCTGATGTGGACGTGCGGTGCAGCCATGTTGAGTTTCTTACTCCATAAGTCGCAAATACACACTTTCTAGAGCACTATTTGTCTGTGGATGTGGAAAAAAGGTGCACTGTAGTCTCATTTCTGTTTCCATATTGTAGCCATGGGCAGCTCCATATGATGACTAAGTTCAGAGTTCGCCTGAAAACGCTTTGAGGATTTGAAAGCAAACGTAACTTCTCAAAAGAGGGATTTGGATCCTTGGTTTTCAAACTCGGACCAAGCATCATTCAACTCCATGAATATCATTTTAGCGTACTGTTCGTAAGACTGTCCGGTTGCCTGCAAAATAAACAAATAATGAAGTCAAAAGCTGAAATTAACCTAATTTGTTAGTTTAAGGTCAACATGTGCTGAAATCATATGAAAACAATAATGTAACATGAACTTTCTTCAAAACAAACTTACAAAGTTCTTAAAGATCTATGAGATGTTAAATCATGTGAAACATACTGCTGCTCACTTGGGAAGCAAGCAAAATTCGAGGAGGGGTAAAGGACCCAGTATTTTGCCAGACCTGTTTTTCAAATCCCGGTTGTCCATGGAAATGGGAAACCCCTTGCCCATTAATTCAGTAACGAAAAAGAATGCACCGGGGCAAGTGGTTGTTCTGTAGAAGTTAGCTGATAGACCTTGAACTAGTTTAGTTCAGAGTTAGACATGAGGTTGGAAACTCATATTTTCACTTGGTTTGTCCAAAGTGTATTTCAAAAGCAAAATAGATTAAATTAAAACCACTTTTGTGAGGCACAGTCAACACGTGTTTCGCCCCATGTGGCCATAAGCCGGGCTTTCTCAAGGCTGAGATGAGCAACCACATCATAATACAAATCCAAGCAAAACAAAATTAAATTAAATGAAAAAGTGAAAATAAAACAAAACATATCCCATTCCTGTGGTATCAGTTGTGTTTCGTTACAACAGAGACAACCCAAAAGGGTATAGAATACATTAAGCATCATAAGAAACACCCAAGACATTGTTTTGAAAAAGAAGAATCCATAAGAAACAAAAGCGACGTCCAAAGAAAATCAGAAAAAAAAGAAGAAAAAAAAATCCACCGGCGAAAGCAGATACAAAGAACCGAAGGGAACAAAAGAGAGGTAAAGTCAAAGTCCCAAAAGAGTATGGGAAAAGAAAAAAGCCAAGAGTTATGGAAGAGGTTAGAGATAAAAGTATAGGAATTGTGAGCAAAAATAATGAAAGGAAAAGTATACCTCAAAAAGAAATAGAGGCATTTCAAGGGGTCATAATACATCAATCATAACCATAAAAAAACTTTTGTCAATAGGATTCGACATGGGATTAGCACATTATTAAGAATTTACAAATGTAATTGTCAGAAACAATAAATGCATAACAAGGCATAAGTTTCCAATGGACAAAAGGAAGAGCCACCAGTAAAACGCCAATGATCGAAACATCATAATCATCATTATAAACATAACAAAAGAAGAAGCAGATGAGATACATACGTATTGAATTGGAAATTCATCAATCATCCTGATACGAAACACAGGGAGCCATAGGACAAAGGAAGACAGAAGGATTTACATTAAGTACATCGGAAACGAAACCTACAGACCGTACATTTCAATGACCTATCAACTTTTAGCCTCAACTACCTGACCCCCCAAGTGGACATGGTGGATGTCCACAACCTAACAGAGCATTACAATACCTCCATCTTAAACATCATTGACTAGATTGCTCCATTACAACAAAAAAATGTATCCACCAAATTTTTTAAACCTAGGTTCAACGAAAACCTCAACAATTAAAAACGCAATTTGAGACTAGCAGAAAGAGCCTGGAGATCCTGATCTTCCATGGAAAACCTGGAAACGCTAAGATCAGCGAGAAACACTCACAACAAAAGAATCAGAAACTAGAACCTAACTGGACCAAGTCAGAAATCGGCCCCAAAAACCTTTTCAAATGGTAAAACAAAAATCCAACAACCAACCCTACCCGACCGATATCGGTTACAATAAGCATCCTAATCGCGAAGTATTTCCTTCCTTCTTGATGGAAAAAACGGTCATTATTGGAAAGGAGTTACAGACTATGAGGGAGCTGTTACCGTCTAACTTCCCCACCAATAATCATTAATCACAGTCCGCTATCCGATTGATCAACCTGAGCTCTCCCCCAAAAAACAATGCCTCTTGGCACACATTACCCCGCTCAAGGAAAGTGACATTCATTACTTACTTACATTACTGAAACCTTCTAATCACATCATCGAACCTTTGGAGATCAAACTGTCTATCCTCCCTCTATGTACTAAGATCGTAAATGTCTCTCTCCTCCAGGGCCCGTCCCTGATTGTCTAAAAGTAAGGCAGGCAACCCCCATCCTAAAAAAACAACTGCAGATTGCGCAGACTTAAACAATTTCTGTCCAATCTCCTATATTCCCACTCTGGCAAAGCTTATCGAGAAATGTGTACAGATCCAACTCTGCAATCACATAGGTCAGTGCCAACTCCTAGACCACTACCAATCTAGTTTACGCCAAGACCACAGCACAGAAACAGCACTCACTCATAGTGGATGAAGTCCTCAATGCTGGATCAGAATAAAGTATGTCTCCTCATCCTCCTTGACTTATCTTCAGCATTTGACACTGTAGCACAAGTTACTACTTGTGTAACGATATACCTGTAAGAGACATTAGTTAGTGATAGATTCCTTACCTTAGAATATCCCCAGGCGTCAAACTGGATATGGAAAGTTTTGCTTAGCAGTACCCTTGTGTGTCAGTAGGTGGCGTCCTGCGGCTCCGCGTCCGTCACTGGCGTCGTCAGCGCCGAGATGACGTCACGGAGAGTACTTCGGCGCTACCCATGCACTCGGACGTCAGTTCTGTACACGACTTTCCGCGCCAGGAACGCAGAGGCATGCAAGATACTGACCATTGGTGCATAAAACTAGGGCCCTAAAAGGGGATGACCATAACCCTAGTAATCAGTTCGTAGAACGGGGAGGATGGGTGTGGCGGTAAGGAATCTATCACTAACTAATGTCTCTTACAGATATATCGTTACACAAGTAGTAACTTGTGCATCTGAAAGAGACACGTTAGTGATAGATTCCTTACCTTAGAATAGATACCCCAGCAAAAACAACCTCGGTGGTGGGTCTGCGAACAAAATTACACCAGGAAGTCACGGAGAACTTAACGGCCAAAGAAGCTGTCTCTCCGGACCGGACTGTCGAGGCAGTAGTGGTTTCTAAACGTGTGCAGCGAGGCCCACGTAGCTGCCTGACAAAGGTCCTGCAAGGGAACGCCTCGTCCCAAGGTGGTAGTGGCTGCAGTTGCCCTGGTCGAATGGGCACGCAGCACCAAAGGAGGCTCCTTCTTGGCCAAGGAGTAACATGCTTTGATGCACAGAACGACCCACTGGGAAATGGTCCGTTTGTGCACAGCCCGACCTTTTTTGGCTACCACTTAGCCAACAAAGAGCTGATCATCCACCCGGAACTGTTGTGTACGCTGCAGATAGAAAGCAAGAGCACGTTTTGGGTCCAGACGGTGGAGCCTCTCCTCTTCCCTGGAAGGATGCGGAGGGGGAAAGAAGGTGGGCAAAGTGATCCTCTTTGGCAAGAAAGAGGGCGGGTCCTTAAAACCACCTTGTCCGGATGAACAGAAAGGAAAGGAGGTTTAGAAGAAAGAGCCTGGAGCTCACTCGCTCTTCTGGCAGAGGTGATAGCTACCAGGAAAGTCGTCTTCAGAGTAAGAAAACGTAAAGGACAGTTATGAAGAGGCTCAAAGGGAGCACACATCTGATAAGTCAAGACAAGATTTGAGTCCCATTGAGGCATTATGAAAGGCACGGGAGGAAATGTGTGTGTAATGCCTTTGAGAAAGCCATTAACAACCGGAGACTTAAAAAGAGAAGGCTGATCAGGAAGCCTCAGGAAGGCAGAAATGGCAGAACGGTAACCTTTGATAGTGTCAAGAGCAGAGCCCCGCTGGGCCAAAGATAGAAGAAACAGAAGAACTTCAGAAAGAGGGGCAAAAAGGGGATCCACAGCCTTTGCTGCGCACCATGCCACAAACTTGTTCCATCGACAGGCGTATACCGTTTTAGTGTAGGGACGCCTGGCTGCCAGAATGACATTACAGACTTTGGGAGGAAAGTCGAAAGTCATCAGCTGTCACCGCTCAATCTCCACACATGGAGGTGGAGGCTGGACAGGTTCGGGTGGGGGACCGTCCCCTGCTGCTGCGACAGAAGATCCTCCTGAAGAGGCAGACGGAAAGGGGGATTGAAGCTCATACTGAGTAGCTCGGGATAACATACTCTTCGAGCCCAATCCGGAGCCACAACAATAACTTGAGCCTGGTCGCGCCTGATCTTCTTCAGCACTCTGGGCAGAAGTGGTATAGGCGGAAAAGCGTACAGTAAACCGCAGCTCTACTCGAGACGAAAAGTGTCACAGAGCGAGTGCCGCCTTGGAAATTCCAACGCGCAGAACTGAAGACATTGTGGGTTCTCTTCGGTGGCAAATCGATCTAATCAAGGCTCTCCCCACTGTAGAAAGAGACCGAGTTCAGACGCCATTCGTGATTCATCAAGCACAGGCGGCAGAGTGCGTCCGCCCTGGCGTTCAGAGAACCTGCTAGGTGTTGAACCATCCAGGTAATGCCTTGATGTTCTAGCCTTGTCCAGAGGCTCAGAGCCTCCTGACATATGGTCCAGGACCCCACCCGCCCTGTTTGTTGCAATACCATATGGCGGTGGTGTTGTCCCTGAACACCTGCACCACACTTCCCCGGACAGAGGGAAGGAATGCCTTCAGTGCAAGTCAGATCGCCCGCAGCTCCAAAAGATTGATATGGAGCCGGGACTCCGCCGGAGACCAGAGGCCTCTGATCTCCGCCTCTCCCAAGTGGCCTCTCCATCCCAGGAGGGACGCATCCGTCACCACTGTTGCTCCGGTTGGGGACGGGAGAGGGATCTGCCATTGACCCAATAGCGATTCGTGAGCCACCACTGCAGATGTCGGGCAGTGCCCTCCGAGATCTGGACGTGATTGGACAGGTTGCCCTGATGCTGTGCCCAATGGAACTTCAGGTCCCACTGCAGAGCCTGCATATGCCATATGGCATGTCGCATTAGCAGGATGCAGGAGGCCATCAGGCCCAGGAGCCGGAGGGTCATCCTGACGGAAACCCGGGATAGAGGCTGAAAGATCGGAATCATAGCCTGAATATCCCGGACTCGCTGCTTGGGAGGATAAACACAAAACTGCGTCGAGTCCAGAACCGCTACGATGAAGGGGAGCGTCTGAGAGGAACTCAGGTGCGACTTTGGCACGTTGAGGGAGAACCCCAGCAAATGCAGGAGGTCGGCCGTAGTCTGAAGGTGGTGGAAAACTGCCTGAGGTGAGCCCGCCTTCAACAACCAGTCGTCCAGGTTGGGGAAGACTGACACCCCTGACCTGCGCAGATGAGCTGCGACCACTGCCATCACTTTCGTGAACACCCGAGGGGGCGCTGGTAAGGCCGAAGGGGAGCACGGTAAATTGAAAATGCCCCTGGCCTACCGTGAACTGCAGGTAATGCCGGTGGGCCGGCAGGACGGGGATGTGAAAATATGAGTCCTGCAAGTCCAACGATACCCTCCAGTCTCCAGGGTCGAGAGCAGTCAAGACGTGAGCCAGGGTTAGTTTCATGAACTTCTGCTTCTGGAGGAAGCAATTTACGTCCCGGAGGTCCAAGATAGGACGCAGACCCCCTTTGTCCTTCTTGGGAACCAGAAAGTAGTGGGAATAGCAACCACTTCCTACTGCTGGCCCAGGAACGTACTCAATGGCCCCCTTGGCCAAGAGGGCCGCAACTTCCTGTTGGAGAAGAGCCAAAAGATCTCCCGACATGCGGGGACACTGAGGTGGCATGGCTGGGGGTGGGGACTGAAAGGGAAGGGAGTAACCCTTGCAGACTATCTGCAGCACCCATTTGTCTGACGTAATCTCGCACCAGCGGGGGAGGTGGTGGCGGATCCTGCCACCCACCGGCGTGGGGTGCTCCCTGAAGCTGAGATTAGGAGGGTTTAGAGGCGGGAGCAGCGGGCGTGGAGGTGGATGGACCCTCCCGCTGGTTCCCCGCCCAGCCTCTGCGGAATCCGCGACCACGGCCTCGCTGTGGCTGGTTCTGCACAGGCCTGGTGGAAAGGCGCACCTGGGCACCTCAACCCTGGTTACGAAAGGAACGAAAACCAGGAGTGGCCGGGGCCTTAGTGGAAAGACTCAGAGACTTGGCCGTAACCCGCGAATCTTTAAAGCGCTCCAGGGCACTGTTAGCCTTGTCGCCAAACAGACGAGTGCCATCAAAGGGCATGTCCATGAGCGAACTCTGGACATCGGGCGAGAACCTGTTGGAACGCAACCAGGTGTGGCGCCGCAACGCCACGGTCGTAGAGATCGCCCTGCCCAGGGAGTTGGCGGTGTCCAACCCACATCGGATGGCAAACTTTGCCGAAAATTTTCCCTCAGCAATCGCCTGAGAAAGGGTAGCCTGTACCTCCTCAGAACACTGCGGCAACACCTGAGCAACGGCGTCCCACACCGACCGCAGCTCAAGGCTGGCCGAGGAGAACAACCGCTTCCCAAACTGGTCCAGCCTTTTAGAGTCCTTATCCGGCAGGGCCGTGGGAAAGGCACTCTGCGATGTCGAGGCCTGAATGACCAGACTCTCATGCATAGGGTGGAAGGTCAAGAAGGCGGGGTCACCCGGCGCTGGTCAGTGGCATCTAGCAACGTTTTTATCCACCGGAGGCCCCCGTGGCCGGCCTCAACCAAGAGGACCTCTGTAAGAGCGTCATTAAAGGGGAGCAGCGGCTCCGCCGAAGTAGACGCTGTCTGGAGCACCTCGGTGAGGAGGTTGGTCTTGAGGGCCACCGTGGGGAGGTCGAGATTGAGGGCCTCAGCAGCCCGACAGAGGACCACCATACAGGAGGCACCCTCCTCCATGGTAGGCGGGGGAGAGGCAAACCCCTGGTCAGAAGAGTCATCGAGGTCGCCTGCATCCTCCAAGTCATCCACCCAATCGAGCTCGGAGTCACATTGCCGAGCAAGCGGGTCTTCAGACCCATCCCCGTTGTCTGCCTCTGGCGTGGAGGGAGCCGGACGCGGCGGCAGAACCGGACCCGGAGATGGGACGAACGGCGTCGTGAACGGGGCGGGGCGGGCCGGGGCTGGAGCGGCGCCGGCTCCCAATGTGATCCCAAGCCGGAACAAAATGGTCCGGGAACCGGGGCAGGGGTGGAATAAACGGCACCAAGTGCGGTGCCGGGGGCGGAGCCGAGGGTGGCACCAGGGCTGAAGCCGAGGGTGGCGCCGGGGCCGGAGACACCACATCTTGTGGTGCCAGGGCCGGAGCCAGCGGCGCAGGATCCTGTGGCGCCGAGGCTGGAGCCGATGGCGGAGCCGCCGGGCCAGCAGCATCTGGACACGGATCCGCGGGGCCCGAAGGCGCGCCGGCGGGAGCCCGAGGCCTGTAAAGGCGGTCCAAAGCAGCAAGAAAGTCTTGCATCTGTTTGGGAGTTACCGACAGACCCGGGTATGGCGGGTAGGCCGTTTAACTCTCCGGCTCCAGAGGAGCAGCAGGGGCGAGGCCCCTGTGCCATTCGTCCGCCTCCGAGGAACGACGAGGGGACGTCGGAGAGCGAACATGCTTCTTTGACTTCTTTTTATGGCAACTTTTACTGGAATCCGAAGGCGAAGACTTGGAATCTGAGGACGACATCTCTGGTCCCGAGAGCGGCCCCAAGACCTGGAGCGGCGACGCGATGAATGCTGGACCTCCAGGAACTTCCGACACCGCTCCCGCAAGGCCTTGGGGGCCATGGCACGGCAGTCGCGGCAGTCCCGGGAGTCGTGGTCGGCCTCCAGGCAGTAGAGGCAAACATCGTGGGGTTCCGCTACCAACATGTTTTGGCGGCAGGTCCCACAGGACTTAAAACCGGGCATGCCGGCGTGCACCAAGAAAAAACTAGGGAGACAAAAGCCTCGAAATAGTGGTCAAAAAGAGACCAAGGTACGTGCTCAATCCGGATCTGCGCTTACTGGCGCGGAAAAAGAAAGAACTGACGTCAGCCCGCATGGGAAGCACCTAAGTACTCTGCGTGACGTCATCTCGGCGCTGACAACGCCAGTGACAGACGAGGAGCCGCGGGACGCCACCTACTTACGCGCAAGGGTACTGCTAAACAAAACTTTCCGGATCCAGTCTGATGCCTGGGGATATTCTAAGGTAAGGAATCTATCAGTAACGTGTCTCTTTCAGATAAACACATCAAGCTTCTAAACCTCCGTGAAAGAAGCATGGGTTTATCAGGGACCTTCCTCCAATCATTTACTTCATTCCTCTAGAACAGAACCCAAAGAATCAAGGTCAACCACTATCTGTCAAAGCCCTCTATGGTCACCTTGGGAGTCCCACAGGGATCTCCCCTCTCTCCCATTCTCTTCAACGTATTCATGGAACCTTTAGTCGACTCCTTAGCATCCTCCAACATTCACTACCACATGTATGCTGATTATACACAACTGTATCTGAAAATGACCTCTCCTGATGACCTCAATACCCTCAACATTATTCTACAGAATACTCAGAACTGACTTACAGACTACTTTGAACTGGCTTGCGCTCAACCATCTCAAACTTAATACCATCAAAATGGAATTCCTCCTCATTACCCAACCCAAACACATTCTGAAGACTGACCTTTGGATGAAACATCTAACTGCTATCAACTATACTCCTCACTTTATAGACTCTGCAAGATCTCTGGGAATTATACTAGACAAACATCTGCACATGCAGAAGCACATCGGCAACGCCACCAAAGGAGCAAACTACCAGATGAGCATTTTAAGGAAACTAAAACCCTTCCTGCCACAGAATGATCTTAAGTCGGGGTCCAAGCCCTAATCATCATGTGGCTTGATTACGGAAGTGCCACGTTCAGTGGCCTTCCCAGATACAAAACTGACCCCTTTACGGGCCTTCCTTAACACTGCGGCCAGACTCATCACTGGAACAAAAAGAAACAATCACATCTCCCCTGACCTGAAATCCCTAAATTGGCTCAAGAATGAAGCACATATTCATCTATAAATTGTTTGCATGACCCATAAAGCAATCACTACATTTCAACACCCCAAGATACCTTGCACAAAAGCTGGAACTATCAGGCGGATGTAGCACATTGCGTAGCAACAGCTCCATGCTGCTGAAACCACAGATTTACCACAAGAAGAAAATGTGCAACAGAGCTTTCTCAGGCATCGCACTGAAAATCTGGAATTCTCTTCTGAAGGACATCCGTCTGATTCACTATACCGGCTCCTTCAAATCAGAAGCAAAATCATTCCTGATGGTTAGACTAATAATTGTCACCATACGATTTATTGATCCAACTTACCTGTTAAACTCTTATTTTGTTGATCATGACCACCTCCATCTGGTCTCCTAAAGAGATAGCGCTCCTAGATTGTGATACTCTTATGTTTATATTTTTGTCGTAAATGCACTTTTTGCCCTAAATGCACTTAATTTCTGTCTTTTACCGATGTATCCACTAACCCCCCCGCCCCGCGATACCCTCACGGGTCTTGTTCGCGCTATTAATTTAAAAAAAGTAAATATTCAGTAAATAAGTTGCACCTTTGTACTGATGTAAACCAAAAAAGCACCAGTACGTAAGTCCTGTTCATAATTGCCAAGTAGCAATGTTTGTCTTAAAATCTGGCAAGAAAGGAGCGCGTCCTAGGGCTCCCTGCTTTTTGAATCAGGATGATTGATGAATTTCCAATTCAACAAGTACGTATCTCATCTGCTTCTTCTTTAGTGATGTTTATAATCATGATTATGAAGTTTTGATCATTGGTGTGTCACTGGTGGCTCTTCTTTTTTCTGTTGGAAACTCATGCCTTGTTGTTCTTGTTAGAAATGAGGGTCTCTAGTTGGCAGAGGCTTTGACCAAAAAGGGACCCTTACTTCTAGTCAGGGTAAGAGGAAAATACACGGTTGATAACCCCTGCTCATCCCTTTGGTAGCTTGGCACGAGCAGACAAGCTTATCCCCAAGGCAATGTGTAAAGTATTTGCACCAACATCCACAATAACATAGTGAAACACCACAAATGGACACCACTCAGGTTGTTTATAAAAAATAAAGTTATCTTTATATAGATTAGGCAAGACCAAAACAACAAAAACAATATTCCAACATACACAATAAATCTTTTCTCTGAACTGTTCTTGGTAGAAATAAACTTGCAGGTTCTGTGTTTTCCAGCGGTTACCAAAAATAAAAATGAAGAATGTGTGTCTCTTTTAGGCAAATACGAAGGGTTCCAACAAGGTAGTCTCAACCTAAATCACTCGCTTAGGCCGTATTGTCTCTCTTCTATGGTTCAGAGTGCACCAATCCTCTGTCGCCGGTGCACAGTATTTCCCCTAACCTTCAAATGGCTTCACCACTCAAGACAGCTGACTCCGTAGCTTATCGATAATGAACCAATGCTCCCCAAATGTGCCAAAGTATCCGGAGACCGAGACGGGCTCTAGGCTCGCAACCCTACTTATGCTGTTGCAGGGCCGTATTCCGGGAAAGGTTATGGAGACACAATTCGGCTTGCAGACTCAGATTGCGGCTACGAGCATTACCTGTTGTGGTGGGGTCTCCGCTGCCACTTGTGCTTCGGCTTGGTCACGGCTTTGAACCCTCTGCTCACAGATGCAGCACAGAACGGCCAGAGAGAACTCCGGCGCAACGCCTCCTTCTGACTTCACGCTGATGTCCTGGGTTGATGGCCCGGCGTCCCTGGTAGATTCCCAGTTGCTAGGCAACGCCTCGCAGCCGGGGATCGGAGTGCGGCTTTTCCTTGTCTTCACAGAGGCTCCGTTGCGGACTTGGGCCGGCGAGGACACACGGTAGCACCCTGGGGAAATGTAGATTCTCTGCAGGTCTCCGGCTACGCGCCAAGGGGAGCACAACGTTGGAGGGACGATCCTGGGGCAGATCACACTTGAGGAGAAGCACACCTAACGACAGGTCCCAGCTGTGTGCCGACATGCACACCGAGTCTCAGAGGCAATCCGAGGGGCAAATCACAGATCGGCAAAGCAGTCTTCACGAAGGGCACAGGCTGTTCGCAGAGACATGCCCACAGCAGCTAACAAAATGTTTCCTGGAAACTTTTATCTCCCTGAGTTTTCACAACAGGAGGCCAGCTCTCCTCAGGCCCTTGGAGAGTTTTTCACTTCAGAGGGACAAAGCACACAGCACAGTTCCTCTTAAAGGAGGGGGGACACAGCAGAGTCATTTAGTCCTCTTCCTCAGCAGATACAGCAACTGCAGGTCAGCTCCCAGACACACAGCAATGGCAGCAAATTTCCTCAGTCTTCTTCAGCTGTTCTCTTTGGCAGGGATTCCTTCTTGATCATGAAGTTTCCTAGTCTAAAATTTAGGGGTTTCAGCTCTGATATTTATACCCCAAAAGTCTTTGTTCTCTATGTGTGAGGGGTCCTCGACCCAGTCCAAACCAGTTCTGGGTGCACTCTGCCAATGCACATTTCCTTTGTGAGTGTGGGCCAGGGCCATCAGACGCACCGCAGGAGGTGGAGCCAGCATTGTGGAAGGCATGCACAGCCCTATTCAGGTCCAGGTGCCACTCCTCCCACCACTCCAAATGCAGATAGGTCTATTCAGCCTAGTGCGGACTCACCCAGCCTCCTGGAGCCACCCCAGCCCCTGTCACTCACAAACCAGACAGTCAATTCACAAACAGGCAGAGGCACACAGAAAGGTTCAGGGATACCAGATTCCTATTTTCTATCTTGCTGCTATGGGAAGATATGCAGGTACACATGTTACACACTATTCCCCATTCTGTCCTATTGGCAAGATAGTCTTTGAATAGTGAAAAACGAAAGTGGCAGTATTTCACTACCAGGACATGTTACCCACACTAGTACATGTCCTAACTTTCACATACACTGCACCCTGCCCAGGGGGGTACCTTGGGCCTAACATAGTGGTGTCCTATGTGCAAGAAAAAGGGACGGGTCAGGCCTGGCAAGTGTGTAAACTGGCCAGGTCAACAGGGCAGTTAAACTGCGCACAGGTACTGCGGTGGCATGCCGGAGACACCATATTAGGGCTACTCCTGTGGGTGGCACAATCAGTGCTGCAGGCCCGCTAGTAGCATGTGAATCACCAGCCCTGGCAAACTCAGTGGACTTTATTAGGGACATACTGGTAAATCAAATATGTCAATCATGGATAACCAATCACAATTACAATTTAAACAGAGAGCATATGCACTTTAGCACTGATCAGCAGTGGTAAAGTTCCCAGAGTCCTATAGCCAACAACTACAGGTCAGGAAACAAAGGAGGAAGAAGCAAAATGTTTGGGGATAACCCTGCAAAAAGTCAATTTCCAACAGTTATGCATAACGTTTATTGTTTCTGACAATTACATTGACTGCTGCTGTGATTGGGAAATTCTTAATATGCTAATCCCATATTTTATCCTATCGACAAACTTTTTTTTATGGTGAAGATTGATGTTTTACGACCCACTGAAATGCCTCTATTTCTTATTCTGATGTATAATTTTCCTTTCATTATTTTTTCTCACAAGTCCTATTCTCTCATCTCTAACCTCTTCCTTAACTTTTGGCTCTTTTCTTAGCCCATACTCTTTCTGGACTTTGACTTTACTTCTCTTTTGTTCCCTTCGGTTTTTTGTATCTGCTTTCGCCGGTGGAATTTTTCTTCTTTTTTTTCTTGTTTTCTCTGGACGTCGTTTTTGTTTCTTACTGATTTTTCTTTTTCGAAACAATGTCTTGGGTGTTGTTAGAAATGGGAGTTTTGGTCGGCTAAGGCATGTGCCAATGTCGGGCAGAAACCACCACTCCAGTCAGGATAAGGGAGTTGCACTCCTAAAATAACCCCTGCTCAACCCCTTCGTAGCTTGGCACGAGCAGTCAGGCTTATTTTAGAGGCAGTGTGTAAAGCATTTGCACATAACCAACAGTAATACAGTGTAAGCACTACAAACGGACAACACACCAGTTTAGAAAAATATCCATTATTTTATAGCACAAGTTACTACTTGAGTAACGATATATCTGTAAGAGACATTAGTTAGTGATAGATTCCTTACCTTGGAATATCCACAGGCATCAGACTGGATCCGGAAAGTTTCGCTAGCAGTACCCCTGCGCGTCAGTAGGTGGCATCCTGTGGCTCCGTGTCCGTCCCTGGTGTCGTAAGCGCCGAGATGATGTCACGGAGGCTACTTAGGCACCACCCATGCGCGCTGACGTCAGTTCTGTACAAGACTTTCCGCACGAGGAACGCAGAGCCATGCAAGAAACTAACGGTTGGTGCCAAGAAACTAGGGCCCTGAAAAGGGGATGACCTTAACCATTGAAATCAGTTCGCAGAACAGGGAGTATGGGTGAGGCGGTAAGGAATCTATCACTAACAAATGTCTCTTACAGATATATCATTACACAAGTAGTAACTTGTGCATCTGAAAGAGACACGTTCGCGATAGATTCCTTACCTTAAAATAGATACCCCAGCAATACCATCCCCGGTGGTGGGTCTGCGAACAAGATTACACCAGGAAGTCATGGAGAACAGAACGGCCCAAGAAGCCATCTCTCCGGACCTGACTGTCAAGGCAGTAATGCTTGGTAAACGTGTGCAGCGAGGCCCAGGTAGCTGCCTTTCAATGGTCCTGCAAGGGAATGCCGCGTCCCAAGGCAGTAGTGGCTGCAGTTGCCCTGGTCGAATGGCCACGCAGCCCCACAGGAGGCTCCTTCTTAGCCAAGGAGTAATATGCTTTGATGCACAGAACGACCCACCGCGAGATGGTCCGTTTATGCACAGCCTGACTGTAGGAGAGTAGGGTCTGCTTCCTATGGTCACCCCCACTTTTTGCTGTGATTTTCTGTTTTTTTCGACTTTAGAGTGGCTGTGGGCCTGCTAATCAGACCCACAGCCCAGCTGTTCTCTCTCTAAATTGATACCATGTACTTTAGGTACACACCTTTGTGAGCCCCTGTATAGTGTACCATAGGTACCCAGGGCATAGGTGCATCCAAGGCCTACCAGGGGCTGCAGCATGCATAATGCCACCCCTGGCTGGCCATCCAAACTGACACCACAGGCTGATCCCTCAGCTTGGGTAAGGTGGTGTAATCACCCCTTACTTAGATATAGTATATCTACCTTATAAATAGACACATAGTAACCTATAAGTTACTCCTATGGCAGGCCTTAACAATCCTGGAGGCAGAGTGCTTGGTTTTATGTGAGAGGGTGCCCTAGCATGATCTGAGCCCCTCTGCAGCTTTCGGAACCATGTCCTTATAGCTGTTCTATGATATAGCCATACCATATACTCTTAAGTGCATTATAATCCTTGCGGTTATTGCTAACTTTGGTTTGGCTTTATCAAAACATGTTGTGTAAGGTGTCAAACACTTTGAAATACTACCCCCCCCGCCAATTCTGGCGGCGGGGGTAGCATTCCAGCCTTCTAGAGCGAGAAGACATGTTGGTTACTGCTTTACCCGGTTAAAGTTAAACAGAGCCTCAGCATCACAAAATGGATGCTGCTGCCACAGACACGAGTCTGACCTCCTGCTGCTGGACGAAACTCCGGCAGGGGAGGCCTGGACAATAGGTTTCCTGCCTTGGGAGGTGCTAGCACCTCCCCAGACAGGCTTTTAGTGTATTGGGGCAGGGAGGGCTGCAAAATGAGACACTGCCTGGGGCACACAAGGTGCTCCATGCATAGCCCGGTTCAAACCAGTTGCTGGGGCACTCCAGCCCCACTCTGGCGCGAAACTGGACAAAGAGCAAGGTGTGCAACCACCCCTTTCTCAGGGTCCACCCATAGGAGGGACCTAGCAGATAATCCAGCCCCTTAGATTAGTATAAAGATAGGAGCTGTGTCTAGAGACATTAGATTATCCTGGACTGAAACTCTGAAATGAACTCTTGGACCTTCGACTTTCTACATCAACTAGAAGACGGAAGACATCTCCCTTGTGGCCAAGGAGTGACCACCCTGTGCAAACAGGCACCAAAAGTAACTTGCCGGTTTGCTTTGTCGACGCTTCCGAAGGAACCCGAAGACTCAGCTACGCAGGACTGGACTTCCAGACTTCTTGGACTCCGACCCACATCCACAGCAAAGCTGAGACCCGTGGCGGACACGAGAGACGTGGGACCAGACTCCCTGGACATCCTGCAAATTGCTAACTGCATCGACTCCTGCGGTAACTCACAGTTGGGCATTGGGGTATGGGAAGCCCCAGACCCGAGCGCCATTTGCACCGAAGCTCAGCCCTCCACACTCCACAAGTGCCGCGTGGGGCCTGCTCCTGCATTTCAGCTTGACGCCTCTTCCTGGTTGCTAGCCCGTTGGCTAGTGAGCCCCCTGAAGGCGAACCTTTGAAATCATCTTGCTTTCCTGGTTGCTCCAGGCTTGCTCCAGCTTCCCTGCAAAGAGAAGCCCCTCAGACCTTGCTGGTCTGACCTGAAGCCAATCTTCACTTCCTGCGTGGGTTGCGGTTGCAGAGGCTTATTGGGTCCAATCCGGATACTGACACCGCAGTCAACTAGATCCTCCGTGGGACAGCTCTAATCTAGCTCCTGGTCGTCGTCGACGCCTCCTGGTCCTCTCAGCTGCAGAGACAAGCTTCACCTCTTCACCTGTTTGCATCGCGACATCACCGGATTCCATCCTGGTTCCTTCCTGGTCACTGGCATGTGACCCAGACTCTGTCCCCTCTGCTTTCAGGTTCTTCAGTTCCTCGATCCACCCTTGGATCCACCCGGCCACTCTTCCTTCGGCCGCCTGCAGCACTTCTTTTGCAGGTCTCCATTGAAAGTATAGACGAAACCCGACATGAAAAGACACCTATGCAAACACACCTTCCCTGGGTGAGGTAACTCGAGTACTCCGGTGCTCCCGTGGGTATTAACTATCCAAGTGTCCTAGTTTAAAGGGGTTCCACCGTAGTAAAATTGTAAATTGATACTTGTATAGCGCACTACTCACCCGCAAGGGTCTCAAGGCGCTGGTACGAATACCGCTGTGGAACCCATACTGGCTTTCCCTGTGAGGTGTCCACTCCTGGGCACCCCGAAGGTGGAGGCCAGGCATCCTTAGCGTTGTGGGGGCCGTTGTGGAGATTAAGCAAGCTATTGCCCAGAGTTGCAGAGTGGGACTCCATGATTGGAATAGACACCGAGGCGGGAATTATCAGGTCAGTGGAATTTTTGAGCCCAAGACCCGCCGAGGCGGGTAATTGAACCCTGGTCCCGGGCTAGACCTCTGCATCAGGGTCTGCTGCTCTAACCATTGAGCCACACTTCTCCACCCGGAAGTGTCCTTAATCAGTAACTTTGTGACTTCTTAGTTCTGCATTGTAAGTCAATGGTAGCTTGCGTCTGTGTTCCCACACTGCACGCGTCTCCCGTGGGTCTCCTACTTCCGAACCCTTGGTTCTGTAGTGTAGTCCCAGCGATTCCCTAGGCCCTAGGCCTATTCACTATTCCTGAAGTAGTTCTTATACCACTTACTTAGTATATGGTTCGTGAGGCCCCTAGGGCAGCATTGTATTTGTGCAACGTATAGTATGCTTAATGAGTAACTTGTAACGTATCTCGAACTCTGACCTCATAAAGAGTGCAGGGGGGTTGTGTTAATAATAAATACATATATATTTGATATATACCTTGTGTGGTGTCCTTTCATTTGGTATTCAAGGGATTATATATGGTAAAACAGCTGGCTTCACATGCTCTCTGAAGTTTTAGCCTAAGACTGCTGGTCCATGCTAGCACTAAGATAGCTGATCTATAAGGTTGACTTTACAACCACCATCATACGGGTCGTTTAGACTGGTGCAAGGTGCCCACTACAGTCACGAAAATAGCAGCAGTTACACTTCCAATTCCCCCCCTCCCACCCTCCTCACAGCCATTAGATTCTCTCACAATTCGAAGCCTCAAATGTCCGGTGCCACATGGCACCCCTCGAGTTCATCTTGTCTCATCTCATCCCTGTTAGCAGTGTAAATTAGTCTCGGAGTATTGGCCTACATTTAACATATGCACCCCTCACAGCCCCCCATCCAACCCGTGGTAATGACGCCACTTGGACCAAACTCTCTGGAATTTTTTGGGACACCCCCTTGCCTTATACGTAACTCTCTCTGCCGCCATATAGAGATCCATCCCTCTCCTCCATTCATCCAGTCCTGGAGGTTCCGGCGCCCCCCAGTATTTTGCAATGTCCCGTTTTGCCACAACCAATGCGAGAACTAGGAATGTAAGGAGTGGGCGAGTCAGGTCTACCTCATTGGTCATGCCTAGCAAGGCCAGTTTGGGCTCCTGTTGGATCGGAACCCCCAAGACCTCCTCAAGTTCCTTGAATACCTGTGTCCAGTACGTTTGTATTGTGTCGCATGCCCAAATAGTATGATAGAAGTTCCCTTCACAGTGATGGCATCTAAGACACCGTGAGTCTTCTATTTTTCCCATTTTACAAAGGCGTACTCTATCATAATAGATTCTATGGAGCACATTGAATTGGATGAGTAGTAGTCTTGATTTGATTGCCACCTCCCTCATCAACACTATCTCCCAATCTAGGTCTTCCATGTCTCCCACCTCTGCCTCCCATGTACCTCTGAGTTTCGCCAAGTCCCCTAGCATATTATTAGTTAGGGTTTTATAGGTTAAGGAGACCGCCTTACTCGTTATTTGCTCCTGGAGGAGCCACCCCTCTAGTGGCGCATATTCTGGGATATCAGTGAGTGTGACGTTTTGGGCTCGCCAAGCGTGTCTTAATTGGAGGTATTTGAACTGCTGTGTATTATGTAAGCCGAACTCTGTTTTAAGTACTCGAAAAGATTTCAGCTCCCCTTTGACTATCACATCTCCTATAGTGGAGATGCCGATATCGTCCCACCTTTGGAAACCTCGTAGCTTGTTGAGTTCTGGCAAACACTGGCAGTGCCACAATGGTGTCTGCCGTGTGAGCTTCTTTTCCCAACCCATGAGTCTTGTGGCTTTAGTCCATGCTGTGAGTGTGAGAGACGTTGTCGGAAGGAGCAGTGCCCTGCTAGCACTCCCATAGAGATAACACAATAGGTTGTGGGGTGACATTTTAACTCTCTCCAGGGCATACGTCGGGTGGTCCGCCGGGGCATGGAGCCAGTCATTAATTGGTGTCAAATGTTCCGCCCAGTGGTAGGCCTCCAGGCTGGGGAGCGAGATCCCCCCCACTATATTGATGCCTCTGGAGCGTAGACAGGGCCACCCTAGCATGTTTGCCTAGCCAGAGAAAGGATCGCAGGTCAGCATGGATCTTAGCGAAGACCGCAGTTGGTAGTGGGTAATATTCGTTTTGTAAGGCATAGAGGAATTTGGGTAGAGTGACCATTTTGTACATGGCCGCTCGGCCAAGGAGCGTGAGTGGGAGCTGTCTGCAGCGGTCCATATCCGTCCCCGCGTTCAAGATGATCCGTTCCAGGTTTCTTTGGAACGAGAGGGTCTCACTCAGTGTTATGTAGACCCCGAGGTATTGAAAGCCTTCGGTAGTTGTCTGTAGTCTCTACGGTAGTCTCCCCCACCTATCCCATCCCCCGGGGTCATAGAGAATAGACTTGTGCCAATTTATTTTGTATCCCGCCTGCCCACCATATTGCTCTAGTTCCCGGAATAACTCCGGGATGGTGGTCTCCGGTTTAGTTATATACAGTAAGACATCATCTGCATATAATGAGATCTTTTCTTGTGTCGGATTCGTGTCATTGCTTGTAAAACCAGAGATGTCCCTGTTTTGCCGGATCCTGGCGGCGAGTACCTCAATAGTGAGTGTGAAGAGGAGGGGAGACAGGGGACACCCTTGTCGGGTACCTCTCTGAATCCGGAACTCACGCGACATTGTCCCGTTCACCCTCACCGCGGCTCTCGGGGAAGTGTAGAGAAGCTGGACCCACTTCATAAAGTTTGGTCCAAAACCGAATTATGAAGTACTGCATAAAGAAATGGCCAGTGTACTGCGTCAAACGCTTTCTCTGCGTCTAAGGAGAGGAACCAGTGAGGTTTGCTCCGCCCACGCACTTCCTGTAGCCAGTTATGGGTTCTTTTAAGGTTCAATTTAGTAGCCCTATCTGGTAAAAAACCCGATTGATCTAGATGTATAAGGCCCGGAATAACCGCTCTTAAGCGAACCGCCAGGATGGTTGCCAGCAGCTTTACTTCCGTATTAATTAGTGAGATGGGGCGGTAGGAGGCACAATTATCTCGCGGCTTGCCCTCCTTGTAGATTGGTACAATCGTCGCACTAGCAAGATCTGGAGAGAGTTCCCCTTCCTGGTAAGCACCAGTAAAGAGGCCTTTAAGATGGCGTGTCAAGAGGTTCGCCGAGCGCTTGAAGAACTCAGCCGGAAAACCATTCGGCCCGGGGTTTTGCCCGGTCGCAGCTTAGCAATGGCTTCCGCAATGTCATCAGTCGTAATGTCCGCCTCTAAGTCCACCAGGGCCTCGGGAGGCAGCACCGGTAGGTCCGTCTGTTCCATGTAGTGTAATGCTTCCTCACAAGTTACAAGATCTTGGGCTGCATAAAAATTTTCATAGTGCGAAGCAAAGGCCTCAGCTATCTCAATGTCGGTGTTAACACTAGTCCCGTCTGTATTAGAGATAATATCCACCCATCTAGACGCCCGCTCCTTTTTACTGAGCCACGCTAGAAGTTTGCCTGACTTGTCGCCCACGTCGTAAAGACGGTGCAGGGTGGCGAGGGATTGGGTCTTCGCCTCATTAGTTACCAATTCTCTGTATTGTCGCTGGGCATCAAGTAACCTCCTAAGAGTCTCGCCGGTCTTGCGGGCCTGGTATTCCCTCTCCCATCTCAAGATAGTCTGTTCCAGGGCAGCCACCGCAGCCTGGAGTTTACGTCTTTCCTCTCCCAGTCTGCCTTGTATCCTATCCCGTAGCACCGGCTTTAGGGCTTCCCAGAGGGTGACACTCGATTCCACCGTTCCCTCATTTTCTGCAATATAGACCTTAATGTCAGCGTGAATGCCTCTCAGTATGTCTACGTTCTGGAGATCCCAGGCCGCTAAGCGCCAGGAGCCAGTGCCCCTGCCCTGGTTGTGTCCCACCCTTACAAACAATGGCGAATGGTCCGATATGCCTCTGGCCTTATATTCTGCTGTATCCTCCACACTCAAGTATTGTCGGGACATGAAGACATAGTCCAATCGCGAGAACACCCTGTGGGCCCCAGAATAATATGAGTAGGCTTGCCGTGTCAGGTGTAACCATCTCCAGACATCAGTGAGTCCAATAGAGGACATCTGACTGAACAGTGTGGTTTGGTGCCCTCCTCTCCCTGCGGTCCCGGAGCGGTCTTGTTCTATATTCATAACGTCATTAAAATCACCTCCCACCACTTGTATAGTGTCCACTGTGTCTAAAAGAATGTTCGCAAGCGCTGTAAGCGTGTGGGTCTGTAATTTGGGCGGCGCATATACCGAGATTAGCGTGTAAGTGCGTCTATTCCAGGTACCCTGTACCCCAGCGTAAGTCCCTTGTGGATCTATCCAGGTGCGTGTGGTGCAGAATGGTGTGGACTTTTTAATGATGACCGCTACCCCTCTGGAGTCTGACGTGTAGCCCGCATGAGCCAGAACTCTATGCCGGCCCCTAGCGATAAAGGAACACTGTGTACCTCTGAGGTGTGTTTCTTGTAGGAAGGTAACATCCGGGTCTACCCGTTTGATGTAGGCGTTCACTAGACCCCTCTTAACTCTAGAGCCCAACCCGTTGACGTTTCACGTCAGGATGCTCAATCCCCTATCTCCCCAAGGTGGAGTGCCTAGGGTATTCGCCATTCAAAGATGTGGTATGTGTATGTGAGTAGTCTCTGGCACACATATGTGGTGTGGAGGTTCAAAGTTCCCTGCTGCATTCTCACAACTGTAGTCCCCCCCCCCCGACTCACCTCATCCGTTTCCCAACTTGGTTGAACAAAAGCAGACCCCCCTCGTCCCCCCCCCCCCCCCCCCGGCCCCCTCCCCTTCCAGTCCCCTCCCATCACAAGACAGGACTGTCCGTAGGAGAAGGCCTGTCGCCCTCCCGCACATCCCTCCCTTCAGGTTCTCCTAATTCCCCTCTCCACGACCTGTCAAGGAGAGAGAACGAAAAAGATACACAAACTGATGCAAACAGTAAACGAAAGTAACAAAAAAGGGTGTGTCAACTTGCGTGCTTCCCTTCATCGAGCTGCAAATTCAAGAACACAGTCCACCCTTGTTCACGTTTATGAATGTGAGTCTTGCGTATCCGTGGCGGGAATGCTGTTCCGTCCCGAAGAGTCCTGTTCCAGATTGTGGATCGCCTCCACCAGTGGGTGAACTGAGTCCCGTCTCTCTCCCTCCTCCTCTCCCCCGGATGCCCGGCATTCCAACTCTTCCTCGTCGTCTCCTTCTGAGCGAATATGGTTTCGTAGACAGCTGAATCTGGATCCTGCTACGGAGGTTTCTCCCAGGGATTCCGATCGCCCTCTCCGTGCGCCTCCTGAAGCATGTCCTCGGTACGGCGTCGCTGGCGCTTGGGTCTTTGTCCTTCGTGACTTTCTTCTCTGTGGCTTTGGCAATTCCCACTGGGATCTTTGCCTGAGCGACCTGTCCAGTTCTTCGCGCCCCGCGGTCTCTCTGCTATGAAGTATTGGGCGTTCCTCAAGCCACTGCCATGCATCCTCCGGATGCGTGAAGAAGATTGACTTGTCCTTGTAGAGTACCTTGAGCTTTGCAGGGAAGAGAAGCATTTACGAGATATTTAGTGTTCTCAGTTTCGCCTTCACGGCATCGAAGGAGCGCCGTTGTTTCTGAACCTCTTGGCTGTAGTCCGGGAATATCATAATGGTCGTATTCTCGAGCCGGATCTCTCCCTTTTTCTAGCCTCTCGCAAAATCAGATCCCTGTCCGCGAAGTTAAGAAATCGCGCAATGACCGGTCTAGGTCTCGCGCCTTCCGGGGGTTTCGCCAATAGGGCTCTGTGCGCCCTCTCGATGACGAAGCACGACGAAAACTGCGCTGACGGGAATGTGTCAGTCAGCCAGGAGTCGAGGAATGATGCCATATTTGTTCCTTCAATTCCTTCTCTAAAGCCCACGAAGCGCAGGTTGTTGCGTCTTGCCCTGTTTTCGGCATCATCCACCTTCCACAGTAATTGTCGATGGGATGCTTGGAGTTCCGCCATGTCCTTTCTCAGGGCGGAGACCGAATCCTCTGCCTCACCTATCCGGGTTTCAGTCACCGTCACCCTGTCGGATAACTTTCGGAAGTCTTGCCGCAACAGTGTTACCTCTGAGCCCACTTCTCCGATTTTGACCTCCAAGGCCGCTCGGGACTCCTGAATGTCAGTTCTAGACGCCTGGATTGCTTCGATCAGCCGGTCAGTGTCCGTCCTCAGTCCCGAGGCTACGTGGCCGGTATCGATTGGATGTCGCGGTGTGGCGAAGTTATCCAAGGGCCCCTGTTTAGGAAGTTTGGGTAGCGTGTCCTTCTTCCCCATGGTCAATGGTGCCCACACTTTTCCCTCTCGTGGAGGCTATGGGTCCTATTCAGTCCGGCGGGCTAGGTGGTCCTGGGGATGTGGGGGCCTCCCTCGATCCGCGCCTCGCACTCCAAGAGTCCGGGTACCGCTGCTTCTCCATTCCGCAGTCTCAGATTGCCACGAGTGTTATTACTGCAAGGTCAGTACCTTCCCCCTGACACAGCCTCCAGGGCGTCCCCTGCTTACGTATTCTGTCTTCGTGGGGTGTAATCGGTGGGTCTGTGCCGGCAGGTATCGATCATTCACAGCCCCCCCGTCGCCGGGCGCCCCTCCCCCAGGTGTGGATCTGGTCTCCGACGTCCCTGTAAGGCTGTGGTCTTGTGTTTAATTAAGCCTTTTGTTGGGGAGGCAATGTGCACTGAATCCTCTGTGGCGTAATTTCTTTGCTCCTTCTCATGAGCAGGGAATAATGCGTCCTATTTACGGAGCTCACTATGGCTCACCCCCTCAGGACCTCTCCCATGTCCAACATTCAGTCTAAGGGGGAGGGGGGGGGGCCAAGTCGCCAGGGCCCTGACCCTCTGAGCTCCCGATGTTGGGGGGGGGGGGGTCACCCCCGGCGAAGCAGGAGCAACCTGTCCAAATGCCAGGCGGAGGGGCTACCGCCGAGTAGTCTATCGCCCGCTCCGGGCCGCTAGCAGGCCGGTGGAATGCAGCCTCGGGTCCCGGCGGGTGGCCGCGTGTGTAGCGGTGCTCGGGGACTGGCCCGCGGCCCCTGCAGTCACCGGTGCGCGGTCTCGCCTGCCATGTTTGTAAAGTTGCCGGAGCGTGAGGGTGGCGCCCAGACGTACACAACGGCGGCTGGGGTCCCAACACTCACCCCCGCTCAGAGATCCTTGCTCCGCACTCCCGCTTTTCAGTCCCAGAACAGGGGGGATGTAGCACCAGCGCTCCCGATCACTGCCGCCTCACTTCAGTCGCCATCTTGGTGAAGGGCAGCCGGGACTTCTCGTCACACACCTCCAGACCTGCAGGACCCACCGGATGCCCCACAGTACCTCCTCAGGTGTCCTTCACGGCGGCACCCCAACAACGATCCCGCCAGCTGCCCAGCAACTCCGCATCCGACGCTCGGCCACCTACGCCGCCATCTTGCCACCAAGGACAGTTCCCGGGCAGGAGCACAAAGTCAATTTTTCAGGTACACGGACCGCTGCGCGGCAGGGGGGCCGATGCCACAGTGTCCCGGCGTGTTGCCGCCGCCTTTGTAGGATTTTGGGTGGTGGGGATCGTACATGTATGTCGGATATTGGTTCAGCTCTCCGGGAGCTCCTGAGCCTCACGTCCTAGCTCGCCATGTTGCTGGCCACGCCTCCAACAAATTCTTAATAATTGTCAGAACCAGTTATTGCACCAACACCTGATTCACTCTGATCTGACCTCTCCCCAAGAATTGGGAAAGAAAGCAGACAAATGGGTCAGAACCAGGGTGAGGCAGAAGGTCCAGAACCAAGGTGGTGATCAGAAGAAGCAAGACCAAATGGGTGGGGAGAAAGCAAAAGACCAGAAGTCTTCACAAGGTCCCCAAAAAGCTTCTAATGGTGGGGCTTCCCAACAATATAAGAAAAAGGAAGGCCCAAAGAAACCCTGGTGCAAGAATTGTAAGGTTAGTACTCACTGGACCAGTGATTGAACCAAAAAGGAGACCGCTCCAACCACTATTGCCCCCAAGGCACCTGCACCCACTAGTACAGTTAATAGTGGTGGTCCTCAACCCAAGGCTATAGTGGGGTTAACCCTGGGTACTGAGATGGATTCTGGCCTAGTCAGAATAGCAACTAAAGCTGTTCTTGTCTGTGATGTGGACATGGCTATGTCCTCTACTGTGAGCCCCAATAACTTGGGCAAGTACAGACAGACACCTTTAATCAATAACAAAGTGGGTCAGGCCTACAGGGACACATGTGCCAGTGTCACCATGGTGACACCTAACTTTGTGGACCCTGGACCGATAATACTAGGTGACAATTACCTAGTGACCAATGCACGCAATGTCACTACCACCCATAGTATGGCAATTGTTAATTTCTCCTGGGGAGGGGTAACTGGCCTCAAAAGAGTTGTTGTTAGTTCAGACCTCCCTGTAGAATGTGTGCTTGGCAATGATCTGGAATCTTCAGTCTGGGCTGAAGTGGAGTATAGGACTCATGCAGAGATGTTAGGTATATCAGCACATGTCCTTGCTGTGACCAGGTCACAGGCCAAAAAGTGCAAAACTGAACAGGCCCTGGATCCTGAAACTATGGACCAGTTGCCTACCAAGAGAAAGAGCAGTAGGGTTAAGGCAGTGCCTTCCCCCCTGCCTCAGAATGAGGATCAGGCTTCTGAGGAAGCGGATTGTGAGACCCAAGAAGGAACTGTCCTAGAAGAGCTTGAGCCTGATCAGGTTGAGTTTCTTGGGACAGGGGGACCTTCAAGGGCAGATCTGAGGCAGGCGCAGTTGGACTGCCCCTCTCTTGAACCCCTCAGACAGCAAGCTGCTGCTGAGGCTGCTGGAATGCTACAGGTACCCATAGAGTGTATTGGGATGAAGGGCTCCTTTATTCAGAGGCTAGAGACCCCAAGCCTGGTGCTTCCAGGAGGTTGGTCATACCTTTTGCATTCAGGGCTTCCTTCTTACCTTAGCCCATGATATTCCCTTAGCAGGACATCTTGGCCAGAACATGACTTGGGACAGGCTTGTCCCTCACTTTCACTGGCCACACATGTCAGAAGATACCAAGGAGTGTTGTCGCTCCTGTCTCACCTGCCAAGCCAGTGGCAAATCAGGTGGCACCATAAAAGGCCCCCCTAATACCACTACCTGTGGTGGGGGTTCCCTTTGAAAGAGTTGGGATAGACATTGTTGGACCAATGGATCCCCACACAGCCTCTGGGCACAGGTTTATTCTGGTGGTAGTGGATCATGCCACCAGATACCCAGAAGCTATTCCCTTAAGGACCACAACCGCACCTGTTGTGGCAAGAGCCCTCCTGGGAGTTTTCTCAAGAGCGGGTTTTCCGAAAGAGGTTGTCTCAGACAGAGGTGCAAACTTCATGTCTGGATATTTGACTGCTATGTGGAAGGAGTGTGGAGTGAACTAGAAGTTCACCACACCCTATCACCCACAGTGCAATGGTCTGGTGGAGAGATTCAACAAGACCTTAAAGGGCATGATCAAGGGTTTACCTGAAAAGCCTAGGCGAAGATGGGACATCCTTCTGCCCTGCCTTTTGTATGCTTATAGAGAGGTCCCACAGAAGGGGGTTGGCTACAGCCCTTTTGAAGTTCGGTTTGGGCATCCTGTAAGAGGACCCCTTTGTCTGGTGAAGGAAGGATGGGAGTTACCTCTCAAAAAGCCTAAACAAGACATTGTGGACTATGTACTTGGTCTCCGCTCCAGGATGGCCGAGTACATGAAAAAGGCATCCAAAAACCTTGAGGCTAGCCAGGATCTTCAAAAAGCCTGGCATGACCAAAAGGCTGAGGTGACTGTTTACCAGCCAGGACAGAAAGTGTGGTTGTTGGAGCCAGTGGCCCCAGCAGCACTCCAAGACAAATGTACTGGACTCCACACTATTGTTGAGCAAAAGGGAGAGGTAACCTACTTGGTTGACCTTGGAACTTCCAGGAGCCCCCGGAGGGTGCTTCATGTCAACAGATTAAAGGCATATGTTGACAGGGCAGACATGGGCTTGCTCATGGCTACAGATGAGGGACAGGAGGAGGAGAGTGACCCTCTCCCAGACCTGCTTCCTCAGAACCCTGATGACGGTTCAGTTGATGGAGTGGCCTTGGCAGGTAGCCTCACTGACCAACAGCAGCAGGACTGCAGACAAGTTCTACGGTCCTACAGACATATGTTTTCTCTGACTCCAAGTCAGACAAGCTGGTGCACCCATGAGGTGGACACTGGTGACAGTCTGCCTGTCAAGAGTAAAATCTACAGGCAACTTGACCATGTCAGGGACTGTATCAGGACAGAGGTCCAAAAGATGTTGGAGTTGGGAGTTATTGAGCCCTCAGAGAGCCCTTGGGCCAGTCCTGTAGTCCTAGTGCCTAAACCTCACACCCAAGATGGTAAGAGAGAGATGAGGTTTTGTGTGTACTACAGAGGTCTCAATGCTGTCACTAGGGCAGATGCCAACCCAATACCAAGGGCAGATGAGCTCATTGACAGATTGGCTTCTGCCAAGTTTTTGAGCGCATTTGACTTGACACCTGGCTACTGGCAAATCAGACTAGCTGAGGATGCAAAAACCAAAACAGCATTTTCAACCCCAGGAGGACATTATCAATTTGTGGTAATGCCCTTTGGTCTGAAGAATGCACCTGCCACATTCCAAAGGTTGGTGAACCAAGTCCTCTCAGGTCTGAATGACTACTGTGCAGCTTATCTTGATGATATTGCTGTCTTTAGCTCCACTTGGGAAGATCACCTGATCCACCTGAAGAATGTTTTGGAGGCCATACAGAAGGCAGGCCTAACTATCAAGGCTACCAAGTGCCAGATAGGGCAGAGTAAGGTTGTGTACCTGGGCCACCTTGTAGGTGGGGGTCAAGTTCAACCACTGGAGAGCAAGATCCAGACCATAAAGGACTGGACTCCTCCAACCACCCAGACACAGGTCAGAGCTTTCTTGGGCCTGGCTGGTTACTACAGGAAGTGTGTTAAGAACTATGGGTCCATTGTGACTCCTCTTAATGACCTCACCTCAAAGAAAATGCCAAAGAAAGTTCAGTGTTCAGTAAGCTGTCAAAAGGCATTTGATGACCTGAATCAGGCCATGTGCACTGCACCTATTCGGCAAAGTCCAGATTACTCCAAACCAAAGAATTCATTGTCCAAACAGATGCTTCTGAGTTGGGTGTGGGAGCTGTTCTTTTACAATTGAATAAAGATGGTCAAGACCAGCCAATAGCTTTTATTAGCAGAAGGCTGACCCCTAGAGAGAAACGTTGGTCAGCTTTTGAGAGGGAGGCCTTTGCTGTGGTTTGGGCTCTGAAGAAGCTGAGACCATACTTGTTTTGTAGTCACTTCAAGATTCAGACAGACCATAAGCCCCTCTTGTGGCTAAATCAGATGAAGGGTGAAAATCCCAAACTGCTTAGGTGGTCCATTTTCCAACAGGGGACGGACTTTACAGTGGAACATAGACCTGGGACTGACCATGCCAATGCAGATGGAATCTCCAGATATTTCCACTTAGAACATGAAGACTCAACTGGTCAAGGTTAGTTTAATGTCCCTGCGTTGGGGGGCGGGGGGGGTGGGGGGGTTGTGAAGGAGAGTAGGGTCTGCTTCCTATGGTCACTCCCACTTTTTTGCTGTGATTTTCATTTTTTTCGACTTTAGTGTGGCTGTGGGCCTGCTAATCAGACCCACAGCCCAGCTGTTCTCTCTCTAAATTGATACCATGTACTTTAGGTACATACCTGATTGGGTACTGGGTCACCTTTGTGAGGCCCTGTATAGTGTACCATAGGTACCCAGGGCATAGGTGCATCTAAGGCCTACCAGGGGCTGCAGCATGTATTATGTCACCCCTGGCTAGCCATCCAAACTGACACCACAGGCTGATCCCTCAGCTTGGGTAAGGTGGTGTAATCACCCCTTACTTAGATATAGTATATCTATATCTATCCTATATATAGACACATAGTAACCTATAAGTCACTCCTATAGCAGGCCTTAACAATCCTGGAGGCAGAGTGCTTGGTTTTATGTGAAGGGGTGCCCTAGCATGTGCTGAGGCCCCCTGCAGCTTTCGGAACCATGTCCATATAGCTGTTCTATGATATAGCCATACCATATACTCTTAAGGGCATTATAATCCTCGCGGTTAATGCTAACTGTTTGGCTTTATCAAAACATGTTGTGTAAGGTGTCAAACACTTTGGAATACTACCCCCCCCGTGAATTCTGGCGACAGGGGTAGCATTTCACCCTTCTAGAGGGAGAAGACATGTTGGTTACTGCTTTACCTGGTTAAAGTTAAACAGAGCCTCAGCATCACAAAATGGATGCTGCTGCCACAGACATGAGTCTGACCTCCTGCTGCTGGACGAAACTCCGGCAGGGGAGGCCTGGACAATAGGTTTCCTGCCTTGGGAGGTGCTAGCACTTCCCCAGACAGGCTTTTAGTGTATTGGGGCAGGGAGGGCTGCAAAATGAGACACTGCCTGGGGCACACAAGGTGCTCCATGCATAGCCCGGTTCAAACCAGTTGCTGGGGCACTCCAGCCCCGCTCTGGCGCGAAACTGGAAAAGGGGGTGTAACCACCCCCTTCTCAGGGTCCACCCTAGGCGGGACCTAGCAGGTAATCCAGCCCCTTAGATTAGTATAAAGATAGGAGCTGTGTCTAGAGACATTAGATTATCATGGACTGAAACTCTGAAACGAACTCTTGGACCTTCGACTTTCTACATCAACTAGAAGACGGAAGACATCTCTCTTGTGGTCAAGGAGTGACCACCCTGTGCAAACAGGCACCACCAGTAACTTGCCGGTTTGCTTGGTCGACGCTGCCGACGGAACCCGAAGACTCAGCTACTCAGGACTGGACTTCCAGACTTCTTAGATTCCGACCCACATCCACAGCAAAGCTGAGACCCGTGGCGGACACGAGAGACGTGGGACCAGACTCCCTAGACATCCTGCAAATTACTAACTGCATCGACTCCTCAGGTAACTCGCAGTTGGGCATTGGGGTACGAGAAGCCCCAGACCCGAGCGCCATTTGCACCGAAGCTCAGCCCTCCACACTCCACGAGTGCCGCGTGGGGCCTGCTCCTGCATTTCAGCTCGACGCGTCTTCCCGGTTGCTAGCCCGTTGGCTAGTGAGCCCCCTGAAGGCGAACCTTTGAAATCATCATGCTTTCCTGGTTGCTCCAGGCTTGCTCCAGCTTCCATGCAAAGGAGAAGCCCCTCAGACCTTGCTGGTCTGACCATGCGCCAATCTTCACTTCCTGCCTGGGTTGCGGTTGCCGAGGCTTATTGGGCCCAATCCGGATACCGACACCGTAGTCAACTAGATCCTTCGTGTGACAGCTCGAATCCAGCTCCTGGTCGTCGTCGATGCCTCCTGGTACTCATGGCTGCAGAGACAAGCTTCACCTCTTCACCTGTTTGCATCACGACATCACCTGGTTCCATCCTGGTTCCTTCCTGGTCACTGGCTAGTGACCCAGACTCTGTCCCCTCTGCTTTCAGGTTCTTCAGTTCCTCGATCCACCCGGACACTCTTCCTTCATCCGCCTGCAGCACTTCTTTTGCAGGTCTCCATTGAAAGTATCGACGAAACCCGTAACGAAAGACACCTATGCACCCGGCTTACCTGGGTGAGGTAACTCGAGTACTCCGGTGCTCCCGTGGGTATTAACTATCCAAGTGTCCTAGTTTAAAGGGGTTTCACCGTAGTCCACCTGGAAGTGTCCTTAATCAGTAACTTTGTGACTTCTTCGTTCTCCATTGTAAGTAAATGGTAGCTTGCGTCTGTGTTCCCACACTGCACGCGTCTCCCGTGGGTCTCCTACTTCCAAACCCTTGGTTCTGTAGTGTAGTCCCAGCGATTCCCTAGGCCCTAGGCCTATTCACTATTCCTGAAGTGGTTCTTATACCACTTACTTAGTATATGGTTCATGAGGCCCCTAGGGCAGCATTGTATTTGTGCAACTTATAGTATGCTTAATGAGTAACTTGTAACATATCTCGAACTCTGACATCATAAAGAGTACAGAGGGGTTGTGTTAGTAATAAATACATATATATTTGTCATATACCTTGTGTGGTGTCCTTTCATTTGGTACTCAAGGGATTATATAGGGTAAAACAGCTGGCTTCACATGCTCTCTGAAGTTTTAGCCCAAGACTGCTGGTCCATGCTACCACTAGGATAGCTGATCTATAAGGTTGACTTTACAACCCCATAAGGGTCGTTTAGACTGGTGCAAGGTGCCCACTAGAATAGTGGACAACATATGCCAGGCTAACTTCTCACACTGACCTTTTTTGGCGCCCACATAGCCAACAAAGAGTTGGTCATTCACCCGGAGCTGGTATGTATGCTGCTGATAGAATGCGAGCGCCCGTTTTGGGTCCAGACGGTGGAGCCTCTCCTCCTCCCTTGAAGGATGTGGAGGCGGAAAGAAGGTGGGCAAAGTGATGGTCTGGCCATTGTGAAAGGGGCGTGACAACCTTTGGCAAGAGAAAAGGACGGGTCCTTAAAACCACCTTGTCCGGATGAACGGATAAGAGGTTTTGAAGAAAGGGCATGGAGCTCACTCACTCTTCTGGTAGAGGTGATAGCTACCAGGAAAGCCATCTTGAGAGTGAGGAGATGCAAACGACAGGTATGAAGGGGCTCGAAGGGAGCACACATTAGATATGTCAAGACAAGGTTTAAGTCCCACTGAGGCATTATGAACGGCACGGGAGGAAACAAGTGTGTAATTCCTTTCAGGAAACGGTTAACAACCGGGGTCTTAAAAAGAGAAGGCTGATCTGAAAGCAGTAAAAAAAGGGGGAGATAGCCGAAAGATAACCTTTGACAGTGCCCAGAGCAGAGTCCTGCTGGGCCAAAGAAAGAAGGAATAGAAGGACTTCGGAAAGAGGGGCAGAAAGGGGATCCACAGTCTTAGCTGTGCACCATGACACAAACTTGTTCCACCTGCAGGTGTATACCGTTTTAGTGGAGGGTGTAGGAGAGTAGGGTCTGCAATCCTATGGTCACCCCATTTTTTTGCTTTTTGCTTCACTGGTTTTCGACTTAATGTGGCTGTGGGCCTGCTAATCAGCCCCACAGCCCTGCTGTTCTCTCTCTAAATTCACAACATGTACTTCAGGTACACCACCAATTGGGATTGGGTTACCTTATGAGCCCCTGTACAGTGTACTATAGGTACCCAGGGCATAGGTGCATCCAAGGCCTACCAGGGGCTGCAGCATATCTTTTGCCACCCCTGGCTGGCCATCCAAACTGACACAACTGGCTGATCACTCAGCTGGGGCAAGGTTGTGTAATCATCCCTTGCTTAGATATAGTATACCTATGTCTAACCTTATATCTGGACACATATGCACCTATAAGTCACTCCTTTGGCAGGCCTTAACAATCCTGAAGGCAGAGTGCTTGGTTTTATGTGATATAGTGCTCTAGCAGGAGCTGAGCCTGTCTGCAGCTTTCGGAACCATGTCCTTATAGCTGTTCTAGGATATTGCCATACCATATACTCCTAAGTGCATTATGAACCTCGCGGTTAAAAGCTATCTTTGGTTTGGCTTTATCAAAACATGTCGTGTAAGGTGTCATACGCTTTGGAATACTACCCCCCTTGCCAATTCTGGCGACGGGGGTAGCATTCCACCCTTCTAGAGGGAGAAGACATGTTACTAACCTTAATCCCGGTTAAAGTTAACCAGAGCCTCAGCATCACAAAATGGACGCTGCTGCCACAGACACAAGTCTGGCCTCCTGCTGCTGACCGAAACTCCGGCAGGGGAGGCCTGGACAATAGGTTTTCTGTCACAGGGAGGTGCTAGCACCACCCCAGACAGGAGATAGTGGATTAGGGCAGGGAGGGCTCAATGAAACTAGACACTGCCTGGGGCACACAAGGTGTCCCATGCATAGCCCAGTTCAAACCGGGGCTGGGGCACTCCAGCCCCAGCTCTGGCGCGAAACTGGACAAAGGGAAAGTGGTGTAACCACCCTCTTCCTGGGTCCCACCCAGAGGAGGGACCTAGCGGGTAATACAGCCCCTTGATTTGGAATAAAGGTAGGAGCTGTGTCCCAAGACTTTAGATAATCCTGACTGAAACTCTGATACGAAACTCTGGACCCTTCGACATCCTACTCGACGTAGAAGACTGAAGAATCTCCCTTGTGGTCAAGGAGTGACCACCCTGTGCAAGCAGGCACCATCAAGCGCTCAAATGTTTGCTTTGTTGTTGCTCCCGCCAGAGCTCGAACGACATAGACCGACAAGAACCGGACTTCCAGACATCCAACAGCCCGATCCACAGCCACAGCAAAGCTGAGACCCGTGGAGGCGACGGGAGACGTGGGACCGGCCATCTTGGAAAGCCAGCGAAGTGCTTTCTGTCCAGCTCCCGAGGCACCCTCGAAGCTGTGCATTGGGGATTGAGAAGCCCCAGCCCCGACCAGCTTTTGCACCGAAGATCACCTCTCCACACTCACCGAATGCTGTGTGGGGCCCTTTTGCATTTTCCTGCTCGACGCGTCGGTCCGGTCACTTGCCTATTGGCTAGTGGCCTCTGTGACGACGAACCTTCGAATTTTCAACGCTGGTCTGGTTGCTCCAGACTGGCCCTTGCTCCCCTGAAAAGAAGCAGCCCATCAGACCTTGCTGGTCTGATCCAGAAGCCATCTTCGAGTCCTGCGTGGGTTGCATTTGCCAAGGCCTGTTGACTCCAAATCCAGATCCGACACCGCCGACAGAGAGAGCCTTCATGGGACAGTCCGTGTCCAGCACCTGGTCGTCGTCGACACCTCCTGGTCCACGTGGCAGCGGAGACAAGCTTCACGACATCACCTGATCGCAACCCGACATCGCCTGGTTCCTTCCTGGTCACTGGCTAGTGACCCAGACTCTGTCCCCTCTGCTTTCAGGTACTCTACATCTTCGATCCACCCCTGGATCCAACCGGACTTTTCTCTCCTGGTCGCCTGCAGCATCTTTTCTCCAAGGCTCCATAGTAGTCCACGACGAAACCCGACACACTTTGACACCTATGCACCCGCTTCCTGTGGGTGAGGTAACGCGAGTACTACGGTGCTCCTGTAGAGATTTACATCCCTAGTGTCCTAATTTTAAGTGGTTAAGTTCTAGTCCAGTCGGAAGACTTCCAAATCTGCAACTTTCTAACTTTACTCACCCATTGACTTCTATTGGTGCATGCGTGTGCATTTAGACACTGCACCTGCATCCTGTGGGCCTCCCACGTCCTAACTGCTCTTAGTCCAGTGTAGCCCCAGCGATTCCCAAGGCCCTAGGCCTTACCATTGTTCGTGACCTGGTTCTTATACCCCTATTTTAGTATATGGTTTTACGGGCCACCAGGGCCTATCATATTTGTGCAACTTTTGTATGCTATATTAAGTTTCTTGTTATACGCTTGTGCTCCTGTGCTCATAAAGAGTTAAGGAGATGTATTTAGAAATAAATACATATATATTTTGAATATATAACCTGTGTGGTGTCCTTTCATTTGGTATTAAAAGGTTTGCATATGGTAAAACAGCTGGCTTCACATGCCCTCTTGAGTTTAGCCTAAGACTGCTTTTGTCCATGCTACCCCTAGGATAGCTGGTCTATGAGGTTGACTTTACAACCATCACCATGAGGGTTGTTTGGACTGGTGCAAGGTACTCACTAGAATAGTGAATATCATATACCAGGCCAACTTCTCACAGAGGGATGCCTGGCTGCCAGAATGACATCACAGACTTCAGGAGGAAGATCAAAAGCTGTCGACTGTCGCCGCTCAATCTCCACGCATGGAGGTGGAGGCTGGACAAGTGGGGGTGGAGGACCGTTCCCTGCTGCTGCGACAGAAGCTCCTCCCGAAAAGGCAGACTGATGGGGGGATCAATCGCCATGCTGAGTAGCTCGGGATACCAGTATCTTCGGGCCCAATCCGGAGCCACAAGGATAACTTGGGCCCAGTTGCACCGAATCTTCTTCAGCACTCTGGGCAGTAGTGGTACAGGCGGAAAGCCGTACAATAGACCGCAACTCCACTCGCAACGAAAAGCATCACCTAGCGAGTGCTGCCTTGGAAATTCCAACGCGCAGAACTGATGACATTGCACGTTATCCTCGGTGGCGAATAGATCTAACCAAGGCTCTCCCCACTGCAGAAAGAGACCTTGCACCACATCCGAGTTCAGGCGTCATTCGTGACCCATCAAGCACCAGTGGCTGAGTACGTCTGCCCTGGCGTTCAGAGAACCTGCCAGGTGTTGAACCACCAGGGAAATGCCTTGATGTTCCAGCCATGTACAGAGGCGCAGAGCCTCCTGACTTAGGGTCTACGACCCCACCCCGCCCTGTTTGTTGCAATACCACATGGCGGTGGTGTTGTCCCTGAACACCTGCACCACACTTCCCCGGACAGAGAGAAGGAATGCCTTCAGTGCAAGTCGAATCGCTCGAAGCACCAAAAGGTTGATATGGAGCTGGGACTCCGCCGGAGACCAGATGCCTCTGATCTCCGCCTCTCCCAAGTGGCCTCCCCATCCTAGGGAGGGACGCATCCGTCACCACTGTGTGCTCCGGTTGGGGAAGGGAGAAGGATCTGCCATTGAAACAATCACGATTCGTGAGCCACCACTACAATTGTCGTGCAGTGCCCTCCGAGACATGGACATGATCGGACAGGTTGACCTGATGCTGCGCCCACTGGAACTTCAGGTCCCTTCAGAGTCCGCATATGCCATCTGGCATGTGTCACCAGCAGGATGCAGGAGGCCATCAGGCACAGAAGCCGGAGGGTCATCCTGACTGAAACCCGGGACAGAGGCTGAAAGATCGGAATCATAGCCTGAATATCCCGGACTGGCTGTTCGGGAGGATAAACCCGAAACAGCGCCAAATCTAGAACCGCTCAGATGAAGGGGAGCTTCTGAGAGGGACTCAGGTGTGACTTGGCACGTTGATGGAGAACACCAGCAAATGCAGGAGGTCGGCCGTAGTTTGAAGGTGGTTAACGACCGCCAGTGGCGAACCCGCCTTCAACAACCAGTAGTCGAGTTGAGAGAAGACTGACACCCCAACCTGCGCAGGTGAGCTGCAACCACCGCTATCACCTTTGTGAACACCCAAGGGGCGCTGGAAAGGCCGAAGGGGAGCACGTCAAACTGAAAATGCTCCTGGCGTACCGTGAACCGCAGGTAACGCGGGTGGGCCAGCAAGACGGGGATGTGAAAATATGCGTCCTGTAAGTCCAACGCTACCATCCAGTCTCCAGGGTCGAGGGCAGCCAGGACCTGAGCCAGAGTCAGCATTTTGAATTTCTCCTTCTGGAGGGAGCAATTGACGTTCCGGAGGTCCAAGATGGGGCGCAGGCCCCCCTTGTCTTTCTTGGGGACCAGAAAGTAGTGGGAATAACAACCACTCCCTACTTCCGGCCCGGGAACGCACTTGATGGCCCCCTTTGCCAAGAGGGCAGTGACTTCCTGCTGGAGAAGAACAAAGTGATCCCCTGACATGCTGTGGCACCAAGGTGGCATGGCTGGAGGGAAGGACTGAAAGGTAAGGGAGTAACCCCTGCGGATGATCTTCAACACCCACTTGTCCGTTGTGATATCGCGCAAGTGTGGGAGGTGGTGGCTGATCCTGCCACCCACAGGCGTGGGGTGCTCCACAAAGCTCAGATTAGAAAGGTTTGGAGGTAGAAGCAGTGGTGGCGGAGGTGGACTGAGCCCCACGCTGATTCCCAGAACCCGCTCCTGTGGAAGCCACGTCCGCGGCAGTGCTGAGGCTGGTTCTGCACAGCCTTGCTGAAGGAACGTTCCTGGGCGCCCCTGCCGTGGACACGAAAGGAACGAAAACCAGGAGAGGCCTGCACAAAGACCCAAGGACTTGGCAGTGGCCGGCAAGTTCTTAAAACGCTCCAGTGCACTGTCGGCCTTATCGCCAAACAGGCGAGTGCCATCAAAGGGCATGTCCATGATCGAGTTCTGGACATCGGGCGAGAACCCAGTAGAACGCAGCCAGGCATGGAGACGCAGCGCCACAGTCGTAGAAATCGCCCTGCCCAGCGGGTCAGGGGTGTCCAAACCACACCGAATGGCGAACTTAGCCGCATCCTTACCCTCAGCAACCGCTTGGGAAATAACCTGAACCACCTCAGGACACCGAGGCAACACCTGTGCAACGGTATCCCACACCTCGTGGGAATAGCGGCCTAATAAGCAGGCGGTGTTCACCGACCACAGCCCCAAGCTGGCCGAAGAGAACAACCCCTTACCGAACTGTTCCAGCTTCTTAGAGTCCTTATCCTGCGGAGCCATGGGAAAGGCACTCTGCAACGTCGAGGCTTGGATGACCAGACTCTCAGGCGCCAGATGAAAGGCGGGGTTCACCTGGCGCCGAGCGGTGACGCCTGGCGACATTCTTATCCACAGGGGCCCCGTGGCCAGCCGTGACCAAGTGCCCAACAGGATGTCGGTGAGGGCGTCATTGAAGGCAAGCAGCAGCTCCGATGAAGTAGACGCCGTCTGGAGCACCTTGGTGAGGAGGTTAGTTTTGAGGGCCACAGTTGGAAGGTTGAGGACCTCAGCAGCCCGACGGAGCACCATCGTGTAGGAAGCGCCCTCCTCCATCATAGGCGGAGGAGAGGCAAACCCCAGGTCAGAAGAGACATCATCGAGGTCGCCTGCGTCCTCACGATCATCCACCCAGTCCTGCTCGGAGTCACACTGACGGGCAAGAGGGTCCTAGGACCCCTCCCAATCATCCTCCACCTCCGTTGCAGGAGGTACTGGCCGCCGCAGCAGAGCCGGAGAAGGGACAAACGGCGTCGGAAACGGCGCCGCGAATGGCGCCGGCCAGGGTTGGGCCGGCGTCGTGTCCCAATGCGGATCCCAGGCAGGAACTAAATGGTCCTGGAACCGAGGCAAGGGTGGAATGAACGGCACCCACTGCGGCGCCGGTGGCGGAGCCGAGGGCGGCGCTGGGGCTGGAGCAGGCAGCGCCGGACCTCGTGGCGCCAGGGCCGGAGCCAAAGGCGTAGGATCCTGTGGCGCCGAAGCTAGATCCGCCAGTGGCGCCGACGGACCAACAGGATCTGGACAGGGGACCGCATGACCTGAAGGCACACCAGGGGGAGCCCGAGGCCTAATATGTTATGTTATGTTATGTTAAAATATGTTTATATAGCGCTCGGCTACTCTAAAAGAGTGTCCCGGCGCTTTCCACATGAAGCTACAGTGTATAACAACATAACAAGAGGAAAAAAAGAGAACAAAAGCCCAGGGGAGAACAAAGAAGAGAATCCACCTAAACAGAAAGGTTAAAAAGCCAAGTCTTCACATTCCTTCTGAATTGAAGCAGGGTGGGAGTGCTGCGAAGTTCCAGTGGAAGCGAGTTCCACAGCTGGGAGGCCTTGAGGCTAAAGGAGCGCCCCCCAATCCGGGCCTTCCTCACGCGAGGAACCACAGCCGTAAAAAGGGATTCCGAGCGCAGTGAGCGAGCAGGGCGATAGAAAGCCAATCTCTTCCGAAGATATCCTGCGCCTGAGCCAAACAGAGCTTTATGCACCAGCGTCAAAGATTTGAACATAATCCGTTTGCGGATCGGGAGCCAATGCAGCGTCCGCAGAAGGCCAGATGCCCGTGCGCGTCTATGCAGACCAAAGATTGCGCGCGCTGCAGAGTTCTGTGTCACCTGCATGCGCTGGACCAAGTACTCTGGAAGGCCCAGGAAAAGAGCATTGGCATAGTCTAGCCTGGATCCGACAAGCGCCTGCACCGTAATCCTTCTATGCTCCGCAGAAAGAAGTGGAAGAAACTTGCGGAGCATTTTCAAAATGCCGAAACAGGCGCCAACCAGGCCAAGAACATGCGATCTGAGAGAAAGCTTGTTGTCAAGCTTAACGCCTAGATTTTTGGCCACCAGGGATGATTGTGCCGGCGGACACATGGCGGCCGGCCACCACTGCCGCCACTCGGGATCGGTGACACAGCCGAAGAATAATACCTCCGACTTACTGGAGTTGGCCTTTAGACTGTTCCGCTGGAACCAGCCAAAGACCATATCCAGACAGTCCCGAATTCTCTCCCCATCAAATGGCTGGTCTTTAGCACATGTGAAAAGGAGTTGCGTGTCGTCGGCATAGGACACGATCTGGGCTCCGTAAGCCTCCACCGCTGCCGCCAAGGGGGACATAAAGATGTTGAACAATGTCGGGCTCAACACAGATCCCTGTGGAACCCCAACTCCCAATGGCGGCATCTCGGCGGAGCTCTGGGAAACCCAGACCGTCTGGCGGCGACCCTCCAGAAAAGATGAAAACCATCTGAACACCGTCCCCCTTAGGCCGATGTCATGAAGCCTAGCGAGAAGCGCCTCATGAGGGACGGTGTCGAAGGCCGCCGACAGGTCCAACATGACTAGCATGGCCTTGCCACCCACATCCAAGGTCTCCCTGATGATCTCAGAGACCTCCACCAACGCCGTTTCCGTACTAAAATTCGGACGGAACCCGGATTGGGACGGATGGAGCAAGTTGTTAGATTCTAAGAAGCTCGACAAGACACCATGAACATGTTTCTCGGTGATCTTAGCCAGAGCCGGGAGCAGTGAAATTGGCCTATAATTGGCCAAAACCTCGGCATCAAGACCAGGCTTTTTCAGGAGGGGGATCACCATCGCCCTTTTCCAGGAGCGAGGGACGCTCCCCTCACGCAAGGAGGCATTGAGGATGGGGTTGACCAGAGGATTCACCACTGCCGCCATCCCGGCCAAAAATTTGGCAGGGCAGGGGTCAAGCGGAGAACCAGATTTGAGACTGGCCAGCAGGGCCCGGGACATATCACTGGAGACAGGTGGAAAGTCAGCCAGTACTGCCGTAGGCAGGGACGATGTTCCAAGTCCTGCCCCGGGACCACAGCAGCCCTCCACAACGCTCTCCGAGAAGGAGGCCTGAATAGCCTTAATCTTGTCGGTGAAAAAAGTGGCAAGATCACATGCCCACGCATCCGAAGAAACAGGCGGGGGAGAATAGGAGGAAGGGGCCGTGAACTCCTTCACAATCGTGAAGATCTCCTTACAGGAGTTCGCCGCCGTCTCAATCCTCCTGGCAAGATATTCCCGCTTGGCACCCAAAATATCACGATGATAGGCCTTCACCGCCGCTCTATAGACGAGTTTGGCCTCCCCATCATATCTGAGGCGCCAGGCCCGTTCAGCAACCTTGCATTGACTGCGAGCCAGACGTAGCGCCTCCGTGAACCACGGTGCCGACTGCCGTATCACCGAGGACCGGGGGGTCACCCTAGGTGCAAGATCATCTAACCTCTCAGTCAGCCATACCTGCAGAGCCTCAGTATCTCTTTCTAGATCCCCCAAGAGGGGGCAGGGGTGTTCCGTGAGCGCCTGCTCCAACATATCTGGCGTCACTCTGTGCAGCGCTCTCGAGGCCGTTCTGGGCACCGTGGGGGCACAGATGTCTGACCGCCCATTTTCCAACACGGAGAACCCAATCAGACTGTGATCCGACCAGAGCACCGGCCGAGTTTCGATGTCGACAATAGGGACAGAAGAGAACACTTGATCTAGAGTATGCCCTCTCTCGTGTGTGGGCCCTGACACAAACGGTGTCAGGCCGAGCGGAGTTGTAATATCCAGCAGTTTGGCCCCATTCGGATCGTCCGAGACATCGAGATGAAAGTTGAAATCGCCTGCCAGCAGGCAGTGCTGTGCAGAGAGCGCCAGCTCCGAGATGGCTGTCTGTAGATCCTCCCAAAAGGAGCCCACCGGGCCAGGGGGTCTGTAGACTAACAGACCCTTAAGTGCTTGAACTGGAGACAATCTGAGCGTAAAGCCCAGGGATTCAGAGCCCTCAATGGGGTTAACCGGAAGAACAGAACAGGAAATGTTCTTCCTCACCACCACCGCAACTCCGCCCCCTCTGCCCTTCGCCCTGTCTTGGCGGAAGATATTATAGGATGGAGGGATCGCAGAGAAGACGTCCGGGTTGGACGCCTCTCCCAACCAAGTTTCGGTCAGGAGTAGGCAGAGAGGATTATCCCTCACAAGAAGATCGTAAATGTGCTGAGCATGTCCTCCTACCGATCTAGTGTTCAGCAGCAGACATAGATGTTTCGCATGCACGTTGGATGTGCTAGGGGTGCAACAACGTGACCCAGTGGGCGACCAGCCACACGCTGGGCAACGACGTTTACCCTTGTGTCGGCTGGGGAACACCGAGCGACACAGGCAAGATGTAATATGCAAGGACCGAAGCATAGCAGAGGTATAATGTATCATCCTCCCAGCTCCTGGCCAGAGTCCGCTGCCGCCTCGCCGCCTCCGAGACGCTGACGGGCGCAGACGGGCAGGACTCTGGCACGACTCAGGCTAAGCGAGGGCGTACACCTGCGCGGTCCGCTGCGCGGAAGGGGGCGACTTTAAGTAGGCTCTCCCGTCACCCTGCGCGCGCGAGTCCGCTCAAAGATGGCGGCCGGCGCTAAGAGTAAAGCCCCAATCCAAAATGGCGCCCAAAAACGATCCCCAGAGCCCGGACCCACCAAAGTGGTGGTGCTTGTAGGCACAGAAGTGCACTTTTAAATGCAGAGAGAGAGGCCAGAGGGCGCGCGCTACAAACGGAAGCAGCAGGAGGCTGAGCAATATAAAAACAAGGTGAGCGCTAAGCAAATACAAACCCAGCTGAAGGCGAGGGAAAATAGTTAAAATAGTTAAAATACACAGCGCTAGTGCAGCGCGAGCTAAACAAGGTGGTAGGTGGTCAAGGACACCGCCACATAAGGAGCCGCCTTAAGTAGGCTCTCCCGTCACCCTGCGCGCGCGAGTCCGCTCAAAGATGGCGGCCGGCGCTAAGAGTAAAGCCCCAATCCAAAATGGCGCCCAAAAACGATCCCCAGAGCCCGGACCCACCAAAGTGGTGGTGCTTGTAATAAGGCGGTCCATGGTGGCAAGATACTCTTGCACCTGTTCGGGAGTCGCCGACAGACACAGGTAAGGCGGGTAAGGCCACGGGACTCCCAGGCTCCAAGGGAGCCACAGGGGCAGAACCCCTGTCCCCCTCGTCCGCATCCAAGGACCGACGGGGATACATCGGAGAGCGAACACGCCTCTTTGACTTCTTTTTATGTTGTCGCTTAACGGAATCCGAGGGCGAAGACTTGGAGCCCAAGGAGCGACGACTGCGGCCCCGCAAGCAGTCCCGGGAACGGTCCCTGGACCCGGAGCGGCGTTGAGGCGAGTGCCAGGCCTCCAGCAGTTTCCTGCACCTCTCCCTCAAGGCCTTTGGGGCCAAAGCTCGACAGTCCCGGGAGTCGTGGTCGGTCTCCAGGCAGTAGAGGCACACATCATGAGGGGCTGCCACCGACATATTGCGACGGCAGGCGCCACAGGGGTTAACACCAGGCATCCTTACTTGCACCAGGAGAAAAAAAGGGGGGAGACAAAAGTCTCAAAAGAGTAGTCAAAATGTGACTAAGGTACGTGCTCTATCTGGATCTGCGCTTGCTGGAGCGGAAAAAGAAAGAACTGACGTCAGCGCGCATGGGTGGCGCCTAAGTAGTCTCCGTGATGTCATCTCAGCTCTTACGACGCCAGCGACGGACGCGGAGCCACAGGACGCCACCTACTGACGCGCAGGGGTACTGCTAGCAAAACTTTCCAGATCCAGTCTGACGCCTGGGGATATCTTAAGGTAAGGAATCTATCACGAACGTGTCTCTTTCAGATTACTTAAGACAAGAACAAACATGATAAAAATCACTATATAGTACTTAAAAATCTTCAGTTATCACAATATGCTTGAAAAACAGTTCCTTGATGTCGATAGCTCCGCCCGGGGCTATTGCGGCGTCGTGAACAAACAAATCCAAACAGTTCTGGCTGACCTCAGCGTTGTGGGCCAGCTGCGGTGTCGGGAAAACCAGCAAACAGTACCTGTTAGAAATGCAGGTCGACATCGACCTTTCGTTGAGCTTCCGAAAGCTCGCCGCCTGCAGGCGTTGGTTCTGGAGGTCGGTGAAGGAGTCGTTGGGGCCCTTTAAGTCACACGCGTTGCAGATTGAACTCCTCTCTGATGAAGTCAGGAGCGCTGGTGTCGGAAGGCATCGAATGCTGCGGTGCGAAGTGCAGCGGTGCGGTGCCCTTAGGTTGCAGTACGAGCGGCGGTGCGAGCAGCGGCTCGGTGGCGGCGTCCAATGGCATCGTCGGTGAGACCAGGGTCGCGGTGCGAAGTGAATGCGGTGCTGAAGCGCTGTCGGCAGCTGACGAACTGGAGTCGATGGCGCCGGCGTCGGTAGGCAAAGGCTGCAGTTGGGGATGAGGATGGTGCGTTGTGTAACTACGAGCGGAGCCTTCGAACCACGGTGCAAGCAGCCGCGTAGATTTGGGCGTGGAGAGGTTTTGTGGATACCTAGGCGTCGTTGTGAAGCGAGGCGGTGCGGAGTGCGGTGCTCGCAGGTTGGGGTATGAGCAACGGCTTGGTGGCGGCGTCAGCAGGCGTCTTCGGTGAGACCAGGGTCGCGGTGCAGTGTTGCGGCGGTGCCTTCAGGACACAGAGTCAGCAACGGCGTCATAGACGGCGTTGGGTCCCCGGTTTTTATATTTATTTAATAACATTCCAATACCTCTGACTAAGATTTTTTTTACACAGCTGCGAACGTTGCTGCTACGGTTGATATGGGGAAACAAAATCCCTCGAGTCACGTGGCACGTTTTGACCCTGCCCTATGAGAGGGGTGACCTGGGGGTGCCCGATTTTTACCTGTACTTTTTGGCGGCACAATGTTCCTTCGCATATCCATGGTTCCACCCAGATGCGCGCATATTGTACTTGAAACCAGGAGCTGATCTGGTGCTACCACACTCCCTGGCTACACTGCTCCCGAAACGATTCCCACGCGACCCCCAAGATATCCAAACAGTATCCTCCACGTGCTGGGCGTGGGAGAAACTCCGGAGGCTACTGAAATTGGATATACTCTACTCCTCACTCCTCCCTCTCCCTAATGCACACTGGCTCCCAAACACTGGTGAAACAGTAGTACGAACTACACTCTCCAAGTTCGGCTTAAATACAGTGGGCGACCTGTTCCCAGACGGACATGCCTTTAGTCTGACGGAGGACCCCCGCTTCCTTGATCGCAACTTTATGGACTCCTTTGTACTGTCCCGACTGCGATCCCTGTTGCGGGCTACATTTCCCACCTTCCCGCTGGCTCCGGAGGAGGCACAGCCCCTGACTACTGTCATCCAACATCCCTCAGGGGCGCACATGGTTACAAAAATTTACAGACTTAGCGTCGCAGCCACTCACGCAGCGGATGCAAAGGTCCGCCTGGCATGGGAAGGGGATCTGGGGAAGCCGATCTCCGATGTAGAATGGGCTCAGTGCTGCGCTGTAACCAAAAGAGTGTCATTAAACAGCCGGCACAAACTCATTAATTTTAAATTCCTGAGGCGTTTGTACCACACCCCTGCTTTGGCCCATAGGATAGACCCCTCCGGCTCCCCTAATTGCCCAAAGTGTAAGGCTGTAGATGCTGATTTTGCACATTTATCATGGACCTGCCCCCGACTACGTGACTACTGGCTACAGATTCACACCACATTTGGTAAAATACTAGGGGTCCCCCTGGCTCCAACCCCCGAAATTGCTTTGTTGGGCTATGTGACGAACTTTCCACAGGCTGTGCGTAGACTTGCAACGCTGGGCTTCTTGTTGGCTAAGAGAGAGGTGGCCTTGCTTTGGTGCTCCGGGAGAAGCCCGACAGTGAAGTCCTGGCTAAAGAGCTTGGCCTCCTGCAATGTTAATTGTGTTGAATACTCCTCCACCATCCCTACATCATCTAGACCTTGGACATATGGGGACCATAACGCAATTACATTGCTAAGCTCACAGCGGAGCGTCAGGCGCAATTGGACAATCAACTGTACCCAGAAGGAGTGGGCTAGCATGTGATGTTGTCACACCTTATACGCTGTTATGGGGCACTAATTGTATATGTCGGGTGGGAATGTTGATGAGACCGGGGCTATTTGATGGCTGTGATTCGTTGCCGTGGATGACCCCCTTCCCCTTTGGTTTAACATTTATTACCGATTGAGGGCTGTCATACTTGGTGTCTTGAACTATACGATGGTGTGTGTTTTTTCCATTGCTGATGGTTTATGTGCGATGCTTCTGAAAATGACAAAGTAAAAAAAAAAAAAAAGAATAGACGGCGTTGGGTTGCTTTTTCCTCTGTTGCAGCACAAAACAAACAGTCCCCAGGGCTGAGGGCAGACTAGCTTGAAGTCTTTGGTGTTATTGATACTTCTTGAACAGGGAGCAAGCTTTCCTCAAGCCCTTGGAGAAACTCACAAAAGTAGATTGCAGAAAGTTCAGTCCAGTCCAGTCCTTTCACTGCCCAAGACAGAAGCAGCTACTGCAGGCCAACACCGCAAAGCACACATCAAAGTGGTAGTTCCGCCTCGCAACTTCTCCAGCTCTCCTTCATGGCAGTCTTCTTGGTCCAAAGGAGTTCTAAAGTTCAGGGGTCTGGGCCCCAATATTTATATCCCAAAATCCTTTGATCTCTTAGGCAGTGTGTGTCTGTGCCCAGCCAGAATCAGTTCTGCTTTCTCTGGTGTGACTTCCAGGCAGGAGGTGGGGACGGCGTTGTCAGAGGTAGGCCAGGCCCTTTGAGGTGCGAGGAAATCTCTTCCGCCTTCCCCAATTGCAGCCCAGATCTATTCAGCCCTTTCCTGACCCACCTAGACTATCTGGAGCCACTCCTGCTCCCCAGCCTTCTATCATCCAAAACCCAGACAGGCAATCCACATTCCAGCAGAGGCACACAGGATGACTGAGCAAGAAAATGCCTACTTTCTAAAAGTGGTATTTTCAAACACAGAAAGTAAAAATCACCTTCACTAAAAGATGCACCTTTGGATTCGGAGTTCAGGCCTACTAAACTTCATTTTCCTACCTAGTTCCCAGGGCCAGTTATGTTTATAAGATGTTATTAACAAACCTCCCATTCGGTCCTATGGGGAACAGGTAGCCTTGCAATAGTGAATAACGAAATTGGCAATAATTCACTATCAGGACATGCGACACACACCAGGGCATGTCCTACCTTTCACATACACTGCACCTTGCCCCCAGGGGTACCTTAGACCTACCTTAGGGGTGGCTGACATGTAAGAAAAAGGAAGGTTAGGGCCTGGCAACTGAGTGCATTTGCCAAGTGACATGGCAGTACCAGACTGCGCACAGGCTCTGTAATGGCAGGCCAGAGTCAGATTGACGGGCTGTTTGGGTGAGTGGCACAATCCAGTGCTGCAGCCCATCAACGGCCTTTGATCTACAGGCCCTGGCGCACACAGTGCACTTTACTAGGGACTGACACATAAATCAAATAGGCGTATCATGGAAACACCAATCCATAACACATTGTACCACAGGAGCACTTGCACTTTACCACTGATCAGAAGTGAGAAAAGTGTGCAGAAACACTAAGCCAGCACAGAGTCAAAACCGGGAGGTCAGAAAGCAAAAACTCAAGGGAAACACGCCAAAAGATGCCAAGTCTAACAGGTGTTTCTTTTGATGCTTAATCTATTCTATACCCATTTGGATTGTTTTTGTTGTTGTAATGAAACACAATTGATACCACAGGAATTGGATAGGTTTTGTTTTATTTTAACTTTTTTCATTTAATTTAATTTTACTTTGCTTGGATGTGTATTATGATGTGATTGCTCATCCCAGCTTTGAGAAAGCCGGGGCTTACGGGCCACATGAAGTAAAATGTGTTGGCTGTGCCTCACAAAAGTCGCTTTACTTTAATCTTTTTTGCTTTCAAATACATTTTGGACAAACCAACTTCATGTCTCACTCTGAACTAATCTAGATCTTGTATAAGGTTTATCAACAAACTTTTACAGAACTACTACTTGTCCTGGTGCATTCTTTTTTGTCACTAGGGAAACAAGACTAGCAGGTACATCAATTGGTACATTTCACCACTCTTTCTTGGAGGTGCAGTGGCTGGTGAAAGACTGGGTACACTGAAAAGAAAATCCCCATATTTTAAGGTCTTTCTTTGGTTGTATTAGAAATGTCTCAGAAATGAAACTTGTATATCAGACTGACCAAAGTTAAGAAGGTAAGAAAGGCATGTAGGAGCTAGTTGGGATGGCGATTTAATAGCCTTGCCTCAGTATTTCTCAGTTTTGTCTCCTCATGTTTCCAAAGAATCATCATAGACTACACTCAATGTAAAAGAAAAAATACATCTCACACAGGAATGATTACAGACTTGAAAATTGTTTGTGTGTGGGGGGTGATAATAGCTTACAGGCTCAGGAACGGGAGGTAGTTCACAGACTCAGGAAGGGGCTAACTCACAGGTATGCAAAAGAGGAGGGACTCAATAGAGGTGTCTCAGTTAGCGATCAGTCCAATTCAGTAGATTCCAAAATATACAAAAATCTACTTTAACCAGGTACAAATGGATGTAGCAATAGTTCCTTCATCACTTGGGGGTAAAAGGGCATATGCCAGATGAACAGAGGATAGCCTTATCAGGCAAGAATCCTCTACTCAATATTATTTTGTTTTGATTTAGCGCACACGTTACTTACCTTCGGTAACGATATATCTGTAAGAAACAGTAGTTAGTGTTAGATTCCTTACCTTAGAATATCCCCAGGCGTCAGACTGGATCCGGAAAGTTTTCGTCAGCAGTACCCCTGCGCGTCGGTAGGAGCCGTCTGCGGCTCTGCGTTTGTCGTCGTGCTCGCCGAGATGACGTTGTCAGAGTACTTAGATGCCGCCCTCGCGCGCTGAGGTCAGTTCTGTACATAGCTTTCCGCACCAGGAACGCAGAGCCATGCAAGAAACCGACACTGGTGCCATGACACTAGGGCCCTCAAAGGGAAATACCTTAACCCTAAATATCGGTTCGCAGGAGGGGAGGATGGGTGGGGCGGTAAGGAATTTAACACTAACTACTGTTTCTTACAGATATATCGTTACAGAAGGTAAGTAACTTGTGCATCTGAAAGAAACAGGTTAGTGTTAGATTCCTTACCTTAGAATAGATACCCCAGCAATACCAACCCCAGTGGTGGGTCTGTGAACCAATGATCACACCAGAAAGTCCTGGAGAACAGAACGGCCGAAAAAGCCATCTCTCCGGACTTGGCTGTCCAGGCAGTAGTGTCTAGCCAACGTGTGCAGCGAGGCCAACGTAGCTGCCCGACAGATGTCCTGCAAGGGGACTCCCCGACCCAGGGCAGTAGTAGCCGCCGTGGCCCGAGTGGAATGGGCCCTCAGCCTAACAGGAGGCTCCTTTTTAGCCAAAGAGTAGCATACCTTGATGCACAACACGACCCACAGAGAGATGGTCTGTTTGTGCACCGCCCGTCCCTTCTTAGTGCCCATGTAACCAACAAAGAGCTGGTCGTCCACCCGGAACTGGAGTGTGCGGTCCAGATAGAATGAGAGCGCACGTTTTGGGTCCAGACGGTGGAGCCTCTCTTCCTCTTTCGAGTGATGCGGAGGCGGAAAGAAGTTGGGCAAGGCGATGGACTGCCCGATGTGGATGGCTGTGACTACCTTGGGCAGGAAAGAGGGACGCGTTTTCAAGACAACTTTGTCCGGATGGACAGAAAGGAAAGGAGGTTTGGAAGAAAGAGCCTGGAGCTCACTCACTCTCCTGGCAGAGGTGATGGCAACTAGGAAGGCAGTCTTTAGAGTGAGAAGACGAAGAGGGCAATTGTGAAGTGGCTCGAAAGGAGCGCACATCAAATAAGTAAGAACAAGGTTCAAGTCCCACTGAGGCATCATGAAAGGAACAGGAGGAAACATGTGTGTGATGCCCTTCAAGAATCTATTTACAATAGGGGACTTGAAAAGAGAAGGCCGATCAGGTAGCCTTAAAAAGGCTGAAATGTCAGAGAGGTAGCCCTTGATAGTGCCCAGAGCAGAGCCCTTCTGGGCAAGAGAAAGAAGATTTGTTCCACCTGCAGGCGTATACCGATTTTGTGGAGGGACGCCTGGCTGCCAGAATCACATCACAGACCTCAGGAGGCAAGTCAAATGGCCTCAACTGTCGCCGCTCAATCTCCACGCATGGAGGTGGAGACTGGACAGGTTCGGGTGGAGGACCGTCCCCTGCTGCTGCGACAGAAGGTCCTCCTGAAGAGGCAGACGAATCAGGGGATCGACTGACATGCGGAGTAGCTCGACATACCAGTATCTCGTGCCCAGTCCGGAGCCACAAGGATGACTTGGGCCCGGTCGCCCCTGATCATCTTCAGCACTCTGGGCAGAAGTGGTATAGGCGGAAAGGCGTACAACAGACCGCAGCTCCACTCGCGTCGAAATGCGTCTCCGAGCGAGTGCCGCCTTGGAAATTCCAACGTGCAGAACTGATGACATTGCTCAGACTAGGAAGGCTTTGAGGCGGATGCTGCGGGGGTGGATGTGGACTGGACTCACCGCTGTCCCCTGGCACCGCCACGGCGGTTACCTCATCCGCCGCCGCGCTGGATGTTAGTCTGCGGTCCATGGCTGGCAGGACGTGAGGGGGCGCCCCTTCCTTGGCCACAAAAGGAGCGAAAGGCAGAAGTTTGCTGGCGCTGGCCCGACAGGCCAAAGGACTTGGCCGTAGCCCTGGAGTTCTTTAAATGCTCAAGCGCACTGTCTGCCTTGTCGTCAAAAAGGCGACGGCCATCAAACGGCATGTCCATGAGGGAATTCCGGACATCAGCTGAAACGTTTGCGGACTTCAGCCAGGCGTGGCGGAGAACCGCCACCGTTGTGGAAATCGTCCTGCCCAGCGAGTCTGTGGTATCCAGCCCACATCGGATAGAGTATCCCGCCCTTCAGCAAGGGTTGAGCGAGTTTGACCTGGGCCTCCTCCGGGCAAGCTGGCAGCACATCCGCGACCGTGTCCCACAGAGAGTGGGTATAACGGCCCAAAAGGCAAGCCGTGTTGACCGACTGCAACCCCAGACTAAGTGAGGAAAACAGCTTCTTACCGAACTACTCATACCTTTTGGATTCCCGATCAGGTGGTGCATTCTGGAAAGCGGTCTGGGAGTTAGAGGCCTGGATAACCAGGCTCTCAGGGGTGGGGTGGGTGGACAGGAAGCTAGGGAAGTGCCCGGGGCCGGGCGGTAATTAAAAAAAGGGGGTGGTGATGGACAGAGTATCTGAGTTAATCAGAACACTCCTACCCAGTCAACAGATCAGGGCTTGATCCATCACCGTTTTTTAGCTCACTGCACCATCCCAGTTCAGAACCTGGCTATATGCAAATTAGTCTGTCCCTGTCCCAGTGCATCATGGGAACAGGACAGACAAAACTACCAAGCCAATTCTTCACTGGAAAGGAAACAAGCTTCCGGGGACCGGTTTCTGGCATTACAGCCGTCTTCGGCCCGGCTTGCTTGAATCCTGATGGTGCAATGAGCAAGGGACTCATGTCTGAGCATACCCTTCCACACTCATGGTGGCCAAAATAATTACAAAAAGGGGGTGGTGATGGACAGAGTATCTGAGTTAATCAGAACACTCCTACCCAGTCAACAGATCAGGGCTTGATCCATCACCGTTTTTTAGCTCACTGCACCATCCCAGTTCAGAACCTGGCTATATGCAAATTAGTCTGTCCCTGGCCCAGTGCATCATGGGAACAGGACAGACAAAACTACCAAGCCAATTCTTCACTGGAAAGGAAAAAAGCTTCCGGGGACCGGTTTCTGGCATTACAGCCGTCTTCGGCCCGGCTTGCTTGAATCCTGATGGTGCAATGAGCAAGGGACTCATGTCTGAGCATACCCTTCCACACTCATGGTGGCCAAAATAATTACAAAAAGGCGGTGGCGCCTGGCCACGTTCCGATTTACAGGGGAACCTGTAGTGGGCCTGGACCAAGTGCCCAACAGAACATCAGTAAGGGCCTCATTAAACGGCAGTAGAGGCTCCGAAGAGCTTGCCTGCGGTTTAAGGACCTCGGTGAGGAGGTTAGTCCTCACGGCCGCGACGGGAAGCTCAAGACCCAGGGCCTTGGCCGCCCTTGTCAGCACCACGCTGTAAGCAGCCCCCTCCTCCATAGCCACGGTAGGAGGGGAGACAAAGCCAGTGTCGCGCGAAGTGTCCAAACCACTGGCCTCCCCTAGATCCACTGCCCACTCCTGAAACGACTGGCTCTCTCATGCCAGAGGGTCCTCAGACTCAGACCCCTCCCAATCCCCCTCGCCACCCATCTCCTTATAGTCAGGTTCCAAGGATGGGGCAGGATCATAGAAGAATTGCTCTTCTCTCTGCGTCGAATGCGGCGTCAAGCGACGCTGGTCCGACGCCGGACCTGGACCGAGGCAGGGACCGGGGACGACGTTGTCCTGGGACGGCGTCGGGGGCGACACCCTGGGGGTCGGCTAAGGGGACGTAAGGTCGACCAGCGGTGAACCGGATCCGGACCCGGTGGGGCCATGCGGCGGCTGGCAGCGACACCTGCGATTCCGACGGAGCCGCGTGGGCGGTGTCACCTGAACCCCCGGCCGCATCGCGCGAGCGTCGGGGGGTGAGTCGGAAGAGTGTTGTCGTCTCTTCGACTTCTTGTGCCTCTTACCTGAGGACTTGGAGCCCGACGAATGGTGTCGACTCGCCGAGCTTTGATGACTGGCCCCGCGACCTGTCTTTCGACCTCCTCCTCGACCTGGACCGTGAACGGCGCGGGCTGACTGCCGGAGCTCGAGGCGCTTACGGGACCGCTCCTGCCTAGCCTTCGACGTCAAGGCCCGGCAGTCGGGGCATGACTTGTCGTCATGGTCGGCCCCAAGGCAATACAGGCGCCGGCGATGGGGGTCGGTAACCGGCATCAGTCGGTTGCAATCGGCACAGGGCTTGACCCCAGGCATCCCTACCGGCACCGATAGTCTTACAGCTCGAAACAGGATCAAAAAGATTGAAAAAGTTAGTCAAAAAGTGACTAAGGAGTACTGCTTTTTCCGGATCTGCGCTAGCTGGCGCAGAAAAAAGAAGCTGACGTCAGCGCGTGAGGGCGGCGTCCAAGTACTCTGACGACATCATCCCGGTGCCAACGACGGACGTGGAGCCGCAGACTAAACCTACCGACGCGCATGGGTACTGCTACGCAAAACTTTCCGGATCCAGTCTGACGCCTGGGTGTTGGACTTGGCCCTTCTGGCAGGTTCACCCCTGAACTTTTTGCCTTTTTAATGTTACATCATTATAGTGATTTCTGGTCTTTGAGCACTTTAGCACGGTGGCGCCGTGTAAAGTGCGTGCGCTCTCTGAGTGCGTGTGTGAGATTGGCCTGCCCTCCCATAGGAATGCATAGGGAATGTATGTGTCCATGGTAGTTCCTGATGTGTGGGGCGTGCAGGCTCGAGTTTGGTATGCACAAACTCGCGTGATTAAATGCTGCGCGATGATGTGTGCGGCATTAATGTGCCTAGTGTGGAAGTGCCACTTCTAGAAGTTGGCATGTCTGTGTAATAAAGGTGAAATGACTGTCTGGCTTGTGGTTGGCGGGAGCTGGCTGGTGTGCCTGGCTCCAGGAGTCGGGATGGGTCTGCCCCGGTGGTGAATAGAGAGATTGACAGCCAGATGGGTGGGAGGAGTGCACCTGGGACCTGAATAGGGCTGGGCTTTCCCTACATAATGCTGGCTCCGCCCCCTGTGGTGCGACTAACGACCCTAGCCTGTCCTGTGAATGGGGAGAGGGGCTGAGCACAACAGCGTGCTCCAAAACCCGCTGTGTCTGGTTTTCCCTTAACCCTGCAGCCTCAGACAAAGGATTTATGTGTATAAAATGGGGATGTGACCCCATGTAAAATGTTCTTTCCCTGATCCTAACTTGAGGGGGGCCTGCTGCTGCTGAGCGCCAGGAGGATACCGCCACTGGGGTCTGCCTCCCTGCCTGGAGGGCCCTGTGAGCTGGCCCCTAGGCCCAGCCTTTGCCCCCCCTTTTTTTCTGCATTCTAAAAGGAACTTGTCCTAGACTTGAAACTCTGGGCTTTTTGTAGCACCTGGGAGCGCTTTATTAGCATCCTGAGAGGGGCAGAGCTTCTAAATTCCCCCAGCAGCACGGAGCTGCGATCAATTTAAGAGGGATTCCCCGGCGTGGGGATTCCCCCCCCCCCCAGGACCTTGATTATCGGCGCGGGTGCCCACCCCGCTCATTGCCGTGCCCAGATAGGAGTGCTTTGCGAGTGCCCACCTTGCACATCTGCAGTGCCCGTGTGATTGCCCTAGTGGGTGCCCACCCTGCCAGGGACTGTGTTTCTAAACCGGGAGCCTACCCCGGATTGCGAGGAAGATCGCCACCGCCAGCCAGGAAAACCCTCGTCAGTCAACCCTCGCCGTGACGTGGGCGGGGCCTGACCCGGAAGCATGGAAGCAGGAGGCAGCGGGAGCCTACCCCGCGCTCCTGCGTGTGCCGGAGAGTTGCGAGGGAAGGACTGAGGCCGGAAGCCGCTGAGGAGCCCCGCTGAGGAGGGCTCCCCCGCGCCGCATACGCCTCAGGAGCAGCGCTGGCAAAGGAGAGCCCCACGCTGCTCAAAGGAGCACAGAGGAGTCCCGCAAGACCGGTGAGTGCGGGTGTCTCGAGGCAGGGGCTCGCTCCAACGTGTGGGGACATTTTGAAGATTTCGAGCCTGAAAAGCTCCGACGTAATTTGGGCAGCATCTCTGTTTTCGAGCCTGGGAGGCTCCTACGTCCCGGGGGCATTTTGTTTCTAGAGCCCACGAGGCTCCCACGGAAACAGGCAGCAGTTTGTTTAGAGCCTGAGAGGCTCCACCAGCCTGGGGGCATTTCGGAGGGTAGAGTGGCCCCGGTTGGCAGCGGGTTGCTCCCCCAGTGTGCCAGCATTTGTCTAGAGCCCACGAGGCTCCGGAGGGCACAGCTGTTTGTTTTAGAGCCTGCAAGGCTCCCACGTTGATCTGAGGGCGCAGCTGATTATTGTAAATGTAAATGTAAATGTACAGGAATTTATATAGCGCAAATCACCAAGCGGTTTCTAAGCGCTTGCTTAGGGAACCCGTCCTGGTATTCCCCTGTGAGATAACCCCGGCAGGGTATCCGCAAGGTGAAAGCCAGGCATCCCGCCGCGAGGGGCCGTTGTGGAGATTAAGCAAGCTATTGCCCAGAGTCGCAGAGTGAGAACCCGTGAATCGAGTAGGCACCGGAGCGAGAATTGTCGAGTCCATGGACATTTTAGGACTCAAGACCCCGCCGAGCCGGGAATTGAACCCTGGTCCCGGGCTGACCTCTGCTTCCAGGTCTGCCTCCTCTAACCAGTGAGCCACACTTCTCCACCTGATTATTCCTCGAGCCCACAAGGCTCCCACATTGTTTTGGGTCCTATTATATTTTGAGAGCCCCAGAAGAGAGCCAGGAGGCACGCTGGTGCCAGGCTCCGTTCCCCAGCGGCCCAGCACTTAGTGGGCAGCTGCATCGTTTAGGCCCTGAGAACTGTTGCGCATTCTTCTTTGGCTGCCTGCGCAGCCAGCCCAGACATTCTGGACATTGGGCCTGTGAGCCCCTGAAAGGCCAAGTTGGCCTGGGGTCAGTTCTGTGAGCTTTTGCGCAAATGTGATGACCTACCTAATGTGATTTCTGCATTGTATGCAATGCCTTTTTGCCTATACCTCTAAATTTATTTTTATACCTAGGAGGTTGTTTTTCCTAGTATAGGTTAAACTAGTGAGTTCATAGTTCCCTGCGTGATATATGCCTAAGGTGGATAGGATTGCGTAGGGTGTACTTACCTTCTACCAGTGGTTACTGGTTGTGTGCTACATTTGGTATTTGGTGCTATCAGTATTCTATGTTCTAAGTGCTATTTCCTACAAAGTGCTATTTCTACCAAGTGCTTATTCCTGACAGTGGTCCCTGTGGCCCTGTCCTGTGTATATACTCCCCTGTAAATTCCGCCAGTGGCACAGTGTAAATTGTGTGTTTATTATCTAATGTGTTTGGTATAATACAAAGGCTATTTTTATATATAACCTTGTGTGGAGTTTCCTTTGTGGTGGGCCTTGGGTGTTGTTGCTGGGTGAGCGCGCAAACGCTTTACACATTGCCTCCAAGATAAGCCTGACTGCTCGTGCCAAGCTACCAAGGGGGTGAGCAGGGGTTATCTTTGACGGGTGACTTCCTTGCCCTGACTAGAGTGGTGGTTTCTGACTGGCTTTGGCGCAAGCCTCAGCAAACCAGAAATCCACATTTCTAACCGTGGGGATATTCTAAGGTATGGAATCCAACACTAACCTGTTTCTTTCAGATTAGATAAATAACACATTATACATTTTAAGACATAAGCAAATTCTCACCTTGTCAGGATGAACAACAAGCACCGCTTTTCGATAGTACTTCTTTACTTGATCAGCTGTGACAAGATCTGCAATGCCAACAGGCTTCCACTTTGTTTCACCTTCCCAAAGCACTGTGTGGAGTGTGGAAATCAATGCTCTTATGTTTCTTTCCTTCCCTTCAATCCATTCTAGAATCTAAAAATAAAACAATGAACTTCTGTGGTTCACTGACCAGATTTATTTCTTATTAATGTTATACCTGTTGGAAAACTTAACACCATTGTTATGACTAGGTCAATGGTGCATTCACAGTTTTAGTAGACAGCAGAACTCAGCACCACTCCATGTTTATTTGACTCTTGACTATGTTTATTCTTTCTTGAAACATTAAATTACAAAAGTTGATATGTGGAGCAATGTATCACTTTTCACAGACAATGTAAAACAAAACAAATCAATGCCAAATATCTGGGCAGAACCCTGTATAGGAGTTCTCCAAGGGAATCTTACCATATTGACTATATTGGGGGGCTAAAAAAATAAATACTTGAAGCTTATTCAAGGGGTCCCAAAATCAGCACTTACTATGATGTGGGTATTCAGAGAATACAAGACAGATCCTGGGTACTTTACTTAAACTTCTTGACCTTGTTATGGTTAAATCCCAGGGCTATGTAACTCATTGTAATGGCACGCTCTGCAAACACCCAAATACCTCGTCTGAGCCATATCAAATCTGGCCTCTCATCTGGGAATGACATCTTGTAATAATAGCATGGGTGCCGGCCATAAACCCCAAGCAGTTAATACACAAGCATTGGCAAAGCCAATAGGTCTGAGCAATGCATGAGTTATTGGCTTTGTCGTACGAGTTACTTACCTTCTGTAACGATGTATCTGGTAGAGACACAGTCTAGTCGCAGATTCCTTAACTTAGAATATCCCCAGGAGTCAGGCTGGGTCCGGAGATTTTTCACAGCAGCACCTCTGCGCGCCGGGGGACGGCGCCGTATAGCTCCGACATCGTCCGCGGACATGACCTCAGCGAAGCCATATAAGTCCCTTCTGTTGCGCTGACGTCAGTTTTCTTCTGAGAAACTTTTCCGCGCCACAACGCGGAGCCACCACCAAAAACTTTGAGAGTATGGGAACAGTGTGTGAAAAAAATGATGAAAATCAGTGAAACAAAAAGAATGGGATGGTGAGAAACACAACCACTAGGGACAGTAACAAGCACTGTACACTGAAAGCAATTGAAGGGAAAGAGCCAAGCAGCGCTCTGAAAAGCAGCCCTGCAAAAGCGAAGGCAATGCCCTCCCCCGAGACAAATTAAATTTGCCAAAGCAGATGACAGAAAGCCTTCAATCGCAAGATCCGACCGTGACATGCAACAAGACCTGAACCATAGAATTAAAAACGATCCACCAGAGGTCGGCAACACTAGGCATGCCTTAAACCTTTGTAAGGGAACTATTGGGGAGAGGCCCAGTGAGGGAGACCCCAAGCCAATTGACCGTAGTAGAATCAAAGACAAGAGACCCTAAAACAATGAAAAAGCGTGGGAGGGAAGGAGGGAAGAACGCTAGAAGACCCCACACTGGAAAAACCACGTTCATGGTGTAGGGATGTAGGAGGAGGCATGAACCCTGTGCCCTAACCAGGGTCAGGGTGTAGGAATGTAGGAGGAGATATGAACCCTCTGCCCCATCACTAGAATGGGAGGTGCAAAACAGGGAAACCAGAAAGAACCATCCTACCGAGGAGGAAAGATGAAAGATGTCCCCCCGCAGGAAGACAAAGCCGCCCAAAGGGAGGCGCAAGCATAAAACTCAACCTGAAAAGGTCCTTGCAGAACGGGGAGGATGGGCGGGCATTAGTGAATCTGCGGCTAGACTGTGTCTCTACCAGATACATCATTACCGAAGGTAAGTAACTGGTACATCTGATAGAGACATCTAGCCGCAGATTCCTTAACTTAGAATAGATACCAAAGCCAAACCCCAGAGGAGGCGGGTCTGCGAGTGAACCCCACCAAAGTTCCAAAGGAACCAAGCCGTCAACAAGTTGACTAAACACAGTGGGGGCAGCAATGCCACAGTGGCCAATCCCAGACCAGAAGCTCTGCAAGGAGCAACAAACAGTGGGAGGCAAAGGATCCCAAGCCGCCGAGACTTGGCATGAAAGCCCATCAGAGTACACAGTGTAGAAAAGGAGCACAGAACCAGAAGTGCAGTGTGGAACGAGAGAGCCCAAAACCTCTGGAAAAGAAGGGCTTAGAGAGAGGACAAGACGGTATGACCGAGTCCACAGGAAAAGAAGAGCCCAGAGAGAGGACAAGACGATATGACAGAGTCCAAGCATACAGGGTGAATATGGCTAACAGTGGAAGAAGCACTTTGGAAGCGCACCAACGAGGACACCGGGGACAGGAGTGGGAGGGTGCTGACCATGCCCAGGAAGATCAAATCTCACTAAAAACACTAGACTTGATAGTACGTAATCTCTGTTTCCAAAAGAGACATTGGAAAGGGCGGACATGAAAAACATAAAATCATGACTACAAAAAGCACATTCGTGTACATAGGGTAGACTGTGTGTACAGCCAGAACCACACCACATAAAAGGAAAGGCACAAGGAAGTGCCGGTGAGAATAGTCCAGACGCGAGAGATGTCTCACCAGGTACGTAACCTGTGAAAGGGATCCGTGAAGCCAACACACACAGAATGAAGGAATGCACCTACGAGAAGTCCATGGCAAGCCCAGGGACACCATAGCTAGAACCTAGCGTGCGTGACCCCAGGCTGTGTGTAGACACCAGACATAACAAACATCAGGAGAAGACTCAGCCATAAGGATGAGTGGCATAGAAGAAACAAGAATGCACTGTAGGTAGCAACAGCCATTTTGCGGCAGAACCGGATAGATGAAGTCCTGATATATAAGCAATACCAGCCACTCGGCAGGGAGGAGCCACAGTCCTACGCAAGGCAAACTGGAAGGGTGACCAGTACAGGAAGAACCACTACAAAGCGTACATAGCGCAACAGGATTTGTATAGAGATGAGCACACAAGAACAAAGACGACAGTGAACGTCCTAAGGAGAGCACCTCTACAGAGAGCATCAGCAGCATCCCGAAGTACAAGTTTGCCAAAGCTCCAGCTCCAATGGCAGCCGGGGAAGAGGAAAACCCGTGCCGGGTAAGTACCCAGGAAAGCAAGGCACAAGGCAATGTACATGAGTGGCGCAAGTTATTAAGATGCCACCATGCAAGAACAAAGTACGAAAATCACTACCCACCACAGAAGAGGAGGGGAGAACCAGGCATCAGAAATCGTCAGCCCTCCGTAACAGCGAATACAGTGGGGAGCAACCACCAGATGCGCATACAACATAGGAGAAGTGCGCCATGGCAACCCTGCGTGCCCTAGTACAGCGACAGGGCACTGACAAAGGTCGTCCAATGGTAGGACATCCGCAGCGGCAGAACTATGCAGAACAAACAGAGAAGGAAGGGAGACTGAAAGGGCCCTCCTGGAAGAAACAAACAAGGCAGAAACCCAGAGAAAGTGAGCATCTACACTTGCAAAGGAGTGCGACCGACGAACTGCAGACTCCAACGGATAGGCCATAGAACAATGCCAACCGCTTGTATGTGAAAAAGACCACAATCAGATTCGCAGGGCAACGCCCTCAGAAAAAGACTCCACAGGAGCCTACCAAGCCTTATGTGTAAGGGAGGCAGCTGCACAGTAGCCAACTATTAACCCACATAGGGTACCTCAACCCAGCCAGGGGCACCTCTTGAGCCGGGGCTCATAGACAGAGGATCAACAGAACAGAAGTAGCCGACCAGCTGCAATAAAGGGAAGCAAAAACGGCAACAAGCCGACCAGGCCACCTGGGTATTACAGAATGAACCCAGGGCTCAGAACAACACTGCACATGGAAGAAACAGACCGTAAAAGGGTGTCAAAAACATGAAATCATGGCAGGCTAGACAGGAGGCGGTTGACTGCTGAGTCCGCATTACTGTCAAAAAGGGATACGCCATTAAACGGCAAATCCCGTAAACTCTCTCGGATATTTTCAGGGAAATTACCATTGCGCAGCCAAGCATGGCGACGCAGAGCGACAGACCTGGCCATCCCCCGACCCACAGAGTCGGTAGAATCCATGGCCGATCACACCATGAAGGAGACGAGCCAGGTCAGTACGAGGACCCTCGGGAAGAAGACCTTCTACCGAGTCCCAAAGGGCAAAAGTAGCCCGTGCAAACACGCAAGCTGTGTTCAAGGCACGGATGCTCGAACTAGTGGACGGAAAAATATGACGACCACAGGTCTCCAACCTGGTTGGGAGGCAGTAATGGGAGAGGAGAGGAAGGCTGCGTGGCGAAAGCCACCTGGACGACTCGGCCCTGAGCCCTAGGATGAAGGGACAAGCAGACAGGGTCATCGGGAGCTGGACAATGCCGATGTGCAATGACCTGATTCACAGGGTCACCAGAGGAGGACCGTGCCCCTGTGCCAAGAAGGGTGTCAAATAATGACTCACCAAAAGGCAGCAAGGGCTACCCCTCCACCTCACCCCGGTGGAGGATATGTAATAATGGATCGGAATTCAAAGAGACCGAGAGGGGTTGCAAATGTAAAAGAGTGGCAGCCCCGCGAATAGCCCTTGTAAAACCAGCACTAGCCTCTGTAGGCATTCTAGGGGGGCGATAACCGTTCATCTGTAGGGGATGGTTGAAGGCTAATTCGTCCAATGGAAAAGAGAGATGCCGAAGGCAGATGAACAGGGGGCAGCGAAGCCAAAGAGCAAGGAGACACCCCTGGGTGAGCTGGATCTGCGTCCTCCTCAAACAGAGGAACAATAGGGGCCGGGGACAGCTCCGGCATCGTATCGACGTCAACAATAAGCAGAGCCGACTCGGCCCTGTCTGGGACCGGCGTCGACTCACCCTCCACTGAGATATGTGGAGAGGAAGGATGTCGACAAGTAGTCGAAACCCGCGGTGCGGCCATCGCCAACGACGGCGCAGGAAGCCGCAAAGGGCTAGGTGGAGACATGGCAGATAGGCTCAACGTCTGACTGGGATGCCCGTCCGGCAAGTGTCCCGACATTGCACTGACTCTGGAACTGGAGTTGAGAGACTCGGCCGGCATTGAGGGCGAACCCACCGGCAAAGATCCGACCTGAGTCCCTACCTCCACTCTGGGACCTGAAGGCGCCCCAGTGAGAGGAGGTGACCCAAAAATGGATTGCAGAGTCTTGAAATAGGCTTCCATTTGGGTTTGAGTCGCCCCGTCACCTGGAAAGGATGGGTATAAGGGGGTGGGCGACCGGCAAAGACCGGGAGCCGTGAGCCCCGCTGTCACCGTGAAGTGAGGCCGTTGACCTCCGTGACTTGTGCTTCCGCTTACCTGCGTGAGGCGAATGACGTCCGCGAGAACGACTCTGCGACCGGACTCGAACAGAAGCCCCAGCCCGAGATGGAGAGCGGCGCCGAGCGGGACATCCGGGCAGCCAATAGCTTCATCCAGTGTTCCCGCAGGGACTTCAGCCTTATCTGCTGGCAGGCGTCGCACTCCTTGGAATCGTGGTGCGCTTCTAAGCACCACATGCAGATCGCGTGCGGATTGGTCGCTGACATCTGCCGCGCGCACGACTCACACGCCTTAAAGCCCGAAGGCATCACACTGTTCCCGGATGCATGAAGGAGTCCAGAAGGTCTGGGCAACAGGCCAGGCCAAAGGAACCGCTTACTCCTGTATCTGCATCAGGACGCTGAAAGAAGGAAAAGGCCGTCAGCGAGCCGGGAGGGACTTATATGGCTTCGCTGACATGTCCGCGGACGACGTCAGGGCAGAGCCATACATCGCCGTGCTCCGGCGCGCAGAGGTGCTGCTGCAGAAAATGTCCGGATCCAGGCTTACGCCTAGGGATATTCTAAGTTAAGGAATCTGCGGCTGGATGTCTCTATCAGATAATGTCTTTTAGCCAGGTTGTATAGCACAGCTGCGATGCAGCATGACCAAGTCCTTGAAAAGAGCGCTATGATGTAGCTGGGTTCTGAAAGCAGATGTACTGTATGTGGTACCTGAACAACACAAAGGCTGAGTAGATATTGCACATGAGTAGTCAGGTTAGCATTAGGGCATTATAGTTCTCACCAGGCGTTTCCTACTTAGATCTCTTTGGGTGGGTCCTAGCAGGCTACCATGTAGAAAAGAATCGAGACATATAACCTTGTTGGGCACTGCTGACTGAGTTCTACCGAACATTTCAAGTTGTAAATAGTGAACTACTGTTTCTGACTGCCTATTCTTTGCTCAAAAAAGGTTTGTGCTAGATTGTTTACGAAGGGTGCAGCCTGAAAAATGGATATGCATTGGCTATGAGCTCCGACGTGTGTCAGCCACTGCGTGTATACCGGAGTGCGCATAGGACTGAAGTATGTACATATATCACATTTCAAAGCTCTCAGTGCGTATGCCTGTTCTCTAGTGACATTGGAAATCATTGGCTTAAATTAGCATACAGATGTGCAGCGCTTTGCTAATGAACCCAATGTGTTTGGCGCCCCCTCCACCCCACCCACCAAAACACAATCGATAACTTTACGCAATTGTGTGTTGTGCCAAGTAGACACCTGGGCACATTAGCATGCTCTGAAGACCACAAGACAGCAAGTGCTGAGTGCTCTGAATGAACACCGGCTTAAAAAATGGGCACATGAACAGGGAGAGTGCACCTTTCCACAGTCTGCCCTTGCTCACGGCGAGGGGAGCAGACAGACAGAAAATGCAAGTAAACGAAATACTTTAATGTTTGGTGATAAAAATGAGTTGTGTTTATACCCGCGGCACTGTGGACTCACGGAGTTGGGGTATAAAAGGGAAGGAGTTGTATTTTCACTTTTAAGTTAAACAATTCGTCCAACTCTGTACATAACTCCACTTAACACTAAAATATTAAGTCAAACTGCGCTGTGTTTAATAGACAATTTTTCATCGTTGATTTCTGCGACCGAAAGACAAGGTGAGAGACAAGTTTGGTTGTCATCATGGCGCTGCAGCCTCTTAAAGGGCTATTCATTATTGCTGCACCCGGCCCACTCTGTACCGCAGTGGCCGACCAGACAGAAATTTCAATTATTCTCAGCATCTATTGGCCGGGGGCGAGTGTCACAAACTAAACGTGAACTTGTAAACGGGAAGACCTGGTTTCGAAACCCGGCACACTGCTTGCCCGTGATGTGCGCTCTTGGGCAGACTGCGCATGACTATTGATGGAACGTAAAAGTTTAAAGAGGATTTCCTCTATCAATTCTCTTCGTTAAATGCAATTCATGATACTAATATTAATAAATGTGCAAAATAAATAATGATGAGAAACGTGAGATTTTTTACTGCATCGTAAAGGCATGCAGAAGTGTTCTGTAAACTTGAAAGAAGTGAAAAGAAATAAATAAAGAGAGAAAACAATTGACTTATGAAATGTATAGCCTCGAAAATGTGCTGCTGATTACCTAATGTGATAAGTGAAACGCTTGAAGACGATTAAAATGCTTAGTTATGCTTAGTTTAAAGATGTTCAACAGTAATAAGATTTTCTGTTTTATCCTAGTGGTATGCAAAAATAAATGTAAAATAACAAGAGTGACGCATAATTATCTACTTGAAGTATAAAAATGTGAGATTTTTTTATAGTAGTACCTAATTATTGACGTATGGGGAAAACTGTAATGAATTAATTTACTAAAAAACTTAAATATTCACATTCACGTGTGTTTTATGGTAATTATAACGGGATAATGATTCAACAAGTTTCGTGTAGGCCTCAAATGCTTCATTACCTCGTTTAGAAAAGCAGAATCTAGCTGAAGTAGTCATTGTCAGACGCTTTGAGAACTATTCCGAGAGTTTCTTTTCCATGCTTATGAACAATAGGTCCCTTTCTGATTTAGCAAAACTTTTTGACAGAAATGTATCAATACAATTGCAAACCCAGAGAGCGCATCTGGTAACGGACAGACGGTGAACAAAGGAACTTCTTTACTTCTGAGGGAAGGATGGAAATTATGAAGTTGTTAAAATTGATGATTTAGCGAAAGGATTACTTAATGTTTCTGGATTTTTTAGTGAGGTATTGATCACACCATGAGCAGCCCACTGTGACCAACCAATGGAAACCATAATGTACAAGGGAAGTAACATTTTGTGAGCTTAACTTAGAACTTTTGGAAGAGGCTGGCTATGATTTACAATTTCCCTGCCTGGCATGCTGTCTGACTGAACTGTCATTTTCTTTTACGCCAAACCCCATCAAGCTGAACTTTCTGAACTGACTCACCTGCGCTTTGCCAGCTGGGAAAGTGAGCAGGTATAACTCTTCGGCTGGAGAGTTATGGGCACAATCCTGTGACTCCTTATGCTTCAATTCTGCATAATTGGTTTGTATGACCTAAATGCTGAACTCTATTTTCCTATGTTCTCTTGTTTTATCCTCCAGGTGATCAGCAAACTTTCTATTTTCTGAGTCTGTATGACATTGTGTGACTAATACTAAATGAATACACTGATCAAGAACTTACATGTGATTTGTGTTGCCAGCCTGACCCAGGGGACCCGCATTAGGTTTTCCGGGGAAGACACCACCACAACAAGTGAGACCTTTCCAACATACGGCGGCCCGTTACTGCTGTATGCACGCGTGATTCGTTTAAAAAACTGCCTTTAAAGATCAAGCCAGTAATAGAGATACCATCACTGATTCTCTCCGTCTTTTTAATCCCATTTTCTGTAGTATGTGAATTAAAAGAGGTGTCCCCCCGGACCAGATACGAACGCCTACTGCAGAATCAATATAACTAATTATTTAAATAGTTCACATAGATTCAAATACAAGGCAAATCTGCTGCATGGCGCTGGATATCGCTATATATGCTTTTTTATATAAGCATGTTCACAGCACAATAAGCAGCACAATAGCTTGCACGGTAGGATTTCAATCCTACAGACTAGACACTGCCCCTGCTTTTAAACAAAACAGAGGACAGCACGCCCTATTCTTACAATGTGAGAAGGCACTAGCACCAAACAGGCTGTACAGTGTGCATGGCATTTATTTGTTATGTAGTGTGCATGGTACGGCATGTGTATAAGTGGTACTTGGTACATATATGTCTGACACCTCGCTAAGTATTTAGCACATGATACTTACCACCAGTACTGGCGATATTTATGGAATGCATGTTGTGAGCAACATATATCAACCACCAGTACTAGCGATATCTGTGGAATGCTTTCCTAAACTGTTGTATCTTGTTATGTTGTGTTCCTTTACAGGTATTCTACATTTTAAGAGGAACTACACACCGTCAGTCCTCGTCGCGTAAAAAGCACTCCTTAGCGTGAGTGGTAAAAATACTTTTCACGTGGTAATTTTTTACCACTCACATTCTTCACATCACCCACTTTATTTAGAGAGGTCCTGAAGAAAGCCCGAATAATTCTTGTTATGGGCTGAAACATGTTGACCGGAGGATAATAAACAGCTACACATATTACTTGTAGCCCCTTTATCCACTCTCTTGTCTTTTTAACCATACCCCAGATCACCACGAATAAAGTAACGGGAGAAATCTGCAGGTATTTTTAAATATTTCACTCACTTCATCACACTCACTTACACCTCACACCTGCTTCACTGTAAACAGGTGTCGTAGCACAGCTGGGTAGCATTCGGCTACCCGACTGGGACCCGATGATGAAGCATGACACCAACCAGGTTGGTGTGTGAGGGTTTTCTTAACAAACCTTTGAGGTGCCAGACATTCTAATGTTAGACAGTCATTTTTTTCTGACCGTCTTCTTTGGTTACATTATAAATTACAGGGACAAGGACAGCCGTCCTAGCTCTCCATTTTGGTTTTGAAGAATTTGTGTTTCTTGACCATTCAAATTCAGGCAAAGATAAATAATATACATGAGAAATTTCCTTGTATTCGAGTCACTGTTAGTGTGGAATTTCTTGTCATAAGATTTATTGAACAACATGTATTGGAAGTTGTTTATTTTTAGCTTGCAAGTGGCATTTTCTTATTCCAGGTCCTCGTAAGATTTTCCCACATGTTCTCTTGATATCCAAGTCCCTATTAGCTCACATTAAAGATCTATCGGAGGATCTAAAGTAAGTTATATTGAGTTTGACATGGGCCCTTAGAGGAAACTGTTTGAACTTTGAGCTGGATCACTATGTTACAACTCGCCAGCTAAAATAGGGAGTGCACACATGTATCGAATATGCATTCAGTGTGCTACGCATCACACCCTCCTTAACTTGTTGTATCTTTTGGCAGACTATTAATGGAATGTAGTTTTTGATAAAAAAAAAACCACCATTGTAAGAAGTTCGCTAGAATGTCAGAATCGAGAGCTGAGGCTCAGCACCACCTTGTGAGTGATTCCAAAATTAACGTGAAACAAGCAACGAGACATTAATAAAAATAAAAAAATTAACTTCTCACTTTAACACCATAGCTGCGGCCGTTATTTCGGGGCAGTGCGGGCGTTCCATTAGGTGGGCGGGGCTCCGTCGGCCATTGGCTGACGGCAGCACTAGTGAGGTAGTGCTCCCGTCGGCCGAGCACGGAACGGGTTAAAGTCCAAAAATAAAAAGTCAACAGTCACACTCGGAAAGTCGCATCTGACATGTGACCTAGGTCTTTGAATGTACAGCAAGTGTGACGAGATAAGAACAAGATTTACAGTCCTGTTTACAGCAACGGAGCTCGGAGAGAGTGAAAAGACGAGTGAGCACTCATGTGAACTGCTATTTAACAAAGAAAAAAGGAGTTCCAAAAATGGGAACAAAGGATGGATAGTATTAATTGGTTCATGCTCTTGCGGAGGGCTAAAAACAGCAAGCCATGGACAAATGGGGAGAAAGATTATGAGGGCAAAGATGGAGCCAGCAAATGGGAAGCCTGTGCGTAGGCTAAAGCCCACAAAGTATATACAACCTATCTCTTCAAGACAGTGCATGCACTGTCTAGAGCTGGGTCCTAAAAATTGTCCTGGGATTAAATGTCAATGAGTCCTAGATGAAGGTAGTTCACACATATTGAGAACTGGTCTATAACAAGATAGCGTAGAGGAGACAAAATGTTATTTGTCTGTTGGCAATAATAGAAATGATAGTCTAATGGATCGCTTGTGTTGCTTCAAGCATCTATTGCTTAATAAAACCATTAAGTGGGGAACTATAGCCCCAACAACTTGTAAAATATGAGAAGTCTTCATTCAAATAAACATGCACTTTTTGTCATCTTGCCCACTGTATAGTGATATCAGAATAAATACCATAGTTTTGGTACTAAGGAACCTGGATTTCAGCGTCGATGGACGCTGGGGTGGAGTCGTCTGAACGTTTACGACCTCCACAGGGGACTCAACCTGGACGCCGTTCGACGTCAATCCCTCAGCAAAAGGCGCATGTTTGGACAGACCGGACGTCGAGCCGGGCGTCAGAGCCGGCGCCTCCTCCGACATCAGCGTAGGAAGCCGCTCAGGCTATGCAAAGACTGACGGGGTGGGCTGGACGGGCGACTGGGAAGACCCACTGGCGTATCATCTCCGGAACTGGAGTCAATGCACACAGCCGGCGCCGAGGAAGAATACGCTGGCGAGGACCCTCCACCTGTTTGGGACCCGAAGGAACTCCAGGGACAGGTGGGGACCCAAAGTACGACTGGAGTGCAATAGAATACACCTCCATTTGGGCATGCGTCCTACCAACCCCCGGAAAAGATGGGTATGGAGGATACGACTGCCGGGCGCCCTTACCTGGCATAGAGCGAGAGGAGAGGACGCCAGCAGTCCGCAAATGGGAGGAAGATCTCTGTGCTTGCCGCTTGTGTTTACCTGCCTTCAAGCGACGTTCGTGGGAATGACCCCTGGAACGAGCCCGATCCAGAGGGGTAGAGCGGCAACGCAAAGCTGCTGGACCAGACAGCCATGCGGCCAGCAGTTTCATACGGCGCTCTCTCAGGGACTTGGGCTTCATCCGCTGACAGGCGTCGCACTCTTTTGAGTCGTGGTGCACGCCGAGGCACCACATACATATGAGGTGCGGGTCAGTGCCAGACATCTGACATGCACAGGCTTCACAAGACTTAAAACCTGAAGGCATTGGACACTGTTCCAGCGACACCAAAGGCGTCGAAAAGGATAAAAACCTGGCCAAGGAACTGCTGGTTTTCCAGGGTCCGCGTCGGGACGCGGAAAAGGAGAAAACTGAAGTCAGCGTGCCAGGAGGGGCATATATGGCTCTGCTGACGTTATGTCCGTGGACGACGTCAGGGCGGAGTCGTGCGGCGCCACCCCCCGGCGTGCAGCTACGGAAAGATTTCCACATCCAGTCGGAAGCCTGGGGATATTCTAAGTGAAGGAATCTACAGCTAGACATCTCTATCAGATATTATGGTTTCTGTTACAGTTCAACTGAAACCGAAGCTAGCATGCTAATATGTATATTTAAGTGGTTTATCACACGTTGTTGTTCTACCTTGCATTACACATCTCTTTATGCATACCTTGCAAACATGACTGCACATGTTAGAAGTTATATAGAAATCATACAGGTTATGAAAAAAATGAAATCTGTGAAGATATTTTTAACTGACCAAATTCAAAAAATTCTATAAACAAGCTTTCTTAACCAAACACAATCAGATTTAAAGTAAATGAATACATCTTCTGTGACGCATTATCTGGTAGAGACTATCTAGCTGCAGATCCTTACCTTTGAATTTCGCAGGAGTCAGGCTGGATCGGTAAACTTTTGCTGAGCAATACCCCTTGTGCGTGCCGTCGGGTGGATCCATTCTGCTCCATGCGATGTCAGCGTCATTAGCGTCAGTTATGACGTTGCACTGCCTATATATGTGCCACCCAGGCGCATGGACGTCGGTACTTTTAGTTTTTTCCACGCCAGAAGCGCAGAGCCACGAAGTAACTAATGTAGTGTGCAAAACTATGGCGCTGAACAGGGGAGTAAACCTAGTTCTAGAAAATTAGTCTGCACAGCGGGGAGGCATGGGTGGGGCTGTAACAAATCTGCAGCTAGATAGTCTCTCTACCAGATAATGCGTTACCGAAGGTAAGTAACTTGTTCATCTGATAAACTTCTAGCTGCAGATTCCTTACCTTTGAATTAGATACCCAAGCCATACCGTGGGTTGTGAACCAATACCTTAAACTAAGAAGTCCTGCAGGCCTGAACAGGCAAAATGCCTGTCTCTTCAGACTTGATGCACAAGTTACTACTTGTGTAACGATATATCTGTAAGAGACATTAGTTAGTGATAGATTCCTTACCTTAGAATATCCCCAGGCGTCAGACTGGATCCGGAAATTTTTGCGAAGCAATACCCCTGCGCGTTGGTAAGCGTCGTCCGCGGATCCGCATCCGTCGTCGTTAGCGCCGGAATGACGTCGTCGGAGTACTTAGACGCCGCCCATGCGCGCTGACGTCAGTTCTGATACACAGCTTTTCCGCGCCAGATACGCAGAGCCATGATAGAACCAACACTGGTGCCAAGAAACTAGGGCCCTGAGAGGGGATGACCTTAACCCTATATATCGGTTCGCAGAACGGGGAGGATGGGTGGGTCGGTAAGGAATCCATCACTAACTAATGTCTCTTACAGATATATCGTTACACAAGTAGTAACTTGTGCATCTGAAAGAGACCCGTTAGTGATAGTGTCGTGTATTTCTATAGGTTCTGAATCGATCCCCCTATTCCTGACCCTATTCTGGTTAAACTACCTAGCTAGTTAACTAACAGTCAGCCCATGAGGCAAGAAATCCCCCATGATGCAGATACCGTTATCTGACTCAGTCACACTACGGCACAGGAACGTGTTATCTGATTAGGTCATAACGCTTGAGATCTAATTAGACAAGCGACATTCCTCCAGCCCCTGATAAGGCATACGACGTTCTCATAACAAATCAAACCTATGACAACCTGGAAAATCCGTGCGGCCATTGTTTTGATTTCACAGAGAACTTTTGCAAAAGAATGTGCTAACGAGCAAGTCGTATGACATCTTTATTGACGTACCTATGTCCATCCTTACGTCAATCTCGGCACCTTTTAAGGTATAAATATTGCCGACCTTGCCCTATGCAAACACACGCGTGGTGACAAGACGGAGCAGCCATACTTGCCGAAGCCGAGAGCAGAAGCAGACCCCGCAGGCAGCAGCCCCGCCTTCCTGACGCGCTGAGAGACGCGCTGCTATCTCAAGCCGAGAGACCCAGCACCGGCGCTTCCGGGTAGCCCTCGCAGGCAGCCTGGAATATCGAGAGCAGAGAAAGAGATACCATTCCTCATTCATCCTAAATTCCAGGTACAGAACTGAATAACCCCTCCTAGAGAATTCTTTAGTTATTCACTTGGCAAAAACAAACTTAACTTAAACTGTAACTTTCTATTCCCGCCCACGCATTAGACTTAGGTCAGGTACACGGGGTAGGCGTATTTAGAAACACCAGTTGAGTACGTTTAGTCAAATGTATATGTGTATGTAAATATATTTTAATCATTTTAAACATCATATGGCTCAGAAACCATATCAATGTTTTTACAGTATTATTTTATACTATTGCTTTTAATGTATGCACTTTACTTAACTATAAGTATTGCAATAATATCGATCCATTTCTCTTGTACGAGAAAAGAGACTGATCAATAAATAACAGCTTTTATTGAACACGCCCGTCTCTTCCTTTTCTCTACATTCTGATGAGACTAAGAATGCACGTACTGACTGAGTAAAATAATTGCCTTGTGCTCACACGACTCTTGAGATTGACTCTTGATTAGGGGAGAGCAAAGTTGTCATGTTCTATGGTTGTCAGAAACTAAATCCCTTCTTGTCTAATCAGGGGAGTTAATTCCTTCCTTGAACATTCGAGAAAGTTTCTAGCGAACTCTGAGCTTAGCTGGCAAACCCAAAAATTAAGTCTAGTATCGACAGTAGTAGACCTAGTTAACGTCTGGCCTAGGCCTTTACTGCTGTAGGTACTATTCCAATGCGCAGAGCCTATTGGGAAGATAGGAACTACACTACATGGCGCCCAACGCGTTTGGAAAGGGCGATAAAACTAACGTAAGACATTTAGAGTAACTCAGTCGTGCTTTCTCACTCAGACCCCTTTTTCCAAATACTCCAAAGACGTCTGGAGTGGGTGAAAGGTTATATCCTCCAAAACCTCGCAGGAGGGAACTCCTATGTATGGTTCTTGGTATAGTCAACGTTGAAGGATAAAAACATTCCCAAAATATTGTGCATCTAATCTCTGTTTCCATAAGAAACCTGATCTGCAAACAAACATAATACCATCCTGTCTGTAAAATGGCAGAGAGTGATGATGAAAGAGAGGCAATTAGATTAGCTACTGAAATAGCAGATGCTGATGCTACCATGCAAACAGCAGACCCGGATATAATACTCATCCAGGTCGCCAAAAGGAGATCTATAACCTTAAAACTTATAGAAAATGGACTGACACCTAGAGGTGGCACAGTCATATTCGTAATTGAGGCACACGAATATCGGCAGACAGAGGTATACTATTCATGGATACATTTTCCAGCAGCAAATGCTGTAACAAAGTACTTCCACTATTACAAAGTAGAGGAACCTCCTGAAACGTACACTCCTTTCGAGGAGGTGGAAGTACCACTCAAATTCCAAGAGCATTTGCTCTTATTTGATGGCGCCCTAAAACATAACAATCACATTACAAGGCTCGGTCCTTTAGGAAGACCAGGAGCAACGTGGCCGGTCCTAGCCGGATACTCACCACATCCAGACATCGAAAGAATGCCTGCAGCAGAGCTGTTAATACAGCTAAAACAACTACTAAAAATTCACAGACAATTAGTTCAGTATGTAATGCGGACTTCAACAATTCAGCCAGCGATTAAACTTCCACAGCTGACCCCTCACCAGGGGAACACAAATAAAATTACACCACAGAACATCCAATCCTGCCTAGGTAAAGTTCCAGCTAAACGGGAACAGATACCATTCTGGTTGGCACAGAAAATTACCCAAATAGAGGCGGTGTTTCCTGACACCACCCCATTAGAAAAACACAGGATTCTGACTATATGTCTCCCAATGGGAATCGCACCACACATTGAGGACTGTGACACTTGGGGTACAGTCTTTGCTTCCATCTATACAAAAACGCACGGTGTTCCATCCATTTCGGTGATACCAGATGTGCTAAAACAAATTCAAGATGAATACGGTCCAGAACCAGCTTTAACTCTTGGTATGAAATTACTAAAAGACTTCAAGCAGGTCTCGGCTATATTATTAGCCAACATAAAAGGTGAAGCAGCAAACGTGGCGATCCGCCAGAGGTTAAAAGAGACAGATATAGCAGACCAACCAGCTGAAATTGCCAGAATCATAGAAAAATCCTATGAAGAACTAGGCAGAGATAGTCTAGGTGGAATACCAGTAAAACCGCAACTGACTACAAGTCCAGAAAAAATGTTTTTTAATAATAATAATAATTCACCAAAAAAGAACTGGGATGGGAACAAACAATCCAATCCTAAAGAAAAGAAATTCCAGTCCAGAGGAAGGTCTCCTAGGCGAAGAGAGAAATCTCCAAACCCGAGACAAAGGTCACCCCAGAGTGACCCCTCTGGGAATAGATATAACCTTAGAAATAGGGATAATATTAAAAAACCTGATAGATATCAAGACATTGATACACGTCCCTCTCAATCTTTTCAGAATTCCTCGCAGAAATCGGAAAGAAGAGGACGATCAGAAGAGCACGCCAAGTCCAAAGACAAGGAACCTGCTCAACTGAAAAAGAAATTACAATTTCCAAAAAAGAAGGTAGCCAGTATCAAGGTAGTTAACAATGCCGAGAATACTGAGGACACAACTGAAAAACGGAGAGTGGGCTCAGACAATGCTAGACAGCGCAGCAGAGGTGAGCATAGCTCGCAAAGTCCTTATGAATCATCTGGAGACAGTGGACACGAATGAATACCTTCAAGTGGAAACTGCAGATACCAGAGTTAGCAAGCCCCACAAAATATACGAGATAACATTACGTATAGAGGGAGATAAGACTAGGAAAATAAGGGGACTATTTTGGGATAACCTCTCCAAGGGCTATGACATCCTTCTAGCTGAAAAAGACTGGCCACCAGAGTTTGTCAGGGAGTGCCCTCATGGCGAAGAAGTAATTATGCCTGCCTTCTCGAATCAAATGCCGATTCATAAAAAATATACACTTGCTAGAAAGTGGGCAGTGGCCTTAGCACCTGCTTTATATAAAAATCATGTAGGATGGGATGAGGATTCTCCTCCTCACAAAATCCAGTTAAAATCACAACCAACTGCACAAAGGCAGTACCCAATTAAGCAAGAAGCAAAAAAACAAGTAAATGAAATACTAGATCAGCTAGAATACCAGGGGGTGATTGAAACTTGCACCTCACAAATGAACAATCCTTTGTTTCCGGTCTCCAAACCAGACAATTCATATCGCCTAGTTTTGGATTACCGACACCTTAACACATGTTGCAAAACTTTTGCAGTGCAAAACTCACACAGTGCTGCACTAATGAATAACATAGTGCGCAAAAAATACAAAACTACCTTGGACATCTCCAACGGATTCTTTTGTCAAAACATAGCACCAGAGAGCAGATATTTAACAGCTTTCTCAGTAAATGGCACTCAAAAACAATTCTGTCGGTTAGCCCAGGGGTACAAGAATAGCCCGGGGGTATTCTCAGCGAGAGTAACAGAATTACTACAACTATATGATGATGAAGCATTATCTTATGTCGATGACATTTACTTAACAGATGATGACTTGGAGACTCACTTGAAAAGAGTGAACACCATAATACTTGGTTTCGCTGCAGAGGGTTACAAATTCAACTTCAAAAAATCCAGAATTGCCCATCTGAAAATCCAGTACGGAGGATATGAATTATCAAGTATTGCCTGGTTGACAGTCTTTTAAGAACTAGAAGAATTAAAAAATCTAAAATATGAAAAGACGTATCCTCTGCCAATCGACATTCTGCCTCTACGACATTACGCCTGTGTAATCTATACAGACGGACATGCTCAACCCTCCGTTTGGGGAAAACATGCATACAACCCCACATGTGAGATTACAAAAGAAGTGTGGCGCGGAGGTAAACTAAAACCTCTATTAACAAAATCACACTCAGTAGAAACTAATTCAGAACTACAAACTGAAATAATAGCTTTGAAAATGGCGCTAGATAATGCGGATCGCGAATTCCCGACACTTATAGTGTCAGATTCATATTTCTGCGTCAAAGCATATAACAAGGATTTGCAGACATGGATTCAGAACGGTTACAAAGATGACACAGATGCACCAATAAAGCAGAGACTGCTCTGGGAACAAGTAGCTCTTTTGAAAAAAGAACTACCAAAGACTCACGTGACACACTCACTGAGTCACCAGCGTGATGGCGTTCACGTTGTAGGGAATTCATTGGCTGAAACAGCCGCAGCGGCAGCCAGTAAACCGGCTCCCGTAGATCGAAAAAAGCGTACATTAAAATACATTGACGGCGAAACATTGCTGGCGGTGAAAACGTCATCAAAAGGCGACTGCTCAGCGTTACCGATCAACTATCCACTCAATTATACATACATAATCGATGCAAACTCCGTCCCTTTTGCTCGAATCCCTGGAGTGGGGGATAGAGTGATTCCAAACATGGACAGGAGAAACTTGTTAATCGCAGACGCACACATGGGCGAGGGTCTCAGACACCTTAAATTAAAAGATTCTCTGGAAGAATTACAATCACGGTACTGGTGGCCAGGCATGAGCCTGCACTACACCATGTTTGTAAAAAACTGCCCAAACTGCAACAGAGATCGCAGTGGGGAGAGAAGCAGTTTAATACCTCGTCGTAGCAAGGCAGATAATATTACCAACAAAAAGAATGGCTTGCGATTAACATACACAGGCTAGTTCCACTTATCATGTAGATCCACAGCACTCGGCTGACGTCCGGACTATTATACAAGATTTGCGAGTCTAAATGGCATATACGCTAAGAGCATGCTACGTTCGACCATTTCTTTCACTCAGGCAATCCAGCCTGGGGGGGAAACATGGCCAAATGAGCACAGCCCAGCGGGAATCTTCTCACTTCCTTCCTGAGGGTATGGGATGGTGTAAAGAAAAAACCAAGGCAGAAAGCAATCTATAATGGAAAGGACATTAGGTTCGGGAGCTGGGTGGGTCAAACATCTAATAAGTGTCCAACGTAGTCTAAATAACTTGCCAAGAAATTCTCTGAAGGGATTCAGTCCGTACGAATTATTATTCGGAACTAGGATGTTGATCTCTGACCTTGATAGTCAGACTTCAGTGGTAATAGAAAAAACCTTTGATGTCAAAGACCGTTTGGCTATTTTGCAGGACTTAAACAAAACAAGAAAAGACCTGAGCAACATACAGTTGAAACAACAGCCAACAACCACTGAAGAATCACCACCTGTCCCAGCAAGACCTGTCTGGATTCCAAAAGTCGGGGATCTAGTCAGGGAAAAGATCGCGGTAAAGAAGGAATTTGGGCCTTCTTACAGAAAAGCAGTTCCTGTCTTGTCTGTCAACGGGACAAGATCAGTTGTACTACCGCCACTTGCTGGAAAAAAGGAGAACCGAGTTGTATCCATCGACCTGGTAAAACCACAACATGTGGCCAATAACAAACAGTAGGCCAAGTGGACTCCCAATAAGTAGCAGAACACCAAGGTTTGCTACCAGTACAGAGGTCCTATCAAAGAGGCTCATCACATTCGAAACGCCTACAAAAGAACAACAAGGACTATGCAACAATGCAATAGAACTAAGACCTCTGAAAACCCAAATAAAAACATTTAGCAGAGACACACCAATCTATACTGAAGTACCAAGTGACAATGCAAAAAACAAGAATCCTGAACCAATTGGAACAATTGACAGAACTGCATCTGGTTACTTCATCAACTTCGATGATTCCTCTGAAGGTTTCAGCGAACAAAAGACACAGCCATCATCAAAATCCTTTAAAGACAAAGCTAAGGAACTTTTGAAACAACTGAAAGAAACATATCTGGTTTCTCCATGGATTGAATTTTGGGTGGGTTTTGGTGCATTTATCCTCATACTTTGGCTCATCATGGTATTTACCTTGGGACGCTTCATTGAGGGAAAATATGCTAAAATGGACACAGCAAGTCAGAACATCAACTTGGTCCTCAAACCACACACATCTTCACACGTCGAGAAACGAGAACTTTCTTCAGAACTTTCTTCAGCCAACTTCACAGCAATTCCAATACCTGGTGGGGTAGCCTGGGACAACACTGACTATGAAATTTATGGTCCGGTCGAGATCCTGAAATATCCACACCAAATCAAGATCTCCTTGAGTGACTTTGCAAAACCAAACTCATTTGCTGATGATTGGGACTTTGAAAGTATAAACAATATGATGTCTGACTTAGTAATGTCTGCTAAATTTACAAAACATGATTATTTGCAAGGTTCTACAAATTATGATAGTATGTATTGCTATAACCATTATGGTAACCATTTCTTGCATAAATCGGCACAACCTAGAAATGTTTTAAATTATAATCAATGGGAACATTGTGCTACACCTCCAAAAGGGAGCTCTAGAACCGTTTATGACAAATATTCATATTTTTCAGGTTTTAACATAACTAATGCTGAAACATTTTATTACAAATTGTCAAACAAGACAGGGATGAAAACCATGATAACCAACACGAAATTGATATATTCAGATTCATTCTTTGAAAAAATGAATACTTTTGGATTTGATTATTGGGACAAAAATGTTGATTTGAAAAGTGTTTGGGGTACAAAAGAATGGCAAGTACAGGGTATAGAAGCTTTGTTTAGAGCCTGCATGATCCCAGAACAAATGATATTTTTAAATGACACTGTTCAACAAACCACCTGTCTTGGCTTAGCCAAAATCAAAGATTTAAATAACCTGTCTATTCCAAAGCCAACAATGTTTAGCAATAACTCTGATACAGATGAAGGAATAGACATAAACCATATACTTAACCAAAACAGAACACATCCTGATTGGAAACAATGGTTGATCTGGCCCACAGATACAAATAACTGTCAAGATAGATTCCTGAATAAAACACAGGGTTTCAAAATGACCAGGCCAGACCCTAGATATCCCCAAAGACATCACCCAGGGATAATAACAACCTACAGTGTGGGCAAATTATGCCTTCAATGGCTACAAACTTCCACACTGCCTGAAATTAAGCAACACCTAACTTTACTTACTGATGGTGCTGACTTGCGTGATTTCATACTGGGACCACGCAAACAGCGTCAAAAGCGTTTCATAGCAGCCTCTGTATATGCAGCATACAATGAGGCCTGGAAGGTTACTCAAATTGAAACAGCAGAGAGAATACGTGAAATTGATCGTATTAATTTGGAAAAATCACTTTCTGTAGTGGACAATGGGTTAATGACTCTGTCCTCCAGAATATTTTCATTGGACGGCATTGTGTCTTCAGCAATCGATATATTATCGCAAGACTTACTGTTATTACAACATGGTCAGTCACAATTGCGCTCTATTGTACAGCTTGGCTGGACGTTACAAAATCTGCGTTCAGGCTATGTGCCTTGGCGTTTAATCAACACAACGTCACTATTCCAAATCTTTAACCTTACTGATAGACAAATCGGTATGGCGCAGAAGGGTGCTGATTATACAATCTTGAGCATTGAAAAACTAGAAAGATTACCAATGACAATGTCAGAACGACCTGTCAGTGAATGGATAATCCACGGAATCATAAATATTCCAATCTCAACCTTCAGGTTTCAATACTGCCAAAAATATATACAGGCTGGCATGTACGAGAAATTGGGAAAGGGGTACCTTAAAACAACTTGGAACCTGCCCTATTCACATGCATGTGTCAGTAACAAAGGACAGAAAGTGTTTCTTAGTGGCAACAATTGTGCTATGTCACTAAGCGGCACGCTTCTGTGTAACGGTATTAGTTTGCACGGAGCCTGTGAAGGGAATTCATACAACCTTTCATGTCACCAGCAAGGCGCACCTGCAACTGAAATAGAACCATTCTTTCAAAGACTCTATAATGGGAGTTACATTCTTATTGTAGACCGCAGATGTTGTAGTCTTATGCCCGGGACTCCTTATCTCGTCACCACGACGGCGAAGGTCAAGTGCTGTGGACGTTCTTTGTTCCCCAGCTCCTTACCAGACAGGGAGGCAAGGGCATGGCCCGGTTTGAAAATTACTTCTATTCGAGTAGACACTTTAAGCAGAATGAAAACAGTGCTTCTTCAGACGCCTACAAGGCTCACGTCATCTAAAGAAACGTATGATCTACAAGTCGCAAGGACGACTGCAGAGATACATACATTATTATCAACTAATTCCCCCGTACATTTCGCGGAAATCCTGAGCGAAATCTTAAATATTTCTGATACCACTGGGGTCTCAAAGGTATTTAAGACAGTATTTTCGATGGCATTAACACCATTCAAAGCCATACTGGGTATTTTTCCAGATTTCGTCCATTCGATTTTTGGCGGACTTCCCCTGATCCTGGGACTAATTGCAGGAATCCTATTCCTAGTCCTTATTTTTCGTTATGGCAACCCATGTCACAGATCAAAACTCTCGCGACAATGGAAGATACGATCCTAGCCATTGGATACCGGGACCGGATATCAAAAATCCTGGGACTCTCCCGGCTTAGAGACCTAAACATGACTTGGTTTCTATCATTTCGACCAATGTGGCAAAGGTGTGTTTTACCTGTACTAAGGTGTCTGCTATGCGGAGAAGAATGCGTGTTAGACACCTGTCTGACGCTACAATCGGATGCGCCGGTGGATGCAGATACACTGTTGGTTCCTACCAAGGTTCACGCACTGTGCTGCCCTCAAAGGCTGCCAATTCTGATGACGGCATTCCTGGAATCTTCACCACTACGATTGAAGAGTAGTGAAGTTCAAGATGAAAGCAGCATCGAACAGGTACGACCTTCTGTCAGCGATGCTAATCAGAATGTCAATGGAGACAATCATGCGCACGAATGCATGGTTACCCCTATTTCCGACTTAGTGGAACTTTCCCATGAAGCTGTTGACAGTTTTTTCGAAAGCCTGAATGATATGATGTTCTCTCCGGAACAGAAATAGAGACTTTTGAGTAAACTCGCACACGGCGTTCCCTGAATTCGGCCTTCAACCTTTAAAAATAAAGTCACATGAACAATTACAATCCAGTTCACGGACAGCAACTTTTTTCAGCAAGCCCTTAAAATATTTTTCTATATATTTTTTCCCCGGGACACTGATCTTCTGCTTAAAGTAAGAAACTATTCCTAGAGAACTAAGATTTCTATTTTAGATACTTTATATAGACTTTAGCTGCCCGCTGGTATGTTCACAAATATTTTATTATGTGATGAAATAGTCTCGGACTTCCTTTCTGTATAGCTATATTAAGAGCCATTTCATGTGTATTTCTCATATACCAAAAAGCAATAATGCATAACAATGCGTGTTTACTTTTGCATTTAATTCATAGCTTAAGTGCATACAATATATATGACTGCAATTTTTCAGTATATTTGAAAATTTCGAAATGCATTTATGTATTTTGGGGTGGTAAGGTATACACTATACTCTATAGTATGTTGTACTATGTTATACTATGCATAGATTAGTAGATATGACCATAGTTAGCGTGGAGTGGGTGTCGTGTATTTCTATAGGTTCTGAATCGATCCCCCTATTCCTGACCCTATTCTGGTTAAACTACCTAGCTAGTTAACTAACTGTCAGCCCATGAGGCAAGAAATCCCCCATGATGCAGATACCGTTATCTGACGCAGTCACACTACGGCACAGGAACGTGTTATCTGATTAGGTCATAACGCTTGAGATCTAATTAGACAAGCGACATTCCTCCAGCCCCTGATAAGGCATACGACGTTCTCATAACAAATCAAACCTATGACAACCTGGAAAATCCGTGCGGCCATTGTTTTGATTTCACAGAGAACTTTTGCAAAAGAATGTGCTAACGAGCAAGTCGTATGACATCTTTATTGACGTACCTATGTCCATCCTTACGTCAATCTCGGCACCTTTTAAGGTATAAATATTGCCGACCTTGCCCTATGCAAACACACGCGTGGTGACAAGACTGAGCAGCCATACTTGCCGAAGCCGAGAGCAGAAGCAGACCCCGCAGGCAGCAGCCCCGCCTTCCTGACGCGCTGAGAGACGCGCTGCTATCTCAAGCCGAGAGACCCAGCACCGGCGCTTCCGGGTAGCCCTCGCAGGCAGCCTGGAATATCGAGAGCAGAGAAAGAGATACCATTCCTCATTCATCCTAAATTCCAGGTACAGAACTGAATAACCCCTCCTAGAGAATTCTTTAGTTATTCACTTGGCAAAAACAAACTTAACTTAAACTGTAACTTTCTATTCCCGCCCACGCATTAGACTTAGGTCAGGTACACGGGGTAGGCGTATTTAGAAACACCAGTTGAGTACGTTTAGTCAAATGTATATGTGTATGTAAATATATTTTAATCATTTTAAACATCATATGGCTCAGAAACCATATCAATGTTTTTACAGTATTATTTTATACTATTGCTTTTAATGTATGCACTTTACTTAACTATAAGTATTGCAATAATATCGATCCATTTCTCTTGTACGAGAAAAGAGACTGATCAATAAATAACAGCTTTTATTGAACACGCCCGTCTCTTCCTTTTCTCTACATTCTGATGAGACTAAGAATGCACGTACTGACTGAGTAAAATAATTGCCTTGTGCTCACACGACTCTTGAGATTGACTCTTGATTAGGGGAGAGCAAAGTTGTCATGTTCTATGGTTGTCAGAAACTAAATCCCTTCTTGTCTAATCAGGGGAGTTAATTCCTTCCTTGAACATTCGAGAAAGTTTCTAGCGAACTCTGAGCTTAGCTGGCAAACCCAAAAATTAAGTCTAGTATCGACAGTAGTAGACCTAGTTAACGTCTGGCCTAGGCCTTTACTGCTGTAGGTACTATTCCAATGCGCAGAGCCTATTGGGAAGATAGGAACTACACTACAATAGATTCCTTACCTTAGAATAGATACCCCAGCAATACCAACCCCGGTGGTGGGTCTGCTAACCAATAATCACACCAGAAAGTCCTGGAGGACGGAACGGCCAAAGAAGCCATCCCTCCGGACTTGACTGTCCAGGCAGTAGTGTCTTGCGAACGTGTGCAGCGAGGCCCACGTAGCTGCCTGGCAAATGTCCTGCAAGGGCACTCCCCGGCCCAGGGCAGTAGTAGTCGCCGTGGCCAGAGTGGAATGAGCCCTCAATCCAACAGGGGGCTCCTTCTTAGCCATGGAGTAACATGCCTGGATACACAGGATGATCCAACGGGAGATGGTCCGCTTGTGCACTGCTTTCCCCTTCTTAGCGCCCACGTAACCAACAAAGAGTTGGTCATCCACCCGGAACTGGCGTGTGCGATCCAAGTAGAATGAGATTGCACGCTTTGGGTCCAGACGGTGGAGCCGCTCTTCCTCTTTAGAGGGATGCGGAGGCAGAAAGAAGGTAGGCAATGTGATGGGCTGCCCAATGTGGAAGGCTGAGACAACCTTGGGCAGGAAAGATGGCTTAGTACGCAACACAACCTTGTCCGGATGGACAGAAAGGAAAGGTGGAGTACAAGAAAGGGCCTGGAGCTCACTCACTCTCCTGGCAGAGGTGATGGCCACCAGGAAAGCAGTCTTCAGAGTTAGAAGGCGAAGAGGACAGTTGTGAAGTGGCTCAAAGGGAGCGCACATCAGGAAAGTAAGAACAAGGTTCAAGTCCCACTGGGGCATCACGAAGGGAACAGGAGGGAACATGTGTGTGATGCCCTTAAGAAATCTATTTACAATAGGGGACTTGAACAGAGAATGCGGATCAGGTAGCCTTAAGAAGGCAGAAAGGGCAGAAAGGTAGCCCTTGACAGTGCCCAGAGCAGAGCCCTGCTGGGCAAGAGAAAGAAGAAAGAGGAGAACCTCAGAAAGGGGGGCAGAGAGTGGGTCCACAGCCTTTGCTGTGCACCATGCCACAAATCTGTTCCACCTGCAGGCGTATACCGACTTTGTGGAGGGACGCCTGGCTGCCAGAATGACATTACAGACTTCGGGAGGCAAGTCAAATGGCCTCAACTGTCGCCGCTCAATCTCCAAGCTTGTAGGTGGAGACTGGACAGGTTCGGGTGGACGACCGTCCCCTGCTGCTGCGACAGAAGGTCCTCCCGAAGAGGCAGACGAATCGGGGGATCGACTGACATGCTGAGTAGCTCGGGATACCAGTATCTTCGTGCCCAGTCCGGAGCCACAAGGATAACCTGGGCCCGGTCACGCCTGATCTTCTTCAGCACTCTGGGCAGAAGTGGTATAGGCGGAAAGGCGTACAACAGACCGCAACTCCACTCGCGACGAAAAGCGTCTCCGAGCGAGTGCCGCCTTGGAAATTCCAACGCGCAGAACTGATGACATTGCGCGTTCTCTTCGGTGGCGAATAGATCTAACCAAGGCTCTCCCCACTGCTGAAAGAGGCCTTGCGCCACGTCCGAGCTCAGACGCCATTCGTGATCCATCATGCACCGACGGCTGAGTTCGTCCGCCCTGGCATTCAGAGAACCTGCCAGGTGTTGAACCACCAGGGTCACGCCCTGACGTTCCAGCCACTGCCAGAGGCGCAGAGCCTCCTGGCATAGGGTCCACGACCCCACCCCGCCATGTTTGTTGCAGTACCACATGGCGGTGGTGTTGTCCGTGAACACCTGCACTACACTCCCCCGGACAGAGGGGAGGAATGCCTTCAGTGCTAGACGAATCGCCCGTAACTCCAACAGGTTGATGTGGAGCCGGGCCTCCGCTGGAGACCAGAGTCCTCTGATCTCCGCCTCTCTCATGTGGCCACCCCAGCCCTGGAGGGACGCGCCCGTCACAACTACGTGCTCCGGGTGGGGTAGGGAGAGGGATCTGCCACTGACCCAATCGCGGGTCCCTCCGAGATCAAGACGTGATCGGACAAGTTGCCCTGATGCTGGGCCCACTGAAATTTCAGGTCCCACTGCAGAGCCCGCATCCGCCACCGGGCGTGACGCACCAGAAGGATGCAGGAGGCCATCAGTCCCAGACGCCGCAGCGTCAACCTGACCGAGACTCGGGATAAAGGCTGGAAGATTGGAATCAGAGCCTGAATATCCCGAACCCGCTGTTCGGGAGGGTAAACCCGAAACTGCGCCGAGTCTAGAACCGCTCCGATGAAGAGGAGCTTCTGAGAGGGACACAGGTGCGACTTCGGCACATTGATGGAGAACCCTAGCAAGTGCAGGAGGTCGGCCGTAGGCTGGAGGTGGCTGACGACTGTCTGGGGCGAGCCCGCCTCCAACAACCAGTCGTCGAGGTAGGGGAAGACCCCTAACCTGCGCAGATGAGCTGCGACCACCGCCATCACTTTGGTGAACACCCGTGGGGCGCTGGTAAGGCCGAAGGGGAGCACGGTAAACTGAAAGTGCTCGTGGCCTACCGTGAACTGCAGGTAACGCCGGTGGGCCGGCAGGACGGGGATGTGAAAATAAGCGTCCTGCAAGTCCAACGCTACCATCCAGTCTCCGGGGTCCAGGGCAGCTAAGACCTGAGCCGAAGTCAGCATCTTGAACTTCTCTTGTCGGAGGAAGCCGTTTACGTTCCGCAGGTCCAAGATAGGGCGTAGGCCCCCTTTGCCCTTCTTGGGCACCAGAAAGTAGTGGGAGTAACATCCACACCCTACTTCTGGCCCAGGAACGCGCTCGATGGCCCCCTTGGCCAAGAGGGCCGTGACTTCCCCTTGCAGAAGTTGCAAGTGATCCCCCGACACGCGGTGGAATTGCGGTCGCATGGCTGGAGGGGTCGCCTCGAAGGGGAGGGAGTAGCCCCTTCGGACGATTTGCAGCACCCACTTGTCCGATGTGACATTGCGCCAGTGGGAGTAGTGATGGCGAACCCTGCCTCCCACAGGCGTCACATGGGCCTGAAAACTCGGACTAGGAAGGTTTTGAGGCAGGTGCTGCGGAGGGAGGTGTGGACTGGCCTCGTCGCTGACCCCGACCGCCGCCACGGCGGTTTCCACGGCCGCCACCGAGCTGCTGGACATTCTGCGGTGCGTGGCTGGCGGCACGTGTGGGGACACCGCTTCCGTGGCCACGAAAGGAGCAAAAGGCACCCGATTGCTGGCGCGTGGCCGAGAGGCCTAAGGACTTGGCCGTAGCCCTGGAGTCCTTAAAGCGCTCCAGCGCATGGTCTGCCTTGTCGCCAAAAAGGCGACGGCCATCGAACGGCATGTCCAGAAGAGTGGCCTGGACATCGGCCGAAAAATTGGCGGACCTCAACCAGGCGTGGCGTCTAACCGCCACCGTCGTTGCCATCGCCCTGCCCAGTAAGTCCGTGGTATCCAGCCCACACCGGATAGAGTATCGTGCCGCATCTCGACCCTCCACAAGGGCTTGGGCGAGTTTAGCCCGGACCTCCTCCGGGCATTGTGGCAGCACGTCCGCAACTGTGTCCCACAGGGTGTGGGTGTAGCGGCCCAAGAGACACGCGGTATTGACAGACCGCAGACCCAAACTCAGGGACGAGAACACCTTCTTTCCGAACTGTTCATATCTCTTGGATTCCCGATCGGGCGGGGCCGTCGGGAATGCGGTCTGGGAAGTGGAGGCCTGGATAACCAGGCTCTCGGGGGTGGGATGGGTGGACAAAAAGCAAGGGTCGCCCGGAGCCGGGCGGTAGCGTCTGGCCACGTTCCTATCCACAGGCGGACCTGTGGCAGGCTTGGACCAAGTGCCCACCAGAACGTCACATAAGGCTTCATTAAATGGCAGCAGAGGCTCACTGGAGCTTGCCTGCGGTTTAAGAACCTCGGTGAGGAGGTTAGTCCTCACGGCCGCGACGGGGAGCTCAAGGCCCAAGGCCTTGGCTGCCCTCGTCAACACTACGCTGTAAGCAGCCCCCTCCTCCGTAGCCACGGTGGGAGGGAAGACAAATCCAGTGTCTGGCGAGGTGTCAATACCATTGGCCTCCCCAAGCTCATATGTCCAGTCCTCTTGAGACTGACACTCCTGTGCCAGAGGGTCCTCAGACCCCTCCCAATCACCTCCGTCACCAGTCTCCTGTAACCCAGGGTCAACAGACTGGACCTCCTCATGGAAATAGAAATCTCCAAAGGCCGTCTGAAGCGGCGCCCAACGGCGCCGTTCCGGCGTCCACAATGGGCGCCGGGGGCGACACCCTTGGGGCCGGCACCGGTGAGGTCGTGAGGTCGACCGGCGACGACCCGGACCTGGAAGCGGATCCGGTGAGGTCCTGCGGCGCCGGGACCGAAGTCGCCGGGGCCGAAGCACCCGGCGGCGTCGGGGCCGAAGCGCCCGACCCGCTAGGGCCTCCAGCCGGGACCGCTGGGCCCGGAGGCGCCGCGGGACCCGGCTGAGGAGGAAGGGATCTCATGGCCATGAGGTACCGCTCGACCTCCTCCGGCGTCGCGCCGTGCCCAGGGAGCCGAAGGTGTGGGGCAGTCGGCGACGCTTGCGACTCTCTTGGAGCCGCGTGGGCGGTGTCGCCCGAACCCCCGGCCGCATCATGCGAGCGTCGGGGTGGGTCGGAGGAGCGATGATGCCGCTCCGACCTCTCATGCCTCTTACCTGAGGACTTGGATTCCGACGACCGATGTCCACTCCCGGAGCTGCGGGGACTCCGACCCCGCGACCGGTCCCTCAACCTCCCGTGGGACCGGGACCTGGAATGGCGCGGGGCCGACTGCCGGAGCTCGAGCCGCTTGCGGGACCGCTCCCGCCTAGCCTTCGACGTCAGGGCCCGGCAGTCGGAGCAGGTGCGGTCGCACTTCGAACAGGGCTTGAACCCGGGCATCCCTGTGAGAAGTTGGCCTGATGTGCAGTGTTCACTATTCTAGTGATCACTATATATCAGTCCAAACAACCCTTATTGATGATTGGTTGTAAGTCAACCTTATAGACCAGCTATCCTAGTAGCATGGATACGAGCAGTCTAAGGCTAAGACTCTAGAGGGCGTGTTAAGCCAGCTGTTTTACCATCACATTACCCCTTGAACACCCAGTGAAAGGACACCACACAAGTTGTTATGAAAATAAACAGTGGATTTATTTATAACAAGACTACCCTGGCTCTTTATGAGACAGGGAGCTAAGCACACAACAAAACTCTTATAAAAATACTTCAAGTTGCACAATTTACACAAATGCCCGAGGGGCACGAAAAACCATATACTACAAAAGTGGAATGCGAATTACTAGCAGGTAAGTAACGATTCTCAGAGGCTTTAGAAACGCTAGGCCTACAATACTGAACACTCAGGTTAGGAGCAGGAGGCCTAGGGACACCACGTGCAGAGTGGGAACTCTCACGCGTAAGGCGGGAAAAAGCCTATGGAAGCTAGAATTCACAAAGTGAGTGTTCTCGGGCGAACCCGACTAGGTAGGTCAAAAACGAAAGTGGATCTGGACCCTTGGATAGTGAGGCTATGCTGAGGCACCGAAATGCCGAGTTTACCTAGCCCAGGGGCTGCGGCTGCATAGGTCTGAAAAGACGTCGGGATTCGTCGTTGACGAACCAGGAGCCTGAAGAAGAAGTTGCTGGCAGGCGGCCAGTGAAGAAAAGTTCGAAGAGATCCAAGCCTGGATCAGGGAAGAGGAAAACCTGAAAGCAGAGGGGACCAAGTTCTTGAACCACTAGCCAGTGATTAAGTGGGCACCAGGATGGCACCGGGCGAAGTCACCGCAGTCAGGTGAGTGGGCGCTGCTGGGCTCTGCAGTCTCTCGGACCAGGAGGCGTTGTCGGCGACCAGGATGGAGGTGCGAGCTGTCCCACGAAGGTTCTTGCTGTCGACGTCGCTGGACCCAGGATTGGGGCAACAAGTCTTGGCAAATGCAAGGCCCACGCGGTGGACCTAAAATGGCGTCTTGAGTGGACCAGGAGGGTCCAGGGTGCTTCTCTGATGGAGGGAAGCAAGGGCCAGTCTGGAGCAACCAGACCAGCAGCAGTGATGTCGTCGGGCGTCGTTAAGAAGGCCACAAGCCAGCGGGCTAGTAGCCAAACAACGCGGTGAGCAGCAAAAAGCAGAAGGGCCCCACGCAGATTGTGGAGATGCTGGGAGGCTGAACTTCGGTGCTGGGGCTGCTCAGGGTCGGGGCTTCTCGGACCCCAAAGCACTCACCAGAGGATTCCTCGGCGGTCGTGCTGGAAAGAAGTCGTGCAGTCTTGAAGATGGCCGGTCCCTCGAGGTCTCGTCGCACCCACGGTTCTCAGCTTAGCTGTAGAGGTGGGTAGAGGTCAGAGGTGCCAGGGAAGCCGGTTCTCGTCGAGCTGGGCAGTCAGATTCTGGAGGAAGGACTTGCAGCAGACCGCAGTGTTCTTAAGATGGTGCCTGCGGATGCAGGGTGACTACTCCTTAGTCACAAGGGAGAATCTTGAAGAAGAAATCTTGAAGTCCTTTCGTAGAAAGTCGTGTCTTGATTCCAAAGATGCTCTAATTTGGAAGGGGGCCTGCTCCTACCTTTATCTGGGAAAAGGGGGCTGGCACGCGACTAAGTCCTGCCCTATGGGTGGGACCAGGAGGGGGGTGGTTACACCCCTCTCCTTTGGCGGGCTTTCCCCAGCTCAGGGGCTGGTGTGCCCCTGGAACTGGTTCAGGCCGGCCTATGCACAGTGAGCACCGGGGTGCCACTTGCAGTCACCTTCCTCTGTAGCCCTGCCTACCTAGAATACACAAAACCCTGTCTGGGACGGTGCTGGCACCGCCCCTGGCAGGAAACCCTTTGTCCTTGCCTCCTGCTCTGGGAGGACTCCCAGCAGCAGGAGGGCAGACTTGTGTCTCGGTGGCAGCATCCATTTTGTGGAGCTAAGGCTCTGTTTGACTTTAACCGGGGTTACAGGTTACATACATGTCGTGTCCCTCTAGAAGGGTGGAATGCTAACCCCGTCGCCAGAATTGGCGAGGGGTTAGTATTCCAATTCGTATGACACCTTACTCGACATGTTTTGATAAAGCGATACCAGAGTTGGCATATAACCGCGAGGATTATAATGCACTTAAGAGTATATGGTATGCGATATCATGGAAACGGCTAAGGGATAGATCCCGAAAGCCGCAGACAGGCTCAGCTCATGCCAGAGCACCATCTCCACGATTCCAAGCACTCTGCCTTCAGGATTGTCAAGGCCTGCCATAGGAGTGACTGATAGGAGATCTGTGTGTCCATTTAGGGTTAGATATAGGTATACTATATCTAAAGCAAAGGGTGATTACACCACCTTGCACCAGCTGTCGTGCAGCCAGTTGTGTCAGATTTGGATGGCCAGCCAGGGGTGGCATAATACATGCTGCAGCCCCTGGTAGGCCCTGGGTACACCTATGCCCTGGGTACCTAAGGTACACTGTACAGGGACTGATAAGGTGACTCAGTATCCAATTAGATATGTACCTAAGGTACATGGAATCCATTTTACAGAGAGAGCAGTAGGCCTGGGGTCCTGAATAGCAGGGCCCCAGGTCAACTAAGTCAGAAAACCAGCAAAACACCAGGCAAAAAGTTGGGGGCAACCATAGTCAGGGATCTACCTTCCTACAATCCCTACCGGCACCGATAGAGTCGAAGACTCAAGAAAGAAATGATCAAAAAGATCAAAAAGTTTAGTCAAAAAATGACTAGGGGTAGAGCTTCTCCGGATCTGCGCTAGCTGGCGCGGAAAAAAGAAGAACTGACGTCAGCGCGCATGGGCGGCGTCTAAGTACTCCGACGACGTCATTCCGGCGCTAACGACGCAGACGACGGACGCGGAGCCGCGGACGACGCCTACCGACGCGCAGGGGTATTGCTACGCAAAAATTTCCGGATCCAGTCTGACGCCTGGGGATATTCTAAGGTAAGGAATCTATCACTAACGTGTCTCTTTCAGATTGTCCAGGCAGTAATGTTCGGCAAACATGTGCATGGATGCCAACATTGCTTCCTGAAAGATGTCTAGCGGTACAAAATGGTCTCTAGGACTGGGACACCCCGAGCCAAGGCCGTAGTGGCAACATTTCCCCTGGTGTAATGGGCCCTTATTCCCTCAGGGGCCTGCTTCTTTGCCAGGGCATAGCAGATCTTCATGCAGAGAACGGCTCAGTGAGAGATGGTCCTTTTCTGCACTGCCCTTCCCTTCTTAGCTCCCACGTACCCCACAAAGATTTGGTTGTTCACCCTAAACGCACTTTTTGGGTCCAGTCGTTGGAGACGCTCCTCTTCCTTAGAGGGATGCAGGGGAGCAATGAAGGTGGGCAATGTGATGGATTGACCCATATAGAATGGGGTCGCATCTTTTGGTAAAACAGAAGCACCACTTTGTCTGGAAAAGACATCTGATAGTGAGGCGAGCAACCAACACCTGCAATTCACTCACCCCCCTGGCAGATGTAATAACCACTAGGAAGGCTGTTTTGATGGTAAACAGCCGGAGGGGACAATTTTGTAAAGGCTCAAAGGGAGCACATATCAGGTAGGTAAGGACCAAATTAAGGTTCCAATGAGGCATAACAAAGGGCGTGGGAGGAAACAAGTAAGGCAGCCCTTTTAGAAATCTATGTACAATACGAGACTTAAAGAGAGAGGGCTGGTCTGGCAGCTGCAAAAAAGCACACAGAGCAGAAAGGTAACCCTTGAGAGTTCTCAAAGCAGAGTGCTGCTGGGCAAGGGTCAGAATGAATAAAAGAACAGTAGAAAGTGAAGCAGAAAGAGGGTCAATAGACATTTCTTTACAGTATAATACAAATTTCTGGTAACAACAGGCGTATACTGTCTTAGTGGAGATCCGCCTCTCTGTCAAAATAACGTTGCATACTTCAGGAGGAATGTCAAAAGCCATCAACTGCCGCCACTCAATCTCTGTGCATGGGGGCGCTGAGTTGACAGATTCAAGTGGAGGACCCTCGTATGCTGCTGCAACAGAAGATCTTCTCGAAGGGGCAGCCTGATCGGAGGACCGATGCTCATTTTCAAAAGCTCTGGATACCAGACTCTCCTTGCCCAATCCGGAACCACGAGAATGACTTGGGCCCAGTCATTTGTGATCTTCTTCAGAACCCTGGGTAGGAGTTGTAAATGTGGAAAGGCATACAGCAGGCCTGAGCTCCAATGACGACGAAAAGTGATGGCAAGAGATAGCTGCCTTGGAAACTCCAGCGCGCAGTACTGCGGACACTGTGCGTTCTCTTCTGAGGTGAACAAATCTAAAAAGGGTTCTCCCCAGTGATGAAAGAGATCTCGCACCACCTCCGACTGGAGATGCCATTCGTGATCCACTAGGCATCGACGGCTGAGTTTGTCTGCTCTGGCGTTCAGATAAACTGCCAGGTGTTGAACCACCAGAGTTATGCCCTACTGTTCCAGCCATGTCCAGAGAAAAAGGTCCACAACCCCACCCCACCCTTCTTGTTGCTGTACCACATGGTGGGGGTATTGTCTGTGAACACCTGCACTAACTTCTCCTTAACAGAGGGAAGAAATGCCTTCAATGCCAACCGAATCAGTTGACGCTCCAACAAATTGATGTGGAGCCCCGACTCCGCCTGAGACCAGTGTCCCCTGATCTCCACCTTGGTTATCGTTCTACCCAGCGAAACTGGATGGTGAATTTTTCCGCATCTTTCAATCCTTAACAGCTTGAGAGAACACAGCCTGTGACTCCTCCCGGACTTGTGGCAGCACTCGCGCAACCGTCTCCCAATGGGAGTGGGAGAAACAGCCCAATAAGCATGCAGTATTCACCGACCGTAATGCCAGGCAGGAAGAAGAAAACATTTTCTTCCAAAATGAATCCAGCCTCTGGAATTCCTTATCTGGAGTGGCGGAAGGGAACGCGCACTGGGACGTAGAGGCCTGCACCAAAAAACTTTCTGGGGTGTGGTGTTGGCTGAGGAACTTTCTGTCACCCAGGACTGGGCGATGGTGGCAGTCGATAGTCCTATTCACAGGAGCCCCTGTGCTGTGGAGTGGTGTGGCTCACTGGTTAGAGGCGGCAGACCCGGAAGCAGAGGACGGCCCGGGACCAGGGTTCTATTCCCGACGCGGCAGGGTCGTGGACCAGGGTCAGCGGTCTCGATAATTCTCGCCTCGGTGCCTACTCTAACCAGGGATCACACTCGGCAACTCTGGGCTTTAGCTTGCCTCATCTCCACAACGGCCCCCCACATACGCCGGGGATGCCTGGTTTCACCGTGGAGATACCCCGTAGGGACCATCTCACAGGGAAAGCCGGGACGGGTTCCCCAGCGGTCTACAGCGCAGAGATACTCCTTCGGGAGTCGATTCTGGCGCTTTAGAAACCCACAATCAATCCATCAATCAATCAACTTTCTGTCACTCAGGACTGGGCGATGGTGGCAGTCGATAGTCCTATTCACAGGAGCCCCTGTGCTAGTCTTGGACTACATGCCAAGAAGGACATCGGTAAGTGCTTCATTAAAGGGCAAAAGGGGTTCTGAGGTGGAAGCCCCAGGCTGAAGCACTTCAGTCAGGAGATTAGTCCTGACCTCCACTGAGGGCAGCTCCAGTCCAAGGACCTCAGCTGCCCTCTTAACCACCATGACACAAGATGTGTCCTCCTCTGTAGTCACAGTTGGCGGCGAGAGCATGCCAGTATCTGGAGAAGTGTCCAGTCCACTGGCCTCCCCAAGTTCCCCATACCAGTCCAACTGCTCTGCAGAATCATCCTGGTGATCCAGAGGTACCACAGACCCCTCCCATTCCTCTCCTCAGCCTAAAACATCCACAAAGAGCTCAGGCAACAACACAGAATGTCTGGGTTTAATCAACGAGGGAAACTGCGTCAAGCGATGTTGTTCCAGCTCCATGTTGTTGGGGATGAGGATGGGGCTGGTGCCGCCGATGGGCACTGTGGGTACCGATATCGGGTACGACGCCGGAGGTCGTCGGGGAGCACGACCGGCGTCGACCTGGATCCAGGATCAGATCCCTGAGGCCCCACCAATGCCGAGGCTAGAGCCAATGCCGTTGAATCTGACGGGCCCCCTCTCGACCCAGAAGGCTCACCAGAGGGGTTGGCCTGCCTAAATACACAGTGCCTGGCCTCATAAAACGCTTTAATCTGAGCAGGGGGACGCTCCAGCTCCCGGAAAAGGGGGGAGGTGCAAAGTCAACCTTGGCTCCGGCTCTGCAGAACCGCGCCTAGAGATTCAGTGCTCCTTACCTTCTTCGTCGACGGACATTTGCGGTTAAGACGAAGTCCGCTTGGACGACTACTTCTGCTTGTGCCTCTTTCCCGAGTGTCCCAACGACCTCGAGTGGGATGTAGAGGACTTTGGGCTCTGGGAGAAGTCCTCCAACCTCCTCTTCCTCAATCGGGACCGGGACCTGCACGGAGTCTTGTTTGACGGTGTCAGCTGTCAGGCTGCAAGGAGAATCAAAGCCCACTACCTCAGGGTCTTAGAAGCCATGGCCAGACAGTCTGAGCACGACTTTGGATCATGGTCGCGCTCGAGACACCATAGGCAAACGAGGTGGGGATCGGTGACCGACACTGTGCGGGGACAGGCCCCGCACCGTAAACCCTGTCTTCCTCAAAGACATTTCTTGCACACAATGGAAAAATACAGAAGTCAATAAAATGTTGTAAAAAAACCTGTCAAAATGCGACAGAGGGCCCCTCAACCCAGTTTAATTCTTTTTTTTTTTTAAATTTGAAAAACCTTTATTTTGCAGAATCGACATACGCAGGTTGTAGCCACAACTCGGAGGCCGGCAGCAGGAGCAGGAGCGAAGTCACCAGTAACATCAAGGATACACAGCCTGTTAGCCGACAACCCGGGGGTCCGGCGGCACCTTAAGCAGTATCAAGTTCGCGCCTTATGGCCTTTGTGTAAGTCAATCGCGCGTTATGCGCTGTACCATGAAGGTGCTCGTGCTTTCCGCACCCCACTGCGCTCGGCTCAGGGCCACTCCACCGTCCCCTGCACAGCTATGGTAACTATGAGGTTCCTAACTAACCTAACTAACCAAACCCCCCATGACCCAAGAGCCAAACTCCCCCCCCTACTCTACCTTATCTAAAAAGTGGTTTTAAGCTCTGCCGTTCGCCACCCATTTCCGTGGTAAAATGTAGTATGATGTGTGTCTAAGGTCTGGATCTCATGACTGCTCTACAGGCTGGCCAGTCATCACTCCCACAACGAATCATGCATCATCTGCTGTGCCACCAATGCGTGTCGCATCCGCAATGCTAGGACCGCTGCACCTCCATGAGTAGAACACGGCGTCCTACCCTCATAATTTTTCAGGGCGTTTCAGGTTCATGGGACTCGCCACTTGAAGTCTCCTGTCTCTCCGGGACCTCCGTGGGCAATGTGTTTTCCGCGTCCCGAACCCTGAGGTAATCCCGGTAGAGGCTCCAGAAATTCTTTGGTCGACTCGTGGGAGGGAGTAACTCACTAATATTCAGTCTGCGTGCAACAATATTGCATGTCCCGTTCCCATCTCGCGGTGGTCGGCAAAGGACCTCTCATCCAGCACATAGCTACAACTCGCTTAGCCATCAGCATGCCCATGTCGGTTAGTCGCCGCACCGCTACCGGAAGGCCCCTGGAGTGACCTAAGAGTGCCAGGGCCGGGTCGATCGGCAGCTCTATTCCTAGAATCCTGCTCATTGCAGCGAATATCCCATCCCAAAAGTGCTGGATACCCGGGCACTGCCACGACAAATGTAGGAAGTCCGCAGTCAAAGCATGGCGGCGTTCGCATTCAGCCGACTGGCGGAGCTCATACCTATGCAGCCTCTCCGGAGTGTAATACACACGCTGGAGAAATTTGAAGTGGATCAGTCTATGCCTGCCATTCAATGACAGTTTTCTAGTGTTCTGGCAGCAATATGACCACATGCCATCATCTATTGCGATGTGAAGGTTATTTTGCCAGGCTGTTCTGGCCTTGGAGTGACATAGCTCGTCGCATACTCTGTTCATCCGATACAAGTTTGTGACCAATTTGCGGGGGCAAGGGGATTTAATAAAGTAAGTGAGTTCCGGTATTTCTGGCGGTTCCGCCAATTCAGGACCCAGTAGAGCCTGCAGGGCGCCGCGGACCCTATGATAGTGAAAACGTGTGATTAGCGTGGCAGTGGCCAGTGTCTCTGCTGCCTGCTCCCAGGTTTTAGCTACGCCGTTTAGGAATAGGTCTCCCGCTTTAACGATACCCAATGTCTGCATAGCCTGGAGCACTCCTCTGTCCGCTGTCGGGGACAGCCATAGTGTTCATTCAATGGGCATTAGGGGGGGGGGGGGGGGGGGGTAGTACAATAAGGCGCCTTGTTGCATTCGCAGTAGTGCATTCCAGGCGTGGTTAGTGGATTTGATCGAGTCCAGTATGCCTATCCTGCGGTCAGTCGGGGAGAACACCGTGGCTGGGAGCGGAGCTGCAAACAGTCGCTCCAACCGGGCATGTGGAATCTCCTCTTTCCCGTGTATCCACATGTGCATATGTGACGCTTGCGCCACTCTGTAGTACTTTTCCAGATCCGGGGCGTTCAATCCTCCCGTTTCGTACGGTTGTATCAGGGTCGTCCATTTCACTCTCGGCTCTTTCCCCCCCCCACGCGAGTTTAATAAGGAGCTGTGTCAGGCTATTAAAAAAGGACTTGGAAAGGACTATCGGGATGTTGGTAAAGAGGAACAAGAATCTAGGGAGGACCACCATCTTCATGATTGCTATGCGCCCCAGTAAGGACAAAGGAAGGTTGATCCATTTTTCCACGTCGTCCTCCAGTCTGCTGTACGCAACTCCGTAGTTTTCACGGATCAGGAGTTCCGGATCGGAGTGGAGCATAATCCCCAAATACCTGATCGGTTCAGTAGTCCAGTGCAACGGGTATTCCATATCAAACTGAACAGTTTTCGGAGTCAGGGGGAAGGCCACTGATTTCGACCAATTGACTCCGAGTCCCGACAGTGCGCCGTATCGCACTACCTCCCGTAATACTGAGGTGAGGTTCAATTCGGGGTCGGGGACGTACAGCAAGGTGTCATCCGCGTACGTTGAGATAACAATTTTGTACATGGGGAAGTTCAGCCCCTCGTTGCCATGATACTCTCGAAGAGCACACGCCAGTGGTTCAGCCACCAGAGCGTAAAGCAGTGGCAAGAGCGGACAACCTTGCCGAGTGCCTCTGCCAATCGCAAAGGAGTCCGAGACCCGGTCTCCTACGGAAATCCGGGCCGTGGGGTGATAGTATAGCGCTCTCACCAGTTGTAAAAATGGTTCGCCCAGTCCCATGCGTCGCAGCACTCGAAGCATAAAGGGCCACTCAACAGAGTCAAATGCTTTTTCCATGTCCAGGAAAACGGCCAAGGCCTTAGTGTCCTGCCTGACATGTTGCATAGTCCCCAAGACCGTACGGATATTATAGGTGAGATTTCTGTCAGGAATGAATCCGGCCTGCTCCGGCGCCACCAGCTCTGGGGCTAGTAGCGCCAATCGCGTCGCTAGGACCTTGACATAGAGTTTGGCGTCTACGTTTAGGAGAGACAGCGGTCTATAGGAGCTGCAAGCGTTTGCAGGTTTGCCTGGTTTAAGAATAGTTACTATCAGGGCTTCTCGCATTGAGCGAGGCATGCGCGCTTCCACAGCAATGTCATCAAATAGAGTAGATAAATGTGGAATCAGTAGTTCTTTAAATGCCTTATAGAAGCCCACTGTGAGCCCGTCCGCTCCAGGGGCACTAGCTGATCGCATAGTCGCTGGCGCGTCCGCGATCTCGTCCCTGTGTATGGGCTGCATCAAGAATTCCCGATCTGAGCTCTTCAAGAACGGCAGTTGTATATGGCCCAGGTAGTCATCCATTGCCTCTTCGTTGTTAGCGGTACGTGAAGAGTATAGCCCGGAGTAATATTCCCTGAACTCATCGATAATCTCTGACTCTTCCGTGAGGAGACGACCATCAGCTGCCTCTAGCTCTGATATTACTTGAGGGCGTCTTGAATTACGCATTATCCGGGCCAGATGTGAGCCCGGGCGTTCTCCCTCGCCATACGTCCGGGCAATCGCATACTTTCCCATGTGCTGGATTTCTCTGTCAGCTTCCTCGTTGTATTCCGCTATGAGGTTCTTAATTTCTTCCGCTACTGCGGAGCTGGGTTTCTCCAATTGGGATTTCTCCAGCTCAGTTAGTCTGGACTCCAAATGCATCAACCTTTGGCGTATAGCCTTGAGAACACTCGAGTGCTTTGCCATAGCGATACCTCTAATGTAAACCGTAAAGGTTTCCCACACTGTTTGGAAGCTTTCCACCGAGCCCACATTAGTGTTGAAGAATTGTTCGATTTCAGCCGCAAGTTCACCCCGAAAGTGCTCATCCAGAAGTGAGTGCGGGGGGAAACGCCACGTGAATGGCGGGATTCGTTTCGCAGGCGTCTCGAGGACCAGGAGGAGCGATGAGTGATCAGAGAGGGTACGCGGTAGCCCAGCACAGGACATTACGAGTCTCATTAGCGAGGATGACGCCAACCAGTAGTCGATTCTGGTACGTATGTCATAAAAGGCCGAGTAATGCGTGAAACCCCTGTGAGAAGTTGGCCTGATATATGATGTTCACTAGTTCTAGTGATCACCTTGTATCAGTCCAAACAACCCTTATGGTGATTGGTTGTAGGCCAACCTTATAGACCAGCTATCCTAGTGGTAGCATGGACAAAAGCAGTCTTAGGCTAAACTCTTTATGGCATGTGAAGCCAGCTGTTTTACCACAATATAACCCCTTGAATACCAGATGAAAGGACACCACACAGGTTGTTATGAAAATAAACAATATATTTATTAATAACAAACACCTCTGAACTCTTTATGAGGTCAGAGGGCTAAGCACATGACAATCTCTTGGAAAAATACGACAAGGTGCACGAAATTACAATGGTGCCCTAGGGGCACGGCAAACCATATACTAAGTAAATGGAATGTGAGAGTCAATAGAAGAATTTGAGCTGTCCAGAGGCTGCAGGGCCGCTGGGACTACGCTATCCTAACCTTGGGTAAGTAATAGGAGGCCCACGGGACGCGGGTGCAGAGTGTGAACTCACACGCGGGATGCGTAACAACGTCTATGGACAGTACAGTTCAAGTAAAGGGTAAGTACGGACAATCCTGACTAGTTAGGACTAAAGCGACTGTGGAACTGGACACTAGGAGAGTCAAGCTACCCTTGAGCACCGAAATGCTCTCGTTACCTCACCCACGGGCTGCGGGTGCATAGGTGCGAAGTCGTGTCGGGTTCTCGCATTGAAGTCTATAGAGCCTGAAAGAAAAGATGCTGCAGGCGACCAGGAGGAAGATGTCCGGTGCGATCCAAGGGTGGATCGGTGAAGTAGAGGACCTGAAAGCAGAGGGGACAATGTTCACAGTCACTAGCCAGTGACTGGAGTGGAACCAGGAAGGAACCAGATGTCGTCGTCGCGATCAGGTGAAGAGTGGACGCTTGACTCTGCAGCCACGTGGACCAGGAGGCGTCTTCGACGACCAGGATGGAGACACGAGCTGTCCCACGCAGGCTCTCGCTGTCGGCGGTGCTGGATCCGGAATCGGCGTCAACAGGCCTTGGCAAAGGCAACCCACGCGGTGAGTAGAAAAAGCGTCTGGTGCGGACTAGGAGAGTCCGGGGTGCCCCTCTTTTGGAAGGGAGCAAGGGCCAGTCTGGAGCAACCAGACCAGCAGCAAAGATTTCAAAGTTCGTCGTCTAGGAGGTCACTAGCCAGCCGGCAAGTGACCAGACAACGCGTCGAGCAGCAAACAAGCAGAAGGGCCCCACGCAGATCTCGTGGAGGTTGGAGGGCTGATCTTCGTTGCAGCGGCTGCTCGGGGCTGGGGCTTCTCAATCCCCAAAGCACTTGGTTGAGTTTACCTCGGGAGTCGTGCTGTAAGCGAAGTGCAGGTTCGTTCAAGATGGCCGGTCCCACGTGTCTCGTCGCACCCACGGATCTCAGCTGTGCTGCAGATGTAGGTTGAGGTCGGAGAGGTCTGGGAGTCCGGGTCTCGTCGGGCTCTGAAGTCTGGATCCTCAAGGGAAGACGACAAAGTGAAGTCGCTGGACGCTTGATGGTGCCTGCAGTTGCAGGGTGGACACTCCTTGCCCACAAGGGAGATTTCTTCAGTCTTCTGTGGAGCAGAACGTCGAAGTCCAGAGTTTCTTCTTGTAGAGTAGTTCAGGATTAATCTAATTTGGAATGGGACCAGCTCCTACCTTTATCCCGCTGAAGGGGGCTGTACTGCTGACTAGGTCTCTCCCCTGGGTGGGACCAGGAAGGGGGGTGGTTACACCCCCTATCCTTTGTCCGGTTTTCGCGCCAGAGCTGGTGCAGGGATGCCCCAGCAACTGTTTTGAACCGGTGTATGCACAGGGCACCTTGTGTGCCCCAGGCATGTCTCATTCCTTTCAGGCCTATCCTACCCAATACACAAAATCCTGTCTGGGGTGGTGCTAGCACCTCCCAAGGCAGGAAACCCTTTGTCCTAGCCTCCCGCGCTGGAAGGACTCCCAGCAGCAGGAGGTCAGACTTGTGTCTGTGGTGGCAGCATCCATTTTGTGATGCCAAGGCACAAGTTAACTTTAACCAGGGTTCACAGTTACATACATGTCGTGTCCCTCTAGAAGGGTAGAATGCTACCCCTGTCGCCAGAATTGGCGAGGGGGTAGTATTCCAATTCGTATGACACCTTACTCGACATGTTTTGATAATGTTATACCAGAGTTAGCATTCAACCGCGAGGTCGATAATGCACTTAAGAGTATATGGTATAGCGTTATCATGGAACAGCTATTAGGACTTGGTTCCGCAAGCTGCAGACGGGCTCAGCTCATGCCAGAGCACCATCTCACATAATTCCAAGCACTCTGCCTTCAGGATTGTCAAGGCCTGCCATAGGAGTGACTGATAGGAGGATATGTGTCCATTTTAGGGTTAGATATAGGTATACTATATCTATAGCAAAGGGTGATTACACCACCTTGCCCCAGCTGTCGTGCAGCCAGTTGTGTCAGTTTTAGATGGCCAGCCAGGGGTGGCATAATACATGCTTCAGCCCCTGGTAGGCCCTGGGTACACCTATGCCCTGGGCACCTAAGGTACACTGTACAGGGACTGATAAGGTGGCCCAGTACCAATTGGTAAATGCACCTAAAGTACATGGTTGTCAATTTAGAGAGAGAACAGCTAGGCTGGGGGTCTGATTAGCAGGCCCACAGCCAGGGAAAGTCGTAAACCAGTGAAGCAAAAAGCAAAAATCTGGGGTGACCATAGGATTGCAGATCCCACTCTCCTACAACCCCCTCTAGTAGTGTGCCTACTTCTCCATACGTCTGCTAAGTCTAGTTTAATTAGTTCGGAGTGTATTTTTAACGCTGTCGCTGTAGGCCTACGCGCAGGACCTGTGGATCTATCTAGTTCTGGGTCTAATACCAAATTCAAGTCGCCACCCCATACTAATTGTGTGTTAGAATATGTGTGACAGTGCTGTGCCAGAGCACCATAAAAATCTGGGGAATCATAGTTGGGGCCATAAACGTTAACTACTATGAGATCGTGTCCCCTCCCTACACATCTAGTGATCAGAAATCGGCTCTCTGGGTCTGCCCTCAGCAAAGTCAGTGTCAGTTTCGATTTTGGGTTAGCCCACGTCAAAACCCCTCTAGAGTGGGTTGTGAAACCTGCGGCGGTGCAGTAGCCCGCCAGACCCCTGCTACGAAGCATTTTACTCGTGAGAGGGAGGTGTGTCTCCTGTATCAGAGCTAGGTCCACATTGTGTCGCTGTAAATAATGCAGTACTTTCCTAAGCTTCCTGTGAACATTCAGACCCCGCACATTCCATGTCAGTGCTCTAAGCGTCCCAGCCTCCCTATCCGCTGTTATCCTGTCTGAGTTAGCCATCGCAGTGGTGGGGTAATGCAACAATATATAGTAGCAATCTCAAAGACCCATGAAGACAGAGCAATCAGGCAGAGCAAACCATCACATCTCCAAACATTTCCCAATCCCTCCACCCCCCTCCCACAGCTGACCCCCCCCCCCAACATGGCCATGCAGATCCCTTACCCACCCTCGCCGCCCCAATGCTAACTCCCCCAACTAAGCAACCAGAACGACAGTAGTGCATTGCGCTCGGGGGTCGAGATTGACCAACAGCTCGTTACTTCCAATGTCCTCCAGGCATTATGTCGCGCTGTCCCCCCTCCCCCCGCACCGCCGTATATGAAGATAGAGCATCCTATCAGTGCATCAGATTGTCCAATGATGTCCGCACTATTCCCCTATCGCACGGCCTCCCCTCCCCACACCCTTCATTGACATTCTGTTCAATATTCATCTACATATGTCGCCCCAGTGGACACACCAGCGCAGCTATATCAATCAAATGTCCCTTTTGGTGCGCAGCAAACCCCGCAACTTATCTGTACAGAGTTCCATCGTCCGAAGAGCCAGCTCGGGCACCAATCCCCGCCGGGCGATCCGTGCGCCGCCGCTCTCAGTCTCGACAACAGCAGCCCAGGGAAAGATTCCCAAAGTGAATCAGCGACCTGATCATTCCTGTTCGTCTAGGTGGCTAGTCTCCTCATCTGCCGGCTTCTCCGCGCCTTCGTGTCTCTGATCCCTTGACCATCGTTTCATCGCCTGCATAAGTTCTTTCGGGTCCGTGAATATGTGCGAGTGACCCTGCCTGTTGACACGCAGCTTGGCGGGGTACAACATGTCGTAGTCTAGTCCTAGTTCTCTGAGTCTCTTCTTATGAGGAAGGAAGTGTTTGCGCGCTTCCTGAACTTTCGCCGTAAAGTCAGGATAGATTGATATCGCAAGTCTGAGAGCTGTGTCCCTATCTCGGTAATTAAGCAACTTAGCTATAATCGGGCGGGGGGGCGCTCCCGGCTTCGGACGAGGGCCCAGGGACCGATGCGCCCGCTCCACCACGAACATCTAAGAGAACACATCCTCTCCCAGAGGCGTAGTGAGTAACTTTTCCACGAAGAGTTCCATCTTGCCTGTTGGTGTGGTTTCCGGAAGTCCTGTTATGCGAAGGTTGCATCGACACAAGCGCGCTTCCACGTCCTCCGACTTGTCCTGAAGGGTGCGCATAAGATGTTCGATTTTCTTGTGCGCCGTGTCTAACTCGCTCTGCGCCTCCTCAACTTCCGTTATCCTCCGCTCGGCCATGTCATGTTTCTCAGCGTGCTTATCGAGGCGCTCGGCCATCCGATCCATCCTGTAGGTCATGGCGTACATCTTAGCGCCCAGCGCTGATATGCTGGTCTGGTGGCCGAGTTCCATGGATCGTAGCATACTCTTTATGTCATTATCAGGAGCCTGCTCGTCAGCAGTTGGTGGAGGCTCCCTGTGCTCCACAGGAGGGCTTTGCGTTTGAATTCGCCGCTGCGCAAATGGGAGCCTGCTCTGTGTTTTGTCCCCCTTCCCCATCGCCGCTGTCTTGTAGGCGCTCTGCAGAAGAAGAGAGCACCCAGCGGCACCTCAGGGGGTCCCGTGGCAGAGTGTTGGTTCTATGTAGTCTCGGCTTGGGGTTCTGTCAATCGCGACTATTGACCACTGTGGCTCGCACTCGCCTGTCCCAGCGCTGAAGCCCTTCAGTTAGTGTCCAGCACACAGTAGCGATGAGATGACCGCAACGCCAGGGCCACTCCGCCCCCAAGCTCAGGCGCTGCAATGCACCCCCACCTCGTTATGGGAGACGCTTCTACTGTGCAGCTAAGGCCTCTCCAGCACAGGTAAGCGGGCGATTTACCGCAAGGTGGTAAGAACTTAGAGGGTACTCTTCACTCGTCCAGGGTAGGCGCCATCCCCCCCAAGGTTGCACAGGGGCACCCAATCCGCTTCTCTGGGTCCCCCTCTCTGCCGTCGTCTTACGGGATCAGCAAGTCTCAGTCGCATTCCCACGGAGGGGGGGCACTCCCCACCTGCCACACAGTATGGCTGCCGCTCACCAAAGTGAATCCCAATGGCTTAAGTTAGGTCCCGCGGTGTCCAGATCACAGGGGCCCCGCCACTGCGAGTCGCCACGTCGGGACTCGATTGGTGCCGTTCCTACTCCCCCGAACGTCGGCTCCAGGGCGCTGTAATGTGTAGGTCTTCTCCTACAATTGGTGCGATGTCGGGTCTGCGCCCCCCGAAAGCCAGGTGCTAATAGTGGCGGGGGGGGGACAGCGGCCGTCGGGACACCTCCGCCGCCGGCCGGGTCAAACGCCTTCTCCCCTGCCGCACGCAAGGTCACGCAAGTTGGCGGCCCAGTGACCCGAGGCCGCGGCTTCTTGGCCTAGTCTCCTGGACTCTTCACTCGAACGCAGCCGGGCGCCAGGACACCCGATCGCTGCTATTTTGGGGTTGCTGGGGAGCTGGTGGGATCCCGCTTCAGGGGGAGTGGGTGCAGGGCATGTGCAATCGCTCTATGACAGGATATTTGAGGATAGTCGGCGGTACGGCGCGGAGCTCCGGGATCAAGCAGCCATCTTAGCTGCCGGCAAGCTCCGCCCCCTCAACCCAGTTTAATTCTACCCTGCTGGTGCAAGCTGTAGTTCCTTGCTTTGTCGTATATTGTAGTGAGTTGTTGTGGTGCAACATTCACGGCTAGGCCGTTCGTGTGAAGCTGTTAGTGCGACGGGGAGGGGGCTGGTCGGAGGGGTTTGCATGTGGTTTTATTTAATTTGTACTGCTCTTTATTTCTCCTTTATCTCATTATTGAAAAGTCAAAGTCACAATGTTTAATGCTTATTGTGCAGATGTCTCTGGTCTCTGAGTTACAGAGCCCTGCTCTATATGTGTCATTTGACAAATAAAATTTGTTTAACCCCTACCGCGCTACCGCGTTTTCCCGCTGTGCGCTAAACTTAAAAAAATGGCTTGTTTATGACAAAGCCAGCTAGTCATCCGCGCAGCGCAGGTAACGTTGATGACGAGCTGGCTTTGTCATCAGCGCCGAAGGGGTTAAAAAAAAATGCGATAGTTGAGTAGCTCTTCCCGGATATGTGCTTGACTGGCATGGAAAGAAAAGAACTGACGCCCGCGTGCCGCCTAGCCTATTCTGGTACCGCGATGTCATAACCAACGCTAATGACGGCAACGACGTGACACGGAGCTGAATGCAGCCACCCGAGGACGTGCAAGGGGTATTGCTCAACAAAAGTTACCGGACCCAGTCTGACGACTGGGAAATTCAAAGGTAAGGAATCTGCAGCTAGACGTCTCTATCAGATGAACAAGTTACTTACCTTTGGTAACGCATTAACTGGTAGAGACAATATCTAGCTGCAGATTCCTTACAGATCCAGTAATGCCTCACCGCTCTGCGGACTAATTCGTTAGGAGTAGGGTTGCTCCCTTTTCCGGGCCCAAGTTACAACACAATCAAGTCAGTCACTTCATGAATGGAAAAACTGAAAAGGAACTGATGTCCACGCACCTGGGTGGAGCCTATATAGGTGAACGAGACGTCATAACTGGCGCTAACGACGATGTCACACGAAGCTGAACTGAGCCACCCGATGGTGCACAGGAGTACTGCTTACACAAAAGTTTCCTGATGCAGCCTGACGCCTGGGAATTTCAACGGTAAGGAATCTGCAGCTAGATATTGTCTCTACCAGATAATGCGTTACTGAAAATAAGTAACTTGTTTGTAGGGACTGTGAGAAGTTGGCCTGATATATGATGCTCACAAGTTCTAGTGATCACCTTGTATCAGTCCAAACAACCCTTATGGTGATTGGTTGTAAGTCAACCTTATAGACCAGCTATCCTAATGGTAGCATGGACAAAGCAGTCTTAGACTAAACTCTTTTGGCATGTGAAGCCAGCTGTTTTACCACAATATAACCCCTTGAATACCAGATGAAAGGACACCACACAGGTTGTTATGAAAATAAACAATATATTTATTAATAACAACACCTCTGAACTCTTTATGAGATCAGAGGGCTAAGCACATGACAATACTAAGAAGGAAATACGAGTTAGCACAATATTTACACGTGTGCCTTAGGGGCACGACAAACCATATACTAGAAGCAATGGAATGCGAGGAAAGAAAGTACTGTAAGGAGATCCAGAGGCTGAAGGATCGCTGGGACTACGCTACGAACTAGGTAAGTAAGGAGCAGGAGGCCCACGGGCCTCACGTGCAGAGTGGAAACTCTTACGCGGGATGCGTACCAACGTCTATGGTACTACAGTTCACAAAGTTACGGATTCCGGACGAACCCGGCTGGATGGAGGGAAAACAACAGTGGACCTGGACACTAGGATAGTGAACACTGACTTCAGCACCTAGAAGCTTTAGTTACCTAACCCACAGGCTGCGGGTGCATAGGGCTGAAGTGGTGTCGGGTTTGCTGCGTTGATCCCGGTGATGCCTGAAACAAGGAGTGGCTGGCAGGCAGCCAGATAGAGGAGTCCGGTGGTTCCAAGGATGGAACTAGGAAGGAGAAGTCCTGAAAGGGAAGGGGACAGAGTCTCGGTCACTAGCCAGTGACGGTGCTGGAACCAGGAGGGAACCAGATGCTGTCGCCGCGTTCAGGTGGAGGAAAGGTCGCTTCTCTCTGTAGCTGCGCGGACCAGGAGCTGTTCTTCACGACCAGGCTAGAGGCACGAACTGTCCCACGTAGTCTGCTGCTGATGGCGGTGTTGGATCGTCGATCTAGTCAACAGGCCTTGGCAAGTGCAAGCCACGCGGTGGAACAAAGATGGCGTCTGGTGAGGACCAGGAGGGTCCGGGGTGCTTCTCTTTCACAAGGAAGCAAGGGCCAGTCTGGGGGACCAGACCAGCAGTGTTGAAATCTTCGGGTCGTCGTCTCAGAGGTCACGAGCCAGCCGGCAAGTGACCAGACAACAGGAAAAGCAGCAACCAGGCAAAAGGGCCCCACGCAGATCTTGTGGAGGCTGGGGGGCTGATCTTTGATGCAGGAGCTGTGTCGGTGTGGGGCTTCTCAGACCCCGGTGCACTCACTCGAGGATCCCTCGGTGGTCGTGCTGGAAGCGCTGTGCAGGTTTCTTCAAGATGGCCGTCTCCACGTTGCTCGTCGCACCCACGGGTCCCAGCTGTGCTGTGGATGTGGGTAGAGGTCAGAGGGGTCTGGAGGTCCGGATCTCGTTGAGCTGGGTCGTCGGGTTCCAGGAAGGAAGGACTTGCAGCAAACCGCACAGGAGCTTGATGGTGCCTGCGAAGCAGGATGGTCACTCCCTGACCATAGGGGAGATTCTTCAGTCTTCTGATGTTCAGGAGGTCGAAGGTCAAGAGTTTCTTCGTGGACGTTGTCAAGATTAATCTAACTGGGAATGGGACCAGCTCCTACCTTTATTCAGCTAAAGGGGGCTGCACTACGACTAGGTCCCTCCCCTGGGTGGGACCAGGAAGGGGGGTGGTTACACCCCCTATCCTTTGTCCGGTTTCCCGCCAGAGCTGGGGCTGGAGTGACCCAGCAACTGGTTGGAACCGGTGTATGCACAGGGCACCTTGTGTGCCCCAGGCATGTCTCATTCCTTTCAAGCCTACCCTACCCAATACACAAAATCCTGTCTGGGGTGGTGCTAGCACCTCCCAAGGCAGGAAACCCTTTGTCTGAGCCTCCCTCGCTGGAAGGACTCCCAGCAGCAGGAGGTCAGACTTGTGTCTGTGGTGGCAGCATCCATTTTGTGATGCCAAGGCTCGAGTTAACTTTAACCGGGGTTCTCCGTTACATACATGTCGTGTCCCTCTAGAAGGGTGGAATGCTACCCCCGTCGCCAGAATTGGCGAGGGGGTAGTATTCCAATTCGTATGCCACCTTACTCGACATGTTTTGATAATGTTATACCAGAGTTAGCATTTAACCGCGAGGATTATAATGCACTTAAGAGTATATGGTATAGCGTTATCATGGAACAGCTATTAGGACTTGGTTCCGCAAGCTGCAAACGGGCTCAGCTCATGCCAGAGCACCATCTCACATAATTCTAAGCACTCTGCCTTCTGGATTGATAAGGCCTTCCATAGGAGTGACTGATAGGAATATATGTGTCCATTTTAGGTTTAGATATAGGGAACTATATCTAAAGCAAAGGGTGATTACACCACCTTGCCCCAGCTGTCATGCAGCCAGTTGTGTCTGTTTAGATGGCCAGCCAGGGGTGGCATAATACATGCTTTAGCCCCTGGTAGGCCCTGGGTACACCTATGCCCTGGATACCTAAGGTATACTGTACAGGGACTGATAAGGTGGCCCAGTACCAATTGCTAAATGCACCTAGGGTACATGGTTGTAAATTTAGAGAGAGAACAGCTAGGCTGGGGGTCTGATTAGCAGGCCCACAGCCAGGGAAAGTCGTAAACTAGTGAAGCAAAAAGCAAAAATCTGGGGTGACCATAGGATTGCAGACCCCACTCTCCTACATAACCCCCCCCCAAACTTAGGGACATTAAACTAACCTTGACCAGGTGAGTCTTCTTGTTCTAAGTGGAAGTACCTGGAGAGACCATCTGCATTACCATGGTCAGTCCCTGGTCTGTGCTCCACTGTAAAGTCCATCCCCTGTAGGGAAATGGACCACCTAAGAAGTTTGGGTTTTCACCTTTCATTTGATTTAGCCATAAGAGGGGCTTATGGTCGGTCTGAATCTTGAAGTGAGTACCAAACAAGTATGGCCTCAACTTCTTCAGGGCCCAAACCACAGCAAAGGCCTCCCTCTCAATAGCTGACCAACGTTTCTCTCTAGGTGTCAGCCTTCTACTTATAAAAGCAATGGGCTGGTCATGACCATTAATATTCAGCTGAGATAGAACAGCTCCCACACCCAACTCAGAAGCATCTGTTTGGACAATGAAAGGTTTGGAGTAGTCTGGACTCTTGAGAATAGGTGCAGTGCACATGGCCTGTTTTAGGTCATCGAATGCCTTCTGACAGCTAACTGTCCACTGAACTTTCTTTGGCATTTTCTTACTTGTCAGGTCATTAAGTGGAGTCACAATGGTTCCATAATTTCTGACAAATCTCCTATAGTAACCAGACAGGCCCAAGAAAGCTCTGACCTGTGTCTGGGTGGTTGGAGGAGCCCAGTCCTTTATGGCCTGTATCTTGCTCTCCAGAGGTTGAACTTGGCCTCCACCTACAAGGTGGCCCAAGTATACAACTTGACTCTGCCCTATCTGGCACTTAGTAGCCTTGATAGTGAGGCCTGCCTTTTGCAGGGCCTCTAAAACTTTCCTTAGGTGGATCAGGTGATCCTCCCAGGTGGAGCTAAAGACAGCAATATCATCTAGATATGCTGCACAAAAGTCATCCAACCCAGTGAGAACTTGGTTCACCAACCTTTGAAAAGTGGCAGGTGCATTCTTCAAACCAAAGGGCATCACCACAAACTGGTAATGACCTCCAGGGGTCGAAAATGCTGTTTTGGCCTTGGCATCCTCAGCTAACCTGATTTGCCAATAACCAGCTGTTAGGTCAAATGTACTTAAGAAAGTTGCAGAAGCCAACTTGTCTATCAGTTCATCTGCCCTAGGCATTGGATGGGCATCTGTCTTAGTGACAGCATTGAGACCCCTGTAGTCTACACAAAACCTCATCTCTCTCTTACCATCCTGGGTGTGAGGTTTAGGCACTAGTACTACAGGACTAGCCCAAGGGCTCTCTGAGGGTTCAATGACTCCCAATTCCAACATCTTTTGTACTTCTTTCTTTATGCAGTCCCTGACGTGGTCAGGTTGCCTGTAGATTTTACTATTTATAGGCAGACTGTCTCCAGTGTCCACCTCATGGGTGCACCAGTTTGTTTGACTGGGGGTCAGAGAGAACATTTGTCTAAAGGATTGAAGAACCTGTTTACAATCCTCTTGTTGATGCTCAGAGAGGCTGCCAGAAAAGACAACACCATCTACTGACCCATCATCAGGGTTCTGAGTGAGCAGGTCTGGGAGAGGGTCACTCTCTTCCTCCTGCCCCTCATCTGTGGCCATGAGCAAGCTCATGTCCTCCCTGTTGACAAATGCCTTGAGCCTGTTCACATGAAGTACTCTGTGAGGGCTCTTGGGAGTTCCCAAGTCTACCAGATAGGTGACTTCTCCCTTTTGCTCAATAATGGTATGGGGCCCAGACCATTTGTTTTGGAGAGCTGCTGGGGCCACTGGCTCCAACACCCACACCTTCTGTCCTGGGTGATACACAGTCAGGACAGCCTTTTGGTCATGCCAAGCTTTTTGGAGTTCTTGGCTGGCCTCCATGTTTTTAGATGCCTTCTCCATGTACTCTGCCATCCTGGAGCGGAGACCAAGTACATAGTCCACAATATCCTGTTTAGGCTTTTTGAGAGGTAACTCCCATCCTTCCTTCACAAGACATAGGGGTCCTCTTACAGGATGCCCGAACAGAAGTTCAAAAGGGCTGTAGCCAACCCCCTTCTGTGGGACCTCCCTGTAAGCAAACAGAAGGCAGGGTAAAAGGATGTCTCATCTTCGCCTAAGCTTTTCAGGTAACCCTTTTATCATCCCTTTGAGGGTCTTGTTGAATCTCTCCACAAGCCCATTGCACTGTGGATGATAGAGTGTGGTAAATTTGTAATTTACTCCACACTCCTTCCACATAGCAGTCAAGTATCCTGACATGAAGTTTGCACCTCTGTCAGAGACAACCTCCTTAGGAAACCCCACTCTGGAGAAAACTCCAAGTAGGGCCCTGGCCACAACAGGAGCTGTAGTGGTCCTAAGGGGAATAGCTTCTGGATACCTGGTGGCATGATCCACTACCACCAGTATAAATCTGTGCCCAGATGCTGTTGGGGGGTCCATTGGTCCAACAATGTCTATCCCCACTCTTTCAAAGGGCACCCCCACCACAGGTAGTGGTATAAGTGGGGCCTTTGTGGTGCCACCTGATTTGCCACTGGCTTGGCAGGTGACACATGAACGACAAAATTCTTTGGTGTCCTCAGACATATGGGGCCAGTGAAAGTGTGGGACAAGCCTGTCCCAAGTCTTGTTCTGGCCTAAGTGACCTGCAAGGGGAATTTCATGGGCCAAGGTGAGAAGGAAACCTCTCAGAGACAAGGGGATGACCAGCCTCCTGGTAGCACCAGGCTTGGGGTCTCTTGCCTCAGAGTAAAGGAGTCCATCATCCCAGTACACTTTATGGGTACCTGTGGCATTCCCTGCAGCCTCAGCAGCAGTGTGCTGTCTGAGGGGTTCAAGAGAGGAACAGTCTAACTGTGCCTGCCTCAAGTCTGCCCTGGAAGGTCCCCCTGTCCCAAGAAACTCAACCTGTTCAGGTTCAAGCTCCTCTTCTAGGACAGTTCCTTCTGGGGTTTCTAGGTCAGTGTCCTGTGAGAGCTGATCCTCCACCTGAGGCAGGGGGGGGAGGCACTGCCTTAACCCTACTGCTCTTTCTCTTGGAGAGTGTCTGGTCCATTGTTCCAGGATCCAGCACTTGTTCAGCTGGGCATTTCTTGGCCTGTGACCTAGTCACAGCAAGGACATGTGCTGACAAACCTAACATTTCCACATGAGTCCTATACTCCACATCTGACCATAAGGAGGATTCCAAATCATTGCCCAAAAGACAGTCCACTGGGAGGTCTGAACTAACAACAACCCTTTTGAGGCCATTTACCCCTCCCCAGGAGAAATTAACAAGTGCCATACTATGGGAGGTAGTGGCATTGCTAGCATTGGTCACCAGGTAGTCTGAACCTAGTATTACCTGTTCAGGGTCCACAAAGTTTGGTGTCACCATAGTGACACTGGCACAAGTGTCCATGTAGGCCTGAGCCATTTTTCCATTGATCAAAGGCGTTTGCCTGTACTTGCCCAGAGTACTGGGACTTATTGTAGGGGTCATATCCATGTCCCCAGTAAAAACAAGAACAGCCTGAGTAGGTGTCCTGACTAAGTCAGAACCCGCCTCAGTTCCCAGGGTTAACCCCACTATAGCCTTGGGAGGATTACTACCACTACTAACTGTACTAGGGGGTGCAGATGCCTTAGGGGCAGTAGTGGTAGGAGCTGGGCCTTTCTTGGTGCACTCACTAAACCAGTGAATATTACTTTTACAGTATTGGCACCATGGTTTCCTCTGACCATTATTCTTCTTCTTTTGGGAATTCTGGGAATTCTGGGACCCACCCTCTTTAGATTGTTGGGGCCCTGTTGAAGACTTCTGGTCATTTTGCTTATTCTCATTACCCTTTTGGTCTGCTTTCTTCTGGCCACCACCCTGGTTCTGGTTCTGCCGCTTGACCCTTGTCCTGACCCATCTGTCTGCCTTCTTTCCCAATTCTTGGGGAGAGGTCAGATCTGAGTCAATAAGGTGCTGATGCAACAACTGATTTTGACAATTACTTAAGATTTGTTCTCTCATAATTAGATTATACAATCCTGTGTAATCAGTAACTTTACTTCCCAGTAACCAGCCTTCAAAAGCCGTAGTGGCACAATCAACAAAGTCAGCCCAATCCTGAGACTGAATTTTCTAGGTGTCTCCGAACAGCAACCTGTACTGCTCAGTTGTTAAGCCAAACCCATCAACCAGTGTATTCTTCAGGACTTGATAATTGTTAGCATCCTCAGCTCTAGTAGTGAAGAGCTTATCTCTACCTTTACCTTCAAAGGAGAGCCACAATATAGCTGCCCACTGACTCCGGGGGATGCACTGGACAGTGCAGGCCCTCTCCAAAGCAGTCATCCATTTGTGGATGTCATCCCCTTGTTTAAAGAGGGGCACTATTTTACTCAGGTGTCTAGTATCAAAACTCCTGTCTTTATCTCTAGGGATAATGCTGCCACCAGTGGGGACTACCCCACTCAACTGTTGCTCTCTAGCAAAGACAAGCTTCTCCTTGGCAAGGGCAAGTTCTTCCCTCTGGATCCTCAGATTAGCCTGTTTCATCCTTGCTTCATGTTCTCTCCTCTGAGGGGAAGTCATTCTCCTCTGGGGAGAAGTCATTCTCCTATGGGAAGAGGCATGAGAGTGCACAGATCTATTGGAGTCCCTAGAATGAGATCTATCTCTTCTAACTCCAAAGTTAGGCCTGCTTAGGGTCAGTACTGGGGGTCCCCCAGATCCTTCCCTATGTAGTTCTAAGTTGGCCCTAGTAAGTCTGCTGACTAGCTCAGGACCTTTGTCTGCCTCATCCCCAGAAGGATCCTCTTCATCCTCCTCCTCCTCTACATTCTCAGTTTCAGGGAGGTCTGGATCACCAAGGGTACCCTCTAAGGCTGGCATGCTCCCATATGTATGAGAAGCCTTTCTAGCATCATATGTCTCTAAGAGACCTAACAGAAAAGGACTGGTAGGGTTAGACCCCTGTTTCAATTTCCTGGAGGTACACAATTGTCTCATCTCCTGGAAACTGAGAGCTGCATATCTGGAAAGGACCTGTGGATGGTCACTAACCACTAGGGGAGTCTCTGAAGACTCTCCATGGGTAGACATGCTTTCTAGTGAGGTGTAAGTGATGCACCTACCTACACTATGGGTTTTCCTACTGATCCCTTGCTAAGAGTTGTAGTCAGGGTGTGCTAGGCCCTTTCGACTACAACAGCTGGTTCAGTAGAACTCAGAGTATTTCTAAGCGTGTTATATGTACCTATGGTACCTTATGTGATCTTTCAAATGATATCTCAAGATTATATTTGGTAAAAACAACAGCAAGCTCAAATCCCAACCGCTGCACACCAATGTGAGAAGTTGGCCTGATATATGATGCTCACTAGTTCTAGTGATCACCTTGTATCAGTCCAAACAACCCTTATGGTGATTGGTTGTAAGTCAACCTTATAGACCAGCTATCCTAATGGTAGCATGGACAAAGCAGTCTTAGGCTAAACTCTTTTGGCATGTGAAGCCAGCTGTTTTACCACAATATAACCCCTTGAATACCAGATGAAAGGACACCACACAGGTTGTTATGAAAATAAACAATATATTTATTAATAACAACACCTCTGAACTCTTTATGAGATCAGAGGGCTAAGCACATGACAATACTAAGAAGGAAATACGAGTTAGCACAATATTTACACGTGTGCCTTAGGGGCACGACAAACCATATACTAGAAGCAATGGAATGCAAAGAAAGAAAGTACTGTAAGGAGATCCAGAGGCTGGAGGATCGCTGGGACTACGCTACGAACTAGGTAAGTGAGGAGCAGGAGGCCCACGGGCCTCACGTGCAGAGTGGAAACTCTCACGCGGGATGCGTACCAACGTCTATGGATACTACAGTTCACAAAGTTACGGATTCCGGACGAACCCGGCTGGATGGAGGGAAAACAACAGTGGACCTGGACACTAGGATAGTGAACACGGACTTCAGCACCTAGAAGCTTTAGTTACCTAACCCACAGGCTGCGGGTGCATAGGGCTGAAGTGGTGTCGGGTTTGCTGCGTTGATTCCGGTGATGCCTGAAACAAGGAGTTGCTGGCAGGCAGCCAGATGGAGGAGTCCGTGGTTCCAAGGATGGAACTAGGAAGGAGAAGTCCTGAAAGGGAAGGGACAGAGTCTCGGTCACTAGCCAGTGACGGTGCTGGAATCAGGAGGGAACCAGATGCTGTCGCCGCGTTCAGGTGGAGGAAAGGTCGCTTCTCTCTGTAGCTGCGCGGACCAGGAGCTGTTCTTCACGACCAGGCTAGAGGCACGAGCTGTCCCACGTAGTCTGCTGCTGATGGCGGTGTTGGATCGTCGATCTGGTCAACAGGCCTTGGCAAGTGCAAGCCACGCGGTGGAACAAAGATGGCGTCTGGTGCGGACCAGGAGGGTCCGGGGTGCTTCTCTTTCACAAGGAAGCAAGGGCCAGTCTGGGGGACCAGACCAGCAGTGTTGAAATCTTCGGGTCGTCGTCTCAGAGGTCACGAGCCAGCCGGCAAGTGACCAGACAACAGGAAAAGCAGCAACCAGGCAAAAGGGCCCCACGCAGATCTCGTGGAGGCTGGGGGGCTGATCTTTGATGCAGGAGCTGTGTCGGTGTGGGGCTTCTCAGACCCCGGTGCACTCACTCGAGGATCCCTCGGTGGTCGTGCTGGAAGCGCTGTGCAGGTTTCTTCAAGATGGCCGTCTCCACGTTGCTCGTCGCACCCACGGGTCCCAGCTGTGCTGTGGATGTGGGTAGAGGTCAGAGGGGTCTGGAGGTCCGGATTTCGTTGAGCTGGGTCGTCGGGTTCCAGGAAGGAAGGACTTGCAGCAAACCGCACAGGAGCTTGATGGTGCCTGCGAAGCAGGATGGTCACTCCCTGACCATAGGGGAGATTCTTCAGTCTTCTGATGTTCAGGAGGTCGATGGTCAAGAGTTTCTTCGTGGAAGTTGTCACGATTAATCTAACTGGGAATGGGACCAGCTCCTACCTTTATTCAGCTAAAGGGGGCTGCACTACGACTAGGTCCCTCCCCTGGGTGGGACCAGGAAGGGGGGTGGTTACACCCCCTATCCTTTGTCCGGTTTCCCGCCAGAGCTGGGGCTGGAGTGACCCAGCAACTGGTTGGAACCGGTGTATGCACAGGGCACCTTGTGTGCCCCAGGCATGTCTCATTCCTTTCAAGCCTACTCTACCCAACACACAAAATCCTGTCTGGGGTGGTGCTAGCACCTCCCAAGGCAGGATTGTCTGAGCCTCCCTCGCTGGAAGGACTCCCAGCAGCAGGAGGTCAGACTTGTGTCTGTGGTGGCAGCATCCATTTTGTGATGCTGAGGCTCGAGTTAACTTTAACCGGGGTTCACAGTTACATACATGTCGTGTCCCTCTAGAAGGGTGGAATGCTACCCCCGTCGCCAGAATTGGCGAGGGGGTAGTATTCCAATTCGTATGACACCTTACTTGACATGTTTTGATGAACAAGTTACTTACCTTCGGTAACGATATATCTGTAAGAAACAGTAGTTAGTATTAGATTCCTTACCTTAGAATATCCCCAGGCGTCAGTCTGGATCCGGAAACTTTTGCGTAGCAGTACCCCTGCGCGTCGGTAGGCGTCGTCTGCAGGCGTCCCCTGTGGCTCCGCGTCCGTCGTCGGCGTCGTGCGCCGTGATGACGTCGCTGGAGTATATAGACGCCGCCTCCGCGCGCTGACGTCAGTTCTTTGCACACAGCTTTTCCGCGCCAGAACACGCAGAGCCATGTGAGAACCAACACTGGTGCCAAATGAAACTAGGGCCCTGAAAGGGATGTCCTTAACCCTAGGTATCAGTTCGCAGAACGGGGAGGATGGGTGGGGCGGTAAGGAATCTAATACTAACTACTGTTTCTTACAGATATATCGTTACCGACGGTAAGTAACTTGTTCATCTGAAAGAAACAGGTTAGTATTAGATTCCTTACCTTAGAATAGATACCCCAGCAATACCAACCCCGGTGGTGGGTCTGCGAACCAATACAATCCTACACCAGAAAATCCTGGAGGACCGAACGGCCAAAGAAGCCGTCCCTCCGGACTTGACTGTCCAGGCAGTAATGCCTCGCAAAGGTGTGCAGCGAGGCCCACGTAGCCGCCTGGCAAATGTCCTGCAAGGGGACACCCCGTCCCAGGGCAGTAGTAGCCGCCGTGGCCCGAGTGGAATGGGCCCTCAGCCCAACAGGAGGCTCCTTCCGAGCCAAAGAGTAGCATGCTTTGATGCACAGGACGACCCACCGAGAGATGGTTCGTTTCTGTACCGCCCTTCCCTTCTTCTCACCCACGTAGCCAACAAACAGTTGGTCATCCACCCGGAACTGGCGTGTGCGATCCATATAAAATGAAAGTGCACGTTTTGGGTCCAGACGATGGAGCCGCTCTTCATCTTTTGAAGGATGCGGAGGCGGGAAGAAGGAGGGTAAGGTGATGGACTGCCCGATGTGAAAAGCAGAAACTACTTTGGGCAGGAAAGAAGGTCTAGTTCTAAGAACCACCTTGTCAGGATGAATGGACAAGAAAGGAGGTTTCACAGAAAGAGCCTGGAGCTCACTCACTCTCCTGGCAGAGGTGATGGCAACCAGGAAGGCCGTCTTTAAAGTGAGAAGACGGAGAGGACAGGAATGAAGCGGCTCAAAGTCAGAACTCGAAGTCAGAACCAGGTTCAAGTCCCACTGAGGCATCACGAACGGAACAGGTGGATACATGTGCTTGATGCCCTTCAAGAATCTCAGTACAATAGGGGACTTGAACAAAGATGGCTGATCAGGTAGCCTTAAGAAGGCAGAAAGGGCAGAAAGGTAGCCCTTGATAGTGCCCAGAGCAGAGCCCTGCTGGGCAAGAGAAAGAAGGAAGAGGAGAACCTCAGAAAGGGGGGCAGAGAGAGGATCCACAGCCTTTGCTGTGCACCATGCCACAAACCTGTTCCACCGGCAGGCATATACCGACTTAGTGGAGGGACGCCTGGCTGCCAGAATCACATCACAGACTTCAGGAGGCAAGTCAAATGGCCTCAACTGTCGCCGCTCAATCTCCACGCATGGAGGTGGAGGCTGGACAGGTTCAGGTGGAGGACCGTCCCCTGCTGCTGCGACAGAAGGTCCTCCTGAAGGGGCAGGCGGATCGGGGGACCGACTGACATGCTGAGTAGCTCGGGATACCAGTACCTTCGAGCCCAGTCCGGAGCCACAAGGATAACTTGGGCCCGGTCGCGCCTGATCTTCTTCAGCACTCTGGGCAGAAGTGGTATAGGCGGAAAGGCGTACAACAGACCGTAACTCCACTCGCGCCGAAAGGCGTCGCCGAGCGAGTGCCGTCTTGGAAACTCCAACGCGCAGAACTGATGACATTGCGCGTTCTCTTCTGTGGCGAATAGATCTAACTAAGGCTCTCCCCATTGCAGAAAGAGGCCTTTCGCCACGTTCGAGTTCAGACGCCATTCGTGATCCACCGAGCACCGAAGGCTGAGTTCGTCCGCCCTGGCGTTCAGAGAACCTGCCAGGTGTTGAACCATCAGAGTCACGCCCTGACGTTCCAGCCATTGCCAGAGGCGCAGAGCCTCCTGGCAAAGGGTCCACGACCCCACACCGCCCTGTTTGTTGCAGTACCACATGGCGGTGGTGTTGTCCGTGAACACCTGCACTACACTCCCGTTGACAAAGGGGAGGAATGCCTTCAGTGCTAGGCGAATCGCCCGCAGCTCCAACATGTTGATATGGAGCCGGGACTCCGCCGGAGACCAGATGCCTCTGATCTCCGCCTCTCCCAAGTGGCCACCCCAGCCCTGGAGGGCTCCGGTTGGGGAAGGGAGAGGGATCTGCCTCTGACCCAATCGCGGTCCTGGAGCCACCACTGCAACTGTCTCGCAGTGCCCTCCGAGATCAGGACATGGTCGGATAGGTTGCCCTGATGCTGGGCCCACTGAAACTTCAGGTCCCACTGCAGGGCCCGCATCCGCCACCTGGCGTGATGCACCAGAAGGATGCAGGAGGCCATCAGCCCCAGAAGCCGCAGCGTCAACCTGACCGAGACCCGGGATAACGGCTGAAAGATGGGAATCAAGGCCTGAATACCCGGACCCGCCGTTCCGGAGGATAAACCCGAAACTGCGCCGAGTCGAGAACCGCTCCGATGAAAAGGAGCTTTTGAGAGGGACACAGGTGTGATTTCGGCACATTGATGGAAAACCCCAGCTCGTGCAGGAGGTCTGCCGTCATCTGAAGGTGGTGGACGACTGTCTGGGGCGAGCCCGCCTTCAACAACCAGTCGTCGAGGTAGGGGAAGACTGCAACCCCTAACCGGCGCAGATGAGCTGCGACCACCGCCATCACTTTCGTGAACACCCGTGGGGCGCTGGTAAGGCCGAATGGGAGCACGATAAACTGAAAGTGCGCGTGGCCTACCGTGAACCGCAGGTAACGCCGGTGGGCCGGCAGGACGGGGATGTGAAAATACGCATCCTGCAAGTCCAACGCTACCATCCAGTCTTGCGGGTCTAGAGCAGCCAAGACCTGAGCCAAAGTCAACATCTTGAACTTCTCCTTCCGGAGGAAGCCGTTGACGTTCCGTAGATCCAAGATAGGACGCAGGCCCCCCTTGTCCTTCTTGGGTACCAGAAAGTAGTGGGAGTAACAACCACACCCTACTTCTGGCCCAGGAACGCGCTCGATGGCCCCCTTGGCCAAGAGGGCCGTAACTTCCTCCTGCAGAAGTGTCAAGTGGTCCCCCGACACACGGTGGTTCTGCGGTGGCATGGCTGGAGGAGTGGTCTCGAAGGGGAGGGAGTAGCCCCTTCGGACGAGCTGCAGCACCCACCTGTCCGATGTGATAGTGCGCCAGCGGGAGTGGTGATGGCGAACCCTGCCCCCCACTGGCGTCACATGGGCCTGAAAGCTCGGACTAGGAGGATTTGGAGGCTGCTGCGGGGGGAGGTGTGGTCTGACCTCGCCGCTGTCCCCGACCGCCTCCACGGCGGAATCCACGGCCGCCACCGCGTTGAGAAGTGTTCTGCGGTGCGTGGCTGGCAGCACGTGTGGGACCGCCCCTTCCTTGGCCACGAAAGGAGCGAAACGAACCCGTTTGCTGGCGCTGGGTTGAGAGACCCAAGGACTTGGCCGTGACCCTGGAGTCCTTGAAGCGCTCAAGCGCGTTGTCCGCTTTGTCGCCAAACAGGCGACTGCCATCGAACGGCATGTCCATCAAGGCATTCTGGACATCAGCCGAAAAATTGGCGGATCTCAGCCAGGCGTGGCGACGAATCGCCACCGTCGTGGACATCGCTCTGCCCAGCGAGTCGGTCGTATCAAGACCACACCTGATGGAATACCTCGCCGCGTCTCGGCCTTCAACCAGAGCCTGGCCGAGCTTGTCCCGTACCTCCTGCGGGCATTGCGGCAGACACTCCGCGACCGTATCCCACAGAGAGTGGGTGTAGCGGCCCAAGAGGCATGCGGTGTTGCAAGACCGCAGTCCCAGACTCAGGGACGAGAAGACCTTTTTGCCATACTGGTCGTACCTCTTAGATTCCCGGTCGGGCGGGGCCGACGGGAACGCGGATTGGGAAGTGGAGGCCTGGATCACCAGACTCTCAGGGGTGGGATGGGTGGACAGAAACTTAGGGTCGTCCGAACACGGACGGTGGCGCCTGGCGACGTTCCTGTCAACAGGCGAACCTGAAGCGGGCCTGGACCACGTGCCCAAAAGAACGTCCGTCAAGGCTTCATTGAACGGCAGCAGAGGCTCCTGTGGGCATGACTGCGGTTTGAAGACCTCGTGAGGATGTTAGGCTTCACTTTAGCGACGGGGAGCTCAAGGCTCAAGGCCTTGGCAGCCCTCATCAGCACCACAGAATAAGCAGCCCCAGCCTCCGACGCCACAGTGGGAGGCGAGACAAAACCAGGGTTAGGAGATTCGTCCAGACCACTGGCATCACCCAAGTCACCTGTCCAGTCCACATCGTACTGACACTCGCGTGACAGAGGGTCCTCAGACCCCTCCCAACCCTCTCCATAATCTTCATCATCACCATAGACTGATTCAACGATGTAGACCGGCTCCTCGGGGCCAATGGGCCCCATCGGCGCCGGACTCGGCGTCGGACGACGCCGGTCCGACTCCGCGTCCGGAATAGGAGAGGGAATGGGGGTGACGCCGCCCGGTGCCGGAGCCCCGACGCCGGCCGGAACCGGCGTCGGAGTCACGGCTCCGCGCGGAGGCGGCACCACGGGTTGCCCCGATGGAATCGGTGCCGGAGAGGCCGGTTGACCAGCCGGCGACGACCCTGAAGGGCCCAGCGGCGTCGGGGCAGGAGCACCCGAACCGCTCGGGCCCCCAGACGGGACCAACGGGCCCGCAGGCGCCGTAGGCCCCGCCGGAGGAGACAGCGCCCTCATGGCCACGAGGAACTCTTCTATCTCCTCGCGCGACGCGCCTTGCCCAGGGACCGACGGGTATGGAGCAGGCGGCGTCGGCGACCCACGCGGGGGTGGGGCCACCCGAACCCCCGGCCGGATCGCGCGAGCGTCGGGGGGAGTCGGGGGTACGATGACGACGCCCCGACTTCTTGTGTCGCTTACCTGAGGAACCGGAGGAATAGTGATGACTCCCGGAGCGCTCGTGGCGGCTCCGCGATCGTTCTCTCGACCGCTCCCTTGACCTCCGGCCAGACCGGGACCGCTCCCGACGCGGGGCCGACAGCCGGAGCTCGAGCAGCTTGCGGGACCGCTCCCATCTAGCCTTACCCGTCAAGGCCCGGCAGTCGACGCAGGACTCCACGTCGTGGTCGGCGCCCAGGCACCGGAGGCAGAGTCGATGGTGGTCGGTGACCGACATCAGGCGGTCGCACCCGTCACAACTTTTAAAACCGGGCATCCTACCGGCACCTGAAAGAGTTAGAGTTAACAAAAAACTTTGGTCAAAAGACCGGAGTACTGCTCTTCGGATCTGCGCTAACTGGCGCGGAAAAAAGAAGAACTGACGTCAGCGCGCGGAGGCGGCGTCTATATACTCCATCGACGTCATCACGGCGCACGACGCCGACGACGGACGCGGAGCCGCAGGGGACGCCTGCAGACGACGCCTACCGACGCGCAGGGGTACTGCTACTCAAAAGTTTCCGGATCCAGACTGACGCCTGGGGATATTCTAAGGTAAGGAATCTAATACTAACCTGTTTCTTTCAGATAATGTTATACCAGAGTTAGCATTTAACCGCGAGGATTATAATGCACTTAAGAGTATATGGTATAGCGTTATCATGGAACAGCTATTAGGACTTGGTTCCGCAAGCTGCAAACGGGCTCAGCTCATGCCAGAGCACCATCTCACATAATTCCAAGCACTCTGCCTTCTGGATTGATAAGGCCTTCCATAGGAGTGACTGATAGGAATATATGTGTCCATTTTAGGTTTAGATATAGGGAACTATATCTAAAGCAAAGGGTGATTACACCACCTTGCCCCAGCTGTTGTGCAGCCAGTTGTGTCTGTTCAGATGGCCAGCCAGGGGTGGCATAATACATGCTTCAGCCCCTGGTAGGCCCTGGGTACACCTATGCCCTGGATGCCTAAGGTATACTGTACAGGGACTGATAAGGAGGCCCAGTACCAATTGGTAAATGCACCTAGGGTACATGGTTGTAAATTTAGAGAGAGAACAGCTAGGCTGTGGGTCTGATTAGCAGGCCCACAGCCAGGGAAAGTCGTAAACCAGTGAAGCAAAAAGCAAAAATGTGGGGTGACCATAGGATTGCAGACCCCACTCTCCTACAGGGACCTGCAGTGGTGGACCAAATTAAAGTCCTCCGTTGGCTAGTGACAAGTGGCAGACCTCTACAGTTATTCCATGCCTCTTCAGATGATAACGCTTAGTTTAATGCTATGAACTGGGCTGTGGATGGGACACATAGCAAATTTGTCTAATGCAGAAGACTCATGCAGTATAAAAAATTACTATCCAGTCTGCAAGGAGTACAGTCGACCACTATTAGCTTTAGGGTGGGCCCAGAGGGTTGCATAGTGTATTGTATAGTAGCATTATATAGCTCTTATTGCCCTTAATGAGGCAGCACATTGCTCCTGGTCCCAAGGTTAGCTTTTTTCTCCAATGCTTATTGTTATTTATTTTGATTAGTATTGTGTTCTTAAAGAAACCATTCTATGAATGTATTCCAGTTTCTATACTGTAAATGAACATGAGTTTGTTGTGATCTTTAGTGGGTGAGGGGGGTATGTCAATTCATGCACATTGTTGATGGTATTAATAGATGAGCAACAAAGGATTAGTTACTGTTAGGTTGCTGGGGTATGGGTTTTTTAAAGGATAGGTTGTGATCTTTGAAATGAGATGTGGACAATTTACAGAAATACAATAATATGGATTAAAGCAAAAATAAATGGGCCAGCAAAATCTGGCTTAGCGTGCTGCGATGGCCTAATGAATATTGTTGGAGCCAATAGTTATTTACACTACTCCCACTAAAGCTCCTCCGAACCGTTACCGGGGTTTGAGAAGGTAGCAAGGGAAGCTGAAATACAAGAGGGAAATTGACTTGGTCATAACACAAATGGGGGAAATAATTCTCTGAACAAACAGAACAAGTTACTTTACCTTCAGTAACACACTTTATGGTGGACACTAATTACAGTTTCCTCACCTTCACATTATCCCCAGCCACCAGACAGTGCTCCTGTGCCCCAGGACATAGATATCGCTGAGCAGCGCTGCAGTGACTCCGGGAGAGACAGACTAGAGCTGCATATAAGCACCACCCCTGCACTCTGATATCCGTTTCATAAGATTTTCTCTTTGGAGCCCTCAGACTTGGAGCGATAAATGTTTGGGATGATACCTTGATTTTTATCTTTGGACCTTTACATATGCCCCTCACCTCTTATCTTAAAACACAGCAGTATCTACAATGCCCCCCAGGATCTAGAACATCCCCATTTCCACCAGGACTGCCCATGCTGTGCTCCAATTTACCTCTTTAAAAAACACTACATCACAATGAATTCACCAACAGAACCAGGAGGTAGGAGGGCAGTGAGGAATCAAGGTGCAGGGTCTGAGGAGAGGGCTCAGACCGAAATATCCTGCAGAGCTGAGCGGGCAGTTACCCTTTCACTGGACCAGACTATCACAGAAATAGTACTTTGTGAACATATGCACATATAAATATGTTGCAGCCAGGAGATATCCAAGGCCGCCCCCCCCCCCACAGGATTACTTCTGAGCAGTGCTAGACAATCTCAAACAGCAGCAATCTCAATCTCAACAGAGTCCTCTTTTGCACACCCTTCCCTTTCTTTGCCCAGAAACCAACAAAGAGCTGACCCGCCACAAACTGCTGATTGAAAAGCTGAGCCCTTTAGGGTCAAGACGATGGGGTCTGCTCTACCTGTGAGGGATGAGGAGGAGCAACAATGCTGTCGCACAAGTTACTTACCTTCGGTAACGATATATCTGTAAGAATCAGTAGTTAGTGTTAGATTCCTTACCTTACAATATCCCCAGGTGTCAGACTGGATTCGGAAAGTTTTCCGTATCAGTACCCCTGCGCATCGGCAGGCGTCGTGTACGGCTCCACGTCCGTCTTCGGAGTCGTGATCGCCGAGATGACGTCGTCGGGGTACTTAGACGCCACCCTCGTGCACTGACGTCAGTTCTTGTACATAGCTTTCCGCACCAGGAACGCAGAGCCATGCCAGAGACCGACGATGGTGCCATACAAAAAACTAGGGCCCTCAAAGGGAGATACCTTGACCCTAGATATCGGTTCGCAGAATGGGGAGTATGGGTGGTGCGGTAAGGAATCTAACATTAACTACTGTTTCTTACAGATATATCGTTACCGAAGGTAAGTAACTTGTGCATCTGAATGAAACAGGTCAGTGTTAGATTCCTTACCTTAGAATAAATACCCCAGCAATACCAACCCCAGTGGTGGGTCTGCGAACCAAGATAACACCAGAAAGTCCTGGAGAACGGAACGGCAGAAAAAGCCATCTCTCCGGACTTGGCTGTCCAGGCAGTAGTGCTTAACAAACGTGTGCAGCGAGGCCTACGTAGCCGCCAGACAGATGTCCTGCAAGGGGAATGCCCGACCCAGGGCAGTAGTAGCCGCCGTGGCCCGGGTGGCATGGGCCTTCTGCCCAACAGGAGGCTCCTTTTTTGCCAAGGAGTAGCAAACCTTGATGCACAAAACGACCCACCGAGAGATGGTCCGATTTGTGCACCGCCCATCCCTTCTTAGCGCCCACATAACCAACAAAGAGCTGGTCCTCCACCCGGAACTGGCATGTGCGATCTACATAGAAGGAGAGCGCACGTTTTGGGTCCAGACGGTGGAGCCTCTTTTCCTCTTTCGAGGGATGCGGAGGCGGAAAGAAGGTGGGCAAAGTGATGAACTGCCCGATATGAAAGGCTGTAACCACCTTCGGCAGGAAAGAAGGACGAGTTCTCAAGACTACTTTGTCCGGATGGACAGAGAGGAAAGGAGGCTTAGAAGATAGAGCCTAGAGCTCACTCACTCTCCTGGCAGAGGTGATGGCAACCAGGAATGCAGTCTTAAGAGTCAGAAGACGAAGAGGGCAATTGTGAAGTGGCTCGAAAGGAGCGCACATCAAAAAGGTTACAACAAGTTTCAAGTCCCACTGAGGCATCACGAAAGGAACAGGAGGGAACATGTGTGTGATGCCTTTCAAGAACCTATTTAAAACAGGGGACTTGAAAAGAGAAGGCTGATCAGGAAGCCTCACAAAGGCTGAAATGGCAGAGAGGTAGCCTTTGATAGTGTCCAGGGCAGAGCCCTGCTGGGCAAGAGAAAGAAGGAAGAGGAGAACCTCTGAAAGGGGGGCAGAAAGTGGATCCACAGCCTTTGCTGTGCACCATGCCACAAATCTGTTCCACCTGCAGGTGTATACCGACTTTGTGGAGGGACGTCTGGCTGCCAGAATGACATTACAGACTTCAGGCGGCAAGTCAAATGGCCTCAACTGTCGCCGCTCAATCTCCCAGCATGGAGGTGGAGACTGGGCAGGTTCGGGTGGAGGACCGTCCCCTGCTGCTGCGACAGAAGGTCCTCCTGAAGAGGCAGACGAACCGGGGGATCGACTGACATACTGAGTAGCTCTGGATACAAGTACCTTCGTGCCCAGTCCGGAGCCACAAGGATGACTTGGGCCCGGTCGCGCTTGATCTTCTTCAGCACTCTGGGCAGAAGTGGTAGAGGCGGAAAGGCGTACAATAGACCGCAACTCCACTCGCGACAAAAAGAGTCTCCGAGCGAGTGCTGCCTTGGAAATTCCAACGCGCAGAACTGATGACATGGCGCGTTCTCTTCTGTGGCAAATAGATCTAACCAAGGCTCTCCCCACTGCTGAAAGAGGCCTTGCGCCACGTCCAAGTTCAGACGCCATTCGTGATCCATCATGCACCGACGGCTGAGTTTGTCCGCCCTGGCGTTCAGAGAACCTGCCAGGTGTTGAACCACCAGGGTCACGCCCTGATGTTCCAGCCACTGCCAGAGGCGCAGAGCCTCCTTGCAAAGGGTCCACGACCCCACCCCGCCCTGTTTGTTGCAGTACCACATGGCGGTGGTGTTGTCCGTGAACACCTGCACTACACTCCCGTTGACAAAGGGGAGGAATGCCTTCAGTGCTAGGCGAATCGCCCGCAGCTCCAACAGGTTGATATGGAGCCGGGACTCCGCCGGAGACCAGATGCCTCTGATCTCCGCCTCTCCCAAGTGGCCACCCCAGCCCTGGAGGGACGCGTCCGTCACAACTACGTGCTCCGGTTGGGGAAGGGAGAGGGATCTGCCTCTGACCCAATCGCGGTCCGTAAGCCACCACTGCAACTGTCTCGCAGTGCCCTCCGAGATCAGGACATGGTCGGATAGGTTGCCCTGATGCTGGGCCCACTGAAACTTCAGGTCCCACTGCAGAGCCCGCATCCGCCACCTGGCGTGATGCACCAGTAGGATGCAGGAGGCCATCAGCCCCAGAAGCCGTAGCGTCAACCTGACCGAAACCCGGGATAACGGCTGAAAGATGGGAATCAGAGCCTGAATATCCCGGATCCGCAGTTCCGGAGGATAAACCCGAAACTGCGCCGAGTCGAGAACCGCTCCGATGAAAAGGAGCTTTTGAGAGGGACACAGGTGTGATTTCGGCACATTGATGGAAAACCCCAGCTCGTGCAGGAGGTCTGCCGTCATCTGAAGGTGGTGGACGACTGATTGGGGCGAGCCCACCTTCAACAACCAGTCGTCGAGGTAGGGGAAGACTGAAACCCCTAACCGGCGCAGATGAGCTGCGACCACCGCCATCACTTTCGTGAACACCCGTGGGGCGCTGGTAAGGCCGAATGGGAGCACGATAAACTGAAAGTGCTCCTGGCCTACCGTGAACCGCAGGTAACGCCGGTGGGCCGGCAGGACGGGGATGTGAAAATACGCATCCTGCAAGTCCAACGCTACCATCCAGTCTTGTGGGTCTAGAGCAGCCAAGACCTGAGCCAAAGTCAACATCTTGAACTTCTCCTTCCGGAGGAAGCCGTTGACGTTCCTTAGGTCCAAGATAGGACGGAGGCCTCCTTTGTCCTTCTTGGGCACCAGAAAGTAGTGGGAGTAGCAACCACACCCTACTTCTGGCCCAGGAACGCGCTCGATGGCCCCCTTGGCCAAGAGGGCCGTAACTTCCTCCTGCAGAAGTGTCAAGTGGTCCCCCGACACACGGTGGTTCTGCGGTGGCATGGCTGGAGGAGTGGACTCGAAGGGGAGGGAGTAGCCCCTTCGGACGAGCTGCAGCACCCACCTGTCCGATGTAATCGCGCGCCAGCGGGAGTGGTGATGGCGAACCCTGCCACCCACTGGCGTCACGTGAGCCCGAAAGCTCGGACTAGGAAGATTTGGAGGCTGCTGCGGGGGGAGGTGTGGACTGACCTCGCCGCTGCCCTCTACCGCCACCACGGCGGAATCCACGGCCGCCACCGCGCTGGGGAGCGTTCTGCGGCGCGTGGCTGGCAGCACGTGTGGGACCGCCCCTTCCTTGGCCACGAAAGGGGCGAAACGAACCCGTTTGCTGGCGCTGGGTCGAAAGACCCAAGGACTTGGCCGTGACCCTGGAGTCCTTGAAGCGCTCAAGCGCGTTGTCCGCCTTGTCACCGAACAGGCGACTGTCATCAAATGGCATGTCCATGAGGGCAGTTTGGACGTCCGGCGAGAAGTTGGCGGATCTCAGCCAAGCATGGCGACGAATCGTCACCGTCGTGGACATAGCCCGTCCCAGCGAGTCGGTCGTGTCAAGACCACACCTGATCGAATACCTCGCCGCGTCCCGGCCTTCAACCAAGGCCTGGTTGAGCTTGTCCCGCACCTCCTGCGGGCATTGCGGCAAACACTCCGCGACCGTATCCCACAGGGAGTGGGTGTAGCGGCCCAAGAGGCACGCGGTATTGCAAGACCGCAGTCCAGCGCTCAAAGACGAAAATACCTTTTTGCCAAATTGGTCATATCGCTTCGATTCCCGATCGGGCGGGGCCGACGGGAATGCGGACTGTGAAGTGGAGGCCTGGATCACCAGACTCTCCGGGGAGGGATGGGTGGAGAGGAAGGCAGGGTCGTCCGAACACGGACGGTGACGCCTGGCAACGTTCCGGTCAACCGGTGCACCGGAAGCGGGCCTGGACCAGGTGCCCAAAAGGACATCCGTCAGGGCCTCATTAAACGGCAGCAGAGGCTCCTGAGGGCATGACTGCGGTTTAAACACTTCGGTGAGAATGTTAGGTTTGACCTTAGCGACGGGGAGCTCAAGGCGCAAGGCCTTGGCAGCCCTCATCAGGACCACCGAATAGGCAGCCCCCGCCTCCGACGCCACAGGGGAAGGCGAGACAAACCCAGGGTTGGGCGACTCGTCCAGACCACTGGCATCACCTAAGTCACCTACCCAGTCCACGTCATACTGGCAGGCTCGTGATAAAGGGTCCTCAGACCCCTCCCAACCCTCTCCATACTCGTCCTCATCGCCGTAGTCCGGGTCGACGATATAGACCGGCTCCTCGGAGCCAATGGGGCCCAACGGCGCCGGACTCGGCGTCGGACGATGCCGGTCCGACTCCGCGTCAGGAGTCAGAGAGGGAATGGGGGTGGCGCCGCGCGGCGCCGGGGACCCAACGCCGGGCGGAACCGACGGCGGAGCCACGGCGTCGCGCGGAGGCGGCACCACGGGTTGGCCCAATGGAATCGGCGCCGGAGAGGTGGACCAGCCGGCGACGACCCTGCGTCGGGGCAGGAGCACCCGAACCGCTCGGGCCCCCAGACGGGACCGACGGGCCCGCAGGCGCCGTAGGCCCCGCCGGAGGAGACATCGCCCTCATAGCCATGAGGAACTCCTCAATCTCCTCGCGCGACGCGCCTTCCCCAGGGACCGACGGGTATGGGGCAGACGGCGTCGGCGACCCACGCGGGGCCGCGGGGGTGGGGCCACCCGAACCCCCGGCCGCATCACGCGGGCGTCGGGGGGAGTCGGGGGTACGATGACGATGCCCCGACTTCTTGTGACGCTTACCTGACGAACCGGAGGAATGGCGGCGACTCCCGGAGCGCTCATGGCGGCTCCGCGATCGCTCCCTCGACCGCTCCCTCGACCTCCGACCGGACCGGGACCGCTCTCGACGCGGGGCCGACACTCGGAGCTCGAGCAGCTTGCGGGACCGCTCCCGTCTAGCTTTACTAGTCAAGGCCCGGCAGTCGACGCAGGACTCCACGTCGTGGTCCGCGCCCAGACACCGGAGGCAGAGTCGATGGTGGTCGGTGACCGACATAAGGCGGTCGCACCCGTCGCAACTCTTGAAACCGGGCATCCTACCGGCACCATAGAAAGATTTAGAATTATCAAAAAACTTGGTCAAAAGACCGGAGTACTGCTCTTCGGATCTGCGCTAACTGGCGCGGAAAAAAGAAGAACTGACGTCAGCGCGCGGAGGCGGCGTCTATATACTCCAGCGACGTCATCACGGCGCACGACGCCGACGACGGACGCGGAGCCGCAGGGGACGCCTGCAGACGACGCCTACCGACGCGCAGGGGTACTGCTACGCAAAAGTTTCCGGATCCAGACTGACGCCTGGGGATATTCTAAGGTAAGGAATCTAATACTAACCTGTTTCTTTCAGATCGCCTCCACGGTGGTTTCCACGGCCGCCACCGCGCTGGATGTTAGTCTGCGGTGCGTGGCTGGCAGCATGTGTGGGGGCGCCCCTTCCGTGGCCACGAAAGGAGCGAAAGGCACCCGTTTGCTGCCTTCCACAAGGGCCTGGCCGAGTTTAGCCCGTACCTCCAACGGGCTTTCTGGCAGCACGTCCGCGACCGTATCCCACAGAGAGCGGGTGTAGCGGTCCCAAGAGGCATGCGGTGTTGGAAGACCGCAGTCCCAGACTCAGGGATGAGAATACCTTTTTGCCGTATTGCTCATACCTCTTGGATTCCCTGTCAGGCGGAGCCGACGGGAATGCGGATTGGGAATTGGAGGCCTGGATCACCAGGCTCTCATGGGTGGGGTGGGTGGACAGGAAACAACGGTCACCCGGGGCCGGGCGGTGGCGTCTGGCCACGTTCCTATCTACAGGCGAACCTGTAGCGGGCTTGGACCAAGTGCCCAAAAGAACGTCGGTCAAGGCCTCATTAAAAGGCAGCAGAGGCTCAGCCGAGCTTGACTGCGGTTTAAGGACCTCAGTGAGGAGGTTAGTCCTCACGGCCGCGACGGGGAGTTCAAGGCCCAAGGCCTTGGTCGCCCGCGTCAGCACCACACTGTAGGTTGCCCCCTCCTCCGTAGCCACGGTAGGAGGTGAGACAAAACCAGTGTCTGGCGAGGTGTCCAGACCACTGGCATCCCCAAGTCCACCTGTCCAGTCCTCCTGGGACTGACACTCCCGTGTCAGAGGGTCCTCAGACCCCTCCCAATACTCCTCATCACCCATCTCCTGGTACTCAGGGGTGTCAAATGATGGGGCGGGTTCATTGAAGTAGAACTCTCCAAACGGCGTAGAGAGCGGCTCCGCTCCGGAACCGGATCGAGGGAGGCATCGGGGACGGCGCCGCCCGAAGACGGCGCCGGAGGTGACACCTGAGGGGCTGACGCCGGTGAGGTCGTTGGGTCAACCGGCGACGACCCGGATCCAGAAGCGGATCCAGCGGCGCCGAGCCCGAAGGCGCCGGCGTCGTCGGGGCCAAAGCACCCGACGGCGTCGGGCCGAAGCCCCCGACCGCTAGGGCCCCCAGACGGGTCCGCTGGGCTCGAAGGCGCCGCGGGGCCCGTCGGAGGAGTGAGAGACCTCATGGCCATGAGGAAACGTTCGATCTCCTCCGGCGTCGCGCGTGGCCCAGGGACCGGAGGGTATGAGGCCGGACGCGACGCCTGCGACTCCGACGGAGCCGCATGGGCGGTGCAACCGAACCCCCGGCCGCGTCGCGCGAGCCTCGGGGGGAGTCCGAAGAGCGATGACGTCTCTTCGACTTCTTGTGCTTACCTAACGACTTCGACCCCGAGGAGTGATGTCAACTCCCGGAGCTATGGTGGCTCCTCTCCCGCGACCGGTCCCTCGACCTCCGTCCGGACCGGGACCTTTCACGGCGCGGGGCCGACTGCCGGAGCTCGCGTCGCTTGCGGGACCGCTCCCGCCTAGCTTTCGAAATTAGGGCCCGGCAGTCGGAGCAGGTCTTGTCGTCATGATCGACAACGAGACAGTGGAGACACCGACGGTGAGGGTCCGTGACCGACAGCAGTCGGTCGCAATCCTCACAAGGCTTAAAACCTGGCATCCGTACCGGCACCGTTCGGCGTAGAAGACTCGAAAGAATGACCAAAAAGGATCAAAAAAGTTTTATTCAAAAAATGACTAAGGTACCACTTTTTCCGGATCTGCGCTGCTAGCGCGGAAAAAAGAACGGACGTCAGCACGCGGAGGCGGCGTCTAAGTACTCCGACGACGTCATCACGGCGCCGACGACGGACGCGGACCTGCAGACGACGCCTACCGACGCGCAAGGGTACTGCTACGCAAAAATTTCCAGATCCAGTCTGACGCCTGGGGATATTCTAAGGTAAGGAATCTATCACTAACGTGTCTCTTTCAGTTATGCGCTGCTGTTCTTGTGGACAAAAGGGCTAACGGTAAAGCATTTGGCCACTGCGACCCTGTGCTCTCCTGAATCTTTGCCAATTTCAGTTTGAGAGTACCATTGTACTTTGCAACCAAACCTGCTGACTGGGGATGATTCCCAGCATGACATTTTTGTCTGAAAATGCAGTTCCTCACAAACAAACTTAATGACTTTGGCGTTAAAGTGACTTCCGTTATCACTCCAAATCAAATGGAGCAAGCTGAAGCGTGGAAAGAACTCCTTCAGGAGTACTTTTACAGTCGCTATGGCTGTATTTTCCTTGGTGGGGTAAGCCTCCACCCATTTACTGAATGCACAAAGAACCAATAAAACATATTTCAAATTGTTGACTCGGTCCATTTCTATATAGTCTATATGAAGGACCTCAAAAGGGAAAGTGTGAGGTGCAAAGTTACCAGGTGGCGTAGGGGTACCTTTATCAGGATTGTGCACCATGCACACCATACAATACTTGACCAAATGGGCGTCAGTCTTTGGAATGTTATCATTTTTCCATTCAGGGTCTAACCACTTATAAATACATTTAGCACTGATATGAGCTGGCCCATGTGCCATGGTAAATACAGGAAGAACATATGCATCTGCAAGCATCCATTTCTGCTTCCCTGCCATATCAATCCAACACGCCTCCTCATCCAAACGTGCTGTACTTTCCTGCCATACTGCTAATTCCTCAATTGTTGCCTCCCTCTGTATCTCACGGACGTTTTCCAGTGTATCCTCAAACAAGGTGACCTCTGGCACCCACCTAGCGGGCCCTGCTACAAATATCTTTTTCATCTTGGTTCGGGCTCTCTCCTTAGCTGTCTGGTCTGCAAAGACATTCCCCTTACCCACATTGTCAGTGATTGTCTTGTGGGCGCTGCACTTTATTATCGCTAATTTCTTGGAGAGTGCCAAAGCCGACAAAAGCCTATGTATAAGAGGGCCATTCTGGATTTTCATCCCATGGGAAGTGAGAAACCCCCTCTCTGCCCAGAGCTGCCCAAAATTATGGGCGACTCCAAAGGCGTACTAACTGTCAGTGTAGATATCGACAGCCAGTCCCTCACTTAACTCACAGGCTCGAATAAGGGCAATGAGCTCTGCAGCTTGGGTCCACTGATAGGGAACTCGTGACGTCTCAACTACCGTGTACAGTGTTGTGATTGCTTATGCAGCAGTTGTAGTGCCATCTGGTAACTTAAAACAAGAGCCATCGACATATAGTTCCCCTTGGGGGTCAGATAAGCAAACATCAGTCAGGTCTACATGAGCTTTCGTCTCTTCCTCAGTCCGAAAGATACAATCATGTATGTCAATTTCCTCACTCTCAGAAGAAAGGGGTAGTAACATGGCTGGGTTTAGAGTGGTACATCTTTTATTCGTGACATGTGGTGCAAAGAGAGTCGACTCATAACGGGTCAGATGTGCACTGGTGAGGTGCTGCGTCTTGGTCTTATTCAAAAGGGTATCCACAGCATGGGGCACCATAACTGTGAGGTCAGTATCAAGTACGAGCCCAGCCGATTGCCTTATAGAGACGGCCACAGCCGCGACTGCTCTTCGACAGCTCGGGAGGGCTCTTCCGACAGGGTCAAGAAGAGTAGAAAAATAAGCACATAGCCATTGCTTACCTCCAAGGGCCTGTGTTAAAACAGAGAGCATACAACCAGCAGTCTTGGGTACATACAGCACGAACGGCTTCATGTAGTCAGCCGTACCAGGCACAGAGCAAAGCGCAACTTTTAATTGCTCAAAAGACTGCTGACATTCAGGCATCCAAGGCAAGGGTCCATGCACATCTTTAGTGGTTAATGCCAGCAGAGGCTTTGCCAGTAACGAGTAGTTAGGGATCCATTGGCGACAATAGTAAGTAATGTCAATAAAAGTGCGCACCTCCCTCTGAGGTTTAGGCATTTTAACAATGGCGCTAATGCGCTCAGGGGTCAATCTTCTATCCTCCTTCGACAGTAGGTGACCTAAAAATGTGACCTCCTGTCGACTATATTAAAGTCTGTAAAGGGACACTTTATGTCCATGGTGTGCCAAATGCAACAACAATTTAACCGTACTGGCTCTGCAACCCTTTTCAGTATCCGAAGCAATGAGAAGGTCATCTACATATTGGAGCAGGACATTACCTAAAGGAAGTGTGAGGGAGTCCAATTAGGCTTTCAAAGCTTGACTATATATACTAGGGCTCTCAGTATAGCCCTGAGGAGCTCGACAGAACGTAAAGCTTCTGCCAGCTAGTATAAAACCGAACCGGTGCCTGCTGTCTGGATGGATCGTAATACTGAAGAATGCATTTTTCAGATCAATGACAGAAAAGAATTTAGCAGAGGAAGTAATCATCGTCAGAAGGGCAGTAATGTCCGGGACCATCGGGAGCTGAGGAACCACTATTTTATTAACTTCACGCAAGGCCATCACAAAACGATAAACGTCTGGATGATCATCAGAGGAACCAGAAGGTGCCCTCTTAAGAATGGGAAGAATAGGGCTATTATAAACGTTAGCAGTCGTCTCTTCAACAACTCCTGATGTAATCAGGTCCCATATAATCTGCAACAAGGCTTACTCCCCTGCTTGCGGTATTTTGTACTGAGGAATTCGAGGGAAAGGGGCATTGTCTTAAATTTTAATGGAAACTGGAGGCATCTGCAATAGTCCTACGTCTGTGCACCTGTTGCCCACAACGTGGGGAGCACATCCTTAAATTCAGCAGGGAGTGTGCATCTTTGGACAGAAACTGCTTAGTGCTGATCACATTCGGACCCATTGTCAAATAAACACCTTCCGGGGAACAACTAAATGGTCGCGTGCAACTTCTTTAATAAATCTAAGCCCATCAGATTTTCTCCGCAATTAGAAGTAAAAAAAAATGGCGAATCCACAGTAAAAGGACCTATAGTCAATATAAGAGGCTTGGAAATGGGGCTCACAACCAGTACACCAGAAAATCCTACCGAAACATTATCATGGCCAGACAGAGCTGCCCTGGGGACCAGTAAACGGGAAATCGCGCTATTTGTTGTACCTGTATCCACCAAAAATTCCTTAGGTGAGCCATGCAAATCTGCAGTAACGTAAGAACCGCTCTGATCTACAGGTATCTGAACTGGTCCCTCACTCTGTCCCTGGCTGTCCTAGCTGCGAGACATTCCTGTCACCATGTCTATATCATAGTCATCATGATAATACTGTCCGCCCCTATTGCCATCAAAGTAGTTACCGTCGGGACGGTCCTGTGGGGCTGCTTCATGCTGAGCTCTGTCCTATCCACCAGCTCCACGACCCCGACCACGAGAACCTCGTTCTCCCGGGCCACGACTTTCTGCAAGAACACTGGACACTCGCTACGGCAATGTCCCTCTTCCTTACAATACGCACACTGGTTAGGCCCTACATGCGTAGTATTCCGAATAGTACGAGGTAGCTGTTGGGCCGTACCACCACATCCTCTACCATTCTCTCGAGAAGCCTACTGCAACAACACTTTTGTCTTCAATTCTTTGTGCTTTTTCTCCACCTTCTCCTTCTCCTCATTTTCCCTGTGCTCATAATTCTGTGCCCTACTCAATATTACAGAAGGGAAGGAGGTGGTCCAAGTGTTCTTCGAGGCTTGCAACTAAGTCATGATCTCACGAAGCAGGTTCGTAACAAATCTATTAAGGAACAATCGGACACCTCCCTCCACTGGCAAATCCTGTCTGTTTAAATCACAAAACACACCTTCAAATCGAGTGAAAAAAATCAGACACACTTTCATCTTTCTTCTGATGACATGCTGTTAACTAGTCCAAATCTACCTTTCGGTGTGGAATAAGAAAGTGCATATAGGTAATAATTCAGCCAGGCAAAGCTAGTATCTCGGCCTAAGGCTTCTCACCAGGCTTCCTCTCCGGGTCCCAGGGTTTAATCTGATCCCAGGTACCACCCAATTCCACAACGTGGTACTGTGTGTGCACATACCTCCAAATATCAACGGGCACCAGTAAACAAAAAAACATTTCAATATCTGCAACCGTCATCACTGTCGATGAAGCGGCCCAAGGCAATTCCTTATCATATGCAGTAGGATTTTTCCTAGGGTCGGGTAACTGAGTCTTAAAGGACAAAACCTCAATCCTTTTCCATGGAGTATAAACCCATTGTTCTTGGAAACGGGCCTCTACCCTTGGTCTAATAACAGTATTCTGCTTATCTCATAGCTCCAGTAGTTCAGGGTGATATATGAGATGGACTCCCATCATCGGAAACTGGGATACTGTCTTCTGGCTCTTTTCAATCAGCCTGCTTCGATAAGCAACCAGTGTTGTGACATTACCAAAAACATAACCAGGTGCCATACCAGCAGCATATACATGGTCCCTAATATCATAAATAATCTGGGGTGCTACATCATTGAAACACTGTTCCCACAGTCCAATTAAATGTAAAAATGTAAAATGTCATGGTACTTATAGAGCGCACTGTCCCCAGACGGTCACCTAGCGGTATCGCCTAATCGGCTTCCTGGCGCTGATGCTCATACCGCTGTGGAACCCCTCCTGTCTTTCCCTGTGAAGTGTCCACTCCTGGGCACCCCCAGGGTGAAGCCAGGCATCCTTAGCGCTGTTGGGGCTGGTGTGGAGGCTAAGCAAGCTATTGCCCAGAGTTGCAGCGTGGGGCTCGTGATTAGAATAGGCACCAAGGCGAGAATTAACAGGTCCGAGGAAATTGAGCCCGAGACCCCGCCGAGGCGGGAATCGAACCCTGGTCCCTGGCCAGAACTCTGCATCAGGGTCTGCCGCTCTAACCATTGAGCCACACTCCTCTAAAGTAGCCGACATGTGCTTCAGGGCATGCTGCTGCACAAATGGCTCAATCTTTCATCCCACTCTACACATCTTCAACACTGTAAATGGTGTACAAGCCCACTGAGCCACCTGATTAGCTCCCACCCTTTTCTCTTCATCTCCCACAAATCAGATCGTATCAAAATCCGCCCCAGTCACTCCCTAGCAGTCAACCAGTCTCCGTCCCCTAGTCTGAGTACAAGTAATGTTGGGGAAAGGAGGAACAGGGAAGGAGTAGTAACAGAAGAAACCGGAACCAACGTCGCTAGTGACTGTGTCGTAGGTGTGAGGGCTGGCGAGAGAGATGCCAAAACAATAGGCGTATCAGAGAGACAAGCAGTCATAGTAGCCACAGAAGGCGAAGTCAAAGAAAGGGCGGGAATGGGGGCGTGGCTTGGAGGGCGACGATGGCGGACGTGGCTCTGTAGAGCTCCCGCCGGCCCACTTTTATCCTGGTAAAATTATCCTTCCCCGAACCCGCACTTGCCTTGAACACATCGGCGGAGGCTGCTGGAGCTTCGGGATACCCTCCGGAGGTGCTTCCGAGACATCTGATCATCAGCGGGGACTGTTATCTGCGGTGAAGCCCGCCGGGCCTACCAGCCGCGTGTGACGCCGGGGCCTCGATTCCTGTGTGACCCCGGCTGCCGGCGCTGGGCCCCGGGCGGTTGGAACATCGGCGGATCCGAGGGGCTCCAGGGGGCGCCCTTGCTACTGCTCGGAGTGCGGACGGTGCACTCTCCTGCCGGGTGCCGCTCTGTAGAAACTGCTGGGGGCCGTACGGGGAAGACTCTGCCAGTGGCCCTGTGGATCCCGGGATCGGCCGGACCCGCCAGCACGGCCGAGGACGGTGCGGCGGCGAGCCGAGTGCCCCCACATCAACTCGGAGGAGACACGCCCTGCTGCTGCAAGCCCTGTGTGGAGACCTGTGAGGTGGTCGGCCCGGGGCCTGGATCCGCGCCATTGTTGGGGGCGCCTCGTCTTCCCGCCTTGCGGGTAGTGCAGTCCGTGGACTCTTGGCGCCTCCATATTTCCGCCGCTCCGGTGGGGTGGACTGCGGCGCGTTGGCGCCTTTCTCGCCCCCCCAACTCGGGGGCCAGAGCTAGTGGTTGTTGCGGCCTGAGGGAGCGCCGGTGCTTGGTTGCCGCGGCCTCGGGATCCGGTGATGCCTGCCTTCCCGCGGCGGTGAAGTGCTCTACGACCTGAGGTGAGCGGTAGTGGCTGGTGCGGACCTGCGGGGGCCCCGTGACAGTGGGGGGCAGAGCCGACCTATACATTTGCTGCTGGGGGCCCGGACTGCCATCTGGAGCCGTCGATCGCTGGTGTCTGGCGCAGTGGTGGGCGGGTGCGGCGCAGTGCCCTGCAGGACTTCCAGGCCCCGGCCCCACCCTGAGCAGTGGCTGATCTCGGCAGACGGTGTGGAGAGGACCTGTCGCGGGGGCGAGTCGGCCTGCTGCGTTTGCCTGGACCATGACCAGAGGCGGGGGCGGCACGAGCGCCACCAAACAGGGGACAATCGACAAGTTCACCGGTCCAGGTGGAGGCTCCGGGGCTGCCGGAGGTGGCCAAGGCGCCGGACCGGACAACGCAGCTTTAATGGCGGCCATCACGCAGTCCAGAGACATGTTGGATGCCAAAATTGGCGCGGTTGGTGCCGATGTAATGCTGCTGCGCCAAGACCTCCGCAACGCGGTCGCCCGCATCACGGAGACCGAGACCAGGGTCTCGGAGGTGGAAGGGGATGTCGGCGCCTTGAAAAAGAGAATGGCGGAGATGGAGAAGATACAGAAAGGATTGGCTCTTCGCGTGGAGGATGCAGAGGGGCGAGCGCGAAGGAATAACCTGCGCTTTTGTAGGCTTTCCGGAGGATTGCGAGAAGGGACCCGTGGATGCCTTCCTGACGGAGTGGTTGGAGAGCTGGCTTCCCCCAGACACTTTGTCACGCTGCTTCGTAGTGGAGCGAGCGCACAGAGCCTTGACACGGAAACCACCGGTAGGGGAACGGCCACGGCCGATCATCGCAAAAATCCTGAACTTCCATGATAGAGACGTCATACTCCGGGAAGCAAGGGTCAAGGAGACACTGCTGTTCGACAGTCATAGAATCATGATCTTCCCGGACTATACCAAGCAGGTCCAGCAGCAGCGTCATTCCTTCCTGGCGGCAAAGGCTAAACTGCGTGGCCTTAAAATCCAATATTCATTGCTGTATCCGGTCCGTCTGCGGGTTGTCTTCAACTCCAGAACCCACTTCTTTGACTCCCCGGAAGACGTATTCAACTGGACGGATGAGACGGTCAGGATCTGACCGAACGCCCAACGGGTCTGAGCTCGGGCCCTTCGCGAAGCTCATCGCAGGAGAGGAGCGACCCCGCCGGCAAGGGTAAACGGCATCGGAAGTCACGTTCGCGACGGCGGTCCCTGTCCAGGGAGGGCCACTTGGGCGGAACACAGCCTGACACTGATCAATCTGGCAAAGAAAACTGAACACCATTTGGATCTGGCCTTTGTCAACTAACCCTGGTCCGTGGATGGACTCTATGGAAGACTTAGCTCTGGTGATGGAGTGGACGACGACTGGTGCAGTATGACTTGGGCCTTGGTGGGGTTTAGGGGCCTTCGCCGGGCTGGCGCCTGTCTACTGCGCCCTCCCTTTGCACCGGATGCTTGGTACAATGGGGTTCGGGGTACTGTTTTTGGGCCGCCTAGTCCTCCCAGGGTTGGGGGTGGTCCTAGGGAGCGAGCCCTGTTAGTTGGGTGGAGTAGTTGGGATCCATTGGCATGGTGGGTTTTAGGCGCTCTGTTTTGGGCCTGAAACTCCACATGCCGCGACAGGTACTTCAATGTTGTCTGAGGTATAGGGGTGGGGGGTGGGATCTGGGGGTTGGGCAGTTTGGGGGTCGGGGTAGGTGGATGGGGACAAAGGGGGTTGTGGGTGTTCTGAAAGGGGTGCACGTGACATCTGATATTTTGGCTTGTGTGGTGTGGGAGTCCTGGGTCGGGCCCTGGTGGCTGCAGAGATTTGTTCATCGAGACTATGGCTGACACCTCGGGACAGGAATCTGCTAGTGACTCTGTGCGAATTTTGAGCTGGAATGTCCGGGGGCTGTTGGATAAAATCAAGCGGGGGCCGTGTTGCGCTGGGGTAAAAGGGACTCGGCTGATGTAATGCTCCTCCAAGAAACACACATGCTGGGTACTAAGGCACTGTGCCTGCAGCGATTTGGCTTCCACCAAGTATTTCATGCAGGGTTTTCCAGGGGCTCGAGGGGGGTGGTCATTCTTGTCCATAGACGACTGTCATATACCCACGAGCGTCACTGGCTTGATCCCCAGGGTCGGTATGTGTTTGTGAAGGGGAGGATTGGAGCGGAGCCAGTGGTGTTTGGCAGTGTGTATGCCCCCCCCCGCCCGCTGCAGTGGTCCTTGGCGGAGAAACTTTTTGACCTCTGGGCCGAGATCCCCCGCTCCCTAGCAGTGATTGGTGGTGACTGGAACGATGTAGTGGATGTGAGCTTGGATAGGCAGAGATTGCAGGGGGTCGCTGCGGCGGCCTCCCCTACACGGCTGCGGGCGATGATGGATGGGTTGGGGTGGGCAGATGCCTGGAGACACCTGCACGCCAGGGCGCGTGAATATACCTATGTGTCAGCGGTGCACGGCTCCTTCTCACGCCTGGATTGTGTATTTGTGCCAGGGGACTTCCTTGACAGGGTGAAATGGGCTGCTATTCGGCCTCGGGGGCTGTCTGATCATTCCCCAGTAGCGGTACAGATTGACCTGCGCAAGACGCGCCAACCATTTCGGTGGCGGATGTCCTCATGGCATCTACAGCAAACGGCCTACACCCAACATATGCGCAGTGCGATTGCCCACTATTGGCAGGAGAATCTGGCGGGAGGGGTGGACGCGGTGACGGTGTGGGAAGCCATGAAACCCACTATGAGAAGTATAGACATTGCCTGGTGCGCTGCTGACCGTCGTACTCGACAGGAGACCATCGTTGCAGCTGCGGAGCGGGTGGGGGTGCTGGAGGGCCGATGCCGGGGAGAGGGTGATGACGTTGCGCTGCGACTGCTGCTCCAGGCACAACAATCCTACGCCTCGGTGTTGCTCGATGAGGCTCGTCAGGCGTGGCTGGCTACGCGGAGCAGGGTATACCAATGGGGGGACAAGTCCTGCACCATGCTACATAGGCTTTGTCAGCAGACGCTACAACCGATCACCCTACCGGGCCTCACTGACGGGGAAGGGACCACGATAACGGACCCGGCGACTCTTGCGACGAGCTTTGCGCGCTATTATACCGAGCAGTACGCGTCTCGGGAATGCCTCCCACCTGAAGCGATTGATGGGTTCCTCACGGATATTCCCCCTCGGGCAGTATCGGAAGAGGTGAGAGAGGCCCTAGACCTCCCCCTGACGGCGGAGGAGCTGGGTGATGCACTGGGCCAGCTCAATGCAGGCAAGGCGCCGGGTCCGAGTGGGTTCCCCAGTGAATTGTACAAGAAATTCCACCTGCAGCTTGGGCCGCATTATAGGCGGGCATTGGAATTGGCGCGGGAACGAGGTAGCCTGCCACTGGATTGGCGTCATGCCGAAATTGTGGTATTCCAGAAGCCGGGTAGGCCCCCCGACCGCCATGAGTCTTATCGCCCTATCTCCTTAATCAACTTTGAGGCCAAACTCCTGGCCAAGGCACTGGCGAACCGCCTACTCCCATATATTGCAGATCTGGTCCACCCGGACCAAGCAGGCGTTATGCCGCACCGGGCGACGAGACACAACATTCGGCGTGCACAGGCGGCGGTAGATGCGGTGGGGACGACCGGGGATCGGGCAGCATTGTTGCTCGCAGACATTGACAGAGCGTTTGACTCGGTCAGCTGGACCTACCTCTTTGCCCTCCTGCCGCTTCTCAATCTGGGACCGGTGTTCATCTCCTATGTGAGACTGCTGTACACAGACATCACCGCCTCGGTGCGTATCGCAGGGGCGATCTCTGAGAAGTTCCCAATTGCTAGGGGTACCCGTCAGGGATGCCCCCTCTCTCCCTACCTCTTCGCGCTGGCCATGGAGCCATTGGCCGCGCGGGTGCGTCTCGATACACAGTATCGAGGTTTTGTGTGGGGGGCGGAACTCTCGGACCGCATCGCATTGTATGCGGATGATGTCCTCTTCTTTATGACCGATCTTCCCCGCTCTGGCCCTCGCATGCTGGATATAATGCGAATGTTTGGGGAGGTCTCGGGACTCTTCCTCAACCAGCGTAAATCGACCCTGTGGGTGCTGGGTGACGAGCCGGAGACATATCCCTGGGCCTCGACTCTGCAGGTGGCGGTCGGTGGTCTAAAATACCTAGGTGTCTTCCTGTCGGACTCTGCTGCTGTAGCATGGGAACGCAACGTGCTGCCGGTATGGGACAAGGTCCAATCGGACATCAAGACCTGGTCACGCATGCCCCTTAATATCTATGGCAGATCTGCCATCTTTAAGATGGTTGCCCTGCCACGGCTCCTGTATCAACTGCAGAACCACCCATACAGGATTGACCCACAGTGGTTCCGTCGGGTGAATTCAGTACTTGGCCGATTTTTGTGGGCTGGAGGTGCCTCCAGGGTAGCGCTGCGGACTTGCTTTCTTTCCACATACTGTGGCGGACTGGCTACCTCCGACCTTCTGTTCTACTACCAGGCTTCGCATCTACTGGTGCTTAATGAGTGGTGGTATGGTGACCACAGTGACCCGGCGTATGCGTTGGAACACTTTTTGATGGGAGATGCCACGCTACACACGCTGCTGTACTCGGCCAGACGGCGAAGGGCGCTGCCGCGGGTCACCCAGGTGGTCTTCATGATATGGAGACAGGCGCTGCGCCGTATGGGATGGTGGGGCAGGCTGACAGCCGAAACTCCGCTGTGGAAAAACGGACAGCTTCCAGCACTGGCCTCCCTATCGGGCTTTGGAGGCTGGGACGCCATCGGGATTTCCTCACTCGGCCATGTCCTCACGGGGACTACGCTCAAATCATTTCAAGACCTTAGCACCGAATTTAATATGCCCAAGACCCAATTTTTCAAGTACCTACAATTTCGTCATGCCCTCGCACCGAGCCTGGTGGGGATGGACCAGCTTCCCGAATTTAGCCCGGTTGAAGCCAAGCTTTTCATGGGGGACCTGGGGGATAAGAAGGTTTCCAAAATGTATCGAACGCTGGTTACTCACTGCTCTTCTTCTCTCCTGTCACTGAAGGCCTCCTGGGAGACGGACGTAGGCCCGTTGGATGAAGATGACTGGAGGGAGGCCCTTGAGTCCCCCCGCGGGGCTGCCATAGCTATACGCCTCAGGTTTATACAATTTAAATACATACATAGGGCATACTATACTAGGCAGCGATTGTGGAGAGCGGGCCTCATTGCCGCTCCGGAATGTTTGCGCTGTGAAACTGAAAGAGGAACGCTACTGCACACGGTATGGTCCTGTGTGGGTCTGACCCGGTTTTGGAATGGGGTGTGGAATTGTCTGTCGGAAGTCCTGGGGTGGGACCTCCCTCGTACACCCAGACTGGGCCTCCTTCATGTTCTGGAGAATGTGGGGGGAAACATCTACAAACGCCACCTCCTGTTCCTGGGGTTGGTTGTAGCTAAACGGGATCTGGCGAGAGCCTGGAAGAGCGACCGTGCCCCCCCACTTAGCGACTGGAAGGCGGGATTAGATTTTCTTATGGGGCTGGAATTACCTGTGTTTGAGGCCAGGGGGTGCCCCCGGAAACATTATAAGATCTGGAAGCAGTGGGCAGACTATAGAGGGCTGATGCTGGAACCCCCAGTCGATATAGATGATGTGCCACCACTGGATGGGGACCTTGGGACCTAGGACGTTATCTGACACCTGTCTTGCCTTACTCACGTATTTGTTGAACTGTGAACACGTGCACGGGGTTAGGGTGGGATAAGGGGTGGGTAGCAGGGGAAGGAAGTTGGGGTTGGTTTTTTGGGGGTGGGGGGACATGGGATGGGGAGGGGGGTGCTTCTAAATTTAGGCCTGTTAGTCATTCTACGATGTGTATACTGTGGACAGTATCCTCCTGTTTGTGGAGAACTGTACTTATGCTTTGCCTAATCTTCCAATAAAAGCAGTTTTGAAAAAAAAAAGAAAGGGCGGGAAGCGCTGTGGCTGCACCAGCTTGATTGACAGTAGAAGAAACAGTAGCAGCAGAGATAGAAGGAACAAATGACTGAGGCTGTGGGATAGCAGGATACATTTTCGGGAGACGTATGGGGTGGAGGTTAAATATCTAACAATTCCTCCACAAATGTATCATTTTCTTCTCGGGCAACATAAGACTTTTCACATTGTAACCGAAATTTCTAATCAGCACACTCTATTCCTTTTTCTATTTTCTCTCTATCATGCACTACAGCTTTCTGAGTCACTGTCTGCATTCTCCCTTTCCGGGCCGCTTTCTCTGCTTTCATTCATCTCTGGTAAGCTTCCTTTTGCCATGTTCTGAGGGAATCAAACATCGACTGCCTACTCCTTTTCACAAACAATTTTTCCTGCAGAAAATTAATTTTCATCAAAAGTGCCTGTCAACGGCCACTGCAACTCGACATTGTCCCTCGTATATTTGTGCCATAACGTAATAAACATAATAGGGCTAAGGCCATATTTTACGTACATGTCGAAATTCAGAGTGCCTTCTGGAGGCGCCAGCTGACTTTCTTCCAATCGAGCATCAGCCGAATTACGACAGCTTAAGCAAAACACTTTACTAAGACACAGCATTTTAAAAAGAGAACAAGTTTACTATGTATCTCTAGCAGATATTTGCAAATATCCTCACCAAAGTCCGTTCACAAATCTCATCAAATACAAATCAAAAAATGGTACCATGTTCAGAAGGAACTCAAAGAAATTGAAGCGCTTGTCCAAAGACGGCTCTCAGACCGTGTCAAATACAAACCAAAATGGCGCCATATCCACAAAGAACCAAAACAAACTCGCCTGGTGCACACAGGTCAAACAAACTTATTCTCCACTGCCAACTCTTCAAAACAAACTGTCAGATCTAAAGGTTTCGCGGTTCAGGATTCCAGTCGGGATGATCACTGGACGAGGCACCGCCGGGTCAGACAGACTGGGCAGCTGCGAGTTCGGAACTCTCTCGTGCAGGGATCCCTGATTCGCCCGTCCGACCCGACGTGGCCCGACCTCCTCACCCATCTGCAGGCATGGATGAGTCACCCGATGGAGTCACTGTTCGGGTGCCAAATGAAGGAAGTGACGATTAGGGCCACCTTGGTCACTCGCGACCACCTCTCAGCCTTCCTAACAAATGATGAGTCGGTCAGACAGAAGAGAATACAAACCAAAGGTATTTATTAGTGGTACACTCGAGTGGAATCCGGTCTGACCAGCCTCCTTATATTGCTGCAGAGGGACTGACTTCTGCCAACATGGTAACACATAATGTACATCTTCAGAATCACTAAGACATGCCCAGACTGGAATTTTCCAGTTGGTAGCTAATGAACACAGGAGATACAGACTGATCAGCTGCAATCCTGGGACCGGGTATATTTTATCTCAGCATCAAGGTTGCTGATGACAAAACAGTCTATTCATTAGTACAGTGTATGGAGATATGGAGAATACAAAAAATATATTGAAGCTGCTTTCTTCTGAGGCAGACAGAATGAGACCTAAGTTAGTTTCGATCAAGGCTCAAAATGGCGGCTAACTACAAAATGGTGCAGCGAATGGTAACTTAAATCGTACAATGCACAAAGAATTTGACTAAAAGCCTTTCTATTTTAACAAGGTTAATTGGATTTTAATGTATAACTATGAAAGTAACTATAAACTGTTAAAGATATTAGAGTGGCTGATTTAAATAGAAGTTCACAAATGGTTTCATAGTTATGGTATGGCTTGTAACTGCAGATTTGTCCTTTTATACAAGTGCCTATTATCTACAGGAATGTGATAATGTTTTTATATACTATCTTCTTTCTAAGATGTTTTAATTGCAATGATTTTTGTTAATCAAGCAATAAAATAATTTGTTCATTCAACTCTGCAGTCCAAGAACCATGGTAGGAACCACAGGTAAACCACACAAGATGATGGACGGAATGTTGCACATTGGCAAAATATTCACCCCCAGTCACAGATCTGGGTTTAATCCATCGTTAATTTGCTCACCAGGCCACAGTAGTTCAGCAATGGCCATATGCAAATCAGTCTTGACCCTGTGCCTCATGGGAACAGTCCAGCCCGAACTGCCAAGCCATGTCTTGGAACCACAGGTAACCAAGACAGAGAACTGGTAAAGCAATGCAGCTTGCACTCTTGGAAGAGGAAGAGAAAAATTTATCTAAAGGCCACATACAATATTAACCTAAAAAAGTAATCCCTGACACAGCAGAACCGACAGGACTGCCATGAGGAGGGAATTCAAAGGTAACACTAGAAAGCAAAGCTCAGCACTTTAGGAAAAAACTATCATAGAATATCAAGCCAAACTGTTTCGTAGAAACAGAAAGAAGGAAAATGAAGGACCCACGCACCAGGAAGAGCATGGAGCAGCAGACAAATTAGATGAACAAAGCAAGAAAACACATAGTTATCTTGAGGAAAAAACTACCAGTAATAGAGTAGCACCCCTGGAATCACCCATAAAGATATCTATATAAAAAAAAATAAACACTGGTAGATGTAACAGAAGAGAAGATATATATGAGAATATATAATCACAGGGAAAAATATACACCTATATATTGATATACCTATAAATAAAAATAAAACATTAACATATGTATATATATATATTATATACACACAAATATATACATTATATACACATACATACATTATAATGCACTCTGGGTTTTGTGGTTTTGCTGGAGTGCATCCTAATCACCTGTGGTGCGGGAGAGAGGCATAGCACAAACACCTCTTTAAACTGCAAAACATTTTTCCCTCTATCTCGAATCTTGCAGTTCACTTTCTTTATTCACCAACAGAACTTGCGTAAAAAAACTGGAACACGTTTCGGTTGTAGACACAGCCTTTATCCTTCGTGTTTTTAGTTCCCAATATTCACATCTCAGCTATCACTTGTAGAAAAGTAAGTTAAAACACAATTATGTTTTTTGCATGTTTCTGGCAATGTACGACTTTTTGTAACAAGCAGAGCATTCACATCAGCTCTTTGTTAGACTTGTGTGCACTTTAATTAACGTCCTGGTATCTTTGAAAGTGTCACAGATCGTATTTCCTTTAATACTGTAATATTACTACCGCCAAACATGAGCATGAATTGACATATCTGCTCTTCCACTAAAGATCACAACAAACTCCTATTGAAAAAGTTACTTACCTTCGGTAAGGATATATCTGTAAGAAACATAGGTGAGTTAAAGATTCCTTACCTTAGAATTACCCCCAGGCGTCAGACTGGATCCGGAAAGTTTTTTCGTCAGCAGTACCTTTGTGCGTTCGTCGTTGGCGTCGTGGTCGCCGGGATGACGTTGCGGTAGCTACTTAGACGCTGCCCTCGCGTGCTGTCACAGTTCTGTACAAGTCTTTTCATACCAGAAACACAGAGCCATGAAAGACACTGACCACCGGAGCACAAAACTAGGGCCCTGAAAGGATGTCCTTAAACCTAGAAATCAGTTTGCAGAACGGGGAGGATGGGTGGGGCAATATGGAATCTATAACTAACCTATGTTTCTTACAGATATATCGTTACCAAAGGTAAGTAATTTTTTCATCTGAAAGAAACAGTTAGTTATAGATTCCTTACCTTAGAATTGATACCCCAGCAATACCAACACCGGTGGGGGGGTCTGCGAACCAAGTTCACACCAGAAAGTCCTGGTGAACAGAACGGCCAAAGAAGTAGTTTCACTTGGCTGTAGAGACAGTAGTGTCTCGTAAACGTTGCAGCGATGTCCACATAGCTACCAGACAGATGTCATTTGGAAGGACTTTCCGTCCCAAAGCAAAGTGGCTGCCGTCGCCCAGGTGGAGTGGGCGCGCAGTCCCCCTGGAGGCTCCTTTTACGCTAGAGAATAGCAGGCTTTGATACACAAAACGACCCATCTGGAGATAGTCCGCTTGTGTACGGCCCGACATTTCTTGGCACCCAGTAGCCAACAAAGAGCTGGTCATCCACCCGGAACGGTTTGGTGCGATCCAGATAAAAGGAAAGCGCCCGTTTTGGGTCCAGACGGTAGAGCTTCTCTTCCTCATTCGAAGGATGCGGAGGCGGAAAGAGGGTGGGCAAAGTGATGGTTTGCCCAAAGTGAAAGAAGGTTACAACCTTGGGAAGGAAGGATGGACAGGTGTGAGAAGTTGGCCTGATGTGCAGTGCTCACTATTCTAGTGATCACTATATATCAGTCCAAACAACCCTTATTGATGATTGGTTGTAAGTCAACCTTATAGACCAGCTATCCTAGTAGCATGGATACGAGCAGTCTAAGGCTAAGACTCTAGAGGGCGTGTTAAGCCAGCTGTTTTACCATCACATTACCCCTTGAACACCCAGTGAAAGGACACCACACAAGTGTTATGAAAATAAACAGTGTATTTATTAGAATCACAACAACCCTGTACTCTTTATGAGGACAGGGTGCTAGGCACACAACAAAACTCTTACGAAAATACTTAAGTTAGCACGTTATACACAAATGCCCGAGGGGCACGAAAAACCATATACTTTAAAAGTGGAATGCGAATTACTAGCAGGTAAGTAACAGTTCTAATAGGCTTTGGAATCGCTAGGACTGGACTAGGGAATCGTTAGATTACTACTAGGAGACCCAGGGGACTCGGGTGCAGAGTGTGCACTCTCACGCGGGATGCGGGACAAAGTCTATGGAGGCTAGTAAAGGCAAAGTTAGTGTTCACGGGCGAACCCGACCTGGTAGGAAGAAAACGACAGTGGATCCTGACCCTAGGATAGTGAGGCTATGCTGGGACACCGAAGTGCCGAAGTTACCTAGCCCAGGGGCTGCAGCTGCATAGGTCTGAAAAGACGTCGGGGATCTCGTTGCCGGACCAGGAGCCTGGAGGGAAGAAGTTGCTGGCAGGCGACCAGTGAAGAAAAGTTCGATGGATCCAAGCCTGGATCAAGGAAGAAGAAAACCTGAAAGCAGAGGGGACCAAGTTCTTGAATCACTAGCCAGTGATTAAGTGGGCACCAGGATGGCACCGGGCGAAGTCACCGCAGTCAGGTGAGTGGGCGCTGCTGGGCTCTGCAGTCTCTCGGACCAGGAGGCGTTGTCGGCGACCAGGATGGAGGTGCGAGCTGTCCCACGAAGGTTCTTGCTGTCGACGTCGCTGGACCCAGGATTGGGCAACAAGTCTTGGCAAAGGCAAGGCCCACGCGGTGGACCTAAGATGGCGTCTTGAGTGGACCAGGAGGGTCCAGGGTACTTCTCCGATGGAGGGAAGCAAGGGCCAGTCTGGAGCAACCAGACCAGCAGCAGAAATGTCGTCGGGCGTCGTCAGGAAGGCCACAAGCCAGCGGGCTAGTAGCCAAACAACGCGGTGAGCAGTAAAAAGCAGAAGGGCCCCACGCAGATCGTGGAGATGCTGGGGGGCTGCTCTTCGGTGCTGGAGCTGCTCAGGGTGGGGGCTTCTCGGACCCCAAAGCACTCACCAGGAATTCACTCGGCGGGCTTGTTGTTCAGAAATCGTGCAGTCTTGAAGATGGCCGGTCCCTCGAGGTCTCGTCACACCCACGAATCTCAGCGTGACTGATGATGCAGGTAGAGGTCAGAGGTGCCAGGGAAGCCGGTTCTCGTCGAGCTGGGCAGTCGGATTCCGGAGGAAGGACTTGCAGCAGACCGCAGTGTTCTGTAGATGGTGCCTGCGGATGCAGGGTGACTACTCCTTAGTCACAAGGGAGAAATCTTAGGAAGAAGTCTTGAGTTCCTTTCGTGGAAAGTAGTTTCAGGATTCAAAGATGATCTGATTTGGAAGGGGGCCAGTCTCTACCTTTATCCTGTAAAAAGGGGCTGGCACGCGACTAAGTCCTGCCCTATGGGTGGGACTAGGAGGGGGGTGGTTACACCCACTTCCTTGGCGGGCTTTTCCCCAGCACAGGGTCTGGAGTGACCCTGGAACTGGTTCCAGCCAGCCTATGCACAGTGAGCACCGGGGTGCCACGTGCAGTCACCTTCCTCTAAAGCCCTGCCTACCTACAATACACAAAATCCTGTCTGGGACGGTGCTGGCACCGCCCCTGGCAGGAAACCCTTTGTCCTTATCTCCTGCTCTGGGAGGACTCCCAGCAGCAGGAGGGCAGACTTGTGTCTCGGTGGCAGCATCCATTTTGTGGAGCTGAGGCTCTGTTGGATTTTAACCGGGGTTACAGCTACATACATGTCGTGTCCCTCTAGAAGGGTGGAATGCTAACCCCGTCGCCAGAATTGGCGAGGGGTTAGTATTCCAATTCGTATGACACCTTACTCGACATGTTTTGATAAAGCGATACCAGAGTTGGCATATAACCGCGAGGATTATAATGCACTTAAGAGTATATGGTATGCGATATCATGGAAACGGCTAAGGGATAGATCCCGAAAGCCGCAGACAGGCTCAGCTCATGCCAGAGCACCATCTCACACGATTCCAAGCACTCTGCCTTCAGGATTGTTAAGGCCTGCCATAGGAGTGACTGATAGGAGATCTGTGTGTCCATTTTAGGGTTAGATATAGGTATACTATATCTAAAGCAAAGGGTGATTACACCACCTTGCCCCAGCTGTCAAGCAGCCAGTTGTGTCAGATTTGGATGGCCAGCCAGGGGTGGCATAATACATGCTGCAGCCCCTGGTAGGCCCTGGGTACACCTATGCCCTGGGTACCTAAGGTACACTGTACAGGGACTGATAAGGTGACTCAGTATCCAATTTAGATATGTACCTAAGGTACATGGAATCCATTTTACAGAGAGAGCAGTAGGCCTGGGGCCCTGAATAGCAGGGTCCCAGGTCAACTAAGTCAGAAAACCAGCAAAACACCAGGCAAAAAGTTGGGGGCAACCATAGTCAGGGATCTACCTTCCTACATAACCCCCCCCAAACGAAAGGAGATAAGGCTAGCCTTGCCAGGTAAGCCTATATTGCCTGAGTGGCCATATAAGGAAGTACCAGCACTGGCATGGTTACCCCCTACCTCATGGTCCACTAAGCAATCCCTCACCCTAAGGGTGTCTGAGGGTCTCCACCATAGGGAATCTCTACCTGTGGTGTGTTTTGGCAAAGTAAAAGGCTGGTGCTGAAATGGAGTACTGAAGTGAGGCTCCACTAATTTTGGGCTCAGCTTCCTCCAATCATTTTCCACCATAGAGGCCTTTCTTTCCAAGACTGAGTTGTTTTGGGCTCTCAGGGTCAACCTCTGGCTACCTACAGCTAGAGGTTGGGTCCCTCTGTTTGGCTTACTGGAGGGACAGGTCAGGTTTGGGGCCCTCAGGTCCCAGGTTTGGCTGTGCCCAACAGTGTCCATCTGTGGGAGGTCCCTAACTAAATTTAAGGGGGATCCCTCAGGAGTTGGTTTTATTTTCACTTGGCTAGGACTACTAGCTTCAGTGCCCTTAATCTGCTGATTGGGGAATTCTTTTGGACAGGGGGCCCTTTGGGGTCCACCACTGGCCTCCCTGACCTCTACAGCCCTGGGCTGACTGAGGCAGGGTAGAGAGGGGCAGGTTACCTGCTCCAGACTGGGTCCCATCTTGGAAGGGTCCACTGACATCAGGGGTCCTGCCAGGCTAGGCCTGACTACCTCTGTGGCAGTTTCTTCACAAGGGGTCAGATCAGTTCCCTGAGGAGGCTGATCTTTTCCTAAAGTCTGGTGGGAGGGAGATTTCTCTTCCTCCTCAATGCTCTCTGTCTGAGTGGAGTGATCCATAGTTTCAGGCTTCACAACACTATCATCTGTCTGAGTTTGAGCTGTGGCCATCACAACTCTCCCAACCTTTTCAGGAGGGGGCTCAGTTTGGGTGTGGGCTGTTACCATGACAGCCTTGACAACCTGTTCTGGGAAGGAAGTTGTCTGAGATTGGGTTGTGACTGGCACAACCCTCCTGACCTGTTCAGGGAGGACATCTTGGACTGGGGCTGTGGCTATCACTGCCCCACTAACCTTACCATAGGTATTTACCATTTTAGAATGGGTTTCTTGCTCAACTTCAGCCCAGGCTGAGAGCTCTAAATCATTCCCCAGTAGGCAATCTACAGGCAAGTTTGGTGACACTGCCACTCTCTTGTGGCCAGTGACACCTCCCCAGCTGAGATTGACCACTGCCATGGGATGATCTCTCTGTACTCCATCAATATTGGTCACCTGGTATGTGGCACCAGGTAAAAGTTGCCTTGAGGGGACTAGACTCTCAGTCACCATAGTGATGCTAGCCCCTGTATCTCTATAGGCCTCAACTTTTATACCATTGATGAGGGGCTCCTGTCTGTACTTGCCCAAAGTGTTGGGACAAGTTGTGAAGTTGGCAAACCCCATGCCAGTCTCACAGACAAGAGTATCTAAGTCAGGGGACCTGGTTAGCCCAGAGTCCCCAGGAACTCCCAAAGTAAATGCACCCAAATTCTTGGGGGCACTCCCACCACCTGGGGGATTACTACTAGTAGTAACAGGAGGTTTGGGAATGTTACTTGGGGGTATGTTTTCCTTATTGTTATTCTTTGGGCAACTGCTGTCAGTTTTTAAATGACCCACCTGTTTACAGGGATAACAATAAGGTTTCTTCTGGTTGTTGGAAGGATTCTGGGACCCACCCCCCTCAGAGGATTTTTGGGGCCCTGATGTGGTTTGATCTGTAGATTTATTCCCACCCTTCTCTTGAGGCTTGGTTGATTCCTTTTTCTGGTCACCACCTTGGTTCTTGGGCCTAATCCTGGTTCTGACCCATTTGTATGCCCTCTTACCCAATTCTTGTGGAGAGGTCAGATCAGAGTCTACCAGGTGCTGGTGTAATAACTGGTTCTGACAATTATTTAAGACTGCTCTCTCATAATAAGATTATACAATCCTGTGAAGTCAGTAACCTTGCTACCCAGTAGCCAGCCTTCCAAAGCCTTAGTGGCACAATCAACAAAGTCAGACCAGTCCTGAGACTGAGTTTTCTGGGTGTCTCTGAACAGCAACCTGTACTGCTCAGTGGTTAAGCCAAACCCATCAACCAGTGCATTTTTCAGGACCTGGTAATCATTAGCATCCTCCACTCTTGTAGTGAGGAGCTTATCTCTACCTTTACCATCAAAGGAGAGCCACAGTATAGCTGCCCACTGACTTTGGGGGATGCACTGTACAGTGCAGGCCCTCTCCAAAGCAGCCATCCATTTCTGGATGTCATCCCCTTGTTTAAAGGGGGGCACTATCTTAGTCAGGTGTTTAGTATCTAAACCCTTCTCTCTATCTCTTGGGAGATTGCTGCCACCAGTGGGAGCTAGCCCACTCATCTGCTGCTCTCTTGCCAGGGCAAGCTTCTCTTTGGCCAGGGCAATTTCTTCCCTTTCAATCCTCAGTTCAGCTTGTCTCATCCTAGCTTCATGCTCCCTTCTCTGAGGGGAAGTAAATCTCCTCTGTGGAGGATTCCTTCTCCCCTGAGAAGAGGCATTAGAGTGCAGAGATCTATTGGAGTCCCTAGAAAGAGATCTCTCTCTCCTAACTCCAAGGTTAGGCCCACTTCGGGTTAGTACTGGGGGTCCCCCAGATCCTAGCCCAAGTAAGTCTAAGTTGGTCCTAGTTAGCCTTCTGACTACCTCAAGACCCTTGTCTACCTCATCCCCAGAGAGTACCTCCTGATCCTCCTCCTCAACTGCTGAATCAGTGTTGGGGAGATCTGGATCCCCAGAGGTTCCCTCTAAGGCTGGCATGTTCTCATGTAACTGAGAAAGCTTTCTGGCATCATATGTCTCTAAGAGACCTATCAGAAAGGGAGTGGTGGGGTTAGACCCCTGCTTCAGTTTTCTGGAGACACAGATTTGTCTCATCTCCTGGAAACTGAGAGCTGCATATCTTGAAGTGACCTGTGGAGGGTCAACACTGACCAGGGGAGTCTCAGTAGATTCTCCCTGGGTAGACATGCTTTTCTAGTGAGGTGTAAGTGGTGCACTTACCTACACTATATGTTTGCCTACTGATCCCTTGCTAGAGTTGTAGTTTAGGGTGTGCTAGGCCCTAGGAGCTACAACAGCTGGTTCAGTAGAACTCAGAGTATTCTAAGCTAAGTTATATGTACCTTTAGTACTTATGTGATCTTTCACAAGATATTCTTAGGGCATGTGTGGTAAAACAACAGCAAGCTCAAATCCCAACCGCTGCCACCAATGTGAGAAGTTGGCCTGATGTGCAGTGCTCACTATTCTAGTGATCACTATATATCAGTCCAAACAACCCTTATTGATGATTGGTTGTAAGTCAACCTTATAGACCAGCTATCCTAGTAGCATGGATACGAGCAGTCTAAGGCTAAGACTCTAGAGGGCGTGTTAAGCCAGCTGTTTTACCATCACATTACCCCTTGAACACCCAGTGAAAGGACACCACACAAGTGTTATGAAAATAAACAGTGTATTTATTAGAATCACAACAACCCTGTACTCTTTATGAGGACAGGGTGCTAGGCACACAACAAAACTCTTACGAAAATACTTAAGTTAGCACGTTATACACAAATGCCCGAGGGGCATGAAAAACCATATACTTTAAAAGTGGAATGCGAATTACTAGCAGGTAAGTAACAGTTCTAATAGGCTTTGGAATCGCTAGGACTGGACTAGGGAATCGTTAGATTACTACTAGGAGACCCAGGGGACTCGGGTGCAGAGTGTGCACTCTCACGCGGGATGCGGGACAAAGTCTATGGAGGCTAGTAAAGGCAAAGTTAGTGTTCACGGGCGAACCCGACCTGGTAGGAAGAAAACGACAGTGGATCCTGACCCTAGGATAGTGAGGCTATGCTGGGACACCGAAGTGCCGAAGTTACCTAGCCCAGGGGCTGCAGCTGCATAGGTCTGAAAAGACGTCGGGGATCTCGTTGCCGGACCAGGAGCCTGGAGGGAATAAGTTGCTGGCAGGCGACCAGTGAAGAAAAGTTCGATGGATCCAAGCCTGGATCAAGGAAGAAGAAAACCTGAAAGCAGCGGGGACCAAGTTCTTGAATCACTAGCCAGTGATTAAGTGGGCACCAGGATGGCACCGGGCGAAGTCACCGCAGTCAGGTGAGTGGGCGCTGCTGGGCTCTGCAGTCTCTCGGACCAGGAGGCGTTGTCGGCGACCAGGATGGAGGTGCGAGCTGTCCCACGAAGGTTCTTGCTGTCGACGTCGCTGGACCCAGGATTGGGCAACAAGTCTTGGCAAATGCAAGGCCCACGCGGTGGACCTAAGATGGCGTCTTGAGTGGACCAGGAGGGTCCAGGGTACTTCTCCGATGGAGGGAAGCAAGGGCCAGTCTGGAGCAACCAGACCAGCAGCAGAAATGTCGTCGGGCGTCGTCAGGAAGGCCACAAGCCAGCGGGCTAGTAGCCAAACAACGCGGTGAGCAGTAAAAAGCAGAAGGGCCCCACGCAGATCGTGGAGATGCTGGGGGGCTGCTCTTCGGTGCTGGAGCTGCTCAGGGTGGGGGCTTCTCGGACCCCAAAGCACTCACCAGGAATTCACTCGGCGGGCTTGTTGTTCAGAAGTCGTGCAGTCTTGAAGATGGCCGGTCCCTCGAGGTCTCGTCACACCCACGAATCTCAGCGTGACTGATGATGCAGGTAGAGGTCAGAGGTGCCAGGGAAGCCGGTTCTCGTCGAGCTGGGCAGTCGGATTCCGGAGGAAGGACTTGCAGCAGACCGCAGTGTTCTGTAGATGGTGCCTGCGGATGCAGGGTGACTACTCCTTAGTCACAAGGGAGAAATCTTAGGAAGAAGTCTTGAGTTCCTTTCGTGGAAAGTAGTTTCAGGATTCAAAGATGATCTGATTTGGAAGGGGGCCAGTCTCTACCTTTATCCTGTAAAAAGGGGCTGGCACGCGACTAAGTCCTGCCCTATGGGTGGGACTAGGAGGGGGGTGGTTACACCCACTTCCTTGGCGGGCTTTTCCCCAGCACAGGGTCTGGAGTGACCCTGGAACTGGTTCCAGCCAGCCTATGCACAGTGAGCACCGGGGTGCCACGTGCAGTCACCTTCCTCTAAAGCCCTGCCTACCTACAATACACAAAATCCTGTCTGGGACGGTGCTGGCACCGCCCCTGGCAGGAAACCCTTTGTCCTTATCTCCTGCTCTGGGAGGACTCCCAGCAGCAGGAGGGCAGACTTGTGTCTCGGTGGCAGCATCCATTTTGTGGAGCTGAGGCTCTGTTGGATTTTAACCGGGGTTACAGCTACATACATGTCGTGTCCCTCTAGAAGGGTGGAATGCTAACCCCGTCGCCAGAATTGGCGAGGGGTTAGTATTCCAATTCGTATGACACCTTACTCGACATGTTTTGATAAAGCGATACCAGAGTTGGCATATAACCGCGAGGATTATAATGCACTTAAGAGTATATGGTATGCGATATCATGGAAACGGCTAAGGGATAGATCCCGAAAGCCGCAGACAGGCTCAGCTCATGCCAGAGCACCATCTCACACGATTCCAAGCACTCTGCCTTCAGGATTGTTAAGGCCTGCCATAGGAGTGACTGATAGGAGATCTGTGTGTCCATTTTAGGGTTAGATATAGGTATACTATATCTAAAGCAAAGGGTGATTACACCACCTTGCCCCAGCTGTCAAGCAGCCAGTTGTGTCAGATTTGGATGGCCAGCCAGGGGTGGCATAATACATGCTGCAGCCCCTGGTAGGCCCTGGGTACACCTATGCCCTGGGTACCTAAGGTACACTGTACAGGGACTGATAAGGTGACTCAGTATCCAATTTAGATATGTACCTAAGGTACATGGAATCCATTTTACAGAGAGAGCAGTAGGCCTGGGGCCCTGAATAGCAGGGTCCCAGGTCAACTAAGTCAGAAAACCAGCAAAACACCAGGCAAAAAGTTGGGGGCAACCATAGTCAGGGATCTACCTTCCTACAACAGGTCCTGAGGACAACCTTGTCTGGATGGACAGACAGAAAAGGAGGCTTGAATGAAAGAGCCTGGAGCCCACTCACTCTCCTGGGAGATGTGATGGCCACCAGGAATGCAGTCTTAAGAGTTAAGAGTCTTAAGGGACAGGTGTCAAGCGGCTCAAAGGGAGCGCACATTAAATATGTCAAGACCAGATTAAAGTCCCACTGAGGCATAACAAAAGGACTAGGAGGAAAGAGATGAGTTATGCCTTTTAAAAAATGATTTACAACCGGGGACTTGAAAAGAGAAGGCTGATCAGGAAGCCGAAGAAAGGCCGAAATGGCTGAAAGATGTCCCTTAATAGTGTCCAGAGCAGATCCCTGCTGGGCCAAAGAAAGAAGGAACAAGAGAACCTCAGAAAGGGGGGCAGAAAGGGGAGCCACAGCCTTTACTGTGCACCATGCCACAAATATGTTCCACCAGCAGGCGTATACCGTCTTAGTGGAGGGACGCCTGGCTGACAAGATTTCATCACAAACTTCAGCAGGCAAGTCAAATGACATTACCTGCCGCCACTCAATCTCAAAGCAAGGAGGTGGAGGCTTGACAGGTTCAGGTGGAGGACCGTTCTCTGTAGGCAGTCGGGTCAGAGGATCGATGGCCATGTTGAGCAGCTCGGGATACCAGACTCTTCGTGCCCAATCCAGAGCCACAAGGATGACTTGGGCCCGGTCACGCTTGATCTTCTTCAGCACTCTGGGTAGAAGTGGTATAGGCGGAAAGGCGTATAGTAGACCGCAACTCCACTCGTGATGAAAAGCGTCGCCTAGCGAGTGCCGCCTTGGAAATTCCAATGCGCAGAACTGATGACATTGCGCGTTCTATTCTGTCGTGAATAGATCTAACCAAGGCTCTCCCCAATGCTGAAAGAGACCTTGCGCCACGTCCTAGTTCAGGCGCCATTTGTGATCAATCATGCACCGGCCGCTGAGTTCATCCGCCCTGGCATTCAGAGAACCTGCCAGGGGTTGAACCACCATGGAAATGCCCTGATGTTCCAGCCATGTCCAGAGGTGCAGAGTCCCTTGACACAGGGTCCACGACCCCACCCCGCCCTGTTTGTTGCAGTACCACATGGCGGTGGTTTTGTCTGTGAACACCTGCACTACTCTCCCCATGACAGAGGGAAGGAATGTCTTCAGTGCAAGTTGGATTGCCCGAAGCTCCAGAAGGTTGATATGGAGCCGGGACTCCGCCGGAGACCAGAGGTCTCTGATCTCCGCCTCTCCCATGTGGCCGCCCCATCCCAGGAGGGACGCGTCCGTCACCACTGTGTGCTCCGGTTGGGAAGGGAGTGGGATCTGCCATTGACTCAATCGTGATCCGTGAGCCACCACTGCAATTGTCGTGCAGTGTCCTCCGAGATCTGGACGTGATCGGACAGGGATGCCCTGATGCTGTGCCCACTGGAACTTCAGGTCCCACTGCAGAGCCCGCATATGCCATCTGGCATGATCCACCAGCAGGATGCAGTAGGCCATCAGACCCAGGAGTCGAAGGGTCATCCTGACCGGAACCCAGGATAGAGGCTGAAAGATTGGAATCATAGCCGGAATATCCCGGACTTGCTGTTCAGGAGGATAAACCCAAAACCGAGTTGTGTCCAGAACCGCACTGATGAAGAGGAGCTTCTGAGAGGGAATCAGGTGTGACTTCGGCACATTGATGGAGAACCCCAGCAGGTGCCGGAGGCTGGTCCTAGTCTGGAGGTGGGAGACGACAGTCTGGGGCGAGCCCGCCTTCAACAGCCAGTCGTCTAGATAGGGGAAGACTGAAACCCCCGATCTGCGCAGATGAGCTGCGACCACCGCCATCACTTTCGTGAACACCCGACGGGCACTGGTAAGGCCAAAGGGGAGCACGGTAAACTGAAAGTGGTCGTGGTCTACCGTGAACCGCAGGTAATGCCGGTGGGCTGGCAGGACGGGGATGTGAAAGTAAGCGTCCTGCAAGTCCAACACTAACATCCAGTCTCCAGGGTCAAGGGCAGACAAGACCTGAGCGAGCGTCAACATTTTGAACTTCTCTTTCCGGAGGAAGCGGTTGATGTTCCTGAGATCCAAGATAGGACGCAGGCCCTTCTCCTTTCTTGGGTACCAGAAAGTAGTGGGAGTAACAACCACAACCTACTTCTGGGGCAGGAACGCGCTCAATGGCTCCCTTGGCCAAGAGAGCCATGACTTCCTGTTGGAGAATGCCCAGGTGATCCTCCAACATACGGTGGTACCGAGGTGGCATGGCTGGAGGAGTAGTCTTGGAGTGGAGGGAGTAGCCCCTTTGGACTATCTGCAAAACCCACCTGTCCGACGTGATGGTGCGCCACCCACTGGCATTTGATGGGCCTGAAATCTCAGACTAGGAAGGTTTGGAGGCTGCTGCAGAGGGGGTGCTGTGGACTGGCGCAGCTGCTGGCCCCCTGAACCACGGTGGTGGTTCCCACGTCCCCGGCCGCACGAAGGTTGGGTAACATGCGTCGGCCTGTGGCTCTGGGCAGGACGTAGTGGGGCACCCCTTCCGTAGCCACAAAAGGGACGAAAAGCAGACTACGCAGGGCGGTCGGAGAGCCCCAAGGATTTGGCTGTAGCCGGTGAGTCCTTGAAACGCTCTAGAGCGTTGTCCGCTTTGTCAACAAAAAGGCGACGGGCATCAAAAGGCATGTCCATGAGGGTATCCTGAACATCCCCAGAAAAGCCAGTGTATCTCATCCAGGCGTAGCGACGAAAGGCTACCGACGTGGAAATCGTCCTGCCTAGAGAGTCGGCGGTATGCAGCCCACAACGGATGGTAAACTTTGCTGCATCCCTCCCGGCGGCAATAGCCTGGGAGAGCACTGTCAGGGTCTCCTCCGGACACTGAGGCAGCACTTGCACAACCATATCCCACACAGAGTGGGAATAACGGCCCAAGTGACATGCAGTGTTTACCAACTGCAGTCCCAAGCTGGCGGAAGAGGAAATCTTCTTCCCACAATGATCCAGCTCCTTGGATTCCCAAACTGGTGGAGCGGTAGGGAATGTGCTCTTGGAGGTAGAGGCTTGGACCCCCAAGCTCTCAGGGGTGGAGTGTTGGGAGAGGAAAGTGGGGTCGCCCAGAGCCAGTCGGTGGCATCAGGCGACTATCCTGTCCACGGGAGTCCCTGTGTTGGGCCTGGACCAGGTGCCCAAAAGGACATCGGTGAGGGCTTCATTGAACGGCAGCAGGGGCTCCTAAGAGTTTGCTTGTGGTTGAAGCACCTCTGTCAGGAGGTTAGTCCTGACCACCACTGTAAGGGAGCTTGAGGTTGAGAGCCGCCCTAAGCCACACCACTGCGTATGACGCTCCCTCCTCCGTAGCCACGGTAGGAGGAGACAACATGCCAAGGTCAGGGGAGGTGTCCAAAAAACTGGCATCTCCCAGTTCCTCTCTCCAGTCCTGTTCACTGTCCAACTAGTCAGTCAGAGGGTCCCCTGACCCCTCCCAGTCCTCCTCCTCGTCCTCTGAGTGCCTATCTGGCCTAAAAGGGAGCCCTGGAGTGAACAGGGGCACAAAACCCGATCTCCGCCAAGGAGGCTGGGGTCGATGCCAGCCGGGGGGCCAACCGGCGGTGGATGCAGAAATAGTACCGGAGGAAGCGGCGCCAGTGGAGGTGTTATAAGGTCAACCAGCGCCGATCCGGATCAGGTCTGGATCCAAGGGGGGCCAGAGCTTCCGGCAGAGAAGGCCTAGGCCCCCCCAACGGAGTTCCCAGGGCCTGAAGGCGCGCCGGCAGGTTCAGGCTGCCCAAAGATACTATGCATCGCCTCGTAAAACTTACGAAGCAGGGCAGGAGTCGCTTCGAGTCTTGGAAAGGGAGGGAAACTCTGAGACGACTCTTCAGGCGGTGCACGCAGAACCGCAGGAGGGGCACCGCCCGCATCCCTCGTCGCGTCAGCCAACAGACGGGGAGAAGTCGAAGAGCGACGATGCTTCTTTGACGTCTTCTAGTGCTTCGACTTACCTGACCCTGAGTGCGAAGTTTTAGAAGACTTAGAAGAGTGGTGATGGCTCCGCGACGGCCCCTCGACCTCCCTCGTGACCGGGACCTCGAACGGCCCGGAGCCGACTGCCAGTGCTCAAGCAGCTCTCGGGACAGCTCCCGCAAAGCCTTCAGAGCCATGGACCGGCAGTCGGAGCATGACTTGGGGTCGTGGTCGCGCTCCAGGCAAAAGAGGCACACATGGTGCAGATCCGTAACCGACATCAGTCGAGAACAGAATCCGCTAGCCTTGAAGCCTGGCATCTCTACTTGTACCTGGAGTCGTAGGACTCAAAAAGACGGCGACAAAAGTCGCTCAAAAGTTCAGTCAAAAATTGACTAGGGGTACTGCTCTCTCCGGATCTGCGTTGGCTGGAACGGAAAAAGAAAGAACTGATGTCAGCGCGCGAGGCCAGCAGCGTCTAAGTACCTACAGCGACGTCATCCCGGCGACCACGGCGCCAATGACAAACGTGGAGGCAACCGACGCCACCTTCCGACGCAGAGAGGTACTGCTGACGAAAAAAGTTTCCGGATCCTGTCTGATGCCTGGGGGTAATTCTAAGGTAAGGAATCTATATATAACTGTTTCATTCAAATAATTTAATTTACAAGATAGAAACTGGAATAAATGCATAGAACGGTTTCTTTAAGAGCACAATACTAATCAAAATAACCAACAATAAGCATTGGAGAAAAAAAGCTAACCTTGGGTCCAGGAGCAACATGCTGCCTGGCATAAAGCACTTCAATGCCTCGCCAAGGGCAATAAGTGCTACATAATGCAACTATACAATACAATATGCAACCCTCTTGACCCACACTAAAGCTAATAGTGGTCCAGTGTACTCCATGCAGCCTGGATTGTAATTTCTTATACTGCGCGAGTCTTATGCATTAGACAAATTTGCTATGGGTCCCATCCACCGCCCAGTTCACCGGTGTACTGGTTCACAGCATTAAGCCACGCATCATCATTTGAAGAGGCATTGAAGAACTGTAGAGATCTGCCACATGTCGCTAGCCAACAGAGGACTTTAATTTGGTCCACCACTGCAGGTCCCAACAAACAAGTTACTTACCTTTGATAACGCATTATCTGGTAAAGGCAAATATCTAGCTGCAGATTCCTTATCTTTGAATTTGCCAGGCGTCAGGCTGGATCCGTAAACTTTTCTGTGAGTAGTACCCCTGTGCGCCGTCGGGTGGCTCAGTTAGCGTCAGTTATGACATTGTGGTCACCTATATAGGCTCCACCCAGTTCCTTTTCACTTTTTCCAGGCATGAAGTGACTGACTTGATCGTGTCATAACTTGGGCCTAAAATAAGGGAGCAACCCTAGCCTTAAAAAATGAGTCCGCAGAGATGTGAGCCATGGGTGGATCTGTAAGGAATCTAGATATTGTCTCTACCAGATAATGCATTACCTAAGGTAAGTAACTTGTTCATCTGATAGAGACTTCTAGCTGCTGATTTGTTACCTTTGCATAGATACCCAAGCCATACCAACTTGGCGGTGGGCTGGGGGACACATTTTCTACACAAAAGTCCTGCAGGACCGAAAAGGCGAAATGCCCGTCCCTGGGGTCCCGACAGTCCAGGCAGTAATGCTTGACAAAAGTGTGCAGAGATGCCCACATTGCTGCTTAGCAGATATCCAGGACTGGGACACCACGAGCCAACATTGTGGCAGCAGCTTTTCCCCTGGTCCAATGGGCCTGTAAGCCCCCAGGAGGCTGCTCCCTAGCCAGGTCATAGCAGATTTTAATGCAGATGACGCCACCGCGCGAAATGGTCTATTTCTGCCCTGCCCAACCTATTTCTTTTAGTTCCCACAGAACCCACCAAGAGTTGGGTCGTCCACCCGGAACCCTTTTGTGCAATCAAAGTAGAACAACTCTTTTTGGGTCCAGATTGTGGAGACACTGCTCTTCCTTAGAGGGATGAGGGGGAGCAAAACAAGGTGGGCAGCTCGACCGATGTGCCCAGATGGGATGAGGTCATCCCCTGTGGTACGAATGAGGCACAGGTGAGAAGCATAACCTTATTAACGAATGTCATCACCTAGGAAGGCTTGAATGATAAGAGTATACCGTCTTAGTGGAAGGATGCATGGCCAACAAAATAACATTACATCCTTCAGGAGGAAGGTCGAAAGCTATCAACTGTCGCTGCTCAATCTCCATGCAAGGAGGTGTATAGTTGACAGGTTCAGGTGGGTGATTCCCTCCCCTCATGCTGCGACAGAAGTTCCTACCGAAGGGGCAGCCTGATCGGAGGATCGCTGCTCAAAGAAGCTCTGAATACCAGACTCTCTCTGCCCAGTTTGGAGCCACAAGAATGACTTGGGCCAGGTCGTTCTTGATCTTCTTGAGAACTCTGGGCAAAATGGTATGGGCTGTAAGACCTACAGGAGGCCTGAGCTTTACTCGTGACGAAAAGAGTTGCTGAGAGATAGAAGCCTTGGAAACCTCAGTGCAAAACCGCTGACATTGCAATTCCTCTTTGTAGGTGAACAGATCTAACCGAGGCTCTATTCACTGCTGAAACAGACCTTGTGCCACCTCTGGATGGAGATGCCATTCGTGATCTGCTAGGCATCAACAGCTGAGTTCATCCGCCCTGGCATTCAGAGAAAATCTGCAGCTGTTGAACGACCAGGGTTATGCCCTGCTGTGCCGGCCAAGCCCAGAGACAAAGAGTCCACGACCCGACCTAGCAATGTTTGTTTGCAGTACCACATGGCGGTAGTTTTGCGCACTAACTTCCCCTTGGCAGAGGGAAAAGCTTTCAATGCTAGCCGTATCACCCGAAGCTCTAACAGATTGATGTGTAGCCACAACTCCAGCAGAGACCAGTGTCCCCTGATCACCTCTCCCAGATGGCCGTCTCATCCCAGGAGTGAACCACCTGTCACTACTGTGAGATCTTGTTGGGGAAGAGAGAGAGGTCTGTCTCTGACCCAATCCACTGCAGGTCTTTTGCAGTTCCCTCCGAGATCTGGACCACATTGGAGAGATTCCTCTGATACTGCGCCCACTAGAACCTCAAGTCCCACGGCAGAGCTTAAATACACAATCTGGCATGAGTTACCAATGGGATGAAGGAAGCCATGAGCCCCAGCAGCCTCAGAGTAATTCTCACTGAAATCCAGAATTGAGGCTGAAAATGGATATCATAGCCTGAATATCCTGGAGTCCCTGCTCGAGAGGATACGCCCAAAGCTGCACTGTGTCAAGAACAGCTTCTCCGAAAGGGAGCGCTTGAGAAGGAGTCAGGTGTGACCTCGGCACGTTTATAGAGAGCCCCAGCAAATGTAAGTGGTCTGCTTTAGTTTGGATGTGGGAGAAGACAGCCTGGGGCAAAAGCACATCCAACAGGCAGTTGTCAAGACAGGGGAAGATTGTCAACCTGTGCAGATGAGCTGCAACCAACGCCATTGCCCTGGTAAATACTGGAGGACTGCTGGTAAGACCAAATGGAGGCACAGTGAATTGAAAGTGCTTGTTGCCTACCTTGAACCGCAGGTAACGCCTGTGGGCAGGCAGGATGGGGATGTGAAAATACGCATCCTGCAAGTCCAACACTACCAGCCAATCTTCTTTGCCTAGGTTAGACAAGACCTGAGCCAATGTGGGCAACTCGAATTTCCCCTTTTTGAGTAAAATACTTAAGGTGCAAAATGGGAAGCAACCCTTTGTTCTTTTTCCATACCAGAAAGGAGTAGCAACCACTCCGTACTTCAGAAATCGGGACCCTTCCAATAGCTCCCTTGGCCAGGAGAGCTGTATCTTCCTCTCGAGTAATACTAGATGATCCTATGCCAGCCGTTCTTTTTTTTGATCAAATATATTTTTATTGAGTTCCACAAAGCAATGTTATACATACAGTATATGAAGAAACAAAAAGCTATGTCTAGGCGCCCGTCCCCGACCCAGCAGCGCACCCCTCTGAGTGTCCATAAAGTGAGGCAAGTCCGGGCGCCCTAGTATGCTTGCTTGGCGGAGGGACATGCCCCCCTGCGGCCATCCGAACTCTTTTCCACCAACTCCCCAACAGGCCCCCCCTCCCGCCCAACCCCAACGGTATCCCACCCCCTCACCAACCCCCCCAACCTCCCTCCTCCCGCCCGGTGTGTTCCCTGTAGCGCCTAAGGTCGGTTGTACTGTGTAGAGGCTAGACTTTATGTTCCGCTCTGGTCTTTTCATCTCTAAACCCCTCCGCCAATTTCAGGACCCGGAGATACCTCGGGCAGGTGAGCTCCGTGAATTCTTGGGAGAGTAGAGAGATAAGTGGTTGCCATGTTGCCCTGAAGGTGTCGGAGGACTGAGTAAGCGAGGCCTGTATCCTCTCCATCCCCATGATGTACCATAACCGATGTAACCACCCCGTGTGTGTGGGCTGCCTGGTGGACCCCCAGAGTGATAAGATGTGCTGCGTCGCTGCCCCCATTGCCAGTCCCATCTGTTTTCGCCTCATGGACTTGAGGGGGAACGTCAGGTCGTTCGGCAGTCCGAGAACAGCATAAGCTGGGAATCGTGGAATGTCGGTGTCAAAGTGAGTGTCTATGTCCTTAAGTACCGCTGTCCAATATTCCTGTACCTCGGTACAGTCCCACAAGATGTGTAGCATGGTCCCCGTGTGCCCGCACCCTCTCCAACATTTAGGGTCTTTGCTCGGATTCCCCTGATGCAGACGCTCAGGGGTCAAGTGCCAGTAGTAGGCGATCTTGACCGCCGCCTCCCTGCTAGCGGTATTCCTGGCCGTGTGATGAGCACGGTGGTATACGGCTCGCCATTCTTTAGCTGAAAGAGCGCGTCCCAGTTCCCTCTCCCAGCGCCTCTGCCCAGCAGATTTCTCCGAAGGGGGGGGCGGGGACAGCATCTGATACAGCTCTGTGATAGACCTTGTGTCCGATGTCTTGGTCACAATCCAACGCTCATAGGGGGTGAGGGGGCGTCCAACCAAAGGCGCCACGTCAGCGTGCGTTAGCCAGTGCCTAAGCTGGAAGTACTGGTAGCGGAGTGGCTTATCCAATGAGTAGTGTGCTGTCACGGCGTCCCATGTCATGAAGCCCTCCGTGTCGAAGAGGTGGCCCGCGGAGCGACATTCGGATTGTCGCCATTGTGGGAATGAGCTCGGGGAGCTGCCAGGGGGGAACGCCGGATTGTCCAGCAGAGGCGTCATGGGGGAGGGAAAGGTCGTCAGGCCCCTAGGGACCGCGGTAGCATCCCACACTTGCAAAAGGGTCCTGGTGATAGGAGATCTTTTGAGGTACTGTGGTCTGTCTGGGCGCGCCAAATAGGGAACCTTCCAGAGGGGCAGGCCTGCCATGGCTCTGTCCTGGAACAACCAGTGTTTCTCCGAAGTCGGTCGGGACCACTCCAGTAGGAATCTAAGCTGAGCCGCGTGGAAGTAGCGCTTGAGGTCCGGAACCCCCAGACCCCCCTCCGCTGTCGTCCTCGTGGCCAGGTCGCGCCGCAGTCTGGACCTTTTATTCGCCCATATATAGTGATGCAGGGCATCCTGTAGTTTCTTCAGCATCCCCAGTGGGGGAGTGACCGGGATGGTCTGGAATACATAAAGGATCTTAGGCAACAGGGACATTTTTATGGCCGCCACCCGGCCCAGCCACGAAAGCGGCTGTTGCTTCCACCTCGCAATGTCCCCCTGAACACGCGACAGCAGCCTGGTGTAGTTAAGGTCGACCGTTTGAACGGTTGACGGCGTCAGGTCTATCCCCAGGTACTGCACGGTGGTGCTGACCTCCAGCCCTCCTATGTGCAACGAAGCCCTGTTAGCCGGTCGGGTGTTGCTACCGAGCGGCAGGACGACGGACTTCTGGATATTCATTTTGAAGCCCGACACTGCCCCGAACGCGGTCATTTCCGAGAGGAAGGCCGGCAGAGAGACCCGAGGGTTATCCACCGCCACCAGAATGTCGTCCGCGTAGAGGCTGATGGTTTGCTCTACTCCTCCAAACCTGATCCCGGTTATGGCACGGTTGTCCCGAACCCGCTGGGCAAATGGCTCGATATAAAGGGCGAACAGGAGCGGCGAGAGTGGGCAGCCCTGCCGCGTGCCTCTCTGGATGTCGAATGGCTTAGAGCTGACCCCGTTGACTTTGATGGTCGCCTTCGGGGACGTGTAGCATCCCGCCACCCAGGAGCGGAATCGCGGACCCACTCCGAATTTGGCCAGCGTCTGTTCCAGGAACCCCCAATCCACCCTGTCGAACGCCTTCTCGGCGTCCACCGAGAGCAGTGCTGCGTCCGAGGCGTTGGCGTACGCTTTGTCTATGACATGTCTTTGTCTATGACATGCATGCATGATGCGCTTTGTGTTATCCGCGCATTGCCTGGAGGGGACGAAGCCCGCTTGGTCAGGGTCGATAACGCCTGGCAGGCACGGGCCCAGCCGGGAGGCCAGGATGCCCGTGAAGAGCTTAAGGTCCACGTTGAGGAGCGAAATCGGCCTATACGCAGCACAGCGTGAGGGGTCTTTGCCCGGTTTCGGAAGGACCACGACCTCAGCCTCCAACATCCCCCTCGGGATTGAGCCCTGGCCCTCGAATGAGTTGAATAGCTTTGTAAGGACTGGACTCTTCGCCTCCCTGAAAGAAGATATCCAAACCTTCCGGCAGGAAATGACCGGGGAGCACAAGGAACTCCGACGGGACGTCGACGAACTGGGGGAGAGAGTAGCGGCCAACGAGCTCTCGGGCCAGGCACGTAGCGAGGAAATAGAACTCCTTCGGCAGGAGATCGTCCGCCTTCATGACCAGCAAATAGATCTCCAGACCCATGCGGAGGACCTGGAGAACCGCTCCAGGCGCAATAACATCCGAGTCCGGAATGTGCCGCTTAAGGCGGAGGGGGACGACATGGCGGGATACCTGCAATCGCTCTTCCGAATGGTGCTGGGGGAAGGAGAGGACTTCGCGGTCCGTATTGACAGAGCCCACCGAGTGGGCCCGGCCCGCCGGACCCAGGGCCCCCCGCCGGACATTCTGGCCTTTCTGCCGGACTACCCTTTAAAGGAGCGCATCTTGAGGGAGGCTCGTCACAAGCAACCCCTCCGCTTCCAGGACCACAATGTGGAACTTTTTCAGGACCTGGCTGCGTCCACCCTACAAAAGCGGAGGGAGTTTAGGGTTGCCACAACTTTCCTGCGTAAAGAGGGGGTCCCGTATTCCTGGGGACACCCGTTTCGCCTGGTCTTTAGGTGGAATGGCGCCCTCCACCAGCTGCGTTCCCTACGAGACACATGCACGGTGCTAGGCATCCCCCACGGGGACCCGCTCCAGGACGACATGGCGGACCGGCAGTCCTCCGGGGCCGGGACAGGCTCCCCCGGGACGTCGAGGGACGGATGGCGGACAGTGCGGCGGGACAGACAGCGGAAGAAGCCTCTCATGCCCGATCCAGACACGGTGGCCCTGGAACAGGCTGCAGCAATCCATGAAGTATCCAAAGACACAGGCGCAGCCTCCTAAGTGGATCCTGGTGAAGGTCGACATCAGCTAAGTTTTGGCTCCTGGTTGGGGGGGGTCGGGGGGCCACGAGCCGCCACTGCCACACACCCACTCATTGACTCATCTACCACAGGCCTAGACTGTCTCATGATTGGCCTGGGACTACGTTCACCAGTTGGGGGGGGAGGGATGAGGGGGAATGTTGGGGGGGGAGTTGGGGCTTGGGAGGATGGGAGGGGGGGAGCTCGGTGTGTTCACTATCGATTGGCATCTGGTACCAGAGGTTGGGCTGGCTGGAGGATTGGGTCACGGCGGGAGGGACGCACGCATACTTATGGCTGCTGACAGCATAAGTATCCTCTCACTCAATGTCAAGGGACTCAATAACCCCATCAAAAGGAGGGCAGTCATCTCTTTCCTTGAGCGTTCTGGGGCTGAATTATGTCTGTTACAGGAAACGCATCTGTTGGCGAAAGATTGGCACCGTATGAAAGCTAGGGCCTTCCCCCACCAATTCTACTCCGCGACCAGCGAAAAGAAAGCGGGTGTAGCTATACTAGTGGCCAGACACTTCAAAGGGCGGGTTGGGAGTAAGGTGGCTGACATCAAGGGCAGGCTCCTGGCACACACGATACACGTAGGTACCTCTTCCTTCACGTTAGGCTCCATTTATGCACCCAACACCAAACAGGAGGTTTTCCTGAAAGGTGCGCTGTCTGAAGCGCTTTCGGGCGATATGAGGCTGGTACTGGTGGGAGGGGACTTGAACCTGGTCATGGATAATGAGAAGGATAGGTCCGGGAAGAGGTTTGGGGACTCCGGAGCGCTGTCGGTGACAGGGAAGCAGTGGTTAGGGGACAGGGGGCTGACTGACATCTGGCGGGACAAACATCACACTGCCCCGGGATACACCTTTTACTCTCATGTGCACCACACATATGCTAGAATAGACCACTTCCTGGGTTCGACTGACATAATACCCATGGTTCGGGACATTGACATTACACCGGCGGCACTTTCAGACCACGACGCGGTGACCCTTCAACTAACCGTCCCGCGCACTCCTCCACGTAGGGGCAAGTGGCGACTCAGGGAAAGTTTACTGGCCCGCAAGGGAGTTGTGCAGCAACTGTCCCAAAGCATCACCACTTATTTGGACCAGAACGACACGGGAGAGGTAACCCAGGCGACACTATGGGGGGCACTCAAGGCGGTCATTAGGGGCGAAATCATAGCGATCGCCGCGGCAGAAAATAAGGAGCGAAAAGATCGGAGACGGGACCTGGAGACGCAGGTGTTAGAACTGGAGCGGGTTCACAGCCGGACGGGAGCCCCCCGGATTTGGCGCAAGCTGAAAGCGGTCAGGGCGCAACTGGCGAGTCTAGACCTAGATAGGGCGGAATACGCGGCGCTCCGCCTCCGCCACACGTACTACGTGGGGGGAGACAAGACGGGCCGCCTGCTGGCTAGCAAACTCAAGGCCAAAACCGTCCGCTCCCAGATCCCTGTGATACGCGGAGACGGTGGCGGCGAGGTCCGAGAGGATGACGGCATAGCGGAGGCATTCCGGACTTTCTATGAGCAGCTATATGCCGCCGATCGGACCGTGGGGGAGGAGGCGGGGAAGACCTACCTGGAGTCCATGGAGGTCACCGCCCTTAATGACGTGAACTCCGCCGCGCTGGATGCTCCCTTCCGCCTGGAAGAGGTCATAGCGGCCATTGCCCGTCTTAAACCCCTGAATGCCAGCCGTTCTTGAGTTGGCAGTAAAGGATGAGGAAAAGAATGAAAAGGACGAGAATAGCCTTCCTGAAAAATCTGCAAGACCCATTTGTCTGATGTTATGGAACTCCAGCAGAGGATATGATGTCGAATTCTCCCTCCGAATGGATTAACATGGCCTTGCAGAAGCAAACTAAGAATCTTTGAAGGGTGCAGCTGCCGGGGGCTGGATGGCAGACGACTTCTGGCTACCATTCAGAGGACGGAAAGAACCGCATCCTCGCACAACTTGGGGAGTCTGCGCAACCGGTGGCTGGGATATGGCTGGTGCGGCTGAAAACCCCTTCCATTACCATGAAGGGGTGAAAGCTGGACTGGCCAAGAGGTGTAATTGAGTGGCCCAAGGATCGGGGGTGTAGCATGAGATTCCTTGAAGGGCTCCAAGGGAAAATCTGCTTTTCATCAAAAAGACGAGTCCCATCAAAGGGCATGTCCATGACGGTTAGTCTCGACATCAGCCTGGTGTACTCAGCTAGGCCCGGCGCCATAAGGCCACCATCAATGAAACTGCTCTGCCCAGCGAGTCAGTCATGTCTAAGGAACACCTGATGGTGAATTTTGCTGCCTCTCTCTCATCCTTCACTGCATGGGAGAGCACAGCCCGGGCCTCCTCCGGGCCTCCTCCGGGACCTGTGGCAGCACTTGGGCAAATGTTTCCCAAAGGGTGTGCGAGAAACAGCCCAATAAGCACCAACCACAATTCATGGCTGGTAGAAGAAAATATTTTCTTCCCAAGTGCATCCAGCCTCTTGGATTCCCTTTCCTGAGAAGCGGAAGGGAATGTGCAAAGGTAAGTTGAAGTCTAAACCAGCAAGCTCTCAGGGGTGGGGTGTTGGCTGAGGAACCTTGGATCGCCTATGCCAAGGACCTCTGCTGCCCTCTTCACCACCATGGCATACGATGCCCCTCCTCCGCAGCCACACTAGGTGGATAAGGCATTCCAATATCTGTAGTTGTGTCCACTCCACTGGCTTCTCCAAGATCCTCATACCAGTCCAATTGCTCCACAGGAACGTCCAGCTGTTGCTCTAAAGACCCTCCCAATCCTCATCCATGGCTAAAACTTACTCAAAGTTCTTGCTCTTCTGTTTATGATATGCCGGGTGGGCTGGACAATACCTGGGCGGCTGATGAGATCTCCTACATTGTGGGGCTGACCATGATTTTGAGACTTTGCTTTTTGCTGTCAGACGGGACTCCTTGGTTATCAAGATCTCTGACATATCTGTTCATCCTGGAATATGTATGGCTCCATGTGTGAACAGTGTCAGTGGACAACTATGTTTCTATTGTTCATGTATGAAAATCCATAAATAAAGTTGTACATTGTTTTTAAACTTCCTCAAATCTACAGGCAACGGAACACAAACTCTGGGCTCCGTCGGTGGTGGAGACAATGTCAACTCGACTCCGAGTCGTCAGGTATCAGATTGGGGCTAGCGCTGGTGGCATCAACTTCAGGACCGACGTCTGGGAATGTCACATTGGCACAACTGGCGTCGACCCAGATCCAAAATCGTATACCTAAGACCCCCGTGGGGCCAGAGCCATCAGCAGAGAACCTGGTGGGACCTCATCTGAGCACGCGGGGCCCGAAGGCTCACTGGAGGGGTTGGCCCCCTCAAATAAGCAGCGCATGGCCTTGTAAAATTCCTTAATTTTAGTAGGGGTCACTCTGGCTCCAGGAAATAGAGGTGCAGAGTCAAAACTGGCACATGCTCTGCAGAACCATGCCTAGAGTGTCGATGCTCATTACCGGTCTCATCGATGGACGATAGATGAGGTGAAGTCGTAGTCCATTTGGAGTCTTTTTAAGCCCCTTCCCAGAGTGACCCGAGGACCTAGAGTAAGAAGAAGAGGACTTGGGGCTCCTAGAGTGGTCGCAAAACCTTCTCTCCTTCGAACAGGACCGGGATCTCCGTGGAGTCACACTCAACGGTATCGACTGCCAGGCCACAAGAATCTTCAAAAGATCGCTGCCGCAAGGGCTTCATCACCATGGCCAGGCAGTCCGAGCACGACTTTGTATCGTAGTTGCACTCAACGCACCACAAGCAGATAAGGTGGGGGTCGGTTACTGACATGGGGCAGTGATAGGTGTGAGAAGTTGGCCTGGTATATGATGTTCACTACTCTAGTGAACACCTTGCACCAGTCCAAACAACCCTTATGGTGACGGTTGTAAGTCAACCTTATAGACCAGCTATCCTAGTGGTAGCGTGGACAGAACAGTCTTAGGCTAAAAGACTCTTGAGGGCGTGTAAAGCCAGCTGTTTTACCATATGTAACCCCTTGAATACCAAATGAAAGGACACCACACAGGATATATATATAAAATATATATGTATTTATTTACTAACACACTCCTCTGAACTCTTTATGAGATCAGACGCCAAAGCACATAACAAGATACTTAGTTAGAATACGTTAAGTTTCACGATTTACGGTTAGGCCCGAGGGGCGAAGCAAACCATATATTAAGAAAGTGGTATAAGTACCACGTCACGAGAAAAGGAAAGGCCTAGGGCATCGCTGGGGCTACACTATATGAACCTTAGTTTAGAAGTAGGAGGCACACAGGCGGCACGTGCAGTGTCTTTACACACACGCGGGAGTCAATGCAAAGTCAATGGGAACTTAAAAGATAGATTTAGAAGGATTTAGGGCACTTCCGGTTTAGCTAGGAGGAAACAACGAAAAACCTAGACACTTGGATAGTCAATACCCTTGGGAGCACCGAAGTACTCGCGTTACCTCACCCACGGACGGCGGGTGCATAGGTGTGAAGATGTGTCGGGTTTCGCCGTTGAGTCCTATGGAGCCTTTGAAGAAAGATTCTGCAGGCGACCAGGAGGAAGATGTCCGGGTGGATCCAAGGGTGGATCGAAGATGAAGAGGACCTGAAAGCAGAGGGGACAGAGTCTGGGTCACTAGCCAGTGTTCGGGTGGAACCAGGATGGAACCAGACGATGTCGAGGAGCAATCAGGTGCTGTCTTGAAGCTTGTCTTTGCAGCCACGCGGACCAGGAGGTGTCGAGGACGGCCTGGTGCTGGAGAGGAGCTGTCCCACGATGGTTCTCGCAGATGGAGGGGTCGACTGCCGGATTGGAGTCAACAGGCCTTGGCAAAAGCAACCCACGCAGGATACAACAAAGGCTTCTGGTGCAGACCAGCAAGGTCTGGGGTGCTTCTCTTTTGCAGGGAAGCAAGGGCCAGTTTGGAGCAACCAGACCAGCGAGATATATCAAAAGGATTGTCGTCACAGAGGCTACTAGCCAACGGGCCAGCAACCGGACAACGCGTCGAGCAGAACACAAGCAGAAGGGCCCCACGCAGAACTCGTGGAGTGTGGAGGGCTGATCTTCGGTGCAGGTGGAGCTCGGATTCGGGGTTTCTCAGTCCCCAGTGCACAGCTTCGAGGATGCCTCAGGAGCTGCACAGTTAGCAAGTTGCAGGCTTTTCGATGGGTCTCGTCGCCTCCACGGATGTCAGCTATGCTGCAGTCGTGAAGAGAGGGTCAGAGAGGTCTGGAAGTCTGGGTCTTGTCAGGCTCTGTGCTCGGGTCCCGGCGGGAACGTTGACAAAGCAAGCCGTTGATTTGCTGGATGGTGCCTGGTTGCCCAGGGTGGTCACTCCTTGGCCACAAGAGAGATTCTGCAGTCTTCAGCTTCAGCAGAATGTCGAAGGTCCAGAGTTTCGTGCCAAGTTTCGATTCAGGATTAATCTAAAGTTTCAGGACTCAGCTCCTACCTTTATACAACTAAAAGGGGCTGGATTACTTTCTAGGTCCCTCCTATGGGTGGGACCAGGAAGGGGGGTGGTTACACCCCCTTTCCTTTGTCCAGTTTCGCGCCAGAGCTGGGGCTGGAGTGCCCCAGCAACCGGTTTGAACCGGGGTATGCATGGAACACCTAGGGTGCTCCAGGCAGTGTCTCAATCTATTCAGCCCTCCCTGTCCCAATACACAAAGTCCTGTCTGGGGTGGTGCTCGCACATCTCCAGGCAGGAAACCTATTGTCCAAACCTCCATGACTGGAAGGACTCCCAGCAGCAGGAGGTCAGACTTGTGTCTGTTGCAGCAGCATCCATTTTGTGATGCTGGGGCTCTGGTTAACTTTAACCGGGTACAGTAGTTTCAACATGTCTTCTCCCTCTAGAAGGGTGGAATGCTACCCCCGTCGCCAGAATTGGCAAGGGGGTAGTATTCCAAAGCGTATGACACCTTACACAACATGTTTGGATAAAGCCAAACCAAAGTTAGCATTAACCGCGAGGATTATAATGCACTTAAGAGTATATGGTATGGCAATATCATAGAACAGCTATAAGGACATGGTTCCGAAAGCTGCAGACAGGCTCAGCTCATGCTAGAGCACCATCTCACACATAACCAAGCACTCTGCCTCCAGGATTGTTAAGGCCTGCCATAGGAGTGACTTATAGGTTACTATGTGTCTATATATAGGGTAGGTATAGGGATACTATACCTAAGCAAGGGGTGATTACACGACCTTGCCCCAGCTGAGTGATCAGCCAGTTGTGTCAATTTAGGTGGCCAGCCAGGGGTGGCATAATATATGCTGCAGCCCCTGGTAGGACTTAGGTGCACCTATGCCCTGGGTACCTATGGTACACTATACAGGGACTCACAAAGGTGACCCAATATCCAATTTGGTATGTACCTACAGTACATGGAGTCCATTTTACAGAGAGAGAAGATAACCTGTATTTCTAGATGATACCCTCAACACAGAAGAATTTTTTTTTGTGGAAGAAGGCCTTTCACATAGAGACAGAGGGTAGTTCTTCTCAGACGAGCGCTTAACTGGTGCGGAAAGAAAAGAACTGACGTCCATGCGCCTGCGTGGCACCTATATAGGTGACTGCAACATCATGGCCAATGGCGACGTCATGCAGAGCCAAACAGAGCCACCAGATGGCAAGCAGGGGTACTGCTCATGCAAAAGTTTTCAGATCCAGCCTGAAGCCTAGGAAATTCAAAGGTAAGGAATCTGCAGCTAGAAGTCTCCATAAGATATGATTTTATTATTTGATTAAGTTGTAAACTATAAGCTTTCTCTGATCTGTATTTTCACATTTCAAATGAGATGTTAGGCAAGCAAGACCACGGCGGTGTAACCATTCGCATAATCAGTGTTGTGTATACATTGGGTTCACATCATGAACTGCAGGTTCCAACCAGTTACTTACAATGACAGCTCACAATGACAATCAGATACTGCATATATTACCAATTCCATCCCAGCAGATCTCTCAACTATTTCTCCCTCCAATGTATGCCTGCTCAGGACCATGAACTGTAAACAAAATGTCTCAGAGTGGGTAACATGCTAAGCGGACTATGATCAAAAGACTAGTGGAGTAGCTGAAGGCTGTAAACAAACTGCATGCCACTCTCTCACACCTCTTCATTCATTGCACTGCTAAGCGCTGTGTTCTATTACAAGATAATTGCACATGACTGATCATCGCTCACGACATGGAAAGACTTTCCACATAGGTTCAAAACAAGGATATCATATTTTGAAGCACACACCCTACATGGCGTAGTGTACTTCCCATGTAGGAAAGTGCTTCAGCACCCCACATAGGGGTATTAAGATTTAAATAAATGTTGAAATACAAAAATATTCAACTGAACACCCGTCACCACATTGATCTTTCACAGGCTGCTACAATTCATTGACCAGACGAAGACAACAGTCACACAGATAAAAATACAGAACATACTATGCATAGCTTCATTTTACAACTATCATACACCAAATGGGTAAGTGTGAAGCATTTTGTTGTTATAGGTATAGATTGTTTATTTCCAAACATACAATTTCACAATATATAATCATTCAAACAGACAAACTAATCTCCCAATAGATTTGTAGTTCAAGAATAAGAATATTTGAAGCAAAATTAGCGCATTGACCTTGCTTGCATTAAAAAGTACCAGTATACAATATGTAATTCGTAGAAACAAACCTTTAGTTTAAGGGGATCCATATCTTTTGTCATTTCTTGCTTTCTCATTTCAGCAATCGTCTTTGGTCCACCTCGATCTACTTTAGATGAAAAACCTTGAGTGGACAGCAAATCCACAAAATCATTTTCTTTGACTTTCGGCTTTGGTCCTGAGAAGATGTAAAAGAATCAATCTAAATAACTATGATTTTCAAAGCACAAATGTATACGATTTGCAATTGTTTCCAAATCTTTGGAGTAGGGAAGTAAATGACACCTTTTAGTAAAAGAAAACAACTGATCAAACACCGAGTTCCATTATCCAGAATGACCAGAAATCAACCAAAGGAGGGACATACGTATAAAAGGGTAAATCTTGATGACTGTGAATGCCTATGAAATTGTATGTTTGATATGCATAGAAAATACCAGAATGACCAAGTTACTTGACTTTAGTGATAATCTTTCTGGTGGATACACTATCTACAGGCACAGAAGGCGTATGTGCCCTCCTCTTCTGCTCATACCTCCAGTGAAAGGGGTAGGTTCTGCCCTTGAATTGTCAGTGCCTCCATCTTCAACCTGAAGATTTGGCGGGGAAACTGGAGTTCATTCGATCTGCCTGCTGAGACGGTAGATGTTATTTTGTCATCTTGTTGCACAAGTTACTACTTGTGTAACGATATATCTGTAAGAGACATTAGTTAGTATTAGATTCCTTACCTTAGAATATCCCCAGGCGTCAGACTGGATCCGGAAACTTTTGCGTAGCAGTACCCTTGCGAGTCGGTAGGCGTCGTCTGCGGCTCCGCGTCCGTCGTCGGCGCCGTGATGACGTCGTCGGAGTACTTAGACGCCGCCTCCGCGTGCTGACGTCAGTTCTTAGACACAGCTTTTCCGCGCCAGAAACGCAGAGCCATGTTAAAAACCAACACTGGTGCCATTGAAACTAGGGCCCTGAAGGGGACAACCCTGTGAGAAGTTGGCCTGATATGCAGTGCTCACTATTCTAGTGATCACTATGTATCAGTCCAAACCACCCTTATTGATGATTGGTTGTAAGTCAACCTTATAGACCAGCTATCCTAGTAGCATGGATACGAGCAGTCTAAGGCTAAGACTCTAGAGGGCGTGTTAAGCCAGCTGTTTTACCATCACATTACCCCTTGAACACCAAGTGAAAGGACACCACACAAGTTGTTATCAAAAATAAAGTATATTTATTTATAACAGGACTACCCTGGCTCTTTATGAGACAGGGAGCTAAGCACACAACAAAACTCTTAAAGAAACACTGAAAGTCGCACAATTTACACAGATGCCCGAGGGGCACGAAAAACCATATACTATGGAAGTGGAATGCAAAATTACTAGCAGGTAAGTAATACTTTTCTAGACTTTAGAATCGCTAGGCCTACAATACTAAACACTTAGGTTAGGAGCAGGAGGCCTGTGGACGTCGTGTGCAGAGTGGGAACTCTCACGCGTAAGGCGGGAAAAAGTCTATGGATACTAGCAATTGCAAAGTTACTGTTCTCGGGCGAACCCGACTAGGTGGGTCGAAAACGGGAGTGGATCCGAACACTTAGGGTGTTGGACTATGCTGGAGCACCGGAGTACTCAGTTTACCTAGCCCAGGGGCTGCGGCTGCATAGGGTTGAAGTTGCGTCGGAAACCCACGTTGAAGAACCCGGAGCCTGGAGAAAGAAGTTGCTGGCAGGCGGCCAGTGAAGAAAGTTCGTGGAGATCCAAGCCTGGATCAGGGAAGAAGAAACCTGTAAGCAGAGGGGACCAAGTTCTGAATCACTAGCCAGTGATTTAGGTGGGCACCAGGATGGCACCGGACGAAGTCACCTCAGCCAGGTGAGTGGGCGCTGCTGGGCTCTGCAGTCTCTCGGACCAGGAGGCGTTGTCGGCGACCAGGGTGGAGGTGCGAGCTGTCCCACGAAGGTACTTGCTGTCGACGTTGCTGGACCCAGGATTGGGGCAACAAGTCTTGGCAAATGCAAGGCCCACGCGGTGGACCTAAAATGGCGTCTTGAGTGGACCAGGAGGGTCCAGGGTGCTCCTCTGGTGGAGGGGAGCACGGGCTAGTCTGGAGCAACCAGACCAGCAGTGTTAGTTGTCGTGGAGCGTCGTGAGGGGGTCACTAGCCAACGGGCAAGTGACCTGGACAACGCGGTGAGCAGCAAAAAGCAGAAGGGCCCCACGCCGATCTCGTGGATGCAGGGGGGCTGAACTTCGGTGCTGGAGCTACTCAGGGTCGGGGCTTCTCTTACCCCAAAGCACTCAGTCGAGGGTCACTCGGGAGTCGTGCTGGGCAAGCGTCGTGCAGTCTTGAAGATGGCCGGTCCCTCGAGGTCTCGTCACACCCACGAATCTCAGCGTGACTGATGATGTAGGTAGAGGTCAGAGGTGCCAGGGAAGCCGGTTCTCGTCGAGCTGGGCAGTCTTGATCCGGAGGAGAGACTGGCAACAAACCGCGATGCTTGGTTGGTGCCTGTTGCTGCAGGGTGACTACTCCTTAGTCACAAGGGAGAATCTTGGGAAGAAGTCTTGAGTTCCTTTCGTGGAAAGTAGTTTCAGGATTCAAAGATGATCTAATTTGGAAGGGGGCCTGCTCCTACCTTTATCCGGAAAAAGGGGGCTGGCACGCGACTAAGTCCTGCCCTATGGGTGGGACCAGGAGGGGGGTGGTTACATCCCTTTCCTTTGGCGGGCTTTCCCCAGCTCAGGGTCTGGTGTGCCCCTGGAACTGGTTCAAGCCGGCCTATGCACCGGGGTGCCACTTGCAGTCACCTTCCTCTGAAGCCCTGCCTACCTAGAATACACAAAACCCTGTCTGGGACGGTGCTGGCACTGCCCCTGGCAGGAAACCCTTTGTCCTTGCCTCCTGCTCTGGGAGGACTCCCAGCAGCAGGAGGGCAGACTTGTGTCTCGGTGGCAGCATCCATTTTGTGGAGCTAAGGCTCTGTCTGACTTTAACCGGGGTTACAGGTTACATACATGTCGTGCCCCTCTAGAAGGGTGGAATGCTAACCCCGTCGCCAGAATTGGCGAGGGGTTAGTATTCCAATTCGTATGACACCTTACTCGACATGTTTTGATAAAGCGATACCAGAGTTGGCATATAACCGCGAGGATTATAATGCACTTAAGAGTATATGGTATGCAATATCATGGAAACGGCTAAGGGATAGATCCCGAAAGCCGCAGACAGGCTCAGCTCATGCCAGAGCACCATCTCACACGATTCCAAGCACTCTGCCTTCAGGATTGTCAAGGCCTGCCATAGGAGTGACTGATAGGAGATCTGTGTGCCCCTTTTAGGGTTAGATATAGGTATACTATATCTAAAGCAAAGGGTGATTACACCACCTTGCCCCAGCTGTCGTGCAGCCAGTTGTGTCAGATTTGGATGGCCAGCCAGGGGTGGCATAATACATGCTGCAGCCCCTGGTAGGCCCTGGGTACACCTATGCCCTGGGTACCTAAGGTACACTGTAAAGGGACTGATAAGGTGACTCAGTATCCAATTAGATATGTACCTAAGGTACATGGAATCCATTTTACAGAGAGAGCAGTAGGCCTGGGGTCCTGAATAGCAGGGTCCCAGGTCAACTAAGTCAGAAAACCAGCAAAACACCAGGCAAAAAGTTGGGGGCAACCATAGTCAGGGATCTACCTTCCTACAAACCCTAACCCTAGATATTGGTTCGCAGAACGGGGAGGATGGGTGGGTCGGTAAGGAATCTAATACTAACTAATGTCTCTTACAGATATATCGTTACACAAGTAGTAACTTGTGCATCTGAAAGAGACACGTTAGTATTAGATTCCTTACCTTAGAATAGATACCCCAGCAATACCAACCCCGGTGGTGGGTCTGCGAACCAATAATCACACCAGAAAGTCCTGGAGGACGGAACGGCCAAAGAAGCCATCCCTCCAAACTTGGCTGTTCAGGCAGTAGTGTCTTGCAAACGTGTGCAGCGATGCCCACGTAGCTGCCTGACAGATGTCTTGTAAGGGCACACCCCTGCCCAGGGCAGTGGTAGTCGCCGTGGCTCGGGTAGAATGAGCCCGCAATCCAGCAGGGGGCTCCTTCCTAGCTAAGGAGTAGCATGCCTGGATACACAAGATGATCCACCGGGAGATGGTCCTCTTGTGCACCGCTTTCCCCTTCTTAGCGCCCACGTAACCAACAAAGAGTTGGTCATCCACCCGGAACTGGCGTGTGCGATCCAGATAAAACGAGAGCGCACGTTTTGGGTCCAGACGATGGAGCCGCTCTTCCTCTTTAGAGGGATGCGGTGGCAGAAAGAAGGTAGGCAAGGTGATAGACTGCCCAATGTGGAAGGCCGTGACAACCGTGGGCAGGAAAGATGGTTTGGTACGAAGCACCACTTTGTCCGGATGGACAGAAAGGAAAGGTGGAGTACAAGAAAGAGCCTGGAGCTCACTCACTCTCCGGGCAGGGGTGATGTCAACCAGGAAAGCAGTCTTCAAAGTCAGAAGGCGAAGAGGGCAATTGTGAAGTGGCTTAAAGGGAGCGCACATCAGAAAAGTCAGAACCAGGTTCAAGTCCCACTGAGGCATCACAAACGGAACAGGAGGAAAAGTGTGAGTGATGCCCTTAAGAAATCTGTTTACAATAGGGGACTTGAACAAAGAAGGCTGATCAGGTAGCCTGAGAAAGGCTGAAAGGGCAGAAAGGTAGCCCTTGATAGTGCCCAGAGCAGAGCCCTGCTGGGCAAGAGAAAGAAGGAGAGAAGAACCTCTGAAAGAGGGGCAGCAAGAGGATCCACAGCCTTTGCTGTGCACCATGCCACAAATCTGTTCCACCTGCAGGCGTATACCGACTTTGTGGAGGGACGCCTGGCTGCCAGAATGACGTTACAGACTTCAGGAGGCAAGTCAAATGGCCTCAACTGTCGCCGCTCAATCTCCAAGCATGGAGGTGGAGACTGGACAGGTTCGGGTGGAGGACCGTCCCCTGCTGCTGCGACAGAAGGTCCTCCTGAAGAGGCAGACGAACCGGGGGATCGACTGACATACTGAGTAGCTCGGGATACCAGTACCTTCGAGCCCAGTCCGGAGCCACAAGGATGACTTGGGCCCGGTCGCGCCTGATCTTCTTCAGCACTCTGGGCAGAAGTGGTATAGGCGGAAAGTCGTACAACAGACCGCAACTCCACTCGCGACGAAAAGCGTCTCCGAGCGAGTGCCGCCTTGGAAATTCCAACACGCAGAACTGATGACATTGCGCGTTCTCTTCGGTGGCGAATAGATCTAACCAAGGCTCTCCCCATTGTTGAAAGAGGCCTTGCGCCACATCCGAGTTCAGACGCCATTCGTGATCCATCATGCACCGGCGGCTGAGTTCGTCCGCCCTGGCGTTCAGAGAACCTGCCAGGTGTTGAACCACCAGGGTCACGCCCTGATGTTCCAGCCATTGCCAAAGGCGCAGAGCCTCCTTGCAAAGGGTCCACGACCCCACCCCGCCCTGTTTGTTGCAGTACCACATGGCGGTGGTGTTGTCCGTGAACACCTGCACTACACTCACCCGGACAGAGGGGAGGAATGCCTTCAGTGCTAGACGAATCGCCCGTAACTCCAACAGGTTGATGTGGAGTCGAGTCTCCGCCGGAGACCAGAGGCCTCTGATCTCCGCCTCTCCCATGTGGCCTCCCCAGCCCTGGAGGGACGCGTCCGTCACAACTACGTGCTCCGGTTGGGGAAGGAAGAGGGATCTGCCGCTGACCAAATCGCGGTCCGTGAGCCACCACTGCAACTGTCTTGCAGTGCCCTCCGAGATCAAGACATGGTCGGACAAGTTGCCCTGATGCTGGGCCCACTGAAACTTCAGGTCCCACAGCAGAGCCCGCATCCGCCACCTGGCGTGATGCACCAGAAGGATGCAGGAGGCCATCAGCCCCAGAAGCCGCAGCGTCAACCTGACCGAAACTCGGGAAAAAGGCTGAAAGATCGAAATCAGAGCCTGAATATCCCAAACCTACTGTTCGGGAGGATAAACCCGAAACTGCGCCGAGTCTAGAACCGCTCCGATGAAGAGGAGCTTCTGAGAGGGACACAGGTGTGACTTCGGCACATTGATGGAGAACCCCAGCAGGTGCAGGAGGTCAGCCGTAGTCTGGAGGTGGCGGACGACTGTCTGGGGTGAGCCCGCCTTCAACAACCAGTCGTCGAGGTAGGGGAAGACAAACCCCTAACCTGCGCAGATGAGCTGTGACCACCGCCATCACTTTCGTGAACACCCGTGGGGCACTGGTAAGGCCGAAGGGGAGCACGGTAAACTGAAAGTGCTCGTGGCCTACTGTGAACCGCAGGTAGCGCCGGTGGGCCGGCAGGACGGGGCTGTGGAAATAAGCGTCCTGCAAGACCAACGCTACCATCCAGTCTCCCGGGTCCAGGGCAGCTAAGACCTGAGCCAGTGTCAGCATCTTGAACCACTCCTTCCGGAGGAAGCCGTTGACGTTCCGCAGGTCCAAGATAGGGCATAGGCCCCCTTTGTCCTTCTTGGGAACCAGAAAGTAGTGGGAGTAGCAACCACACCCTACTTCTGGCCCAGGAACGCGCTCAATGGCCCCCTTGGCCAAGAGGGCTGCAACTTCCTCTTGCAGAAGATTCAAGTGATCCCCCGACACGCGGTGGTACTGCGGTGGCATGGCTGGAGGGGTCGGCTCGAAGGGGAGGGAGTAGCCCCTTAGGACGATTTGCAGCACCCACCTGTCCGATGTGATGTTGCGCCAGTGGAGGAGCTGATGGCGAACCCTGCCCCCCACTGGCATCACGTGGGCCTGAAAGCTCGGACTAGGAGGGCTTTGAGGCGGATGCTGCAGGGGTAGATGTGGACCGGCCTCGCCGTTGTCCCCGGGCACCGCCATGGCGGTTACCACGTCCGCCACTGCGCTGGATTTTAGTCTGCGGCCCGTGGATGGCAAGACGTGTGGGGGCGCCCCTTCCTTAGCCACGAAAGGGGCGAAAGGCAGCAGATTGCTGGCGCGGGGCCGACAGGCCCCAGGACTTGGCCGTAGCCCTGGAGTCCTTAAAGCGCTCAACCGCACTGTCTGCCTTGTCGCCAAAGAGGCGACGGCCATCAAACGACATGTCCATAAGGGTGTTTTGGACATCAGCCCAAAAGTTGGCGGACCTCAGCCAGGCGTGGCGACGAATCACCACCGTCCTTGCCATCGCTCTACCCAGCAAGTCCGTTGTATCCAGCCCACATTGGATGGAGTACCGTGCCACATCTCGACCCTCCGCAAGGGCTTGGGCGAGTTTAGTCCGGGCCTCCTCCGGACATTGTGGCAGCACGTCCGCGACCGTGTCCCACAGAGAGTGGGTATAATGACTCAAGAGGCACGCGGTGTTAACGGACCGCAACCCCAGACTCAGGGAGGAGAACATCTTTTTGCCATACTGTTCGTACCTTCCCGATCGGGGGGAGCCGTCCGGAATGCGGTCTGGGAGTTAGAGGCCTGTATGGCCAGGCTCTCGGGAGTGGGGTGGGTGGACAGGAAGCAAGGGTCGCCCGGAGCCGGGCAGTGGCGTCTGGCCACGTTCCTATCTACAGGGGGACCTATAGCGGTGGACCGTCAGACAAGGCCTCATTAAACGGCAACAGAGGCTCCGAAGAGCTTGCTTGCGGTTTAAGGACCTCAGTGAGGAGGTTAGTCCTCACGGCCACGACGGGGAGTTGAAGGTATAAGGCCTTGGCCGCCCGCGTCAACACCACACTATAGGCAGCCCCCTCCTCCGTACCCACGGTAGCAGGGGAGACAAAACCAGTGTCTGGCGAATTGTCCAAACCACTGGCATCCCCTAGCTCACCTGCCCAGTCCTGATAAGAATGGCACTCACGTGCCAGAGGGTCCTCAGACCCCTCCCAATCCGCCTCGCCACCCATCTCCTGGTACTCAGGGTCAAAAGATGCGGCCGGGTTCATAGAAGAAGAAATCTCCCATCGGCGTTGAATGCGACGTCGAGCAACGCCACTCTGGCGTCGGAACCGGGACGAGGGGGGGACCGGGGATGACGTCACCGGAGACGACACCCTAGGGGCCAGCACCGTCGCGGTTGTAAGGTCGACCGGCGACGACCTGGATCCGGAACCAGGCTCTTTCATGTACACCCCCTTTCCTTTCTGTCCATCCGGACAAGGTTGTGTTGCGTACTAAGCCATCTTTCCTGCCCAAGGTGTCGCCCGAACCCCCGGCCACGTCGCGCGAGCTTCGGGGGGGGGAGTCGGAAGAGCAGTGTCGCTTCTTCGACTTCTTGTGCCTCTACCTGAGGACTTGGAGCTCGAGGAGTGGTGACGATCCTCCGAGCCGTGATGACTCCGGCCCCGCGACCGGTCCCTCAACCTCCTTCCGGACCGGGACCTCAAACGGCGCGGGGCAGACTGCCGGAGCTCGAGGCGCTTGCGGAACCGCTCCCGCCTAGCCTTCGCCGTCAAGGCACGACTTGTCATCGTGGTCGGGCCCCAGGCAATGAAGACACCGGCAATCAGTCGGTTTCAGTCGACGCAGGGCTTGAACCCGGGCATCCCGACCGGCACCGTCGGAGTCGTTCCACTTCGAAGAAAGATCAAAAATGATCGAAAAAGTTTAGTCAAAAATTGACTAAGGGTACTACTTTTTCCGGATCGGCGCTTGCTGGCGCGGAAAAAATAGGAACTGACGTCAGCGTGCGAGGGCAGCGTCTAAGTACTCCGGCAACGTCATCCTGGCGCCAACGACGGACGCAGAGCCGCAGACGACGCCTACCGACGCACAAGGGTACTGCTACGCAAAAGTTTCCGGATACAGTCTGACGCCTGGGGATATTCTAAGGTAAGGAATCTAATACTAACCTGTTTCTTTCAGATATGTGTTTTACAAAAGAATGTAGCTCATTTGTTCCTGTGTCTTCTTTGGTTATGCCTTAGCCTTGGAACGCAACTTGGTAATCCTTTTCTTTATAGGCTCAACCTTTCAGCCTATTCACAGTTCTCCTTGACAGTTGTTAACTTGAAAGACTATTCTTGATCGTCATTCACTAGGCTCAGCGTGTCAGCAAACCGCAGGCGTTATCTGTTCACAGTGTTTCACATAGGTAAGTACATTACTCTACCAACATTCTATGTGCCTCTTCATCCCACCTGGAAAGAGGAGAGATTCCACTACTTGGACCCCATTAATGCATTCAGTTGTTATGCTGAAAGGACTTGCTCGTCATGGACTGTCGATAAGCTCTTCCATGACTGTGCTGGCTCCAAGAAGAGCAGGTGATTCAAAAACAGACAATCTCCTGCTGGGTCATGCTGTGCATCAGAGTGAGTTATACTTTTACAGTGTAATGGACTACTTAGAGCATAGGGGTCCATTCCACCAGGGTGACAGCAGCTTCTTTGTTATGGTCAGGTATATCCCGGTCCTGTATATCTGATGCATGGTAATGAGGTTTCGGTTCATACCTCACTAGGAATTATTGTTTCAATTCCGAAGTGTGCAGGGTTGCCCATTTTTACAGATTTAAAATTACGGGACTTCTTGGTTTTACCATTTCCTCATACCCTCCATATTGAGAGTATTTCTTGGGTATTGTGAGTCCATTACAAAAAATGAATAGGACATTGCGTCGATCAGGAATCTGCAATTATAAAGAGTTTCTAGCAGAAAATCTGTGTTACTGAATATAATTAACTTGTTCTAATGGAGACTTCTAACTGCAGATTACCCATCTTGTTAATAGATACCAAAGCAGTCAGTCCAGGGGGATGGGTGACGGATGCATCGAGCAAAAGGCTTATCCGACGCACCTGGTTATCTAAACAGCAATCATTCATGGACATATGCACAGATGCCCACGTAGTAGCCTGGCAATGGTCCCGACTACCAACTCTGGTAGAATGAGCACACAATGGGGCTATTTACTAGCACATAGCAGATGCACATAGCAGATTTCTATGCAAATGGTTCTTTTGTGCACTGCTTTTCCCTTGTTTGCTCTATGGAAGCCACCCAAAAGCTGAGATCGATATAGATTCAGTCTGACGCCTGGGAAATATTCTAAGGTAGGGAATTTCCAGCTAGAAGTCTCGATCAGATGGTGTCATTGTGTAAAACTAAGTTATCTTCAGCATTTGTCAGGTGGGGGGGCTTGGGTGGGGTTAAGAGAGCCTTAGAGCTTCCATTTACATCATGATAGACAATATTCGCCATCTGAAAAGAAAGAATCTGAGCGTGCACTTAAGAGCTCCCCAAGCATGACAGAAATGTTTTTGTGAGGCAAAAAACTTCTAAGGAGCCTCCTCCACTGTTTTGCTCCGAGTCCAGACTTTACAAAGATGGCCACATTTTTCAGAAAGCCCATCAGAGTTAAAACACCTGCAGTGACAGCACCAACGCAGATCTCATTGGTCTTGTTACCGAAAAGGCTTTTGGGGAAGGTCATGGTGGTGTCAGAACTGCACTAGTGGGGTTGACCATCTGTCAAGACTGCAGTGGGTACTACTAGTCATGCGAGACTTAAAACCAAGATAAATAGAAATCTAAAGAGATTGTCTAAATATCCCCACTGGAAGAGGCGATATTTAGTTTCCATCCTCAGTTTAAAACAATGTTTGAAAACATTGCAACAATGTAGTGCAGGGAATGACGAAGCAGACCGAGATCGGCAGAGAGCAGGTTGGCGGTCTAGTATTCAGCGGCACGCGATCGGCAGAGCCAACAACGTGCGCATTCCTAATTGGAACTGCGCACTTCAACTGTAGCTTTTCAGCAAGGAGAAGCATCTCCTTGATGCGCTTGGTTTTCTGTCATAAGAGACCAAGAATTAGCGCATTGTGTCTTGCCCAGAAGAAATTCAGAATCGCTGACAGAACAGAACGCGTGCGCAACGAGGGATTCAAGCCTTTACAAGAAAAAGAATTTCGGAAGACTTTGAGGAAGAACCAGAGTTCATTGAGCAAGCACGGAACTCTTCTTGTCAGAGCCTGGTATTTGAGGTGTCCATTAATTAAGCAGTCAAGGTACCGAACTTGTTTAGTGTATTTTGGAAGCTAACTCCTGGGCAATGATAGTTTAACCTTAGTTTACTCATAGTTAGGAATTGTAGTTAAGAAATTAGACGCAGGAATTGCTAATAAGGTAATCATTAAAAGAAGTTCAGTTGAAGAATTACAACACCTTCATAAGCAGTGACCAGGTAATTAAGGGAGCGTTAAGGTTTACAGGTTGGACTAGAACATATGCATGCATTTATCTCTAATGTCATGGTGTAATTGTTTTCAGCATAAAGACTGCTTAAGCAAGTACGGCTATCAACCGAGAGAGAAGCTAGAGCCAATGTCTTGTGGGTAATTACATTTAGAATTAGTTGTTAATGCACTTGAATAGTTTCTGGCAGTGTGTTTATATCTTGTGTCCTCTCCAGGTGCTGACCTAGAAGGTACCACACAACCATAGAGTGAAGAAGATAACAACTCTATAAGACAAAGGCAGTCTCTCTTTCCACTTCCCCTTTCCCCCCTGCTTAAGACACTACCTAGAGGAAATTTCAGGTGGTGGTTGAGGCGGTGGGGCAGAGGGAGCAGCATCGACTCCTGTGGTCACACGGCATCTGACAGATTGAAGTGCCATCTTGTCCAGCCGAGTCGATATGGCTGAGGGTTTAGACTTAAGTCCCTAGCGGGAGTCTTAGAAGGGTTGCAGAATCAGTTGGAACAGTCAGCTGAGGAAAACAGAAGTCTGAGGGAGGAGATTAAAAGGTCCCAGCAGGAGACTCACCAGATAAAACAAATGATGGAGGAGCTTCTAGCAGGAACAACTCCATTACCAGGGTTAGACCCAAGTCGTAGATCAGCAGCAGAAGTCGCTACCCAAGTCATACACTCTGTGGCACCGATAGTTCCTTTAGCCAATCCTGAGAGGTTTAGTGGAGATCCACAGAAAGCTCAGATATTTCTTACCCAGTGCTCCTTACATTTTCTATGCAGATCTGTAGTGTTTAAGGAGGATCAAGCAAAGATTGCATTCATGCTGTCCTACTTGAGTGGTGATGCTGCTGCCTGGTCGATGCCCTTGATCTCTCGCAATGATCCGGCTCTGTATGATTTCGAACTTTTTAAAAAGGAGTATTTGAGAATTTTTGATAGAAGAACAGCAAATCAAGCGACAGACAATTAACTGCTGGACCTTAAACAAGGGAACTGTGATCTTGTAGTCTACATACCGCAATTTAACAAACTAATAGTAGAGACTGACTGGCCTGAGGGTAAACGATGGGCCATATTTTACAGTGGTCTCAAGGATGAATTAAAAGATGCCCTCGCTCAAATTCCTAAGAGACCTCAGGAAATGTCTGAATTAATTGATCTGGTATTGCAAATAGATCATCGACTTTATGAGAGACGTTCTGAAAAGAAGAAAGAGTTCAGATCCTTCGTTCCTCGTCTAGATCGCATCAAGTCAGAAAGCACAAAAACCGACATAGGTTCTGGAGAGGAACCTATGCAAATTGGATCGATTAGAGGTCCTCTTACTAAAGAGGAAAAAGAAAAGCGACGAACAAAAAACTTGTGCTTGTACTGTGGGGATTCGGGACATTTCGTGAAAGAGTGTCCTAAAAAACCCAAAGGCAATTTGGGGTTAAAAGACAGATTTCATTGGGGTCCTCTTCTGGTCTCCTTATACGCGGACGATATCCTTTTATTTGTGCGGGAGCCTGCTACTAATCTCTCTCTGATTATTCGGAAGGTAGTGCGTTTTGGCGCTTTTCTGGTCTAGTTATCAATTGGACTAAATCTGAGATTTTTCCCTTGACGGACACTACCCTTCCATTCGCGCTGGACTTCCCCCACACATTACAAGCTACATGCTGGGCTTGGGAGTGACTTTGTAAATATCTGAAAGCAGACTATTTGTACTTCCCGCATTTGCCAATTCTTGAAAACCCCTGGTTGTCCCGACCATGGAAACCTTGACACGGCGTGCGCTTACCTGCTGTCGGCTTTGAACCATTGGAGATGTGTTTCGCGGGCGGCCAGATGCGCTCAATTGCAAATTTGAGAGAGGGTAGCGATATATCCATTTTGGACTGATATCTTGTGCATAGGACTCGGGCCTCGCAGGCTGCTGCAATACGGCCCTTGGCAGTGGAGCCACCCGCGTTTCCCCCTCTCTTTACAATAATCACGTCGCCCGACAGCACACACGTAGTCTCCAGACTGTATCATCTCGCACAGTAACTTCGTCCGAAAGTGGGAGGAAGGGTACGGGGGGCTTGGGAGAGGGACCTAGAACACGCTTTGCCAGACAGGACACTGGTGTATTATTGTGGGCAGATCCAACAAGCACAAGCTCCTGCACTTTAAATACATACATAGGGTCTATGTCACTCCCACACTTCTCGCAAAAATGGATCATACAAAGTGAGACAATTGCCAGAGGTGTGCGTTGGCAAAAACGGATTTCATACACTTGGCATGGAATTGCGCCCCCTGTGCTAGCATACTGGGAGGCTGTGTTTGGACACTTGACATCAATGGTTGAGGCTCAGCTGACTTCCTCCCCGCTGCTTGCACTGCTGGGGTATGTTCGACCACTTGTGGCTGGGATTTGACCCTTTGCTGCAATTACTCTGGTAATAGCCAAGAGGCAGATTTCCCTACACTGGGGTGGGTCCGCACCACCAACAGTGAAGGCTTGGCTAAAAGAATGAATGTAGTCCGACACCACCAGCAATACCTACAAGTCCCTATTACCTCATGCTTCTTGGCGGAAGAACATTTAGCAGCTGCTCTGCTCTTACTTGTTGCTCCACACAGAAATCACTGAGTGAGGTGCACTTAATTGCAAAAATAGATGCTATGTCAGCTAGCAGGTTATGACAAATGGAACTACTAATATCTAACAATGTATGTACCTGCATTTTTATTTGGTTACCATTGTTATATGAGCCACTGTTATTTTGCATGTCATTTCATATGCCAACACTCTGTTAACACACTCTGTATGTCATGCGTTGGGGCATTGGTTTTCTTTTGGAAAATGCAATAAAAACAAGTAAAAAAAAAATACAATGCGTCTTAATTGCTGAATACTATACATAATTACCTCAACATTGCAAATGTGACAACTGTATTAGCAAGGCAAAAATGATAACTAACTAATATACAACCAATATAGCTAATTTGCAAGACAGAACTAATCGCATCCTTTCCCTTGTCCACATTTAATCCCACTAAAGTTTACTCTGATTTTAGCATTTAAAAAAGGCTTCACAACTTACCAAAACTTGGCGTACGGATGCCCCTCTCCTCTCGCCCACCAATTACACTGAAGTTAACAGTGTAATTGGATTTTCCCGGAGTTGCAGGTTTAGGTGGTGGTGGTATTTTTGGTGGTACTGATTTTGCCTGTGAATTCCATGGCTGTCCTGCATTTTGTGGTGCGCTAACTTGCCACGTTTTTTCAACTTTTTGATGAGGTGCAGATTTCTCTCTGAAACCATCAGGTGGAAATCGAGGTGTAGTGCAGGCACCTAGAATATTACAAATATTGCATTAGTTAATCTGTTGAGAAAGGTTAATGTATGACTTTTTTTGCTACCGATAGGTTATTTAGAACATGATCCTCCTACCTAAAATAAGGCGCATGCTCGGATGTCAGCAAATCATTTTGAACATAGCTACTGTAAATAACATTTTGTCGAGGTTTCCCGATTCTCCCCTGACAGCAGTAATATCAGCTGAAATGCCACTGCCTAACCCTGAAGTATTAGAATGTGGCATTGTTCAGTGAGGAACTGTAATGAGTAACTTGTAGTAAAGTAAAAGGAGGAAGTTTAATTCTGAGAGTGAAGAATTTACTGGAAAAAAGGCGTCTGATTAGTGGGGGAAAGTGGCATTTGATAAGGGTGTATCAAGTGTATGGGGCCTAACTGCTTGTAAAGGGGCAAACCATGTCGAGGTAAGTAGGTAGGTAGAAGGCACCTCCTATACGGTTAGTGATAAGCTACTCAAAGAGAAGGAAAGAAGGTCATAGAGGTGAAAAAACATGTGAAAGAACAGCTATGTCATTTTCAAAAAAAGGATTATTTACGTTTAGGGTCAAATATGGACTCAAATAACACACAAGCGAATATTATAAGACATAATAAATATTCAAGTTATCTCTCCATCAGTTCCTTATACAAAGTCTCCACTGTTTGAGGAGTTGGTGCGCAACGTTTATGAAACACTTCTATGGCTAAATGCCCTAATTTTCCTTTAATGTCAATGTGACAAAATCAGCTGTTTTATATTCCATTTCCATATTGAGATTTTAAATGTATAAACATTTAGATCGTATTCATCCTCACACACTCTGATACTCCAACACTGTCAAAATGCATATGGGTCTACATTTAACAGTTTTATATAGTTCATTGATCACTAGTCCTTAAGTGCTTATCTTATCAGAAACAAAGTAGTTGTTAATGATAAGGTGCTTTAATTTTAGGTCAGATGAAATAATGCCCTTGTTCCTTGCAAAACACATACCTATTCCGTAAGAATTCATTTCTTTCACTCCCTCGCGTTTTTCAGTCCCAAGTCAAAGGTACAAATGAATGGCAACTTTTGGCTTCTGAGAAAGGAGACAACAAGGGCATCCCACACACGGAGAGCTATTACTCTCAATCACTTCTGTATATTTTCTACTCCGGTCAATTCTGCCATAAACTCACAAATAAATAAAAGCATCTTTAGTAATGATCTTTCTTTTGGATACTCTGTCTACGTGCAGATTTCTCACCTTTAGAGTCCCCTGCAGGCGCGAACTCGAATAAGAAAATCTGAAACTGCTGTCCCACGCCAGAAGGTATGCCCCAGCTCCAATCCTTCTCCAATGCCTACCCAGAAATGACATGATTCATGTACGCTGTCAGCACTCACCTTTTTCAATTAGAAGACAAGACTGACAAGACTGCCTGGAATGCAGAGCCGAAAGTCAGTTAGAACCTTATTCGCACGCCAAACTACTGGTTAGAATACAGAAGGGAGTGTGTTGGTGAGAAATCTGCAGGGAGGTAGAGTATCCAATAGACAGATCATTACCAAAGAGCAGACATTTATTCTTCTTATGAATACTTCTACATCAGGTTCCTCATCTCTAGAATCAATGCCAAAGAGATAATACATGGGGAGTTGGGTCTGCAAAGAGAATTCATCAAGAAGCCTTGCCGCAGAAATACAAAGAGTCGACGCTTACAGCTATTGGGGAAAAGGCAGTAATTTCAGGAAACTTCAATGTCACAAATTTTATGATGTCCTGGTCAGAAATAATACAAGACAGCATTAAAGAAATGGTCTTTACCCAGGTCAAATTTGCCCAACAGCCTCACTGACACTTTTGTTTTGTCAACATCTGTTTTATTAAACCCCCATGTAGGGGAACGCACAAGAAAAGGTGACACTTACACGGCGTTAAGCCTACAACCCTCAAGGGGCCGGCCGCGATATAACACTTGGTATACAATAGCTGCTGGTGTATGCAGGACCCGTAGTTTTTCCACTCGCGTAGCAATGTCCTGTTGGCAAACATCTCGGGCAGCCAGATGAAGAGAACAGTGCCCGCACTCGGTCCCGCCCAATTGTCACCATGCCTGGAATGCAGCCCAGAGGGTCGGGCAACAACAAATGGGGCAAACGAGGCCCAACAACAGACCAAAGCGGTCCAACACATATCCAGAGACTAAAGGAAGACAACAGAGAAAGTTGAGACAGAGTCCAGGGAGAGCAGAGAGAAAGGAGGGAGAGAGGCAGACAAGCTAGGGGGAGCGATAGTACCCAAGGAGTAACAGTCAGGAACAATCATCAGGACTCATAGTCACATCACCATGTCGGGGCAACAGGCCATCAATCTAGGGCGTTACGGGGGGTAAAGGGAAGCACAGCATCCTCCACTAAGCGCAGCGCTCGCAGCCTGGGGGGCATGTTTCTAGCATGTTCGCTTTTGCACAGATACATCACTAGGGGCCGCCAAACCTTCTCAAAGCGTATAGTGCGGGACTGTAGTCTCGCTGAGAGCAGTTCCATAGTGATGACCTGCCAGAGTCTCCCAAACCACGCAGCAAGAGGGGGAGTCTCCGCCTTTTTCCAGTACAGGGCAATAAGTTGTTTGGCAGCGCCCAGCATTTGTAACGCTACACTCCATTCATTACGGGTCAGGGCTAGCAAATTGGCAGGTTTGATTCCCAGCAACGCTGTACTGGCGGCATCATGCAATGGAAACCCCAAAACCCCCCTTATGTGGCTCAGTACCTCTTTCCAGAAGACGGCGATCAGAGGGCAGGTCCACCATATGTGCAGGAAATCCCCAGGCACATGTTGGCACCTCCAACAACCAGGAGCGGAAGAGGGGAACATTCTGTGCAGGCGCTGTGGTGTGTAATAACATTGTGTCATTACTTTGTACGCGTTTTCTTGCTGCGGTATGCTGTGGTATACTTTGGGGATGTCCCTCCAGAGGCGGGCCCACTGCGTCGGTAAAATATCCTCACCCAGTGTCGCATTCCATTTTTGCTGATACTGCTGGCAAGGGGGATCTGGAGGGTGTTGCAAAATGTGGTACATTCGAGAGATCAGGCCCTTCGTGTCGGTGCAAGAGCGTGCAAGACGCTCAAACTGGGTAAAGATCCTAGTGGCCCCTGGATATATTGCGTCCGACAAGGCCCAATGATGCAATTGGAGAAATTGTAGCTCAGCTTCCGGCGGGAGTCGGAATTCCTCTCTACAATGGGCGAAAGTCTTGAGGGTGCCCCCATCAAAGAAATCACCCTGCGACCATTTACGTAAAGCAGTAGTATGATTAGCCGGAGGGGACCACAGGTTATCCTCGATAGGAGTATGCGGTGAGGGAAAAGTCGTGAGACCTCTCCGTACCGCTGTCCTGTCCCACACATTCAAAACCGTTTTCGTGGGCACCGCCAGATACGCACTAGGGGACCGCCCCGCTTTATGAGTCCAGGCCAGATTCCAGATAGTGCGGCCCGTGACCGCCCGGTCCATATGGAGCCACCCCTTCTCACTCCTCCTGGTGCCCCAATCAATCACAAACCGCAAGTGGGCGGCCCAGTAATAGTCGACGAAATTAGGGCACGCAAGGCCGCCACGGTCTCGCGGGGCCATAAGAAGTGCCTGAGAAAAGCGGGGTCTCTTACCTCCCCATATAAACTTAGTGCAGTCCTTTTGCAGGGCTCGGATGCTCGGTAGAGGGATAGGTGTGGGGAGGCATTGGAACAAGTACAAGAGCTTGGGCAGAATAGACATTTTAATAGCGTTCAGCCGTCCCAGCCACGAGGGATTAAGTGGCCTCCAGCGTCTCAGGTCCTTAAGGATGGATTTACGGCAAGCTGCCCAATTAAGTGCCGACCAATCCTCCAGGGAGGGGGGTCAGCGACATGCCAAGATATCGAATATGACGAGCAGTCCAGCGATAGGGGCACAACCGTTCCAGCAAGGGGACGTCAGCTGGGGGGATCGTAAGGTTAAGTACCCATGATTTATCATGGTTAATTTTCAGGCCGGAAGCGTCTTCAAAGGAGCTGAGCACTGCATGGAGTGCTGGCAGGGACTGTCGGGGTTCCGTGAGGGTAAGGATGAGATCGTCGGCGTATAGCGCCACTGTATGGGTCTGACCACCCAACGGAATACCGTGGATGTTCGGGTCACGCCTAATCATATCCGCCAAGGGTTCGACCGCTAGGGCGAACAAAAGGGGCGAGAGGGGGCAGCCCTGTCTCGTCCCTCTTCCGATGTCAATTGGAGCCGTCAATCCTCCGTTCACACGGACCCTAGCCTTAGGCGCAGCATAAGGTGCCATAATCCGAGCCACCATCAGTGGACCGAGTCCCATCTTACAAAGGACCGCTCGGAGAAACGACCAGTCCACACGTTCAAACGCCTTCTCAGCGTCCAACGAGAGGAGGCATGCCGGGATCCGCCAATGGCACGCCTTCCCCACCAAATGAGCAACTTTCCGCACATTGTCAGCTCCTTGGCGGCCACGGATGAAGCCCACCTGATGGGCTTCATCCGTGGCCGCCATCTTTTGGCCAGCATCTTGGTGTATATTTTAAAGTCGGTATTGAGCAGCGCAATCGGGCGATACAACGAGCACAGCGCAGGGTCTTTCCCAGGTTTCGGGATCAGGGCTATTTCGGCCATCCCCATGTCCGGGGAGGGGCCTTGACCGCCATCAAAAGAGGCAAGCAGCCGGAGCAGATACGGAGTCAGCTGATTCTGGAATATTCGATAGAAGGAGAGCGGCAAGCCATCAGGTCCCGGCGCTTTGCCCAGGTTCAGCTCCTTGATGGCCGAGGTCACCTCCTCCAGAGTCAGCGGTTCCTCCAGTCCTCCAGCCGTGAGGGTGTCTAGCTGCGTCCCGCTATAGTGCTCCAACACGGCCTCCGACGCGTCGGGTGCCGGTGGATCCGCCGTGTATAGTGAGGTGTAATAGTCGTGAAACGCTCCTAGCTTGTCCCCCGCCGTCATCGCCCAAGACCCATCGGGAAGCTTCACGTTCGCTATGTGGGATCTGGCCGCTTTGACCCTCAGTCGTCTCGCCAAGAGTTTCCCTACCTTGTCCCCTCCATCGAAATGTAGTTGCTTCAGAGCCAGAAGGGATCCCTCGGCCCTATTAGCACGCAATAGCCGCAGCTGGCCCCGAATATTTGCCAGATGTCTCCGCGTCTTCAAGGTGGATCCCTCCTGATCTCGCGTCACCGCCTCCCGCAAATCCCTCACCAAGCCATCCTCCACCGCCCTGCCCTCTCGTGCCCTTGCAATCGCGAGGGATGTAATGTGGCCCCGGATTGTGGCCTTAAAGGCGTCTCAGACCACCTGAAAAGGCGTCTCCGGGAGGTCATTGAACTCGAAATAGGAGGTAATGGCCGCTCGGATGTCTTCCACAGACACCGCATCTCTAAGGAGATGCGGGGGTAGATGCCACTTCCGCTCTCTGGGGGGACCAGTCCGGGGATCCCTGAGAAGGAGTTCCACATGGGCATGGTCCGATATGGATATGTCCGACATCCCAGCATCCACCACCTCATGAAGCAAATCATGGGACAGGAAGACATGATCAATGCGGGAGTAAGAACGATGGGCGCTCGAATAAAAAGAGTATTCTCTTTTATCCGGGGAGAAGTATCGCCATGCATCAAATAACCCTAGGTCTTCTATCTGTTTGCGAAGAGCCAGGGACATCGCCCCCGCCCCATGAAAGGAGCCCTCACTCCGGTCCATCCTTGGGCACCACACCAAATTAAAATCCCCCCCGAGGATAACAGAGGGCCCACCCCGAAGCACCTGATCGCGTAAGAGGTCCCGAAGGAAACGATCCTGTGCTTGATTAGGGGCATACACATTGCACAGCGTAAGGCGGCGAATTCCCGCCTCGACAGTCACCTTGAGGAAACGGCCATCACCACTTCGAAAGATCCTATCGGTACCTCGCCTGATGCCAGCTTTGCACAGAATCGCCACCCCGCCGTTTTCGTGGTTGCCACCGCCCAATATTGGAGAGGGTATCTGGGGTGCGCCATGCGCCCAGTATCTGCCTGGAGAAGATGGGTCTCTTGCAAGAAAACGATATCTGGGTCATGCCGCAAGATATAATGCCAGATCTGCCTGCGCTTATTGGGCGAATTAAGGCCCTTAACGTTAAGGGACAAGATCTTAAGGGGTCTATCCACCTTACTCGCCATGGCAAGGGATACTAGGATTCGCAATTATCGCCAACCTCCACACTTCACATACCACCCATACATCCCCGGCAGTGATCCCACCCTGCCCGACCTCACCCGTCCCCACGCCTACCCCCTCAGGTCCCATACAGAAGAAAAGAGAGGGAGGAAAAAAGAGAAAGAAGGGAAAAGAGAGAAAGAAGGGAAAAAAGAGAGTCGGATACAAAAACCAAACAGGCCACAGCCGTTGAGGCTGGAAGTATGAACCAAAAAGGCGTGGCCAACAGGGCCAGAGTTCGCTGTCCCCTGAATAGGGCATCCTACACCCTCGGGTTCGAATGTCCATCGGGATGTCACTCACCAGGGGGCAGCACCAGAGGGACATGGCTGACAGAGAGTACTAGGAGGTATGGAGCCCCCACCCTCCCAGGCCCAGCAGTGAGAGATCAGGAGCCCACCCGGGCCCACCCCCAAACTGACAACCCCCGGCCCGCTGGTGGAGCATAGAGCAACAGTACCTCGAGCTGATTGCAGTAAATGTCCCACCATCATCACGGCGCAGGGGGACGCTCCGTGGAGGAGCACTCCTCAGGGTCAGGGTCTGCCTCCTCCAAGGCTCTAATGTGGGCTATAACGTCCTGCCTGTGAGAAGTTGGCCTGATATGCAGTGCTCACTATTCTAGTGATCACTATGTATCAGTCCAAACAACCCTTATTGATGATTGGTTGTAAGTCAACCTTATAGACCAGCTATCCTAGTAGCATGGATACGAGCAGTCTAAGGCTAAGACTCTAGAGGGCGTGTTAAGCCAGCTGTTTTACCATCACATTACCCCTTGAACACCAAGTGAAAGGACACCACACAAGTTGTTATCAAAAATAAAGTATATTTATTTATAACAGGACTACCCTGGCTCTTTATGAGACAGGGAGCTAAGCACACAACAAAACTCTTAAAGAAACACTGAAAGTCGCACAATTTACACAGATGCCCGAGGGGCACGAAAAACCATATACTATGAAAATGGGATGCGAAATTACTAGCAGGTAAGTAATACTTTTCTAGACTTTAGAATCGCTAGGCCTACAATACTAAACACTTAGGTTAGGAGCAGGAGGCCTGTGGACGTCGTGTGCAGAGTGGGAACTCTCACGCGTAAGGCGGGGAAAAAGTCTATGGATGCTAGCAATTGCAAAGTTACTGTTCTCGGGCGAACCCGACTAGGTGGGTCGAAAACGGGAGTGGATCCGAACACTTAGGGTGTTGGACTATGCTGGAGCACCGGAGTACTCAGTTTACCTAGCCCAGGGGCTGCGGCTGCATAGGGTTGAAGTTGCGTCGGAAACCCTCGTTGAAGAACCAGGAGCCTGAAGAAAGAAGTTGCTGGCAGGCGGCCAGTGAAGAAAGTTCGTGGAGATCCAAGCCTGGATCAGGGAAGAAGAAACCTGTAAGCAGAGGGGACCAAGTTCTGAATCACTAGCCAGTGATTTAGGTGGGCACCAGGATGGCACCGGACGAAGTCACCTCAGCCAGGTGAGTGGGCGCTGCTGGGCTCTGCAGTCTCTCGGACCAAGAGGCGTTGTCGGCGACCAGGATGGAGGTGCGAGCTGTCCCACGTAGGTACTTGCTGTCGACGTCGCTGGACCCAGGATTGGGGCAACAAGTCTTGGCAAATGCAAGGCCCACGCGGTGGACCTAAAATGGCGTCTTGAGTGGACCAGGAGGGTCCAGGGTGCTTCTCTGAAGAAGGGAAGCAAGGGCCAGTCTGGAGCAACCAGACCAGCAGTCTTTGTCGTCGTGGAGCGTCGTAAAAGGGCGACTAGCCAACGGGCAAGTGACCGGGACAACGCGGTGAGCAGCAAAGAGCAGAAGGGCCCCACGCAGATCTCGTGGAGGCAGGGGGGCAGAACTTCGGTGCTGGAGCTGCTCAGGGTCGGGGCTTCTCTCACCCCAAAGCACTCGGTCGAGGGTCACTCGGTGGTCGTGCTGGACAAGCGTCGTGCAGTTCTGAAGATGGCCGGTCCCTCGAGGTCTCGTCGCACCCACGGATCACAGCTGGGCTGATGATGTAGGTTGAGGTCAGAGGTGCCAGGGAAGCCGGTTCTCGTCGTGCTGGAGCAGTCTTGATCCGAAGGAGAGACTGGCAACAAACCGCGATGCTTGGTTGGTGCCTGCTGCTGCAGGGTGACTACTCCTTAGTCACAAGGGAGAAAATCTTGAGAAGAGTCTTGAGTTCTTCTTGTAGAAGGTCGGTTCAGGATTCAAAGATTGATCTAATTTGGAAGGGGGCCTGCTCCTACCTTTATCCTGAAAAAGGGGGCTGGCACGCGACTAAGTCCTGCCCTATGGGTGGGACCAGGAGGGGGGTGGTTACACCCCTCTCCTTTGGCGGGCTTTCCCCAGCTCAGGGTCTGGTGTGCCCCTGGAACTGGTTCAAGCCGGCCTATGCACAGTGAGCACCGGGGTGCCACTTGCAGTCACCTTCCTCTAAAGCCCTGCCTACCTAGAATACACAAAACCCTGTCTGGGACGGTGCTGGCACCGCCCCTGGCAGGAAACCCTTTGTCCTTGCCTCCTGCTCTGGGAGGACTCCCAGCAGCAGGAGGGCAGACTTGTGTCTCGGTGGCAGCATCCATTTTGTGGATGCTAAGGCTCTGTCTGACTTTAACCGGGGTTACAGGTTACCAACATGTCGTGTCCCTCTAGAAGGGTGGAATGCTAACCCCGTCGCCAGAATTGGCGAGGGATTAGTATTCCAATTCGTATGACACCTTACTCGACATGTTTTGATAAAGCGATACCAGAGTTGGCATATAACCGCGAGGATTATAATGCACTTAAGAGTATATGGTATGCGATATCATGAAAACGGCTAAGGGATAGATCCCGAAAGCCGCAGACAGGCTCAGCTCATGCCAGAGCACCATCTCACACGATTCCAAGCACTCTGCCTTCAGGATTGTCAAGGCCTGCCATAGGAGTGACTGATAGGAGATCTGTGTGTCCATTTTAAGTTTAGATATAGGTATACTATATCTAAAGCAAAGGGTGAGTACACCACTTTGCCCCAGCTGTCAAGCAGCCAGTTGTGTCTGTTTGGTTAGTCAGCCCAGGGGTGGCATAATACATGCTGCAGCCCCTGGGAGATTTTTGGGTGCACCTCAGCCCTGGGTACAGGGACTCAGAGAGGGCCCAGTGCCAATTCAGTACCTGGGTACAATTTGGAACAGAGAGAACAGCTAGGCTGTGGGTCTGATTAGCAGGCCCACAGCCAGGGAAGTCGTAAACCAGTGAAGCAAAAAGCAAAAAATCTGGGTGATCATAGGATTGCAGACCCTACTCTCCTACACTGCCGAGCTTGGCTGTTCGTAGGCACATCAGCAGGCGGTGTACGCCGTCTCCGCGGCACCGTGGTCCAGTCCGGCCCAGATGGCGTTCTCTTGCGGGATGAATGCTTAGAAGGACTCTCTGGAGGAGAGCCCGAGATTTTGAGAAGTCTCGCCGCCTCCTCGTACGATCGCAGAGCTTTGCGTCTCCCCTCCCACTGGAAGATAAGTGCAAATGGATGGCCCCATTGGTACGGAATGTTCATATTTCGCAGCTTCTCCGTCACCGGGCAGAAAGCACGCCGCCGCTTCAGGGTGTTGGGCGCAAGGTCCTGAAAAATTTGGATCTTGTGCCCCTGGTATTGCAAGTCCGGCTTGTCCCTGGCGCATTTCCAAATCTCTTCTTTCTCCACAAAGAAGTGCACCCTCGTAAGAATATCCGGGAGGAGGCCCGATCTCCCAGCAGGGGCCGCCACCCGATGTGCACGGTCGAGAGTGGGGGGCGACACATCCTTGTTACCTCGCACCTCATGAAGTAGCTGCGCCACATATTCCAGCACATCCTTCCCTTCCGCTCCGAGTGGCACGCCGCGAATACGGAGGTTGTTGCGCCGGCCCCGGTTTTCCAAATCCTCCTGCTCGATCTGGAGTTCACTGTTCTGCTCTTCCAGGGCCGACAGGCGCTGCCACAAGTGTTCCTGGTCCTCCGTGCGCGTGTCCATAGTCCGTTCCAGACTATCCACTCGATCTCCCAATTCCACGACCTCCCGCTTGAGTTCCGTGACGCACGATTGCACCTCCGTTCTCAGGGATCCAATCTCTGCCTTGAGTTCGGACATAAAGCTGGCCAAGAACGCCTGCGTAACTGGTGGGGAATCCACCGATCCCCTGGATGGGCCCTCTCCAGCCGCTGACGCCCCCGTCTTGCCCCACATGGCTGTCACAGGATTATCTTTGGGGGCCGCCGTCTGATCCGTCCTAGCGCCTCTGTTCGTGCGCGTCATCGTCCTCGTAGGCCCGGGGAGGTCGTCTCAGGCCGCAGAGTGTCGCCGTGGATCGGAGTCTCCGTCCGAAATCGCTCGTGGGATCAAGGCCCGGAGAAGGGGCCAAACTCTGTCCGCAGGACCCACCTGGCAGCAGCACCCTACAGCCGATCACACCAACGCAGAACGAGGCCTTTGCTCCAGCCCCACAGTCCGTGGTCCAGGCTGAGGATCCCGTTGCTCATCTTTGCAGATGATACATTAATTCTCTCTAAGACCCGTAGTGGTCTTCAAAAGGCGATCAATAGATTTGAGGATTTCTGTAAAACAAATGAACTGCAAATCAATGTGAGCAAAACCAAATTTATGGTTTTTACTAAGAATCGTCAGGTTAAAAGTCATGTGAACATGAATGGTGTGGCACTAGAACAAGTGAATGTAATGACATATCTCGGAGTGACCCTGGATTATCGCCTATGTTGGAAGGTATACAACCTTTACCACGCAACTTTTACCACGACCTACCTTTACCACGCAACTTTTACAACGCAGGAACCTTGACCACGCATACCATTACAACGCTGGTATTTACAACGCAGGTACTTTTACAACGCATACCATTACAACGTAAGTATTGGTAAGTATATAATTTTATTTAAAATATTTTAGGTTTGGGTTTTGGGTAAATGGGTATTTTTAGGGTTCAGGGTCAGTTTTCAGTTTTTGGGTAAAGGGGTATTTTTAGGGTTCAGGGTCAGTTTTCAGTTTTTGGGTAAAGGGGTATTTTTAGGGTTCAGGGTCAGTTTGCAGTTTTTGGGTACAGGGGTATTTTTAGGGTTCAGGGTCAGTTTTCAGTTTTTGGGGTACAGGGGTATTTTTAGGGTTCAGGGTCAGTTTTCAGTTTTTGGGGTACAGGGGTATTTTTAGGGTTCAGGGTCAGTTTTCAGTTTTTGGGGTGCAGGGGTATTTTTAGGGTTCAGGGTCAGTTTTCAGTTTTTGGGGTACAGGGGTATTTTTAGGGTTCAGGGCTGGGTTTGGGTTTTGGGGTTCAGGGGTATTTTTAGGTTTTAGGGCTGGGTTTGGGGGTACAGGGGTATTTTTAACATATATATTTAAAAATTAATAATTAAATATTAATATAAATAATTAAAATATTAAATATTAAAATAATTATTAATTAAAAAAAATATTATTAATAATTATTTTACCATATTATTTACTTACCTATACTTACGTTGTAATGGTATGCGTTGTAATAGTACCTGCGTTGTAAATACCAGCGTTGTAATGGTATGCGTGGTAAAGGGTCCTGTGTTGTAAAAAATGCGTGGTAATGGTCTGCGTGGTAAAAGTCCGCGTTGTAACGTCATATATCCATGTTGGAAGCCACAGTTGGAGGCACTCCATTTACGATCCGCCAGCCTAATGGGCTGCTTGATCCAGGAACATAGATTGTCCCTGACTAAAAGGGTTTCACCTGTATTAAAAATCTATAAAGCGAAGATTAATTCTGCAATTTTGTATGGGGCCGATTTATGGGGCCATACGGACCTCACACCCTTAGCTAGGGCCCAAAACAAATTTTTGCGTAAATGGCAGGCCTACCACTATCTTCTCCAATCAAACCACTTTTGATAGATATGGGTTGTAAACCGATAAAAGAAATGGCACAATATCGGCTTGTAGCTCTATGGAGACGGATCTGGACGTCTCTAGACCTGAGCCTCTTTGCTAATGAATTAGCAGAAGTGAGATCGATTAGGGGCTCAGGTAATATCCCATGGTTCCAGGAGGTGAAAACAATCCTAGAAAGCATAGGACTCAGCCAATTGTGGGCCAACCCAGGGTCTAACATATTTCCCTCCAAACAAGAATATAAACTGCTTTTTTGGGCTTCTGTTAGATCCCGCTCTGTTGTATTGTCAGATACACCCTCTCCAACAGGTTGTTTCTTGGCCCACAAACTGGATCCCGTATTTGAGATCTACTGGGATGTTATTACCAAGAGTTTGGACAAAAAATTATATCACCAGTTTAGAGTAGGGTCTCTACCTGTGAGGTCTTTTACCAAGAGATGGGTTGGCCACACAACTGAGTTCTGTTTTTGGTGTATTGACCAAAAGGAGAGTGTGGGACATCTCTTCTTGGCCTGTCCGGCTTACTCAGCAGCAAGGAAAAAATGGATTGGGCCCATAAGTCGAAAGCTAAATGTTGGAGGGTGTAATGAGGCACTCTTGGCTTTAAGAACAAACACCTCAGAGATCGTGGTTATTGGAGTAGCTAAGTTTCTAGGGTGGGCTTGGATTACTAGAGCTAGACACCATCTTGTACAGTGATTTTAACATTTCTACATGGTCTTTTTATTCATTCATATTGAGTCTTTAAAATTTGTTGTTTAATTCTTGTTTTAATGAATCTAATGAATTTTATCGAAGGAACTCGAGATGAGATTAATTGTATCGCCCTAAACACTATTTTGAACATATTATCTGGTCTTTTTTAATCTTGCCTGTAAATTGTCTTTTATGATGTATTAATCGAAATAAAGACGTATGAACTGAACTGGTTTGCCATGCCCCTAGGGCACCATTGTAATTTTGTGCAACTTGTCGTATTTTTCAAAAAGATTGTCATGAAAGAGGCCTTGCGCCACGCCCGAGTTCAGACGCCATTCGTGATCCATCATGCACCGACGGCTGAGTTCGTCCGCCCTGGCGTTCAAAGAACCTGCCAGGTGTTGAACCACCAGGGCCACGCCCTGCTGTTCCAGCCACTGCCAGAGGCGCAGAGCCTCCTGGCAAAGGGTCCACGACCACACCCCGCCCTGTTTGTTGCAGTACCACATGGCGGTGGTGTTGTCCGTGAACACCTGCACTACACTCCCCCGGACAGAGGGGATGAATGCCTTCAGTGCTAGACAAATCGCCCGCAGCTCCAAGAGGTTGATATGGAGCCGGGGCTCCGCCGGATACCAGAGGCCTCTGATGTCCGCCTCTCCCATATGGCCTCCCCAGCCCTGGAGGGATGCGTCCGTCACAACTACGTGCTCCGGCTGGGGAAGGGAGCGGGATCTGCCACTGACCCAAACGCGGTCCGTGAGCCACCACTGCTGCGGTCTCGCAGTGCCCTCCGAGATCAGGACATGGTCGGAAAGGTTGCCCTGATGCTGGGCCCACTGAAACTTCAGGTCCCACTGCAGAGCCCACATCCGCCACCGAGCGTAATGCACCAGAAGGATGCAGGAGGCCATCAGCCCCAGAAGACGCAGCGTCAACCTGACCGATACCACGGATAAAGGCTGAAAGAGTGGAATCAGAGCCTGAATATCCCGGACCCGCTGTTCGGGAGGATAAACCCGAAACTGCGCCGAGTCGAGAACCGCTCCAATGAAGAGGAGCTTCTGAGAGGGGCACAGGTGTGACTTTGGCACATTGATGGAGAACCCCACCTGATGCAGGAGGTCTGCCGTCGTCTGGAGGTGGCTGACGACTGTCTGGGGCGAGCCCGCCTTCAACAACCAGTCGTCGAGGTAGGGGAAGACTGAAACCCCTAACCTGCGCAGATGAGCTGCGACCACCACCATCACCTTTGTGAACACCCGTGGGGCGCTGGTAAGGCCGAAGGGGAGCACGGTAAATTGAAAGTGCTCGTGGCCAACCGTGAACCGCAGGTAGCGCCGGTGGGCCGGCAGGACGGGGATGTGGAAATAGGCGTCCCACAAGTCCAACGCTACCATCCAGTCTCCTGGGTCCAGGGCAGCTAGGACCTGAGCTAGTGTCAGCATTTTGAACTTCTCCTTCCGGAGGAAACCGTTGACGTTCCTTAGGTCCAAGAAAGGGCGGAGGCCCCCTTTGCCCTTCTTGGGTACCAGAAAGTAGTGGGAGTAGCAACCACACCCTACTTCTGGCCCAGGAACGCGCTTGATGGCCCCCTTGGCCAAGAGAGCCGTAACTTCCTCCTGCAGAAGTCGCAAATGATCCCCCGATACTCGGTGGCACTGCGGTGGCATGGCTGGAGGGGTTGCCTCGAAGGGGAGGGAGTAGCCCCTTCGGACAATTTGCAGCACCCACCCGTCCGACGTGACATTGCGCCAGTGGAAGAGGTGATGGCGAACCCTGCCACCCACTGGCGTCACATGGGCCTGAAAACACGGACTAGGAAGGTTTTGAGGCAGGTGCTGCGGAGGGAGGTGTGGACTGGCCTCGCCGCTGTCCCCGACCGCTGCCACGGCGATTTCCACGGCCACCACCGCGCTGCTGAACATTCTGCGGTGCGTGGCTGGCAGCTCGTGTGGGGACGCCCCTTCCGTGGCCACGAAAGGAGCGAAAGGCACCCGATTGCTGGCGTGGGGCCGAGAGGCCCAAGGACTTGGCCGTAGCCCTGGAGTCCTTGAAACGCTCAAGCGCATGGTCTGCCTTGTCGCCAAAGAGGCGACGGCCATCGAACGGCATGTCCAGAAGAGTGGACTGGACATCGGCCGAAAAGTTGGCGGTCCTCAACCAGGCGTGGCGTCGAACCGCCACCGTGGTTGCCATTGCCCTGCCCAGTGAGTCCGTGGTATCCAGCCCACATCGGATGGAATATCGCACTGCATCTCGACCCTCCGCAAGGGCTTGGGCGAGTTTAGCCCGGACCTCCTCCGGGCATTGTGGCAGCACCTCCGCGACCGTATCCCACAGGGTGTGGGTGTAGCGGCCCAAGAGGCATGCGTTATTGACAGACCGCAGTCCCAAACTCAAGGACGAGAACACCTTCTTCCCGAACTGTTCATACCTCTTGGATTCCCGATCGGGCGGGGCCGTCGGGAATGCGGTCTGGGAAGTAGAGGCCTGGATGACCAGGCTCTCGGGGTGGGATGGGTGGACAAAAAGCATGGGTCGCCCGGGGCCGGGCGGTAGCGTCTGGCCACGTTCCTATCAACAGGCGGACCTGAGGCGGGCTTGGACCAAGTGCCCACAAGAACGTCACACAAGGCCTCATTAAACAGCAGCAGTGGCTCACTGGAGCTTAACTGCGGTTTAAGGACCTCAGTGAGGAGGTTAGTCCTCACGGCCGCGACGGGGAGCTCAAGGCCCAAGGCCTTGGCCGCCCTCGTCAACACTACACTGTAAGCAGCCCCCTCCTCCGTAGCCACGGTGGGAGGGGAGACAAATCCAGTGTCTGGCGAAGTGTCAATACCACAGGCCTCCCCAAGCTCATATGTCCAGTCCTCTTGAGACTGGCATTCCTCTGCCAGAGGGTCAGCAGACCCCTCCCAATCTCCCTCGTCACCCATCTCCTGTAGAACAGGTTCAACAGACGGGGCCTCCTCATGGAAATAAAAATCTCCAAAGGCCATCGGAAGCGGCGCCCAACGGCGCCGTTCCGGCGCCAGAGTCGGACCGAAGGGAACATTGGGGACGGCGTCCACAAGGGGCGCCGGGGGTGACACCCGTGGGGCCGGGGCCGGTGAGGTCGTGAGGTCGACCGGCGACGACCCGGATGCGGATCCGGTGAGGTCCTGCGGCGCCGGGACCGAAGTCGCCGGCGGCGCCGGGGCCGAAGCACCCGACGGAGTCGAGGCCGAAGCACTCGACCAGCTAGGGCCTCCGAAGGCGCCACGGGACCCGACTGAGGAGGGAGGGACCTCATGGCCATGAGGTACCGCTCGATCTCCTCCGGCGTCGCGCCATGCCCAGGGACCCGAAGGTGTGGGGCAGGTGGCGAAGCCTGCAACTCAAGCGGAGCCGTGTGGGTGGTGTCACCCGAACCCCCGGCCGCATCGCTCGAGCGTCGGGGTGGGTCGAAGGAACGATGGCGCCTCTCATGCCTCTTACCTGAGGACTTGGATCCCGATGACCGATGTCCACTCCCGGAGCTGCGAGGACTCCGACCTCGCGCCCGGTCCCTCGACCTCCCGTGGGACCGGGACCTGGAGCGGCGCGGGCCGACTGCCGTAGCTCGAGCCGCTTGCGGGACCGCTCCCGCCTAGCTTTCGACGTCAGGGCTCAGCAGTCGGAGCAGACACGGTCGTCGTGGTCGGGGCCTAAACACTTCAGGCACTGGCGATGGGGTCGGTAACCGACATCAGTCGGTCGCACTTGGAACAGGGTTTGAACCCGGGCATCCGTACCGGCACCGTCGGAGTCGAAGACTCGTACTAAAAAAGCGATCGAAAAGTTTAGTCAAAAAAGACTAAGGGGTAGAGCTTCTCCGGATCTGCGCTAGCTCGCGCGAAAAAAAGAAGAACTGACGTCAGCGCGCATGGGCGGTGTCTAAGTACTCCGACGACGTCATTCCGGCGCTAACGACGGACGCAGAGCCGCGGACGACGCCTAACGGCGCGCAGGAGTATTGCTACGCATAATTTTCCGGATCCAGTCTGACGCCTGGGGATATTCTAAGGTAAGGAATCTATCACTAACGTGTCTCTTTCAGATCCCCCAGGTGGTGTGAGTGCCCCCAAGAATTTGGGTGGTTTTACTTTGGGAGTTCCTGGGGACTCTGGCCTAACCAGGTCCCCTAACTTAGATACTCTTGTCTTTGAAAATGGCATGGGGTTTGCCAACTTCACTGCTTGTCCCAACACTTTGGGCAAGTACAGACAGGAGCCCCTCATCAATGGTCTGAAAGTTGAGGCCTATAGAGACACAGGGGCTAGTCCCCTCAAGGCAACTTATACCTGGTGCCACATACCAGGTGACAAACATTGATGGAGTGCAGAAAAATCATCCCAGGGCAGTGGTAAATCTCAGCTGGGGAGGTGTCACTGGCCCCAAGAGAGTGGCAGTGTCATCAAACTTGCCTGTAGATTACCTACTGGGGGATGATTTAGAGATCTCAGCCAGGGCTGAGGTAGAACAAGAAACCCATTCTAAAATGGTAAATCTTCCTGAACAGGTTAGGAGGGCTGTGCCAGTCTCAGCCCAATCTCAAATAGATTCCTTCCCTGAAAAGGTTAGCAGGGCTGTGATGGTAACAGCCCATACCCAAACTGAGTCCCTTCCTGAAAAGGTTGGTGGGGCTGTGATGGCCACAGCCCAAACTCAAACTGATTCCTGTGTTGTGAAGCCTGAAACTATGGATCACTCCACACAAACAGAGAGCATTGAGGAGGAAGAGAAATCTCCCTCCCACCAGACATTAGGAAAGGATCAGCCTCCTCAGGGAACTGATCTTATACCTTGTGAAGAAACTGCCCCAGGGGTAGTCAGGCCTAGCCTGGCAGAGCCCCTGATGTCAGTGGACCATTCCAAGGTGGGACCCAGTCTGGAGCAGGTAACCTGCCACCTCTCTACCCAGCCTCAGTCAGCCCAGGGCTACAGAGGTCAAGGAGGCAAGGGAGCCCCAAAGGGCCCCCTGTCCAATAAAACAACCCCATCATCAGATTAGGGACACCAAAGCTAGCAGTCCTAGCAAGGTGAAAAAGTTAGAAACTCCTGAGGGATCTCCCTTAAACTTAGTTAGGGACCTCCCCCAGATGGACTCTGTTGGGCACAGCCAAACTTGGGACCTAAGGGCCGCAGACCGGACCTGTCCCTCCAGTAAGCCAAACAGAGGGACCCAGCCTCCAGCTTTAGGTAGCCAGAGGTTGACCCTGAGAGCTCAACACAACTCAGTCGTGGAAAGAAAGGCCTATATGGTGGATGATGATTGGAGGAAGCTGAGCCCAACATTAGTGGAGCCTCACTTCAGTACTCCATCTCAGCACCAGCCTTTTACTTTGCCAAAATACACCACAGGTAGAGATTCCATATGGTGGAGACCCTCTGATACCCTTAGGGTGAGGGATTGCTTAGTGGACCATGAGATAGGGGGTAACCATGCCAGTGCTGGTACTTCCTTATATGGCCACTTAGGCAATATAGGCTTACCTGGTCAAGGATAGCCTTATCTCCTTTCGTTTGGGGGGGGGGGGGGGGGGTTATGTAGGAAGGTGGAAATGTGACTATGGTTACCCCCAACTTTTTGCCTAGTGTTTTGCTGGTTTTTTACTTAGTTGGCCTGGGATCCTGCTATTCAGGACCCCAGGCTTCCGGCTCTCTCTGTTAAAATGGACTCCATGTACCTTAGGTACATATCTAATTGGATACTGGGTCACCTTATCAGTCCCTATACAGTGTACCTTAGGTACCCAGGGCATAGGTGTACCCAGGGCCTACCAGGGGCTGCAGCATGTATTATGCCACCCCTGGCTGGCCATCCAAACTGACACAACTGGCTGCTAAGACAGCTGGGGCAAGGTGGTGTAATCACCCTTTGCTATAGATATAGTATACCTATATCTAACCCCAAAATGGACACATATACTCCTATCAGTCACTCCTATGGCAGGCCTTATCAATCCTGAAGGCAGAGTGCTTGGAATTATGTGAGATGGTGCTCTGGCATGAGCTGAGCCTGTCTGCAGCTTGCGGAACCAAGTCCTAATAGCTGTTCCATGATAACGCTATACCATATACTCTTAAGTGCATTATAATCCTCGCGGTTGAATGCTAACTCTGGTATAACATTATCAAAAAATGTCAAGTAAGGTTTCATACGAATTGGAATACTACCCCAATTCTGGCGACGGGGGTAGCATTCCACCCTTCTAGAGGGACACGACATGTATGTAACTGTGAACCCCGGTTAAAGTTAACTCGAGCCTTGGCATCACAAAATGGATGCTGCCACCACAGACACAAGTCTGACCTCCTGCTGCTGGGAGTCCTTCCAGCGAGGGAGGCTTGGACAAAGGGTTTCCTGCCTTGGGAGGTGCTAGCACCACCCCAGACAGGATTTTGTGTATTGGGTAGGACAGGCCTGAAAGGAATGAGACATGCCTGGGGCACACAAGGTGCCCTGTGCATACACCGGTTCAAACCAGTTGCTGGGGCATCCCTGCCCCAGCTCTGGCGCGAAAACCGGACAAAGGTTAGGGGGTGTAACCACCCCCCTTCCTGGTCCCACCCATGGGAGGTACATAGTCACTAGTGCAGCCCCCTTTAGGAAAATAAAGGTAGGAGCTGGTCCCATTCCAAATTAGATTACCCTGAACAACTTTACAAGAAGAAACTCTGGACTTCGACGTTCTGCTCCACAGAAGACTGAAGAATCTCCCTTGTGGGCAAGGAGTGTCCACCCTGCAACTGCAGGCACCATCAAGCGTCCAGCGGCTTCACTTTGTCGTCTTCCCTTGAGGATCCAGACTTCAGAGCCCGACGAGACCCGGATTCCCAGACCTGTCCGACCTCAACTCACATCTGCAGCACAGCTGAGATCCGTGGGTGCGACGAGACACGTGGGACCGGCCATCTTGAAAGAACCTGCACTTCACTTCCAGCATGACTCCCGAGGTAAACTCGACCAAGTGCTTTGGGGATTGAGAAGCCCCAGCCCCGAGCAGCCCCTGCACCGAAGATCAGCCCTCCAACTTCCACGAGATCTGCGTGGGGCCCTTCTGCTTGTTTGCTGCTCGAAGCGTTGTCTGGTCACTTGCCGGCTGGCTAGTGACCTCCTAGACGACGAACTTTGAAAACTACACTGCTGGTCTGGTTGCTCCAGACTGGCCCTTGCTCCCTTCCAAAAGAGGAGCACCCCGGACTCTCCTAGTCCGCACCAGACGCCTTTTTCACTCACCGCGTGGGTTGCCTTTGCCAAGGCCTGTTGACGCCGAATCCGGAACAGACACCGCCGACAGCGAGAGCCTGCCTGCGTGGGACAGCTCGTACCTCCATCCTGGTCGTTGAAGACGCCTCCTGGTCCACATGGCTGCAGAGTCAAGCATCCACTCTTCACCTGATCGCGACAACGACATCTGGTTCCTTCCTGGTTCCACTCCAGTCACTGGCTAGTGACTTTGAACATTGTCCCCTCTGCTTTCAGGTCTTCAGCTTTCCTGATCCACCCTTGGATCACACCGGACATCTTCCTCCTGGTCGCCTGCAGCATCTTTTCTTTCAGGCTCCATAGACTTCAACGCAGAAACCCGATACGACTTCGCACCTATGCACCCGCAGCCCGTGGGTGAGGTAACAAGAGCATTTCGGTGCTCAAGGGTAGCTTGACTCTCCTAGTGTCTAGATTCACAGTCGTTTTAGTCCTAACCAGTCAGGATTGCCCGTACTCACCTTTTTCTTGAACTATACTGTCCATAGACGTTGTTACGCATCCCGCGTGTGAGTTCACACTCTGCACCCGCGTCCCGTGGACCTCCTATTACTTACCTAAAGTTAGGATAGCGTAGTCCCAGCGGTCCTACAGCCTCTGGACAGCTACATTTCTTCTATCGACTTCCTTATACCATTTACTTAGTATATGGTTTGCCGTGCCCCTAGGGCACCATTGTAATTTTGTGCAACTTAACGTTTTTTTCCTAAGAGATTGTCATGTGCTTAGCCCTCTGATCTCAAAGAGTTCAGAGGTGTTTGTTACTGATAAATATATTGTTTATTTTCATAACAACCTGTGTGGTGTCCTTTCATCTGGTATTCAAGGGCTTATATGTGGTAAAACAGCTGGCTTCACATGCCAAAAGAGTTTAGCCTAAGACTGCTTTGTCCATGCTACCATTAGGATAGCTAGTCTATAAGGTTGACTTACAACCAATCAACATAAGGATTGTTTGGACTGATACAAGGTGATCACTAGAACTAGTGAGCATCATATATCAGGCCAACTTCTCACACATATTATAAGTTGCACAAATACAGTTCTGCCCCAGGGGCCTCACAAACCATATACTAAGTAAGTGGTATAAGAACCACTTCAGGAATAGTGAATAGGCCCAGGAAATCGCTGGGGCTATAGTGAACAACCAAAGATTAGGAAGTAGACGACCCATGGGAGACGCGTGCAGTGTCTAAAAACAGCCGCAAGTTACCATTGACTTATAATTGAGAACGAAGAAGTTACAAAGTTACTGTTTTAGGGCACTTCCGGATGGACTACGACAAAACCCCTTTTAAACTAGGACACTTGGAGAGTCAATACCCACGGGAGCACCGGAGTACTCGAGTTACCTCACCCAGGGAAGCCGGTGTCTTTTCGTTTCGGGTTTCGTCAATGCTTTCAATGGAGATCTGCAAAAGAAGTGCTGCAGGCGGCCAAAGCAAGAGTGCCCGGGTGGATCCAAGGGTAGATCGAAGAACTGAAGAACCTGAAAGCAGAGAGGACAGAATCTGGGTCACTAGACAGTGACCAGGAAGGAACCAGGCGATGTCGCGATGATCTCAGGTGAAGAGGTGAAGCTGGTCTCTGCAGCCACGAGGACCAGGAGGTGTCGACGACGACCAGGAGCTGGATTCGAGCTGTCCCACGAAGGATCTAGTTGACTGCGGTGTCGTTATCTTGTTTGGACCCAACAAGCCTTGGCAAACGCAATCCACGCAGGAAGTGAAGATTGGCTTCAGGTCAGACCAGCAAGGTCTGGGGAGCTTCTCCTCTGCAGGGAAGCTGGAGCAAGCCTGGAGAAACCAGGAAAGCAGTTTAGTTGCAAAGGTTCGTCTTCGGAGGGCTCACTAGCCAACGGGCTAGCAACCGGGAAGACGCGTTGAGCTGAAAATGCAAGAGCAGGCCGCACTCGTGGAGTGTGGAGGGTTAAGCTTCAGTGCAAATGGCGCTCGGGTCTGGGGCTTCTCGTACCCCAATGGACAACTGCGAGGGTGCCTCTGTAGTTGCACAATTAGCAAAATGCAGGATGTCCAGGGTGTCCGGTCCCACGTCTCTCTTGTCTGCCACGGGTCTCAGCTTTGCTGTGGATGTGGGTCGGAGTCAGAGAAGTGTGAGAGTCCAGTTCCTGAGTCGCTGAGTCTTCGGGATCCGTCGGGAGCATCGACAAAGCAGACCGGCAAGTTACTGGTGGTGCCTGTTTGCACAGGGTGGTCACTCATTGACCACAAGGGAGATGTCTTTAGTCTTCTAGTCGGTATTGAATGTCGAAGGTTTCAGTGTTTCGTTCCAGGATAATCTAAAGTCCTGGGGACACAGCATCTATCTTTATACTAAGAAAATGGGCTGGATTACCTACTAGGTCCCTCCTATGGGTGGACCTGGGAAGTGGGTGGTTACACCCCTTTCCCTTTGTCCAGTTTGGCACCAGAGCGGGGCTGGAGTGCCCCAGCAACTGGTTTGAACCGGGCTATGCATGGAGCACCCTGTGTGCCCCAGGCAGTGTCTGGAAAAGCATCTTTCCATTCAACCCACCCTGCCCCAATACACTACAGGCTGTCTGGCGAGGTGCTAGCACCTCTCTCGACAGGAAACCTATTGTCCCGGCCTCCCTTGCTGGAGTTTTGCCCAGCAGAAGGAGGTAAGACTCGTACCTGTGGCAGCAGCATCCATTTTGGGGAAACATCCTTTACAACGCAACTTTTACCACGCAGTGTCTTTACGACGCAACTTTTACAACGCAATCCATTACAACGCATTGCGCTGGGGGGCGCTCTAGGATAGGGAATAGGTTTAATTTACTATCCAACACCTTCCCTACTATCCACCGGGACTGGAGTTGGAATAGTAAATTAAACTATTCACTATCCAGTGCCCCAAAGCACTATGCGTTGTAAAGGCATGCGTTGTAAAAACAGCGTTTTAAAGGCATGCGATGTAAAAGCATGCGTTGTAATGTCATACATCCTCCATTTTGTGATGCTGAGGCTCTGTTTAACTTTAACCGGGTAAAGCAGTAACATACTACATGTCTTTTCCCTCTAGAAGGGTGGAATGCTAACCCCGCCGCCAGAATTGGCGGGGGTGGGGGGGGGGGGGGTTAGGGTAGTATTCCAAAGTGTTTGACACATTACACAACATGTTTTGATAAAGCCAAACCAAAGTTAGCATTAACCGCGAGGATTATAATGCACTTAAGAGTATATGGTATGGCTATATCATAAACAGCTATAAGGACATGGTTCTGAAAGCTGCAGAGGGGCTCAGCTCATACTAGGGAACCCTCTCACTTAAAACCAAGCACTCTGCCTCCAGGATTGTCGAGGTCTACCATAGGAGTGACTTATAGGTGCAAATGTGTCTATATATAAGGGAAGATATAGGTATACTATATCTAAGTAAGGGGCGATTACACCACCTTACCCAAGCTGAGTGATCAGCCTGTGGTGTCAGTTTGGATGGCCAGCCAGGGGTGGCATAATTCATGCTGCAGCCCCTGGTAGGCCTTGGATGCACCTATGCTCTGGGTACCTATGGTACACTATACATGTACCTAAAGTACATGGTATCAATTTAGAGAGAGAACAGCTGGGCTGTGGGTCTGATTAGCAGGCCCACAGCCACACTAAAGTCGAAAAACCAGAAAATCACAGCAAAAAGAGGGGATGACCATAGGAAGCAGACCCTACTCTCCTACCCCCCCCAAACGTAGGGACTTTAAACTAACCTTGACCAGTTGAGTCTTCATGTTCTAAGTGGAAATATCTGGAGAGTCCATCAGCACTGGCATGGTCAGTCCCAGGTCTATGTTCCACTGTAAAGTCCATCCCCTGTAGGGAAATGGACCACCTAAGAAGTTTGGGATTTTCACCCTTCATCTGATTTAGCCACAAGAGGGGCTTATGGTCTGTCTGAATCTTGAAGTGAGTACCAAACAAGTATGGCCTCAGCTTCTTCAGGGCCCAAACCACAGCAAAGGCCTCCCTCTCAACAGCTGACCAACGTTTCTCTCTAGGGGTCAGCCTTCTGCTAATAAAAGCTATTGGCTGGTCTTGACCATCTTTATTCAACTGTGAAAGAACAGCAGCCACACCCAATTCAGAAGCATTGTTTAAACAATGAATTCCTTGGAGTAGTCTGGACTTTGCAGAATAGGTGCAGTGCACATGGCCTGCTTCAGGTCATCAAATGCCTTTTGACAGCTTACTGTCCACTGAACTTGCTTTGGAATTTTCTTTGAAGTTAAGTCATTGAGAGGTGTCACATTGGACCCATAACTTTTGACAAACTTCCTGTAGTACCCTGTCAGGCCCAAGAAAGCTCTGACCTGAGTCTGGGTGGTGGGAGCAGTCCAGTCCTTAATGGTCTGCATCTTGCTCTCCAATGGTTGAACCTGACCTCCACCTATCAGGTGGCCCAGGTATACAACATTGCTCTGCCCTATCTGGCACTTGGTAGCCTTGATAGTTAGGCCTGCCTTCTGCAGGGCCTCCAAAACATTCTTCAGATGGATCAGGTGATCTTTCCAAGTGGAGCTAAAGACATCAATATCATCAAAATAAGCTGCACAGTAGTCATCCAGACCGGAGAGGACTTGGTTCACCAAACTTTGGAATGTGGCAGGTGCATTCTTCAGACCAAAGGGCATTACCACAAATTGATAATGACCTCCTGGGGTTGAGAATGCTGCTTTGGCTTTTGTCCATCAGCTAGTCTGATCTGCCAGTAGCCAGCTGTCAAGTCAAATGTACTCAAAAACTTGGCAGAAGCCAATCTGTCACTGAGCTCATCTGCTCTTGGTATTGGGTGGGCATCTGTCCTAGTGACAGCATTGAGGCCTCTGTAATCTACGCAAAACCTCATCTCTCTCTTACCATCCTGGGTGTGAGGTTTAGGCACTAGGACTACTGGACTGGCCCAAGGGCTCTCTGAGGGCTCAATGACTCCCAACTCCAACATCTTTTGGACCTCTGTCCTGATACAGTCCCTGACATGATCAGGTTTCCTGTAGATTTTACTCTTGACAGGTAGACTGTCCCCAGTGTCCACTTCATGAGTGCACCAGGTAGTCTGACTTGGAGTCAGTGAAAACATATGTCTGTAGGCCTGCAGAACTTGTCTGCAGTCCCTATGCTGCTGATCAGTGAGGCTGCCTGCCAAGGCTACACCATCAATTGATCCATCATCAGGGTTCTGAGAGAGAAGGTCTGGGAGAGGGTCACTCGCGTCCTCCTGTCCTTCATCAGTAGGCATGAGCAAGACCATGTCAGCCCTGTCAACATATGGTTTCAGTCTGTTGACATGAAGCACCCTGTGGGGGCTACTGAGAGTTCCAAGATCAACCAAATAGGTCACCTCTCCCTTCTGTTCAACAATAGTGTGGGGTCCAGACCACTTGTCTTGGAGTGCTGCTGGGGCCACTGGCTCCAACACCCACACTTTCTGCACTGGTTGGTAAACTGTCAGCACAACATTTTGGTCATGCCAGGTTTTTTGGAGTTCCTGGCTAGCCTCAAGGCTTTTGGATGCCTTTTTCATATACTCAGCCTTCCTAGAGCGGAGACCGAGTACATAATCCACAATGTCTTGTTTTGGAGCTTTGAGGTAACTCCCATCCTTCCTTCACCAGACAAAGGGGTCCTCTTACAGGGTGCCCAAACAGAAGTTCAAAAGGGCTGTAGCCAACCCCCTTCTGTGGGACCTCTCTATAAACAAACAAAAGTCAGGGCAGAAGGATGTCCCATCTTCGCCTAAGCTTTTCACATAAACCCTTAATCATGCCCTTTAAGGTCTTGTTGAATCTCTCCACCAGACCATTGCACTGTGGATGATAGGGTGTGGTGAACTTGTAGTTCACTCCACACTCCTTCCACATAGCAGTCAAATATCCAGACAAAGTTTGCACCTTTGTCTGAGACAACCTCCTTTGGAAAACCCACTCTTGAGAAAACTCCCAGGGGGGCTCTTGCCACAACAGGAGCTGTTGTGGTCCTTAGGGGAATAGCTTCTGGGTATCTGGTGGCATGATCCACTACCACCAGAATAAACCTGTTCCCAGATGCTGTTTGGGGATCCATTGGACCAACAATGTCTATCCCAACTCTTTCAAAGGGAACCCCCATCACAGGGAGTGGTATTAGGGGGGCCTTTGTGGTGCCACCTGATTTGCCACTGGCTTGGCAGGTGACACAGGAGCGACAAAACTCATTGGTGTCTTCTGACATGTGGGGCCAGTGAAAGTGAGGGACAAGCCTGTCCCAAGTCTTGTTCTGGCCAAGATGTCCTGCAAGGGTAATATCATGGGCTAATGTAAGAAGGAAACCCCTGAATGCCAAAGGTATGACCAACCTCCTGGAAGCACCAGGCTTGGGGTATCTAGCCTCTGAATACAGGAGCCCTTCATCCCAATACACTCTATGGGTTCCATTAGCATTCCCAGCAGCCTCAGCAGCAGCTTGCTGTCTGAGGGGTTCAAGAGAAGGGCAGTCCAACTGCGTCTGCCTCAGATCTGCCCTTTAAGGTCCCCCTGTCCCAAGAAACTCAACCTAATCAGGCTCAAGCTCTTCTAGGACAGTTCCTTCTTGGGTCTCACAATCCGCTTCCTTGGAAGGCTGATCCTCATTCTGAGGCAAGGGGGAAGGCACCGCCTTAACCCTACTGCTTCTCCTCCTGGTAGGCAACTGGTCCATTATTTCAGGATCCAGGGCCTGTTCAGTGTTGCAATTTTTGACCTGTGACCTGGTCACAGCAAGGACATGTGCTGTTATCCCTAACATTTCTGAATGAGTCCTATACTTCACTTCAGACCAGACTGAAGATTCTAGGCCATTGCCAAGCAAACATTCTACAGGGAGGTCTGAACTAACAACAACTCTTTTGAGGCCAGTTACACCTCCCCAGGAGAAATTAGCAATTGCCATACTATGGGTGGTAGTGACATTGCTTGCATTGGTCACTAGGTAATTGTCACCTAGTATGATCTGTCCAGGGTCCACAAAGTTGGGTGTCACCATGGTGACACTGGCACATGTGTACCTGTAGGCCTGAGCCACTTTGTTATTAATTAAAGGAGTCAGTCTGTACTTGCCCAAGTTACTGGGCCTCACAGTAGAGGACATAGCCATTTCCACATCACAGACAAGAACAGCTTGAGTTGGTATTCTGACTAGGCCAGAATCCATCTCAGTTCCCAGGGTTAACCCTACTACACCCTTCTGTTGGGAACCACCACTATTAGCTGTACTAGGGGGAACAGTTGCCTTAGGGGCTATGGTGCCTGGAGCTGCCTCCTTCTTGGTGCAATCACGGGTCCAGTGAGTATTTACCTTACATACTTTGCACCATGGTTTCTTAGGACCTTCTTTCATTTTTGCAGGTTGGGAAACACCACCATTAGAAGCTTTTTGGGAACCTTGAGAAGACTTCTGGTCTTTTGCTTTCTAACCACCCTTTTGGTCTTGCTTCTTCTGATCACCACCTTGGTTCTGTACCTTCTGCTTCACCCTGGTTCTGACCAATTTGTCTGCCTTCTTTCCCAATTCTTGGGGAGAGGTCAGATCAGAGTCAATCAGGTGTTGATGCAATACCTGGTTCTGACAGTTGTTAAGTATTTGTTCTCTCATGATCAAATTATACAATCCTGTATAGTCATTAACCTTACTGCCCAGTAATCAGCCTTCCGGAGCCTTAGTAGCACAATCTACAAAGTCAGTCCAGTCCTGAGTCTGTGTCTTCTGGGTGTCTCTGAACAGCAACCTGTACTGCTCAGTGGTTAAGCCAAACCCATCTATCAGAGCACTCTTCAGGACATAGTCGTGGTCAGCATCCTGTTCACTTACTGTCAGGAGCTTGTCTCTACCTTTGTCTGCAAAGGAGAGCCACAAGATTGCTGCCCACTGATTTTGGGGTACCTGCTGTACTTTGCAAGCCCTCTCCAAAGCAGTTATCCAGTTGTGGATGTCATCCCCAACCTGATAGGGAGGGACAATCTTGTTCAGGTTTCTATGGTCATGAGACCGTTCCCTATCTCTAGGTATATTGCTGTCACCAGTGGGTTCTAACCCACTTAACTTTTTCTCTCTTTCAAGAGCCAGGGTCTCTTTTACATGGGCAATTTCTTGCCTCTTGATCCTAAGATTTACTTCTTTCATCCTAGCTTTGTGCTCTCTCCTCTGAGGGGAAGTCATCCTCCTTAGAGCAGAGGCATCAGACCCTACTGAGTCATCAGAATGCTCAGAGCCACTGGACAGTGACCTGTGCCTTCTGTGTCTCCTGTTAGGCCTACTTGGAAAGTTAGGAGGGGGCCCACCAAGGCCCTCTCTACCCAGAGACAGTCATGTGTTGCCCAGGATCGGTTCAGCGACCTCATCCTGTTCAGCATCCACCTCCTCATCAGATAGTGCTGGATCTTCCCCAACATTCTCTTCTGTGGATGGATGGCCCCCCTCTCTGCTACCTTGGTTATCTGTGTCTGATGCAGTCTTTGCATCATGGGCCACTAAGATATCTACCAGGTGGTTAAAGGTTCCAACCTTTAACCACCTGCTAGATATCCCAGCCCTTGTCTCAATCTTCTGACTGCACACAAGCTTCTAAGCTCATTAAAAGTTAATGAGTCATACTTAGAGGGCACCCACTGGGTGTCTTCTTGTAGAGGTCCACTAGGGCCTTCTTCTAAGGGCATTTTCTAGTGAGGTGTGGTGTGTGCACCTACCTACACTAAATGGTTTCCTACTAGAACCTCTCTAGGAGTTGTGGTCAGGGTGTGCTAAGCCCTTTCATCTACAACTGCTAAGTTCAGTAGAAATGAAAGTATTATAAGAACTTGATTTATATGTACCTACAGGTACCTTAATGTGATCTTTCAAATGATATCTTAAGTTTATATGGTAAAACAACAGCAAGCTCTTATATCACCGCTGCACACCAATGTGAGAAGTTAGCCTGGCATATGATGTCCACTATTCTAGTGGGCCCCATGCACCAGTCTAAACGACCCCTATTGATGATGGTTGTAAAGTCAACCTTATAGACAAGCTATCCTAGTGGTAGCATGGACCAGCAGTCTTAGGCTAAGACTTCAGAGAGCATGTGAAGCAAGCTGTTTTTACCAATTATAATCCCTTGAATACCAAATGAAAGGACACCACACATGGTATATATCAAATATATATGAATTTATTTCTAACACAACCCCTCTGCACTCTTTATGAGGTCAGAGATCGAAGTACATCACAAGTTACTCAATTAGCATCCTATGAGTTGCACAAATACAGTTCTGCCCTAGGGGCCTCACAAATCATATACTAAGTAAGTGGTATAAGAACCACTTCAGGAATAGTGAATAGGCGTAGGGGCGAGGCAATCGCTGGGGCTACACTGAACAACCAAAGGTTAGGAAGTAGGAGACCCACGGGAGACACGTGCAGTGTCTAAACACAGCCGCGAGTTACCATTGACATAATATAGAACAAAGAAGTTACAAAGTTACTGTTTAAGGGCACTTCCGGATGGGCTACGACAAAACCCTTTAAGCTAGGACACTTGGAGAGTCAATACCCACGGGAGCACCGGAGTACTCGAGTTACCTCACCCAGGGAAGCCGGGTGCATAGGTGTCTTTTCGTGTCGGGTTTCGTCGATGCTTTCAATGGAGATCTGCAAAAGAAGTGCTGCAGGCGGCCAAAGGAAGAGTGTCCAGGTGGATCGAAGAACTGAAGAACCTGAAAGCAGAGGGGACAGAGTCTGGGTCACTAGCCAGTGACCAGGAAGGAACCAGGCGATGTCGCGATGATCTCAGGTGAAGAGATGAAGCTGGTCTCTGCAGCCACGAGGACCAGGAGGTGTCGCCGACGACCAGGAGCTGGATTCGAGCTGTCCCATGAAGGATCTAGTTGACTGTGGTGTCGGTATCCGGATTGGACCCAACAAGCCTTGGCAAACGCAATCCACGCAGGAAGTGAAGATTGGATTCAGGTCAGACCAGCAAGGTCTGGGGAGATTCTCCGCTGTAGGGAAGCTAAAGCAAGCCTGGAGCAACGAGGAAAGCAGTTTAGTTTCAAAGGTTCGTCTTCGGAGGGCTCACTAGCCAACGGGCTAGCAACCGGGAAGAAGCATTGAGCTGAAAATGCAAATGCGGGACCCACGCGGAACTCGTGGAGTGCTGAGCTTCGGTGCACATGGCGCTCGGGTCTGGGGCTTCCCGTACCCCAGTGCACAACTGCAAGGGTGCCTCGGTAGTTGCACAATTAGCAAAATGCAGGATGTCCAGGGTGTCCGGCACGGGTCTCAGCTTTGCTGTGGATGTGGGTCGGAGTCAGAGAAGTCTGAGAGTCCAGTTCCTGAGTTGCTGAGTCTTCGGGATCCGTCGGGAGCGTCGACAAAGCAGACCGGCAAGTTACTGCTGGTGCCTGTTTGCACAGGGTGGTCACTCATTGACCACAAGGGAGATGTCTTCAGTCGTCTAGTCGGTATAGAATGTCGAAGGTCGAAGAGTTTCGTTTCAGAGTTTAGTTCCAGGATAATCTAAAGTCCTGGGGACACAGCAGCTATCTTTATACTAAGAAAATGGGCTGGATTACCTGCTAGGTCCCTCCTATGGGTGGACCTGGGAAGGGGGTGGTTACACCCCTTTCCCTTTGTCCAGTTTCGCGCCAGAGCGGGGCTGGTGTGCCCCAGCAACTGGTTTGAACCGGGCTATGCATGGAGCACCTTGTGTGCCCCAGGCAGTGTCTGGAAAGACATTTTTCCATTCAACCCACCCTACCGCAATACACTACAGGCTGTCTGGGGAGGTGCTAGCACCTCCCTCGACAGGAAACCTATTGTCCCGGACTCCCTTGCTGGAGTTTGGTCCAGCAGCAGGAGGTCAGACTCGTGTCTGTGGCAGCAGAATCCATTTTGTGATGCTGAGGCTCTGTTTACCTTTAACCGGGTAAAGCAGTAACATACATGTCTTTTCCCTCTAGAAGGGTGGAATGCTACCCCCGCCGCCAGAATTTTGGGGGGGGGGGGTAGTATTCCATAGTGTTTGACACACTACACAACATGTTTTGATAAAGCCAAAGTTAGCATTAACCGAGAGGATTATAATGCACTTAAGAGTATATGGTATGGCTATATCAAAGAACAGCTATAAGGACATGGTTCCGAAAGCTGCAGAGGGGCTTAGCTCATGCCAGGGCACCCTCTCACATAAAACCAAGCACTCTGCCTCCAGGATTGTCGAGGCCTACCATAGGAGTGACTTATAGGTGCATATGTGTCTCTATATAAAGGTAGATATAGGTATACTATATCTAAGTAAGGGGTGATTACACCACCTTACCCAAGCTGAGTGATCAGCCTGTGGTGTCAGTTTGGATGGCCAGCCAGGGGTGGCATAATAAATGCTGCAGCCCCTGGTAGGCCTTGGATGCACCTATGCCCGGGGTACCTATGGTACACTATACAGGGGCTCACAAAGTTGACCCAATACCCAATCAGGTATGTACCTAAAGTACATGGTATCAATATAGAGAGAGAACAGCTGGGCTGTGGGTCTGATTAGCAGGCCCACGGCCACACTAAAGTCGAAAAACCAGAAAATCACAGCAAAAAGTGGGGGTGACCAGAGGAAGCAGACCCTACTCTCCTACATAGGGCTCCCCATCCTCAAGATGGCGGTAGTCCAGAGTTGTGCTTCACCTCGCCTCTCCCACCTGAGGGTTGGAGTTGGCAGAGGCTGGCACACCCCCTTTCCCCACTTAGGGTTTCCTGCCTTTCTTCCCACCAGAGTGGGGGTCAGAACCGGTGGGGGCCAGTTGCGGAGTACAGCGAGGGGCCTGGAGAAGCTCACAAAGGCGGCATGCCTTTGAAGCTTCCCCTGCCCATCCTGAGGGATCCAGTCTCAGAACCTTAAGGCTAAAAGAACCTGTGCCAGGAGCAATGGTGTAAAGACTTCCTTAAAAAGAAGGAATTCAGATGACAAATACCAGACTGGGATTGAGACCTCTTCCATCTTGTTAACTGGGAAAATTGGCAGTTTGAGCCCTAACCTGTCGCATAGGAGGAAGAGGACCACCGCTGTCGCTCTTGGCAGCCCCTGTATCCTCCACATCTTCTATAGCCAGGGTGTGAGAAGTTGGCCTGATAGGTGATGTTTCCAAATCTGGAACCACCTATTATCAGACCAAACAATCCCTTATGGTGTCAGGTTGTAAGTCAACCTTGTTAGACAAGCTATCCTAGGGGTAAGCATGGACTAAGCAGCCTAAAGGCTTAACTTAAGAGGTCGTGTTAAGCGAGCTGTTTTACCACATACAATCCTGTAATATCAAATGAAAGGACACCACACAAGTATATATTATGAAAATATATGTATTTATTACTAAAAACAATCCCCAGTATTCTTTATGAATAAAGGGGCACAAGCGTTAAATCAAAAGCACAGTTTAAACATACAAAGTTGCACAATTATGGATGAGGGCGGGTGGCCACTCAAACCATATACTAAACAAGTGGTATAAGAGATACCAATCGAACAGTGGTTAGGCCTAGGGCCTAGGGAATCGCTGGGAGCAGTCAGGACAAGCAGTGCTGAAGTCGGGAGAGGCCCACGGGATTCGGGAGCAGTGCGGAAAGCGCACGCATGCACCAATGTTAACCAATGGTGCGTAAAAGTTGTAAAGTTAAAGTTTAAGGACACTTCCGCTGAACCTAGAGGAACAAAACTTAAGACACAGACCCTAGAGATGTGTACCAGTGTGGGAACACCGGCGGAGCAAAGTTACCTCACCCACAGGAAGCGGGTGCACAGGGTCGAAGTGGCGTCGGGTTTTGACACGCAGGTTCTTGGCGCTTGAAGCTGAAGATGCTGCAGGCGATGTGAAGGAGAAGTGTCCGGTGGATCCAAGGGTGGATCTGAAGTGGTGAAGACCTGAAAGCAGAGGGGACAGTGTTCAAAGTCACTGACCAGTGACCACCGTGGAACCAGATTGGAACCAGGCAAAGTCGGGTGCAAACAGGTGATGAGGTGTTGCTTCTCTCTGCAGCCACGTGGACACGAAGAGGTCAAGGACGTCCAGAAGTCGATCACGAGCTGTCCCTCGAAGGCTCTAGCTGATGGCGGTGTCGGCAACTCGATTGAAGCAAACAAGCCTTGGCTAATGCAAGCCACGGGGAAAGTGAAAAAGGCTTATTACTCGGACCAGCAAGGTCAGAGCGGGTACTCCTTTCTACAGGAGCGAGGGCAGGTCTGGAGCAACCAGACCCACAGTGTAAATCATAGGTTTCGTCGCCAAGATGGCCGCTGACCACGTGACAAGCGGCCGGGATGGCGAGTCGAGTGGCACAAAGCAAAAGGGCCCCACGCAGATCGTGGAGATGCTGGAGGGCTGATCTTTGGTGCAAATGCTGCTCGATTGTGGGGCTTCTCAAACCCCAAAGCACAGAGTCGAGGGTGCCTCGGGTGCTGCGCAGTCAGCGTCTCGGGGGTCTTTCAAGATGTCCGCTCCCACGTCTCTCGGTGCCTCCACGGGTCCCTTCTTTGCAGGGACTGTGGATCGGGCTGGGAGAAGTCTGGGAAGCTGGGTCTTGTCAGGCTCTGCACTCGGGCTCCGGCGGGAGGCGGCGGCAAAGCAGACGTCGAGGTGCTGGGTAGTGCCTGTGTTCACAGGGTGGCCCCTCCTAGGCCACAAGGGAGATGCTCTTCAGTCTTCTGTTCATCAGAATGTCGAAGTCCAGTCGTCTTCTTAGTTTAAAGGTGATTTCAGGATGATCTGAAGTGTCTTGGCACTGCTCCCACTCTTATTCGAATCTGGGGGGCTGGATTACCTTCTAGGTCCCCTCCTATGGGTGGGACCAAGGAAGTGGGTGGATACACCCCCTTCCTTTGATCCAGGCCGCCCTGGCACGAGGGCTGGAGTGCCCCAGAACCGGGTTGGCCGGATTATGCAAGGGGCAGCCTTGTGCTCCCCATGCAGTGTCTGGTTTCTTTCAAACCTCCCTGCTACAATCCACTATCTCCTGTCTGAGGGGGTGTAACACCTCCCTGCAACAGGAAACCCTTTGTCCAGGACCCATTTGGCTGAGTTTCGGTCAGCTTCAGGGGGTCAGACTCTTGTCTGTGGCAGAGGCATCCATTTTGTGGATCTAAGGCCCTTTTAGAAATTAACCGCATGCAAGTAAAGTAACATGTCTTACCCCTCTAGAGGGGTGGAATGCTATCCCCGTCGCCAGAACTGGCGAGGGGATAGTATTCCAAATCGTATGACACCTTACACGACATGTTTTGATAAAGCCAAACCAAAGTTGCTATATAACCGCGAGGATTATAAGGCACTTAAGAGTATATGGTATGGCATTATCCTGAAACAGCTTAGGGAGTTGTTCCCGACAGCTGCAGACAGGCTCAGCTCATGCTAGAGCTCCATCTCACATTAAACCACGCACTCTGCCTCCAGGATTGATGAGGCCTTCCATAGGAGTGGCTCACAGGTTTATATGTGTCCAGATATAGGTTTAGATATAGGTATACTATATCTAAGTAAGGGGTGATTACACCACCTTACCCCAGCTGAGTGATCAGCCAGTTGTGTCAATTTAAGAACCAGCCAGGGGTGGCAAAAGATATGCTGCAGCCCCTGGTAGGCCTTGGTGGCCCCTATGCCCTGGGCACCTATAGTGCATTATACAGGGGCTGACAAGGAGTCCATTTCCAATTGTGGGATGTACCTAGGGTACATGGAATCCATTTTACAGAGAGAGCAGATGGCCTGGGGCCCTGATTAGCAGGGAACCAGGTCAACTAAGCCAAAAAACCAGCTAAACACAGGCAAAAAATCTGGGGTAACCATAGTCAGGTAGCCACCTTCCTACACAACCCCCCCCCCCAAAACGAAAGGAGATAAGGCTATCCTTGGCCAGGTAAGCCTATATTGCCTGAGTGGCCATATAAGGAAGTACCTGCACTAGCATGGGTACCCCCTGTCTCATGGTCCACTAAGCAGTCCCTCACCCTTGGGGTATTAGAGGGTCTCCACCATAGGGAATCACTACCTTGGGTGTGTTTATGCAAAGTTAAAGGCTGGTTTGGATATGGAGTATTGAAGTGAGGCTCTACTAATTTAGGGCTTAGCTTCCTCCAATTATCTTCCACCATGTGTGCCTTTCTTTCTTTAACTGAGTTGCACTGTGCTCTCAGGGTCAGCCTCTGGCTACCTAAAGCTGGAGGCTGGGTCCCTCTGTTTGGCTTGCTGGAGGGACAGTTCAGGTTTGGGCCCTTTGGGTCCCAGGTTTGGCTGTGCCCAACAGAATCCATCTGGGGGAGGTCCCTAACTGTTTTTAAGGGGGCTCCCTCTGGAGTTTTTAAAGTTTTCACCTCACTAGGGCTACTAGTTTTGGTGCCCCTAATCTGTTGATGGGGGTGCTTTATTTGACAGGGGGCCCTCTGGGTCTCACTGTCCTTCTTGTCCTCTGCAGCCCTGGGCTGGCTAAGGCAAGGGAGAGAGGGGCAGGTTACCTGCTCCAGACTGGGTCCCACCTGAGAAGGGTCCACCGCCATCAGAAGCTCTGTCAGGCCAGGCCTAACAACCTCTGGGGCAGTTCCTTCGTCAGGGGTAAGATCAGTTCCCTGAGGAGGCTGATCCTGTCCTAAAGTCTGGTGAGGGGGAGATTTCTCTTCCTCCGCCATGCTCTCAGTTTGTGTGGAGTTATCCATCATTTCAGGCTTCACAACACACATATCAGTTTGAGTTTGGGCTGTGGCCATCACAGCCTCACCAACCTTTTCAGGAGGAGACTCAGTTTGGGTTTCTGCTGTTATCATAACAGCTTTGCTATTCTGTTCAGAAAGAGCTTTTGCTAAAGATGGGGCAGAGAGTTTCTCAGCCCTACCAACCTTTTCAGGAAGGACATCTTGGATTGGGGCTGTAGCCATTACAGCCCCACTAACCTTTCCATTGGAATTTATCATTCTAGAATGGATTTCCTGTTCAACCTCAGCCCAGGCTGAGATTTCCAAATCATTACCAAGTAGGCAGTCTACAGGCAAGTTTGATGACACTGCCACTCTCTTTGGGACAATGACACCCCCCCAGCTGAGACTCACTACTGCCATGGGATGATTTGTTCTGAGGCCATCAATGTTTGTCACCTGGTATGTGGCACCAGGTAAAAGTTGTTTAGAGGGGACTATACAGTCAGCCACCATGGTGATGCTAGCCCCTGTGTCTCTAAAAGCTTCAACTTTCAAACCATTGATGATGGGTTCTTGTCTATATTTGCTCAAAGTATTTGGGCAATCAGAGAAGTTGGCAAACCCCCTGCCAGTCTCATAAACAAGATCATTTGGGGATGGGGACCTGGATAGGCCAGGGTCCTCCTGGGCTCCAAAAGTAAACCCACCCAGATTCCTGGGTGTGCTCCCACTTCCTGGGGGATTACTGCCGACAGTAACAGGAGGTGTTGGAGCTGGCTTTGGAGGTATATTCTCTTTATTGTTATTCTTGGGACAACAGTTGTCTGTTTTGTAATGCCCAACCTGTTTACAGGCATAACAATAAGGCTTTTTCTCAGTTGAAGAAGTGTCTTGGGACTCATCCCCATTCTTGGAGTTTTGGGGCCCTGGGGAAGTCTTTTCTTTATTTTTATCCCCACCCTTATCTTGAGGCTTGGTAGACTCCTTCTTCTGGTTACTGTCCTGATTCTTAGGCCTAATCCTGGTTCTGACCCACTTGTCTGCCTTCTTTCCCAATTCTTGGGGAGAGGTCAGATCAGAGTCCACCAGGTGCTGGTGTAAGAGCTGGTTCTGACAATTACTTAGGATCTGCTCCCTCATAATCAAATTATACAATCCTGTAAAGTCATGTACTTTGCTGCCATGTAGCCAACCCTCCAGAGCCTTAGTTGCACAATCAACAAAATCAGTCCAGTCCTGAGTCTGTGTCTTCTGGGTGTCTCTGAACTTCAACCTGTACTGTTCAGTGGTTAAGCCAAACCCATCTATTAGGACACTCTTCAGGACTTTGTAATTGTTTGCATCCTCATGTCTGACAGTGAGGAGCTTATCTCTCCCTTTCTCTGAAAAGGAGTACCATAAGATTGCTGCCCACTGTTCCTCAGGAACCTGCTGTACCATGCAGGCTCTCTCAAGAGCAGTTATCCACTTGTGGATGTCATCCCCTTCCTTGTAGGGGGGCACAATCTTTGTCAGGTTTCTACTATCATAGGACCTGGGTTTCTCTTTAGGAATATTGCTGCCACCAGTGGCATCTAAGCCACACAATGTTTGCTCTCTTGCCAAGGCAAGTCTAGCTTGAGCCAAGGCTACCTCCTCCCTCTCTATTTGGAGTTTGACAGCCCTCATTCTGGCCCTATGCTCTAGCTTTTGAGAAGCAGTCATGCCTCTCTGAGATTCTCTGGAGGCACTAGAAATATGAGAGTCCCCTGAGGGAGATCTCACTCTTCTGTTGCCTGGGAGAATGTTATAGGGTCTGGGGAGGTGCTGGCCCTCTCCATTCCCCAGTAGGTCTAAGTTGGCCTGGTTAAGCCTGGCAACTAGGACCTGGCTACCCCTCTGATCCTGATCTTCTGTGTCCTCAACATCTGAGTCCTCATCCCCCTCCTCTCCTTCCTCCTGAGGGGTATCAGCTACAGGGGGGTTCACTCCATCTCCTGATTCTAAGGGTACTTCATTCGCCTTCTCTACGTCATCCTGTTCTAGAATGGCTATCAGGATAGGACAGGTGGGACTTCTGCCCCTTTTTAACCCTCTTGATATGCACAAGGCAATCAAGTCCTTTCGGGTTAGTTTGTCATAGCTGGAAGTTGCCTTGGTAAGGTCAACTGTCACAGGAGCAGACCCTGAGGCTTTTCCTGTGTCAGACATGACTCTAGTGTGGTGTAAGTGATGCACCTACCTACACTAAGTGTTTTCCTACTGTACCTTGCTAGTGAGTTGTAGTCAGGGTGTGCTAATCCCTTTTATCTACAACTACTAAGTTCAGTAGAACTTAAGTATGCTAAGCTTTTGATTTATATGTACCTAGAGGTACTTGATGTGATCTTTCAATTTGATAAAAGATTGCAATGGTAAAACAACAGCAAACTCAAATCCGCACCGCTGCTCACCAATGTGAGAAGTTGGCCTGATAGGTGATGTTTCCAATTCTGGAACCACCTATTATCAGACCAAACAATCCCTTATGGTGTCAGGTTGTAAGTCAACCTTGTTAGACAAGCTATCCTAGGGGTAGCATGGACTAAGCAGCCTAAAGGCTTAACTTAAGAGGTCGTGTTAAGCGAGCTGTTTTACCACATACAATCCTGTAATATCAAATGAAAGGACACCACACAAGTATATATTATGAAAATATATGTATTTATTACTAAAAACAATCCCCAGTATTCTTTATGAATAAAGGGGCACAAGCGTTAAATCAAAAGCACAGTTTAAACATACAAAGTTGCACAATTATGGATGAGGGCGGGTGGCCACTCAAACCATATACTAAACAAGTGGTATAAGAGATACCAATCGAACAGTGGTTAGGCCTAGGGCCTAGGGAATCGCTGGGAGCAGTCAGGACAAGCAGTGCTGAAGTCGGGAGAGGCCCACGGGATTCGGGAGCAGTGCGGAAAGCGCACGCATGCACCAATGTTAACCAATGGTGCGTAAAAGTTGTAAAGTTAAAGTTTAAGGACACTTCCGCTGAACCTAGAGGAACAAAACTTAAGACACAGACCCTAGAGATGTGTACCAGTGTGGGAACACCGGCGGAGCAAAGTTACCTCACCCACAGGAAGCGGGTGCACAGGGTCGAAGTGGCGTCGGGTTTTGACACGCAGGTTCTTGGCGCTTGAAGCTGAAGATGCTGCAGGCGATGTGAAGGAGAAGTGTCCGGTGGATCCAAGGGTGGATCTGAAGTGGTGAAGACCTGAAAGCAGAGGGGACAGTGTTCAAAGTCACTGACCAGTGACCACCGTGGAACCAGACTGGAACCAGGCAAAGTCGGGTGCAAACAGGTGATGAGGTGTTGCTTCTCTCTGCAGCCACGTGGACACGAAGAGGTCAAGGACGTCCAGAAGTCGATCACGAGCTGTCCCTCGAAGGCTCTAGCTGATGGCGGTGTCGGCAACTCGATTGAAGCAAACAAGCCTTGGCTAATGCAAGCCACGGGGAAAGTGAAAAAGGCTTATTACTCGGACCAGCCAGGTCAGAGCGGGTACTCCTTTCTACAGGAGCGAGGGCAGGTCTGGAGCAACCAGACCCACAGTGTAAATCATAGGTTTCGTCGCCAAGATGGCCGCTGACCACGTGACAAGCGGCCGGGATGGCGAGTCGAGTGGCACAAAGCAAAAGGGCCCCACGCAGATCGTGGAGATGCTGGAGGGCTGATCTTTGGTGCAAATGCTGCTCGATTGTGGGGCTTCTCAAACCCCAAAGCACAGAGTCGAGGGTGCCTCGGGTGCTGCGCAGTCAGCGTCTCGGGGGTCTTTCAAGATGTCCGCTCCCACGTCTCTCGGTGCCTCCACGGGTCCCTTCTTTGCAGGGACTGTGGATCGGGCTGGGAGAAGTCTGGGAAGCTGGGTCTTGTCAGGCTCTGCACTCGGGCTCCGGCGGGAGGCGGCGGCAAAGCAGACGTCGAGGTGCTGGGTAGTGCCTGTGTTCACAGGGTGGCCCCTCCTAGGCCACAAGGGAGATGCTCTTCAGTCTTCTGTTCATCAGAATGTCGAAGTCCAGTCGTCTTCTTAGTTTAAAGGTGATTTCAGGATGATCTGAAGTGTCTTGGCACTGCTCCCACTCTTATTCGAATCTGGGGGGCTGGATTACCTGCTAGGTCCCCTCCTATGGGTGGGACCCAGGAAGTGGGTGGATACACCCCCTTCCTTTGATCCAGGCCGCCCTGGCACGAGGGCTGGAGTGCCCCAGAACCGGTTTGGCCGGATTATGCAAGGGGCAGCCTTGTGCTCCCCATGCAGTGTCTGGTTTCTTTCAAACCTCCCTGCTACAATCCACTATCTCCTGTCTGAGGGGGTGTAACACCTCCCTGCAACAGGAAACCCTTTGTCCAGGCCCCATTTGGCTGAGTTTCGGTCAGCTTCAGGGGGTCAGACTCTTGTCTGTGGCAGAGGCATCCATTTTGTGGATCTAAGGCCCTTTTAGAAATTAACCGCATTTAAGTAAAGTAACATGTCTTACCCCTCTAGAGGGGTGGAATGCTATCCCCGTCGCCAGAACTGGCGAGGGGATAGTATTCCAAATCGTATGACACCTTACACGACATGTTTTGATAAAGCCAAACCAAAGTTGCTATATAACCGCGAGGATTATAAGGCACTTAAGAGTATATGGTATGGCATTATCCTGAAACAGCTTAGGGAGTTGTTCCCGACAGCTGCAGACAGGCTCAGCTCATGCTAGAGCTCCATCTCACATTAAACCACGCACTCTGCCTCCAGGATTGATGAGGCCTTCCATAGGAGTGGCTCACAGGTTTATATGTGTCCAGATATAGGTTTAGATATAGGTATACTATATCTAAGTAAGGGGTGATTACACCACCTTACCCCAGCTGAGTGATCAGCCAGTTGTGTCAATTTAAGAACCAGCCAGGGGTGGCAAAAGATATGCTGCAGCCCCTGGTAGGCCTTGGTGGCCCCTATGCCCTGGGCACCTATAGTGCATTATACAGGGGCTGACAAGGAGTCCATTTCCAATTGTGGGATGTACCTAGGGTACATGGAATCCATTTTACAGAGAGAGCAGATGGCCTGGGGCCCTGATTAGCAGGGAACCAGGTCAACTAAGTCAAAAAAACAGCTAAACACAGGCAAAAAATCTGGGGTAACCATAGTCAGGTAGCCACCTTCCTACACAGGGGAAGGCTGAGATGACTGTTGTCCAGTTTGAGAAGCCTTGAATTCTCAGGTAGCCTTTGGATTTTCCATACTGCCATTGGGACTGTCAAGCAGGAGAGCCCAAATCAAGAAAAGTGTTGCACCCTTGTTCTAACGTAAAATGAGTGTTTTTCATCATAGCCGTGGGAGCCATTAAAGGGTATATCCATCACATTTGTCTGAATGCCTTCTCAGAAATCCAAGTGTGTCTATGAATGGTTAAAGAGAGACCTGGCTACATAATCCACAAAATCAAGAATAGATGTAAGAATTTGCATGGTGGCATCAAACCCAATCCAAGCCACTTTAGCAAAGTGGCCTTTCACATGGCTCAGATGAAGCAGGACCACTGTTGTGTGGCGTTTTAGGCTCCGTAGTGAATTTTCCCGATTCATGCCCTTATATAGGTACAATTCACATTGCCCTAATATAGGCATAGAAATCATTTCCTTATTTAGGCATAGCCCATGCGATCCAAATACAGGCATGGCTACTTCCACCCGTACAAAACGTCACAACGGTTTCTTGGAAAATCGGCTTAAGCAGTCAGGGAACTTCCCCTTGCTTGAGTATTGATTTGTCCAAGAACTCATGTACTTTTCTAAGAACCACTATTCCCTTGGGGTTCAAAATTTACGTTATTATCCCCGACTTTACGTCAAACAAGGGCATTCCTAAACACCTACCAGGTATAAATATACCTTCACTTGCCCTAGCATACACACGGTGGTGCGGAGCAGTTCGACTTGCCCGACGCAGCTTGCTACAGCAAGTGCCGAAGGAAGCCGACCCTCCAGCTGACGCACTGATCAGAGGCTGCGTTTCTCCTGCCAAGAATCCAGCTCCGGTGTGTCCAAGCTCCCCTTGTGGGGTGTTGGGAAATCAAGTCCTGAGACAGAGATACTAGACCTCCTTCATTCTAACTAAGGTATGGAGCGGATTAGAACCTAGAGAAACCTTGGGTAGAATCTTAGCAAAGAAAACTAAAACCTATGCTACACAATACTTACTTCTTCCAGCGTACTAGACTTAGGTTAGGTACGAAAACAAGTTACTTACCTGTAACTTTGGTTCCCCAGTATCGGTAACTTTCATAGATTCCCATGCGTTGTATCATTCCCCGTCGTCGGAATGGGAGCCTCGGTAGTATAAAAACCATAGAAACAAAAGAGAAACCTAGGCCTAGGCCTCATCTCATTTTGTATCCTATCACCCTCTTTTTGTAAAAAGAGACCAAACTTTTGCCAGGACCAATCAGAACAGCCTCACCCTCTAGAACCTTCCTGAGAGAGCTCAGAGCCTCAGATTTTCGTAGCCGTTGTGCAAACCGCCACTATCTCTGTAAAAAGACTGAGCTTTCCCAGGGGAGGCGGGTGGGCGCATGGGAATCTATGAAAGTTACCAATACTGGGGAACCAAAGTTACAGGTAAGTAACTTGTTTTCTTGCCCCAGTATTGGAACTTTCATAGATTCCCATGCTTTGTATCAGAGTAGCTAGCAGTAAATTACCTAGAACACATTTTGCAAATACATGGCATCACCTAACCATATAAGCAATACTTATAGCATAGCAAAAGAAACAAAATGTGCTCACCAGGATGGAGGGATCGTAGGGAAAGCTCACCTCTCAATGAAAAAGATTCCGCAGGACTGCTTGACCCACAGCCGCATCATCTCGTCCTGCAGACTCCAGGCAGTAGTGTTTCGTGAAGGTATGAGTACTGCTCCACGTTGCTGCCCGGCATATGTCCTTAATGGCCACTCCCGAAAAGAGAACCACTGACGACGCCACCGACCTCGTGGAATGTGTGCGGACTCTTCCGTCCAGAGGCTTGCCTGCTTCCTGATGACAGAATTGAATCGCACTGGAGATCCAGCGGGAAATACCACTCTTTGTCAAAGGCAACCCCTTACGAGGTGCGCTGTAGGACACAAACATCTGAGTTGACTTCCGAAAGGGACGTGTGCGCTCCAAGTAGAACTTTAAGCATCGCTGAACGTCCAAAGAATGGAGTGTCCGTTCCGCAGGTGTAGAAGGGTGCGGAAAGTAGGATTTCAGAATCACGAGTTCATTCAAGTGGAACTCAGATGGCGCCTTTGGTATGAATTTGGGATTGGTCCGAAGAACAAGACCCTCTCTTGTAAATTGCAGGAATGGATGCACTATGGAGAGCGCCTGAAGCTCACCCACTCGTCTCGCTGATGTGAGAGCTAGAAGGAGGGCCAGCTTCCAAGAAAGGAACTTTAAATCTGCTTTGTGCACAGGCTCAAACGGAGCTTTCATGAGTTGTGCCAAGACAAGGTTGAGCTGCCACACTGGAGGAGGAGGGCGGACTGGCGGATACATCCGGAATAAACCTTTCAAGAATTGTTTAACAACCCTAGAGGACCATAAGGAAGGACCTGAAGAACTGAGTCGATACCTTGATATGGCTGACAGATGTACCTTGACCGATGAATGTGCCAAGCCAGACTTGGCCAGAGATAGCAAATATGGCAACAATTGATGAGGTTGGGAAGTATAAGGATGGAGGCCCTCCTGTTGACACCACAAGCAGAATCTTTTCCATTTTGCCTTGTAAGTCTTATTGGTACTAGGTGCTCGGGCTTGAGCCAAGACCTCTCTGCATTCTTGAGACAGTGTTAGATGACTGAATTCTCTGTGTTCAGGAGCCATGCCGTCAAGTGGAGGGATCTCGGATCCGGGTGGTAAACTTGCCCCTGACTCCTGGACAAAAGGGACGGAATGGGCTTCAAGTGAATTGGAGGAGCTTGGGAGAGCCTCAGGAGTTCTGTGTACCAGAATTGTCTGGGCCATGCTGGAGCAATTAGAATCATCTTGCAGGGTTCTGCCTTCAATTTCTTGAGAACTCGAGCAATGAGAGGAATTGGAGGAAAAGCGTAAAAGAACGCGCTGTACCAAGCCATCGAAAGAGCGTTCCCTAGGGACCCCTGATGGTGAACCTTGCTTGCGTAGAACCGGCATTTGGCGTTCTCCGGCGAAGCAAAGAGGTCGATGGCTGGCGTCCCCCAAACCGAGAACACTCTGTCTAGAATGGATTGATTCAACTCCCACTCGTGAGTCACTTCCGTTTGTCGACTCAAGGCGTCCGCCTTGACATTGAGAGTTCCCGCCAGGTGTTCGGCTCTCAGAGTGATGTTGTTGAGAATCGCGAAATCCCAAATCCGTTGAGCTTCTGCGGACAGAGTCTGCGATTTGGTACCTCCTTGTTTGTTGACATAGTGCATGGCCGTCGTATTGTCCGTCCGGACCAGCATTGAATGGTTGCCAATTCTGGGCAGAAAAGCTTGCAAAGCCAACCGAATGGCCGTCAGCTCCAGGAAATTGATATGGCACTGGCGCTGACCTGGACTCCAGTGGCCACTGACCTGAAGCTCTCGGAGAACTGCACCCCAGCCCTCCAATGAAGCGTCCGTGGTCACTACCATGGGCGAAGGCGAAGTCCTGAACGTCAGACCTTGGGTGATATTGCTCTTCAGAAGCCACCATTCGCTCGCTGTCCTCATTGCTGACGTCACTACCACTCTGTCGTTGAACGACCCCTCTGCCTGGCGCCATTGCTTGTCTAGCTCCTCCTGCAGAGGACGCATCCGCAACCTGCAATGCGGTATTAATGGTATGCAGGATGACATCGATCCGAGAAGGGATTTGTATTGGCGGACCGACAGGCATCGTCTGCGTCAGAGTAGTTGAGCTGAAACCATCAACTTTTGTTGTCGCTCCTCTGAGGGACGAGCTGTACATTGCGTGGTGTCCAACACGGACCCCAGGAATCTGGCCGTTCTGGAAGGCAGCAGGACTGACTTGCGTTCGTTCAACTGAAGGCCCAGGCAACGGAACAAATGGATGCAAGTAGAAACTGCTTGCGAAGCTTCCTGGAAAGATGGTGCCTTGACGAGCCAGTCGTCCAAGTAAGGGAAAACTTCTAGCGATTGTCGTCGAAGAAAAGCTGCCACCGGTGCCAATACCTTGGTGAACACTCTCGGTGCCGACCGAAGGCCGAATGGAAGCACTTTGAACTGGAAATGGCTCTTTCCCACTGTAAAGCGAAGGTATTGTCTGTGAGCTGGGTGTATTGGAATATGGAAATATGCGTCTTCTAAATCCAGCGACGCCAAGTAGTCGCCCGGATTCAAGAGAGGAAGAATTTCCTGTAGAGTGACCATTCTGAAGGAGAGCTTTACGAGATAGGTGTTGAGCTCCCGAAGATCTAGGATGGGACGCCAAGTTTCTGCAGTCTTCCGCACTAGGAAGAATCTTGAATAGAACCCCCGGCCCCTCTGAGAGAGCGGAACCGGTTCTATCGCTCCTTTGTGGAACAATTGATGGGCTTCTAGATGGAGTAATCCTAGATGTCCTGTGCGGATGGCGCCCGGAGCTCGCGTTGGAGGAAAGTTGTGAAACTCCAACGTATGGCCACTCTCTACGATGTTGAGGACCCACTGGTCCGATGTTATTGACTTCCAACTGTCCAGACAAAGTGATATCCTGCCCCCCACTGATGTGATTGGGAGGGGAGGAACAGTAGGTAGAGCCGGGAGGCCGCTATTGTCGTTTGGTGTTGTCACGACCTTGTCGGTGTTGACGGCCTCGCGGAGGGTTGCGAGAGAAAGCTGCTGATTGCCCTTGTCGCTGATTTGAGTATTGTGGTTTATAGGACTGGGAAGACTGTGAGGAATATCCCTGTTGGTTTCCTCTGTAAGACGCAAATCCTCTACCTCGTGCGCCCCTAAAGAGGACCTTGCGATAGGTGAGTGAGCCCAAGGACTTTGCTGTGTCTGTGTCCTTCTTTATATTCTGCAGAGTATCGTCCACATGTTTCCCGAACAGCATCTCCCCATCAAATGGGAGATCCAGGATTCTGTTCTGGACCTCCTGACGAAACCAGGTGGCCTTTAGCCAACCCTGGCGCCGTAGCACAGCGGAGCCGGCCAAGGCTCGAAACGCCGTGGACGCAATGTCCATTGCACAGTCAATTACTTCAGCAGAAGATTTTTCCCCTTCTGTCAGCACCTTCTTGGCTTCCTCCTTTGTGGGCTCTGGTAATAGTTCCACGAAGGGTTCCATGTCGCACCACATCTGGCGGTCGTAACGGCCTAAGATGGCAAGAGCATTTGCCGCTCTAACTAGCAAGCTGGCCATAGAGGAAAACCGTTTTCCAACATTATCCAGACGTCTGCCGTCCTTGTCCGGGGGTGTGGTCAACGGGGTGGGCGGATTCTTTGACTTGCTTTGCGCCGCTTGAGAAATCACTGAGTCCGGCTTCGGTTGACCAAGAAGACAAGCTGGACTGCCTTCCGGAGCTTTATATTTCTTTTCCAGCCTGGGGAGAACTGGAATCACCGTGGCTGGACTCTGCATGATCTTCAAGCCCTCCTCCCATACATGCTCAATGATGGGAATAGACTTGACAGATCTCCGATATTGTTCCTTAAAGTCATAAAGGAAACATTCCGATTCCTCTCTCGAAATAGGTAAACCAAACCTCATTGCTGCCCGCTCCATCAGATGATGAAAACCCCCTATATCCACCGGAGGGGAGACGGACGTGTCACGACCAGAGGCGTCCGGATCATGTGGTCCACTGTCCCCCTGATCCAAGTCTGGGTCCTGTAACGGATCAACCACAGGATCCACCTGTAGCACTTCCTCATCCGAAGAGGTATCCTGAGGGACCGGCTGAACTGGTAAGGGGTCTGGTGTACGGACCCGCCCCAACGATGGCCGTGGTGGTGGTGAAGAGGACACCACTGGAAGACTAGTAGTTGGTTGTACCTGTGGCTGGATTTGAGGTGGAGGAGATGCAGATTGTCTAGGCGATTCCGACGGAAACCGTTGGCGATAATCCTGAAGCATCATCTGCAAATCAGAGATAAGCGAAGAGGGCATGGCAACCATGCCCTGTCCCAAGACCGGCGTGCGTCGCTCCTCCTGAACATACGGATGGAACTGCTGGCCTTCAGCCTGCTCACAATACTCCTCCGTGTCTGTTTCCTGCATCTTGACATTCAAGTCTGAAGGACTATATGCAGGGCCATAATTATCATCTTCCTCCATCTCATCCTCAGATTCATCATCCAGCAGCATTGTTGGTAACTGGGAAGAGACTCGTCGTGGAGAAGTCATCTCCGGCGTAATTTTCATCTTCCGAATAGTCAACACTACTCTTTGGCCCGTCGACGGGCTCGTCGACGGTGCCGTCGTCACCTGAGCCGCCGTCATCGGCGGAGTCACCAGCGGAATCGTCGACGGTATCACATTCTTCGTCGACACAATCTTCATCGTCGACGATGTCGTCGACGGGCTCGTCGACGGTGCCGTCGTCACCTGAGCCGCCGTCGTCGGCGGAGTCACCAGCGGAATCGTCGACGGTATCACATTCTTCGTCGACACAATCTTCATCGTCGATGATGTCGTCGACGGTCTCGTAGACGAACTCGTCGTCATCACCATATTCGTCGGCGTGGAAGTGGTGGTCGTCGTCGACGTAGTTTTCGTCGTCGATGCGGCCGTCGACAGTAGCTTGCCTGGCATCGTCGTCGACGTGGAAGTCGGCAGCGTCGACGAACTCGGGACCTTGAACGTCGACGATGTCGTCGTCGTGGACAAACCTGCCGCCGACGAGCCCGTCGACGGCGGAACAGAAACAGCGGGAACTTTCACAGAAGTAACTGTCGTCGACGTACCTGGTGTTTTCGTCGTCGACGGACGCTGTTTTTTTTCTTGACCAGATCCAGAAGTGACAGTAGGGTGCTTGTCACTGGATTTACTCTTTTTGGACGGAGGAGAAGGAAGAGCAGCCTCCTTTTTGTCCTTTAAGGCTGTAACACCACCAGCAGCCTGTCCCTGCCTCTCCTTTTCACTTCCGTGAGGAGATTGAAGGGGACTAGCCTTCTCAGACCTATCCGAGATCTTGTGAGAGGCATGAAGAGGGGCATCCGATGTAGAAGCAGCAGTGGGAGACCTACCCCTCTTTCTTGATCTGTGGGAGGAAGCAAAAGATGTGGAATCCTCCTCATCTGAAGAGATCACCTCCTTGCGAGTCTTCAGTTTCTGCAGCCAGGTTAACAGCCGACCTTCTCTGTCACGAAGGGTCTTGGTGGAGAAGGTCCTGCAGATCTTGCACTCTGTGGCCTTGTGGTCCGGATATAAGCAATAAATACAATTCTCATGCTTATCTTCCACAAACAGGCGTTTATTCCCACAAGAGGCACAGGCCCTAAACAAGGCCTTCTTCTCCTTGTCAGACATATCGAAGTTTTGAAGAAAAAATTGAAGAAACAACCAGAAAGTTGAGAAAAACTGAGCAGAGCTCAGAGGAGACTCCCTAGCACAACGTGCGGTAGAAAAATCTGAGGCTCTGAGCTCTCTCAGGAAGGTTCTAGAGGGTAAGCTGTTCTGATTGGTCCTGGCAAAAGTTTGGTCTCTTTTTACAAAAAGAGGGTGATAGGATACAAAATGAGATGAGGCCTAGGCCTAGGTTTCTCTTTTGTTTCTATGGTTTTTATACTACCGAGGCTCCCATTCCGACGACGGGGAATGATACAAAGCATGGGAATCTATGAAAGTTCCAATACTGGGGCAAACTGGGGTTGGCGTATTTTAGAAGCACCAGTTGAGTATTTTTAGTCTATGTATTTATGTATGTATTTTTATATGGCTTAGAAACCATACAATGCTCTAACAGTATTATTTTATAATATTGTTCACGCTGTGCGCATTATACTTTGCAGTCTGCCTAACGATTGTAGCAGTTCACTTCTCTTGTATGAGATCGAAGACTGTTCAATAGACCATTTTATTGAAAATGCCCGTCTCTCTATTTCTCTACAACTCTGTAGAAACGAAGCATGCACGATTGACTGAGTGAAATACTCATCTATTGTTTCTGCGACTCTAGAGATATATTTCTTATTCTTGGGAAACAAAGTTGTCATGTTTATGCGGTTGTCAGAAACTAATCCCTTCTTGTTTATGCGAGAAAGTTTCTAGTGACCTCTGAGCTAGCTGGCACATACACAATTAAGTCTAGTATATTCGATAGAGACCTAGTCGACCTCAGTCCAACATCTAATCTATAGGATCCACTATTCCAATGCGCAGAGCCTATTGGGAATATAGGAACTACACTACATGGCGTTCAACGTTTGGTATGGCACTAATTTAACGCTAGATACTAAAGTAACTCAGTCGTGCTTTTCTCAGAGACCCCTTTTTCCGGTAAAATACTCCAATAGACGTCTAGATTGGGTAAAAGGATAAAATATCCGCCATAGCTGAGTAGGACGAAAAACTCCTATGTATTAGCTTTTTGGTTTGTTCAAAGTTGAAGGATACAGTGTTACAAAATATTGTGCACCTTATCTTTGTTTCCTTGAAACTTGCTCTGCTAACTTTCAGTCAACAACATGGGCAACGATGAAAATCCAGCACCAGGTTTAGATGTTACAGGCTTTAATGCAGCCGACGCGGAAGCTATAATCATCCCAGAAAATTTAAGGAAACCCATCACTATAAAGCTGATGACAAATGGCCTAACACCAAGAGGTGGTAGGGTAATTTTTGTGATAGAGGCACATGAATATCGGCAGGCAGAGGTATTCTATTCATGGATTCTCTTCCCTGAAGCAAATCCAGTAACACACATGTTTCACTTCTACAAAGAAGAGGAGCCTCCAACGGAATACATTCCTTTCGAGGATGTTGAAATTCCACTAACTTACCAAGAGCACGCGCTCTGGTTTAAAGGCGCCCTACAACGTATAAATGACATTACCAGGCTCAGTCCACTAGGTAGACCAGGAGCTACATGGCCGGTATTAGCAAGCTATACACCACATCCTGCCATTGAAGAAATGACAGGTGCAGAACTATTAGTCCAACTAAAACAACTAATCAGAATCCATAGACAATTGGTTCAATATGTCATGCGGACTCTAATAGTCCAACCAGCTATAAGGATACCACAACTCACCCCTTACCAGGGGAACACAAATAAAATTACACCACAAACTATACAATCAGTTATTGGCAAATTACCCGCAAAACGGGAACAAATTCCATTCTGGATAGCTCAAAAAATTACTCAAATCGAGGCAGTATTTCCTGATACTACCCCTCATGAGAAACACAGAATTCTAACAATCTGTTTACCAATGGGGATCGCACCACACCTGGAGGACTGCGACACTTGGGGTACAGTCTTTGCTGCAATATACACTAAAACACATGGTGTTCCGTCTATGGGCGGTGATACCAGATGTCTTGAAACAGATTCAAAATGAATACGGGGCAGAGCCTGCTTTGAATCTAGGTATGAAATTACTGAAAGATTTCAAACAGGTCTCAGCAATAATATTAGCTAATATTAAAGGTGAAGTAGCATCAGTGGCGATCCACCAACAATTAAGAGGGGAAACATCCTTTACAACGCAACTTTTACCACGCAAACCATTACAACGCATTGCGCTGGGGGGCGCTCTAGGATAGGGAATAGATTTAATTTACTATCCAACACCTTCCCTACTATCCACAGAGACTGGAGTTGGAATAGTAAATTAAACTATTCACTATCCATCACCCCAAAGCGCTATGCGTTGTAATGGTATGCGTTGTAAAAACTGCGATGTAAAAGCATGCGTGGTAAAAGCATGCGTTGTAATGTCATACATCCATTAAGAGAATTTGATGTAACTGAGCAACCTCAGGAACTAGCCGGAATAATTGAAAAATCCTATGAAGTACTAGGTAGAGACCGTGTGGGTGGTAAACCAGTGAAAGCCCAACTGACTGAAAGTCCTGAAAAGATCTTTATTAAAAACACTCTCACTACTCCAAAGAATAAGTGGGAGAACACTAATCCCGAGGTAGGTCTCCTCAAAAGGAGCCCTCTGAAAGGAGGTATAACCTCAGGAATAGGGATAATTTGAAAAAACCTGATCGATACCAAGATACTGATACACGTTCCTCTCGTACCTTTCAGACTTCATCACAGAAACCTGAAAGAAGAGGACAGTCAGAAAACAAGGAAGAACGAGTGAAGTCCAAAGACGATCAACACGTTCTAAAAAATAAGAAAACTCAATTCACAAAAAAAAGGTAGCAGGTCTAAAAAACAGACATGCCAAGGATCTTGAAGACACAACTCAAGAACGGGGAAAAGCTCTCAAAGGGCTATGACATTCTTCTAGCTGAACAAGACTGGCCACCTGAATTTGTCAGGGAGTGCCCACATGGCGAAAACATCATTATGCTAGCCTTCGCTAACGATATTCCAATTCATAAAAAATATACATATGCCAGAAAATGGGCAGTGGCCCAGGCTCCAGCTTTATACAACAAGCATTTGCAATGAAATAGGTCTCGCATTTGTGAGTATATGCATTTATTTATGTTTTAAAAAGTGACACATAAATAAAAGGCATTGTCATTTACAACGCCAATAGCTCAAACTCTCGCAATGCGAGACCTATTGCATTGCAATGCTTGTTTTAGCTGGTTGTGGGCCTGTTTTAAGGTCTGCTGGGCCGGTTTTCCATACCTTGCAAAACACCAATACAGCCTATATCAAAACTGCCCTAATTTCCAAACAGGGCCAGTTTTGCAGCTGTCTAATACACTGATAGGAGCCACTTTTATTTGGGTGCCTGCCCGGGCCTATTTTCTGTCCCTGTCCGACCCTGGTTGTCACCGTTTTGCCTATGGCTCCCTTCCCCGAAATGTGAGTACTGAAGTGTGATGCAGGATTGGTATAAACTAATGCAGCCTACAAACCTGGCAGAAGGTGTCCATGTTAGTTGAGAAGGGTGTTTTTGTGGTGTGTATTGGAAGCGATGCACAAGTTACTACTTGTGTAACGATATATCTGTAAGAGACATTAGTTAGTATTAGATTCCTTACCTTAGAATATCCCCAGGCGTCAGACTGGATCCGGAATCTTTTGCGTAGCAGTACCCTTGCGCGTCAGTAGGCGTCGTCTGCGGCTCCGCGTCCGTCGTCGTGGGTGCCGTGATGACGTCGTCGGAGTACTTAGACGCCGCCTCCGCGTGCTGACGTCAGTTCTTAGACACAGCTTTTCCGTGCCAGAAACGCAGAGCCATGTTAAAAAACCAACACTGGTGCCATTGAAACTAGGGCCCTGAAAGGGGATAACCCTAACCCTAGATATTGGTTCGCAGAACGGGGAGGATGGGTGGGTCAGTAAGGAATCTAATACTAACTAATGTCTCTTACAGATATATTGTTACACAAGTAGTAACTTGTGCATCTGAAAGAGACACGTTAGTATTAGATTCCTTGCCTTAGAATAGATACCCCAGCAATACCAACCCCGGTGGTGGGTCTGCGAACCAATAATCACACCAGAAAGTCCTGGAGGACGGAACGGCCAAAGAAGCCATCCCTCCGGACTTGGCTGTCCAGGCAGTAGTGTCTCGCAAACGTGTGCAGCGATGCCCACGTAGCTGCCTGACAGATGTCTTGTAAGGGCACACCCCTGCCTAGGGCAGTGGTAGTCACCGTGGCTCGGGTAGAATGAGCCCGCAATCCAGCAGGGGGCTCCTTCCTAGCCAAAGAGTAGCATGCCTGGATACATAAGATGATCCACCGCGAGATGGTCCTCTTGTGCACCGCTTTCCCCTTCTTAGCGCCCACGTAACCAAGAAAGAGTTGGTCATCCACCCGGAACTGGCGTGTGCGATCCAAATAAAACGAGAGCGCACGTTTTGGGTCCAGACGGTGGAGCCGCTCTTCTTCTTTAGAGGGATGCGATGGCGGAAAGAAGGTAGGCAAGGTGATAGACTGCCCGATGTGGAAGGCTGTGACAACCTTGGGCAGGAAAGAAGGCTTAGTACGCAGCACCACTTTGTCCGGATGGACCGAAAGGAAAGGTGGAGTACAAGAAAGGGCCTGGAGCTCACTCACTCTCCTGGCAGAGGTGATGGCAACCAGGAAAGCAGTCTTCAAAGTCAGAAGGCGAAGAGGACAGTTGTGAAGTGGCTCAAAGGGAGCGCACATCAGAAACGTAAGAACCAGATTCAGTCCCACTGAGGCATCACAAACGGAACAGGAGGAAACGTGTGTGTGATGCCCTTAAGAAACCTATTTACAATAGGGGACTTGAACAAAGAAGGTTGATCAGGCAGCCTTAAAAAGGCTGAAAGGGCAGAAAGGTAGCCCTTGCTAGTGCCCAGAGCAGAGCCCTGCTGGGCAAGAGAAAGAAGGAAGAGAAGAACCTCAGAAAGAGGGGCAGCAAGAGGATCCACAGTCTTTGCTGTGCACCATGCCACAAATCTGTTCCACCTGCAGGCGTATACCGACTTTGTAGAGGGATGCCTGGCTGCCAGAATGACGTTACAGACTTCAGGAGGCAAGTCAAATGGCCTCAACTGTCGCCGCTCAATCTCCAAGCATGGATAGAGAAACAATCAAAGTGATCAAAAAAGTTAGTCAAAAAATGACTAGGGTTACTGCTTTTTCCAGATCTGCGCTTGCTGGCGCGGAAAAAAGAAGAACTGACGTCAGCACGCGGAGGCGGCGTCTAAGTACTCCGACGACGTCATCACGGCGCCCACGACGCCGACGACGGACGCGGAGCCGCAGACGACGCCTACCGACGCGTAAGGGTACTGCTACGCAAAAATTTCCGGATCCAGTCTGACGCCTGGGGATATTCTAAGGTAAGGAATTAATACTAACGTGTCTCTTTCAGATTGTCGCCGCTCAATCTCCAAGCATGGAGGTGGAGACTGGACAGGTTCGGGTGGAGGACCGTCCCCTGCTGCTGCGACAGAAGGTCCTCCTGAAGAGGCAGACGTACCGGGGGATCGACTGACATACTGAGTAGCTCGGGATACCAGTACCTTCGTGCCCAGTCCGGAGCCACAAGGATGACTTGGGCCCGGTCGCGCTTGATCTTCTTCAGCACTCTGGGCAGAAGTGGTATAGGCGGAAAGGCGTACAACAGACCGCAACTCCACTCGCGACGAAAACCGTCTCCGAGCGAGTGCCGCCTTGGAAATTCCAACGCGCAGAACTGATGACATTGTGCGTTCTCTTCGGTGGCGAATAGATCTAACCAAGGCTCTCCCCATTGCTGAAAGAGGCCTTGCGCCACGTCCGAGTTCAGACGCCATTCGTGATCCATCATGCACCACCGGCTGAGCTCGTCCGCCCTGGCGTTCAGAGAACCTGCCAGGTGTTGAGCCACCAGGGTCACGCCCTGGCATTCCAGCCATTGCCAGAGGCGCAGAGCCTCCTGGCAAAGGGTCCACGACCCCACCCGGCTCTGTTTGTTGCAGTACCACATGGCGGTGGTGTTGTCCGTGAACACCTGCACTACACTCCCCCGGACAGAGGGGAGGAATGCCTTCAGTGCTAGACGAATCGCCCGAATCTCCAACAGGTTGATGTGGAGCCGGGTCTCCGCCGGAGACCAGAGGCCTCTGATCTCCGCCTCTCCCATGTGGCCTCCCCAGCCCTGGAGGGACACGTCCGTCACAACTATGTGCTCCAGTTGGGGAAGGGAGAGGGATCTGCCGCTGACCCAATCGCGGTCCGTGAGCCACCACTGCAGCTGTCTCGCAGTGCCCTCCGAGATCAGGACGTGAACGGATAGGTTGCCCTGATGCTGGGGCCCACTGAAACTTCAGGTCCCACTGCAGAGCCCGCATCCGCCACCTGGCGTGATGCACCAGAAGGATGCAGGAGGCCATCAGCCCCAGAAGCCGCAGCGTCAACCTGACCCAGACCCGGGATAATGGCTGAAAGATGGGAATCAGAGCCTGAATATCCCGGACCCGCTGTTCGGGTGGATAAACCCGAAACTGCGCCGAGTCTAGAACCGCTCCGATGAAGAGGAGCTTCTGAGAGGGGCACAGGTGTGACTTTAGTTGAGATGGGGGTTGAGCGGTGCACTCCTTTTGTTGATAATTAAACTATAATTTTGAAGCTTTTATCGCAGTTTTATTTTGGTGTGCCAAGAGGGAAGGAGGAGCCACCCTCCACAGTGGTTGAAGTCGATGATTAAACTAGTGACGCTGGTCTTTAGACCCTTCTTGCACTACCTTTGGCAGAACTCCATCTGCTTGAATAAACCAAAAATTTTGCTGATGCTTTGATCTGTTTATAAATTTATTTTATTTTGTAATATGTCTTTTCATTTTCTCATGATTGTCTGAATATCCACTATTTACATTTGCTGCAAGCAATCAATCTGTCTTCATATTTTTTAGCAACCAATCAAGGATGTTTATAATACAAACTGAATAAAATTAAAATGGTTCACAATCAAATCTTAATGCATTTCGGGAATATTTCCCTTCGTCAGGGGAGCTGAAAAACATAAAAACATCAAAACAATAATACCTTGAAAAGGCCGTCATTCAACACTTACAACTAACATTGCAATATTCTTAATTTTAGAAACATTATGCTCTCTATGAGTACTGTACATGTTTAAGGAGCAAAAACTTAACCATCAGAGAAATATTGCACATCTTTGTTGGTGGTAGTAAATTCAAGGTGAAAACTTACAATACACGCAACAACAATGATCATCATAATGATACAGAGTTATAACAATAAACAGGCAAAGATAGACCCGATCGAATGTGTGTATGTATCCGAGTACTCTAATTGTGTTTTAACCAAAAGGAAAGGGATTTTATGAATAGTATTAAATCACAAGAACCTGTAAGGGACTGTATGCAAAAACTCGACATTTAAAGTGAATAAAAGCTGAGAAGATCCTCACCGTGGAAATAAGATGTAAAAGTTGCAACATGGCGTGTTAACCAATAAGGATGGTATACAGATTCTGAAAATTGAGAACAAGTGTTACAAATGATATAAAGAAGCTCCTAGGTTAAAAATAAATATCCCGACGGGCACCTAAACTAAGTTGGTCTGGAAACTAGTCCGTACTTATTAAACTGAGTGTAGGGTGAGGAAATCGCCCAACTACGCTTAGGTGGATCAACCTATTTCACCACTGTCGTGTTGTGTGTCTAGAAGCCCTTTCAAAGGGTAATCTGAAATAAGCAAGAACATAAAAACGTAGAGAAAAGAAGTTAATCAAACCTACCACGAGTATAGTCCACGTGCATATAAATTTCAATACGGATATTGTCAGTAATTAAACGCTAGATGAAGTATCGTCAGCTCACGACGTGGGGATAAGTAGGTCAAACCTTGAAAATCTAATGAGAGTAATATGGTTATCTCAAACCACAGCCTAGTAAATTGAATCACCACAAAACTCACGACTCTCAACTTACCCAAAAGTCAGAGATGGACTCAATATTCTCTATAGTCGCAAGAAATCATGTGCCACGAGCATCTCTGTGTAACTGCTAAAAACAAAAAATAAGCAAGTTTGTCCACCTGTACACTTTGATGGCGAGGGGTAACTATCCTCACTTACAGGTTATAATAAAAATACCTGGGTGGAAGAACTGTATGACTCCAAGACGCTAAACTATAATGGCGCTGAAGTGCAAAACTTAAGTCCGATTTCAGGTTAACAACAAATGCTGAAACAAAAAATACACAACGAGAGATAAGAAAATCTCGTGCTATACAATCTGTGAACTAGTTACTTCTTATGGTCACTAACTGTGCCTACCTCTCTCGGAGAAAAATCGTAAAGGAATCCTGGCGTCCACTCTCAAATTCGTGGTCCTAAACGTCCGTGAAGCGACGCGGGTAAAAATAAAAATAAGACTACCTCCTTATAAACAAATAGCGTGAGAGAAGATATACTCAACACTGAAAACAGACTAAGGATGCCCAAACACAAATCAATCGTAAAAGAAGGTTTAAACAAATATATGTTTTTACGTAAAAAATATATGTTTTTACGATTTTTCTCCGAGAGAGGTAGGCACAGTTAGTGACCATAAGAAGTAACTAGTTCACAGATTGTATAGCACGAGATTTTCTTATCTCTCGTTGTGTATTTTTTGTTTCAGCGTTTGTTGTTAACCTGAAATCGGACTTAAGTTTTGCACTTCAGCGCCATTACAGTTTAGCGTCTTGGAGTCATACAGTTCTTCCACCCAGGTATTTTTATTATAACCTGTAAGTGAGGATAGTTACCCCTCGCCATCAAAGTGTGCAGGTGGACAAACTTGCTTATTTTTTGTTTTTAGCAGTTACACAGAGATGCTCGTGGCACATGATTTCTTGCGACTATAGAGAATATTGAGTCCATCTCTGACTTTTGGGTAAGTTGAGAGTCGTGAGTTTTGTGGTGATTCAATTTACTAGGCTGTGGTTTGAGATAACCATATTACTCATTATATTTTCAAGGTTTGACCTACTTATCCCCACGTCGTGAGCTGACGATACTTCATCCAGCGTATAATTACTGACAATATCCGTATTGAAATTTATATGCACGTGGACTATACTCGTGGTAGGTTTGATTAACTTCTTTTCTCTACGTTTTTATGTTCTTGCTTATTTCAGATTACCCTTTGAAAGGACTTCTAGACACACAATACGACAGTGGTGAAATAGGTCGATCCACCTAAGCGTAGTTGGGTGATTTCCTCACCCTACACTCAGTTTAATAAGTACGGACTAGTTTTCAGACCAACTTAGTTTAGGTGCCCGTCGGGATATTTATTTTTAACCTAGGAGCTTCTTTATATCATTTGTAACACTTGTTCTCAATTTTCAGAATCTGTATACCATCCTTATTGGTTAACACGCCATGTTGCAACTTTTACATCTTATTTCCACGGTGAGGATCTTCTCAGCTTTTATTCACTTTAAATGTCGAGTTTTTGCATACAGTCCCTTACAGGTTCTTGTGATTTAATACTATTCATAAAATCACTTTCCTTTTGGTTAAAACACAATTAGAGTACTCGGATACATACACACTTGATCGGGTCTATCTTTGCCTGTTTATTGTTATAACTCTGTATCATTATGATGATCATTGTTGTTGCGTGTATTGTAAGTTTTCACCTTGAATTTACTACCACCAACAAAGATGTGTAGTATTTCTCTGATGGTTAAGTTTTTGCTCCTTAAACATGTACAGTACTCGTAGAGAGCATAATGTTTCTAAAATTAAGAATATTGCAATGTTAGTTGTAAGTGCTGAATGACGGCCTTTTAAAGGTATTATTGTTTTGATGTTTTGATGTTTTTCAGCTCCCCTGACGAAGGGAAATATTCCCGAAATGCATTGGGATTTGATTGTGAACCATTTTAATTTTATTCAGTTTGGATTATAAACATCCTTGATTGGTTGCTAAAAAATATGAATCCAGATTGATTGCTTGCAGCAAATGTAAATAGTGGATATTCAGACAATCATGAGAAAATGAAAAGACATATTACAAAATAAAAGAAATTTATGAACAGATCAAAGCATCAGCAACATTTTTGGTTTATTCAAGCAGATGGAGTTCTGCCAAAGGTAGTGCAAGAAGGGTCTAATGACCAGCGTCACAGGTGTGACTTTGGCACATTGATGGAGAACCCCAGCTGGTGCAGGAGATCTGCTGTAGTCTGGAGGTGGCTGACGACTGTCTGGGGCGAGCCCGCCTTCAACAACCAGTCGTCGAGGTAGGGGAAGACAAACCCCTAACCTGCGCAGATGAGCTGCGACCACCGCCATCACCTTTGTGAACACCCGTGGGGCGCTGGTAAGGCCGAAGGGGAGCACGGTAAACTGAAAGTGCTCGTGGCCAACCGTGAACCGCAGGTGGGCCGGCAGGACGGAGATGTGGAAATAAGCGTCCTGCAAGTCCAACGCTACCATCCAATCTCCTGGGTCCAGGGCAGCTAAGACCTGAGCCAGTGTCACCATCTTGAACTTCTCCTTTCGGAGGAAGCCGTTGACGTTCCGTAGATCCAAGATAGGGCGTAGGCCCCCTTTTCCCTTCTTGGGTACCAGAAAGTAGTGGGAGTAGCAACCACACCCTACTTCTGGCCCAGGAACGCGCTCGATGGCCCCCTTGGCAAAGAGGGCCGTAACGTCCTCCTGCAGAAGTCGCGAATGATCCCCCGATACACGGTGGTTCTGCGGTGGCATGGCTGGAGGAGTCGTCTCGAAGGGGAGGGAGTAGCCCCTTCGGACGATTTGCAGCACCCACCTGTCCGAAGTGACAGTGCGCCAGTGGAGGTGGTGATGGCGAACCCTGCCCCCCAATGGCGTCACATGGGCCTGAAAGCACGGACTAGGAGGGTTTCGAGGCGGATGCTGCGGGGGAAGGTGTGGACTGACCTCGCCGTTGACCCCTACCGCCCGGACGGCGGTTCCCACGGCCGCCACCGCGTTGGGTATTGCCCTGCGGAGCGTGGCTAGCGGCACGTATGGGTGCACCCCTTCCGTGGCCACGAAAGGAGTGAAAAGCAGCCGATTGCTGGCGCGGGGCCGAGAGGCCCAAGGACTTGGCCGTAGCCCTGGAGTCCTTAAAGCGCTCGAGCGCATGGTCTGCTTTGTCGCCAAAGAGGCGACGGCCATCGAACGGCATGTCCATGAGTGTGTTCTGGACATCTGCCGAAAAGTTGGCGGACCTCAGCCAGGCGTGGCGTCTGACCGCCACCGTCGTTGCCACCGCTCTGCCTAGCGAGTCGGTGGTATCCAGCCCACACCTAATGGAATACTTGGCTGCGTCCCGGCCCTCCACAAGGGCTTGGCCGAGTTTGGCCCGTACCTCCAACGGACACTCTGGCAGCACTTCCGCGACCGTATCCCACAGACAGTGGGTGTAACGGCCCAAGAGGCACGCGGTGTTGGAAGACCGCAGTCCCAGACTAAGGGATGAGGAGATCTTTTTACCATACTGCTCATACCTCTTGGATTCCCTGTCCGGCGGAGCCGAGGGGAACGCGGTCTGGGAATTAGAGGCCTGGATGACCAGGCTCTCGGGGGTGGGGTGGGTGGACAGGAAACATGGGTCGCCTGGGGCTGGGCAGTGGCGTCTGGCCACGTTCCTATCTACGGGCGAACCCGTAGCGGGCTTGGACCAAGTGCCCAGAAGAACGTCGGTCAAGGCCTCATTAAAGGGCAGCAGAGGCTCGGCCGAGCTTGACTGCGGTTTAAGGACCTCAGTGAGGAGATTCGTCCTCACGGCCGCGACGGGGAGCTCAAGGCCCAAGGCCTTGGCAGCCCTCATCAACACCACACTGTAGGTAGCCCCCTCCTCCGAAGCCACGGTAGGAGGGGAGACAAAACCAGTGTCTGGAGAGGTGTCCAGGCCACTGGCCTCCCCAAGGTGTCCTGCCCAGTCCTCATGAGACTGACACTCTCGGGTCAGAGGGTCCTCAGACCCCTCCCAATCCTCTTCATCACCCATCTCCTGATTCTCAGGGTTGTCAACCAATGGGGCCTGTTCATAGAAGTGAAAATCTCCAAATGACGTCTGGAGCGGCGCCCATCGGGGCCTTCCCGACGTCTGAACAGGAACGAAGGTGGAACTGGGGACGGCGCCGCCCGAGGACGGCACCGGAGGCGACACCCGATGGTCCGATGCCGGGGAGGTCGTGAGGTCCACCGGCGACGATCCAGATCCCGAAGAAGGTCCAGCGACGTCGGGCCCGAAGGCGCCGACGGCGCCGGGGCCGCTGAACCCTGCGGTGCCGGGCCCGAAGGCACTGGCGGCGTCGGGAGAGTGGGACCTAGCGGCGCCGGGCCCCAAGGCGTCGGTGCTGAAGCACCCGACGGCGTCGGGGCCGAAGCCCCCGACCCGCTAGAGGCCCCAGACGGGTCCGCTGGGCCCGAAGGCGCCGCGGAGCCCGTCGGAGGAGAGAGTTTCCTCATGGCCATGAGGAAGCGCTCGACCTCCTCCGGCGTCGCGTTGAGCCCAGGGACCGGAGGGTGTGGGGCTGAACGCGGCGCCCGCGACTCCGACGGAGCCGCGTGGGTTGTGTCACCCGAACCCCGGCCGCATGGCGCGAGCGTCGGGGGGAGTCCGAAGAGCGATGACGCCGCTTGGACTTCTTATGTTTCTTACCTGACGACGACTTCGACCCGGAGGAGTGCGGCCTACTCTCGGAACAGTGGTGGCTCCGAGCCCGCGACCTATCCCTCGACCTCCCATGGGACCGGGACCTCTCGCGGCGCGGGACCGACTGCCTGAGTTCGAGTCGCCTGCGGGACCGCTCCCGCCTGGCTTTCGAAGAGAGGGCCCGGCAGTCGGAGCAGGCCTTGTCGTCGTGATCGACGCCTAGACAAGTTAAACACAGGTGGTGAGGATCCGTGACCAACATTAGGCGGTCGCAATCCTCGCAGTGCTTAAAGCCGGGCATCCCTACGGCACCGATCAGAGTCGTGTGACTTCGAAAACGATCAAAAAGATCCAAAGGTTAGTCAAAAATTGACTAAGGGTTACTGCTTTTTCCAGATCTGCACTTGCTGGCGCGGAAAAAAGAAACACTGACGTCAGCACGCGGAGGCGGCGTCTAAGTACTCCGACGACGTCATCACGGCGCCCATGACGCCGACGATGGACGCGGAGCCGCAGACGACGCCTACCGACGCGCAAGGGTACTGCTACGCAAAAGTTTCCGGATCCAGTCTGACGCCTGGGGATATTCTAAGGTAAGGAATCTAATACTAACGTGTCTATTTCAGATGTGTTATGTTTCAGGGATACCACAGGAGTGCGCTCCAATGCGTAGGTGCATTATCAGAATTGGGATGTACTAGCAGAGCAGGACCAAGGGGCAGAGCTGTGAGGAGGTGCCAGTGCTGACGCACCTACGGATTCCTCCACAACAGAGGTTTGTGGTCTCGTCCACACTGAGCCATGCTGTGAAGCAGGCAGAACATGTGCTGCCAGTCTTGGCCCGCTGGCACCAGGCTGCCATGCGCATTCCAGCTGAGAGATTACTGTCACATCTCACTGCCTGCCTAGTAACTCAAGCTAAAGCCATAGTAGTGAGTTTTGCTTCTCAGATGAGGGCCCAGGAAAGATGCGACCTCTGGGCTCTGTTGTTTGTGTTGAATACAAACAGAATAACAACCAGTAGTAAGCCAGATGAAAACCATCGCACCTCCGCAGGATCCACATTGCAAAGCCAGTCCCCACGACAGAAACAAACAGCGACAGCGCTAAGCAGATCTTACCCCTTGGAGACTCAACAAAGATCCCCCTGAGCGCGTACATGAGCAGTGTTTATGTTACATACCGTGGCATTAGTTGTCTTTCAGCACCTATAAAACCTGGCCCAATGAAGGGCGTACTGAGTAGAGATGAGGGGCAGGTGCACGTCAAACAGGCAGCTCAGAGATCCAGTACTCCTGTTTCTCTGTGTCCATGGGATGGAATACCTGTGTTTCTGCTACAGTCAATGTCACGCTTCAGCAAAAGACATTCAGCACGTGAACTAACGCACAAGTTACTACTTGTGTAACGACATATCTGTAAGAGACATTAGTTAGTGATAGATTCCTTACCTTAGAATAAAACCAGGCGTCAGACTGGATCCGGAAAATTTTGCGTAGCAATACCCCAGCGCGCCGGCAGGCGTCGTCCGCGGCTCCGCGTCCGTCGTCGTTGGCGCCGGAATGACGTCGTCGGAGTACTTAGACGCCGCCCATGAGCGCTGACGTCAGTTCTGATACACAACTTTTCCGCGCCAGATACGCAGAGCCATGATAGAACCAACACTGGTGCCATGAAACTAGGGCCCTGAAAGGGGATGACCTTAACCCTAGATATCGGTTCGCAGAACGGGGAGGATGGGTGGCTCGGTAAGGAATCTATCACTAACTAATGTCTCTTACAGATATATCGTAACACAAGTAGTAACTTGTGCATCTGAAAGAGACACGTTAGTGATAGATTCCTTACCTTAGAATAGATACCCCAGCAATACCAACCCCGGTGGTGGGTCTACGAACCAATAATCACACCAGAAAGTCCCGGAGGACGGAATGGCCAAAGAAGCCATCCCTCCGGACTTGGCTGTCCAGGCAGTAGTGTCGGGCAAACGTGTGCAGCGAGGCCCACGTAGCTGCCTGGCAAATGTCCTGCAAGGGCACTCCTCGGTCCAGGGCAGTGGTAGTCGCCGTGGCCCGAGTGGAATGAGCCCGCAATCCGACAGGGGGCTCCTTCTTAGCCAAGGAGTAACATGCCTGGATACACAAGATGATCCACCGCGAGATGGTCCTCTTGTGCACCGATTTCCCCTTCTTAGCGCCCACGTAACCAACAAAGAGTTGGTCATCCACCTGGAACTGGCGTGTGCGATCCAAGTACAATGAGAGCGCACGTTTTGGGTACAGACGGTGGAGCCGCTCTTCCTCTTTAGAGGGGTGCGGTGGCAGAAAGAAGGTTGGCAAAGTGATAGACTGCCCGATGTGGAAGGCTGTGACAACCTTGGGCAGGAAAGATGGCTTAGTACGCAACACAACCTTGTCCGGATGGACAGAAAGGAAAGGAGGGGTACAAGAAAGAGCCTGGAGCTCACTCACTCTCCTGGCAGAGGTGATGGCAACCAGGAAGGCAGTCTTCAAGGTTAGAAGACGAAGAGGACAATTGTGAAGTGGCTCAAAGGGAGCGCACATCAGAAACGTAAGAACAAGGTTCAAGTCCCACTGAGGCATCACAAACGGAACAGGAGGGAACGTGTGTGTGATGCCTTTCAGAAATCGATTTACAATAGGGGACTTGAACAAAGAAGGCTGATCAGGCAGCCTTAGAAAGGCTGAAAGGGCGGAAAGGTAGCCCTTGATAGTGCCCAGAGCAGAGCCCTGCTGGGCAAGAGAAAGAATGAAGAGAAGAACCTCAGAAAGAGTAGCAGCAAGAGGATCCACAGCCTTTGCTGTGCACCATGCCACAAATCTGTTCCACCTGCAGGCGTATACCGACAGTGGAGGGCCGCCTGGCTGCCAGAATGACATTACAGACTTCAGGAGGCATGTCAAATGGCGTCAACTGCCGCCGCTCAATCTCCAAGCATGGAGGTGGAGACTGGACAGGTTCGGGTGGAGGACCGTCCCCTGCTGCTGCGACAGAAGGTCCTCCTGAAGAGGCAGACGAACCGGGGGGTCGACTGACATACTGAGTAGCTCTGGATACCAGTACCTTCGTGCCCAGTCCGGAGCCACAAGGATGACTTGTGCCCGGTCGCGCTTGATATTCTTCAGCACTCTGGGCAGAAGTGGTATAGGCGGAAAGGCGTATAACAGACCGCAACTCCACACGCGACGACAAGCGTCGCCGAGCAAGTGCCGCCTTTGAAATTCCAAGGCGCAGAACTGATGACATTGCGCGTTCTCTTCGGTGGCGAATAGATCTAACCAAGGCTCTCCCCATTGCTGATAGAGGCCTTGCGCTACGCCCGAGTTCAGACGCCATTCGTGATCCATCATGCACCGACGGCTGAGTTCGTCCGCCCTGGCGTTCAGAGAACCTGCCAGGTGTTGAACCACCAGGGACACGCCCTGCTGTTCCAGCCACTGCCAGAGGCGCAGAGCCTCCTGGCAAAGGGTCCACGACCCCACCCCGCCCTGTTTGTTGCAGTACCACATGGCGGTGGTGTTGTCCGTGAACACCTGCACTACACTCCCCCGGACAGAGGGGATGAATGCCTTCAGTGCTAGACGAATCGCCCGCGGCTCCAAGAGGGTGATATGGAGCCGGGACTCTACCGGAGACCAGAGGCCTCTGATCTCCGCCTCTCCCATATGGCCTCCCCAGCCCTGGAGGGACGCGTCCGTCACAACTACGTGCTCCGGCTGGGGAAGGGAGAGGGATCTGCCACTGACCCAATCGCGGTCCGTGAGCCACCACTGCAGCTGTCTCGCAGTGCCCTCCGAGATCAGGACATGGTCGGAAAGGTTGCCCTGATGCTGGGCCCACTGAAACTTCAGGTCCCACTGCAGAGCCCGCATCCGCCACCAAGCGAGATGCACCAGAAGGATGCAGGAGGCCATCAGCCCCAGAAGCCGCAGCGTCAACCTGACCGATACCCGGGATAAAGGCTGAAAGAGTGGAATCATAGCCTGAATATCCCGGAGCCGCTGTTCGGGAGGATAAACCCGAAACTGCGCCGCGTCGAGAACCGCTCCGATGAAGAGGAGCTTCTGAGAGGGGCACAGGTGTGACTTTGGCACATTGATGGAGAACCCCAGCTGATGCAGGAGGTCTGCCGTCGTCTGGAGGTGGCTGACGACTGTCTGGGGCGAGCCCGCCTTCAACAACCAGTAGTCGAGGTAGGGGTAGACTAAAACCCCTAACCTGCGCAGATGAGCTGCGACCACCGCCATCACCTTTGTGAACACCCGTGGGGCGCTGGTAAGGCCGAAGGGGAGCACGGTAAATTGAAAGTGCTCGTGGCCAACCGTGAACCGCAGGTAGCGCCGGTGGGCCGGCAGGACGGGGATGTGGAAATAAGCGTCCTGCAAGTCCAACGCTACCATCCAGTCTCCTGGGTCCAGGGCAGCTAGGACCTGAGCTAGTGTCAGCATTTTGAACTTCTCCTTCCGGAGGAAACCGTTGACGTTCCTTAGGTCCAAGATAGGGCGGAGGCCCCCTTTGCCCTTCTTGGGTACCAGAAAGTAGTGGGAGTAGCAACCACACCCTACTTCTGGCCCAGGAACGCGCTCGATGGCCCCCTTGGCCAAGAGGGCCGTAACTTCCTCCTGCAGAAGTCGCAAATGATCCCCCGATACTCGGTGGCATGGCTGGAGGGGTTGCCTCGAAGGGGAGGGAGTAGCCCCTTCAGACAATTTGCAGCACCCACCCGTCCGACGTGACATTGCGCCAGTGGAAGATGTGATGGCGAACCCTGCCACCCACTGGCGTCACATGGGCCTGAAAACGCGGACTAGGAAGGTTTTGAGGCAGGTGCTGCGGAGGGAGGTGTGGACTGGCCTCGCCGCTGTAACCGACCGCCGCCACGGCCGTTTCCACGGCCACCACCGCGCTGCTGAACATTCTGCGGTGCGTGGCTGGCAGCCCGTGTGGGGACGCCCCTTCCGTGTCCACGAAAAGAGCGAAAGGCACCCGATTGCTGGCGTGGGGCCGAGAGGCCCAAGGACTTGGCTGTAGCCCTGGAGTCCTTGAAACGCTCAAGCGCATGGTCTGCCTTGTCGCCAAAGAGGCGACGGCCATCGAACGGCATGTCCAGAAGAGTGGACTGGACATCGACCGAAACGTTGGCGGTCCTCAACCAGGCGTGGCATCGAACCGCCACCGTCGTTGCCGTCGCCCTGCCCAGTGAGTCAGTGGTATCCAGCCCACACCGGATGGAATATCGCGCTGCATCTCGACCCTCCGCAAGGGCTTGGGCGAGTTTAGCCCGGACCTCCTCCGGGCATTGTGGCAGCACGTCCGCGACCGTATCCCACAGGGTGTGGGTGTAGCGGCCCAAGAGGCATGCGGTATTGACAGACCGCAGTCCCAAACTCAGGGACGAGAACACCTTCTTACCGAACTGTTCATACCTCTTGGATTCCCGATCGGGCGGGGCCATCGGGAATGCAGTCTGGGAAGTAGAGGCCTGGATGACCCGGCTCTCAGGGGTGGGATGGGTGGACAAAGAGCATGGGTCGCCCGGAGCCGGGCGGTAGCGTCTGGCCACGTTCCTATCCACAGGCGGACCTGAGGCGGGCTTGGACCAAGTACCCACAAGAACGTCACACAAGGCCTCATTAAACGGCAGCAGTGGCTCACTGGAGCTTGCCTGCGGTTTAAGGACCTCAGTGAGGAGGTTAGTCCTCACGGCCGTGACGGGGAGCTCAAGGCCCAAGGCCTTGGCCGCCCTCGTCAACACTACACTGTAAGCAGCCCCCTCCTCCGTAGCCAGAGTGGGAGGGGAGACAAATCCAGTGTCTGGCCAAGTGTCAATACCACTGGCCTCCCCAAGCTCATATGTCCAGTCCTCTTGAGACTGGCATTCCTCTGCCAGAGGGTCAGCAGACCCCTCCCAATCTCCCTCGTCACCCATCTCCTGTAGAACAGGTTCAACAGACGGGGCATCCTCATGGAAATAAAAATCTCCAAAGGCCGTCGGAAGCGGCGCCCAACGGCGCCAGAGTCGGACCGAAGGGAACATTGGGGACGGCGTCCACAAGGGGCGCCGGGGGTGACACCCGTGGGGCCGGCGCCGGGGAGGTCGTGAGGTTGACCGGCGACGACCCGGATCCGGAAGCGGATCCGGTGAGGTCATGCAGCGCCTGGACCGAAGTCGCCGGCGGCGCCAGGGCCGAAGCACCCGACGGCGTCGAGGCCGAAGCACTCGACCCGCTAGGGCCTCCAGCCGGGGCCGCTGGGCCCGAAGGCGCCACGGGACCCGGCTGAGGAGGGAGGGACCTCATGACCATGAGGTACCGCTCGACCTCCTCCGGCGTTGCGCCATGCCCAGGGACCCGAAGGTGTGGGGCAGGTGGCGACGCCTGCGACTCAAGCAGAGCCGCGTGGGTGGTGTCACCTGAACCCCCGGCCGCATCGCTCGAGCGTCGGGGTGGGTCGGAGGAACGATGACGCCTCTCTGACCTCTCATGCCTCTTACCTGAGGACTTGGATCCCGATGACCGATGTCCACTCCCGGAGCTGCGAGGACTCCGACCTCGCGACCGGTCCCTTGACCTCCCGTGGGACCGAGACCTGGAGCGGCGCGGGGCCGACTGCCGTAGCTCGAGCCGCTTGCGGGACCGCTCCCGCCTAGCTTTCGACATCAGGGCCCGGCAGTCGGAGCAGGTACTGTCGTCGTTGTCGGGGCCTAAACACTTCAGGCACCGGCGATGGGGGTCGGTAACCGACATCAGTCGGTCGCACTTGGAACAGGGTTTGAACCCGGGCACCCCTACCGGCACCGTCGGAGTCGAAGACTCGTACTAGAAAAGCGATCAAAAGATAGAAAAGTTGAGTCAAAAAAGACTAAGGGGTAGAGCTTCTCCGGATCTGCGCTAGCTGGCGCGGAAAAAAGAAACACTGACGTCAGCGCACATGGGCGGCGTCTAAGTACTCCGACTACGTCGTTCCGGCGCTAACGACGCGGACGATGGACGCGGAGCCGCGGACGACGCCTGCCTGCGCGCAGGGGTATTGCTACGCAAAATTTTCCGGATCCAGTCTGACGCCTGGGGTTATTCTAAGGTAAGGAATCTATCACTAACGTGTCTCTTTCAGATAGAAAGTGACTGCATACATTTTAGCTATGCTGTGCCTTACATAGGGGCCCGTAAGCTCCACCTAAAAACAAACTGCACTTTGGCGACCACCACAAATATATATGTCATGGGCACAAGACATATAACGTATATTTGTGAAGTGCACAGTCATCCACATGTCTCTTGGCACTGAAATCCCCAACTCAGTGATACTCATTTCATCAACCTCACAAGGATAAAAGGTTGAGCGGACTCGCCAGGATTCAGACCTGTGACTGGTAAACACAGAATCTTACATAAGAGACATTAGTCCTCTCAGCTGTTGACCCCACTTCCTCTCCCATTTTCAAAGAACAAACACTTAAAGTGCAAAGTGGAGCAGAAAAAAGGGTGGGTTTTTAAGAGTAGCGTGAGGGGCACGCTATATGTCGTCATTGTATGGCATAGCAGTACTTATCACCTCCGAGCCATGCGGAGTTTAAAGTCAATGAAAGCTGTAGTTTGAATGCTGGAGGTGGGTCATATTGTGTGACCCATTAGAAAATGCTCCACATTTTATTGGACAGTTAACGAAAATTGGATCTTCAAAAGAATTGGCGAGGTGGCGTCAAATGTATCAATGCGATGGCTATTCTGTGTCCCGCTAGAACACTCTCCCTTCTGTCCAATGGGGTAGAAAGGTGTGCTGATGCCACTTAGTGCTTTCAGTGTGTTTATGTATTATAGGCACTACTCACACAATGTACTTCATAAGTGTTTTTGTAAAGGATTTAAAATGCGGAGATATTGCGATCTCCAAGAGAAAGGCCTAGGGCGAGTTGGGGTTCTGCTTTTAGCTCCTCTGTAAACACAGCCTGACCCTCACTTTGCTCCACATAGTGTCCATGGGGGTCACCGGTACTTCAAGCTACGCCCCGTGGGTCCCGCCACCACGTTGCTTTGTTGTCCTCTTGATCCTACAGATGTTGGGCTTGGGGTATTGTCTCAAACTGTGCTGGAGCCGCTGTAAAGACTGCCTGGCTCCGATCAAAAAGGTCTCCTCTGCCGTCTACCTGAACAAGAGACACCTGGTGGTGTGGGGGCAGCCGAGACTCATGAGGGCCCCCCACCTCCACGATCCATTTTGGATCACACAAGGCGTGATGTCATATCCCAAGGAATTTTGTTTCCGCATTCAGTCATCGAAGTAGAAACAGTGACACAACCCAGCGACCGCTCCAAAAAAAAAAAGCTTGTTGCAAGCAGCCCGTGGACGCGCTCGCTGCCAGTCAAGAGCTTTGCTCTCAGTGAGGTGTTCATTTAGACGCGCTCCCGCTAGCTGAGGATGTTTTATCAACGCGTCACGCTGAGCTGTGGGCTGCTGGGTAAATAAAAGTTATTAAACGTTCGGCTTGACTGTCGTGTTTGCCAGAGGGAGATTCACTAACATGCCTGGCTCTGAGAGTCAGTGATCACGCTTGGTCGAGGGACGCCTCCTCCTTCCCGGGGCTTTAATCCCCCTTTTTCCGTGTGTCTGGGTTCATGGTGCTGAGGGCTTTGGGGCCCTGTGCGCACGGAGCGCTGAATATAAATAAAGCACAACGTCCTGCCCATAGTAGGACAAACTCAAGAAACAACAAGGGGGAGGGAAGAACAGACACTGGGAAAAAGAAACAGGGAGGGCTTTTGACGCAGGGCGCTCAGGGGCAGAGCGAGCTGGGCGTCATTCTGTTCATGGCAAGTGCGGGGCACAGGATTCAATCCTAGTAAAAAAAAAAATTTAAAAGCGAGTTGAGCGCGCCTGCGCATTAAGAAGTGAAACTGTCTGTACGCGTGCACATCTCCTCAGTAAAAGAGACGCCGTACACGTGCACATCGCGTGCCTGCACGTAGTTTCGGAGAGAGGGGACCGGTGTCCTGGAGCTGTCCCTGGGCAGGTGAGCGTTATGTAGGAGAGTAATTAATCGATAAAGAAGGGTTGCCAGGAGGCGCGCGGTTATGCGGCAGAGTAATTAATTGATAAAGAGGGTTTGCCAGGAGGCGCGCGCCTCAGCTCTCCCACGGAGTTTGCAATAGCTTAAGGTGGGGGTCCATTGCGAAAGTTTGTTTTCAAGCTTCCTGGAAATAATTTAGGTTGAGGACATCCCAAGTTGAGCGCATTAACAAAAAGAATGTTTAATTGCAGGACTTGCCTCGGAAGCGGGACAGGAGATGTGCACAGCGCGTGGCTGTACGTGCGTGTACACCTGCTCCAATCGCCAATCGCCCTGCGCGTGCCCATCTCCTGTCCCACTTCAAAGGCAAGTCCACAACAATAAGCCTCGCTGGCGACAGCGCTTCGCACTGCGTACGCCAGGCTCGACCTAAAACTCACGTAGGATGGGATGTAGGATTCTCCTCCTCACCAAATCCAGTTAATAAAAACAACCAACTGCACAAAGGCAGTACCCAGTTAAGCAAGAAACTAAAAAACAGGTCAGGGAGATCTTAGATCAACTTGAATATCAAGGGGTGATTGAAACAGGCACCTCGTCCATGAACAATCCTTTGTTTCCTGTCTCCAAACCAGACAATACATATCGACTAGTTTTGGACTACAGACATTTAAACTCTTGTAGCAATACTTTTGCAGTACAAAATGCACACAGTGCCGCACTAATGAACAACATTGTGCGTAAAGAACCTTTATTGTCACTTCAAGTAAGTACAAGTATGGGCCTACAACCGTCCCGGCCGGCCGTTAGTCAAGTCATAAATATAGCAAAGCAATTTTAGAAAAATACAGCAGCCAGAAAATCGGGGTCTAATAAGTGTACAGGATATATCTGGTAATCAAACGTAACGTGGAAGAATCAGGAATTGAGAAGGTTCATTTTACAATAAAGAAAGAGGAACTCAGGACCAGCGCCATATGGACATACGTGGTTCTACAATAGCAAGCATGAAGCAGGAAATCCGCAAATAGTGAAAATACAGTTGAAGTATTGGGGGCAAGGTATACAAGGCAGGATAGACGAAAAAACAAAAACGTTTCGTAGCAAAGCTGCACCCCCCCCCTCAAAACGAAACATACTGTAGGAAACAAAGAACGACGACACCAAAAAGGAGAAAGACAAAGGGCCATAGAAACAAAGAAAGGACAAATGAACAAACCCCATCCCCCTCCCCCCACCCCTGCAGAAGGCTACGGCCTATCCCCCCCAGCAGCGTGCCTGTCACCCGAAATAAGAGACCCGAAATATAGAAAAGGAGAAAAAGAAGAATAATGCGGGGAGGGGCCATCGATCTGGCCACCCGGCCCCCTCCCCACCGCCGCGCACAGTAAACATCATAAAAGCAAAATCAGAATAGTCATAGAAAACAGTAATCACCGATAACACAATCAATGACATCCCCGCTGAGTGTCCCCCAAATCACCGTCAGCCAACAATAAGTTCCACCATGTCCTAGACGGTCTCACCCTTGGCCTTGTCTATCAGGAGGACCAACGTAAGTCCACTTATCAAGCGGCACACAGAGCAGCGTGGAGGGTCCAAATGATCCGGGCGGACCGGGCAGTGTTATTACTCCATGGGACTTCAGCCACCAAGACCCAGCCGAATATGTATGGCGGAAATCCGTCTGTGTCAATATCGACCTCGAAGACATCCACCAGTCCGAACTCAGTCTCACCAGTCCGGGAAAGAGAGTCACACCATCCGGGAAGCGCTGAGCTGCCGCCGGGGCAGCCCAAACCATAAATCGACGCTGTGTCCCCAGCCGCCGAATAGATAAGTGCCCCGACGAGTCACTCATATGATCAACAGATCCGACCAAAGCGATCTCATGAACCGGGTCGTTCAGCGTCTCCTCGAGTTTAGGCGTAGCTGGAGCACTCACCACTGACGCAGAGGCGGGCACATCGGCGCTTCCATGAGAGCGAACCATGCCCGCGCGGGACAACAATGGCGGCCATCCTTCTTCCCAGATCCCGGGTGTCCCGGAGCAGGGTCGCATACAGGGTTGTTAGCGCAGCCATTATATCTCTGGACGTGGGCTCATTCACGTGCCGCCAGACCCCAGGATTCTCCCGCACATCAGCTTCACTGCCTGGATGTGGTCTGCGGAAGAGGGTGATATCCGCCATCTTAGCTGATCCGGCCTCATCCTTCTCCACCTCACCTCGGGATCGGGACCCAGACCAGGGCGCTACAGGAGTCACCATGAGGACCCCGAAAGTCAAGGCAGGTCTCCCAGCGGAGGGACCACCAAAAGGCTGAAGAAAATCTCCGCCGCTCCCTGGGAGCCGCCCACCGAGTCCGGGGGAAGGCCGCTGTTGTTGCAGGCGCGGCCGGCCACTCTCCTCACTCGACACCCCGGTCCCAACTCCGCGAAGACCGCAAAACAGTCGGGGACATTTCCACGGGTCTGCCGCACGGAAAAGCCTCAGGAGCAAACGGTCAGTGATAGTTATCCTTCGCCTACTTAAATATGATGTTACGGCTCAGGATAATTGCCAGGATGTATGCGCGGGGTGAGAAGGCTCACGGAGCCGAGCGTCTATGCAGCCATCTCGGTCGCCAGCTTGGCTCCTCCCACATTAGACATTTCTAGCGGTTTCTTCTGTCAAAACATTGCACCAGAAAGTAGGTATTTGACCGCTTTCTCAATTATGGGGACACAGCGTCAATTCTGTCGTCTTCCCCATGGATTCAAGAATAGTCCAGGGTTATTTTCAGCCAGAGTAACAGAGTTACTACAAACCTATGATGATGAAGAATTATCATATGTGGATGACATCTATCTAACAGACAATGACTTGGAGAGGCACTTGAACAGAGTGAACACCATTATACTTGGCTTCGCCTCTGAAGGTTACAAATTAAATTTTAAGAAATCAAGAATTGCCCACCTCAACGTCCTTTTCCTTGGATACGAATTATCAAGTGAAGGCAAAAGCCTGGCAGCCAACTTTTTAGATAAGTGTGCGCTGCTCCAACCTCCAAAAACGCTGAAAAACGTATTCAATTCTAGGTTTCCTAAATTTTGGAAGAACATACATTCTAAATTACGCAGAAAGAGTTAAACCTCTCTACGAATTAATCAAACCTGATTTTAAAACAGTTAATTGGACACAAGAACACACAGAAATGTTGCTTTCAGTTCAAACAAACATGTTGGCAACATTACATTTACAAACACGCGTAAACGTACGCAATCTAGTTATACGAATCATTCCGGGAAGATGCGGATTCACGTACTTGACCTTTAATGAAGGGGAAAAAGTACCAATAGCTTACAAATCACACTTGTACACACAAGCAGAAATGAAATTCACTTCTACAGAAAAAATTCTGACAGCGGTCAAACTGCAGTAGCAAAAGAGAGAGCCCTCGCACAGGGAAAACGCATAATGGTCGTTACACCTGTACCTGCCCTGGAGGCAGTGACAAAAGCGAGCATTCCAAATGCAAAAGGTCTACATCCGAGATGGATACAATGGGTTAATTGTCTTGCTGCAACAGACTTTGAATACTTTTTTGACTCCTATTTGAAAAACACAAGAATTTCTACAATACGAACAAGAATGTCCTCTGCCTTCTGAGATTCTACCTCTGGAACAGTATGAATATATAATTTATACAGATGGATCAAGGTTGTTGGCGCGATGGTAAATTCCGACCAATGGTCACTTAAACTCAATCTTTAGGAGATTGTACAGCTCAGCGAGCTGAACTACAAGCATTCAAGATGGCGCTTGAAAATACTGATCGCGAATTCCCCATACTCATACTGTGCGATTCCTATTATTGTGCCCAATCTTACAATGAATACTTGCAGAACTGGATTCAAAACGGTTTCAAAGATGCAAAAGGTGGCACAATCAAGCATAAGTTGCTTTGGGAACAAGTAGTTCAGTTACAAAAAGAACTACAAAAGACTCACGTGATACATACACTGAGTCATCAGCGTGATGACGTTCAGGTTGCAGGCAATTCATTGGCTGATGAAGCCCCGAAGGCAGCTGTGCAGACGGCTTCCGTAGCTGCAATCACTCGTTCAAAAACGAAAATGGACAGCGAAATAATGCAAGCTGTCAATGCTTCAAGCAAAGACAGTGGTAAAACATTACCTAAAGGCTTTCCACTCAAATACTCATACATAACTGATGTAAATAATGTTCCGTTTGCTTGAATCCCTTGAGTGGGGGATAGAGTAATTCCAAACATGGAACATAGATTAGGACTAATTTTAGAAGCACATGAAGGGCTAGCCTCTGCACACACAGGTATTTCCGCCACAGTATCATTATTAAATCAGAGATACTGGTGGCCGCGCATGAGGAAGCAAACCAGAAACTATGTTTGGGAATGTGAAATCTGCCAAAAGATGAAAGTCTCTACTGTGAAACGTCCTGCGCAGACGCCCCTATTAATTTCAGATAAACCATTAGCTTGCGTTTACCTGGACCACTGTGGTCCCTTACAAAGGGATGGCAACTATAAATATATCATGGTCGCAGTGGATTCATGCTCGAGATTCATTTGGATGTGGCCTCAGTGCTCGGCTGACGCTCAAACTGTTATAAAAGATTTGCGAGTCTTTATCGGCACATACGCAGTCGGCACGCTACATTCTGACCAGGGTCCTGCGTTGAGCTCTAGGGCTTACAAGGAGGCCATGACTAGTTTGGGCGTTGCAATGCGGTATTCTAGTCCATTCCATCCTGAGGGAAATTCGGTAGTGGAGAGAAAAAAAACGGGACATGAAGCAATCTATAACAGCTAGGGTATTAGGCTCGGGTGACGGGTGGGTCAAACATCTAATAAGTGTCCAACGTAGTATTAACAATCTGTCAAGAAGTTCTCTAGGGGTAATCACTCCATATAAAATGCTTTTTGGTACAAGAAGGAAAAGTTACTTACCTTCGGTAACGATATATCTGTAAGAAACAGTAGTTAGTGTTAGATTCCTTACCTTAGAATATCCCCAGGCATCAGACTGGATCCGGAAAGTTTTGCGTAGCAGTACCCCTGCGCGTCGGTAGGCGTTGTCTGCGGCTCCGCGTCCGTCGTCGTGATTGCCGGGATGACTTTGGAGTACTTAGACGCCGCCCTTGCGCGCTGACGTCAGTTCTTGTACATAGCTTTCCGTGCCAGGAACGCAGAGCCATGCCAGAGACCGACACTGGTGCCATACAAAAACTAGGGCCCTCAAGGGAGATACCTTAACCCTAGATATCGGTTCGCAAAACGGGGAGGATGGGTGGTGCGGTAAGGAATCTAACACTAACTACTGTTTCTTACAGATATATTGTTACCGAAGGTAAGTAACTTGTGCATCTGAAAGAAACAGGTTAGTGTTAGATTCCTTACCTTAGAATAGATACCCCAGCAATACCAGCACCGGTGGTGGGTCTGCGAACCAAGATCACACCAGAAAGTCCTGGAGAACCGAATGGCCGAAAAAGCAATCTCTCCGGACTTGGCTGTCCAGGCAGTAGTGCTTAGCAAACGTGTGCAGCGAGGCCCACGTAGCCGCCTGACAGTTGTCCTGCAAGGGGACTCCCCGACCCAGGGCAGTAGTAGCCGCCGTGGCCCGAGTGGAATGGGCCCTCAGCCAGACAGGAGGCTCCTTTTTCGCCAAGGAGTAGCAAACCTTGATGCACAAAACGACCCACGGAGAGATGGTCTGTTTGTGCACCGCCCGTCCCTTCTTGGTGCCCAAGTAGCCAACAAAGAGCTGGTCGTCCACCCGGAACTGGCGTGTGCGATCTAGATAGAAGGAGAGCGCACGTTTTGGGTCCAGGCGGTGGAGCTTCTCTTTCTCTTTCGAGGGATGCGGAGGCGGAAAGAAGGTGGGCAAGGTGATGGACTGCCTGATATGAAAGGCTGTAACCACCTTGGGCAGGAAAAAAGGACGAGTCCTCAGAACAACCTTGTCCGGATGGACAGAGAGGAAAGGAGGTTTAGAAGATAGAGCCTGGATCTCACTCACTCTCCTGGCAGAGGTGATGGCAACCAGGAATGCAGTCTTAAGAGTCAGAAGACGAAGAGGGCAATTGTGAAGTGGCTCGAAAGGAGCGCACATCAAAAAGGTTACAACAAGTTTCAAGTCCCACTGAGGCATCACGAAAGGAACAGGAAGGAACATGTGTGTGATGCCTTTCAAGAACCTATTTAAAACAGGGGACTTGAAAAGAGAAGGCTGATCAGGAAGCCTCACAAAGGCTGAAATGGCAGAGAGGTAGCCTTTGATAGTGTCCAGGGCAGAGCCCTGCTGGGCAAGAGAAAGAAGGAAGAGGAGAACCTCTGAAAGGGGGGCAGAAAGTGAATCCACAGCCTTTGCTGTGCACCATGCCACAAATCTGTTCCACCTGCAGGCGTATACCGACTTTGTGGAGGGACGCCTGGCTGCCAGAATGACATTACAGACTTCAGGAGGCAAGTCAAATGGCCTCAACTGTCGCCGCTCAATCTCCAAGCTCGTAGGTGGAGACTGGACAGGTTCGGGTGGAGGACCGTCCCCTGCTGCTGCCACAGAAGGTCCTCCTGAAGAGGCAGACGAATCGGGGGATCGACAGACATGCTGAGTAGCTCTGGATACCAATATCTTCGTGCCCAGTCCGGAGCCACAAGGATAACCTGAGCCCGGTCGCGGATGATCTTCTTCAGCACTCTGGGCAGAAGAGATATAGGTGGAAAGGCGTACAATAGACCGCAACTCCACTCGCGACGAAAGCGTAGCCGAGCGAGGGCTGCCTTGGAAATTCCAACGCGCAGAACTGATGACATTGTGCGTTCTCTTCTGTGGCGAATAGATCTAACCAAGGCTCCCCCCACTGCTAAAAGAGGCCTTGCGCCACGTCCGAGTTCAGACGCCATTCGTGATCCATCATGCACCGACGGCTGAGTTCGTCCGCCCTGGCGTTCAGAGAACCTGCCAGGTGTTGAACCACCAGAGTCACGCCCTGATGTTCCAGCCTCTGCCAGAGGCGCTGAGCCTCCTGGCAAAGGGTCCATGACCCCACCCCGCCCTGTTTGTTGCAGTACCACATGGCGGTGGTGTTGTCCGTGAACACCTGCACTACACTCCCCCGGACAGAGGGGAGGAATGCCTTCAGTGCAAGCCGGATCGCCCGCAGCTGCAAAAGGTTGATGTGAAGCTGGGACTACGCTGGAGACCAGAGGCCTCTGATCTCCGCCTCTCCCATGTGGCCCCCCCAGCCCTGGAGGGACGCGTCCGTCACAACTACGTGCTCCGGTTGGGGTAGGGAGAGGGATCTGCCGCTGACCCAATCGTGGTTCGTGAGCCACCACTGCAACTGTCTTGCAGTGCCCTCCGAGATCAAGACATGATCGGACAAGTTGCCCTGATGCTGGGCCCACTGAAACTTCAGGTCCTACTGCAGAGCCCGCATCCGCCACCTGGTGTGATGCACCAGAAGGATGCAGGAGGCCATCAGTCCCAGAGGCTGCAGCGTCCACCTGACCGAGACTCGGGGTAAAGGCTGAAAGATCGGAATCAGAGCCTGAATATCCCGAACCCGCTGCCCGGGAGGATAAACCCGAAACTGCGCCTAGTCTAGAACCGCTCCGATGAAGAGGAGCTTCTGAGAGGGACACAGGTGTGACTTCGGCACATTGATGGAGAACCCCAGCAGGTGCAGGAGGTCGGCCGTAGTCTGGAGGTGGCTGACGACTGTCTGGGGCGAGCCCGCCTTCAACAACCAGTCGTCGAGGTAGGGGAAGACTGAAACCCCTAACCTGCGCAGATGAGCTGCGACCACCGACATCACTTTCGTGAACACCCGTGGGGCGCTGGTAAGCCCGAAGGGGAGCACGGTAAACTGAAAATGCTCGTGGCCTACTGTGAACCGCGGGTAACGCCGGTGGGCCGGCAGGACGGGGATGTGAAAATAAGCTTCCTGCAAGTCCAACGCTACCATCCAGTCTCCAGGGTCTAGGGCAGCCAAAACCTGAGCCAATGTCAGCATCTTGAACTTCTCCTTCCGGAGGAAGCCGTTGACGTTCCGTAGGTCCAAGATAGGGTGTAGGTCCCCTTTGCCCTTCTTGGGTACCAGAAAGTAGTGGGAGTAACAACCACACCCTGCTTCTGGCCCAGGAACGCGCTTGATGGCCCCCTTGGCCAAGAGGGCCGTAACTTCCTCTTGCAGAAGTTGCAAGTGATCCCCCGACACGCGGTGGTACTGCAGTGGCATGGCTGGAGGGGTCGCCTCGAAGGGGAGGGAGTAGCCCCTTCGGACGATTTGCAGCACCCACCTGTCCGATGTGACAGTGCGCCAGTGGAGGTGGTGATGGCGAACCCTGCCCTCCACTGGCGTCACATGGGCCTGAAAGCACGGACTAGGAGGGTTTTGAGGCGGATGCTGCCGGGGCAGGTGTGGACTGGCCTCGCCGTTGTCCCCGACCGCCGCCACGGCGGTTTCCACGTCCGCCACCGCGCTGGATGGTAGTCTGCAAATAAAGAATTTTTGCCTATGCCTCCAGATTTATGAATTACACATTAATTCAGTTAGCGATAAACCACAATTTATTAGTTTACCCAGACATTGATTTATGTCTTTCAATTAACACTCAGTTTACAAAAAGTTGTATTCATTTTACAAAAACAGACCTAAGATCACTGTCAACCTCATGTCTAACCATATACAATTTGAAAAGACAATTTGTGCGTATGTACAGTGAAAGAGAAAACAACAGTGAACGTTTTTACAAAAAAAGACTTTCAACCAAAAAGTGCGTGGTCATAACATGGACAAGTTAATCATACACATTGTGAGTAAAATGAAACTTTTCACAATAAAAGGATCACAAACATGGGGTGAAAGAAAGAGAAAATTCTTTTCATTTTTTATGCAAAATCAACTCCCAAAGCCTGAACCAGGTTAAATCATCTTTGTTCAGGAAAATTGCACATTTTTGCATCAGTAACGTTGACCTGAATGTCAGAAAAAGTGCAGACGCGTTTCAAATCCTGTTTGGTGATTTACAGGATTCTCATCAGGGCGGTGTGATTCTAGTCCATGGGAACTTATATTGCTTGTGCCCAAAGTCGCTCTTGCTTTGATGAAGTATCGTCTATGCCGTGGGGTTTGAACTTCGCAGTTACTGACCCATCGGCGAGTGTGCCGGTGTCTGGGAACAAATCAGGTTGTTCACTCGTTTACATCTTTGTGACCGGCTCCGCTGAGGCGGGGTATTCTTATCCGAAATTGGTTCGTCTCTTATTTTTCTAAAATCGTGAATGCGTGTAGTGAACTCCGTTTGTGATTCTCACTGCAGCCCGGCACACTTTGGTTATGGATGGTAGTCTGCGGCATGTGGCTGGCAGAACGTGTGGGGGCGCCCCTTTCTTGGCTAGTCGTTTGCTGGTGCGGGGCCGAGAGGCCCAAGGACTTGGCCGTAGCACTGGAGTCCTTAAAGCGCATGGTCTGCCTTGTCGCCAAAGAGGCGACGGCCATTGAACGGCATGTCCATAAGTGTGTTTTGGACATCGGCCGAGAAATTGGCGGGCCCCAACCAGGCGTGATGACGAATCGCCACCGTCGTTGCCATCGCTCTGCCTAGAGAGTCGGTAGTGTCCAGCCCACACCGGATGGAATACTGTGCTGGATGGAATACAGTTTAGCCCGTACCTCCATCGGGCATTCTGGCAGCACGGCCACGACCGTGTCCCACAGAGAGTTGGTGTAGCGGCCCAAGAGGCACGCGGTATTGACTGTCCGCAATCCCAAACTCAGTCAGGGGAATACCTTTTTCCCGTAAGTCTCGTACTTCTTGGATTCCCAGACGGGGGGAGCCAATGGGAATGCGGTCTGGGAATTTGAGGCCTGGATAACCAGGCTCTCAGGGGTGGGGTGGGTAGACAGAAAGCAAGAGTCACCCGGAGCCGGGCGGTGGCGTCTGGCCACGTTCCTATCCACAGGCTGCCCTGTGGCGGGCCTGGACCAAGTGCCCAAAAGAACTTCTGACAAAGCCTCATTTCCGGTCCAGGGAAGACATGCCTTGGCAGTTCGGATTCAAGCAAGCCGGGATGAAGAAGGCTGTAATGCCAGAAACCGGTCCTCGGAAGCTTGTTTCCGGTCCAGGGAAGGCATGGCTTGGCAGTTCAGGCTGTACTGTTCCCATGAGGAACAGGTCAGACTGATTTGCATATGGCCATGTCTGAACTGGGGTGGCAGAGTGGGCTAAAGAACGGTGAGGGATCAAACCCAGATCTTTTGACTGGGTGCGAGTGTCTGATTGGTTCATATGCTCCGTCCATCACCACCCCCTTTTGTACCGCGAGTGGTGTAAAAAGAGCATGGCCTTCTACCACCTCTCAGCAATCCAACTGTGTGGGGCTTACTGGAGGTCCCTGGTGGGCTAGTTGGCCCCCAAGGACCCTCAGCAGTGAAGGGGACTTCATCCCCAAACCCAGAGCACGCCAGAAGGCACGTTTGCAGTGGTTGAGAAAGGGGGTGGGGCCTCCTGCGAGTTGATGGTTTACTTCTTTATTGTTTTATTTTAGTATTGGGGTTGTGTGAGCCCCCTTCCCTTGACCCTTTTGGGCATTGGGCCCTGAACCATTTTTATTTTTACAAATAAACTAAAAAGAGAGAGGGCAGAGCGGCCCCCCCTCCCAGGCCAATTTTGGCCCCGGGGACCCCATCCTCTGGGGGCCATACCATTTTTTCATTTTTTTTCAAGGGAGGGGTGAAGCAGCCTCCCTCCCGGGTCATTTTCGGTCCCAGCAACCCCATCCCCCGGGGACAGGGCCAATTTGTTGGGGACCGCAGGGGGAGCCCCAAGCCCCCCCGCTCATGCCGGCTCCCCGCCTCCTGCAGGAGCCGGCATTGCTCTTGGACAAAGGGAGCTGCTGACATGCAGCCCCCTTTGCCCAAAAGCAATTCTTCTTCGCGTCATGGAAGCGAGAGCAGTTTTCCTGCTCTCGCTTCCTTGAAGCGAAGCAGAAGTTTGCTATGGCATGGCTTATTAAAGCCCCAGGAGGTGGCCGCGTGCTCCCCGCATTTAATAACTATCCCCCTGGGAAGGTGGCAAGCCCCGAGGCAGCGGGGGGCCGCATAAAATTAGACATTGTCCCCGGGACCTGGCCCACCCGGGGGCCTAAAAGAAACAAAGCCAGGGAGTCTGCACTACGTTTAAAAAAAAAAAACTTCTGCCAGATTCGCGCCCCCTGTGCGAATCCCGCCAATTTTGTAAAAAAAAAAAATATATATATATGCTGTTTTGGGGCCCTCGGGGTCCCTGTGTGACCACCTGTGCAGGCCTAGGTGTCAGGGTGTTTCTACCCTGCCCCTTTTTCTTCATTTTAATCTTTTTTTTAACCTTTTTTCTTGTGACTCAGTTGAACCAAGTAACAAGATAGCTGCCAACACTTTCTGGATTGAAGTGCTGGCAGCCAATCAGATCTCAGGCTCGAGATTGGGAGGGTTCGAAGGATCTGTCCCTCCAATATATGGATATCTATAAATATTTACATTTCTCAGAAACTACTGAACGGATTTGCACCATTTAACAAAAAGAACGCTTTCTGCACTAAGAGCTACCTTTTTGCCAAATTTGGTGTAATTCTGTTCAGCAGTTCGGGCTGTAGCCTTGTCTAAAGTTTCCTATGGAAATTAAAATGGAGAACCCCCCCTTATTTCTCGGCCACCGCTTGACAAATCACCCCGAAACTTTCATCACAGCAGCTGAAGTGAGTGCTCCATTAGTTTTGAAAATTTTGCGAAGATTCTTCAAATGACGCCAAAGATTTTGGCAAATGCAGGGTCCCCTACCGGGGTGGGTTAATAATAATAATAATAATAATAATGGATCCAGGAGACACACCTGGTGGGAAACCGATGTGGAACTATGCACAGAGGGTGTTACAAAATGGTAGCACATGCTAGGTTTAACTCCAGTTCCAGGGGTGTGGGTATCATGGTAAAAAACACGCTCCCCCTTGCTATAAGTTCCACATGGGCGGATGACCGAGGCAGATATGAAGGAATTTCGGGAATGTGGGAGGGCCGTCTCATCACCTTGGATGGGTGGAAAACTTATCACCCAGACCAGATACAGCACACCTTTCATTCTGGGGCGCACCACAGTCTTTCCCGCTTAGATTACTGCCTTTTGCCAGCTCCACAAATCACTTGTGTACACGGGATCAGACACCTAGCTAGGGGTATCTCTGATCCCTCACCAATATGGTCCTTAACCAGCGCAAAGAAGGGAGATTAGCCCCAATCAATCCTTGATGTCTATGTAACCCGAAAATTCATAAGAATCTCAAAGCCATGGACGTTTATGTCTCCGATAATGTGGGGTCCGTTTCTTTATCCCAGTCCCTATGGGAAGCATTCAAGACTGTGATTTGTGGTCAGGCTTTATCATTAATCTCTGGGAGCAAAAAAGAAAAACAGAAAGAGGTTCTGAACATCGAGGCTGAAATCTATAGTTTAGAAAGAGAGGTCGAATCTGGGGTGACACCAGGGAAGCTACATCTCCTGACCCTGAAACAGCATGATTATAAGGCTTTAGTTACTGACAGGGCCAAAGCTCTGGGTAGGGAGCAACTTGGTAGAATCTACGACCTGGGGGATAAAGCAGGGAAATTCATTGAGTGACTGGACAGACTGGAGTGGGCGAGCAGACAGGTTCCGGAGCTTGGAGGGAGATAAGTGTCACAGATCCGCAGGAGAAAGTTGACAAATTCGCTAGTCATTTCCGGACTGTTTATACAACGGTAACCTCGCACACTGAGGAAGATTCTCAGGGATTGTTAAAAGACATTAAGCTCCCTCGTCTCTCCTTAGAGGACCGTGACTTTCTGGACAGCAAATTGACAACAGATGAGATAGCGCAAGCAATCCGTTCCTTAAGCTTGGGGAAAGCCCTCGGCCTGAACAGCCTCCCCATTGAGTTATACAAATTGCGACCTGATAAACTCTCCCCTTACCTGAAATCTATGTTCGAGGAATCTATGGAAGTGGGAACATTGCCGAGGGACCAGAGAATAGCCGCCATAGTAACCATTCATAAAGAAGGGAAACCCAAAACAGACTGTGCCTCTTAATGGCCAATATCCCTTCTAAACGCTGAGCCTAAAATCCTAGCTAAGCTCTTGGCCAACCGCTTGGTTAAAGTAATTAATGGTTTAGTGCATCCAGACCAATCCAACTTTATGCCACACAGAAACACTGCTTTGAATCTACGTAGAGTGCATGGGGTTATAGATAGAACGCATACCCTCCTAGAGCAGGCAGTGATCGTGTCCTTAGACGTGACAATGGCGTTTGATACCATCGAATGGCCCTACCTCTGGGCGGTTTTGGCAAAGATCGGGTTTGGCCCGGCTTACATCAAATGGGTACGTCTCCTGTATAATGAACCCTTAGCTCAGATGGTGGTGAATAATAAAAGGTCAGCTGTGTGCCCGCTTAGTCGGGGGACCCGCCAAGGTTGCCCGCTTTTGCCTCTCCTTTTTGCCCTGGCTCCGGAGCCCCTTGTAGCCTGGATCCGCTGGGACCCAATGATACGAGGACTGAAGTGGTCACCCGACTGGGAGGAGCGCATTTCACTCTATGCCGGCGATATACTGCTTTATTTGGCATCCCCCAAGAAATCACTCATAGTAGTGTTCACCATCAACTGGGGTAAATCCCTTTTGTTTGTTCTGAGGGGAGACACACCCCTCCCTCCGGGACACTGCCCAATATAAATTAACACAGTTGGCTTTAAATATTTGGGAATTTTTATCTCACTACATCCCTCGACTCGTTATGCCCAAAACCTTCTGCCTCCTTTCGCTCTTAGGCAGGGTCGCCCTGTTCAAAATGATGTCATTGCCTAGATTCCTTTACGTCCTACAAAATACTCTTGACCCGGTTCCAGCACGTTATTTTTTCACAACAATTTTATTTGTAGGATCGGGCAAGAAATACGTGTGGCTCCCCACATTCAGGAGAACACCACCAAGCATTGTGTTACAGGTACAGCATAGGACTAAACGTCCGACTAAGTAGTCAAGAAAAAGCAATTATAAAAGGAATACAACTATGCCCTCCCCTACCCCTATGAACCCCAACTACCCAACCCTCCCACCTCCACCCCTGTGTCCCACCCTACCCCCGTGCACGTGCTTACAAATAGCTTCGATGTCTAATCATGATGCGATACTCGTGGCGTAATGCAAGGACTTGCAAATAACATGCGACTAAAGATCTTCCTCCAGTTCCGCTGGCGGGTCCAGTGTCAACCCCCTATACTCAGCCCATCTCTTCCATATCTTGAAATGCTTGCGGGGGCAGCCACGTGCTTCAAAAATAGGTCGTTCCAGGCCCATACAAAAGTCCATTCCGGCTCTCCAGGCACACAGGGGGGGGGGGGGGGGGCTCTCAAATCCTTCCAAGCCCGGGCCAGGTCTCTTTTGGCCACCACCAGTCCCAGGAGCAGCTGGTGACGTTTATAAATGTTTCCACCAACCCCCTCTAGGATGTGGAGTAAGCCCAGACGATGAGTGCGAGGAAGAGTCCAATGCAGTACCTCAGACAGGCAGCCCCACACACCCCTCCAGAAGCCTACCAGTCTAGGGCACAACCATACCGTGTGGAGCAAAGTGCCCACTGCAGCTCCGCAGCGCAAACATTCCGGGGATCCAATCAAGCCTGCCTTCCACAGACGTTCACGGGTGAAATAAGCCCTATGGAGAATTTTGAATTGGATTAGTCTAAATCGTATGGCAATGGCTGCTCCCTTAGGGGACTCCAGAGCCTCCCTCCAGTCACCTTTATCGAGAGGGCCAACATCAGCTTCCCAAGTCGTCTTTAACGGAAGAAGGGTGGAGGAACAATGAGTGACCAATGTCTGATAGATGCGAGAGACTTTCTTATCCCCCAGATCACCCATAAAGACTTTTGCCTCAACGGGACTAAAGTCGGGAAGCGAGACCATGTTGGCAATGCTGGGCATGAGTGCGTGTCGGAGTTGTAAATATCGAAAAAATTGAGACTGGGGCATATTAAATTCGGTGCTTAGTGCTTGAAAGGACTTGAGCGTCGTTCCGGACATCACATGGCCCAGCTGCGAAATCCCAATCGCATCCCAGCCCTCAAAACCAGATATGGCCGACAACTCGGGTAACAGGCCATTATGCCACAGCGGCGTCTCCGCGGTCAGTCGGCCCCACCAGCCCATGCGGCACAAGGCCTGCCGCCAGACAGCAAACACGAGACTCGTGACCCTCGGCAGTCCCCGGCGCAAGCGGGCCGAGTAGAGGACTGTGTGGAGCGTATTGTCGCCCATCAATGTGCGTTCCAGGGCATAGGCTGGATCCCCGCTGTCACCGTACCACCAATCGTTCAGGATAAGCAGATGAGCGGCCTGGTAATAGGACAGCAGATCCGAGGTGGCCAGGCCTCCGCAATAGGTGGACAAGAAGCACGTACGTAGTGCTACTCTGGCCGCCCCCCCAGCCCATAGAAAGCGGGCCAAGATCGAATTGACCTGTCGGAACCACCGGGGTGCAATTGGATAGGGATGATTCTGCAATTGATAGAGGAGACGTGGGAGCGCAACCATCTTAAAAATTGCGGATCTGCCAAAGATAGAGAGGGGCATTCGAGACCAAGTCTTGATATCCGTCTGAACTCGGTCCCAAACGGGCACTATGTTGCGCTCCCAGGCAACGTTGGTTGAGTTCGACAGAAACACCCCCAGATATTTCATGCCATGCGTAGCCACCTGTAGTCCCACCGTCCAGGGATCTGTCACGGTGTCTCCATTCAGCACCCAGAGGGTAGATTTACGCAGGTTCAAATATAGGCCCGAGACTTCCCCAAAGATTCGCATAATTTGCAGTACACGCGGTCCCGAGCGCTGCAGATCGGTAAGAAAGAAAAGGACATCGTCCGCGTAAAGTGCGATCCTATCCGATAAGCTGTCGTTCCATACAAAGCCCCGCATTTGCGCATCTATACGCACCCATGCAGCCAACGGTTCCATTAGTAGAGCGAACAGATAGGGGGAGAGCGGGCATCCCTGCCGGGTCCCGCGTCCAATTTGAAATGTCTCCGACACCGCCCCCGCAACCCGCACCGAGGCCGTATTATCCGTGTACAGTAGTTTGATATAGGACAGGAAGACCGGGCCCAGATTGAGACGGGGCAAAAGAGCAAAAAGGTAAGTCCAGCTGACGGAATCAAAGGCTTTGTTAATGTCAGCTAGCAACATAGCCGCCCGCTCCCCTGTGGCACCCATGGCATCAATCGCCGCCTGCGCGTGCCGGATGTTATGCCGCGTCGCTCTATGAGGCATGAACCCGGCCTGGTCCGGATGTATCAGGTCTGTTATATACGGGGACAGACGATTCGCTAGAGCCCTAGCCAGGACCTTAGCCTCAATATTGAGTAACGAGATGGGGCGATATGAGTCGTGTCGCTCCGGAGGCCTACCCGGTTTCTGAAAGACTACAATTTCGGCATGTCGCCAGTCTCGGGGCAGAGTGCCCCGCTCACGCGCCGTCTCAAGAGCCCGGTGATAATGGGACCCCAGCTGTACGTGAAACTTCTTATAAAACTCACTCGGGTAGCCACTTGGGCCAGGGACCTTTCCGGTATTAAGCTGTCCCAGGGCATCGCCCAGCTCCTCAGCCGTAAGGGGCGCATCGAGTGCCTTCCTGGTTTCATCCGACACCATCTTGGGGGGCAAGTCCTCGATACATTTGGTTACCTCATCAGTCGATAGGCGATCGCATGGGGCGTACTGAGTAGCAAAGTATGCGGCAAAACTCGCTGCTAGCTCAACCGGGTCAGTGAGGACCCCACCGTCAACGGACGTGAGTCCTGGCAGCGTAAGCGGCTGGAGGTGACGCTGGCAGAGTCTATGAAGCATCGTACACGACTTATCCCCCCATTGGTATATTCTACTACGTGTGGCTAGCCATGCCTGTTTCGCATCATCGAGTAGGACAGATGCGTAGGTTTGCTGAGCCTGGAGAAGGAGTCGTAACCCGGCTTCATCCCCCCGCATGCGGTGCTGCTTTTCCAAGGTTTCCACCTGCGCTGCCGCTTCTACGATCGTTTCTCGCCGCTTGCGCCGGGCCGCGGCACACCACGCTATGTCTACTCCCCTGATAGTGGGCTTCGTGGCCTCCCATACCACCCTGGCGTCAATGTCCCCCACGAGATTTTCCCGCCAATACAGGTCTAACGCTTCCCGCAAGTGCGTCACATAGGCCGGCTGCTGGAGATGCCACGAGGACATCCTCCATCGAAACAGTTGGCGTTGTCGACAGAGTTCCACCCTAATCGATACCGGGGAGTGATCGGACAGACCCCTAGGCAAGATGTCAGCACTCTTCACTCTACACAAGCAGTCGCCAGGCACAAATACGCAGTCCAATCTTGAATAGGAGCCATGCACAGGAGAGACATACGTATACTCGCGTGTGGTAGGGTGCATGTGTCTCCAGGCATCTGACCAGCCCAGTCCCTCAGTCATAGCATGCAATCGGGTGTGTGCGGGGGGAGGGGTAGTCTCAGCCACTTCTCGGCGCCGCCGGCGATCCACACTCGCATCCATCACATCATTCCAATCACCGCCCACCACCGCCAGGGATTCGGGGATGTCCTCCCACACTGTGAACAGTTTCTCAGCTAGGGCCCATTGCAGGGGGGGGGCATAGACACTCCCAAAGACCACAGATTCAGTGCCCACCATGCCCTTAACAAAGATATAGCGACCCTGTGGGTCAACCCACTGTTTCTCATGGACATAGGCCACCCTACGATGTATTAAAACGGCCACCCCCCTGGATCCCCGGGAAAATCCGGCATGAAACACCTGGTGATAGCCAAACCTCTGTAGACCCAGCACTTTCGAGCCCATCATGTGGGTTTCCTGGAGTAAGAAAACGTCAGCACTCTCATTCTTCCCCCATCTCAACACTGCCCCACGCTTGATTTTGTCGAGCATCCCCCTGACATTCCACGTGATCACCCGCAGAGACGCATCAGGAAGTCTATGAGTCTTGTCAGCCATAATCAAGTGGGACCCACTTAACAGAACGTCCTCGCCATTGCCACTCATCGCACACTGTAATGAATACTATAGCAAAACACACGTGTAGTCCCACCCTCCCGCCCCAGAACCCCAAGATAACATGACGAGCAACTCTCGTCCCACCCCAAACCCCAGAACCAACCATCAATTGAATGTCATCACAGTCTTGAATATGTTTCAGTCCCAACTCAGTGGCCCTGTCCCCGGCCACTCGCACCCCACCTCCCCCCACCCTATACCTCAAAAAACCATGAAGTACCTGTCGCGGCATGGGTGTCCCCGAGTCCAGAACAGAGGACCCTGAGCCAGCCATGCCAATGGATCCCAACTCCCCAGGAAACAGCAACCTCATCACTCCTCTCCCAGAACCTCCCACATTCGTAGGAGAGCAGTAGCCCCTTATGTGTAGTCCCCGAGCCCCCACCCACAATCCCCCCCATGGTCAGCGGTCAGCCACAAACCCATCCTGAGGCAGTCATGATGCTACCAGTCCATCGGGCCTCAAGAGCCCGCACCACGTAGGCCAGGGCCTGTAGTAACAAGAGCATAGAGGGGCGCAGAATCTTCAGATTTGGCCATTATCCATTTCAGACTGGTCAGATTCTTCGGTCCTACCACTAGCCTGGGCGCCGCTGAAGGAGGCCGACCGCTTGCGTGACCGAGATCTCCGGTTCCTCTTGGTCTTGGTCGTCTGACCACTCTGCTCTTGTGATGCCCCCCTCGAAGAGCCCGGATTCAGCCCCGGCTGAGAATTCGGCCGGACCTTAACTGTCTCGTCGGTCCATTTAAAGAGGTCCTCCGGAGTATTGAAAAACAGTGTCCGCGATTGGAATATCACCCTCAGGCGCGCTGGGTACAACAGGGAGTACGGGAGTTTGAGACCTGGCAGCTTCGTCTTGGCGTCCATGAAGGATTGGCGCTGTTGCTGTACTAGCTTCGTGTAGTCAGGGAAAATCATTATCTTACGATTTTCATAAAGAAGGGCCTCCTTGGTTCTCGCTTCCCTCAGAATGACATCCCGGTCGTGGTAATTCAGAAGTCTAGCAATTACAGCCCTAGGCCGCTCACCCTCCGGTGGCATTTGTGACAAGGCGCGGTGTGCGCGTTCAATAACGAAGCAATTAGATAGAGCCTCCGGGGGCAGCCAGGTTCCCAGCCACTGCGTGAGGAATTGTTCCATATTACCCTTCTCACACCGTTCCGGAAAGCCAATAAATCGGAGATTGTTGCGGCGTGCGCGCCCTTCAGCATCCTCCACTCGAAGCGCCAGGCCCCGTTGCGCAGTTTCCATTGCCACCATCTTCTTCTTGAGTGTGCCCACATCGTCCTCCACCACCGACACTCTGGATTCAGCCTCCGTGATCCGTGCCACGGCATTCCGCAAGTCTTGGCGCAAGAGGGTGACATCTGCGCCCACTGCCCCTATCTTGGCATCTAGCATATCCCTTGATTGGGTGATGGCCGCCATCAGTGCCGCGTTATCCTGCCCCCTCCTTGCTGGCCACCTCCTGACGGTCCAGGGCCCCCACCGGGCCCGGTGAACTTGTCGATCGTCACTTGTTTGGTGGGGCCGCCACCTCCCCTGGTCATGGCTGCAAGTCCCTCGCAAATTGCCCACAACGTATACCGAAATGGCCGTTCAGGGACCCCAATCCCCTTCCACCAAGTGTAACAGGGGAGGGCCGCGTGAAAGCAACTGTTCCTTCAGTGGGCCCCGGATAGTCTCATCCGTGGTAAAGTTTTGTGTCGAGGCAAGGTCCAGGCAGGCCCCGAAACCAGCCCTCCACCTGCCAACAGTCTAAGGCCCCTAGTCCCCCCATGGGCCAGGCAGCGTCTCTTTCACACAATCCACGGGCTCCACAGCAACGGGCCGCCTAGAATCAGCACTGGTAGAACAATGAGGGGTCTCCTATGTCGTCTATGCAGCCCAGCCAGGGCCCACTCAGTCGACTTCTCCCTCTGCCTGGTGTTATCCCTCGTGGCACTGAACTCGTGGCACGGCTCAAGTAAGCCGAAAGCAGACCTCAGGATCCACTCCCACGCTGCCAGCTTTGTTGCACCCCTCGGGTATAGATAATTTAGCGGCCACCACCACGGACGTCCGGGGGCCCCAACACGGGTACTCACGATTCTTCTTACGCCACCGGGCCCACCGACAGCCGTCCCGCCGCGCTCCAGGCCGTCCTCTGTGCAGGAGCAGGAGGGGATCTTCCCAAAAATGCAGCGCCGAGGCCTCGTCCGGCCCCGGAGGCGGCCGCGGTCCAGCGCGAGCCCCAGGCGGGCGTCGCGAAACTCGAGGCCCCCGGCTTCTCAGGAGTCACCAGGCTGCAGCGGCCAGCAGGACGGATTCACGCCCCTCTGGATCTCAGTCGCGCCGCTCCGCACTCAGGGCCAGCATGCTCATTAATCGGGTGACCCGCAGGGCCGCCCCGGTGCCCGACAAGCGACAGGGCGGTCACTCCGCGCCCGAGGTCCCACTGCGGGTGCGCCGAATCAAGTCCCCGGCTTCCCAGCCGCGCGCTGGGCCGCTCTTCCTCCGCTGTCACCCCGCAGCGCTCAAGGCGTACAGGGCTCCGCCGACCACACCGGGGGGATACCAACACCTACAGCATTTGTCGCCGCACTCTGGGTATGGAAGTAGGCTAGGGGATCAGGATAAAAGAACAAGTATGTCGCGGGCGAGCGGGAGCTCTAGAAGGCTGCGACCGCAATTGCCGCTTGCTAAGCCAGTCCAGCACGTTATTTTAAGGAGATTGAAGGCCTACAGAGGGACCTAATGTGGGACGCTAAACTTGGAATTGCCGTGAATAAATTGACGCTAAATTGGTACGACGGAGGCATCAGCCTCCTGGATATCAAGAAGTACTATTTGGCAGCCCATTTGGCAGCCATTAATCATAGCACATATGGTCGTACACATGACCCCGGTTATGCCATGGACAAGTGGCTTCTCCCAGGAGGCAACTACAACAGAGCATTGTACTCCTGGCCAAGGAGGTACACTTTGTCTGGCCCGACCAAACTTTCCGTTCAAGTTTGGCATGCCGCTACTAACGCTCTCAGATGGAGGCAACGACTGACATTGGCCACCCCACTTTAGGACTCTGAGACACTGGGTGATTATGGAGATCGAAAGGGTTTGACAAATGGGATCTCATTGGCATCACGTATATTAAAGACGTTTGGGGGCGGAGGCGTCAAATCCTTTAATATGCTCCAGACGGAATTTGACCTGACAGCTACTGAACACTTCCGCTACTTGCAGTTCCGGCACTCACTCCAGTCCTCTTTACCTAAAGGGGTTGTCCCTCCGGAAGCCTCCCCAATGGAGGATAGGATTTTAGATGGTCACATTCCTGAAAAAACTATTTCCTTGATCTACAGGAAGTTAATCATATGGCTGATCCCCTCCAATCGCTAAGGAGTTGGCAGATCACATATCATTCATGGAAATAGTGATTAATGTTACATGGATATAGCCATAATGTGTACCTACTTGCCAGGCCCCAAACTTCCCTTTTTCTACATGTCAGTCACCCGTAAGGTAGGCCCAAGGTACCCCTGTGGGCAGGGTTCTGTGTATGTTAAAGGTAGGACATGTCCTAGTGGTGAATTACAGTGTATTCCGTTTTTCACGATTGCAAAGCTGCCTGTTCCCATAGTACAGAATGGGGAGTTGGTTTATGCCATCTTGCAAACCTATGTACTCCTGGGAACAACGTAGAAAAATAAAGTTTATATCTGGCCTCAATGTAAAATGCATCTTTTAGTGAAGATGATTTTTACATTCTGTATTTGAAGATACCACTCTTAGAAAGTAGGTATTTTCTTGTTTAGCCATCCTGGGTGCCTCTGCTGGGGTTGTGGATTGACTGTATGGCTTTGGGATGACAGGGGCATTGGTTCCAGAGAGCCTAGTGTAGGTCAGGGCTGGGCTGAATAGACCTGGGCTGCATTTAGAGTAGTGGGAGGAGATTTCCTTGCATATGAATGGGCCTGGTCTGCCTTGCACGATGCAGCCTCCAGCCCCTGCCAGGAAGCAGCACCAGTGAGGACAGGACTGGTTTGGGCTGGGTACAGACACTCTCTGCCTTCAGAGAACAAAGAATTTGGTGGCATAAATATTGGGGCCCAGAACTTTAGAACTCCTTTGGAACCATTAAGAAGAGCTGGAGAAGCTGTGACGAGGGACTACCAATTTGCTCTCTGCTTTACTGTGTTGGCCTCCAGTGGCTGCTTCGGTCTTGGGCAGTGAAAGGACTGGACTTTAACTTTCTGCAACTTCCTTTTTGGGAGTTTCTCCAAGAGCTTGAGGTAGAGCTTGCCCCCTGTTCAACAAGTCTCAGTAACAGCAAAGATTTCAAGTTCTTCTGTTCTCAGCATGGGGACTGTGTGTTTTGTGCTGCAACAGAAGAAAAATGCCGCCGCTGCCGACTCCGCGTCTTGAGGGGACCGCAACTCTGGTCTCACCGACAATGCCACCTGACACGGCCACCTGACGGCTGCCTGCACCGCGACCTGAGGACACCACACACCGTACTTCGCACCGAAGCACTGCACTACCAACTTCAACCGCGAGGAGTTCCATCTGCAACGTGTGCGATTTCAAGGGCCCGACAACTCCTGCACTGACGTCGGGAACAGACGCCTGCGGACGCCATGCTTTCGGAGTTCAACGAGAGGTTGCCGATGCCCTGCATTTCTAAGGTACTGTTTTGCCGGTCTTTCCAACATTGTAGCTGGCCCACGACACCACTGTCAGCTAGAACTGTTTGGAATTTGTTGTTCACGACGACGTGATAGCCCCAGACGGAGCTAACGACTTCAAGGAACTTTATTTCACGTTTATTTTGATAGCTGAAGATTTCTAAGTACTGTATTGTGGATTTGTATAATTTTTGGTCTTGTCTTAAGTATATAAAAATATTGGATTTTTTTCTAAACTGGTGTGGTGTCTTTTTGTAGTGCTTACACTGTGTTACTGTTGGTTATGTGCAAATGCTTTACACACTGCCTCTAAGATAAGCCTGACTGCTCGTGCCAAGCTACCAAGGGGTTGAGTAGGGGTTATTTTAGTAGTGTAACTCCCTTATCCTGACTAGAAGGAAAGGTCCCTACTTGGACAAGGTGCAAACCATTGCTAACTAGAGACCCCCATTTCTAACAGTGTCTATCTGAAAGAGCTGATGAAGAGCAGGTGGTTGGTTCATTTGAGGCCATGTATCATGCTATTATAAATCTGCTCTTTAAGCCATTTGTGACGTTGCCCCAGACCCGCGTTTGTTTAATAAAGAATGCTCTAGAGCACACTGCGCACTGCATAATGCCCTGTTCAGGAAGACTAGAGGTTGGGCTTTGATTATAACGCTATGGAAACAGTATAATTTAGCACTAAGTTATATGCTAATGAAATTCTAACACAGCAATGGGAGACACTGAGGCACACAGCCCAGACACAAAACAGTAAATTCTTCTTGGGAGCAATAAATAATATGTGTGCATTTGATCAGAGGTGGTCGCATATTAGCAGCCATATAAACAGCAAGGCCTGGCTAGCTCATTTTTTCACAAACTGTTAGAAATGGGATTTCCAGTTGGCTAAGACTTGCGCCAAAGCCAGGCAGAAACCACCACTCTAGTCGGGGCAAGGGAGTTACACGCCAAAGATAACACCTGCTCACCCTCTAGGTAACGTGACGCGAGCAGTAAGGCTAATCCCGGAGGCAATGTAGGTTAAGTATTTGCGCACGCACCCCCAGCAACAACAACCAAGGCCCCCCACAAAAGGAACTCCACACAAGGTTATATTAAAATAGCCTTTGTATTATACCAAACACATTAGATAATGAACACACACTTTACAATGTGCCATAGGCACGGGCAGAATTTACAGGGGATTATATACATGGGACAGGGCCACATGGACCACTGTCGGGAATAAGCACTTTTAGAACTAGCCGTTGGTAGAATTAGCACTTTGTAGAAGTAACACTTTTAGAACATAGAACATATAATGACAGGCGGCGGGTACGGACCGTACCTTCCGTTCGGGTTGCGCGGGACAATGCGGGTGACCTCCTCGGCAGACCGGAGCAGGTGGGAGGCGGCCGGTACGCTACAAGTGTGTGGGCGTGTCTCGCCTCCCAGGGGGGGGGTCCAGGCTTCTTCAGTGGCTGGGTCGACCCAAAGGTGTGCGGCTCAGAGGAGGAGGGGGGCAGGTTGCGGGTGGCTCAGCGAAGCGGGCGCGGCTCAGAGGAGAGCGGCGCGGCTCGAGGCGGGGCTCCAGCGGCACCGGGAGGTCAGACAAGCCCCAGCAACTTGGCAGGGAAGGCACAATAGAGTCCACTGGTCCTGGGACTCTGGTCAGGGGGCGAGCTCAGTACCAAGCCCTTGGAGATAGTTTTAAGCACCCAATAGCAAACATAGCACACAACCAGTAACCACTGATAAAAGGTAAGTATCACCTACGCATGAAAACACATTCAGAGGTGTAGGTTAAACACATGATGCATAAGAACACATTCAGCGGTGTAGGGAAGACACATGACGCATAATAACACATTCAGCGGTGTCAGTAAGACACATGACACATAAAAACACATTCAGCGGTGTAGGGAAGACACATGATGCATAAGAACACATTCAGCGGTGTAGGGAAGACACACGACGCATAAAAACACATTCAGCGGTGTCAGAATACAAATTTTCCAGCGCAGGAAAAAGTGAAGAAATAACAATAAACTGAATAAGGATACAAGAACGCAAATTAAAATTGAAAGACTGTTATTTACTGATTTGGAGTGCTCAGAAAGGACCTTTGTATAATGTGAAACAAAACCATATGTTGGTTTAGCTGTTGAGTCACGGTAACTGGCTCTTTCCTTCTTGGAGCACCATATTGACTTTGTGTGTTGGATACTTACCCAAAACTTGCTGTGCGCACAAAGTAACTGTTACCATTTTTTCTGGAATTCCAGCGGTGTCAGAACACAGGGTGCGCAAAACATACTACACACAGTACATTTCCTAATACCCAAAGCATTAGCGCATAAATCATATTTAGCACATAACTCACATCAAAGTACAGGTTGCGCCACTGCGCCAAAACCTAAACGTAGCAGCTGCCCACTACTTGCTGGGCAGCTGAGGACAAGAACAGGGCGTAAAAGCTGCAGTTGGCACTAAGTGCTGCGCAGCTGTGGAAAGCCAAGGTAGGGGCGAAGGAGTATGACTCACTCCTGAGTCCAAAGTACATGTCCCTGAAAAGAAAACCTAAACGCTGCAGCTGCCCACTACTTGCTGGGCAGCTGTGAAATTAAACTGCGGCAGGGCTCTCACTAGCCCTTTAGGACAACAATGTGCCAAACGTGGGAGCCCTCTAGGCTCTTGAACTAACACGTGCTCCCCTAATGAACTGTGGGGGGGGGGGGGGGACAAGGATATGGGCCTCTAAAATAGATATGACCCACGTTGGAGCCACCTAGGCTCAAAAAGTAATGTGTCCCCAGGAGCCATCTAGACTCGGAAAATAATGGAGGCTTTGTTGGAGCCACGGGGCTCTGAAGAACAACTGAGGCCAAGCCCTTCACGGGGGCTTTGAAGAAATGGGCACGGGGCCTCCCCTATCCCCACGGGGGACCTACAAGTCCTGGGGCATGTTGGAGCGGCCCACTGTCATTGGGGCCGCGCTCGATGTGTCCCCTGCCACGGTGCCTTCTTCGGCACCAACATACTGGGTCTCAGACCAGCCCTACTTACTCAGCCACATGGAGCCCCCCCCCCAGTCCTCTCGAACACTCATCGGCTGGGGGCGGCGGCAGGACTCTGTTCCTTGGGCGGCGGTAGTCTCTTGGCGGCCCGGGGCTCTCCACAGCACACGGGAGCCCCGGGCGGCCATCACTCGGCCTGCTTCTCTCACTGACTCGGCGGCGGGGCGGGCAGCCAATCGCGGCGCGACCGGGACTTCCTGGAAGCAAGCGGAAGTCCCGCCCTGCTCCAGGCGCCCGGCCGCCTGACTTCCTGTCTTCGGCCCGGCCGTGGCGGTGATCATTCTCTCGTATCGGCAAATAAGGGGTGGGCACCCTCGGTAGTCAATTAAAATGTAGAAGCGAGGTGGGCACTCGCTAAGGCAAAAAAAACACGGGGTGGGCACCCGTTCTGTAAATAATAAGGATAACGAGCGAATGGGACGATAAAGCAGGGTGGGCTCCTGCTATAAACACGAGCAGGACAGAGAGCAGCTCCACGCTGCAAAGCTCAAGTAAAGCGCTCCCAGAGGGGGACAAAGCGCAGGGACAGCTAGGGGTATGGAAAATGAAAGCCAGCACACCCAAGGTGCTGGGGCAGCCCCCAGAGTCTCCTCAAGGTCCTGGAAATACTCCAGCAAGGTCGAAGGGTCCAAAAGAAGTCCTCCAGCATCCAGGGGCTGGGCAGGGCTCAGGGAGGCAAGCCTTGCCCTGGGCCCCAGCAGCAGCATGCCCCTGGTAGAATCTAGTCAGGAAAACAAGAACATTGTAGAAGAGGTCACAGCCTCTTTTTATACACAAAATCCCTTTGTCTCTAGGGTGCAGGGGGGGGGGGGACCAGACGCAGCTGGTTTTGGAGCACTTTGTTTTGCTCAGCCCCTCTTCCCATCCACTGGCCAGGCTAGGGTCATCAGTCGCACCACAGGGGGCGGAGCCAGCATTGTGTGGGGAAAGCCCAGCCCTATTCAGGTCCCAGGTGCACTCCTCCCCAGCCATCAACATGCAGATCTCCCATTCACCACCGGGGCGGACCCATCCTGACTCCTGGAGCCTGGCACACCAGCCAGCTCCAGCCAATCATAAGACAGCCAGTCATTTTAACTTTATTACATAGACAGGCCAACTTCTAGAAGTGGCACTTCCACACTAGTCACATTCACACTGCACATATCCTCGCGCAGCATTTAATCACACGAGTCCGCACGTACCAAACTCGAGCCTGCACTACCCACACATCAGGAACTAACATGGACACATACATTCCCCATGCATTCCTATGGGAGGGTAGGTCAACCTGACCACACGCACATACTTTACCATGGGACACAGTGGTAAAGTGCGCAGAAACAAAAAATCACAAACACCAGGTCACAATTAAAAAGCAAAAAGTTCAGGGGTGAACCTGCCAGAAGGGCCAAGTCCAACACAAACTAATTCTGCGCCTGAGGAAAATGGCATGAGTTAATCGGTGGGACAGGTGACTTGCCCTGAATTCATAAAATGTTTGCTGCAGGAGGTGACTACAGTTATTTCACGGAGCATACGGCATAAAGCCCAGGACCTGATGGGGTACCGATAGATAAAATAAAAACTAATATCACCTTTTGGGCCCTCAATTAACTAATATGTATAACAACCTAACAGAGTCCAACACGCCGAGCTCCTGTGAAAGCTCAACCATAGTTCCAATTCTATCTATCTATCTATCTATCTATCGATCACCCTCACTCTAATAACCCTCACTATATCTATCTATCTATCTATCTATCTATCTATCTATCTATCTATCTATCTATCTATCGCCCTCACTATATTTATCTATCGGCCTCACTCTATCTATCCTATCTATCTATCTATCTATCTATCTATCTATCTATCTATCTATCTATCTATCTATCTATCTATCTATCTATCTATCTATCTATCTATCTATCTTTATTGAATACACCTAGCCCCATGAGGAGAAGATCTCTGAGCCCCTTGTTGCAGATCTATAAGGCACAATATTCACCAATTGCAGCTTATGGGGCAGCGATCTCGGGTATCTCAGACTGCTCCGTATTACAAGCTGAGGAAAACAGACTTTGAAGGAAAATCTTGGCAGTTCCTATTTCAACCCCCCACTATATTTGTCATAGAGAGCTAAAACGGACCTATCTGAGAGATCTTATCTGCACGAGGCCTGTAATGTTGTGGTTGTCTGTTTGGCAGTCTGAGGCACTGTCGCTCACAAAAACCATAGTAGCCGATTCTTTGGCATATGATAAAGGATTACTAATACCCTGGTTAGCTTATGCTAAAAAGCACTGGGGGTAATTGGTATTAGTCATGCCTTTTCAGATCCCACCTTAAATTTAAATCTGTATAAGAAATGGGTGCACTCTTTACTGCTGACTGCTGGCAAAGCTTGAGGAGGCCAGGATCAAGATAGAATCTTTCAAACCAATGGCAGAAACCTACATGATGTTAAGTGATGTTAGGTGAAGAAGCCAGGACTACGACAAATTATATATGGCAGCCCAGGACTAACGGAGAGCGCTTGTTATTATTTCTCTTTAGGCTGATGCACTTAAATACTTCTCATGATTCCCAGTTGGGTTTCATCACAAACCTCGATCTAAGGACATGCATGTGTGATGGTAGGTACCTCAAAACAAACAATGATGCATTTTCTATTTTTCTGTTACTTTTATAAGCTTTTTACCAAAACGATTTTAGTCACCTTGCTGAATGCAAGAAATTTTAGACATTATGGCTGAGCTTATAACTTTCTTAAACAACTTGAGGATGAAGAGTTCCCTGTGTGCATGGGGCTTTTCCCTCGAGCAGCAGTCCGCTCGCTGGAAACAATGCTTTTTTTTTTCAATTGCCATTTTTAAGTTTAGGCTCTGGATTGGACATTTTATAATGTTGTAAGTGGTTTTATCAGGCCTACTGTTTGTTTGGCACTAGAATTTTAAATTTCCCCGATTAATGTATTTTAATACACTATTCCGATTGATTTTGTTGTCTATGTGCTTTTATGGTTGTTCACAGTTGAGTAAAGATTCTAAAGGAAAGTAAGATTTGTATATGCATTCTTCTAAATATCTGTGGAAACTGCCATCTTTAGCACCAGACCTAAAAACTGTAAACCTATTCAAAAGCACTGGCAGGGTCACAGGGTCTTTCTGGTCTTTTGAGTAGAATTATACTTGACTCTTAGAAAGTGTGTTAAGTTCAAATGCATTGTTATTTAAAGCGTTGGTTGGCTCAACGTTAATGTACACTGACGATCATAACTGCACAAATTTGCCGATTCAAATCTGTCTTCCTGTGATTTTATAACCAGAAGAATTGTTTACCAAGCATCTTTGTACTATTTGATTGGGTTTTAATGACTATTGCTGCTTTTATTCTAAAACACAACTGACAGAATGAGTAAGAGTGTAGCTTTGGAGGAACTTTATTTGCATATGAGTTATTTTACACAATGAATGAATGTACTTTTGAATTCAAATCAGAGCAACTAGGATGATTTTTTAAATACCAAGATGTGGATTTACCCATCAGGTTAGAGGGATACCGCCCGGTTTTATTAATCCGGTAAAAATCCCCAAAGGAGTTTTATACAGGGGTGCGGCCGAGAACTAAGATGGCCGCTTGGTGAAGTGGCTCTGCCGGACGAGTACACTATTCGGCAAATATCCGACATTATACTACCAATCCAAACTCCTAGCTGAAAGGAACGGATTTCTTAGGCGACGAGGCATACATTGATGTGTTTAGCCCTGCTGAGGACTGTCGCTTACCGTGGGTGGCAGACCTTGTGAACTGGCGGCCTGTGCCGTGTCGCGGCTGCCCGTGAGGCCGGTGAGTGGGGGGCGTGCCTGACGCGCTGCCGAGTCGAGAGCTGCTGGAGCGGAGTCCGACTGCCGTGGCTGCTGTGGAGTGGCGGGGAGGCTGCGGGCGCAGGAGAGGACGATGAGTGCTACCACGAGGATGGAGCTGGCGGTGGGTGCTGCCAGAGGGCTTGTCGGGCCCCCGGGAAGAACGAAGCGAGGCCGCTGCTTCTGGGGACCTCGGCCACGTTGGCTGGGAGCTGCTGCGCCAGTGTGTGGTAGCGGACGGAGCGGAGAGTCACCTGGCTGATCTCGGAGCGTCCCCCCAGGTGTGTAGGACTGCGTTCGTCTGCACGGCCCGGGGCGGAGTGCACGCCGGGACCAAAGACATCCAGAAGTCCGGTTGCGGCGGCGTGGGCACTGCGGTGTGGCCCGGGACGTCTGAGGCAAACAGCATTGAGTGTGCCTAGGGCCCCCGCTGCATCCAGGTACTGTGCTCATATTAATAGGGGTCCCTGAGCCGAGGGAGCCGGAGCCTATGTAACTATTAGGCCCACTGCTTAAGCTGCGCAGATAGACCCTGGAATCCACATTGTAAAATTAGCGGGAGGATTGTCTTTGGCCCGGCGGCTACCCCCGCCTTAGAGTGTGATTAACAGCAGCTGTGTTGACAGTCCCCGTTGGCGTACGTGTGGGGCCCCTACACAGTGCACCTAGATACAGCCCACCTAGAGTCCTCCTGAACCTAACAGAGGAGGAGGACTCTAGGTGGGGAGTTCCGCAACTGGAGTTAAATCCTATTAGTAAATGGACAGAGGCCGCAATGCACTTGAAGGGTCTTTGTATGGGGAATCAGCTGCGGGCTGCCAATGGCCGAGCACTGTCAGACAGGATGGGTAATAAAACCTATGATAATGGCATTAGTGTAGGAGAGTGGGGTCTGCAATCCTATGGTCACCCCAGATTTTTGCTTTTTGCTTCACTGGTTTACGACTTTCCCTGGCTGTGGGCCTGCTAATCAGACCGACAGCCTAGCTGTTCTCTCTCTAAATTGACATCCATGTACTTTAGGTGCATTTACCAATTGGTATTGGGACACCTTATCAGCCCCTGTACAGTGTACCTTAGGTACCCAGGGCATAGGTGAACCCAAGGCCTACCAGCGGCTGAAGCATGTATTATGCCACCCCTGGCTGGCCATCTAAACAGACACCACTGGCTGGTAAGACAGCTGGGGCAAGGTGGTGTAATCACCCTTTGCTGTAGATATAGTATACCTATATCTAACCCCAAAATGGACACACATATTCCTATCAGTCACTCCTATGGCAGGCCTTATCAATCCTGAAGGCAGAGTGCTTGGAATTATGTGAGATGGTGCTCTAGCATGAGCTGAGCCTGTCTGCAGCTTGCGGAACAAAGTCCTAATAGCTGTTCCATGATAACGCTATACCATATACTCTTAAGTGCATTATAATCCTCGCTGTTATTGCTAACTTTGGTATAGCATAATCAAAACATGTTGAGTAAGGTGTCATACGAATTGGAATACTACCCCCTCGCCAGTTCTGGCGACGGGGTTAGCATTCCACCCTTTTAGAGGGACACGACATGTATGTAACTGTGAACTCCGGTTAAAGTTAACTCAAGCCTTGGCATCACAAAATGGATGCTGCCACCACAGACACAAGTCTGACCTCCTGCTGCTGGGAGTCCTTCCAGCGAGGGAGGCCTGGACAAAGGGTTTCCTGCCTGGGGAGGTGCTAGCACCACCCCAGACAGGATTTTTGTGTATTGAGGTAGGGAGGCCTGAAAGGAATGTGACATGCCTGGGGCACACAAGGTGCCCTGTGCATACACCGGTTCAAACCAGTTGCTGGGGCACTCCAGCCCCAGCTCTGGCGCGAAACCGGACAAAGGATAAGGGGTGTAACCACCCCCCTTCCTGGTCCCACCCATAGGAGAGACCTAGTCGTAGTACAGCCCCCTTTAGCAGGATAAAGGTAGGAGCTGGTCCCATTCCAAATTAGATTATCCTGAACAACTTTTACAAGAAGAAACTGTGGACTTCGACGTTCTGCTCCACAGAAGTCTGAAGAATCTCCCTTGTGGGCAAGGAGTGTCCACCCTGCAACTGCAGGCACCATCAAGCGTCCAGCAGCTTCACTTTGTCGTCTTCCCTCGAGGATCCAGACTTCAGAGCCCGACGAGACCCGGATTCCCAGACCTCTCCGACCTAAACTCACATCTGCAGCACAGCTGAGATCCGTGGGTGCGACGAGTCACGTGGGACCGGCCATCTTGGAGAAACTGCACTTCGCTTCCAGCACGACTTCGGAGGTAACCTCGACGAAGTGCTTTGGGGATTGAGAAGCCCCAGCCCCGAGCAGCTCCTGCACCGAAGATCAGCCCTCCAGCATCCACGAGATCTTTCTCCTAGTCCCTTATTAAGGTTAAATAATGAGATCAATAAACTTGTTAGGAAGCAATACCTTAATAGATCAGGGGAAAATGAGTCTCAGTTAGCTCTATTAAAAAGGAGGGTAAGATTGAGATCCAAGTTAAAAAGAGAAAAAGAAGACATTTTATGGATCAAGTTAAGAGAGGCATCAACTTGTAACAACTCTAGAGATTTCTGGTCCATAATAAGGCAAGGATGTGGATCTGTAATAACGTCCACTCCTATAGTTATTACGGAAGATGTCTGGACCCAATTTGTGACCACCTTATATGCGCCTAATGGTGCAGGGGGGGACCCATGGGTTCCAGGGCTAAATAGTGATTTTAAAATGGAACTCCCCACTGAGCAATCCATTGCTACCGTAATAAAGAGCATGCGCTCTTCCGGGGCTATGGGACCTGATGAATTGCCCATGTCTATAATCAAGCAAGATGTAACTACCTGGAGCAGGATTCTTCTTCCAGTATTTCTGGCGTGTTTTAAAACACAAACAGTCCCCGACTCTTGGCGGGGAAGTATCCTAATCCCAATTTTTAAAAAAGGTGATCGGGACAATCCCTCTAATTATCGTCTAATAGCGCTATTAGACTCAATAGGGAAAATTTTTGCTAAACTTTTACTAGTGTCAATAACAGATTGGACAAATTTAAATAATATTATACCTATGGAACAGACAGGATTTCGAAAAGAGCATGGAACTCTAGATAATCTAACATTGCTACAGGTAATCATGGACAAATATGCTCGTGTCCGGGGTGGTGGTGTATACGTAGCATTTATAGATTTCTCCACAGCGTTTGACAAGGTGGACCGTCCTACGTTGTGGAGAAAGTTGGCGGCATTGGGTATGCCGGGATACCTATTGGATTTAGTTAAGTCTCTACACGTGAACACATGGTGTAAGGTGTTACAAGGGGGTGAAAGGGGTCTTTCTCAATCTATCCCCTCCCTGAACGGATTAAAACAAGGGTGTATACTGGCACCCATATTGTTTTCCTTGTATATGGCCGATTTACCAACTACTGTTGCAGTTTGTGAGGGATTAGCCCCAAAAATTGGAGGGACAGCTATATCGATTCTAATGTATGCGGACGACATACTTGTTTTAGATCTGACCCCGAAAGGTCTCTCTAATCGTCTTCATGCATTGAATCAATTCGCTGATGCACATTATATGAAAATTAATAGCTCTAAAAGTAAAATTATGTGCATCTTTGGAAAGAAGAAGAGCAGATCTAGTAGCTATAATTGGACAATTAGCGGAGAAAAACTTGAGGTAGTTAAAACCTACATGTTTTTAGGCAAAATAATATCTGCTAATCTTAGTGAGAAGCCACACATCGAACATAATTCTCGAAAAGTGATGGCCCATGGTAGGGGATTATGTTCTTTGTATAAAGCTACAGGGAAGAGGCATTTCTCCTTATGCTTGGAGGTATTTCGAGCGAAAATTCCTGCAACCCTCCTTTATGGAATGGAATTAGTGGACTTGAAACAATGGGGTTTCATGCAAAAAATGGAAGGAAAGGTACTAAGGAAAATCTCCTCATTTAATTCAGCCTGCTCTACATCTTCCTGCAGGCTGGAATTCGGACTTCGAAGTTGTTGGGCTCAGGGGTTGGCCGCCCTCGTAAGATGGATAGCCTGCTTGGCTAGAGGTAAACCGGGCACCTTACGAGAAATCTTAAAAAAGGAATTATTGGGCAACTTTAATGAGTTCTCGCAGCTGGTAAAGAATTTTAGAAAAGCGGTATCGCTGCTTGAACTGGATGAAAGCACGTTATTCTTGCTTTCTCCACTAGAGTTAAAGTTGAAGTTAAAAAGTATGTCCTGGGAACTTTGCTACAAGTCGGATATACTTGCCCAACAGAAGCATAAAGAAAGGGAAGCCCTGGTTACAACCTACACACCAAAACTAGCCCAACAATATTTAATTTGGAATATTCCTCATGGTGTCCGTAGATTATGGTACCTTTTACGTCATAATTTGCTTCCACTTAAGCCACTTTTAGCAAAATGGTATGGGGTTTCTCCTCTATGCAATTTATGTAATAATGCTGTTCAAGATCTTAACCATGTATTGTTTATTTGTCCGGTATTGCGCCCCATGCGCCAAAAATGGATAAAACCAATTTGTTTACAATTGGGAATTGTGAATGTAAAAATGTTCTTCCTTGCACTTTATTGCCCCCCTAACGAAATGTTCTGTTCCAGAATTTTTAAATATTTTAAAGAGTTTTTAGATATTTATTAATGAAATTCCGGGAGATGTTGATGATTGCATTACTTGCAGATAATCAGTGGCTATTCCTTTTGTCGTATGTTGTTTTTATGTATTATTGCTATGTTAATACGTATGTATTTTTTATGTGGCCCTCAATGAGAGCCAAATCATAATAAACTTAACTTGACAAACTAACTTGACTAGTGTCCCGCAAAGTACCCCCTTGACACCATTGCTGTGGGACCTCGGTAGGAAAGCGGTTCAAGATTTAGCTTCTCTACGACCATTATTGTATTGGCGTAGGATATGGACAACTGAGGAACTTCAGAATTACGCCTGGGGCCTAAAGGAAATAATTGAAAAAGATTCCTTCCATAAAATATACTGGCTGAAGGCAATTAGATCCCTGCTAGTAAGCTTGGGTATGGGGGAATTGTGGGATGACCCTACAAATGCGATATTTCCATTTAAAAAAATCATGAAGGCCAAGTACTGGGAGATGGTTAATTCAAAAGCACGCGCAAAGGGCCTTTCCTCTCACCTAACAGGTCGTTTTCTTGATTTTAAGGAACAACCGAAGTTGGAACTGTACTGTGATGCCATAGAGAAGCAGTATGATCGTAAGCTCTATTTTCAACTTAGAGTAGGCACCCTTCCAACTAAGTCATTTACAGTGAAATGGGTGGGAGTAACTGATGACAAATGCCCAAGGTGCAGGGATCAACAAGATCCATAAGTCATCTTTTGTTCTTTTGTCCCTTATATGTAGCACCTCGATCAATGTGGGTGAAACCTATTTGCCAATTAATTGGCACCCGCAGACACGACGAGGCTTTAAGAATCCTATGTACAGATCCCAGTCCCCAATTGCTATAGCCATGGCCAAATTTCTAAAATGGGCTTGGGTAATTCGATTAAAACAGCTATGGCAGTAAAATGAGTTTTAATTTATTTAGTCCTTCTAAAATTAACTGAAATATGAGGGGTTGCATTTCACTTCGCTTAGCTGAGCTTTGAGCAATATCTTCCTGGACTGTATATATATATTGAAATTTGTATTTTGTAAACAATGCTTTTTAATCGACTTTTAAGCAAATAATATATTCGGCATTAGTCTTCTTGAGTTTAATCATGTTTTAAATATTTATATAAATTCAAATGGTAATGTAATTTTTATACTGCAACAATGTGTATTTTATGTACCACTTTTATGACTTAATTGTTGAATAAAGTGTATTAAATTGTAACGATTAGGCCCACTGCTTAAGCTGCGCCGATAGACCCTGGGATCCACATCGTAAAATTAGCGGGAGGATTGTCTTTGGCCCGCCGGCTACCCCCGCCTTAGAGTGTGATTAACAGCAGCTGTGTTGACAGTCGCCGTTGGCGTACGTGTGGGGCCCCTACACAGTGCACCTAGATACTGCCGGCCGGTCAGTGTAAACGCACAGTAGTAAAATAACTCAATGAACAAAAACGCATCAAAGTGTGATCAACTACAGAACACATAATAGGGTGCTTAACTACAGCTCAATCAACGGTCATTGCTGCAGACGGAGTGAGACTCCTGCAAAGTGCACCTAGATACTCAACAGTGTGTAATTAACCGCAGATCACACCAGAGGGTAACTAACCACAGCTGAATTGCCGGTAATTGTTGGCAGTTGGAGTGGAGGCCCTACCAAGTGCACCTAGATACTGCTGGCTAGACACTGGGAATGCACAGCGGTAAACAACAAAAACACATCTTGCAGCCCGGCTGTAGCGGGAGGTCAACATTACGTGTCGTCCCCAGTAGTGGCTATATTTGAAGTGCTTGATCTCTTCTGCCAACCTCTCCGGTTGACTGGCACGGTGGACAGAGTTCATTCTTTTTGAAGGTTCATCATATTAACTAGGGTGCCACACGGTGTCTGGTTGAGCCATTCATGCATTGTATGTGTGCTGCCATTGTGGACCACCGGTCACTATCTGCACATTGCTCATTAGCCCAATGTAGGCAATTGAACTGAGTACAACAGCCAACGTAGGTACGGCGCACTGGCTCTGACAGTGTGCGCACTGCTGCGACGCATGTAGAGACGCCGGGGCAGGCACCTGCCTATCGGCCAGGGTCCTTTGCCTCTGTCCATGAGGTGCCTGGGCTGATCGTAGGAGCTCCAACCAGAGACTTCACGGCTTGGAGCGCGCGCCACGACTGGGGTGCTGTTATTGGTAAACCGGATGAAAAACAGGCCAAGATCACCTTTGAAAAACGCACAACAAGACTGCAGGATATGGGGTCGACACCGGTCATGGTGGTGCCCGAAACACAGCTAGAAACTCAACAGGAGGATGACATCAAAAGCATGCTGAGAGAGGTGAAGGTCAGCTTGTGGCAACTAGACTCCCTGGCGCTGCGAATGGATCATGTCTCACAAAAAGTAGATAAGCACGAATCCCGCACTGATACCTTGGAAACCAGGGTCTCGGATTCAGATGACCGCAAAGTTGAAACGCACAAGCGTCTACTTCGCATGGACAAGGTGCTTGAAGTAATCAAAGTGCGTAAAGAAGACCTTGAAGCAAGGTCAAGACGAAACAATGTCCGCATCACGGGTATTCTGGAATCTACGAACATAGCAAATATGGAGCACTATATCGAAGGATTGCTACGAGATCTGTTTGGTTCTGGCCTGTCAGAGATGTTCCTGGTAGAAAGATCACACCGCACCCTGGAACCTAGCCCTCACCCCCCTGGCACGCGGCCGATACTGGTCCATCTTCTGAACGACAGAGACACTGTTCTAAGGCTGGCCTGGGAGAAGGGGGTCATACAACACCAGGTAAATAACATTGCTTTTTGACCCGGACTTTACGCATCAGCTGTGGTGCCTTGTTTAAGGGTTTTATATAGCGCGAACTTGACCCGAACTGAATCAGGTATCAGAGCGCTTTACATAGCACCAGTTACGTTACATGAGGACACACATTCATTTTTGTTAGGCACGGGGAGATTAAGTGATTTGCCCAGAATCACAGGATGTTTGGCGTCGTTACCAAGACTCAAACCCAGATCCCCAGGTCCGAGGTCGAGCACCTTAGCCGTTAAACCAACTCCTCACGGCCACATGCTCACTCACCCTTCCATCTCTACTTCTCAGCCACTACCCCAGTCCACCACTGGCTTGCCCGATTGTTCTAGAGGGTAGAGCAGGCTGCCGGGCTCTTGCTTCTGGTCGCACTTAGGGGAGGAGGTTACGGATTAGCATTCTAGCTCCCAGAGGCTATTTAAAATCAAGGCAGTTCCGACGCGCAGTGGACACGCGCAGTGGGCGCGCCAAAAGGCAAGCCCGTCTGCGCCTGTTCCACGGCCAGAGCCAGCAACGCTGCCGGTTGCCCCGTCGGAGCACGAATACACTGGACCAGGTCCCAAATAATTGAAGTCAAAGATAAAGGTTGCAACGCCCCAACGCTATGTACGCTCAGGGTCTTTTAATGCCCATTTCAATTGTGTCACTTGTTCATTCTCTTTAAAACCAGGTCCTAATGCCCCGTCCGTGCTACTCCCCTCCTTTGCCGGACCAGTAGTAGAGCGAACTGGCCTATACCCAAATATCAAGGCCTGCCTACTTAACTGTAGATCGCTACCCCGTCATTCGGGAGATATCTGGCTATCCCTTACAACTCATGCTTGGGACTTAATGTTTCTTACCGAAACTTGGGTAAAAGATTCCTCGAATCCTGACCTCAACCTTGCTATCCCCCCCTGACTATCGTTTTGTGGGGATTAATTGTACCAGCACCAAGGTGGGCGGTGGGATTGCTGTGATTTTACGCTCAGGCTGGAAGATCTACTCTAGGAAACTCTCTAGCATTGGCCCTCTAGAAGCTATGTATTTTAGTATCTCTGAAGCTCCCTGGTTCTCCCCCGGCTTGCGTGATGAGAAGAGCCACTGCAAAAAACTCTGAGCGGAGCTGGAGAAAATCCTGATCTAGCGGTGAAATCTACTTATAGAGCTGCCATTAAAAATTTCTACAAACTTAAACATACTGTAAAGAGAGTGTAAATTGTTAGGAAAGTTAACTTGTCCGAAAACTCCTCAAAAACTCTGTTCAAAATAGTGAAAGAGTTTTCCAAACCAACTGCATTATCCAGCTCGATTCCCCCTAGCCAAGGACTCTGTGATGGTCTATCTAACTTTTCCATGACAAAATCCTAGACATTTTTCTCCAAGTTTAGCCCGGCTACGGATGCCCCGGTTCTTGACTCTAGGGTAACTAAGGAAGAGGATTTTACATCTTTTAAATCCATCTTTATTGAAACCTCATCTCAAAAATTGTTGGCATGCAAATCAGGCTCTCCCATGGACCCATGTCCGGCACAACTATTTAGTTCGCTGGCCCCTCTTATTATTTCTCCGCTGAACTTGATCTGGAACACCTCTTTACAAACTGGTCTTTTCCCTTCGACGTGGAAACAGGCCATGCTGATTCATATTTTTAAAAAACCTGAAGCCGATCCATCGGTGTTTAGCAACTACCGGCCCATTTCCCTTCTACCTAAACCAGCCAAAAGTCTGGAGAAAGTCGTTCAAGAGCAACTCTCTAATTACCATAAGTCCGGACAACTTCTCCACGACTCACAGTCCGGTTTCAGATCCGGATATAGGACTGAGACTGCACTTCTGGAGGTTGCAGAGACTATCCGCGAATGCGTGGACGCAGGCGATGCTGCAATGCTAGTGCTCCTCGACCTGTCCGTGGCATTCGATATGGTCTCTCATGCCATATTGATTGAAAGACTGTATAGTCTTCGGATTCAGGGCACCCCTCTGGACTGGATTAGATATTTTCTAAGCGGTAGCACCCAACACGTCTCCCTTCAATCTTTTGTCTCGGAGAAGAAACAACTCAGTTGTGGTGTGCCTCAGGGCTCTGCCCTCAGCCCATTGTTTTTATGGCTACCTGTCGCCGCTGGCCACGGTGGCAGAATCCTGTGGGGTATGAGTGATCTCATACACTGATGACACACAACTAGTGTTTTCATTTAGAGATCTCTCTGACGCTACCTTTTCTAACTTCAGACGCTGCCTTATCAACATCTCCTCCTGGATGTCACTCAACACTCCCAGGCTCAACTCGGATAAAACCGAGGTGATGTTTTTTAATCAAAAAAATCCCCCTCTGCCCCTTCTTTGGTAGCTACCTGAACTGAATCCCCCCCCCCCCTCTCCCCCCACAGTCCCGGTGGAATCAGCCAGGAATCTTGGATTCCTATTTGACAACGAATTGTCTTGCAAGGCTCAAATAAATAGGGTCACATCTGTGTGCTTTGGTAAACTAAGCATGATCCGTAAAATTCTCCCTTTTCTTCCTTTGGACACTCGCCGGCCCATTATTCATGCCCTTATAACATCACACCTGGATTATGCGAACAGCCTGTATGTTGTGCAGAATGCGGCGGCAAGAATGATTTGTAACATTCTTTATCATCATTCAATCTCACCACACTTAAAAAAGCTACACTGGCTACACGTGACTAGGCGCATTCAGTTTATATCTCTAGTCCTGGCATTTAGAGGACTGCAGAGGCAGGGGCCTGCCTATCTCAGAGTTAGACTTAAGCATGCTCAGTCCAACCGATCACTCAGATCGAATCACCTTTGCCTCTTACGCACTCCCCGGTTTCGTCGCTCTAGAATGGGGGGCAGAGCTTTCACAGTTATTACTGCTCAATCTTGGAACAGCTTACCACTGTCCCGTCGTATGACAGAATCGGAATGCTTATTTCGACGCAATTTAAAAACCTGCCTGTTTACCACCTTTTAGCCGCTCAGTCATACTTACAAGTGCTAATCGTCCATAGCGCCGGGACACCCCCGTATAGCTGCGCGCTATACATGTTTCTAAATAAATAATAAAATAATAGGCAGGCTGTCCAGGCCACCCGACGAGAATTCATCCCTGACAAAAAGCTCTTCCAAAAGTCTGGCACAAAAAATGCTATGTTGTAATCTGCAAAGCTCAGGGTCCAGACTAGGGGTTACCCTATGATTTTCACTGAGGCCAGTGCTGCTTTGAAGCTTGCAAAACAGACGGTGAGAAAGCAGCAAATGAGAAATTCGGCAGCTACGGCCTCTCCGAACAGCCAGCTGAGTGTCAATGACTTATGTGTTTTGTGAAATGGTTTATATCCCGGATGCGCGGTACACAGCCCACAGCCACGTCCCTCCAGCTATACTAATTGTCTACAGTTAAAGAGTCCTGGTAGCAAATGATACTCTGCCACCCTGTTGCTCCGCGACAGGACAGTTTGCCTGTAAATCCTCGCCCCCTTGGGATGATTCTCTTTAGCCCTGGGCTCCCTGGGCCTCTGTTTGTAATGGGATGTTCTGGGTATGCACAACCTGGTTGGTGTGGGAGGTGGGTGGGTGGGGGCTGTTTTTGTTGTTTGATGCAGTACACACCAAGGTCCATGTTGCTATTGCCCTGAGTGGCCAGCGTAACACGTGTTCGATATATATGTACTGCACATTCTGCCAGATCATCAAACAGTTGGGGTTATGCCCATGGTCACTTGGGGGTTGGAGTGGGTGGTGGGTGGTGGGTGGGCTGGGCAGGTTATTGTTTGTTCTGGTTTGTTGCAGAGCATAACTAATTCTTCACTGGATATTTCACGAATGTGGAACACTTGTCACTAAACAGACTCCGCCCTCATACAGCAGGAGGGATACTACAGGGAGCTACTGAAGGTACACCTCACCAACCAGGATATTGGTCGCTATCGAGACATGTTTTCCTATCGAACTAAATGCCTACATTGACTTGCATCACTTGGAATGTGTGTGGCCTAAATGACCACAGAAAGTCAAGGCTGGTGCAGTCAAATCTAGCGAGACATGCTGCGGATGTGTGCCTCCTTCAGGAGACCCATCTGAGGGGTACTACTTGTGATAGATTGAAATCCACTAGATGGAACGAGGTACATACATCTTGCTATTCCAAGTATTTCAGAGGAGTGACCAGATTAATTAGACGGGGTATTCCCTGGCAGACGACCAAGGTAGTCAGTGACCCTGAAGGGCGATATCTACTACTACTGGGGCATATTTTCACCAACAGGTTCTCATTGCAAACATCTATGGGATTGGATTCACAACCAGGGCACTCACTGAGTCGATGCACATGGACGACATCACTCTATATATAGTAAACCCTAAAGGCAACTTGTCGCCTATGACACGTGAGGTTGTACGATATGGTGGACTCTCCGGAGTAAACATCAATTGGAGCAAGTCCGTAATCCTCCCGCTTACACCTGGAACCCAGGCTTTTGCAACTGATTATAACATTAGTCTGAGCGTCCAGCCCGATTCGATACCTGGGCATATGGTTCAGGAGTAATCTGCAGGAACTATGGACAGACAGTTATGGCAGGGTGGTGGCCTGGATCGAAGAAAGGGTAAAAAGATGGAATATTCTTACCCTCTCTCTGGCCGGCTGCATTGCGGTGTCCAAGATGATTATTCTGCCGAAACTCTTATACCTCTTTGTCAACATCCCTTTGCCACTCGCGGTACATTGACACTCCCGCAAGCGCAGGGTGGAATGGAGGCCCCGGACTTCGTCCTCTACGCATATAGTGCACAGGCACAATTCTTACATTTCTGGATGCACCCCACACCTTTTCAGCCACACGTTGCAAATGAAATAGATAGGGCAGCACCTCTCCCATTGTCCACAGCACTATTCCACCCATACAAGCACCCCCGCAACAAAATTGATACGGTACAAGTTATGAGGTGGGCATGGGGGGAGGTCTTCGCAAATGGGCACACTTAGACATACTGTACGCCCCGTCCATGCCACTCCCAAACAATCCGTTGATACCCCCGCTCAAGGAATCCAGGGCACAGAACTGCGTGTCCACACACAACATAAAGAAAGGTGGCGATCTCTACCCTGAGGATACTTTCCTCACACTACAGCAAATGTGCGACCCCACACAGCCCTCAGCGCTAGATATGCTAACATACTATCAGATCCGTGCATCCTGCAGGAGCAAATTCCCCACATTTCCAGAACCCGCCGCAGGCGTTGCCGGCACTGGAAAACCTGTTGGCGGTGGAATCGGGGTGGAAACTCATATCTTGCATTTATAACATCACCCAGAAAGCATTTCCGATCATTGTCCCAACCTCTCGCAGGGCCTGGGAGGAGGTTCTGGGGGAAAGTCTCACGGATAAGCAGTGAGATCTCAGTTGTAGATAGAGCGATTGTCGCCCAATTACCGCCTCCGGCTCATCCACTTTAAGTATCTCCACCGCCTCTATCGCACCCCCATACAACTATATAAGATGGGGCTACAAGCAAATGACGGCTGTTGGCGTTGCAGTGCCCCCCGGGTGATCTTCTTACATATAGCATGGCAGTGTAGACAAATAGCAAACTTTTGGATCAACATACTGCGCCATATAAAAGCTATTACTGGGCTGGACCTACCCCGCACGCCTTTGGTCTTCTTGTTGGGAATTATTAAGACAGTGCCACCTAAATTACGGAAACTACCAGAAATGTTACTTTTAATGGCCAAAAGATAGGTGGCTATACACTGGGGGGCAGCCCTGCCTCAGACGACGGAGTGGCTTACAAGTGTGACATACTGTAGGGCACAGTTGACAACCTATTGGGAACTTTTGCCAACCAGATCTCGCCCTAGGGGTATATGGGAACCCTTTTTGACTTGGCTAAATTCTGCGGCTGCAGTTGACCCGTGAAACAACAACAATTGTAATGTGTGTATATGGTGAGGTAGTTCTCAAGATTGTGATGCATAGTAATGCCCTACTGTAATGTGTACTAATGTACAGTACTCTCCGATGTAGTTGTGGACAAGCACTTTGCTGCTCTAGGAAATGTGATGGCGTGCTCAGATTGTTGAAAATGTAATAGGATTAGGAACGGAAAAGTAGACTCGATAAGTACTGAACTGCACTGTATGTTATTGTTGTACACTTTACGTGAAATGTAAATAAAAAGAATTTTTAAAAAAAGAAAGGAGTTTTATACAGATTAACAGATACGCAAAAAAACATCAAGGTTTCCACCAGAACCGCCTTAACATTTCTAGATTGGTGAAAGCTGTAATGACATGTTAAACTTAGGCAACTCCCAGGGTTTCTGTCTGAACAACTGAAAAGGTCAAAAGCATCAAAGTGCACAGATCCATTGACGATAATTTACAGCTTCAATGAGTATGGGGTTACAAGAAATAAATAGTGATGGTTAAAAAACTAAACACCTTTATTTTTCAACCTGCTTCTCATCATAAATTAACATATATTCTCTAATCCCCAACAAAAAATGTATTCCAAACTTTGAAAATTAAGTGAGAAATATACTTCTATTTTCAAACTTTACCTGTGGCCCTGGAGTGAAATTTAATAATAGTGTGAGCAGTGGAGATTCACGATACCTAATCACTTTTCAAAAGAACAAACAAAGTTTAAGGTATTGCTAAACCACCAATGGGAGCAACATTTGGTTCATGATTCATTAAATTACCAAAGTTCAATTACCAGGAAGGGTCGAACCAATGTTTCCAAGATCAGCAAATGGATCGAAGTTTGGCGATCTTCCAAGGCTGATGGATGGTCCCAAAGATGCACTCGAAGAATGGCTACCAGATGTCTTGTGCCCTATGAATTAACATTAGTCTATGTAAAATAACAGCAACCCAAGTATACAATCAGAACAAAAGCAAAGGTTAATTGTTATAGGTAGCAAATGCACCAGACTAAGGAAACAAATGTACCCCTCTATTAGTAATCTGTGGGATACCAGGACCTTGTATAACAATATGACGTTAGTGAACACACATCTCTGCAGTAGTCTCAACTGATAACCTAAGATTTAATTTTGAAAACCCATCACACTACAGTGGAGCCAGTAGTGGTCGAGGAGAATTGTTGCTGACTAATCCCACAGTCTTCAAAGCACTTAGGTGCTACGATAAACACAAGTATATTGACACAGATCAGGAGTCCTCAGCAGTCTCCGGAAGACTTCGAATCTCAGTCTCACTATGCACTTTCTTCACTTTTTAGTCAGTTACACTGGAGTGCCAAAAAGACAAGTTATTTACCTTTTGTAACGCCTTATCTGGTAGAGACAGTCTAAAAAGATTCCTTACCTTAAAATTCTCCCCAAATGCCAGACTGGATCCAGATATTTTTTCGAGCAGAACCTCTGCTTGTCGGTTGAGGGAGTTGTGCGGCTCCATAGCAACGCCGTCCACCGGATGTGGTGTCGACGGAGTCCATATAAGCCCTTCCGTGACGCGCTGACGTCAATTTCTTCTGTGACTAATTTCCACACCAAAATGCAGGGCCACCACAGAAACTGGGTATGGAAACAGTTTGCCAAAAAGATAGATACATCTTTAAATCAACCACTACAACTGGTGACGTACTATACAATGAATCAACCACTACAAGTGGTAATTTACTGTAAAATAATTTCAAGAAACGGATGTTTTAGGTAAGAGGAAAAACAGTTTTCAGAATGGGGAGGATGGGCGGGTCAGTAAGGAATCTGTGGCTAGACTATGTCTGTACCAGAGAAGGCAATACCGAAGGTAAGTAACATGTCCATCTGATAGAGACATCTAACCACAGATTCCTTACCTCAGAATATTATACAAAGCAACACCATACCCCTAGAAGTGGGTCTGCAAACTACCATTACCAAAAAATCCACACATATAACCAACCAGTCTACTGAAAGACAGAAAAGACCAGTGGAGTGAGACAGTCGGGTGAGAAGGACAATACACCTCACTATAACCAATGCAGAAATAGGAGAGATGGGGAAGCATGGGTAAACAGAATCCATAGCAATGGAAAAGTAACCTGTCGATAGCCACTAATAGATATGATTTGACAGATTAACCAGACCCTAGTTTGGAACTGGACCGGTCGTGTAGTTCCTATATAACCTATACAGGATCTACGTGTTCAGATAACAAACTGTGGGACTAGTGGCAGACTGATTCCGTGCACCCCCACCGGATACGTTAGCCTGTCTGTATCAGCTAGCTCAGGGTGCCATTATAATCTCCTCTTACCAAGGAGAGAATAGATTCTGGCAACCTCAGAACATGACAACCCTGATCCCTCAGGATCGTGGAAACAATGTACTACTTTTCGCTCAGTCGCTCATGCTCACTTAGTTTGTCTCAGAGAGATACACAGAATAAAAGACTGGGCGTTTTCAATAAGAGTTTATTGAACAGTTATTATTCTAGTTTAGAATAGATGAGCTGCAACAACCATTAGACTGTAGCAGAGATATATGATTAGAAGTACTACGAAAGTAAAGGGATGGTAAAGTTCTACCATCTTACTGAAATCATGAATACATTCAAGTATATGAAACACATGATAAAAGATGCGTACTCCTACGATGCCTCCCTACCTAGATGTACCTAAATGTACCTAGCATCTGTGTAGGTGTTACGCCAAGAATCCCTCTAGGATCTAGTCAACCCCATTACCTGAGAATGATGGAATGTGGGACCCCGTCCTGGTCTCGAGTTGAGACAGCCCGCGAGGGATGTTAGACCACTGCGAGCTGGAGCGCCTGCATGCAGGAAACTCAGCGTCTCTGGTCAGTGTGTCAGCCGGGAAGTCTCGGTCTCTTCTGTCTTTTTAAAGCAAGACATGATATATATATACCCACATGTCGGACAATATAAAACTACTACGGCAAAGCCCCGGGCACCAGCCCAGCATCAGGAATGCCTACGGTCAGAGCTCGAAATCCAAACCAGGACCAGCCACAAGCAAACAAGGAAGCTCAACCATCGGGCTAGTCCAGGCGGCACAAGATCTAGGGAGGAAATAACAAGTCATTCGTCAGGAACAGTTACCATCATCCAAGCGGTAGTCCTCACCCCGAGACTCTATAGCACGGGCAATGATATTTTGAACAGGTGCAACATTCTCCACCTTTTCAGCACCTTGCCGTGCTACACAAGATACAAACAGGGGACATAGAATGGGTGAGATTCTTGAGTATGGAGGGCGACACACACGGCAATTCAACAGTACTGGGCTTGAAGAAAAAGGAAACCGTACAAGCCATCTTGAACAACTCTACTCAACTCGCCGAGTGGGGCATTGATGCTCAGAATCTACCCAACCCAAAATACCCATACATTCTAGCTCCAGACAAGGGGGACATGGGTCCCTGGTCAGTCCTGCAGGGGACAAATAGATCAGTACTCCCGGTGAATACAAGGAAGAGATATAAGGACTACACAGGAATCAAGATCGCATATCAAAACAATCAAAGGGTTATTAGTGCCATACCCTCCCCCTTGGATCCATCCGGAAGCTGGGGAAGTACACAGAAGCATTCCTAACAGCAGCAAGTCCAGGCCCGGCAGAGGTGTGAGACCAAGGGAGGACCTTTTCCTAAGAAGAACCTAACATTAATTTCATGGAATATCGCAGGGAGCAGCAAGATCGCTGAGAATAATAACCTGAGGCGATTCCTAGAAACGGGAGACATACTCTGCCTTCAAGAGACCTGGGCATTATCAAGCACACCATTGGCAGGGTTTTACGAACATCATGTTCCAGCAATAAAAGACAACCTCTTTGGTCGCCCGTCTGGTGGTCTATCCGTTTACATAAAACACGCAAGCCCTCTCGTAGTGACTGGAATAAACCTAAAGTTACCTGGGCTGCAAGCCCTACAAATCGAAGGCCTGAAATACACACTACAGCCAATGCGCCTCCTAATAATAAACTGCTACGTCAATCCAGCACAAACCATCATTAAAGATCAGTTGGAGGCATTGACAAGGGAAAGAGACAGCCTCCTAAGTAAATATAAAACGAATCAGGTAATCTTAGCTGGGGCATTTAACCTGAAGGGCCTTGACAATCCAGTACCCCCAAATCGAGGGACGGGAAGGGCCGCACCCTTTCATGACTTATTGGACAATCATAAGCTATCTTCAACTTACGCTGTGAAAGCAATATACTCGAATGGTGGGCAACCACAGCCGACCTTCCGGGACATCTCGAGAATCGACTATATCATAGTCAGTGAAGCAATGGCGGCCAGTCTGGAAGATTTTACAGTCGAGAATAGGTCGGAAAGCGATCACAGGCTACTAATAGCAGTGTTTACGCTAGAAGTTCCATCAGCTTTTAAGTTCCAAGCCATCAGAGAGTCCAAAGGGGACGAAAATTACAGCCTCCTAAGGAGAATCAGATGGACAGATGAGACTGGAGCGAAGCTTTAAAACTGGCTGGACCTAAAACAGGATGAGATCCCAGCAATGCCATCTTCACCGATTAAAATCTGGGAGACCATAGTTGAGGAGATACAAACGAGCTTGGGCCATCCCCAGCCACAATGCTCCAGGCCCAAAAAGAAATCAACAGCTGGAAGCATCCGTCCAACAAAGGATATATGCGAGACCCAACGCCTCTTGCGTAAGGCATTTGTAATAAAGAAAAGAGGGGGCACTCAAACAGATGGGACACCGATTGCATCATTGAGGGCAGCCCTAAGAAAGAAATGGTGGGAACACAAAAAACCCCACATAGAGAGGGAATGGATCAAAGTTTTCTCCCTGCATAAAAAGAAGAATTCAGAAGGATTATGGAGACACTTAAATCGGCTAAGTAGCAGAGGAGCTCAAAGAGAACACGGTGTGGCAGAGCAAGACTGGCTGGTCCACGTAAAGCAGATATATTCAATTGCCCATGTAAACACATGCAACACAGAAGATCTTACTCGTGGGGTGGACTTTCACCACCCACCAAGGGCAAAGATCGAAGAAATAATCTCTAGACCCCGAAATCCTTCCGAGAGTCTGCGAGACCAGGCAGAGATGTTTTGCACACCGTCAGCCCAGATACACCCTCAAACGGTCATGAAGATACTCAAGAATATGAAGAATGATGGGGCCCCTGGACCAAACGGGATACCCGCCCCTGTTTTTAAAAAGGCCCCCGATTTTTGGGCATCCGTCCTCACTCCTCTTTACAACTATTCCTTAATGACAGCAATAACCCCTGATTCATGGAGGGGCTCCACACTAGTCCCAATTTTCAAAAAAAGGGGATTGTTTAAAGCCATCGAATTATAAGCTCATCGTTCTTCTTGACATAGAAGCCAAGGCCTACGCCCGCCTTATACTGAAGGATCTGGAGACATGGGCCGAAGAAAAAAGCATCATACCCTGCCATCAGACTGGCTTCAGACCACAATCATCGACAATGGACAATATTCTGGCGTTAGCGCACCTAGCAACTGAGGCAATAAAAAAGAAAAACCCTCCCCTCTTTTGCTGCTTCATTGATTACAGCACAGCCTTCGATAAAGAGGTACGAAAATGGCTATGGCGGAAATTAGAAAACTGGGGCGTTCCGCCAAACCTATTGAAGGCAATCGGATCACTTTACGAAGGCACCTGGGTGCGGGTCAAAACCAGCGCTGGCACAGTGTCCCCCAAAATAACAACGAACAACGGGCTGAAACAAGGATGTATGCAGGCGACCATCCTCTTTAACCTGTATACGGCAGATTTGGCGGACGCCCTGAAAGGCACCAGCCTAGTAGCACCGAGATTAGGTAGCATGAGGCTGCCGGTGCTACAATATATTGATGACACAGCCGTAATGGATCACACGAGGGTGGGCCTACAGGGAGCCCTAAATGCATTGAATCAACTCAACAAAGATAACAACCTTATAGTAAACCAAGGGAAAACTAAGGTCATCATTTTTGGGAGCTACCACTTGAAAAAGAAAGCGCAGTGGTCAATGGGAGATCTGCAAATCAGTACAGTGGTAGAGTATAACTACCTAGGGGTTTGGTTTACGGAACCGGCCAAGGCAAATGTCCATCTGAAACAGCAGTCGTCCAAGGCCAATAAGGTGATATTCCTGTTAAAGCAACTGAGCTTACACCCGATAAGCCCCACGGGCGGACCAATATTAACGGCTTTAAAAGAAAATTTTCTGCCAGCCATTAGCTATGGCCACCAGGCGTTTCCGGGGTCGCAGGACGCCCTTCTCATCACAATCCAAGCCAAAGCATATGTCAGTCTTTTCTATTCCAAGGTCGGCAAGGAAGTCAAGACTAAGATTGGAGCTAGGCCTGGTACGGCCAGACTTAATGTGCCAAGGGGAGATAATAAAACTATACTTAAGGATTATAAGGGCCCTAACAAACTCCTTAAGACACCAATTGAGCCATCTTTGAGGGGCCAAGATCAGCATGGCACACCAGCCTTGGCAAAGCACTCAAGACTTTAAAGATCGAGGAAAAGAGCATACCACTGCCAGAAATCCCACTAAATGCATGGAACAAAGCCATACACAGACAAGTCCGCAAAACCTCATACGATCTGGATCTTAAATCCCTTCGCTATAGCCCCCATCTAGATCGGTTGAACAACTCCTACACAGTAGGCAAGGCACTACCCTACCTGTATGAGGCCCTGACACCACAAGCCAGAACCAAAAGCCTCTCCATGAGACTGTGCACTCTAGGAATTACCGAATTCAACCCCGCATGGGCTCGCAAGGGTGAAATTACAAGCTGCAGACTGTGACTCTACACAAGAGAATCCTGGCTTCACCTTTTATGATGCTGCCCCTCCCTCATGAACGAACGTCGTCGACTTCTCCGCCCAGTCTGCATCACCAAGGTAATCAAGATATGCCGCGAAGCATCAGCCTTGTGCTTCTCTAGAGCAACCACGATGACCTTGGCGAGTCTTGGGAAATTCATTCATCTGATTAGAATGGCTTTAAAGGCAGCAAACAAACACAAATAAACCAGGGCCACCGTCGAGGTATAACAAGGGGGACAAAGCAGCCTCCCCTCAAACGAGGGAAGAGCCCTGATCCTATTCACCCGTCCTACAGAGACAGCACTACATCAATGGACCAAAATGGAAGGGACAAGGACAATGATCCACAGATTGCTGTTGCAGAAAACCGCTAAGGCCAACGCATCTGTCTAAGAAACTCTGTGCAAGGACTTATGATAAAGACCCGGCGCTGGTGGCCCAAGTGGGTGCAGCGGAGAGGGGACATAATACTTGAACAAAAATGTTTTATCCAGCAGCCTCATAGTTTTATTGTGATCAATTTCTCATTTACCAGTATTATGCTTTTTTACTGTAATGATTCTAATTAATTGAACAGTTAATAAAATAATAATAATAATACCCACATGTCTCCCCAAGGATCCTACCTTGCTGTGTTACTGTGTCGGCCTAAAGGATGACGTCGGGCCTGAACTTTATACAGAGATATTATACAGGAGATGTTAGTTCTGTCGTGCTTCATGGCGTGCTCGTGAGGTCAAGAGGTAGAGCTGCACAGCTGCGTTTAAAAGGCCCAGAACCACAATCACTTCACGATGTTTCAGTAGAAAGGCAAAGAGGTTTATGCAAAAACATGCCACAAGGACTACATGATCCAGGAGGCATAGGGTCCAACGTGCTGCTGAAGCCCCCCCCCCCCCCACCGACCGGGGGCTTTAATTACTCCTTGCATCTCCCGCTTCGCGGGAGACGCTGCGCACAGTTCGAGTGAGTGAGTTCGAGTGAGGCTGCTTGGGGCTTAAACCGACCGGGGGCTTTAATTACTCCTTGCATCTCCCGCTTCGCGGGAGACGATGCGCACAGTTCAACCGAGGCTGTTTGGGGCACTAACAACTATTGCCACAAGGACTGCATGACCCAGGAGGCATAGGGTCCAACGTGCTGCTGAAGCCCCTCCCACCACCAGGTTCCTAATCAAGCTCCTTCTCTCGCGACGCGGGATGAGCCGGGTGAAGCCCGGGCCTAGGGCGGGCCCGTCTGAGCCCGTCCGAGACAGGAAGAGGCTGGGCTGGGCTGGGCCACCCCCCGAACGTTGACCTCTCAGTAAGGCTTAAACATCTTATCAATTGAAAGTATCTGACTTTATTTTCTGCCCATCTAGAACTGTTACTCTGTATCCTTGTAGTACTGATACTTCCATTGCGAGGCAGATGGCATCGAAAAACGGGAAAGGGAATGTGCCAACAAGTACATGGAGGGGTGGTGGTGTTACAGGAACGCTAGATGCTTTAATTGTCAGGGCCACATCGGTCCTGGAACATGAAATTGCTTTAACCGAACGACGTTTGTCTTTAGACCCGATGTATATGCGCTCATCAGTGGGGGCAATAGCGGTTGTACCCTCCCCTGAGAAAACGAGTACTCCCAAACTTCCTGTAGAAGTTGGAATCCCCCATCAGCCAGATAGATTAGTCATTGGGGATTCTAGTGCAATTGCTGCGAACAGTGATTCTTCCTTAACCTATATATCGACAGATTCAGGCTCTAGTGTATTAAAACAATTACCGAATTCACACACTGATGCTAACAAATTACCCAATCGTCTAGTAGATAAGGGTCCTAACGTTAAGAGGAAACGGGGTGGTAATTTGCAGAAGGGAGGCTGCGATAAAAAGACAAAAGCCACTAGATTCCCTAAGGTAGCGGTAAAAACAACTCAGGGCAGTAATAATATAACCAAACATGCCCAGAATCCCGCGCCCTTACATAAATCTTCTCACAGAGACGTGGTGGAATTAGTGTGTACAAAGCCTGATAGTAATAGAGGGATTCATGGGAAAAATGGAACAGTTGGTGAAATCTTTAATGCTTCCTTTAGTTGAGAGATTGAAAAGGATTAGCGATAAGCTATAGCTGCTTGAACAGGCAACTCGGGCAAATTCTGCACTTTTGGGCAAATTGCTTGAGAGTAGGCCAATCGAACTCAAAAAGGCAACCACCGTCCTTACTAACCATCAAATTAGACCGTCTGAAACCTCCTTAACACATAATAAAGAGTCACCACGACGGGCGAATGTTAAGCTAGTGGGAGACAAATCATCACCAGGTAAATCTAAGCCCCAGGTAAGAGGGGATTGTCAGGAAGGTTTGGGTGTTAGGGACGAATTGAGATTAGATGATACAAGGAGGGTGCCCAATACTACCACTCCACAGAGACCTAAAGGAATTGGTAGCGGTCAAATATTAGATCTCCCTCCGGAGTCAACACCTTATGTAGTTGTATTACCAGGTGTGCCGGAGCTGAATCACGACAAAACTGAAACATACTACGAATTAAAAAACAAAACCATGTTTTGGTTAAGTAGGAACAGATCACTAAGACCAGATCTGCATGGTGAAATATTAAATGTTCGCAGAGTAAGCTGGGTGGGCCACAGAACAAAGGACATTTTTGGGGACTGTATCATCGTTAATTTTAGAAATCCCTGTGTGGTACAGTACTTAAGTGGCTCCTATTATCAAAGGAAAATGGGGGGTATTCGTTGCTTTGATTTAAGATACTTCTATCCTCCACCCTTTCCAACATTCAGTGGCCCCTTCCGTTATAACTGGCATCGAGGTGGCCTCAGCTTCCCTTTGGAAAACAGGTTTAATGTACCAACAAGTAACCGTTACGATTCTCTGTCTGGGCTCGGGTGTGTAGATTGACCGATTGGGGAGAATGAATATGAAAAAGCCCCGGAAATGATTCCACCCGAAATGGCGAAGGGTAAACATGTAACTTCAGGTTTTATCCAGCAATTCCTGGGAATTAGAGCGGTTACTGACGCAGTACATTTAGACAAAGAGTATACTATAGAAATCAAGGAACAAAGGTCTTATAAAGAGCATAACGCTGGGAACATAGCAGACGCGGGGACCATCTGTAACGTGACTAAGATGGATACTTGGTCTATTTTGTATTGGAATGTTGCTGGCTTGAGATCCAAGTTGGATAACCATAATTGGGTGAAACTTGTTAATGAATACGATATTGTTAGTCTGCAAGAGACTTGGATGGTAGAAGCGCACCATTTGAGTGGTTTTAAAACCATATTTACTCCAGCTATTAGCTCATTACGAGGCAGAGCCAAAGGTGGGCTTTGCACTTATGTATCCAACCTTCTTAAATGTGATAGTATTGAGATTTTATATAATAATTGTTTTTATCATATGGTTAGGATTCACATTGATAAAAAATGATGTTTATTGATTGTGAACTTTTATAACAATGTCCCCTCAGGAGATGTTCCAATTGTTTTGAAAACTTTGAGGAACGATATTTGCAGTTCGTTAGGCAAGGAAACTAAAGAGTCTATTGTTGTATGTGGGGATGATTGTAACTGTCCACCTTGCATGCGGGGAGAGAGGGGGATTTGTGGTCTTACGCTAGATAGAGATACGAATTTAACACATTTTGATCATTCTGAAATTGGGGCCTCTTGAATGAAATCATTTTTACATGTGGTTTGGGGTTCGCAAACAAAATGTGTCAACCAGAGATGCCATTTTCCCCTACTTTTAATGGCAGAGGGGTATTCTCGATAATTGATTTCATTCTGATATTGACATGTCGTCAAGAAAATGTCCTAAGGTATAAAACGCTAGAGAATCCCCTTAGTGACCACTTCCCTTCAAGGGACGAGGTTGTAAACCCATCTTCTGACCCTGTGCATGATCAAGAATCTAGGCGTTACTCGAACAATATTGCCCTGCAAAGACAGAACGGATATGCACTGAAGTGGTCTATGGTGGTGCCTGAAGATTTCTTATGTAAATTAATTAAGACTTGTGAATCTAGTTTTAATGTCTGCTTGAGTGAGACATGTGAGAACACTGAAATAATTAATAACTTTAAAATTATCAGTGCACAAATAAAGTCTAGTCTATGGGTTGAAAGGAAGAACCCGAAAAGAAAAAGACCTAGCTGGTTTGATACCATGTGTACCAAGGCCTATTCCAATCTTAAACGTGCCCTGAATACCCCTGTCAGGGATTTTTTTTGATTAGGGAACTGCAGAGGGGATATAACATGGCGCAAAAGAAGAGAAAGGACGCTTTGAAGAAGGACGCTTGGGAAGCTCTATGTGATGCTTCACAATCTAGTGATATGACAGCATTCTGGAAGGCAGTAAATGCTCCCTTTTTTAACGATAACTCTAGGGCAAGGATTGAGATTGTCATTACCGAAGATGAATGGGTACGTTTTTTTAAAACCCTTTAGAGCACACGCACCACAACTGAAGATATGTCTGATGTGGTATTAGAGCAGGGCACGCCCAACAACCCAAAGATTGCTTCTGATTTGAATTTTACAGTTGAGGAAGTAATTTCGAGCATTAAATCTAGCTTGGGGGAAAAGCTCCGGGCCCCGACGGGGTGCCGATGGACATTTTTAAGAATAACATGAATTTATGGGCGCCACTGCTCACTCGACTTTTTAATGCCTCTTGTTCTGTGGGATTGGTATCAACTTGGTACGAGTCTATTATAGATCCAATATTTAAAAAAGGCGATAGGACTAGTTGCGCGTGCTATCGCCCTATATCATTGCTAAACTCAACAGTTAAAATCCTTGGTAGAGTGATTTTAAATCGTTTACAAATATGGGCAGAAGAGCATAAGATAGTAAGTGACGGGGGAGGAGCCAAGCTCGCGTCCGCGATGGCCGCGTTTTAGCTCGGCTCCGTTCGCTTTCCTGTTTGGAACGTCTATCCTGTGTTTTATCCTGCCCCGGGAAGTATTCTTTGCTAGACTATGGAACTAAGACATTTCGCTGGCACTTACCGTCTAATCCGTCTGTTCCTGGATGCCGCGGATCCTGAGCTGCGCCCTTGTTCACTTCGGGGCCTCCGGAGCGAGCGGGCCTGAAAATCCTCGGCGGCGCGGAGCGCTGTGGCCGGCCCTTGGTGGCGGTGTGGGCTCGGTCGGAGAGGCCGATGTGCAATTAGACCGGTTACGGCTCTCCGGGCCTGGTCCGGCGGTCCTGAGGCCTGGTGTTGGGGCGCTGCCTTCCATGGACGGGGTTGACCGTGTATGTGGCTCGTTTTCCCTTTGTTCTCCGGTCCGGCCATTTTGAGTCCCTCCGCCCGGACTCGGAGAACGGAGCCGGTGGCGTGGGGGAGCCGGCGACCCTCCTTCTGGTGGCCCGCCTTCCTGCTCTGGGGGTGCCTCTGCTGGTGGTCGGCTGTATCCTGTTTGCCCCGCTTGTGGCCGGACGGGGGTCGGAGATTGCCGCGGCCCCGCCGGGCTTCCAAGATGGCGGACGGCTCCCTGTCTCTCAGCCTGGCCGAGACTGGCGACGCTGGTCCGCCGCGTGGCACGTTTGCTGAATACTGTAAAGGTGAGCCTACGCTTGGCGACATTCTCGCCGCCTTGCGCTCCTGGAGTGCTCCCATGGCCGCACCTATCGCTGAACTGGAGGAGGATCGTTTTGCCGGGCCTGCTGGCCCCCCCCCGGTGTGTGCGGCTTCATCGCTGCTGTGTGCTGCTGGAACTTTCCTGGAGGTCGTGGGCCCGGCGGCTGCCGCTTGTGTGGGTGTACGGATGCCCGCTGCCCTCAATCATCCTGTGCTCCCCCCTGTGCGGGGGGTCCGCCGGCCGGGTCCCGTCCGGACCGGTCTCGTATCTCCCATTCCTTTTTTGCCTCGAATGGCCGAACGAAGATCCTGTGGTTGCTCCGCCGGGTCGACTTTCCTCCTATTGTCGGCGGAACTGTGCCTGCATTGCCTGAGGTGGTTGCTGTCCTTTCCTGTTCATCCGGGTTGCAATCGATATGATTTGTGTGGATTGACGATTGGACTCCCTGTTATTCGCCTCTGGTTCCTCATGATCTGGTTCCTTGTGCGTTGGACGACTACAGCTTGGGATAGACAAGGACAGGGTTGAGATGAACTTGCCTCGGTGGACTATTATCTTGCGGTATGGTCGGATGATCCGTTTGTGACTGTATGACTATGTTCGACTCTCCTTCATGTTCCTGGAGCTTATCCTTGTACTCACTCTCTTCCCGTGGGCTCTGAGTATGTTCGGACGGGGGGGTGGGAGCTGATGGTTTTGATTATGTGGCTCCTCTCCCGTTGTTATTTCCCTATTTTCCCTTCTTCTTTTTGTCTTTGTGGTTCTTTCTTTACTTTTCACTCTTCTATATTTCGGGTTCTGGTTAGGGCGACAGGCACGCTGCGGGTGCATGGTGGGGTGTGCGGGGTGGGGGGCGGGGTCTGTCATTTTGTTATTTCCCCCCTTTTTTTCCTTTTTTGGTTCTATGGCTCTTATGTATCCCCTTTTTTCGGGACGCGGTGTCGGCATGTGGGCCCCCTGGGGTGTTTCTTGGCTTGCATGGGCCTTCGGGTCTCCCTGCCGTCACGGTTTACTACGCATCCATTACTCCTGTTACCACTGGTTCCATGTGCCGGTCTATTTTTGAGTGCTTCGTTAGCCATGGGGCGCATGCCGTGATGCTGCGTTCTTTCTTCCCCTTTTTTTTTCTTTCCCGAAGTCCCTTCCCTTTTTCCCCCTTCCCTCCCTTTTTCTTCCCTTCCCTCCCCTGGGTTGTTGTAGCGGAGGGCTCTTTGTTTTGCAAGCCTATTTTCCGTTCTTGTATCATTGTGTGTTCTTGTAGTGGTGGGTGGGCGCTGGGCAGCGGTTGCAATTGCTTATTACTGTGGGACTCACGTTCTGCCTTTGCCAAACGGTACCTGTTCTTTTTGAATTTTCCTGTGTTCTGTACTTCTGCTTGCTCGCGGCCCGCCACGGCCCTCTGGACTTTACTGATTGCCATTATTCTGCTCTACCCTTTCTTATATTATAAAATCAACCTTCTCTCATCCTGCTTGCTGTGGTTGCTCTGTGGCTTTTCGCCTTTGCTTCCCGTTTGGATTGCTGTGATATCCTGCTGGAGCTTCTGTACTGCACAACGTGTTTCTATAAGTGTGGTGGCCGGCCCGATGGGTTGTAGGCCCGTATTTGTGAGCACTTTCTGCATAATAAAGGTTTAAAAAAAAAAAAAAAAAGATAGTAAGTGACCTCCAATATGGCTTTAGGGAAGGCTTTGTGACTGTAGATCAGTGGCTTAATTTACACATCCTTCTAGAAAGATATACTAAAGCCAAAGGTGGTAGAATGTTTTTAACTTTTGTAGATCTTACATCCGCCTTTGACTGTGTTACACACAGTAAGTTGTGGCTAATTTTAGAACGTTTGGGAGTGGCGGACAACATTATTCAATTCCTCAGCGTTCTATATAACGGTGCAAGGGCCTCGATTAGATTTGGAAAAAATGGTGAATGCACCAGGATGTTTTGCATAGCTAGGGGTGTACGGCAAGGATGTGTCATGGCCCCATTTTTATTCACTATCTATATTAATGGTTTAGAAAAAACTCTGCTGCAGGAATGTCAGGATATGCCACTGGCTTCCAACCGTCCAATACCAGCATTAATTTATGCTGATGATGCAGTATTGATGGCCAGGACTCCACTTGCAATGCAAAAAATTATCACATCATTTGCTACCTTTATGAGCAACTTGGATTTGAGAGTCAATTCCACAAAAACTGTTTGTATGAACTGCGGGTCACGTACAATTAAATTAAAGAAAACAATGTATATTGACTCCAGACCGGTAGATTTTACTCAAACTTTTCCCTATTTGGGCATTTCGTTTGATTGTTCTGGTCAATGGTGCAACGCAGTAAAAACTAGGCGGCTGCTGTTTTTAAAATCTATCATGGCGTTTAAATCATTTAGGAAGAAAATGGGAAAGAAACCTGTCAAAGAACTCCTATGTATTTATAAAGCAAGTTGTGTTGCAATTGCTATATATGGGGCGGGTATTTTGGGGAATACAAATGTGACTATCCTTCAGGTAATAGAAAATAATTTTCTAAGATATTTGCTTTCAGTACCGGATAGTGGGTCCACCCTTAATTGTCATACTGAACTCAGACTGCCGTACTTGGAAGATATTATTAAGGTGCAGCCGGTTCTTCTGTGGCACAGGGTTTGGACCACAGAGGAATGTTCTTTTAGCCGTCTCATTCTGGGGGACGCTATAAACCTTGATTGTGCCCATAAGATGAGATGGTTACAGTATATTAAGACATTCCTTGGGAACATTGGTCTTTCGAAGTATTATGAAGATCCCCCGTTGATGAGTTTGATCTCAAGGAAAGAGCTGAAAAAAATATGTATAACTTACCTGGAGGAATGTAGGGAAAATGTGGAGCGCAATAAAAAATCTGTGATTTCACATCAATTAATATTGACCTCAAATGTCATCCAACCATAGATCAATCTACAAATGAGAGACTTTGAAAGGTTCTTGTTAATCCGTCTTAGATTTTGTATTTTATTTAGGTTATTAAGTTTCCCCATTGTGAACGACTGGTCTAGCCTAATCGTCAAGTGTCCCTGTGACGATTTGTCTGATCAACCTGACATTCACATTTTATTTTTATGTAAGTTTTATACAATTCCCAGGAAAAGGTGGATACTGCCCATTTTAAAGTATATGAATTTTAGACAATGTCGACCTGCCTTTTTAGCAATCCAGAGGTTAGATAACGTTTTTACTGTCGCATCCCTTTCGGCTTTTCTTAAAAATGTATTTATTTCACGGAAATCAATAACTATCTATATCGTAATGAGTCATTTGTATGAAACTGGATAGCTTGATTTTTATACTGTATTGTATATTTATTTTATGTTTAACAGATGATGTGTTTTTATTGTACTTTCATGGTTATTGTGCATTATAACCGAATATATAATACTGACTGACTGACTGTTGTGCTTCCAAGAAGCTTCATGCATACATTATGCATGAGGCTTCAAATCTCTACATTACGAGATTTGAACTAGGGGGAAACCCGCGTTTTTAATGCAGTGTCGTATCTAAGTAAAAGGTCAGTCCCTAAGAACCGTTTTGTATGTAATGTAGGGAAGAATATAGGTGAAAGGTTGCAATGTTACCTGCGCTTATGTAGGGTACCTATATGGAATATACCAGACCCATGAATAGCTGAAGACGGGAAACCAGGGTCACAGGAACCAAGAGCAAAGCTTCGAATACCAACATCAATGGAGACCATCTGGGGTGAAAACATCAAGAAGAAATCTCGAACACATGTACAGTAGAGGAAGCACAAGGTGTGGTAGCACTACAAAACCGTGAGGACAAAAAAAAAACAAAAAAACAAGTCTTGTCCTGGGAGAACTCCAGACAAAGGAACACCACTAGAAACCTCCAACAGGGAAAACCACAGAGAGGTGGAGAAGAAAGGCAATGCATACAAAACTATTTCGAAAACTATCTTGAAAAGGTGACATGGAGGACGACTTACGAAAAGACATATATATATATAAACATTGAGTTACACAGGTCATTGAGCATTGCCGTACCAACAGTAAATAATACAGGGATCTTTAAAAACATTGATGAAAGAACGAAAGCAGTACCACACAGACATTCATGATCATAAAAAGTATGGACCGAGCAATCATCACCAAAAAACAGAGGGAAAGAGGAGAGAGAGGGAATCACACACATCAACAAAAGAAAAACCGTCAAAGCATTAACAAATTAGGGGGGGTGTGGCCAACTGCAGAGTGAGATGGCCATATGTTAGCAGAGCTCCGTCGCTCCACTCCTGACCTTTCTGATAAATCTACCCTTGCCCCGGACGAAAATGCCTGAAATGAGGTTTTGCTGCCTCCCATGAGGAGGTGTGCTGTCCTACAGACCGCGGTTCAAATCTAACGCCGGCAGCAGAAGATATTGCGCTGACCCGGGCCATGCCCGCTGAGACAAGGGGCGAGGTTTACGAGCTATGCGCTGACTAACTGCTTTGGACAAGTGGCAGCAGTGCGACCTCCGAATGCTGTTTCCCGGGGGGTTGTTTTTCCCCAAATAGTGCCTGTCCTGATCCCGGCTGGCCCACTGAAGCTGTATTTCCGAAAGTGAGGTGATCAGGCCCGGGGCGAGCCCTGAAGCCCTGCCACGGCCGCTTCAACGTACAATTTGCAACGCCGGTCCGGGCAGACCTGTGGGCCCCCACCGGAGGTTACATGCATGCAACAACACCGCCTCCTCTTACCTGAAATCGAATATTGGCTCTGCAAGCTGCGATTACTGCCAGACATCACACCGGGGAGCTTGGGAGTGGCTGATCAACGTCGGCTCGGACACCGTGGTACCCGGGTGGCGGAGGGGCATCCTGAAGGGCGCGGCCCGCGCTGATATACTGAAGACCGTAACAAAGTGAATCCCGGCACTCCTGAAGTTTAAATTATAAATATGTGACCTTGATAAGTTTTATACCAATATGGCAAGAGTCTATTCAATCACAAGTAGGCACCCAGAGATGTATTTAAACAAAATTTCCTCGGTTTATTACATATAAAAGTTTTGCATACAAGCTAAAAGCATCACTATAACAGTTTGTAACAAGACTAGATGCACTCAGAATTAGTCCCAAGGTGAGTATAAATGGCAAAACATTTCTTTGATGAAGGTGACGTGCATCAGTCCAAGTGAGCAGGTATGGAAACAGCCGACACGTGTTTCGTCACATCCAGTGACTTCCTCAAGGCTCTACGGAAGAAATGGCAGTACTGAAAAAAACGTTCTGATGATTATGCTTGTCGTGCAAGTCGCTCAACCGTCCAGGTAAGTATTGAGAATTAAATATTGCCATAAGGATTTATATGAAGGCCGGTGATGGCTGCAAACCAAATCTGTGGGCAGCTCTTTTTAGGACTATTTTATGTCCATGTTTTAACCAATTTAGATAATCCATTAGAAGACAATGTTGTTGATGTAAATGGCTGGTCGTAAAGGCTATGATAAGCCCCTACAGAGATTCTGTCATCTAAGTACGCCGTCCGTAGTCTTAGACATCCATGTTTTCTGCGGCTATGCGCTAACTGCGTTGGACCGGTGGCAGAGGCGCGACCCCCGATTGCTGTTTCCCGGGAGGTCGTTTTTCCACAAATAGCGCGTGTCCCGATCCCAGCTGGCCCACTGAAGCTGTATCCCCGAAGGTGAGGTGATCGGGCGCGGAGCACGTCCTGCCGCGGCCACTTCAGCGTACGATCTGCAACGCCGGCCAGGGCAGACCTGTGGGCCCCCACCGGAGGCTACATGCATGCAACACCGCCTCCTCATACCTCAACTCGAATCTTGTCTCTGCAAGCCCCGATTACTGCGAGACATCGCACCGGGGGTGCCTGGGAGCAGCTGATCAACGCAGTCACGGACGCCGTGGTACACGGGCGGTGGAGAGGCCTTCTGATTGGCGCGGCCCGTGCTGATATACTGACGACCGTGGCAGTCCTGAATACTGTGCTACAACTACTAAGGCTGTAACAAATGCACATAGGGGCTCCAGGTGACTGCATCGGGCGCAGCCTGGCACCAGCGGTGTGCACTGCCCCCGTCACTACCCTACACGTCATAACAGTTCCGGAGTATACGATAGAAGGGCGGCGGCAACAGAAGCGAAGTGGGAACCTCGTACCATTATCAAGACCGCCACTCATCACACTCACCTTCAACGCAGAGTGTGTTTTCAAGGCAATCCGGTTCCACGACACAGAGACAGATCCACACGCTGGCCACAGCTGGCCTGAACTACCTGCGCAGCATAATACAGAGCCACGTCAACGCTACAACATAGACTCACATCTGCCACTATGGTCGCAACGTATTTAGTAGGGGCACTTGAATAGGCCGCTAAAGTCGACCCCCCCCCCCTTCTCCTCTGAGACAAAGAGCAATCTACACTCCGCTATCCTTGCTACGATCCGACTAGTGAAACCCAACAGGCCGGTTTGGGCATGGCCCCATAGGCAGGCGGCAGTGAGTAGCCAACTGGAGTCCCTCTCCATCTCTGCTGCTCTGGGGAACTGCTTCCAACATGGCGAGCGGTTGCATCGGCCATAATGCGCTCCAGACCAAACTAGAAAAAATTGCATGGCAAAAGGGACGAGAAGAGGTCCAAACCAATCCTTAAAAGGCAGGGAGTCCGCCGGAACCAACGCTGCAAGACATATTAGCAGCCATCATGACGGTGAGCACTTCCCTCGAGGGTAGCATTGACACCCGTCGCAATGGAGGTTTTCCTGATTAGAGTGGACATGAAGATGGCTGAGCGTCTCACTGTAGTGTAGCCCACGACCAAGGATCTCGGGGCAGACTCCGCTCTCCTTAAGCGCCAAGTTGCTGATCTTCCAGTCAGCCAGGATTTGTTAGTGCGCCAGCTCGACGACTACGAGGGGCGTATGCGCTGAAGCACAATTTACTACTTGTGTAACGATATATCTGTAAGAGACATTAGTTAGTGATAGATTCCTTACCTTAGAATATCCCCAGGCGTCAGACTGGATCCGGAAACTTTTGCGTAGCAATACCCCTGCGCGTCGGTAGGTGTCGTCCGCGGCTCCGCGTCCGACGTCGGCGTCGTTAGCGCCGGAATGGCGTCGCCGGAGTAATTAGACGCCGCCCTCGCACGCGGACGCCAGTTCTGATACACAGCTTTTCCGCGCCAGATACGCAGAGCCATGATAGAACCAACACTGGTGCCAGAAACTAGGGCCCTGAAAGGGGATGACCTTAACCCTAGATATCGGTTCGCAGAACGGGGAGTATGGGTGGGTCGGTAAGGAATCTATCACTAACTAATGTCTCTTACAGATATATCGCTACACAAGTAGTAACTTGTGCATCTGAAAGAGACATGTTAGTGATAGATTCCTTACATTAGAATAGATACCCCAGCAATACCAACCCCAGTGGTGGGTTTGCGAACCAATAATCACACCAGAAAGTCCTGGAGGACGGAACGGCCAAAGAAGCCATCCCTCCGGACTTGACTGTCCAGGCAGTAGTGTCTCGCGAACGTGTGCAGCGAGGCCCATGTAGCTGCCTGACAAATGTCCTGCAAGGGGACTCCTCGGCCCAGGGCAGTAGTAGTCGCCGTGGCCCGAGTGGAGTGGGCCCTCAACCCAACAGGAGGTTCCTTTTTAGCCAAGGAGTAACACGCCTGGATGCACAATACGATCCACCGAGAGATGGTCCGCTTGTGCACCGCCTGTCCTTTCTTAGCGCCCACGTAACCAACAAGTCATCCACCCGGAACTGGCGTGTGCGATCCAGATAGTAAGAGAGCGCAAGTTTTGGGTCCAGGCGGTGGAGCCTCTCTTCCTCTTTCGAGGGATGCAGAGGCGGAAAGAAGGTGGGCAAGGTGATGGACTGCGCGATGTGGAAGGCTGTGACTACCTTGGGCAGGAAAGAGGGTCCTGTCCGCAAAACAACCTTGTCCGGATGGACAGAAAGAAAAGAAAGTTTGGAAGAAAGAGCCTGGAGCTCACTCACTCTCCTGGCAGAGGGGATGGCAACCAGGAAAGCAGTCTTCAGAGTAAGAAGACAGAGAGGACAGTTATGAAGTGGCTCAAAGGGAGCGCACATCAGATAAGTAAGTACAAGGTTCAAGTCCCACTGAGGCATCACGAATGGAACAGGAGGGAACATGTGTGTGATGCTCTTCAAAAACCTATTTAAAATTGGGGACTTGAACAAAGATGGCTGATCAGGGAGCCTTAAGAAGGCGGAAAGGGCGGAAAGGGCAGAAAGGTAGCCCTTGATAGTGCCCAGAGCAGAGCCCTGCTGGGCTAGAGAAAGAAGGAAGAGGAGAACCTCAGAAAGGGGGGCAGAGAGTGGATCCACAGTCTTTGCTGTGCACCATGCCACAAATCTGTTCCACCTGCAGGCGTATACCGACTTTGTGGAGGGACGCCTGGCTGCCAGAATGACATTACAGACTTCAGGAGGCAAGTCAAATGGCCTCAACTGTCGCCACTCAATCTCCAAGCTTGTAGGTGGAGACCGGACAGGTTTGGGTGGAGGACCGTACCCTGCTGCTGCGACAGAAGGTTTTTTTTCTTTTTTTTTTGTAAGACGTTTATTGCACATTTCACAGGTTTAATCACAACTTTGCGCCTACAACCATAACAGGCCGGCTACATTCGTTTACAGTAATTGCATGATGGTGTTAGGTATGGACAGCCCATCAGCCGACATCCATAGGACCGGCGGCGTTGCAGCGAACAGCATTTGCGTTGTAGTGCAGTGCATCACATTCATCATAGCGTGTCTATTTTCTTACATTTTGTATTTTACCATTTCCTTGAACCTCAAAACAAAGAAAAGGTAAGAACTATTTCAACTTTAATCACTGTGTCACAGCATTCTCCCTCCCCTTATTAAGGATTGCAAACGTCGCACATCTGTATCAGCTATATGGCAATCCATCCTATTCGTATTACTCGTCTCGGTCTAGTGATTGCGCCTGCAGATAATCCCTCAAATACATCCAGTAATCCTTTGGGCGTGATCCGGGCGGCAATTCCTCCTCATACGTTGCCAGCGTATCTCGGCAATATGTTAAGTCTTCTAACCAATTTTTCATCTTCGGCCCCATTTTACCATTCCAATGCAGTGAAACCCTCCTTTTTGCCATTAAAAGTGCGACCACACAAAACGTTTGTTTCTGCGCTCTGAGCTGCGGGACAAGACCTAACAAACAGACTTTGATCGTGCAGTTGAGTTTCTCCCCAAGCATTTCACTGACTGCCTGTACCACCTGTACCCAGAACCTTGCCACTGAGTGACACTGCCATGCTAAATGTATGAAGTCTGCGTTATCTTTCTTGCATCGTACACATCTCGAGTCTTCTCGTAACCCATACCTGTGGAGCCTCTTAGGCGTATAGTACATTTGGTGTATGTATTTATAATGAATAATCCTAAGGTTTCCATTTGGTGTTAGCATGCTAGTGAGCGTGCATGTTGTTTCCCATTCTTCCTCTGTCAACGTACCATCCAACACTGCGCTCCATTTATCTCTCATCCCCTCAGTGTTCCCCCCAATGTCCCTCTGTATGCTTGTGTATAACCTTGATACTAGGTGTGTGGCGGTGGGTGTTGTCAGGACAAGTTGCAGTGGGGCCAGGGTCTGGGGCTCCTCCGGAAAAGTGGCAAAGTGTTCTCTCACTGCTCTTTGCAGCCTATAGTAGTTAAAGCTGAATAACAGTGTCGGATGACTAATGTACCTCAGCTTGTCTAGTGTTTGAAAAACCCCTTCTTTGTACAAATCGCCCATTGTGTCAATGCCAGCTTGCCGCAGCAAGTCCATTCCTACCTGTTCTTGAGTAACTGAAAGTGCCGGGTGATTTGCTAACGGCAGCGCTGGTGCATAAAGTGGTAATCTTCCAGCTTTTTTACCCATCAGCCTCCACGCTTCGGTGGTGGTGTTCACCGGGTTTATGTCCCGCTCATGCAGTCTAGTTCGCTTATGTGGCAATATGTTGGCTAATGGGATTGGGGCAGCATCGCCCGTTTCCACCGCTACATGCGTTAGGAAGGGAATCTCGTGGTACCAGTAATGCGCGAATTGCGCCTGGGCGCAGAGATAATAAAGATAAATGTCTGGGACCTTGAAACCCCTCTTTTCATATGGCAGCGTCATCGTTTGTAATTCTAATCTGGCTTGCTTGCCCGCCCAGAGTAGACTCAGTACTAATTTGTTAATGTTACGGAACACCTCTGCCGGAGGTTTAATGGGGATGTTAGCAAACAGATAAAGGAACTTAGGCAGTAGCACCATCTTCACGATAGCAGCCCTGTCCGCTAGCGATAGCGGTAATTTATTCCATCGCTTAATCTTGTCGTCTAGGGATGATATCACTCTCCCATAGTTGGTTCTGATGACCAGTTCTGGGTCTCTATGAAACCATACTCCCAAATACCTGGTCGGTTGGTCCTGCCATTCTAGTGGGTAATCCAGGGTGGATGGGATTGTGCTATCTGTCAACGCCAGGATGAGAGATTTTGTCCAATTTATCTGCAGTCCTGAGTAGTGGCCAAATTTGATGTATTCACGCAATAAAGGGTTGAGGTGTTGTTCTGGATTTTTAACATAAAGAACCATGTCATCTGCGTACAGTGAGATGTGTATAGGGCGTGTTGGGAGTTGTATGGCTGAGTAGTGGTGGTGTTGTCTTATTTTGCAAGCTAATGGCTCTAGTACTAAAGCAAAAAGCATCGGGGAGAGTGGGCACCCCTGTCTCGTCCCGCGACATATTGCAATCGGCTCCGAGACATGTTTGTTTACCCTGACACGTGCTGACAAGTTCGTGTAAAGCATTGAGATCCATTGTGTGAATATCGGAGGAAATCCCATTCGTAACAGTACCGTGTGTAGAAAATTCCAGTCTATCGTGTCAAACGCTTTGGCAGCGTCTAAGAGTACCGCCACAGCTTTGACCTCTGGTGCCCGATAATGGGCTAGCGCAAAGAGCGTGCGTGTGTTATGTGTCGTCGATCTATCCTGGATGAAGCCGGACTGGTCAGGTCTCACCAGTAATGGCATTAGAGGTTTGAGTCTTGCCGCTAAGAGGCTCGCTATTATTTTTGTGTCCACATTTATAAGGGATAAGGGGCGGTAAGAGTCACATTGTTCCTCATCCTTTCCTGGCTTCAACAATGCAATCAGCACGGCTTCCCTCATTGATGTCGGGAGAGTTTGTGCCTCGTGTGCTGCTCCATATAGTCTCACCAGGTGCGGAGCCAGCAGATCTGCGAATGCCTTATAAAACTCTATTGAGAACCCATCCGGTCCTGGTGCCTTGCCATTTGGCAGATGTTTGATTGTGTCTACAACTTCCTCTACAGTTATAGGGCGAGCTAGGTATTCTCTATGATTATTCGATAACCACGCTATTTCTACATCTGCCATATATGTCTGCATTTCTTCCTGTGGCATCGAGGGGCGTGCTTCATATAGTTGGCCGCAAGTGTCCATGAATTCACCCATTATGACTTTAATGTCACGTGTTACTGTTCCCGCTCGAGTTTTGATTGTAGCTATATGTTGAGGTGCTCGTCCTGAGCATATTTTCTCAGCTAGTGCCCTGCCAGGTCTGCCCCCCTCACCATACATTCTGGCTGTTTTGCGCTTGGTTATGTATTTGAGCTCGTCTGCCGCAAATTGCTGGTGTTCTTTCAGGAGCAATTGTATTTCCCCCAGTAGTGCGATGTCCCTCGTTTGCGTGTACCTTTGTTCTAATGTTTGTAATGTGTTTTCACGCGCTTTTAATTGCTGCCGTATATCTTTCAGTATGCCCGTGGTTGTGCTAATGCATACCCCCCGCAATGTAGCCTTAAAAGCTTCCCACAGGAGACAAGGGTCATCCGTCGTGGGGCAGTTGAGGTCAAAGTAGTCCACTATCGCCTTATGAATGGTGTCAGTGTATAACGGGTCCTGTAAAGCTCCAGCATTAAATCGCCACGTGAAAGGTGGGGGCTCGTAATGTGGTATGTCCACTGCTAAAAGCACAGGGCTGTGGTCTGATAGTGTTCTCGGCAAATGTTTTACAGAGACGGTCCATGCTACCACCTCCCGCGTGCCTAGCCAGTAATCCAGCCTAAACCAACTATTGTGTGCCGCCGTTATGTGCGTCGCCACGAGCTCCCCCGGACGGTGGACCCTCCATATGTCAGTCATTTGTAAATCCGTCAGTGCATCGTGAAGAGTCGCTCTCGCTCGTGTATGTGGCTCCAGTGTGTTTGGCGATCTATCTAGCCCATCCCTTAAAGCTATGTTGAAATCACCTCCCCATATTATGTTCTCGATCTGGAAATTTGATATGGTATGCCACACTTTCGCAAAAAACCCTGGATCATCCGTGTTGGGGCCATACGTGTGCACCAAAGCAACTTGACGATGTCTCACCATGCCTATGACAATGACGCTTCGTCCTTCGTCGTCTCTGTGTACAGTCGAGATCTCAAAGTGTACCCCCTTCCGTATTAAAATGCTGACCCCTCGGGAATAGGAGGAGTAATGTGAGCTGGTCACTGACTCTGCCCATCTAGCGCCCAGTGTGGAGGTGGTGTTGGCAGCTAAATGCGTTTCCTGTAGAAAAGCTATGTCAACATGCAATCTATCAAAGTATGCAAATATCTGCCGAATCTTTTTCGGATTACCCAGACCCCTAACGTTCCACGTAATGAAGTTCAGTGTGGTAGGTCGTGTCATGTCAGTGAGGTGGGCTGTCGTTTTATCATGGTGTGACCAAGCGCTCCAGGCGCAAACATTTCGCAATGCCCATGCCTGTGTTTCAGTATACAGTTTTTCGCAGTGCTTGTGGTGAAAAAAGAGGTCGCAATGCTTCTCAGACACAGGGAATCAGTTCGAACATTCCCCAGGTCCCAGTCCCTCCCCCCGCCCACTTCAGCGCCCAAACTTTGCCAAAGCCATCCCCTTAAATTAACCAAACTGTTATCAGAACTGAAATAGGGGCGCACCCGCTTGGGGGTGTCGCCAGGTACACACATCTCCATCCACATAGTGGATGTGGACGGGTGCACATGCTGTTGTTTGAACTATGTGTCTCTTTTACCTCACATTTCCCGCCAGTCTCTGTTGGCAGTCATCCGCAAAAACCCAACAGTTACCAATTATCCCACAGTAATGTTGTGTGCGTTAGACTGAATATAATTTGGATCCAGCACCTGCCTTTTGTCCCTTCAGTCGTTTCCGTAGGCATCACCTACAGTACTGTGCAGGCAACAACAAGTGGCTGTCCGTCAGCTAGTGTTGCGTATCGGCTGTATAGTGCAGATAATCCACAATAAACACATTTCACATTCCCGCTGTTCCTCCAGTGCCCCATGTCCGTTTTGGACTACAAGGTTACTCACTGTGCATGTTGCGGGCGTGTACTTAGAGTGCAGTTTGGGTCCGTTCATAAGGCACTTATGGGCCCCCACCTGCACACATACTGGCTCACCTGCTGTGCGTCATATGTTGCAGTAATGTCGATCAAGAATTGTCTGAGCTGATTTCAGCGTTGAGGTGCTTTTAGCAGTGCGAAATCCTGTACGCAGAAGCTTCACTTATCCTCCTGTCGTCTCAGTCATTGTCACTTCCCTGGTCATCTCGTCCCTGCACCTTGCGTCGTCGTCCCAGTTTCTTGATGTACTCCTGCGCCGCTTGCACTGTGGGGCGAATCACGGGTTTGCCCGCATTTGTGATTTTGAGCTTCGCTGGATACAGCATCGCGTATTCGACTCCCAGTTCCCGCAGTTTCGTTTTCACTGGCGCGAATTCCTTGCGTGCCAGTAGAACCGCCATGGTGTGGTCTGGATAGAATTCCAGGGTGTTACCTTGGTATGTGACTTCACCCATTTCCCTGGCCAGCCTGAGAACTGTATCTCTGTCCCTGTAGTTGAGCATGCGGGCGATTCTTATGCGTGGTGGAGCTCCTGGCTTTGGCTTAGGCGCTAAGGAACGGTGTGCGTGTTCGACAAGAAAGACAGATGACAGTTTTTCAGCGCCAAATAAGTCTTTCAGCAACGCCTCAATGTAGTTTTCCATTTTGCCTGTGTCGGTGGACTCCGGCAGGCCTGCTATGCGGACGTTGTTGCGTCTAGATCTGGCTTCCTGATCCTCCACCTTAGCCCGCAACACTTCAAGCGTTTTCTCCATATCTCCGCATATTCTCGTTGTGGACTTAGACTCGTCCTCCACTCTGGATATCCCTAGTTCCGCCTCCACCAGTCACTCGTCATGTTTTCCGATCTTCGCGGCCATATTGTCCACGCGTTGCACCACATTGTCCAGCTTGTTATTCATTTCCTGCAGGCTTTGCTGAATTGCCCTTAGGACTGCCTCCATGCCGGCCCCGTCGCTAGCTTCATTATCCCCCTCTGCGTCCGCGTCACCGCAGTGTTCTTTGGCTGCTTCCTCGCCTCAAACTGCAGCTTAGTCTGCTGTTTTTCAGGCTTCCCCATGTTGCAGGTGTGCGATAGGGGGTTGCGCAGTGCTTTCCCTGGGCTCACAGTTCTCGTACCCTTTGTGGCGTTCAGTTTGCGTCGTCGGGGTGTTCGCGTTGCCCACAGCGTTCCAGATGTATGCATCAGGCACACGGCTTGTCCGCATGGCCACTATGGTGTTTCGCCGTGCGTGCCGATTTACGCCATATGAGTCGTGTAGTTCCTGCCGTGTCTCCGCAGCGCTCACAATTATGTCTTCTTCTGTGCTTTCAATGTCGGGGTGAAGCTTGCAGCTTATGGGCGCGTGAGCTCATGTGGGTGCAGGCGCTAAGGTTTGGCAGAAGCTTCCTGCTTGGGCAGCCAGCCGCACTGTTCCCCTTCACTCGCTGCGTACAGCATGTAGGTAGGCGCCGTCTGTCTCAGATTGTACGTTTTTTTTTTTTCTTTTTTAGCCCTCCGTGTCAGGCGTCTAGCACGGCTACATACCCGGCACCGTCACCTATGGATGTGCGCCATTTGCCTCCTGGTGTATTCCCGCCTCTGCAGCAGCCTAGCGCCTTGGTATTAGAGTCTGCGGCCGAACCGTCTAATGGTACGCCCCGTGTTGCAGCAGCCAGCTCGCCTGTCCTCTGACCGTAACAGTCGCCCCACGCACCTGTTCGCCGAAACCCCTTTGATGTCGGTCTTCAGAGGATTCCCGATGGTTTCCCTCCGATGCTCTTTACACCGTGCGTTCCACTGCAGTCGCCATCTTGAAACTCTTGGAACGCAAACCAGCAAACAGCCTTTGCGGAGTCTGTAGTACTTCGGCACCGTCCCGTTGGGTCACAAATCGTTCGTGGCGCGTGTGTGTTGCAAACAGATTGGGTCATTTCGCATGTCTGTTTCTTGATCTGTCACAGTAGCCGACAGGTCCGAGTGCCGTGAGCCGCCATCTTGAAATCGATTCTCGTGCCTGCACGGTTTTTCATCGATATTTCCGTCAACTCTGCTGTTTACTGAGATTCAGCGCCGGTAGTCCTTAGGCGGTATGTTCCGATTGCTGGTTCTGTCCGTTTCGTTTTTCTAGCGGTACTTTTTGTGGGTTTAGGCCGCTTTACCCTGCACCCGTCCGGCGGAGCTGACTCACGAGCCAACCATCCCGCAGTGCGCCCTCTAGCGCCCTCCCTCCTGCTGCGACAGAAGGTTCTCCTGAAGAGGCAGACGAATCGGGGGATCGACAGACATGCTGAGTAGCTCTGGATACCAATATCTTCGTGCCAAGTCCGGAGCCACAAGGATAACCTGGGCCCGGTCGCGCCTGATCTTCTTCAGCACTCTGGGCAGAAGAGGTATAGGTGGAAAGGCATACAATAGACCGCAACTCCACTCGCGACGAAAAGCGGCTCCGAGCGAGTGCCGCCTTGGAAATTCCAACGCGCAGAACTGATGACATGGCGCGTTCTCTTCTGTGGCGAATAGATCTAACCAAGGCTCTTCCCACTGCTGAAAGAGACCTTGCGCCACGTCCGAGTTCAGATGCCATTCGTGATCCATCATACACCGACGGCTGAGTTCGTTCACCCTGGCGTTCAGAGAACCTGCCAGGTGTTGAACCACCAGGGTCACGCCCTGATGTTCCAGCCACTGCCAGAGGCTCAGAGCCTCCTGGCATAGGGTCCACGACCCCACCCCGCCCGGTTTGTTGCAGTACCACATGGCGGTGGTGTTGTCCGTGAACACCTGCACTACACTCCCCCGGACAGAGGGGAGGAATGCCTTCAGTGCAAGATGGAACGCCCGCAGCTCCAGAAGGTTGATGTGGAGCTGGGACTCCGCCGGCGACCGGAGGTCTCTGATCTCCGCCTCTCCCATGTGGCCCCCCCAGCCCTGGAGGGACTCGTCCGTCACAACTACGTGCTCGGTAGGGGTAGGGAGAGGGATCTGCTGCTGACCCAATCGCGGCCCGTGAGCCACCACCGCAACTGTCTTGCAGTGCCCTCCGAGATCAAGACATGGTCGGACAAGTTGCCCTGATGCTGGGCCCACTGAAACTTCAGGTCCCACTGCAGAGCCCGCATCCGCCACCGGGCGTGATGCACCAGAAGGATGCAGGAGGCCATCAGCCCCAGAAGCCGCAGCGTCAACCTGATCGAGACTCGGGATAAAGGCTGAAAGATCGGAATCAGAGCCTGAATATCCCGGACTCGCTGTCGGGAGGATAAACCCGAAACCGCGTCGAATCCAGAACCGCTCCGATGAAGGGGAGCTTCTAAGAGGGGCTCAGGTGCGACTTTGGCACGTTGATGGAGAACCCCAGCAAATGCAGGAGGTCGGCCGTTGTCTGAAGGTCGGTGACAACTGCTTTGGGCGAGCCCGCCTTCAACAACCAGTTGTCAAGGTAGGAGAAGACTGACACACCTGACCTGCGCAGGTGAGCTGGGAACACCGCCATCACTTTCGTGAACACCTGAGGAGCGCTGGTAAGGCCAAAGGGGAGCACGGCAAACTGAAAATGCTCCTGGTCGACCGTGAACCGCAGGTAACACAGGTGGGCCGGAGGGACGGGGATGTGAAAATATGCGTCCTGCAAGTCCACTGCTACCATCCAGTCTCCAGGGTCGAGGGCAGCCAAGACCTGAGCCAGAATCAACATCTTTAACTTCTCCTTCCGGAGGAAGCGATTGACGTTCCTAAGGTCCAAGATGGGGCGCAAGCCCCCCTTGTCCTTCTTGGGGACCAGAAAGCAGTGGGAATAACAACCACGTTCTACTGTTAAAGATTGCAGGGATTTGTTAGGATGAGCTGAAAGCCATTTTGTATTTTGGCAGCCATTTTAGTTGGCCATGTGCTCGCCATGTGCTGTTTCCCTCTTCAGAGCCTTGCACATGCTCAGAAGGGCCTAGCTAGTAAAATGCACCTGCTCCTATTATACAACTGTCAGGCTATTTTTGCTGCTGTATGGAGAAGTAACTCTCCTCCCACTTTGTTGAGGAAACAGATCTTGCATGCCCATATTAGGCATTTTGCATGCTTACATGAGCCAGGACTGCCCCTTGGTCTTATGCCGACTATGTAACCCTAGAAAAACCAAAGGAAATGATGGACGGAGCGTTGACAATACAAGCACTCACCCCCAGTCAACTGATCTGGGTTTAATCCATCACCGTTCTTTAGCCCACTCTGCCACTCCAGTTCAGACATGGCCATATGCAAATCAGTCTGACCCTGTGCCTCATGGGAACAGTCCAGCCCGAACTGCCAAGCCATGCCTTCCCTGGAACGGAGACAAGCTACCGAGGACCGGTTTCTGGCATTTCAGCCTTCTTCAGCCCGGCTTGCTTGAATCCAGTGGTAAAGTGAGCAAGGGACTCACGTCTGAGCATACCCTGCCAACTTATGGCGAACAAAGAAAAACCAAAGGAAATGATGGACGGAGCGTTGACAATACAAGCACTCACCCCCAGTCAAGTGATCTGGGTTTAATCCATCACCGTTCTTTAGCCCACTCTGCCACCCCAGTTCAGACATGGCCATATGCAAATCAGTCTGACCCTGTGCCTCATGGGAACAGTCCAGCCCTAACTGCCAAGCCATGCCTTCCCTGGACCAGAGACAAGCTATCGAGGACCGGTTTCTGGCATTTCAGCCTTCTTCAGCCCGGCTTGCTTGAATCCAGTGGTAAAGTGAGCAAGGGACTCACGTCTGAGCATACCCTGCCAACTTATGGCGAACAAAGAAAAAACAAAGGAAATTGGTATGTAACCCTAAGCATATATAGGGCCCCTGTTTTCTGTACTCCTTAGACTGCCTCATTCAGTTGCTAAGACTTCTGTGTGACGTAGTCTCCCTCATTTGAGGTTATTAAAGATGTTACTTTTATATTACAGCTTCTGTGCCAATTTCTTCTTTGTTGGTTTAAGAGGACCAAGTATCAGTGAGACCCCTGAGAAGGTTTCTATTTTCTTCAAATGGCGCTCCAGCGTGGACCTCATCAGAGAAGTGGCTATCTAAGGGAGTGATCTTGACAGGAGACAGGAATCTACTAAGGAGGACAGGACTCTACTAAGGAGGTACTCTGTGCACATAGATTCTGTGGATTCTCGGTCTCTGCAGCTCAGTATATTGCGGATCTTCCTGATTTTGATCCTCCACATGTTTACGGCTCCTGACTGTGAACTTTTTTGGTGTTAGTATTCTAATAAAAAAATGACCGTTAGGTCATTCAGAACTTGGCAGTTAGAATTTGGAAACAAAGTGATTGGTAAGGGTTGTTTTGATGCAACACTTGCTGTTGGTTTTGATGCCTGGGATTGGTAAGGTAGTTTAGTAATGTTTACTGTGGCTTTGGATTTGTATGATTGGCCAATATTTGTATTTGGAATTTGTAATATATAAATTGCAATTTATGTAGGCAGGTAATGGGGAGAATTTTCTCTGTTTTGAATTGATTTGAACGGCACACAGTACAAGAGTAACTTAAGTGCTACTTTGGTTATAAGACTGCACTATTTTTGGCATGCCTGTTTCAAGCACACATCGAAGAATGTGTTGCTTTTTGGAGGTACCATAGTGAGATGTGAATTAAATTAGCCGGCTCCCCTAGAGGGAATACCTAAATAGGTTTAGGTATAAAAACATATTTCTTCCTTGGTGATTCTGTATCCCCAAGGAATTAAAATATGACAATAATACAAACAAGGATCCTTTTCTGCGCACTTTTATAAATGGAGAAATGCAGAGCGATTTTTTGGTGTTCTGCCAGACAAAGCTAGTGCACTGAGTGTATTTTGGCTACTTGAAAATAAAACAGTCTGTTGGGCTGTTTTTTTCCAGTCTTTTGGAATACTATTGAGAAGCTCTTCTTGTAAATATGACTTACAACTAGTATTTACAAATGGTTTGGTTTAAGTACAGTCTGTGGGCTGTCCTTTGTTTCTGTCCTAAGTGTTGATCTGTGGGTTAATCATGTGTTTAAATGTCTATGTGGTTTGTGGTTTTCCCATTTGTGATACTTCTGTGAGTAAATAGCGATTGCGCTTTATGTGAAAAAAATGGTTAGCCTTAAGCGCGCTGTATTGTGTGTTCTGAGTGTTTGACCCCCCTTCTGTATATGTCTGGAATGAGCTCAATGTGTTTGTGTTTTCTTGCTGTCATCAGTCTGTTATGAAAAATGTCATTTAATTAATACTAAATAAAAATAATAAAAATCCAGAAAGGAACCATATGATATGCTAAACAACTGCATGTTACTATTAAATGTATAGAGCAAGCAACTATGCACATGTACAAACTGCCAATGCTTAAAAGATAACATTAGAATTCACATTGAATAGGAATAAAATAGGCCTAAAAAAAAAAAACGAAATTGTGTTTTGCAATAAATAAACAATTATAAAATGTTACAACATTTTCTTTAGATACATTGTGTTAGAGATAAACAGGCAAACACATAATCTGAGTACTTTGGATGTTGCTGAACTAAACACATTATAGAACAT